>NC_085946.1:14800000-17200000 GCF_963556715.1 Cydia fagiglandana
CATGATAAGGAAGCTATTAAATTGCGTACAATGTATACCTATCATTAGATACAGATGTAATAAACAAAGAATATAATTATGTACTTATAGTAAAATATTATTGTGTCATTCACTTGAACTACATTTAAATACCTACATAAAAGGGCCCAATTTCTTGGACATATTTTAATTTTATTTTATTTTATTTAGTATTAGGTTTAATTTTATTTTAATGTTTGTATCTACCTTATAAATAAATAAATATTTGTGTGAAAAGGTACATAAAATAAATAATGTTTTCAGGGTTAAGATGAGGATACGCATTGAAGATGTCTGCCTTGCCCTGGCCATCGTAAATGCAGTAAGTGCTATTTTAGTATAGCAAGTACCTAAAATATATGTTCCGTTTAGGCAGTCTTAAGTTCTTAACACATTCTGCCGTATTCGAACTTCAAGATATTCACAAGAGACGACACGTACTAGATGATATGTTATAGTTTAGATATCAACTAGTTCTCTTTTGCAGCCCAATTCGGGCAACCAATGTCACTTTTACGTTAGATAGAGTAAGATATCTATTAGGTAGATGTGAATTGGATCTCTAAGTCATATCCTGTGGAAATCGTTCAAGAGAATCTCCAGAATCGCACAAATGTCAATTTTGACAGGTTAGATCTTAAACATATCGTAATCGTATCTTGGTGATGTCTATAAGATATCTAATAGATGTCTATTTCAAAATTCGAATCGGGCCCCTAGTTTGTAAAATTATGTCCCTCTTAAAATTATTCTGAAACTTCAACTGCTAAGAAACGGAATCTTAGCCAAATTACAATAGTCTTTTAGAATCGCGACTCGTGGTCTTTTGACGTGATACTAAAGAGCAATCAAAGACTTATTGCGTAAATTTTAATTTTAAAACAGAATACTTAGGGCATACTGAAAATTCCTGGAACTTAGAAAAAATAAGATAGATTTCGATATATAGATAGATTTAGATAGATTTCGTATAGATTAGTGTAAAATAATTTATATTGTAATTTAATATTATGAAATAAATAAATCTAAATCTAAATCTAAGTCGTCACATATATCAGAATCCAGAAACTTTCTGCCCTATTCGAACTTTAAGATACGTCAATATATAGATCTCGAAACGATATGGATTAGATGTGTCAGTGTCAAATGTGATGTTTTTGTTTGAAGAAACGTCACATTTGACACTGACATATGTATCTAATCCATATCTTTTCTAGATCTATTAACTGACGTACAGTCGCCATCAGATATATATATATCGGAGCGGCCAAGGTGTTCACAATATCTGAACAAGCACTCTAACGCCTTGACAATAGAGGCGTGCTCAGATATTTGTGAGCACCTTGGCCGCTCCGATATATATGATGGCGACTGTATCTTAAATTTAGAATCGGGCCTACATATGGCCCACGTACATTGTGCAAAATTGACGTCTTGATTTTCAGATCACCACAGGACTGGCCCTGTTGGGGAGCCTTGTCTTGATGTTCATATTTATCACCAGTGCTTTAAGCCAGACAAATTATACAGGTCAGTTAAACTTTTTGGCACTTTAAATAAATATCAAAAATCAAATCAAGAGTGAACAGGCACCTTCTGGGCGAGCTCGCTTCATCGTAGGCCACGTCTACGCCTCGGCTAGTCTGTGGCCATGAGTAAGCCCATTCATAATAAAAAAAACTGGTCAAGTGCGAGTTCGGACTCGCGGTTCAAGGGTTCCGTACATCACACAATTTTCAAAAAAAATTTTTTGTAAGTACATGAAACGTGACGTGAGTGAAACGAAAAACCCGAATGGGTCAGTCACAAACCAGATGTAACATGAAGTTTTCTGGCGTGATGGCTTATATCTCTGCAACTATGCAAAGTAGCTTCTTAGGTAGATCATCATCATCATCATCATCATCTCAGCCTATATACGTCCCACTGCTGGGCACAGGCCTCCTCTCGAGCGCGAGAGGGCTTGGGCTATAGTCCCCACGCTAGCCCAATGCGGATTGGGGACTTCACATACACCTTAGAATTTCTTCGCAGATGTATGCAGGTTTCCTCACGATGTTTTCCTTCACCGAAAAGCGACTGGTAAATATCAAATGATATTTCGTACATAAGTTCCGAAAAACTCATTGGTACGAGCCGGGGTTTGAACCCGCGACCTCCGGATTGCAAGTCGCACGCTCTTACCGCTAGGCCACCAGCGCTCTTAGGTAGATAGGAAGATTAAATACCGAACAGTAGTATAAGAGTCCAAATGCGAAGACTGAAGACCGAGCTCCGCGTAGGGCTGATAGCTCGAAGCGTCCGACGGGTTCGCGCTTCCTACAACTTCCACAAGTGTTTTAAAAGCGAAGGCCGAAGAGAGATAATACCTACAGGGTGGCCAAAAAATAAGTGCATTCCCGTAGCCGGGGAGGTTTTCGGATTATATTGAGCTTTACAACTTTTATTATGGGACCAACCCCGAAATCGCGAAAAAAAAATGTATCCTCCCATAGAAAATGGACCAGCCAAAATGTGTGAAACAGCCAAATTTTTCCTCGCAATTTCGGGGTTGCACGTTGGTAACGGGAATACACATAGTTAATTTTTTGGCCACCCTGTATAGTGCTTTTTAAAACACGTAACAATAGTAACCTAATCAATCAGTACTACAAGTACCAATGCGCCGGCTGTGTGCCAGATAGAGCCTAATCGCATTTTTTGTCGTCATTCCGACTCACGCTTGAAGCTAAAGGCACGCCTCTTCGGGACGCTTCGGGCCTTCGGCCTTATGCGGATATCGGCCTAGGGCCTTCGCAATAGCTGTCTACATCCCGTTTCACTTAAACCATTGCGGCTGTGTCCCTAAAAAACCAATTTTGCAAAAGCATTTTTGTTCTTAAATCCGACTCACGCTTGACTGTAGATTTCTCATAGGTTTTCCTGTCATCTTTAGGTAAAGGACTATTTTGTGTATTTTTTTCAGAATTTTAGACCCTGTAGTTTCGGAAATAGAGGGGGGGGGGGGAATGGTCATTTTATGTCTATTTTCTTATATAACTTCTAAACTTTATATCGTGAATTAATAAAATAAAATATTTGAAATTCCCACAATAAGCTCTTTCATTTGATATGTAACACGATATAGTTTGCAAAACTTTGTTTTTAAATTTTATCTTTTACCCCCCAAAAGTCGCCCTTATGTTTAAAATTCATTTGTTGACGTTACATATTCGTCTTTGGGTCACAGACTTACATATCAGTACCAAATTTCAGCTTAATTGGCCCAGTAGTTTCGGAGAAAATTAGCTGTGACAGACGGACGGACAGACAGACGCACGAGTGATCCTATAAGGGTTCCGTTTTTTCCTTTTGAGGTACGGAACCCTAAAAATATATATATATATAGTATAATATTGTTCCCACCGTTTAAACTTTAAAAACGGACTGTCTTTCTTAGTAAATTTAAGCAATATACAGTACAAGAACATACGTTATCGCAATAATAGCCATGTCTTACCGATTCAGATACATATATATTATTATTTTAGAGAAGCCATACCAAACAATGAAATTCGGCTCGATTAGGGCCAATGAATTAGAGATACATTAGACATGAAATAGTAAAGATATGTGACGTTCCATGTCAAAAGGTACCTTATGGCAGTTATGGCGGTTGGCGCATACGCTATTATTAACGCCGCTCCAGTATTCAGCCGGGGCAATGGTACCTTTTGCCGTAGAACGTCACATATCTTTACTATTTCATGTTTAATAAATCTCTAATTCACTTCCCGAATCGCGCCGATTGTTGCAATCCTAACCTGTACCACGCGCACAAAACGTCGTAAGCGCCTTAAAATCCATGGCGCTTACGCGTTTGGGTCGCGATACCCACGCTCCGCTTCCTATGGTTTGTTGTCAAAACAAGATCAACTCCTCCTTCTTCCTCGCGTTATCCCGGCATTTCGCCACGGCTCATGAGAGCCTGGGGTCCGCTTGACTACTAATCCCATGATTTGACGTAGGCACTAGTTTTTACGAAAGCGACTGCCATCTGACCTTCCAACCCAGAGGGTAAACTAGGCCTTATTGGGATTAGTCCGGTTTCTTCACGATGTTTTCCTTCACCGAAAAGCGACTGGTAAATATCAAATGATATTTCGTACATAAGTTCCGAAAAACTCATTGGTACGAGCCGGGGTTTGAACCCGCGAACTCCAGATTGCAAGTCGCACGCTCTCACCGCTAGGCCACCAGCGCTCTTCTGTTCGTTAGTAATAATAATAGTTCAATAGTCTTACCACGCCATTTTTATTACAAGCTTTTATTTAGTTTCACCTGACCGTTGTCTGTCTGTCTGTCGGTCTGTACTTAATCAAATCTTGCAAGTTTTTGATCCATTTCCCAGTTTCCAATTGAGCTGAAATTTTGCATGCATATATAAATCGGATGATATTGCAATATTATATGGTACTATCGAGCTGATCTGATGATGGAGACAGGAGGTGGCCATAGGAACTCTGTGATGAAACAACGCAGGTTGTGTTAGGGGTTTTTAGAATTGTGTCAATGAGTATTAGTTGTCTGTCGTAAGAAAAGTACAGTCAGCGATAAAAGCTTGTACCAAAAATGAAATTTTTGCCAAAAACTTATTTATGTACAGGTGATGGCAGCAGCCAAGAAATATATCAAAATATCGTATCAGATGAGGTCTTCAACACGTTTTTCGGGACCTTTATTGCCATACTGGTGCTGGGTTCACTCATCTCCTTCATCTTTTCTGTGCTTCTTTGCAACGGAATTTCCAACGTAAGTCTAGCCGGCAATAATTTATTATTTTTAAGCAGGCAATATTGGGGAATGAGGACATTTATTGTTTAAAGTTTGGGGGCGCCATAAGCGGTGTCACCCTATTTCACAGACAGAAATTTCATAGAATGTCGTTTCTCAGAAATTCTTTCATATATTATTTGGTTCATATACTTTTAGTTCCAATATTATTTTTTCATAGACTATTTACTTGGTTGAAACATATTTCACAGAAATTCAGTTGAATGTATATTACTATCAAACTTTTTAAATTTAGAAACTTATCAAACAGTAGAGTTATGTTTCGTGTATTCTTGTTTCGTAGACACAGATTTCATAGATTGTTGTTTCATAGGAACTGTTTGATATAATATTTAGTTCGAGTATTTTCTTTCATAATATTATTATTTCAGAACTTATGCACTTCATTTAGATTTATTGAGAAGAAACTCAATGCAAAGAATTGTAATGTTAGAACTGCGACCTCCGCTGAAACAAACTGTTGCCAGAAAAGTAGGTTAGGTTAGGTTAGAACTGCGACCCCCGCAGAATCAAACTGTTGCCAGAAAAGTCGGTTAGGTTAGGTTAGAACTGCGATCCCCGCAGAATCAAACTGTTGCCAGAAAAGTAGGTTAGGTTAGGTTAGAACTGCGACCCACGCAGAAACAAACTGTTGCCAGAAAAGTAGGTTAGGTTAGGTTAGAACTGTGAGCCCTGCGGAAACAAACTGTTGCCAGAAAAGTAGGTTAGGTTAGAACTGCGACCCCCGCAGAAACAAACTGTTGCCAGAAAAGTGTTAGAACTGCGACCCTCGCAGAAACAAACGGTTGCTAGAAAAGTAAGTTAGGTTAGGTTAGAACTGCGACCCCCGCAGAAACAAACTGTTGCCAGAAAAGTAGGTTACGTTAGGTTAGGTTACAAAGATCTATGATTTATTTTTTGACAAAGTAAGTATTGAGTTACTGAGCCTTCTATGAAATGTAAATATTAAGTTTAATAAAATGTGAAACAAAATTCTATGAATATGCAGGCTTGGAAACAAGTTTTATATAAATTTAATATTATAAGGAATAATAACATACGACCTGAAATTTTATGACATGAATTTCGAAACATTAATTTTCTGAACTATAAAAAATCTACAAGTACAGCTTCTACAATGTAAGTGCACTGGAAGTTGATCATTCTATGAAATGATAATATGAGGAACATTTTCTATGAAGCGCAATTCTACGAAAATGTAGTATATGAAACAATGTACAACCGCCATAAGCCTTCAGTAAGAAGTGCATATACTTGGATAAATTCGACCTATGCCGCTTTGGCCCGGTGGCCAAATGGCACAGGCACCTGCGTCGATAGCAGAGGACGCGGTTCGATTCCAGCCTGAAGCACTGGAGGCCTTGGTCATTTTCTAAGTATATTGACATTTATTTCAGTTTATAAAGTTTATTTATTTATTTAAACATTATTGCACAATACATGAAAGTGCAAATGGCGACCGTAATGCCAGTAGACTATCTATTAGTCCATCATGGGCTAAACCGAAAGATTGAGTTATAATGCGAGGCATTTAAGCGTTGATTAGATTATAGAACATTTTATTCAAGCGAAGTTAGGCACCAAAGACGGATGAAGGTAAATATTTTAGCCAACCCTTGTCTTAACGTGTTACTCCATTGATAACGGGATCTGATGATTAGTTAACAGTTTATTACGGTATTCTATGGGTATTCTAGAATGTCATATAAATTATAACCCGTTTTCCAGCGCAAGGCAGGGCAAGTAAAGGCCTACTTCATCTACGGCGTGATAACGACAGCCATGGCGGGCCACGTCACAGCCGCGGTACTGTTCGATGGTCGTGACATACAGACCGGCCTACTGTCCCTACTCGGCTGTGGTGAGTAATATAGGGTGAACGCCTACTTCATCTACGGCGTGGTAACGACAGCCATGGCGGGCCACGTCACAGCCGCGGTACTTTTCGACGATCGTGACCTGCAGACCGGCTCTGTCGCTACTGGGCTGTGGTGAGTAATACAGGGCGAAGACCTCTTCATCTACGGCGTGGTAACGACAGCCATGGCGGCCCACGTCACAGCCGCGGTAATGTTCGACGGTCGTGACGGCCTGCTCTCCCTACTCGGCTGTGGTGAGTAATACCGGTGAAGTCCTATTTCATCTTTATCCGTTTCCATGGTTCAATGATACAATTACAATCCGTTTCCATCGTTTTATTTCACAAGAAAGTAAATTAACCGTTATTAAAAATTATTACTCTAAAAAAGTTGAAAGGGGGTTGAATGTTTGTAACGAGAACGATTTTAGTAGCGACATGGAATTCGTAAGAAGAGACAATATTAGAAAGAATAGAAAGTGAGAAAAATAATTTCAATGCTTTTTAAAATTCATTCCCCAATAAATAGGGTTAAAGAGTGGTTGAAAGTGTGTAGGTATAGAGAAATATATCCACGCGAACGGAGTCGTGGGCAAAAGCTAGTCGTAGAATAAAGGAAAAAAATTAATAATTACATAATGAAAGATCTAACGCTCAATGTATAACGTTGTGAAATCCAATTTCTAGGCTCTTGTGTTTCGCCAATTACCTAATTATAATTTATTTCTGTTTTCAGTCCTCCAGTCGCTGTTCCTCGTACTAGTTTACAAGACTTACACGAAGCTGGGCAGAGAGGCGATGTTCAAGAATCACTCCCGTCTGATAGAGAGCTAATTAGGCGGTTGTTGTAACTGACAAGTCCGGCACAGAAGATATAACTGGCACTTATACAATTAAACCAATTATATACCTAGTTTTTGTACCTATTTCGGCCCCCGACCCCAAGGCAGACCTAATAAGCGATGGCTTGATGTCGTGAAAGCAGATAATAATGAGCGTGAACGGGCTCACACGAGAGGACGCCCAGGATCGCGCAAAGTGGAGGAAAGCAAGTAGGAAAGCGAACCCTGGCAAAGGCCGGGATAACGCTAGGCAGAAGAAGAGTTTTTGTTCCTAATTACTTAGATACTGTCGTGTCAACGACAGGAAAACTGCAGGCCAATTATATATGGATGGTTTTATCGACGTGACATAATATCCGTCACTTTTTAACAGAGCGCGACTGAAAGTGACTGATACCGTTTTATCATGCTGTCACGTAGACAAGAACGACCATCATATCCGTACTGGACGCCCAATCACACATATACATATAAATATACTAGGAAATTGCTGCACCTGCTCTTGTAAATATTATGCTGATGGGTCCTATCCTGCCTTACCGTATAGATATTAAATGACATTAACTCACCTAGAGAGTAGAGACTGCCAAGCTCTGGTCTTTTTATTTTGAAAATATAATTATTATATTGTATATTAGGTACTTACTTATGTTAAACTTTACCTTTGTACTCAAATAAAACATTATCAATAGTTTCTTGTATATAACAGTTTTGAATGGTTAGTTTAAAAATACGAAGAAACTAATTAATAAAAGCACGACCTCAGGCATGGAAGCACCACACCCTATAGTCCGTTTTTTTTAGCATTAGAAAGAACTTCGCAGAACTTCGCTTGTGGTTCTAAATCTGGCACTTTTAGCGGTAACAATTTGAAGTAAATTATATGTATTGACCATGCTACATTAGATAATTCAATAATTATTAACAATTAACGAGCCTGATAGAAACTGCACGCTTGCTTCTGCGGAGTTCTTTCTAATGCTAAAAAAAACGAACTATAGGTGTCGCTCAGAGAACTTATTTATGATCAATTTTGGATGAAATCACTTCATTAATTTAATCAATACCTAAGATCAAAAACAAGACGTGTTTCTTTGCACAGTCATTCTCGAAAGTGTTTTTTTGCGCAGTCATTTTCAAAACATACTTTCGACAAAGATTAAATGACTAGAATTCCCAAAAATCCGTGTGAATCTATTGACCTCGTTGTGACCACACCCGTCTTGGAAGCATTAAATATGCATATACGTCAAATACTCCATTAAAATGTTGTAAGGTGCAGAAGGGTAATTTGGACTGCGGGAAAATTTCAACTAATCGATATATCTTTCATGTTTTACATTACTAGAGCCACACACAACACACAAAATGTATCTTTTAAGCTATCTGGTCCATATATGGCACTTAAATTAATAATGTAAAACATGGAACTTATTGAAAACTTCCTTGCACCTTTTTCCACTCTTTGAAAAAGTGAACTCTTCGTTGTTAAGCTAATTAATTATAGTACTTAAAAATAATATTTAGTGTTTAAAATAATATTTAAATACCTAACAATAAGTCCATACTGGTCCATGAAGGAGCTGATGAAGGGCGACCTTCCTATGTCACTGAAGCGCAAACTCGTTGACATATGTATTCTGCCTGTTCTAACCTACGGCGCTCAAACTTGGTCACTCACAGAGATTCAGAAGTCCAAACTGAAGGTTTGCCAACGCGCCATGGAGCGCAGTATTCTAGGTGTTAAACTAACTGATCACATAAGAAACACCACGCTGCGCTTCAAAACCCGCATTGCTGACGTAGGCGAGAAAACCGCTAGGCTCAAATGGGACTGGGCCGGTCACGTCTACCGCATGCATCCGGAGAGGTGGGCTAGCTTAGCCACCAAGTGGATGCCGGTAGAGGGACGTGGCCGCGGCAGGCCCAAACGGAGATGGCGAGATGACCTGGACAGCTTCCTGAACAACTGGCCGGAGGAAGCACCAAATCGGGAGTCGTGGAAATTAAGGGGAGAGGCCTTTGCCCAGCAGTGGGACACTGAAATAGGCTATTAAAAAAAAAAAAAAAAACAATAAGTAGTTAGCCTTGCTTAACACACGTACGTCCATACCTACCTACAGCATCTCCTAAAATGGTAAAACCCCAAAAAGTACATAACATCTACATGAACAGATAATGATGAATATATTCTATAACCTGTTTCCCTTTATGCACTATCAAAAACTTTGACAATGAGATTATTTAAGTCGAAGCTTCTAGCTATTCGTTCTCTTATTAGCGCCAAAAACAACTTTAATAGCTTTAACGTTACCGGTGCAGTATAGAAAACAGCCATTACGGTCAGTCAACCGCGGAAAAATTCGCACGTTCGTAAACGTTGGTCTAATTTTGGAATTGATATAAACAGATATGTTTTTTATGGTTTGTGACGCAAGGACATTAAGGACTTTGAGGTCCTCGAATGTTAGCGCGGGCACGAAACGTTAAAATCCGACCGGATTTATATTTATTTGTCTACCTAGTAATTTTTCGTAAATTTGAAATGGAAGGTAAAAGACGTAAAAGAGGTAGGTGGTAGGTTTGAGTGGTCTCACCAAAAAACTTCTAGAAAAAGGAGCGGACTGAGAATAACCCTACAATGCATGACTTTTTTGTTTTTGGAAATAAAATTATATGTGATAAATATAAGTGTTTACTTTTAAGGAAAAATAATAAAAAAAATATACAACGCATATTTTGGAAAATAATAGGTTTGTTCTGTGTTCCATATGTGGAACACCATGCATTAAGGTATAGAGTATATACATTTAGAAATATATGGCACATTTTCGTTTTTACATGTTCCATTTCTTTTTGTAATGCTATCAACAGTTTTTATGGCTGTGGATTGCTTTTAAGTGACTTCTGTGGATTTAGCGACCTTGCATGATGTTTTTGACGATATTTTTGTATTTTTACTTAATCCTGATGGGGCTAACTTGAAGCTCTACTGGTGGTGTATTACCAGCATCAGCATGACTAAAACTTCTGGTATTGTAGGTGAACTTTACAGAATTAGAGTGTAAGACGTGCAGGTGATCATGGAGCACATTGGTGACCTATTATTGAACTTGATACCAACTCCGAAATTCTGACATGTGATTCCGATGTATGGAGTTGATATATAGTTAAAAATAAGTCATATGTAACTGGCATCAGCTCAACTAACTCAGGACATGACGACCGACTAATTTCTGAGTCGCTTAATTCTTCAGAAGCCTGATTTATTGTTGTCCGCATTATTTCAAAGATAAATTCACTATTAGCACACGAAGATCCCATCATTCAGATCCCGATCATCTTTACTTGCAAAGAATTGATAAAAATGATAAATAATGGTCATTATCTGCATTCCGTAAGGATTTACTTTCATATCATCTAAAAGCTATTCATAATTATTAATTAATCAGCTGTTGTGAGCTCTAAAAGAAGGTTGACGATTTTGTGCCTTATGCCTTGGACAGAAGTTCTCAAATGTATACATATTTTAACGTGAGTGTGACGTAAAAACATAAATAACCGTTCCTACAGATTACGCCAAACTAAAACTTATGCCAACGTCATAAAGACTCTGACAGGTGCAAGCTTTCCTTACTTGTTTTGTGTAAACAATATGAACCTCAATGCATGGTGTGCCATATCGGGAACGTTTGAAAAATATTGCTCGACACTATCTAAACATTGCAAAACTATAAAATTAAACTTACCATTGAGTAATATACAGTTTTACGGTCACAATATATATTTTTTCTTATTGTTTAACTTGAAAATTATTTTTTGTGGTACTTCGAAACTTGTCAAAACTGATTTTTGTACCAACTCCCGAAATTTGACCAATCGTCCGACACCTTGGATATTTACTGCTACCTAGCGGCAACACGCCGAACTATTATAGTCTGCGATCATATATAACTAAGGATACCGCCTTTAGGAACATTACCGTTCAAATTCTCGGGCCAAATTAGCACACATACACAATTACGCCTACATTCAAATAAGACGACGCGTTTACAGAGCCTGTAATCAAAGCTGGTAAACGAAATAATAGTCATCTTTATTACACTAATGGTACATAGCTAAGTGTAGATGAAATGCATATAATGTCAATAACTACCAATCAGCGACATTAATCCGCTAATAACCTTCTTGCTGTACGTACTGGCCGCTGAGAGTTCGCGGTTTTGATTAGAATATGACTTGGACAGGGATAGGTTTATGCCATACAGTGAAGAACCAGTCAAATAATTCACGTATAATAATTTAATGCAGATTAAAAGATAACTAGTTAAAATGTTGTTATGACATGACAGACTAACTCAACATGAGTAAATATATCATTGTTGTATAAATGTATTCCGCTATAATAAGTATTTTGTATATTTTATTATTAATCTGCATGGCTGTGCGAAGTCACGTTCAGGTATAGTCTGTCCGTTTTTCTAAGATCAAGTACGCCATAGTAAATGTATGGCGAACTTGATCTTAGAAATAGGACTGGCTATACAGTCTGCAAAATTTACATGGTACACGAATCGGGTCAAAAATATTTGAACAGGCGGAGTCACAATAAATCCCCACTTTCAGTTCAGAATATTTTATATGTATATAGCCGGTCAAGCAAGTTTGTCAGTAGAAAAAGGTGCAAAATTAAAATTTTGTATAGGACCACAGCCGTTCGCGCGCTTACATTTTCTGAATTTGCCGCTCTTATAATATTTTAAACTTTCGCGTTTTGAACACATATTAACTCACATTACACGAAACGAAACTGATTCGGTAAATCAAGGTGATTGAATATAATTTGCGTTAGACCCGTCTATAATGTGAGTTAATATGTTTGCCGCTCTTTTCTACTGACGGAAATGGCTTGAGAGAGAACCTACATAAATGTGACAGTAGAGGGTGGATTCAAATGATCAACATTTTCAGATAATGTGTGTATTTGTTAAATTAATTCAGTGAAAGCTTGATAGGAAAAATGTATCTACATATAGGAGACCGGGTATGATTATCTCACGGGTTATATCTCATGAATAGAACATATTCTAGATATCTTGCCAGGCATCCACTCAATTTCATGTCTCTCTAATTGGGCAGCTTTTTTCCATAGTTCTCTGCGAATAGCATCTTGTGGGAATCTGAATGGAAAGTAATGTAAAATGACAATACCAAATTTGATTATTAATTTGAAATAACTAGGTGGTTTTTTTATAGCTCCATCTCATGAAATAAAAAAGGAAAATACAAATCTGTAAGAAGGAATTTATTACTACATTTATAATTATATAGAAAATACCTAAACCAAACACAAGTTAATAAAATAGTCTACTTCATTTAGCATAACACCATCCCCATTATCCTCGCAATTTAAAAAGTCGTATGTTGTTATGAAAGTCGTATGCAGTTGTTACGTTTTAGCTTAGCACGGTAGTATTGAAAACAAATCGTCATGTTTTTTCCAAATTCTACTGAAGTTATCTGTTTACTACAAGTGAAAAGTAATTCCACTGTCCTTGGTATGAACTAAAATAACTTCTGCACCACTTCACGACACATGAATATATTTTTAATTACAAAAAAACGTTGTTTTTATAAATCAATTTAGCCATTTGTCACTGACTGTCATCTCGGTCATACTGAGATTGCCAATCGAGCAGTTTGTAAGTACCGCCTATCGCGGGGTAGTTTGCGTTGGGTCATAATTGAGCGGACAGAATACTTCCATGTATAGCATTTCGCTGATTATGGTAGCCTTGACTCTAAAGTAACCATCAATGTATAACAGATGTCGCTGCCTACCTGATTCTTGACACAATTCACACATATTTCGGTTGTGCCATATATAAAATAAATAAAAAAATAAATAAATATTATAGGACATTCTTACACAGATTGACTAAGTCCCACAGTAAGCTCAAGAAGGCTTGTGTTGTGGGTACTCAGACAACGATATATATAATATACAAATACTTAAAATACATAGAAAACACCCATGACTCAGGAACAAATATCTGTATCATCATACAAATAAATGCCCTTACTGGGATTCGAACCCAGGACCATCGGCTTCGCAGGCAGGGTCACTACCCACTAGGCCAGACCGAACTAGGCTAGGCTAGGTTATATGGAACTGTATGCATTGTAGGGATAAAATATATAAAAGTCTCCATAGTCATAATTAATTAGGTATACTATACTATTAATGGGATGCTTGCGTATGATGTTAATAGGATGACTTAGTTCTATGTTTGTATTATGCCAAGCAAATTTTTCAACTTGAAATTGAGTTTTCGTCACTGCTTCCTATTAACCTAGGTACATATTTAAGTGGAACACATTCATCTTATTATACTCGTAAATTATACCAGATCTGAGACCGGAATGAGCGAAAGGATGCAATATAACAAGAAATACCGTAACTTAGTAGTAAATTATGTGTATGTGTGTCATTCATTGTCTATAAAAATAACCCGATTTTATTTATTTATTTGACCTATAAGCAGACATCGTAACTTTTACAGCATTTTTGGTGCAGCGGAGTGGTGTTAACGGAATCGGTATTTTAAACAATCGGTATTAATATCTCTTAAAGGAGGAAAAATAGAACGACTGACATCACTCCAGAAAACTTGCGACTTATCTCCAGGCAGCGAAATGCTATACATGGAAGTATTCTGTCCGCTCAATTATGACCCAACGCAAACTACCCCGCGATAGGCGGTACTTACAAACTGCTCGATTGGCAATCTCAGTACGACCGAGATGACAGTCAGTGACAAATGGCTAAATTGATTTATAAAAACAACGTTTTTTTAGTAATTAAAAATATATTCATGTGTCGTGAAGTGGTGCAGAAGTTATTTTAGTTCATACCAAGGACAGTGGAATCACTTTTCACTTGTAGTGAACAGATAACTTCGTAGAATTTGGAAAAAACATGACGATTTGTTTTCAATACTACCGTGCTAAGCTAAAACGTAACAACTGCATACGACTTTCATAACAACATGCGACTTTTTAAATTGCGAGGATAATAGGGATGGTGTTATGCTAAATGAAGTAGACTATTTTATTAACTTGTGTTTGGTTTAGGTATTTTCTATACATATAGGTAATTATAATGTAGTAATAAATTCCTTCTTACAGATTTGTATTTTCCTTTTTTATTTCATGAGATGGAGCTATAAAAAAACTACCTAGTTATTTCAAATTAATAATTAAATTTGGTATTGTCATTTTACATTACTTTCCATTCAGATTCCTACAAGATGCTATTCGCAGAGAACTATGGAAAAAAGCTGTCCAATTAGAGAGACATGAAATTGAGTGGATGCCGTGCAAGATATCTAGAATATGTTCTATTCATGAGATATAACCCGTGAGATAATCATACCCGGTCTCCTATATGTAGATACATTTTTCCTATCATGCTTTCACTGAATTAATTTAACAAATACACACATTATCTGAAAATGTTGATCATTTGAATCCACCCTCTACTGTCACATTTATGTAGGTTCTCTCTCAAGCCATTTCCGTCAGTAGAAAAGAGCGGCAAACATATTAACTCACATTATAGACGAGTCTAACGCGAATTATATTCAATTACCTTGATTTACCGACGTAAATCAGTTTCGTTTCGTATAATGTGAGTTAATATATGTTCAAAACGCGAAAGTTTAAAATATTATAAGAGCGGCAAATTTAGAAATTGTAAGCGCGCGAACGGGTGTGCTCCTATACAAAATTTTAATTTTGCACCTTTTTCTACTGACAAACTTGCTTGACCGGCTATATACATATAAAATATTCTGAACTGAAAGTGGGAATTTATTGTGACTCCGCCTGTTCAAATATTTTTGACCCGATTCGTGTACCCATGTAAATTTTGCAGACTGTATAGCCAGTCCTATTTCTAAGATCAAGTTCGCCATACATTTACTATGGCGTACTCTTAAACTAATAACGCATAGACAGATAGTCCCCATACGGTGAACCTGCCAAAAGTGAAGCCGAAACACGATGGATGTGTGCGTGCGACGCTCGTGTTTTACGCTCAGCAAACACACACATATATACAAAATATGTTGCCAGTATTCATTTACATCTCTCAAAGTAGGGGATTTTTAACAACATCCACACTTGGTTATTAATAATTAGGAAGTGTGTAGATTCGATTTTGTAGCAAAAGCTTTTTGTTTATTTTGGGATTTATTGCATTTCTGTACTTTGTGAAATAAGGTTTAAATAAATAGCGGATAAGTTTTTACTATTTTATTTTTATTCAACAAAATAAAAGTGCATAAAATAATAAGAATACATTTAAATATGACAGAGCATATTCGACTGTGTTTAGTCGGTTTCCAATGTTTCCATATTGCGTCATTCCGATTTAGTCTAATTTTTTTCCTTCCTTCTCGCAGACAGCAGATCAGTCAGAAAACTGAAACGAACATTACACATAATAAAAATAAGAAAAAAAACTAAGTACCTAAATAATTAACATAATTATAATTTTCTACAATTATACAATGAAATTCAATTGAGCGTATTTATTTTAGAATGTAGACGTCATGTCCCATTTGGAGGAAAAAATATTCACTACACTGGCAACATTTAGAAGAAATGGCACATGACGAAAATTTGGATTTTTGTATTTATGATTATGTAAAAATATCACTTTAAACTCGGTACTTACGCGTGAAATGTAATATCGGGCGGTTTGTTTTTATTATATGATGTGTTGTGACACCCATTCACTGTACAAACAACCATCTTTCCTGTAGTTTTTGATTTTTAAACGGGAGGTGTACACACACCGATTTGACTTTGAGTACTGCGACGGCCGTTCGAATACGACGATACGAGTGTGACGAGACGTCGCACTTGAAATGGCTTCACTGGGGGTGTACGGACTAGGGATCTATGCCTTATAAATCTATGGGCGTACTTGATCTTAGAAAAACGGACAGACTATACCTGAACGTAACTTCGCACTGCCATGCAGATTGATAATAAAATATACAAAATACTTATTATAGCGGAATACATTTATACAACAATGATATATTTACTTATGTTGAGTTAGTCTGTCATGTCATAACAACATTTTAACTAGTTATCTTTTAATCTGCATTAAATTATTATACGTGAAATTATTTGACTGGTTCTTCACTGTATGGCATAAACCTATCCCTGTCCAAGTCATATTCTAATCAAATATGAACCGCGAACTCTCAGCGGCCAGTACGTACAGCAAGAAGGTTATTAGCGGATTAATGTCGCTGATTGGTAGTTATTGACATTATATGCATGTCATCTACACTTAGCTATGTACCATTAGAGTAATAAAGATGACTATTATTTCGTTTACCAGCTTTGATTACAGGCTCTGTAAACGCGTCGTCTTATTTGAATGTAGGCGTAATTGTGTATGTGTGCTAATTTGGCCCGAGAATTTTAACGGTAATGTTCCTAAAGGCGGTATCCTTAGTTATATATGATCGCAGTCTCCAGGTATTAGGCACTTTACATAAAACACCCATCTAGAGTTTTTAATACATACACTTGATTCTTGATTTATTACTTGTTCCTATTATTATTATTATAGGATATCTATTATTTACTACAACGTACCTGCATAGTAGGTACCTGCTCGGTAAACTATAAAATATTCTTCCTCGCGTTTTCTTCTTTATCCCGCATTTTGCTACGGCTCATGGGAGCCTGAGGTCCGCTTGACAACTAACCCCGTGATTTGACGTAGGAACTCGTTTTTACGAAAGCGACTGCCATCTGACCTTCCAACCCAGAGGGGAAACTAGGCCTTATTGGGATTAGTCCGGTTTCCTCACGATGTTTTCCTTCACCGAAAATCAACTGGCAAATATCAAATCATATTTCATACATAAGTTCCGAAAAACTCATTGGTACAAACCGGGGTTTGAACCCGCGACCTCCGGATTGAAAGTCGCACGCTCTTACCACTAGACCACCAGCGTTTCGGTAAACTTTAAAATATTCAGTTATTATTTTTGGTGCCGCTCCCGGTCTAAGTGCCATCGTATAGGTATCTGAATCCGTTTGTTTACCGGTGCGATCTTAATTTTAGAGGTGAATATGACAGGGTGGGGTCGCTAAGCGAGCCATATGATCTACCATTAACATAGGAATAGACTGTGCACATACCGGTCTAGAAATTAAAACTTCAGATAGGTACATACTAACCTCCTTATTCATAAACGTCTACTAAAGTTGACAAGCCGATAATCGTTTGTCCCTATCCATCATACCAATACGTCGGAAAGGAACAAACGATTATTATCAGCTTGTCAACTTTAGTAGTAGATTAATAAGGGGGTAACATATGAAGTTGCAGGCGTCCATAGGGTACGGTAATCGGTCATCATCAGCGGGCCATATGCTTGATTGCCACCAACGAGGACGGTATTTGTGTGTTTGACAGATAAGCTGATTTAATTAAACATATACTGACTTTACTCTTTGGGTAGAAACGAGTACCTAAGTATGACTTTCTACCAAAAAGTTCTCATTTCAAAGAAATCTGGGAAAAGAATGGAACAAAAAAAACTCCAAAAAAGTGTTGATGAAATTTGAGCTTTCTATAAATAAGGAATAAGGAGGATTCATTGGACTGCGTCCATTTGTGCCATGAAAACTCCTCAACAGTGCACAACTGCACAGCCATCATAACCTTTCTAAATATAAAAATAGCGTCTAGGTAAAGGATTTCTTTTATCACTATCCGAGTCGCCAAATCCTGTTTGTATGTTTTCGGCGCCGGACCCGCGTGCCCGCATTTTTATATAAAACGGACCTCCGCAAGGTCGTCTCTAGTCAATAATAATTTTCGAAGGAAAACGGACGCCTGAACGTGATATACTGCAATATGAAGACTGTGGTACGTTGCTAATTTGTTATGTTTAGGCATTAAAAATTATAGTACTTCTTCTTCTTCTTCTTTGTCCGTCCCTGCTCCCGTTATCTGGGGTCGGGTCTCCTCACACTTCTGCGCCAGGCCCATCGGTCCCGGATTGTCGGTTTTGGCAATTGGGCTTTCTTAAGGTCTCTCTCGATGTTAGACCAACCAGGTCAATGGCGGGCGGCCGCTACCTCTCTTGCGTTCTGGTAAGTTAAGTTTATATTAAAATTATAGTACATTTTATGAAAAAAAAAATTCAATTATCGAATGTCCACGAAAGTCACATATTTTTTGAAAATATCTTGATATCTGTACGGATAATGTTGGTCGTTCTTGTCTACGTGACAGCGTGATAAAACGGTGTCCGTCACTTCACTATCCCGCGGTGTTAAAACGTGACAGTTATTTTATCACGTGGATAAAACCATGATAATAATCATGCCCTGCCCCGCTGCCGGCGGCACCCTAGGTTAGGTTTTTTATAATGTGTTTATAATTTTTTTTTATTGTTTTGTAAGTGTTTTTATATTTTACTTTTATATTCATATTATAATTAACCTAACTTAAGAAGAAAAATAAATAAAGAGAATAAAATAAAAAATCATAATTATTTATTCGAGGGAATCCATGGTGTTTATATACGCCTGCTGAATTAGATAAATCTTTTGGTACAAACGGCAACACTCTTAACTGTCCATCGGTAGACCTTATGCCTTTTGTAATAAGGTTTACAGATGGACAGTTAACAGTGTGGGTGATGGTACATGAAGCTACATATAATACATGTACTAAGTCTTAGTACATGTCTATCTATCTAAATCTTAGTAACTAAGAGAACGAAATACGCATAATATTTTCCTATTTTATTTACAAGCTTTTATTTACTTTCACCTGACCGTTGTCTGTCTGTCTGTAATCAAATCTTGCAAGTTAAATTTGATCCACTTCCCGGTTTCCGATTGAGCTGAAATTTTGCATACATGTAAAAATCGGATGACAATGCAATATTATTGTACCATCGAGCTGATCTGATGATGGAGACAGGAGGTGGCCATAGCAACTCTGTGATGAAACAACGTAGCCTAATTGTGTTAGGGGTTTTTAGAATTGTCTCGATGAGTATTAGTTGTCTGTCGTAAGAAAAGTACAGTTAGCGATAAAAGCTTGTACCAAAAATGAATTTTTTGCCAAAAACTTATTTCCTATCTTTTCTTGTAGTTGTGACTGCGTCATTTTGTTCGTCGTCTACAGTACGCTACAGCTACAGTAATAAACTACACTACGCTTAGTAAGCGTAGTGTAGTTTATTGACAGTTAATAAGGATTTCGCTAACTTTATTCACAGGCGCTTTTCCAAAACGAAACTATGTTTTTCTTTACTTACCTACCTCAATTCGCAATAGATTTATTTAGGCAGTTGGTACTTTTAAATTTTCATGCTAATTAATGTCCCCTCTTTGCAAGCTTATCCCGTAGGAACCATTTCTTTTTCAATAGTTATAGATTTATAAATTTTGGGATTAAGTAATGCTAAAAAGGGCAACTAATAGGTAGTTAAATCTTCAGTCACAAGAATAGTTTTTTAGATTTAACGATTATGCAATTTAATATTTATATGTTATTGGATTTAATAACCCAGTTTACCATATTAGTATTTAAATACAAATATTTTTTTGTGTGACCTTAATACATTAAGCTCAATAAAGCTTGCATCTAGTACCCACTAGACGACGAAATATCAAATGTTATTTGTCCATGACTTCCAAGAAATTATTTCTTCCAGCCAGAGTTTTATGTCACAAAACAAAGACAAAAATTCTTATTCTTCAGTTTAGGCATGTTATATTAAAAAATGCTTATGAATGGCACCTATTTAACCATAACTTTCAAATTCTTTCCAGATCCTAGTTCTAACCTACGCCACACTGGCGACTTCATCAGCCGTGCGGGACAAGCGAAGCTGGTCACACGCGCAGGCCTACCCTGTCTCCGTGCACACCGTGGTCCGACCTTCCAACACGGTACTCCACGCCCCCCACCACGCGCTCAATCTCGTCTGCCTGAACGCATTGTGCATGCTGCTGGCTCTAGACGCGGTCTTGTAGCTGGTAGCAGTCCTGGTGATTACTCACAAGGCCGTAAATACACGCTTCGAGTAGATTAGTATGTGCGGGGTTCCCCCTCGAAGATTGGCTGCGTCAGCCATCTTCGGACTAACTAGGAGTTGAAGTGATCGCCGCGGTCGAAATCGGCCGGGAGGATCATTATCATCAGATAAGTGAGATGTCTCTAAGCAGCAGTGCCCCCTGATCCTAGGCCATCCGGCTATTTTCAGGCTGCTATCACAAAGAAAACAATTCTTGATCTTGACTCTCTTTTGATGTCTTCTAAACTGGTAAGTAGATATAGTTTTAAGGCTTGTGCCTTCCAGTATCATCGTCAGCGTCATCATTTTGTACTCGAGGTTTGTATATAGATCCTGTGGTGCCCGTTATGAGTTTCAGAAAGCGTACATGATGCGAATATATTACACATTTTACTGAATCTCTAGGCGTATTTCCCACTGAGTACCTACTACGAATTTCAAATCACATATATTAACTATGCGACACTATGCATACGGCCAATAGCAATAAAAGTGTTCTTTTTTCTTCCCAGCTTCCAGTCTACGAGTACCCCGAATCCACGGAGATCCACACCCATGCCAAGACCGTCTACTCCGTTTCCGTGCCTATCACACACACGGTCCACTTGGAACAGCCAGAATATTCCAGGCAGGTCATCTACCACAACCCGCCAACGTATTATAACACGTACACACCTCAGGTGTATAGCCCGACAGTGTACACCGCTTGGCCTTATCAACGTTATGCTAGTACCTGGTATTAATTAAATATCCAACTGACATACAGCCTGGCAAAAAAGAGTAGAAATTAAAAAGTGGCAACACTGTAGTGTCGTCCCGTTTTCTTATATAAATTGATTTAAAAGGGACGGCACTACAGGGTTGCCACTTTTTAATTTCTACTCTTTTTTTTTGCTTGGCTGTATTTGAATATACAGCGCTCGATATGTCGCTCTTATCATCAATCGAGCGCGGCCATAATACACGTCTGTAGACCATTCATAATCTTGTGAAGAATGGATGGTTACTCGTACCTAAGTGTTCACTTGGAATTTCAAGAGATAAGAGGTGTTTAGGTACTCAGAATTTTTAGCAAATTGGACTTTAATATTCTGGGTTTTATTTGACTTTAAAATGGCGGGCCATTAACCTTGACGTCACATTGTGATAAACAATAAAAACTATAGTACAAATAGGTGACAAAGTGACATTCAAAATGGACGGAATGTTACCAACTGGAATAATATTGTAGATAAAACGAGTTGCAACGTTAGTGTACTTTGCCAATGACGTTTCGTAATTTATTTATGACTATAGTTCGTTTTATGTAGCATTAGAAAGAAGGTACACGTATCTTGACAAGTCTTATAATTGAAATCGCTTTTATAAAATCAGTAACTTTGAAATCAGTAACTATTACTTAAGAAAGCAAAAGAATATAAATTATCTTATTAGATTCATAATTGTTACATATTTGCCGTAACTTATTTTTTAAATGTGTTTTTCAATTAAAAGACACATCAATATTGTTTACCTTATTTCTAATGCTAAAAAAACGAACAATTAACAAACAACATTTCGTAACTTTCGCACGGTTTCATGTGATGGTGTTTGTTACCATTCAGCACCATTGTTTGTTTCAATTTAATTAAGTGATAATTATTTAATTATTAAATCTGTCTCACGATCAACTAATCTTCAGGGACTTACATTTTCTTCTTATCTAAATGACACCTGCAATTGTCACTTAGTACCACTTGCGTCAATCCAGTCCAGGGTTAGCCACTAACTCGGAGTTAACCGTTAACACGGGGTTAAATTGTACTGGTAACTCCAGAGTTAAACCAGAGTTATTGGCTAACCCTGGATGGCGCAAGTGGCCCTTAGAAGTACTTAGCAAAATGTAGCATTTTGTAAATTTCTTTATATATTTAATAACATTTCTACCTCGTGATACTCTGAACGTCATTGTGTTTTGTCTACATTATTTGCCGGGCTATTGTGATATTCCAATATCGACTATAATCATCTCTTTCGCTCTTGCATTTGTCGAGCGACAGAGATGCAGATATTTTAGACAATCTTTTATTATGATGTTTGCAGTAGCTTCTTCTTCGGGTGTATGTTTCCAATAGTTGTGTTAGTGCCAGCCAATCGTGGTCTCCTGCGATCCAGTACAAAGATATCTTTAGATCCGTAGCAACTTTGTGTACAATCGCCATCAGATATATCGGAGCGGCCAAGGTGTTCTCAATATCTGAACGCGCGCTCTATCGCCTTGGCAATAGAGGCGTGCTCAGATATTTCAGCTCACCTTGGCTGCTCCGATATATCTGATGGCGACTGTACCTAATAACAGAACGGTTTTTCACTGAGGGCCTACCGCGAACCAAGTTCGACGTGTTGCCTCTCTGTCGCACTTGTAAATTCGTACGTCAGTGTGACAGGGAGGCAACACGTCTGGTTCGCCCGAGCGATCAACTCATCCGTACTTGGCAAGCGTTTAAAACAACACGCAAATTTTGTACAAACGTATTTTTATGGTGCGGTATTTAAGGTTGTGTGAACTTTTGTTGTAAAGTGTAATTGTAGTGCGCATATGTATAGTGACCTGAATACTTGTAGGTTATAATAAAAGCTCTCCAAATATGTCTATGTTTCATTCCTACTCCAACAAGTTAAAAATTTAAATTTTGCTCCTTTAATATTGACTATTGTAATCCTTGTTGGTATAGAAAAGTAAGCGCCGGACACGGCCCAGTCTAACGTGAGTCGTCCTTTATGCTTAAAATAATAAGGGTGCATTGGGGTAAATGCGAAGGCGGGGTAATTCCGAAACTGGCAAATATCTACTAAACTAGAAACAGTTCATACTTTAGCAACACTTACCTACACCGCTGCAACGCTTACATGGCATCTTGCGTACTGTTGCTACAGTAGAAAGTGTTTCTAGTTTAGTAGATATTTGCCAGTTTCGGAATTACCCCGCCTTCGCATTTACCCCAATGCACCCTATTATAGTTCACTACGTTAGCGAATACTTCTAACAAACGAATGTCATTAAAAGCAAAGTAACCAATTTAATCAATTTTACGCGGACAAACTCGCGGGCAGAGCCTAATGAATGATAAACAGTTTGGGCGTTAATTAAATCCTAAGTTGTAATTATTTCGTGATATTAAAACCTATCAACTCATGATATTCTCGACGCAAGGTAATCAGGCCTAGAATGTAACATAAAATCGTATTTTGTCAGCAATTTATCGAAGCAACTCATGCGCAAGGCGGATGCTTTAGGCCAGGATGCCATCACGATATCTTATTCCAGTTAAATTTGCTTAAAGCTTTACATCAAAAAATTAACGTTCCAAAATCCATCTGACTTATTCATTCTGTACTTAAAACTCAAACGGCAGTTACTGTGTATTGCCAGGCGTGTCTCACTCCGCGATTTCGTCGCTTTGCTACAGGTAACTAAAAGTACATCCGTTCGGCCCCAATTTTGGGGCTTGCCATAAGCCGCGCGTGGCGCTGTCGCCACCTAGCGGCCATATCTGTGCTGATCGTAACAGACGCGTTTTGTTAGAGAATGCGTCTTCTGTACTTAGTACTATTAAAGTGACATTCCATTTCCAACTGCAGCTGCAATACTGTTCATTTTCTATGGAAATTGACAATGACAGCGACGCGTTCCCATAGTAAAATGAACAGTATTGCAGCTGCAGTTGGAAATGGAATGTCACTCTTATTCAAAAAATTAAAGTTCCTAAATCCATCTGGCTTATTCATTCTGTACTTAAAACTCAAACGGAAGTCAGTTACTGTGTATTGCTTATAATAAGTTAAATTTTGTAAATGATTATTTGACAGTTATTTACCGGTTTTAGTCGTAACTAGTTGCAGCATACCTATTCAATAATGTTACAGATTTAATCTTTGGGACCAGGTCTACAATATAATAAGGTACTCGTAGGTAAACGTGGGAAACGCCGCGGGGCCACATAATTATATTAAATTAAATACATTATCAACTTTACGGATTGCATCTGACAGATTTATGTGCCTATTTAATTTTTAGAGCAAATTAACGCATGAATGTTACGTAGGCAGTTAATGTAGTTCATACTGTCTGAACCTAAATTAAAAAAAAAACAGTTATTAACTAATAAACGAAATTAATAACTAGCTTTAAATCTAAAACAGACCCCTGAGGCATTGTACCAAAGATGCTGGCTGCATTTCCTCGCTGCTCTTCGGTCACCAGTTACGTCAACCAGACGCTTAGCGATTTCTGCGAACAACTTATGCGCGCTGGGTCCCCATGGACCTAGAGTTTCAACTCCAAATGGTACTAAATGGTACTCTCTAGCGAGGCTCTTATATTTATTACGTTTTAAAATTTCGCCGCTTTCCGCCGCTCCGCCCGCTTTTACATTAGTCCGTTGGAGGTGGGACGGTGCCAGTGTGTCTACGCAGGTAGGTAGCATCCCACACTAACATCCGCCCGAAGCTTCAAGGAACTAAGGACACCCCATCGGGCCTGAATATTGTGCAGAAAATATCTGATTTGTCAACCGGTTACATATTAAGTACTTATAAAAACGAGAAATAAACATAGGTAGGTAGGTACATTTTTATTACGCCAGACGAGAGGTAGGTATACCGGGTGTGGCCTGTAACACGAGCAAATAATTAAAACATAATATAGATTGTACTCCTAAAACGGTGACACTTTTGTTCAACAACTTTTAAAAATTATGAAGTATTTAGACTCCCTATTTTTCATACAAAATAAATATTATCTTCAATGGACGCCATCGCCACGCCGTTTCATTGTGATTGACGTTGCTTGTCACGCCTTAAACATAACAAAATTCGCAATATGTATATTGCGTCTTAGAATAAACTTTAAAGTGTATTAAAATCAAACCACAAGTTATTTTTAAAAGTCGCTGAACAAATGTTGGTCAGTATGAGGAGTACAGCCTACAGTTTAAATTTTTGCTCATATTACAGACCACACCCGGTATATCAAATAAAATTTCAAATCAATGAGCACAACATAAAAATAATAAATAATTAAGTAATTTAGTACAGGTATAACCAATACGGATATGATGGTCTTTCTTGTCTACGTGCTGACAGCGTGATAAAACCGTATCCGTCACTTTCTTTTCGATCCCGTGCTAATAAAAACTGACAGTTATTTTATCACGTGGATTATACCATCCAAAATAGGTACGTTAATACGCCGGCAGAACGTTTTTAAGTCCTTAAATAAAACAAACAAAACATGTATTGTATCTAAATATGTAAGTAATCTCGAACATTGTAAAAGGTTCCAACTTTTCAGTAAATTTTCAATGGCTGTGTTTCAGATCTTCAAGATGTCCTTATTAGTAATGTATACCTACTGTAAAGACATAGTAAATAATTGATAATGTGTGTAATGAATACTTGATTTAACTAAGACATTGTCAATCTCAGATACAGAAAGTACATACGTAGTCATTTTTGATACCTACTGAAACCCACTTGCAGCAAGCAAGCAACTTATCGCTCATGCATGACGTTTTGCAGAAACACTGTAGGTACTTAACTAAACTAATCTATATACTCTTCGAAAGTCAATAATCCCATGTGACGTTAATATATTCTAATTTTAATGTGTAGCATTGAATTTAAGGCGTTGAGGTTGACACGGTTTCGTCAACTGGATCAGAAGGAGGGATGTTAGCCCTTGCGACACTCCTGCGTTACTATAAAACCACGGCAGATCCAACACATGGCAACATTGGTTTGGACAACTTCGAGAAAAACGTTGAAAATGAAATTCTTCGTAAGTTGAATTTTGTTTTTTGTGAAGTGATTACATTACTGAGGATTACGAACTGGTTTGCCTCGTTATTTGGAGGATATTAGGCCAAATATGTGACTCGATCAAGGGCTAAGTTTTTATTGCAGTGAACGTTGAATTACCTCTACTTGAATATAACAATTTAATTAATGATCATGTTTTTAAAGGGTTCTCAGACGTATTTAGTTGCCATCAGATAAATATACATATACGAGCGAATAAGCGGTTTTTTTGTCAAAGTCTCTAAAGCATATTACTAATTAGAATATTTTGGAGGGCTATCAAATCCGCTGCAGACTTTTTTTGGTCAGACTTTACGTAGTGTTTTTGTATTTCATCTGTGAAAACTTAGTATCGCCATAAAAACGTTCTGAGTCTGAATTGTATACCTATTGATGGTCAAGCAAATCTTGTCAGTACAAAAAGGCGCGAAATTCAAATATTCTATGAGACGATATCCCACCGCGCCTAGTTTTTTTAAATTTGCCGCCTTTTTCTACTGACAAGATCTGCTTGACCAACTTTATATACGATAGTGGGGCATCAACACTAACCTAAAGATAAGTCGGCAACGGCTTCAACAGTAAATTCGGTCATAGCCCTTAGCAACCTATTAAATTCTGGTATAATCTGCTGAACATACCATTAATTATATGTGTGTAAATCCAGGTGTGTGCCCTTCTCTGCCTGGCGGCCTCGGCCTCGGCCTCCGCTCGCGACAAGCGTGGAATCTACGGCGAGCCGGGAGGCCTGCTGTCGCCCCTGAGCGCTTCTTCTCTCCACTCAGCGCCGATCCTGAGCGCTCATTCACCGCTGCTGAGCTCTAGGCCGCTGTTGAGCGCGCAATCGCTGTCTCCGTACGCTAGCGCCCATTTACACTCCGCGCCTCTGCTGTCGTCATCCCTCCATTCGGCGCCTCTGCTGTCGTCATCCCTCCATTCGGCGCCTCTGCTGTCGTCATCCCTGCATTCTGCGCCTCTGCTGTCGTCATCCCTCCATTCGGCGCCTCTGCTGTCGTCATCCCTGCATTCTGCGCCTCTGCTGTCGTCATCCCTCCATTCGGCGCCTCTGCTATCCTCTCACTCCCTCCAATCTGCTCCTCTGCTCTCCGCTCCCTCCCTACACTCTGCCCCTCTCCTCTCCGCTCCTCTTCTCTCCTCTCACTCTCTCCACTCAGCGCCTCTTCTCTCCTCTTCCTCTCTCCACTCTGCCCCACTTCTCTCCTCTCCCTCTCTCCACTCTGCCCCTCTCCTATCCTCCCACTCTCTCCACTCCGCTCCTCTGCTCTCCCACTCCGCTCCTCTGATCTCCCACTCCGCTCCCTTGCTCTCTTCCCCCTCCCTCCACTCAGCTCCTCTGCTATCTTCCCACTCCCTCCACTCCGCTCCTCTCCTCTCCGCGCACTCCGCCCCTCTGTCCCTGCACGCACCCCTACACTCCGCCAAACTGATCTCTGCCCCGAGGTACGCCGCCGGGTGGTGGTAAACTAAACTTATACCAAATAAAAAAAAGCTTTAATTTAATTCCTGTTTTTTTTTTTAAACCGTAACTATCCCTTTGAATTTAATATTTCTCGTATTTGCATAATTTAACAGGAAATACAATAAGTTGAATACGTGAATGAATGTGCAATCGTTGCAAAAGTTTATGAACAGCAGTAGATGGTTACCTTAACAAGACAGTGAAAAAATATTTTCTACAGAAAACAACACATTCATCACACACATCACATTTTTTCATTACAATGTAACACCGATATTTTAACTCGCAAGGGTCGAAAAACAAAATAAAGAATGACTCACGCTAGACCGGGCCGAGGCGTCCGCCATGTCATTTTCTATGTCGGCTGATCGGTGATCACGTGGTGCTTACCATAGAAAACAAAGCGCCGGAAGCTCCGGCCCAGCCCCGGCTCGGTCTAGCGTGAGTCATTCTTAATAATAGAAACATACTGCAACTTGTAACGAACAGCATGACTACGGCGCAGTCGTTATGCAGTTGAAATGCAGTCTGTTTCAATCTAACCAATAAAACCAAACCGAATAAAAACTAAAATAAATAATCTCATCTTCATCTTGATAATTAAATAGTTACTTGTCACAAAAATAAGCCCAAATCATCATCAATATTGACCCTGCCTCATATCATTAGCCCAGTTATGAACAGGTTTTAAGTATCAAACCAACACACAAACTGACCAATCTATAACCTTACTACATGGGAATAAGGTTTACGGAAAATCATTAGAACGTGTCGCCCATCGGATCCACTCTTGCGCAAAGCGGTCGCTTCCATTTTGTCAATAACGACATTAACGACATTGTCAGAAAATATTAGCCAGTTTTCCTTGGTAGCCCACCGATACCGATTGGTATTTTCGAGATGGGTGAACTATTTTCGTTCTCGAGGCTCTTCTTGACTCTGAGTCATAAGTCAACATTAACATAAAGTGATCAATAATAGCTTAAGAGCTTCCCGGTCTCAAAGACAGTAAGTATGGAGTCTAGAGTGACCTAATACGGACACATCAACAGTACGGTTACCATCTGTTTGTCACTGACATAAACGCCGTCGAGAACGTAATTTACTTTCTATACATCTCGCTCGCACTCGCATATTAGTGCAAACGGGATGTATAGAAAGTAAATTACGTTCTCGACGGCGTTTATGTCAGTGACAAACTGATGGTAACCGTACAGAACCCCTAGTGTAAATTTCATTCGACAGCGTGACAAGCGTTCGCGTTTGCGTCATGTCTATTTTTGTATAGGATTTTGACCAGCGCGCCAAGCGGGACGTTTTAAGGCTCCTCTTCACGTTGGGCCAACGCCAACGCCAACGAGGGACGCAGCCATCTACCGCGTGGCTAGATAGCAATATCACTTGCTCCCTCTAACGCATAAATGCGTCCCTCGTTGGCGTTGGCGTTGGCCCAACGTGAAGAGGAGCCTTTAGAAACTCAAAATGCCTACCTACGTCACGTCACCTCAGTACTTTTTGTATGAGACTGAGACTAAAAAGCAAGGTCCCACTTTCGTACGTTTCCGCGACATATACTTAATTAATTATGCACTACATTTTTATGCTGATTAATATGCAGCCTACTCAAATATATTTATTTTATAATAAGCAACTCTAACGTCCTAATATACGAATCGTTTTTCAATGTATGTAATAGTACATTACTACAGAGGCCGGGACGAAAGGGTTTGCCGGCCGAAGACATATAGACGGCCGAGCGAAGCGAGGCCGGATAGGTCTGAGCGCGGGCAACCCCATTTCCCGCCGAGGTATGTATAGTGCTTTTCTCAAACATGTAATGAAATAAATAAAATAAAAAATCCACGAAACCCAAGTTTTATTTATAGAAAAAACTAAAAGTAAACTACACCCAAAATATAACTAACACTTATCACGCGTATGTTTCACACGAGTCGTGGATTTTTACTACCCGTATATTTTCATGTATATCTTTGATTTTTTCGCATTGTATCCGTCTGACTCGTTTTTGTCACATAAGTTTACATAGTCTTTCATGTTGATATCATGTTTCACGTCCATCGTTGCTTTATGCATGGAGTAAATAAGTATAATTTCCACAGTGTTCACGATTTTGTAGTTACTTTCATTTCTGTAAAATATGCCACAAAACTGTTTCTAATAACCATTTTTCTTAGTTTCTCAAATAATAAAATTGCCATAAGCAACCATATACATATCTACTTCGTCTTTGACTTGGCGGCAGAGGCAGCAAGTTATTTAAAATCAATTCTGCTTACGCTGCCAATTCCAACTCCTACGATTACAATTAATATTAATTTCATTATTTTGTCGGAACTCATATTAATAAAATCAACAACGCACCATAAATCCAATAAAACAGAAATACAGAATGAAAATTTTTCAACTTTGCCTCCATAACAATAAAATTAAAAAAAATAACTACGCGTGTTTGAGTAGACCTATTTACCGCTAAGGTTTATATGAAATATTTTAAATGTTTTTATTTGTGTAGTTAAATTTATAATTTAAAATTATAGAATTTGGTTAATAATGTATTATATTTTATTATGTTCATGTTGATTTTATACAAATAAAACTGCAAATTATAGCAAACATTGTTTATTGTTTTTTTTTATAGGCGTAGTGGCAGTGTCATTACGAACCATAAAGCAAATACTGCCTCTAGTTTTTTTTAATGGCTGAATGCCACGATGCTGTGTCACAAATATCTGTGAAATGGAAATTAAAAAAGAGGGCTTTGCCGGCCTAGGCCTGCAAGACTTGTATGAAATTCCATTATCTACTTCTTGTCCTAGCCGCACCTGAAACGTCATACTTCGCAGCCTATTATAAGGAACATAACCTCAATATTCCATTGCATGTTTGAGAAAACATAATTATTGTATGCTCCGATATAGGTATCTGATGGAAAATATATCATTTAAGGATTATTTATTTATAATAAAAGCTTTTCTTGGCTATTGCAGTCTGCCAACATCTTTTTGTTTTTGTGTAACCTGAAGATCAATAAAAACGGCTCAATTTATACGGAAATTTTGATACACAGCGACATTTGCATTGCACTTCAATGTTAATGAATACATTATCAATTCGTCTATAACCAAGCTAACTTATGAAACTAACCTTTAAGTGCATCTAAATACCTCAGTCATGTTTAGGCTCATCAAGTAAAGGACGATCAGAGCCAGATATGGCATTTATTAAATACGTACCTAATTAGGATTCCAATAAGTAATTGACTTGATGTTACGTTAGTCGGTATCTTTAGGTATTCAAATAATAGTAAACAAAATCTATCCTCAAATGGCTTCTTAAACCAGTTGAGGGTAGAGGAAAACTCAGCTTAAAGTCAGGTCGTTCAGTGAATGATTCAGGCGGTTTTGTATTTCGCTGGTTAGTCAATAAATGGTAGTTATAAATGTTATAATACCCGAAATTCACAAATTATTTGTTTATTTTTATTTAAATATCTAAAGATACAGAGTATAGTTTGAAACTAGTAGCCTTACCACGACTGCCTTAGCAGTGTCAAACTGACATACGCTAACGTCTGCGTAACTTACTTCCAATACATCTTGGAAAGTTTATGGTAGCATTCCATTTCTAACCGCAGCTGCACTACCGGTACTGAACGCGTCGCTGTCATTGTCAATTTCTATAGTAAAATGAACAGTAATGCAGATGTCGTTGGAAATGGACTGTCACCTTAAGGCACTTTGGAAAGTATTCAAAGCAAAGAATATAATACTCACTAGGAGAAGAACGGTAACTCCATACAAAAAAATGTCCCCAACCGTTTATACGTTTATTCTAGTGGCGCCGTCTTTGTGTACCAATGGAACTAAAGTTGACAACCGGTTTAGCCTGGCGGGTATTGGTAGGTAGTAATTCTGTTGATAAACATATTTGTTATCTTCATATCACGAAATATATGCAAGATGCAAATATTACCCCTTGTTTGTGGTATTATCAATTGATTTAAATAAAAGGCATGTTTATGTTTATAACATTATATATATTATTTACTAAAAAATGTTTTACATATAAAAATATACACTGAAAACTGGCAACTTAATAAAAAAATAGACATTAATAAAGCGCATTCACAAAGTTTTCAGTACTTTTTATACAAATAACATTATTAGGCATGCCTACCTATTACACTTTACACACAGATACACTACACTTTACACACGGCATTTTACACAGATTTCCAACTTGTATTCATACATTTCTTCACGGTTAATTAATACGCTTTCCAGATGCGTTATGACTCGGTTCCTTCTGAACCCACTAAAGTTGTAAATTTCACTCTGGCTGCTTCAACAGCCGTTGCTCCGCATTTAGCACATTTTCTATGTGCATTGCTGTAATCCATGTAGGTACAGACTTACAGTCTTAAGTGGTACGTAGCGGTACACGTTGTATGTATTATTTAAAGAGTTAATAAATAAAATTTTCGTTATGAACTTTAACCACAGCAGCTGGACAGTCATTGACAAATATATTTTTTATTATGGTGGGTAGACGTACCTACCCTCCATATATTTTATGAACATTGATAAAGACAGTTGGAAGCAAATATTCATTATAAAACTTAATCGCATGTAATTAAGTTTTAAGCGTTTTAAGTCCCGTTTTATGATTAATATTGTATAAAATTCGTGATAATTTAAATCAGAGTTGGGAGCAATGTTGCTGTAGAAAAATGTTTTTATTTTTATTACTCGCAACTTTTTCCCGGAGGCCAACGCACACATAGAATCTTAAGGCGCACACATGCGTAATTATTTGGGGACATAACTTTCTTAGGAAGTGAAAAGGCCTTGATTCAAAGTAAAATATGATGCTAGTTAGATTGTAATAAAGACTAGGCAAATATGTGTAATAACTATAACGAAGGAAGAACAATTTAAATGATTTTATTAACGTAAACTAAAATGCTCCAAATCCATTGGAAAACTCATTCAACTGTTTGGCGTATTTTCGCGCTATGAATTCCAAATTGCAACTTGTTTTCCAATTAGTGATAGGGCGTTATTTGTGTTTAATTATCTGTAAGATTTACCATAGAATTATGAGACTGCAGGCACACAGGTAATCAGTGGGCCCCTTTAAAAACCTTTAGGTATAATTTACTTAAATTGAAGCATGTGTGACATTTAGACAATTCTATTCAATTTTAGTCGACACAAAGTCGAATCTAGTAGTAGTTAACTTAATCTATTTATGTAGGTACCCTAATTTCAAGACGTTTAAAACAGTGTAGGTGTTACGGGCAACTTGATAATTCCGGTCACTGTGAATAATGCCCGGCCTGTATGCATAATGCCGGCATCAAATGGGCAATGTAGGTACAGTCAACTGTTAATATATTAAGAACTATGGGACATATTTTTGAATCAGTTGGCTACACCCATATTTTTACAGTTGACTGTACCTACCTACTATGTTTACGTAATAGAGATCCACGTTGGAATGTGCATACTAATATTCGTGATTCACACAGGTATTTGGCATTCCTAGTGGTGGTCTACATGTCGCAATATTTAGGCCTACATCACAGCCCTTAGCAATTAGCCTATGCAATTGGTTTAAAACCAGGGACAAGAAAATATGCAGACTGAAACTTTCATAGAACAGTAAGAACTGGGGGCCGATTTTTGAATTTCGATCGCTAGATTTCGTCATTCGAAAATCGGTGGAAATCGGCGAAATGCTAATTTTTGAAACACGAGCGATTGGAATTTGGAATCTATTGGTATTGACCACTCGATTTCAATTCTATTAGTAGAATTTAAACGCCTAGTAGTCGAGATACCATTTAACAAAAGACACGAAATCGAGTGGTCGAATTTCAAAAATCGGTCCCCTGTTCTACAACAGAAGGACGTAGGTGGTATTTTGCATTTTAAATACCTGCGTAGGAAAACTGATACCTTATTTATGACTTCGAATACTAAAACTAGAGTTGTCAGACTGCTGCCCATGACATATAACTACAATGAAAGCATCATCTAGAGAATGATACCTGCCTTTGAGACGCTTAAAAATAGATGGCGTGTTATTCCAATCCAACATGGTAATATCAATGCCTAAAATCTTTTCAATGTGCGAATTTTTTTTGTAATTTTAATTTTAATTTACAGTTTTGAGAAATATATTTTGTATGAACGTTCCAGCTAGCCCCATTGCCATTAGAATCTATCGCAAGGGACATAGCCACTCATACCTCTAAAAATGGGTATGAAAAGAGATTCATAATCATCAGAATCTGAGGTTTTACCAAATTAAAAATAACAGTATGTTATAACATTGCCATTACTGACAAGTTGCTATCTCTCGGGTCATCTCGCAACTGCCCAATTTTACATTTCATCAACATGTCCAAATCCTTATCAGACCACATTACTCTGAAACTAGTACAATTTGTACAACATGTCACATTTAGGTAATCATGCTTTGCAAAATCATAAAATCTCAACCCAAGAGCGCTGTATAAAATTATAAAATTAACTGGGTGTGGTGTGACCTTCTGAACTCCGGAAATATGCAAACTACTAAACATTTATCTGTCACTCAATTCTGAACTTTAAATTAAAACAATAAGAGTGCAATTAGCTTTACTAGGAAATGTGGATAGTACCAAAATATGTAAAAAGAAGCGACAGTTGTCCGCAAAATGCATAATGCACCGCATGAATGAACTTATAAAGGCTCTTAATTTAAAAGGTCGTATGTGTGAAAGAAAATGTGTGTACTTAAGCCCATTTGTACTTGGGTGGGTTTGATTGGAATGTGTGTGTTAAGGTCCTGCGCAGGATTTGCTATATATAAGCGCGAGGATGCGCTTACGATGCACAAGAATCCTGACTGATTCAATTCAACATGAAGATTATTGTAAGTGTTTAAAATTAATTTTCAAATTTTTGTTTTATTTTTTAGGATTTACAAACTTACTACTAAATTCAGAATTTTAGGTATTTATTTAAGTTCATCTCATAAAAATCCGGGAGGTTGTTTGAAATTGTACCTTCTGTACGTTTAACAATTTTGTGACATATTCTGTAACCCTTTTCCCTTTTAACCCTTTTGATGACATTGTATCTTAAAAGATACATACTTACCTAATAATACCTTAGATGCTCTTTAGTATTTTTTGCGAAATTATGTTAACTACTTATTTTTGCTGTACCTATTAGCTGTGAGCAAATGAGGCCTAATGTTTCAAATTTTTAATGCATTGAAGCTGTGACAGAAATTTGTATAAAAATATTCTTTCTTAAAACAATGGAATAAATCTATTATATATTTGTTACAAATTGTATTCTCTAGCTAGGGGGAGGCAGCTGACTCCCCCCACCACGCCCTGGCGATGCCTATGTACTGTAATAATTTGAGGATTATCTACTATTTTTTTTTCAGGCCTTCATCTTCCTCCTAGCCCTGAGCCTGGCTGCAGCAGGCAACGTCTGGTGGGGCTCCTCCGGACCAATAATCATCCGGCGCTCGTCCGGCTGGTCCGGTGGCCGTGGCTGGAACAGTGGCTGGAACGGTGGCTGGAACGGTGGCTACGGTGGATGGAACAGAGGGTGGAATAGTGGCTGGAACGGGTGGTGGTAATCTTGAGGGTTTGGGAGTTTAGTGGGGAAATAAATATGGCTTTTATTATACTGTAGCAATTTTAGGGAAATAACATATTGACGTATGATTGAGTCTTATTTGGGCGTTGCAGCGTTGGGCCGAACTTTCGTGGACATCTCGTAGAATTTTGAACTGCAAATAAATACCATCAAAGTTTACAGCCAAGTTGTATACAAAAATAAAGGGGCAGTTACAATTTTATTGTTAACCTGAGGCGGTCGCCGAGCAGTCCAAATAAATGTATCATGCTTGATACATTCCGTGCCAAACGGGTGAAGTTTCTCTACAAATAGTTACCCAATTAAATAGTAGAACTTATACATTTGAACAATTCATTACTTGCGACGCCGATGGGTTGAGAAGAACTTTATTATTACAGTATTTTAAAGGTCTTTAGAAATAGGAACACAATAAATGTTATAAAAATCCATTAATGATTTATGGCATCAACTGTTAATTGTATTGCTTTTAGCAATATTTTTCTTTGTCGAAGAAAAATGCAATTTTTAAGCGATTTATGTTTATATTTTCCGTGATGAAAATATTAGAAATAAATATTTTTGCAGTATAACATCCGGAGTTTAATTGAGTTTAATAACTGTTTCAAATAACCCACAGTGACACTGAAAAAGGTTTAAATAAAACTTTCTCACTATCACGCCGTTTTGATCTGCCTACTAGTTTTCTTTGTTATCGAAGTGTGCTATTTTTACAAAATTTTATTTAACTTGCAATGTGTGTATGCAAACATATAGTCAAGTGGAAAAATATAGGTGCATCTCAAAAATATATCCCATAGCTCTTATGTCAGTGAATTAAGAACTATGGCGCATATTTTTGACTAAGTAAGTCTACACCCATATTTGTACACTTGACCAGGCGTGGCTCACTCCGAGATTTCGTCGCTTTCCTACAGATACAAAGTACATCCGTTCGACCCCAATTTTGGGGTTTGCTGTCGCCACCTAGCGGCCATATCTGTGCTGATCGTGACAGACGCGTTTTGTTAGAGAGTGTCTTCTGTACCTAGTACTATTGTTTATTCTGTGACTGGACTGTACCTTACTATGTTTTTACGGGTCAAATCTTACAAGTCAAATTGTGACGTCCCACGGGTAAAGGTACCTTATGGCGGTTGGCGCTTACGCTATTATTCACGCCGCTCCAATATTATAGCGGGCGCTATGCGACGTAAGCGCCAGCCGCCATAAGGTACCTTTTGCCGTGGAACGTCACAATTAGACCCACTTCCCGGTTTCCGATGAAGCTGAAAATGTATATGTAAGTCAGGTGACAATGCAGTATTATGGTAAAATCAAGCTGAACTGGTAATGAAAATGGACACAGGCGGTGGCCATAGGAATTCTGTGATAAAACAACGCAACCTAATTGCGTTTGGGGTTGTTAGAATAGTCTCGATGAGTATTAGTTTCCTGTGGAAAGAAAAGTAAAAAGCGATAAAAGCTTGTATCTAAAATATCTTTTTTTTTTACAAAATTATATCTCATTTATTTTTATTGAATCCAATAAAATAATAAGTAATAATAAATTAAAGCAAATAGATTGGTTAAATTAAAGTTTACTTAATATTACGGCAAATCAACAAACATTTTCAATACTTTATGTCGTAGTTTAATAGATACCAGTTTCAGTCACCATAAAATCTGTTTTATAGTAGTTTTGTATATTCATTTAATTTACTCCTTATATGTGCTTGATAAGCAAACAAGTTTACAAATCAGTTAAAATTTTAAGGCAACACATGAGAGAGTTGAAAATTTACCATACCGATTAAGTAGTGTTTATGTATGTACATATTACGCTACGTCTTACGTAGGCGAACAACGCGCGAACGCGGCGCGGCGCGGCGCGGCGAAATCAATCCTTTGATGCCCATAGAAGTGTCCTACGTAAGCGATCTCGTTGCGAACGCGGTGCGGCGCGATTTGCACGCGAATGTCAGGCGGCGCGGCGCGGCGCGGCGCGGCGGCGGCCGCTTTCGCCGCGCCGCGCCGCGCCGCGTTCGCGCGTTGTTCGCCTACGTAAGACGTAGCGTTATTCTTTTTTTGCACTCGATGCGTGTGCATTGCGATTTTTTTTTACATGCTTTTATTTAGTTTAACCTGACCGTTGTCTGTGTGTAATCAAATTTTGCAAGTTAAATTTGATCCACTTCCCGGTTTCCGATTGAGCTGAAATTTTGCATGCATGTATAAATCGGATGACAATGCAATATTATGGTACCATCGAGCTGATCTGATGATGGAGACAGGAGGTGGCCATAGGAACTCTGTGATGAAACAACGCAACCTAATTGTGTTAGGGGTTTTTAGAATTGTCTCGATGAGCATTAGTTTCTGTCGTAAGAAAAGTACAATCAGCGATAAAAGCTTGTACCAAAAATGAAAAAAAACTTATTACTAGTAACAATAGGGTATTTAAGTACTATGAATAAATGTATATGTTAAAAAATTGCATAACGTGATAACTGTCATATTAGAAATCCAAGCAAGTTAATTATAACACATGAAAACTTACACCAATTATTACATTCAAATACAAAGCCCATTGACAAAAATAATAAAATGCTCGGTTTAAAATACTTATGCACCAAGTTAGTAGATAAATAAAGTGATGTAAAATCACATCAAAAAAAAAAAAAGAAAATAAGATGTCTGTGGCTTATTTAGCCTTAAGTTAGCCGCACCTTTTTATCTGATTCATCAAGTAAGTAGGTAATGTAGGTATAGGTACATAATTAATAGAGAAGCCACGAATATTCGGCAACTATTCGGTATTCGGCCTATTCGGCCATTTTGACGAATATTCGGTATTCGGCCTAATGTTGCTTAATATTCGGCCGAATACTGAATATCTGTTGCACCTACCTAAAAAGAAAAATTACACAAAAAATTACTAAAAACTAGCTATATTTAATATTTAAAATGTATTCTTGGAAAGTAGTTAAATACAAAGACACGTTTTTGAGCATTTGTTGATTGCAAAATATTTAATTTTTATCATGGGTCTGATTTGATTGACTCTAACTACATTCATTAATTCTGTTCAATCAACATAAAAATATATCTCAGCAAACGTTGTACTTTGTTAGCGAACATTTTTCATAATAATTGTGACTCACTGCGTGGGCTATGAAAATCGCTGTAGAATTTTCTTAGTGTAAGATTCATTAAAATTACTAATTATTAGAAACAGATTTAATAAAATAAAGAGTTGAGTAATCGTTGGCAATCTATAATTTAATAAATTTAATAGTAACGTTATTGATAGTTGACCTTTGTAAATAGAAGGTAGTTGGAAGAAAGAATAAAAGACGACTGGCATAGCGGTTAACGGGCATTCGGTTACGGGCAGAGGTGAAGGGAGGACGATGGTGAAGTAAGGTGATTGGAGATTGAACTGTAACGGAATATTGTGATCAAGAAATATATTGTTGTTATGAAAGAAGGAATTTTTATTATACATCAGAAGTGGGATGTACCTACAAGTCACTATGGTATTCCTGAATGTATTATATTATGTAGGTATTAATATTAGAACTGATCGAGTTAAATCTTAATTACCCAATTAATTTGTTACAATAGTAACAGTGGTGTAAAATTATTATAATTATATAGTTACCTATACATATATTAGTAACACTTATATTGGTTGTTGTTTTGTTGAAATTAATTATCATTTCATATTTCCTATGTTAGGAAGTTTATGTTTAACGGGCGCTTAGAAACAAAGACACCGTTAATTTTATCAAGAACAGAATAATTGGGTAAACCCATTTCGGCCTATTCGTTCACTCGAGAGCAATTATACTGCAAGTTTTCTCTTCAAGACCAACAGTTAGGTTTTTTTTTGTGTTTGCTGTAATGCCTATCCATAATATAATTAAAGCATTCATTACATCGCGGGTAGCGTGAAACCTTTGGAACACCGTTTTATTTTGAATAGTTCGGCTCCATATTAGCGCGACAGTGACAGTTGCATTCCTATCGCTACGGAGCGTAAGCGATTGGCATCTTGGCTACGCGGCCCGTTTCGTATTCCGGATCCCGTTTCTGGATTTGGGTCCGTGCCGGATACTGGAACCGTGCCGGGTGCATACCTGATTTGTGCCGGATGAGTTCCGGATCCATGCTGGATTCGTACCGGATCCGTCCCAGACTGGTGCCGGATCCGTGCCGGATTGGTACCGGATCTGTGCCGGATTGGTACCGGATCTGTGCCGGATTAATACCGCATGTATATCATTTGCCGGATTCGTGCCGGATCTGAACCGGATGCGTGCCGGATTGGTATCGGATCAGTGCCGGATCCCGAATTTGTTCTAGATTCCGTTTCTGTACCAGTTCTAGAATTTTCCCGTTTCGAAAAGCCTGTGTTCCGAATCCGTACCGGGATACGGATCTGTTTTGGATTTAAGATCTGTTTTAAACGTCCCGCATTCTACCCCGGAAGCAGTAACGTAAATTAAATAAATAAATAAAACAGTTGAATTTAGCTTAATAAGAACAATTTATATTTGTCTATTATTAACAATCCAAAGATTTAGAACTCTTCCATTGCTGGTGTTGTTTTCGAGTTCCAGACTATGGACCATGAGGAAAAAACATCCAGGCGGCGCTTGAACACTCCTGAGCGTGGCCGAAAATCGAAATCTGATGATGGACAAGAACGTCGAAGCCGAAGTCGCAACCGCCGCCAGTCCCCGGGGAACAACAGGCGGAGTCGCAACCGTCGAAGCCGCAGCAGCGGCAGACACGGCCGAGGCAATGAGAGATGGCTTCGAAGATCAACACGGAAGGACAACGGCCAGGATCGCTTTCACGTGGAAGCCGCACAGGACAGGAACGGATGGCTTGTATATCTTTGTCATCTTCAGTTGTAGATTTTAATAGATGTCGTTTATTGCTTAAACTGCGAATATTTTGGTACAGTACCTTAAAGTTATTTGTATTGACGAAAGTTGTCTCGAGGTACGGGTTCACAGATTATGGGGGTGGAATCGTTGTCCAGGCAATGCTGTGGTGTCCTGTAGTTCGCTCAAGTTAGTTGTATGGGGCTCGTTAGCCTAATTCATAAGTTTTGATCTTGGTTGTTTCCTCTTTTGGCAAAATGTGCCGTTAACGCTGGTAAAGGAAAGACTAAGTTACGTTTCTTCAGTATTTGTTCATAATTTAGTAGGTATATAAAAAGAAAAAAAAAAAACAACAATAACGATCGATGCGCTATACGCTATACACCGATATTAGTACCTACCTACGTAATAATGGGTTGAGCTAGGGCAATATAGGTTGATTTGCGCTGTGGTATATCCATGACATTTCGAAGATATTTAAATGAGTGTTAGGTTATTTCCTGACACTATTTAGCTGTGGTTTGAATGTACGCTGTAAAGTTGAGTTTCTCATCTTCCTCTGTCGGTTGTCAGTCTGCTCATCCAGAATAACACCTAAGTACTTTATAGACGAAGTTTTTCTATTGTTTTACAATTACATGACGTGTGGTAGGTACCAGTGGTACCTAACCTAATATTAAATATGAATAAACTTTTGACACATTTAAGAGACCACGAGGCGGAAGCAGCTGTTTTATACACGCACACATATATCTCGTTTAGTCTGCTTTTAGAGTTACAAATTGTATTGAAGCCAGTTCGTCACCAAAGCTAGACCGCTTTCTGTGAAGGCGATTACTGCATCCCAGGAAGCACCGTGAAATAGTATTGCCGTGTCATCAGCGTAGCACGTCTGCATTGTTCAGATCCAAGAAAGTCAAGTCGTTAATGTAGATTAGAAACAAAGTTAATCCATTATATGTAAAGTTGTTTGTTTAAAATTACCGACTTGTTCTTTAACCCTAACACATGTGTGCGGCCCGACAGGACAGTTCCGCGTATCCGGGAAATCTACAATTTTCTAATTATTATTAGAATAATAAGAGAAACAAACTGACGGGAATTTTTTTCAATCTTATAAATCTTATAATGTTGGCGGGATCATTTTGGCTGGTGTTGATTGAATAACCAAGGTTGGGCCTACACTAGTAAAGTATTCGTTATAACCGTGTATTGATTCGCTTTCAGTATCCTTGGTTTTAAGAAGTTCGTTGCATTTTAAATATTTTAGCTTGGTTATTCTAGCAAGCAAAGCTCTGCTGATTGCTGTTGATCAATTCGTCAATTGTGGTTGGTGCAACTGACGCTTAAGTGGCAAGTAATATAACGATATGATGAAAATACCTACATATGCTGATAAGTATAATATTATCGAATTATAAAATTTCTGGATTATTTTAATTAATGAGTTATGGATTAATGAGTTACGGATTAATGAGTTACGGATTAATGAGTTACGGACTAATGAGTTACGGACTAATGAATTACGGACTAATGAGTTACGGATTAATGAGTTACGGATTAATGAGTTACGGATGAATGAGTTACGGGATTAATGAGTTACGGGATTAATGAGTTACGGGATAAATGAGTTATGAAATTAATGAGTTACGGGATTAATGAGTTACGGGATTAATGAGTTACGGGATTAATGAGTTACGGGATTAATGAGTTACGGGATTAATGAGTTACGGGATTAATGAGTTACGGGATTAATGAGTTACGGGATTAATGAGTTACGGGATTAATGAGTTACGGGATTAATGAGTTACGGCATTAATGAGTTACTGGATTAGTGAGTTATTGGATTAATGAGTTACTGGATTGATCAGTTACTGGATTGATCAGGTACTGGATTACTGGATTAAGCAGTTATTGGATTAATGAGTTATTGGATTATCGAGTTATTGGATTATCGAGTTATTGGATTATCGAGTTATTGGATTATCGAGATATTGCATTATCGAGTTATTGGATTATTAAGTTGAGTTTATTGGATTATTGAGTTGAGTTTATTGGATTATTGAGTTGAGTTTATTGGATTATTGAGTTGAGTTTATTGGATTATTGAGTTGAGTTTATTGGATTATTGAGTTGAGTTTATTGGATTATTGAGTTGAGTTATTGGGTTATTGAGTTGAGTTATTGGATTGTTGAGTTATTGGATTATTGAGTTGAGTTATTGGATTATTGAGTTGAGTTATTGGATTATTGAGTTGAGTTATTGGATTATTGAGTTGAGTTATTGGATTATTGAGTTGAGTTATTGGATTATTGAGTTGAGTTATTGGATTATTGAGCTGAGTTATTGGATTATTTAGCTGAGTTACTGGATTATTGAGCTGAGTTATTGGATTATTGAGTTGAGTTATTGGATTATTGAGTTATTGGATTATTGAGTTATTGGATTATTGAGTTATTGGATTATTGAGTTGAGTTATTGGATTATTGAGTTGAGTTATTAGATTATTGAGTTGAGTTATTGGATTATTGGGTTGAGTTATTGGATTATTGAGTTGAGTTATTGGATTATTCAGTTGAGTTATTGGGTTATTGAGTTGAGTTATTGGATTATTAAGTTGAGTTATTGGATTATTGAGTTGAGTTATTGGATTATTTAGTTGAGTTATTGGATTATTTAGTTGAGTTATTGGATTATTGAGTTGAGTTATTGGATTATTGAGTTGAGTTATTGGATTATTGAGCTGAGTTATTGGATTATTGAGCTGAGTTATTGGATTATTGAGTTGAGTTATTGGATTATTGAGTTATTGGATTATTGAGTTATTGGATTATTGAGTTATTGGATTATTGAGTTATTGGATTATTGAGTTGAGTTATTGGATTATTGAGTTGAGTTATTGGATTATTGAGTTGAGTTATTGGATTATTGAGTTGAGTTATTGAATTATGAGTTGAGTTATTGGGTTATTGAGTTGAGTTATTGGGTTATTGAGTTGAGTTATTGGGTTATTGAGTTGAGTTATTGGGTTATTGAGTTGAGTTATTGGGTTATTGAGTTGAGTTATTGGATTGAGTTGAGTTATTGGATTATTGAGTTGAGTTATTGGATTATTGCGTTGAGTTATTGGATTATTGAGTTGAGTTATTGGATTATTCAGTTGAGTTATTGGGTTATTGAGTTGAGTTATTGGATTATTAAGTTGAGTTATTGGATTATTGAGTTGAGTTATTGGATTATTTAGTTGAGTTATTGGATTATTTAGTTGAGTTATTGGATTATTGAGTTGAGTTATTGGATTATTGAGTTGAGTTATTGGATTATTGAGCTGAGTTATTGGATTATTGAGCTGAGTTATTGGATTATTGAGTTGAGTTATTGGATTATTGAGTTATTGGATTATTGAGTTATTGGATTATTGAGTTATTGGATTATTGAGTTATTGGATTATTGAGTTATTGAATTATTGAGTTATTGGATTATTGAGTTATTGGATTATTGAGTTATTGGATTATTGAGTTATTGGATTATTGAGTTATTGGATTATTGAGTTATTGGATTATTGAGTTATTGGATTATTGAGTTATTGGATTATTGAGTTATTGGATTATTGAGTTATTGGATTATTGAGTTATTGGATTATTGAGTTATTGGATTATTGAGTTATTGGATTATTGAGTTATTATTTTTGAGTTGAGTTATTGGATTATTGAGTTATTGGATTGAGTTATTGGCTTATTGAGTTATTGGCTTATTGAGTTATTGGCTTATTGAGTTATTGGCTTATTGAGTTATTGGCTTATTGAGTTATTGGATTATTGAGTTATTGGATTATTGAGTTGTTGGATTATTGAGTTGTTGGATAATTGAGTTATTGGATCATTGAATTATTGGATTATTGAGTTATTGGATTATTGGATTATTGGATTATTGGATTATTGGATTATTGGATTATTGGATTATTGGATTATTGGATTATTGGATTATTGGATTATTGGATTATTGGATTATTGGATTATTGGATTATTGGATTATTGGATTATTGGATTATTGGATTATTGGATATTGGATTTTTGGATTATTGGATTATTGGATTATTGGATTATTCGATTATTGAATTGGTAATTTGCTATGGATGGACGAACGGATATATGGTAACGATGGAAAAAAAAAGACGGAAATAGAGGATGTTATGTTGTGAGACACGTTTGTGTCATGAGAGTGATTCAGTAAGTAGCACAAAAAAAATGGAATGAAAAATGGAATGGAATGGAGAAAATATGGAATCAAAAAACAAGAGGAATAATGTGCTACATATAAAATTTGATTAAAAAAATGGTATATTGTGAGACACGTTGTGTCATGAGAGTGATAAAAAAAAAACAGAAAAAAACAAAAGAAATAATGAAAAAAAAGCAACCTAATATGTTAAGTAATGTACTTTATATGTAGTGATGATTTGTTTAAAAAAAAAAAGTAAGTACTTTATATTATGTAGTAGTATGAGTAACATTAATAAAAACTTATATATCTAGATGGATATATTTATTGGATTTGAATTAATAATGTGAAGATATACCTAGATGAATTCAATAAATAATAAAAAAAAAATGTATATAGACAGACAAAGAAATTGTATTAAATGGGTATTAATAATTTTCTTACTGAATGCCCGATGATTTGACATGCCGAGTGTAAGATTAGATGACAGACGCGATTAGTATGACTGTGCATGAGGACATGCACAATGTCAGGATGGGCGAGTGTAAGATTCATTAAAATTACTAATTATTAGAAACAGATTTAATAAAATAAAGAGTTGAGTAATCGTTGGCAATCTATAATTTAATAAATTTAATAGTAACGTTATTGATAGTTGACCTTTGTAAATAGAAGGTAGTTGGAAGAAAGAATAAAAGACGACTGGCATAGCGGTTAACGGGCATTCGGTTACGGGCAGAGGTGAAGGGAGGACGATGGTGAAGTAAGGTGATTGGAGATTGAACTGTAACGGAATATTGTGATCAAGAAATATATTGTTGTTATGAAAGAAGGAATTTTTATTATATTAGTCTAACTCTAAACATCTATAAAATATGTATCAATCGGACATAACAATTTCGTTCAATTACTTGCAAGATTTTACCCTAAGAGCGATTTCGCACTACGTCCGATCCGAATCCGATCAGAACCCGTGAAAATATGGTCCGTAGTAGAATTCTAGAATGACGGAAAGAAATCGGATGACGGAGATCGGATCTAGTGCGTAACTTAAGGCGTGCTTTTTCCGTAGGAGCTAAGCGAACAAGTTTTTTGAATCCATTAGAAATATAAGAAACAATGTTTTAAAATTGTGAAAAAAATATATCTTATACTTAAGGATCTGGCAGATACGTTTTGGATCTCAAAAACATGATTAGATAAACTTTGCTCGATAGAAAAAAAATCCAAAGTTACGCCTTTTTTTAACAATAAATCAAAACCAGAGCTACAATACAAACTTTTTTGACTTGTTTTTTACATAAATGTATAGGTAATAAGATAATCTAGATGTTTTGGATCACTTTGTCTCGGTAACATCATTAAAATAATTTCTATGTTTCAATACCTACTAAATCCGCAAGCGCCATCACTCGCGAACGCACTTACGCCCTCTTCAGTCGTGCGGCAGCGCTTGTAGAGGACGGACCTGCGTCAGTGTGTTCCGCGCGGTCACGTGATTTTACCATTTACAAACAATGGGAAACAAAGCATATGAAACGTAAGAAAAAGTCACTAAGTGCTATAAAAACACACTTTCTGATAACAGAAGCATCTAATACTTTACGAGGTGTTTGAAAGCGCCTAGCTTTACTACATCAACAGTTAAAATATTTCAGTATTTTCACTAGGTCAGCAACCAATTTCAATGTAGGTAAATAATATTATATTCCTAGATAATATAATTGTGAGTATGTAAGTATGATATATTTACAGTATTTCACCTTTACTGATATACCTACGTCAGATCTGCAAAATGATTATATTCCTTCGTGCTCTTTGACTCCTTTGAAAATCAGACATTATTTATTTGGATTGACACAGTATGGGGATGTATAGTGTTACGCTTTTAGTATGAGGGTGCCGAAGGCGCCCGGCTTTGGATCGCATGCAACGTGCCAGGCCCGTCAAGCGTGCAAATTCATCATCATAATCATAAATTTATATAAATATAAAAATTTTCTTTAATGTATTGTTTTTCGGGATGTATTCAAGCGATTTGCTGAAATTTATTGAATAGTGTTCTTTATTTAGGTATGCCTCGATACTCAAAAACCGAATACCATTTGTCATATAAAAAAAATTACTCTCTACTCAACCGGTGTTTTACAATGTAGTATACAAACTCTTCGATTATGTTTGCGTTTTCTTATCAGGTTGTCGTATTTAAGAGTAAAATGCTTATCTCTCACCCCGATTGATTAAGGTTCTACCTACCTACCTATACCTTACCTTACCTACCTACCTTACCTACCTACCTACCTACCTTACCTACCTACCTTACCTACCTACCTACCTACCTACCTACCTACCTACCTACCTACCTACCTACCTACCTACCTACCTTACCTACCTACCTACCTACCTACCTACCTACCTACCTATACCTTACCTTACCTTACCTACCTACCTTACCTACCTACCTTACCTACCTACCTACCTTACCTACCTACCTTACCTACCTACCTACCTACCTACCTACCTTACCTACCTACCTACCTACCTATCTACCTACCTACCTACCTACCTACCTACCTACCTACCTACCTACCTACCTACCTACCTACCTACCTACCTACCTACCTACCTACCTACCTACCTACCTACCTACCTACCTACCTACCTACCTACCTACCTACCTACCTACCTACCTTCCTACCTACCTACCTACCTACCTACCTACCTACCTACCTACCTACCTACCTACCTACCTACCTACCTACCTACCTATCTACCTACCTACCTTACCTACCTACCTACCTACCCACCGACCTACCTACCTACATACCTACCTACCTACCTACCTACCTACCTACCTACCTACCTACCTACCTTACCTACCTACCTACCTATACCTTACCTTACCTACCTACCTACCTACCTACCTACCTACCTACCTACCTACCTACCTACCTTACCTACCTACCTTACCTACCTTACCTACCTACCTTACCTACCTACCTTACCTACCTACCTACCTACCTACCTACCTACCTACCTACCTTACCTACCTACCTACCTACCTACCTACCTACCTACCTTACCTACCTACCTACCTACCTACCTACCTACCTACCTACCTACCTACCTACCTACCTACCTACCTTACCTACCTACCTTACCTACCTACCTACCTACCTACCTACCTACCTACCTTACCTACCTACCTACCTACCTACCTACCTACCTATACCTTACCTTTATATGAACAATACCTTACCTTAATTGACCGTCACCTTAAAAATGTTTATTTCCTTTCGGTACTTTAATTCTACTACGCTGCCATTAAATTAAAACGTTGTTACCGATCACTAAATAATAAGTGCACATGGCTCTGTAAAAATAATAATTCTAAATATAATGATCAGAAACACGTAATGAAAAAAATACATACATATACAATAAAAACTATAAAAACGTGACCCTTGCACGGTATGGTTAAAATACTGCCATCATAAGATCCTTATACTGTGACCCGTTTGCTATCGCCGCCGCGCACAGCGCGCGCTCACGTGCTCGTCGAGCGGGTCGGGACGCGCGGGCGGGGCTTCACGGTTTGCCGCGCACCTCACCCCCTCAGATTCGTTGATGAGTCGAATCATATCGCCTTAACATAGTTCTACGGCTATTACGGACCATATTTTCACGGATTCGGATCGGACGTAGTGCGAAACCGCTCTAATAAACAATTATGGTGATTTAAAAATGTTTGCAAAAAGTTGAATGCAACACGACACTGAATTCCGTAAAGGGCATATTTAATACAACACTTACATAATGAAGGGTAAGGTCGAATTAAGTCAAGTTCGCGTTATATCATCGGTCAATAATGCGATACGTTGCAAGTGTTGCAACTATAAAGAAGGCCTACCGCGAACCACGCTTGACGTGTTGCCTCTCTGTCGCACTTGTAAAATTGTAGGCAACATGTCGGACGTGTTTCACGGTAGACCCTCTGGTGAGGGCAAACTGATTCAGTAGTTTCAGTACTGCGTTTTTATGAGGATAGGGGACGATAGATTCTCCATACAAACGTAGTATACATTTTCTTATCTGGATATTGGCATTATGACATTATGGAAAATATTTTTACACAATTTGATGTATTTTAATCATAGGCACACTCGACCACCATCCATCTTTGATTTATTTTGGGTTCCGCACCCAAAGGGTAAAAACGGGACACTTTTACTAAGAGTCCACTGTCCGCCTGTATCTCATGAACCGTGATAGACAGTTGAAATTTTCACAGATGATGTATTCCTGTTGCCGCTGTAACAACAAATACTAAAAACAGAATAACATAAATATTTAAGCGAGGCTCCCATACAACAAACATGATTTATTTTGCTGTTTTTTGCGTAATGGTGCCCTTCGTGCTCAAGTCCGACTCACACTTGGCTGGTTTTTATTTTTACTTTTGGTGTTGATTGATGTACCATCTTGGTCAGGTCCCCAGGAAACTAATAAATATCTATTGCCGACCATGGACAAAAGAAACGAAGGTAAATTTGGAAATTATACAGTTTATGGAATATTAACAGTGTATTATAATATGATAATAATGTATTGGAGGCCAGTTGCGCAAGCGTCGTGTATAAAGGAGACAGATGGGTCGGAAGAGGCATAAGCCAGGACGACGCCATGAGGACTCTAGTAAGTATTGATTAGATTACTTATACAAGTTATAATATCTTAAATATCTTAATCTCCTTGCGTCTCACGGTCCTAATACTACTATAGTTAGACCAAGAAAAGTTTGCAGCGATTTTGATAGCCCACGCAGTGCAAATGTTATTTACACGTCATAATTTCATAGAAGTTTCACGTTTAAAATGACACTTGCAATGCGTGGGCTATAAAATCGCTGCAGACTTATCTCGGTTTGACTCTATAAACCTTCATTGATTTTTTTTCTAGTTTGAGGAACAGAGTTGCATTTGTTTTATTATATTTTAAAACAAAACAAATCAATTATATTATTATTGTTTCAAATTTCTATTTTTTTTTTGAAGACTGTTAGAAGAGGTTACAATTTTATTATTTTACTATGAGAGTCAACTGACACATAACTGACTCATTTGATCACCTAATTTTAAAGCACAAGAATAAATAGAATAATTCATTCGTAATTTCAAATAACAAATGTCTAACAATTTCCGGTTAGATGCAAAAATATTACTAAACCTAGAGATGTAGGTCTTAAATTACCTAATTGTTTTCCATCGTATTTTCTCGGAAATCTTCGTATGCGTCATCCTACTTCAGCCAACGTCAGTGCTTCTTGTACGGAGACTGACTGAAATAGCAAGACACGTTCGTGTGTGTCCGTGAAAATACGATGGATAATTATTATGCACTTCATCTGTAGGTACCTATTTGTCCCTCTTATTGATTTTATATTGTACCTTATATTCAATTAGAGCAATATTCAACTTCAGATCAATATCATTGATCACTAAAATAATTTTATCCAATTATTTTTTGGTTACCGTGTTGAATAAACATTTCAAAGTAACTGTGTGCTAAAATTTACCTATGCTTTATTTATTTATTTAATGCAGGATTTTATTTGGTGCAAGAGATTCAAAAATTATAACGGTACTCACTTTTCAGATAGCCATATGCATTCTACTGGTAGCCGCGTCAGGGGAGAGGGTGAAACGCGGCCTTAGCGGCTGGCACAGCCCTAGCTACGCCAGCAGCTATGGCAGCTACGGCAGCGGGTATGGCAGCTACGGCAGCGGCTACGGCAGCAGCTACGCCGGCAGCTACTCTGGCTGGTCTCCAGCCATATCCTCTCCGGTTATTTCGTCTGGATTTTCATCAGCACCAGTGATTTCTGCTCCAATCTCATCCGGATGGTCCGCCCCAATTTCCTCTGTATCTTCATACTCTCTAGCGCCCGCCATCTCTGCACCCATTTCGAGCTACGCCCCTGCTTACAGTTCTAGTTTAGCACCCGTTAGTTATTCCGCACCCATTAGCTATTCCGCACCCATAAGTTATTCCGCACCCATTAGTTATTCTGCACCCATAAGTTATTCCGCACCCATTAGTTATGCTGCCCCTCGCTACGTCACCTCCAGAAAACTGGTACACGTACATAGACCGATCCATGTCACCAAATACGTTTCGGTACCGAAAGTGGTGACGTATAGAAAATCAGTGGGCCATTATGGGGGTGGGTGGTCCGGTGTATCTAAGGGCTGGTGGTGAAACGTATATTTTTTAAATCTAGTCAAAATTCTTTACTATTAAAATTTGCTCACAACAGTTTATTAAGAATCCAATTATTATACTTGTGTTTAACTGATATTTTGATATGTGATACTCGTTATATTGTATTATCGTGGTATTTTTGGATTATATGTGCTTATTTACAACATTTTCGTATTATTTCCCCTGATTTTCATAGTTAAAAACTTTTTTTTAAATGAGGATGATCATGGACGAGTAGATGAAACGTGTTTTTGCTAATAGCTTTTCGCCAGGAGTCAAACCAACTTCGGAAACAAAACAATGTACCTATCTACATCTATATTTCCGTATCTTGGTTTTCAGGATAACGATTAAAACTTCATGACGAAATAATTATAAACGTTAAACATTCTAAAATATATAATATAATTGAAACATTTTGAGTTAGTTATTTAAAAAAAAAACAAAACGCAACCACGAACCCGTTGATGTCTATTGTAAGTACAGGAAAATCATAAGCTTTTTTAATTAAGTCTATAAATCATAATCGTATGTATGACCTTTGGAAGACGTTATGAGATACATATGGTCCTATTTTCCCGCACTGCTAGTACGTGAAATAGCACTTTTTATGTAGGGTAAGACCACCAGTGAATGAACACTTAAGCAATTATCCAAGTTTGAAAAATCATAGCTCAGCAACTCAGCATCCATTCATAATTGGAATAATTAACTACAATTAAGTCAATCCTCATTTAATAAATAAGAAAGTAATTTCTGCGATTTTTAATTACTTTCATAGTTTTTGAATTATACCAGAATTTACCAAAAACTACCCAAAAACCTAATGAATGAACATAAAAACTAGAGAATGAACACCTAAAAACCCAGTGAATGAACATTATTTAACTCTTTTTAATTAGCACAATAAAATCATTTTTATCACAAACACCGTTTCCGGCTCTATTTTAATAGGTATAGCGATAGCGTTTATATCTTTTTATCCCTCCATATTGACTTCGAATCGATTAGAATGTAATAAAATGATGGTTATTCACCAATAACATAGAAACCTGTTACATATTAAAAGGAAAAAAATAAAATCAACCATTAAAACAAGAACCAACGTGCATATTTTGATGAAAAGGGGTCATGCTCACCAAATAATGCTTAAAATAATAAACTTGTCACTGCATCGTTCGTGGTTACACTGTTCATACATAGAATTAGTAGAAATCCAATAAATGAACAAACCAAATTTTGTATTGTTCATACATAGGCATGACAAATCTAGTAAATGGACTATAGAAATTTGGTTTGTTCCAATACTGGCTAAATGAATCAGAATCGATTTCTATGCAGAATCACAAAAAACAAGCTCAATACGATTGCGTTTACATATACATTTGGAAAAAAAATGAAATCTACGCGACACCAGTAAATGAACACACTGTTCATTTACTGGTTTCAGAACATTTGATGAGCCAGTAATGGAACTATAAAAAATAAAGACTTAATCGCATAATACGCCGACAAAGTGTACATAAATGGAAGGTTCAACTCTTAATCTAACCAAGTAACTACACTTTGTACTGGTAAAGATTAAATAAGCACTTCATATAGCGGAGTCAGTTATGAAGTTGACCCAAAAAAAATTTATTAAGCTATGAGCTTCATCACATATGATCTTTGAGTAATTCTAAGCATTTCAAGCCTGGGAGGCAATAAGGGGAGGGGGGGTACAAAGATGGCCGCCACCCGTCATCATTCAAAAAAATCTGTTCTGGTCCTGGTGGCTACTAGGGCAAGTTTGGTATCATTTTCGTATAAACCGGAGACGTAGAATTCATTGCTGATATTTGTTTTTTTCAGTTTCATATTAATTTTACAAGAAAAACGTAAAAAGATGAAAATTTAGGATGGAGATATTTGCTTTGAGAGCTAATAACTTTTGTATAGTAGCCAAAAATATCATATAAAAAATACTATAATAAAGCGTAATTCATGCAGATTCTAAACATATACACGTTGAGTAATATCCTACTGCAATAAGATGGTAAAAAAATTATTAAATGACCGCAGCGCGGGTAGTTGGACTTTCGTTTATCTTGCGGACCGTCGTTTATCTTACAAAATGATCGAGTACGAGTATCTACGTAGGTATGCTTACTTTTCTAGATTTTATGATGACGAATAAAATACTTTCATCCAGACATAATTCATCATACAGACATAATTTTATGCACTTTAATTTTAATGCACTTGCAACGATTTGAGTGGGGCCTAGTGTTATTTGACCGGTGTTTTCTGTAAGGTGGAGGTAAGTACGTACTTCCCCAGTTGGGCTCTGCTCTGATAGATCTGGAATGACATCTGTGCTGTGCCCTACCACACAAAGCGAGATGATATTTACAGTGCCCATACCTCTCTTTTGAACGTAGTTTAAGGATATACCCGGGTCCAAATTTGGGTCCGAGAAATAACTATTATAAATGAAATTATTCTAATAAAATAGTGCTCTTATTTTTGCTGATAATATTAAAACACTATTTATGAGAGAAATTGTACTACTTAGGAAGAGGCAAAATATTTGGATTTGATTTGGTTTGATTTTGTTTGATATTTTACATTTAATATTTGCTTCAGGTTGGTGTGGTGAAAAATTCTGTGTTTCACTCGGCGGCAAATTTTGTTTAACCCTCGTTCTTTGAAACCCTTACAACGCTCAAGATTCCATTTTTCGAACCACTTACTACGCTCGTGGTTCAATTTTGAAATCTTTCGCTAGATCGGGTATCAATATTAGCACGAGCGGTTAAACAACAACTTTGCCCCCTTGTAAAACAAATAACTATTATGCGGAGAGCTTACATTTAGAAATCATAACAGCTATGTATATTTGTTATACTAATATAGTTTATGCATGTATGACTTCGTGACAAACCAACGAAGCCCCGCCTCGCGGGGCTTCTATTTTCTGCTCTGAGGGATAAAAGGTAACTAACGAACCTAACCTAACCCAACCTGAAATTGCGGTTGTACATGATCTTATTTGTTAAGCGAGCCGCCCTCCTCTTTAGACATGGGGATACCTGTGTCTATTTTTTTAACCTATTCCAGAATTATGTCTGTGTACTGGAAACTGCGGACATTAAATATACAGAAAGCATTTTATTCGTCATCATAAAATCTAGCAAAGTAAGCATAGTTACCTACGTAGATACTCGTACTCGACCATTTTATAAGATAAACGCCGCCTAGCGAGAGTCCAACTACCCGCGCTGCGGTCATTTAATAATTTTTTCACCATCTTCTTGCAGTAGGATATTACTAAACATGTATATGTTTAGAAGCTGCATGAATTGCGCTTTATTATAGTATTTTTTGTAAGACACTTTTGGCCACTATACAAAAGTTATTAGCTCTCAAAGCAAAAACCTCCATCCCAAATTTTTATCTTTTTACGTTTATCTTGCAAAATTACTATGAAACTGAAAAAAACAAATATCAGCAATGAATTCTACGTCTTCGGTTTATACGAAAATGATACCAAACTTGCCCTAGTAGCCACCAAGACCAGAACAGATTTTTTTGAATGATGACGGGTGGCGGCCATCTTTGTACTCCGCCCTCCTCGACTAGACGCACGCTTCTTATTGCCTCCGAGGCTAGAAATGCTTAGAATTACTCAGAGATCATATGTGATGAAGCTCATTGCTTAATAAAAAGTTTTTGGGTCATATAATATGGCAGCGATCCGTAACTGACTCCAGTAATATGTTGCTCCAAACGTACACTGTTCTTATCTGGGATATAATATTTCCATACAAAACTTCAAATCCAGAAATACGTAAACTTCAAATGCCAGTCACATCCTAACTGGTCGAAAATAAATTTATTACGGCTTGTCATTGCATAGGAAATAGAGTTGTTAATAAGAAAAAAAATAAGACAAGTGGAAGAAATTGCTATATTTCTTACTAGCTGTGCCCGCGGCTCCGCCCGCGTGGAATTCGGTTTGTGTCAGTAAGCTGTATGCTTAATATATAAAAAATAGTAAATTACATTACGCTGTATTTTTTTATTCTTATTCTTATCTTATTGTTTCATACTTTTTAGGGCGCGATTTGTAGTAGTCCGACTCTTTTAGTATGAGAAAGTCGAAGTCGCCTAGCTTTGGACCGCGTGCAGTGCGCCACATACGTCGGGCAATTCCCGACTCTTTTAGTATGAGGGTGCCGAAGGAGCCCGGCTTTGGAACGCATTCAGCGCGCCACGTGCGTCGGGCTTAGCCTGACGCTTTGAGTATGAGGGTGCCTTCGGCGCCCAACTTTGGCAAGCGTACAGCGTGTCACGTACGTCGGTCTACGCCCGACTCTTTTAGTATGAGGGCGCCGAAGACGCCCAGCTTTGAAACGCGTACGTTACGCCCGACGCTCTGAGTACCTATGAGGGCGCCGGAGGCGCCCGGCTTTGGAATGCGTACAGCGTGTCACGTTCGTCGGTCTACGCTCGACACTTTTAGTATGAGGGCGCCGAAGGCGCCCGGCTTTGGAACGCGTACAGCGCGACACGTACGTCGGCCTACTCCCAACGCTTTGAGTATGAGGGCGCCGAAGGCGCCCGGCTTTGGAACGCATACAGCGCGACACGTACGTCGGGTTAAGTCCGAAGTAGTGCCGGATTAATATATTTTGATGCCCTAAGCATTTCTAGACCATGGTGCCTCCTCTCTCTAGGGTCATTAAGATTACATTATTTTTTTTGGTAAATTGAGTGAAGTTCATTTCAACATTACAGCTGAGAATGGAAATCAGTCACATCATTTTATCACGAAAATTGACAGTGCCGCAGCAGTAATGTTGCAACAGAGTACCTAATGCTGCTGCATTCGCCACCCGAATGTCACCTTTATCATATCTTAGGTGCAGAGAATGTAATTGAAAAGGCGAGCGAAGCGAGCGGGAAAATTTTTCGATATAAAAACGCAATTTGATAGACAGTTGTACATTTTTACTTTTAGCATGGAAATCAGTCACATCATTTTATCACGAAAATTGACAGTGCTGCAGCAGTAACGTTGTAACAGAGTAATGCTGCTACAGTCGCTACCCGAATGTCACCTTTATCATATCTTAGAAAGTGATTCAAAACGCGAGCGAAGCGAGCGCGAAAATTTTTCGATATAAAAACGCAATACGATAGACAGTTGTACATTTTTACTTTTAATATGGAAATCAGTCACATCGTTTTAAGACGAAAATTTACAGTACCGCAGCTGTAACGTTGCAACAGAGTAATGCTGCTGCAGTCGCCACCCGAATGTCACCTTTATCATACCTTAGAAAGTTATTAAAAACGCGAGCGAAGCGAGCGCGAAAATTTTTCGATATAAAAAACGCAATTTTACTTTTAGTCCCAACCAGGCCGAATCCAGGATCTCATACAAAGAAGGGATGGGACAGTTTTCTATCAGCCTAGTTTCGCATAGGGCTCGATATTTAAGGGTCTCAGCGAGGTTGTTTTCATGCATAAAAGATGCAAGAAAGCAGAGCTTGGAATTGACCAAGTGAATTGAATTGGCAAAGTGTGAGCAAGGCAGTAGGCCCAGCTGCGAAAGAGGAATGCTTGGATTTGATCCACGCCCAAGTGTAATTAAGGCAGAAGATCAACTTTGCCGTAAGGCAGAAGGCCTCGCATAAGACCTAACGCCGAACCGCAAAAGAGTGGGTTGAAATCGAATCTATGCATGTAATCACGACTCTTCTGCTACCGATTGTTTCCCAAAGAATTACGCGCCATTATTTTTGCAAATTAGATTTTGGTCGGCTAAAAAAAAATCGTGTGGTAAAAACGATGTGTCTGTCCCTAATTTTAATTTAAAAATTTAAAAATTTGTTCTGTTTTTTCAATCTGGAATTTTGGTGCCCCCCCCCCCCCCCCTCCTGAACGTGGTGCCCTAAGCACGTGCTTAGGGCACCACGTTCAGGAGGGGGGGGGGGGGGGGCACCAAAATTCCAGATTGAAAAAACAGAACAAATTTTTAAATTTTTAAATTAAAATTAGGGACAGACACATCGTTTTTACCACACGATTTTTTTTTAGCCGACCAAAATCTAATTTGCAAAAATAATGGCGCGTAATTCTTTGGGAAACAATCGGTAGCAGAAGAGTCGTGATTACATGCATAGATTCGATTTCAACCCACTCTTTTGCGGTTCGGCGTTAGGTCTTATGCGAGGCCTTCTGCCTTACGGCAAAGTTGATCTTCTGCCTTAATTACACTTGGGCGTGGATCAAATCCAAGCATTCCTCTTTCGCAGCTGGGCCTACTGCCTTGCTCACACTTTGCCAATTCAATTCACTTGGTCAATTCCAAGCTCTGCTTTCTTGCATCTTTTATGCATGAAAACAACCTCGCTGAGACCCTTAAATATCGAGCCCTATGCGAAACTAGGCTGATAGAAAACTGTCCCATCCCTTCTTTGTATGAGATCCTGGATTCGGCCTGGTTGGGACTAAAAGTAAAATTGCGTTTTTTATATCGAAAAATTTTCGCGCTCGCTTCGCTCGCGTTTTTAATAACTTTCTAAGGTATGATAAAGGTGACATTCGGGTGGCGACTGCAGCAGCATTACTCTGTTGCAACGTTACAGCTGCGGTACTGTAAATTTTCGTCTTAAAACGATGTGACTGATTTCCATATTAAAAGTAAAAATGTACAACTGTCTATCGTATTGCGTTTTTATATCGAAAAATTTTCGCGCTCGCTTCGCTCGCGTTTTGAATCACTTTCTAAGATATGATAAAGGTGACATTCGGGTAGCGACTGTAGCAGCATTACTCTGTTACAACGTTACTGCTGCAGCACTGTCAATTTTCGTGATAAAATGATGTGACTGATTTCCATGCTAAAAGTAAAAATGTACAACTGTCTATCAAATTGCGTTTTTATATCGAAAAATTTTCCCGCTCGCTTCGCTCGCCTTTTCAATTACATTCTCTGCACCTAAGATATGATAAAGGTGACATTCGGGTGGCGAATGCAGCAGCATTAGGTACTCTGTTGCAACATTACTGCTGCGGCACTGTCAATTTTCGTGATAAAATGATGTGACTGATTTCCATTCTCAGCTGTAATGTTGAAATGAATTATTTTATTTTTGCAAATTAGATTTTGGTCGGCTAAAAAAAAATCGTGTGGTAAAAACGATGTGTCTGTCCCTAATTTTAATTTAAAAATTTAAAAATTTGTTCTGTTTTTTCAATCTGGAATTTTGGTGCCCCCCCCCCCCCCCCTCCTGAACGTGGTGCCCTAAGCACGTGCTTGTTTTGCTTATTGGTTAATCCGGCACTGGTCCGAAGGTTTGACTATGGCTACGGCTTTGGTAAGCGTACAGCGTGTCACGTACGTCGGGCTAAGGTTAAGGCATTCAGAAGTTAAGGTGTAATAAAGAAACTCAGATAAATAAATATATACCTACATACAAACACGAACGCTGAAAACACAATACACTCTCTCTCTCTCTTTTTTTCGGGTAGTCGTGAAAAAGATGGCACTGTGCAATGAGGGGTAATTAATTTACTGTCGTTTAATTTTGTTGTATATTATTAAATCGACATAATTATTCAATTAAATATGTTGATGTCCGTACCCCCTCATCTAAACTTAGAGTTAATTTGGCAAAAACCTTCCTCGGTGGCTATTCATATCACTACGTATTAAATTCAGCGCCATCTCTTAGTTTACCAGGGTACTCAATAGTGGTAGCACATATTTGAAAAAAGTTTGCCCCTCCTTCCTAAGTAGCGCCATAAGATTCAGGGGCAAACTTAAATCAAGCAAGTGTTGTGGCTACCCCCCCTTCTAAGGGTTGAATTTTTATAGCCTATAACCTGGCCGGAGGTTTTCTCGACAGATTAGTAAAGTTTGCATCAAAATCCGTTCAGCCGTTTTCACGTGATGCGCGTTCAAATAAACAGACAAACAGATAAACAGACAAACAGACAAAAATTCTAAAAACTGTTGGAACGTGTTCTGTTATCGATTCTAAGTATCCCCAGCCAACTTTTCTTCAAATATCTTCCATGTACAGACTTTCGACCCTCTACAGCTTTATTATATGTATAGATAGATTTTAGACAAAAAACGTGCTTTTGTTCATTCACTGGGCGGTGTTCATTCACTGGAGGGTCCCTACTGTAAAACGTTGTACGATACACGTGCGAATAGGTAATTCGCAACTCGTGTCGATTTAAAACACTCCCTTCGGTCGTGTTTTCATTTATCGCCACTCGTTTCGAATTTCCTCTTTTCCTCACTTGTATTGTAAAGAACTTTTTTTAACTCTCAACTATTTCCGATAGGATGTAGGGGCGGTAGGTAACCATTGGGTAGTCGGGAGACTCGGGCACCCCTTTTTAAATCAGAGGGGCTACCGCGAAAACCGAAATCGCAAATTGCGGGGATCTTTCCCTTTTACTCCAATGAAGGCGTAATAAGAGTGACAGAGCAAAATGCCCGCAATTTGCGAACTTCGATTTTCGCGGTTATAGCCCAGGACTTATTAGGTGCCAGGTCCCCGAGCCTCCCGATTGCACAATGGTCCCCCCGCCTCCCTATCATAGATTTTGTAATATACAGTACTGCCTATAAATTACGGTAATGTATGTATTTCCGTATGTATACCGATAGTCGTAAATGGCCACCTTCTCGAAATCGTTTCGGAATATACTTACCTCGGGCAGATTCTACAGTTAGGTAAAAACAATTTCGAGAAGGAGGCCAAGAGGAGGATCCAGCTGGGCTGGGCAGCGTTTGGGAAACTACGCCGAGTCTTCTCGTCATCCATACCGCAATGCTTGAAAACAAAAGTTTTCAATCAGTGCGTCCTACCTGTCATGACCTACGGAGCCGAGACATGGACACTCACGGTAGGGTTGGTCCACCAGTTCAAAGTCGCTCAGCGAGCTATGGAGAGAGCTATGCTCGGAGTTTCTCTGAAGGATAAGATTCGTAACGAATACATTCGACAGAGAACCAAAGTTATCGACATAGCTCAAAGAATTAGCAAGCTGAAATGGCAGTGGGCTGGCCATATCGCACGAAGAACCGACAACCGCTGGGGGAAACGTGTTCTTGAGTGGAGACCGCGACTCGGCAAACGTAGTGTAGGACGCCCTCCGGCCAGGTGGGATGACGATCTGCGAAAGACTGCAGGCAGATGCTGGATGCGGCAAGCTGAAGACAGGGCGCTATGGCGCTCTTTAGGGGAGGGCTAGATGTCCAGCAGTGGACTAATATAGCCTGATGATGATGATGATGATGATGTATTTCCTAACTTACACTTGCACCGTAATTAAAATTTAATCTTTTACCTAATCTGTTTTTTAAACTGCCCTAAATTTTTATTTCCAAAATAAGTAATATAGTGTAGTAAATAAAGGTAGTGGACCCCGCAGTAATTCCTCAGCCAGAAAAAGCTTTACAGTATGATAAAGTATCAATAAATAAAAAGTATTGTATAAATTTCCAAAAAATAATAATAATAGTATTTAAGTAAATACCTAAAGTCTTAAATCGTTAATATCTTTTTACGGAAAATTGCTCCGTTTAAACTTTCTTCTCCGGACATGTTCATGTAACGTATTGCAACAATATATGAAATATCAAAAAAAAAATCCCCGCAGAAATACCAATATTAACAAAATATAATTTTTTTGGCGTGGCTTGGACCGGAAAATTGCTCAGTCTAATTTTTTCACTGGAATGCCATTTTATTGCCTATTTATACATACAAATTGAAAATCTAAAAAAATTACCATGTAACTATACTTTTTTTCAGAAATTGCCTTTTTACTCGCTGTGGAAAATTTCTCTATCCATTTAATTTATTGAATTAAGTTCACAGTTTTCTTTCCATTCAACTATAAAAACATCCAAAAAAATAACGAGCGTATTCAAAACTAAACATATCGGGAGCAGTGTATAGGGAGCGGGGTGTACAAGGGATGACAGTTCTTTTGGATATTTTGGATTTAAGTATATACGTGACTACTTAGTATATATTTAAAAAGAAATCAGGCTGAGAAATTTTCCACTCTCAGTTTTTTATAGTTCTAAAATACATAAACTTGGGTATGCATTTTTTTTTGGATTTTCTTACCCACTACGCCAAGTTATATTCTAAGATCATATAAGAAGGAAAAAATGGCAGAGCAATTTTCCGATGAAAATGAGCGCCAAAAGAGGAATTATCGTAAAAAAAATATTTTCATGTTTGACAAAAGTTTTAGATTTTTTTCTAGTATCACATACTGATACAAATAACTTATTTGGTAAAATAATTTTAGACGGAGGAATTACTCGGTTAAATATATAAACAGATTTGTATTTTTACGTATAAATACCTAACTTAGGACTGGTTTTTTTTTTGGATATTTATATGTTAGTTTCGGCTCATACTATACAATAACCAAGCAAAATTTCATCGACTGAGAAATTAATGCATGGGTCTCCATACAAAAACTTGCTTCGTTTACTACACTAATATGTCCATGAGATCAAGATCGTCGCAATTGTAGCGTCACATTGACAGATGTCGCATGAGCTTATGAAACGTAATGTGACACTTTACATACGAATAGGTATGTGGCGTAAAGTTTCACATTACTAACAGTAACACACTTAACGCTACTTGCACCATTCCACTAATCCGGGGTTAACCGGTAAAGCCGCCGTTAACCCAGTATTGTACTGGTAACTCCAGATTTAACCGGTTAACCCCAGGTTAGTGAATGGTACAAGTGGACCTTAGTTGTTTATATTACTCGTTCGTATACTCGTATTTCGGGGATCTCAGAAACCGCTCTAAAGATTTCGATGAAATTTGCTATATAGGGTTTTCGGAGGCGATAAATCGATCTAGCTAGGTCTTATCTCTGGGAAAACGCGCATTTTTGAGTTTAAATATATGTTTTCCGAGCTCGGTCTCCCAGAGACGTGACTTTAAAACCAGAGCAATTGCATTGCGAGATAACACTAAAGTGAATTACACGTTGCGCGCGGTGCATCTTGTGCAATACGCGTGCAACATTACTGCACCGTCCACATCATTCTTAATGCTCTTAATCCTTCATTATTTACACTGATACCTCTTAATTTAGTACAACCTTATAAAACATTCAAATTAAATGTTACGGATTTTAATGAGGCAGTAAATTTTATTGTAATCTTTGATTTTACGATGGTAATGTCAATAAGAATACGAGCGAATAATACTTAAGGCGCAAATTTTTTTTAGGGTTCCGTACCCAAAGGGTAAAAACGGGACCCTATTTCTAAGACTCCACTGTCCGTGTCCGTCTGTCTGTCATCAGGCTGTATCTCATGAACCGTGATAGGTAGATAGTTGAAATTTCCACAGATGATGTATTTCTGTTGCCGCTATAACAACAAATACTAAAAACAGAATAAAATATATATTTAAGTGGGGCTCCCATACAACAAACGTGATTTATTTGCCGTTTTTTGCGTAATGGTATGGAACCTTTCGTGCGCGAGTCCGAATGGCCTATTTTTTTTTTACCCTCTGAGTTCGTTAGTAATTAGCTGACGTAAATTTTATAGCATTTTTGGTGCAGCGGAGTGATGTTAACGGAAATGGTAGTATAGATAATTCCAACTGAAATGGTAAATTAAGGTTAATATTAACGTAATTAACGCTAATTAATCATTAGGGTGGAAATTGTTTATAACAATTCCGTTAACACCACTCCGCTGCACCGAAAATGCTTTAAAATTTACGATGTCAGGTAATTAGAAATATACTACTGTATATTTACAGTAGTAGAAATATACTGCATTAAGTTACCTTGATACATCACTATTAAATAAATATAAAACATTAAATTACCTTAAAAATAATAATACAAACTGTATTAGTTAATTGAGAAGTCAAAGTTTAAAACTGCTACCGATACTTCAATGCCTGCTTACCATAACTCCTGAAGGCAGGCGTGGCTCACTCCGCGATTCCGTCGCTTTGCTACAGGTAGCTAAAAGTACATCCGTTCGACCCCAATTTTGGGGTTTGCCATAAGCCGCGCGTGGCGCAAGGCGCAGATCGCCACCTAGCGGCCATATCTGTGCTGATCGTGACAGACGCGTTTTGTTAGAGAGTGAGTCTTCTGTACCTAGTACTATTATTTATTCTGTGCTAAAGGCCACAACACGCTCTAATATCGCGTGGTCTATTAGTGCATGATTAGTGATTACGAAACGCCGTACGACGATCTCAAGACTGAGGGCTTCATCCGACGTGTTGCCTCTGTCGCACTTGCAAATTCGTACATAAGTGTGACAGGGAAGCAACACTTCGAACATGGTTCACAGTAGGCCCTCTGTTTCCGAACTGATGGAAGCTAATATTATATCATTTTGTTAGATTCAGACCAAGATAGTTATTTTAAACGTTAAACTTTTATGAAATGATGACATTTAGGTAAATACCGTAAAGTCGGATTACTTTAGTCCTGGTTACCCTACACAGGCCAACCCCTAGGCTAGGCGGTTTTCTGTGTTACCCTAACTTTGACCATTGAGATTTACTCGGTCCAGGCTACATATATTATTGCACTATAATTATGGAAATATGCAATGAGGTTGGTCTTAGCTAAACTTTGATAAGTTTATGTTTTTTATTAGGCCCTTTTAAATGAGGATTTCATGCGGGTTACCTTCCATTGGGTCAAAGTAACCCGAGTTTACGGTACAAACTTAACTACAAGTCTTAAATATAAAAGATTTTTGAGTTAAGGAGGACTGGAAGCGCTGGTGGCCTAGCGGTGAGAGCGTGCGACTTGCAATCTGGAGGTCGCGGGTTCAAACCCCGGCTCGTACCAATGAGTTTTTCGGAACTTATGTACGAAATATCATTTGATATTTACCAGTCGCTTTTCGGTGAAGGAAAACATCGTGAGGAAACCGGACTAATCCCAATAAGAGACCTAGTTTACCCTCTGGGTTGGAAGGTCAGATGGCAGTCGCTTTCGTAAAAACTAGTGCCTACGTCAAATCATGGGATTAGTTGTCAAGCGGACCCCAGGCTCCCATGGGCCGTGGCGAAATGCCGGGATAACGCCAGGAAGAAGAAGAAGTTAAGGAGGACTTAACACTTGCGCCGTTAGGGCTATTAAAATCGCTGCCAATTTAGCTTGGTCTGACTCTACCATGCATCCCACTCATACTCTTAATATTAGTGCGAGCGAAATATACTGCGGCGCAAATAATTGGCATCTTAGCTAGGCACCCTCATAAAAATATCTTTACTTACATTTCAATTACGAGAGGAACGATTTACGAACTTAAACTGGATTTGCGGCGATTTTTACGACTCACCTCGGATTAATTAATTGCTCTTGCAAGTCTTGCACCACTTTAATCTTGGTATCAATAATGATTTCAAGGATGACTTACGTTAGACCGGGCCGTGCCCGGGCCGAGACGTCCGACCTGTCTTTTTCTATAAAATTACAGGACATTACAGGACATTCTTACACAGATTGACTAAGTCCCACAGTAAGCTCAAGAAGGCTTGTGTTGTGGGTACTCAGACAACGATAAATATAATATACAAATACTTAATTACATAGAAAACACCCATGACTCAGGAACAAATATCTGTATCATCATACAAATAAATGCCCTTACTGGGATTCGAACCCAGGACCATCGGCTTCGCAGGCAGGGTCACTACCCACTAGGCCAGACCGGTCGTCAATGACGGCGGATCGGTGATCACGTGGTGCTTTCCATAGAAACCGAAGCGCCGGAAGCCCCGGGCGTCCCCGACCCGGTCTAACATGACAGCGTGAGTCAATCTTTACTATTTAAAATTCAATTTGTTTCAGTAGGTATTTATCAAAACACTTCTTCTTAATTACATACCTATAATTTACGAAAAATAAAACATGTTTTTTTATACTGTACTTAAATTTCTTCAAAATCCAAAATTATTAGCTCGTAGTGCCTTCTTGATTCTTCTTCTTCTTCTTCTTGTTCTTTTCACAAATTGTATCAATAAAGACAATATACAATTTCTTACAATACCTACAAATGATATATTTACGCCATAAGATTGACTCACGTTGGAACGATCCGAGCCCGGGACGTGGCTTCAGACACTTCTTTTTCTATGACAAATGATCCGTGAATTCCGTGATGCTTTCATAGAAAACTGAAGCGTGAGTCAGCCTTTGCATGCCCAACTTAAATCCACTTTAAAACAATGAACTTTAATAGTTTAAAATTTTAAATAAAAGGTCAATAGCACCGACCTTGTGTTATATACCATACATACCTTGTTTACATTCCTTATTATTTTAATACGCATTCAGTGCGTAAATCCGGCGTAATAATTATAATAACAATCACGATTCAGAAAGTGTAAATACCGCCATTACCAAAAACTGTACGTAATTATCGTGTAAATTATTCTTAAACACGTTTATTTTATTAACGGAGCCAAATGTTACTAACTGGCAATTAACTGGCATTGTTTATTTAATTTTGTAACAGATTTAAAAACCGGGCAAGTGCGAGTCGGACTCGCGCACGAAGGGTTCCGTACCATTATGCAAAAAAAAAACGGTCACCCATCCAAGTACTGACCACTCCCGACGTTGCTTAACTTTGGTCAAAAATCACGTTTGTTGTATGGGAGCCCCATTTAAATCTTTATTTTATTCTGTTTTTAGTATTTGTTGTTATAGCGGCAACAGAAATACATCATCTGTGAAAATTTCAACTGTCTAGCTATCACGGTTCGTGAGATACAGCCTGGTGACAGACGGACGGACGGACGGACGGACAGCGAAGTCTTAGTAATAGGGTCCCGTTTTACCCTTTGGGTACGGAACCCTAAAAAGGAAGGGAGGAAGTTCTCACTCACGTTAGACCGGGTTAGCATCACGTGATCGCCTGTCATGTCATGTCACAGAAAAGTGCCGAAAACTGCCCGGACACGGCCCAGTCTAACGTGAGTCATCCTTTATTCGTTGCGTTACTTCTCATGTATAGTATTCGATTTCAGAAGGCTAGACTTTATACTTTTCATTGTGATTATGGAAGGTAGGTAGAGGTAATACACTTCATAATTGTCATCAAGTCAGAGTCAAACTTCAAATATCCCCTCGGACGGCAAAGCAATTGTATTTGTATGGTAAAGAGGTTATTTTTTTGTTAACAATATTATAATTATGACAAAACTTTTGGCTGTAAGTATCAGATTTATCGTGAGAAAAGCCGACAACCAAGTGAAGGATTTTAATGGCAAGTGTATGAATTGTATGGTCATATACTGACCGTGGGAAGGCTCTACAAGGTGGAGCGAGACACGTTGAAGGCTGTAGGAATTTCCAGACACGTACCTATTTTAATTACAATTAATTAGGTAGGTATAGAAACTTTTTTCCAGTAGGTACATATGGTGTTACTTTCTCGCACTATGCGGAAATTAGCACTTTCCGTGCCTATGTCGAAAGTTTAAGGGGCCGTATGTAGGCACTGTAAAACGTTGTACGATACACGTGCGAATAGGTACCTAATTTGCAACTCGTTTCGGTCTAAAACACTCCCTAGCTCCCTTCAGTCTTGTTTTAATTTATCGCTACTCTTTGCGAATTTTCTACTTTCCGCACTTCTATCGTAAATAACTATTGACAGTAACTTGTATATAATAAATAGATGTAAGTTATATCTAACAAACAAAAAAAGTAAGTACCTTTTAAGTAGCATGTTGTAACTATGCGATGCGAGTATGCGTGCTTGCTAAGTATAATGATCATCACATAATTCAGCATGGACTGTCATTAATCATTATTAAGTATTTAATTTAGATTGTAAACAAATCATGCCCTTGAACTCATTTATACTCTGTCGAGAGCCAACACTAATTATGTTATATGGTCAAAATATTCATAACTAAATAAGTTATATAAAACTATTTTACTGGCCGAAAGACGACTTAACGGATATGGCATTAATAAGGTTTAATTTTATTTGAAGATTTCAATCAAGATGAGTTAGCGGTAATGATACCATATATGGTTCAATATGTCAATAATGATGAAATGAGTCTTTTTTTGCAAACTTGGACTATTTACAAAATCTGTGACTTTGGCGATACATACGCTTAGTACGCACTGTGATTAATTTCTTGCGGTTTTAGTCTAATATCTTGCGGTTTCAGTCTTGCGTGCGCGTGCTGCGTGCGCTTATGATATTCAGAATTAATTTTAGTAGGTATAGTAGGTAGGTGTAGTAGGTAGGTAGGTAGGTAGTAGGTGGCTATAGTTCGTTTTTTGTAGCATTAGAAATAAGGTAAACAATCTTGACGTGTCTTTTAATTGAAAAACACATTTTAAAAATAAGTTAGGGCAAATATGTAACAATTATGAATCTAATACGATCATTTAAGTTCCTCTGCTTTCATAAGTAATAGTTACTGATTTTCAATTAAAAGGCATGTTAAGATCGCTTACCTTCTTTCAAGTTCTTTCTTATGCTAAAATAACGAACTACTTATAGGTAGTTATTGAAGGCTGGCCCGTTATTGAAACCTTATTGAAACCTTATACTAAAATGAATTCTGTTTATAGGTGAATAGAATTCATGTTTAGTTTAGGGTAGCCAGTTATTGGCCGGGGGCCAGTTACTGGCGAACTACCCAAGTCCTCATGTAGCTAAAATTAGCAAACAAACAGTAAGCTTTATTTTACTTCGTTTGTGCCTAAATTAGTAGGTAGGTACCTAATTTATTTCCATTTCTTGCAGAACAAACGCACAACTTTATGAGTCATATAGCACACCCCAGTCGATTTGTAAAGTGGTGTTCATTTCATTATTAGTTTTAGCTGCTATACTTTATCAGTATTAATGTTCCTATTTGAAAGTAACATAATAACTTCACCATACTTGAACCCAAGTAGCGAAAACGTTTCATTGACCATACGTATTAACGATATGACTGTCCGATCTAATTAAAATTGCGCAAGACACCCTGCGCATATCTTATGATCCATCTCTTAAACTCACATCTGTATCCATTCTACACCTTTAAAACCAACTATAAACTGTAGAAAATAGAGTTTACATTTCAATACGTCGTTGAAGGGAGATACGAGGTTGAATGTGATAGTAGGATTTGCAAAATGACCGCGAGGCCTCGAATGTATATTCATATATAAAGAGGGGGCGAGATGGTCATAGCATCAGTTGCTCGGTGTCTTCTGGCTATCATACCAACATGAAATCTTTCGTAAGTTTCGACTTTAAGATCGTACAGTGGATTTGGACGTAAAGTGGCAAATATTAAAGAAGTTGCTTGTGACTTTTTACTTCAACTGTGTTAAAACGAAGCGCCAGGAAATTGTGAAAAGCTTTTGAGTCTTTTTTTAATCAATATAACATTTATTCATATATATGGTATAAAAACATGCCAAAAACCAATAAAGAAAAAAACAACTTAAAATTACAATTATACTAAATACAAACTAAACTAAATCTAAAAGAGGCCTCTGCGGCAAGGTCCCCAAGATGCTGGCTGCGTTACCCCGCTGAACTGCCAGACTGAAGCCTTGAGCGAGGTAACTACCAGCCACAGACCAACCCCTATAGACCGAGCTTATAGGACGACTCGCGGTCACCGCACATATGGTGTATAGGTCAAATATAAGATTGCTCACGCGCCACTCCGATCAGTTGCGCCCAAGATTACGACCTGTTAGCAGTGTGCACGAGTCTCAGAAAATAAATCGTAAACTATTGAATTTATTGGGAAATCATGGGATATTGCAGTATAAAATGGTGTGGCAAGTCATCTAAGACTTCTACTTACAAACCAGATGGAATAACATCCCACTGGAAAGTAAAATTCATTATTTCATTGAATAATGTTTCTTGTCCGCGGGGTTCATTTTATACTGGTCACTAAGCAGAGGCGCACTAGTCCGTCCCTTTTCGTCAACTTGAAAATGCAATGTGCTATCCCTTTCCCTTTCGACTAGTGATGTGACGATGATAGTTTCGTCAGTTGCGGAAACTTCGTGCTTCGTTATGCATGCCGTATTGTACCATTGTAGACATAATATGTAGGTAATATGTTTTTAGAATCCTCTAGGCCTACTGCAGCTCGCGGAGGCTTCGTCATCGTCCTTCTCCGTGTGCCACAGGCTTGGTGCTGCTACCGCGGGCCGAACTCGAGTTATTTTGGTGCGCTGCAACAACCCAGCAGTCAAAGATGCAATTTGGAGGAAGAAGACTGCGCTAAAGGGATCTTCAGTTGTTGTATCTGAGTACTTGACACGTGATCGGCAAGCCGTATTTCTCGAAGCCCGTAAGCATTACGGCATGCGCAGTGTCTGGACATTGGAAGGTACTATTTTCGTCAAGGTCTCGGCCGGCAAGACGCGTCGGGTGGTTACGGCGGAGCAGCTGCGTAAGCTGGTCAGTGAGTGCCCACCTCCCGTCCCACAACAAGCTGCAACGACCAGTGGCCTGGCTACGGGCCTTGATGATGATAAGGCTTCAAAGAACCCCAGTGACACGATGACTCGTAGTGCGAGGCGAGCCAAAACAAACTTGAAATAAGCCCATGTTCATTGCGGTAGTGAAGTCCTTTCTTACGTTTTCTTGTTGTCCTACGTGTACCCTTTTATTTTTAATTTCTTTCTAGCACTTTTATAGTCTACCGACATTCAGCATTCAGCGTATTGTAACTTGTTTTGATAAATGACAGCTGTCGTGTTGACATTTGACGGCCGCTGAATGCAGGGTACGTTCGGAAATAATAATGTTGTTTTTGTATCGTTTCTTATAATTTTGCGTGTTTAACTTAACTTTGTTTATTTATAGTAATTTTATCACCTTAGCAATTGTAATGTATATTTCCGAAGCAGTTTTCATATTATGTATAGAGTAAGTCTCCTACAATTATTATTGTTGTGTATTGTAGTTGAGTTGACCGGCGGGTTAAACAGGCCCGTATTAGTTTAGGACTAGCGAGATTATTTTTATTTTTATTAATATTTTATATATTGTGTATAGTATTTATATTCATTTATTTTTATGTCTACTGACGGATGTGACGATTCATTTTACTCTGCTTGCAGCTTGTCCAGCTCTTTTCATTCATTTGACGAGCCGAGTGAACCGGTTACACTAGGTACGTCATTGAGAGGCGAGTTTCATAGTAATAAAAATGTTTTTAACGTATGCCATATAAACGCTCAGAGTATCTTGAGCCACTTCACTGATTTTCATGATACCTTTTCCTCGTGCAATGTACATGCTATTCTTATCAGTGAAAGTTGGCTAAAACCTAGCATACCTTCAACTTCCTGCAGCCTCCCTGGTTTCGTTCTATTACGTAACGATCGAACAGGCAAAGGCGGCGGAGGTGTGGCTATGTATCTTCGAGCTGACATTCCCTATAAAATTGTCGATTCTTCTCCCTCTAATTATTCTGGCTCCATGGAACATTTAGCTGTTGAGGTGAAGCTTCTTGGCGTGCGCATTATGTTATGTGCAGTGTACTGCCCACCGACAATTGATTATTTTTCGTCTCTCGAGGTGCTTCTGTCGGATATTGGTACTGAATGCGCCCATCATATAGTTATGGGAGATTTCAATACAGACCTGCTGAGAGACAGTTCTAGATCGCGCAAGCTAAGATCCGTTATTGTTTCATCTGACTTTTCCTTATTGCCTTTAGACGCGACGCACCACAATAACGACTCCTTAGACTCCTGGTTAGACCTGATCCTCACATCGTCCCCTCACCACGTTTTAAAATCCGGACAATTTTCTGCACCTGGCTTTTCGCGACATGACCTGATTTATGTTTCATATAAAATCAAGCCCCCCAAACTTGAACCAATAGTCGTTCACTTACGTGGCTTTGCACGAATTGATGTTAACAAATTAACTGAGGATGCCGCTAAGGCCGATTGGACGGGCACGCTGCAGGCACCAACAGTTGATGAAAAAATCTCTCACTTTAACTCTCTCCTTCTGAAGCTGTTTGATGCTCATGCTCCGGTACGACCAGTTCGGCTAAAGAGACCACCAGCTCCATGGATTACTAAAGGCGTTCGATTGGCGATGACGAGGAGAGACAAGGCTTTCCGTGCTTACAAGCAGGATCGGTGCGAGGAAAACTGGCGGCTTTTTAAAGCTGCCAGAAACCGCTGCAACCAGGTGGTAAGAGCTGCGAAACGACGTTACATACATGACAACATCTCGACTTCTTCGCCCGCGGACACGTGGAAATTTCTTCGGTCACTCGGGATTGGTAAAACCAAGGCCGATGTCGACTCGCTTCCTTTCTCTCTTGATCACTTAAATTCTCATTTCTCTCAAACTCCCGTACTTAATTCTATAATAAAGTTCAAAACCCTATGTTATATCTCGTCTCTACCTACACCCAATGTTGACTCTTTTACTTTTGCCCCAGTTACGAATGACGAGATCCGAAAGATAGTCATGTCAGTTAGGTCGAAAGCTGTTGGACACGACAATGTGAGTAGAGTCATGATCACCCTTATCCTCGACAGTATCTTGCCCATAGTCACCCATATTGTAAACTCTTCGTTACTCACTGGGGTCTTTCCTTTATGTTGGCGTAAGGCCTTTGTCATCCCACTTCCTAAAATATCAAACCCTAGTTCTCTCAACCATTTTCGGCCCATCTCCATTCTTCCTTTTCTCTCAAAAATCCTTGAGGCAGCAGCTCATAAACAGTTTTCCAAATTTATACACAGCAACAACCTGCTCTCTCCGTTTCAATCGGGATTTCGATCGGGACACAGCACCACCACTGCACTTCTCAATGTTGTGGAAGATGTAAGAAACGGCATGGAGAATTCTAGAGTAACGGTGTTGGTGCTAATTGATTTCTCCAACGCTTTTAATGTGGTTGATCATGACCTACTTGTTGCGACTCTCACACATCTAAGGGTCTCGTCAAAAGTGACTGAGTGGTTCGCGTCCTACCTTTCTGACCGCGTGCAGGCAGTTAAAGCCAGTCGTTGCTTATCTGCCTGGTGTGACCTAAACACGGGGGTACCACAAGGTGGGATTCTTTCTCCTCTTTTATTCTCCATCTTTATTGACCAAATCACCTCCAAAATCCGCAGCTCTTACCATTTGTATGCAGATGATTTGCAACTATACGCCCAGGCTTCTGTGGAAAACATAGATTCTGCCATTTCCCTCATCAACGATGACCTAGTCCACATAGCTGAATGGTCCACCAGCTTTGGCATCAGTGTTAATCCGGCGAAATGTCAGGCTATTATTCTAGGAAGCCATCATCAGCAAGTAAAACTTAGTGCGGTTTCTTTCGCGCCGATTTTGTTTGATGGCACCGTCATTCCAGTAACAAAACAAGTGAAAGATCTCGGCCTTGTATTAGACTCTAGCCTTACCTGGAACGACCAAGTCTCTGAAATAAGTCGGAAGGTTTGTGGTACATTGCGTTATCTCTATAAATTTAAGAATTTTCTCCCAGTAGGTACCAAGAAATTATTAGTTCAGGCTCTTATTTTGCCAGTTATTGACTATGCGGACGCGTGCATGACTAATATCTCTCAGGAGTACCTCAATAAGCTAGACCGTCTCATTAATAATGGCATACGTTTCATTTTCGGCCTGCGCAAATACGACCATGTTTCTTTTTATCGCCGTCAGCTTAATTGGCTCTCCATCCGTCGTCGTAGGTCCCTTAGAATCCTGTGTATTTTATTCTCCATCTTGTTCGAGCCTGCCTCTCCTGGATATCTTAAATGTAAATTCACTTTCATCACCCCCCGTCCAGGATGTGAACTTCGTTCCTCCCGTTCTCTCAAACTTTCGATACCTTCTCACCGTACTGGTTTTATGTCCAACTCTTTCGCCGTTGAGGCAATCCGTCTCTGGAACTCCCTCCCTCTCTCTATTCGACAAGCCCCAAGCAAACCTGTCTTTAAACGACTACTCCGCAAGCATCTTCTGTCAGAAGAATTTAAATAATGTTCTCCGTCTTCTTATTATACAATATATATATATATATATATATATAATTTATATTTATTAGTTTATCTTTGTACATCATATAAGTATTCGTATTTTATCATAATTTTGTAGGTTTATGTTATTATGTTTATATATAATATTTGACTTCTCGGTTACATTTCTCTTTATAAATTATGTATATCCTGCACCAACATTTGTCTCTGTTTGACCCAATGGTTGACTGGTAGAGAATGCCTTTAGGCATTAAGTCCGCCATTTGTACATTTTTCCTGTGCTTGTGCAATAAAGTTTAAATAAATAAATAAAAAATAAATAAATAAATAGGCCAGCGGAGCCGCATGTTATAAGATGGACCTGATGATGAAAGACGTGCGAGGGAACTCGGTGTTGGTTTGTAATAGACATATGTTGTATGGGTTTTTTAGAATCCTCTAGGTGAGCAGTTAGGTCTCACGTCACGAGATTGACCTGATGATGAACTTCAAAGAAGTGCGAGGGAACTCGGTGTTGGTTTGTAATAGACATATGTTGTATGGGATTTTTAGAATCCCCTAGGTGAGCAGTTAGGTCTCATGTCACGAGATTGACCTGATGATGAACTTCAAAGAAGTGCGAGGGAACTCGGTGTTGGTTTGTGATAGACTTATGTTGTATGGGTTTTTTAGAATCCTCTAGGTGAGCAGTTAGGTTAGGTCTCATGTCACGAGATTGACCTGATGATGAACTTCAAAGAAGTGCGAGGGAACTCGGTGTTGGTTTGTGATAGACATATGTTGTATGGGTTTTTTAGAATCCTCTAGGTGAGCAGTTAGGTCTCATGTCACGAGATGGACCTGGTGATGAACTTCAAAGAAGTGCGAGAGAACTCGGAGTTGATTTGTAATAGGCATATGTTATTGGTCCATTTGAATATGTTTTCAATACAATCTTCTATGACCTTAATAAAAGGGACAAAAAAAATTATGATATTTTGGCGACACTTTTTTTCTCGTATCGAAAGAGATTGCGATTCTGAGTGGAAATAATATAAAATTTCTAAACTTTAAAATTCAAGTTCTGGGTACTTTAAACAGAAATGCCCTAATATGTTAAGTAAAATTTTCAGGTACTTTGTTAAATTACTTAATGAAATATTAAATTATTCAATATAATTATTAAGTAAGTTTACTCTAAGTATACTAAATTGGTAACAATTTTACCACCATAAATTTCGGTATCACTAGTAGCAGTACCCACTAACTGTAATGAACATGTCCCATCCCTACGCTTACACGTATCAGCGCGCCATGTTTGAAACGACCAATCGCAACGCCGTGAGCACCCCTCCCGCACCTCACAGTTTGGTGATTTGCGTCGGGAACAAAATGGCCAATATTAGGTTTCTAGAGGCGGTGTTCTGTGCTACCAGCTCTTGGGTCCCCAGTTGCGTCCCTGAGTCTCTTTGGAAAGTCTCCAAAGAGAGCGCTAGGACCCCACGGACCCAGGGTCTCGACGCCGAAAGGGGTCTTAAAAACATGCAAGAATGTTTTAGACAAATATCGGTGTCATTTCCATTCTTTAAATTCCCTTCCTACCATATGAATAAAAATAAATAAAATAAATAAATATACTGCCTTTTTTTTCAAATCGTCAAGCCTGTTAAATTTCGTCAAGGCCTACAGCACTGGCCCTTGATTTTTGCTAATTTAAAGGTTAACCACTGTCTATTGCTACATCCTTGATCACATTTTCACCTTCAACCTTTTCTCTACAGGCTTGCGTCGTCCTCCTCGCGGCCGCCGCCATGGCCGCTCCCGGCACACCGGGGCAGCGCGACAAGCGCGGCTACCTCTCCGGCTGGTCATCGGACCACAGTCTGGACTACGCGCCAGCCGTCTCCTACAGCCTGCACGAGCCGATCGTCACATCACAGCGCAAGATCGTCTCCTACGATAAGGTCGTGCATGAGCCTAAGGTCAGTTCAGAGTCATATTGTTACACTAACGCTGGGTGGGAGTGTTCACTAATGTACCCCGCACAACAACAGTGCCACAAGTTTGTACTTTGCAGAACACGGTTTTATACCGAATTGAATGAGTTTTCGAATGCAAGATATGGTTGTTATGATTGGTGAGCATGAATGTGAGAATAAATCTATCAGACTCAGATCATAAGCTTCTCACGTACAACTTTCCGTCATCTTTCGGCTTTTAACTACGTATAATGTTAAGTGTTAAATAGTGAGATGTTTCATTTTGTTTAGAACTATAGAAAATAAATGTTTCTAAACTAAAATTCCATGCAAAAGCTGCCGAGGCAACTCTATTCCTCATCTTAGAATTTTCCCGATTGCACTCGAAAACAAAAAGGGCAGAAAGATCAGATACTTAAGGAACTCCAATTATAAAATGACCTTATTTTTCCTTAGATCGTGGAGGTAAAGAAAATAGTCTCCGTCCCGAAGGTGGTGACCGTGCCCAGGGTGGTCTCCGTCTCCAAGATCGTAGAGGAGCCCCAGATCTCCTACAGCAGCATCGGATCCCACAGCAGCTTCGGATCCTACGGGAGCATCGGATCCATCGGATCCCACGGTAGCATCGGATCCCACGGTAGCATCGGATCCCACGGCTGGTGGTGAACAACCAACTAATTATAGGACAATTTAATATATTACGTTTAATTTAGCTTTTGTCTTTCTTTCCTCTCCTTTCCTTATCCTAGTCCTATAGGCTTAGCCTTTGGCCTAGGCTTTCCTAGTGGCATCCGGAAGATTGCGAGTCACTTCTGGATAAGATTGGCTCGGGACCGGGATAAGTGGCGTACTCGAAGAGAGGCCTATGCTCAGCAATGGGCGATAAACGGCTGATATGATGATGATTAAAGAGAAAAAGATAAAAAATATTTTATTCAAGTAGGCATATTACAATGCGCTTATGAACGTCAAATAAACCTAAACCGGCTCCAACCCTACACCTCTGCCCCGAGAAATTTAAATCCCCCCTCAATTGGAGGAGGGTAGCCCAATATGGGACCGGCAACAAACTCGGCGGATTAGCTCGGGCTCGCTCTTACATCTTAATCCCATAAATTGGCGTACCTTAACAAGTGTTGTAAATACAAGCGTTATTAGCAAATCTTGATTCAAAACTTGATAGGAACTTCACGTGTTTTTAGATTATGGTAGAGTCAGCAATGTCAGCATCAATAATAATAAATAATTCAGCCTATATACGTCCCACTGCTGGGTACAGGCCTCCTATCATGCGCGAGAGGGCTTGGGCTATAGTCCCCACGCTATCCCAATGCGGATTGGGGACTTCACATACACCTATGAATTTCTTCGCAGATGTATGCCGGTTTCCTCACGATGTTTTCCTTCACCGAAAAGCTAGTGGTAAATATCAAATGATACTTATTTCGTACATAAGTTCCGAGAAACTCATTGGTACGAGCCAGGATTTGAACCCGCGACCTCTGGATTGAAAGTCGGGCGTCATATCCACTCGGCCACCACCGCTTCAGCATCATATACATATATAGTAATTAACGACATTTCGTGATATTATTTTTCCACTTTGGTCTATCATCAGTATCACCCCCCAATACTTTTCCTATAGAAATATATAGAAATATATACTTGGTCAAGCAGATCTTGTCAGTAGAAAAAGGCGGCAAATTTGAAAAATGTAGGCGCGAAGGGATAGCGTCTCATAGAAAATTTGAATTTCGCGCCTTTTTCTACTGACAAGATCTGCTTGACCAAGTATACCTACTATATTTAGAGAACGTTTTGAAAGTTCACAAACTCTTGACAAAACTTAATCTTGTCTGAACGAAAGTCCAAAGTCCTTCATACTATTAAAGACATCCAATAATCAACGCTTATTACCATGACTACGATCCTCCATTAGTGGTTATCTAATTCTCGTCTTAACCACTAGTTATTCCAATTATATAGGCCGTAGTTTAACTTAACAGCCAGCTTAAATCGTTCTAAATAATAAAATAGTTATAGCCTTGTGCTAGAATCACTGGCATGTTTCAACATACCCATATGTTTCGGAGATCTCAGAAACATCTCTAACGATTTCGATGAAATTTGCTATATGGGGGTTTTCGGAGGCGAAAAATCGAGCTAGGTCTTATCTCTGATGTCTCTAATATATCTTTTTAGTTTTTATATCTTTTCCGAGCAAAGCTCGGTCTCGCAGATATTAGGTAGATAGATACCTATAATATGGCATCTATTTCACCTTATTATTCCCATTATTTCCCTAACTACATCGCTTATAAAAACGGAATTACCAGCAGGTAATGATAGATGTTTAATGCTTTAATAAATTCAAATTGCGTGTCAATCAATGCATAAATGCTTAAGAAATTAATTAGATTTCAAGTAGTGGTGAACAATGTGTTGTTTCCTGTCAGACAAAAACCGCGTATTTTACATACAAGACCGAGCGATGCGTGACACGATCGTAAATATAATGCTTCCGTAGGCAGCCACCTGTTAATTTCAATGGCAGGACGTAAATCATATCATTGCGGACCTAGCAGTGGCGGCGCGTCCATAAAAGCCGATTCTCACCGGCTTGCCGGTTTTTGGACGTTTGAGCAGAGTTGTAAAGGAAATATGTAAGCCAAATTAGCCCCGGCTTGCCTATGGACAGGCATGGCTCACTCAGCGATTTCGTCGCTTTGCTACAGGTAGCTAAAAGTACATCCGTTCGACCCCAATTTTGGGGTTTGCCATAAGCCGCGCGTGGCGCTGTCGCCACCTAGCGGCCATATCTATGCTGATCGTGACAGACGCGTTTTGTTAGAGAGTGAGTCTTCTGTACCCAATACTATTATTTATTCTGTGCTATAGATATGTTTGACGCGCCGCCACTGGTACCTAGAACACTGAATGTGATGATTTCATTATCTATTAATTTATAGCTCTTTTATTATACATAATGGTGCTGAAATTAACTATGTAATTACATGCATTGTTTGGTGCCGTTTTCGAAGCACCTTAACCAGTGGCGCATTTACCCTAAGGCCCTGTAGGCTAGGGGCCTAGAGCGACCAGATAAATAATTTTTAGGGGCGGAGTCTAGTGCGGAGAAAGGACCGCCTAGTACTTATACTTAGGTACTACAGGGCCTGGGATCTAGGGCGGCCAAGACTGCATATCCGATTATGAGTACTTGTACGATGTACATAGTGTACATGCGATAGAAAGTCTTTTACAAATTCTCCCGTGTTTGAGTTTGTATGTAGGGGCAGCAGATTTGGCCCAGTAGGCCTAGGGTATTTTTAGACTCACTTGTTTTTAGTCTTGCGACATGTAAAATTCGAATTCGATGATTTATTGTTATTATTATTACTTAACACGCTCCGCGATTGTTAAGTTAGACCAAGAAAGGTCTGTAGCGATTTTAATAACCCACGCAGTGCAAGTGTTATTTCATACGTCAAACTTCTATGAAATTATGACGTATAAATAACACTTACATAGCGTGGGCTATCAAAATCGCTGCAGACTTTTCTTGGTCTTATGCAATTTAGGGGCAAAATTGGTTGCTTGCGCTATGATATGTCCAATTTTACCTAAACCCTAAATGACTCAACAATCACGGACCTACGCGGTAAAAAGTAATTGATATTCACTTACTAAAGCAATGTGGAAGTCTAAACAGCTGTTGTGCCGCAAAAAAGCAATACATCAGCAGCCGGTAGCGAGCCGCGAGTGCCGCGACTGGAGGAAAGTGAACACGCAACGCAACGCGATTAACATCGCATAATACGTTATCATTTATTATAGCCTGCGTTTGGTGTTGAAAAATATAATACTAATTTCTAATATTATATATTGACGTAATGATGACCGAAGAGTTGGCGGCTACCTCGCAGAACGTATCAGCATTGCGATACAGCGAGGAAATGCCGTGCCGGCAGCATCCTTGGTAGGTACAATGCCTCAAGGGCCTATTTTATTAATTTCTCATATTATATATTTTATGTATTGAAATTCGGAGCCTTATCAAAGAGGCTGGCGGATGTGACTGGGGACCGTAGGGCTGGAAGCTTCCACACACAGCGCATTTAGTATTGCAATTCAGCGGGGTAATGCTGCGAGCTATTACGGCATCTTTCCGAGGGGTGATTTTTTTATTGGGTAGGTATTTTGGGTAGGCTGTGTTCGTGTCACAAAAATAGGGATATAAGTTCCCATATTAGTTAGGTCTGGACTTAGTAATTAGGTTTCAAGACGTATTTTATAAAACGAAATGCGGTAGTTTTTGAGTATACATTTATAATATTAATAAAACACTGATTAACATCACTTTCTATAATACTAGACACAACCGCAATAATAACTGCGTTTGATTATTAACAAGATAACTACAATGCTAATAAATTAGATTATTACAACTTAAAAAAAAGATTATTCAGTCTACTAAGTTATCAGTCATTTTACTTGAAAATACTTTGGTGGAGCAAGTAATAAGAAAGTAGATTTTTTAATCTAAGACTAGGCACATTTTTATAAATGCATACAATAAAAAAATAATCGTTATAACTAGAAAAACTTAGTCAATGTTAAAAAAAATTGGCTTTTGTTTTTTTTTTTTTTGTCTACCTACGTTTTAGATTTTTGCATTAGGTATCTTATGTTAAAACTTTTTTGCTAAACAAATAACGGTTAACAAGTGTTAATTATGCAATCTTAACTAACTGTAAAGATCACATTGCTAAAAGTTATCAGTAGGTACAATATATTATGTCGAAAATTCTTATAAATACTAATACGACTCTAATAAATTTAATCCAAAAATGTTCGGTCATCATGAATCTGTCTGTCCTCAGACCATATATTATTGAGACAGATAAAAACAACTAAACGCCACTTTACAACTTCACTTTTTATCTCATTGCGTATTAAAACACAGTCTTAGTCTCATCACATAAGGCACCACTGTATGCAACTCTTTAAAAGCAGGCAAAACACAACACAAAACACTTTATAAATTGATATCAGGCTCTGATCTGCGACTCCTAATCACCCTGTACTTATGAACCCTTATAATCATTGGCTTTTGTTTCTGAGGCCTCTTCACATTCCTTTTCTTTAAAGGCCTTCTAGAATACGTGTATCCTCCATTTCCATTAGGTCTCGCGTAAAGTATCGTTGGTTTTTCTTCTGTTGCGGTCGGCCTCTCGCGCACATACTCTTCCCGGTACGGCCTGTCGCGTACGAAATCTTCTTGGTACGGCTTCGTGTATTCTGCAGAACGATACGGGTATTCTACAGTATACGGCTTAGTGTATTCTACGGGGTAGGGCTTTACGTATTCCACGGGGTAAGGCTTCGTGTATTCCACTGGAGGGGCCGGCTTAACGTATTCGACCGGAGGATATGGCTTAGCGTATTCCATTGAAGGATACTGCTTAGCAAATTCTATGGATGAATAATACTTCGGGTATTCCGGGGGCATGTACGGTTTCGATTTTAGGTGTTCGTAAGGTTTTTGGTATTCTTCGTAAGGTTTCGTGTAATGGCTTGGATACTCGGTTGGGTCGCTTGGGATGAAGTTTTGCTGGTAGTCTGGTTTCGCGTATGCTTGCTTGAGGGACGTGGCCACCGCTTTCTGAAGCTGCTTGGCCTGTTCTAGTGGATTTTCTGAGAGCACGGCTATTATTGGCACCGGACTGCCGAGGGGGACGGCAGCGAAGGCCACGGGCTCGTAATCCTGGGTGTACTCGTTGGCGTACGGGTCAAAGGCATCGCTGCGAGTTTTGAGGACTTGATGGAGGGGCCTGAGAGGCTCAGGGGCGTCGTTGGCCCCCGAGAGAGGCTTTGCGTAGACGACGCATAGCGCGAGGAGGGCTAACGACCGCTATAATAAAAACAAAAGGTTTTAGCTACGGGTCTATCGCTTTCATAAGGTTATCATCATCATTTAAAGTTAGCACATAATTAAACTATTGCTTGCCTAGATTAAACGAAGCTTTACAAAATCAAAGAAACCGGTCAGGTAAATGATAAGTAACGCGCTTTGCAAAAAAAAAAAAATCATCAGGTAGGCCTGATGTAGACCTACTTAAAGATTTTTTAAAGGACGTGCCTATTACGTATAATTATAAATTATAAGGTACAAACAAATCTATATGATTTTTAACAATGATTTCTTTATTATATTATACAAAAACACCAGCATTTTGAAAACGACAATAGGTTTTCAGGGTTTTGTTCAAAACTTCATAAACACGTCATCACACTAGTTTTATCACTCACTACATTTATTCTAATAAATGTACATAAATGAAAGTGCACTCACAGTTTCCATGTCGATGTCCGCGGCGCGCGTCGGCGTGGGCGCTACTGATGCGCACGCGCAGGTTCAGTTTCAGGACGATGTATAGAGCTACCACTACCACCTAGACAGTACCTAGGGCGGTTACATCATGGTTACGTGAGTTATTGATAATGTTTTACAATAGGTAAAGTAATCATTTATTTACATACAATATATATACAGTGGTACAACTAAACGAAATTAATAACTAGCTTAAATCTAAAATAGGCCCCTGAGGCATTGTACCAAGGATGCTGGCGGCATTTTCCCGCTGTACCGCAATACTGATACGTTGTGCGAGGTAGCCGCCAGCTCTTCGGTCACCAGTTACGTCAACCAGACGCTTCGCGATTTCTGCGAACAACTTATGCGCGCTGGGACCCCATGGATACAATTGATTGACGATTGTTGTGTTAAAGTAACAGAATGAAAAAGTATGAATAAATCTTTGCCTAAGCCTATAAATTATAAATTTGAATTGAAAAAGTGAAATATGAAGTAAACAAGTGTAGATAGTTCATGTCTCGGTGTTTATAAATTAAAATGTCAATATGATTGATGTTAATTTGTCTTGTAGTGCATGCCCTTGTGCTTATTACTTATTAATTTGAATGCGTTGGGTTTTCAGTTTTAAGGATGACTCACGTTAGACCGGGCCGTGTCCGACCCGGAGCTTCCGGCGCACAGTTTTCTCTGGAAAGCATCACGTGATCGCCTGTCATGTCATAGAAAAGTAACCTGCCCGGACACGGCCCGTTCTAACGTGAGTCATCCTTTAATAAGCATCCACATCCGTTTTAATGAATTCCAAGGGACTTCGGCCCCGAGAAATTTTATTTGTGGGCATTAACATTTGTTTCATACAGGGGCCACAATTGGTATATGTATGTACAAAAATTACATAGTTATCGTACTGCACTCGTACTGATAATTTTAGTAAGTCTCAAAGTAAGATAAACCATATTGTCTCTCCTGTCACTTATTTCTTCAAGTCAAATTGTCCTCTGTGCTGACGGTTTAATTCGCTCTATACAGTATACCATTAATCTATTTCCTCCGTGCGTCCTCGCTGGCGCTAGTTCAGTTTCATGCTGGTGGTATTATCAGCTCTATACAACTCTCAACTAATGTCATTGTGCTTCCTTCCCGGTACGGCGACATACTAGCAGCAACAATTAACTGATATAGTAGTCTTTAATACATTGCAATAAGGTTGAAAATGGGTTATAAACTTTGTTGATGGTACTCGACACAGTGATCCATTGCCCGTTCCTACTACTAATTACTCATTTTCACTTTATATCGCGTTTTGCTTCCTCTTTAATATAATTACAGTACTTAGTACGTAATATATATGTGACTAGATACCATCATTCTTATAAAGAAAACGAAACTTATCTTCCACAATAGATAGCTGCGATAGGCATTACAAGCGGAATTAAAATGATTATATCCGCAATTGTGTCCCTTTGTTTGACATACAGCGCGATTCGGGATAGAGATTCAATAGATATGAAATAGATATGTGACGTTCCACGACAAAACTTACGTTAACTTTTCCGGATTTTCGTAAGGTTATCCTAATAGAGTATACGTAGGTTAGGTTAGGTTTGTTATATGGCAATCCTGAAAAGTTACGCGTTTCTGAGAAAAACCAAATTATGACTAACGAAAATGTGGACGAACAATTCATTATGACTTAAAACTTAATGGGAAACAATAGAGACCCATCTGTAATATGGTCATCATTACAATGTGCTGTAAATATGGAACAACACATATTTACCAAAGGCAAAGAGAATTTAGTATAGAGGCGTATTGTCAAAGTAAATTTTGTAGTCACAGTAAATTTACTGTCATCTTTCGACACAGGGTTTTAAATTTTTAGTACGCCATTTGACTTTGATCATTGTTATTTCACTGATATGTGTCAAAATTGTTAAATATCAAATGGTGTCGCCGTCGCCATCATAGATCTACTCGAGTATAGGCTAAAGGCAATCTTTTCGAGTACATTTTTAAAAATTTTCAGAGGCACGTTTTTTTTCTTAGATTTTATTTAGCTTATACATATATCTTTGCCAAAGGTATTATTGTATCTATACTAAAATTGTTAGGTATGATATAATATACGCAGCACGCACAAGAACGCAACCAAAGTATGCGTAGCAATATTTACCTACTTGTTTTACAATAATATTATAAATACTAAAGTAATTCTGTCCGTCCGTCTGTCCCCTTCACTTAAACCGCTGATTCGATTTAAATTAATTTGCATGGAAATAGTAAGAGGTCCGAGAAAGGATATTATAATAGTTTTTACCTTGACTATATTAGCAATTTCACTATCTGAAGGTTGTCTGAGAGAGATCGCTGTTTATCAATAAGTCCACCTACTAATGTAAGTATACCTATATATATTTTCTTTATTATGTATCGGTGCCCCAACTTAAGTACCCAAGTTACCATACTTAATTGTATAGAAAAGTGGATACTGTGAAGGAACAGACTGTATCTGATCTACTATTTTTTGTTGCGCACTACAACAAAAAGCATTTTATTATTATTTGTATGTCTTTTCCATATCTCGGGACCATGGGGTCCCGGACCTTTGGGAGGCGTGCGTGGGGCCGAAGCCAACAGCGCAGAAGCCCTTTAAGACAGTTTACTCTAAAAACGCTAGAATCTATATATATACTTATTCAATGGATTGTTTTTAGAGTTCCGTACCCAAAGGGTAAAAACGGGACCTTATTTCTAAGACTCCGCTGTCCATGCATCTGTCCGTCCGTCTGACTGACACCAGTGGCCTATCCCACAAAACTTACAATTACAATTTTACAAGTGTCAAGTTACAAGTTTGTCATAATACAAATGTGCGTACCACAAAATATACGAGTAACAAATTTGTAGTGGAAAATTCTTACAAATATGTTAATTGTATCGACAAGTCTACAATTTATTGTATCACAAAACTTTACATACGCTACATACATTTTCCGGAAAACGTACAAATTTGTAGCTGACAATTGTTTTGTGCTACATTAAATTGTAGTAATAATTATACATATATGTAGAATTGTACCTACAAGTTAACAATTCTCTAAACGTGTGTCGCACCCTCTTGCTACAGTTGTTACTATACGAATACTAGTAATTGCAGCATATTTTAGCGATTCCAACCCTTTGTATACCTACCACGAAATGTTTAGTTCAAGTAGCAGTGATAGTGAAGAAGAATTAATTGTAAGACGTCCTAGGACGTATAGAACACGTATAAATTTAACGTTGTGTAACTGTAACTCATGAACCGTGATAGCTAGACAATTGAAATTTTCACACATGATATATTTCTGTTGCGGCTATAACAACAAATACTGAAAATGAAATAAAAAAATATTTAAGTGGGGATATAACAAACAACAAACGCAGTTTTTTTGCCGTTTTTTGCGTAATGGTACGGAACCCTTCGTTCGCGAGTCCGACTTGGCCGGTTTTTGTTCTGCATGCCAATTTCTATCGCTTATAAATCGGAAGAGGGTGATCCGATCGATTTATTTCGATTAATTCGATTATATCAGCGGTAATCGATTCGTTATATTATCTTTCCGTCAGGTGCGGAAGAAAATATTAAGTACTTACCTGCCTACAGTGCATACCTACTTGACAAGAGGCTGTTAAAAAGCCGCTCCCATACAATAGCAGTTACGCTCTCATTTTAAACGACATGCTTAAATTACATGAAACTTGTCATGAACATTTTTACTTAACATATATATATATCTGCGTAGTACCTGGTACATTCGCCCACATTGTTAACTTTACTGACCATCGGTGGACCATGCCTTTTGTTATAAGGTTCATCGATGTACAGTAACGAGTGTTGCTGTTTGGTTTGTAACTTTTGTACCCACCTACTAGTTTTTTGTTAAAAATTGATAAGTACAAAGAAAATAGAGCGAATAGATAGATGATTTATATGTAAACATAAACAGAAATAGATATAGGTAGGTATGTTACACGAATATTTTATGTAAAATTTCATGTTATTTCAGAATGACAGCGTGTGATCGATGCTTCGGTTGTATGGAAGCGGGCAGGTTATTACACCTGTTTGCCACCATAAAAAAAAATTGTAATTAAACATATAAACAAATTTTATGTGTTTGTCCGACCTCCATAAATGTGGTCCACATTATGTGGATGAACTTGACACTGACTTAACAATTTACGTACAGTCGACGTCAAAAATATGTATACACTTTTGCACCTTACTCCTTTGTAATAAGGCAAAAAGTGTAAACATATCTTTGACGTCTACAGTACAATGTAATACAAACTAGACCCCGTTAAGAAAACTGCACGTTTTCTTACAGACCCACTACGTTTGTACGTTTTACGAATAATCGCGTGTTCGGGAGTAGGGTTACCACATACAAATTTCGAATTTTCTGACAAAATTCCTGATTTCCGAATATTTTTCCTGACATTCATATTTTTTACGACGACGACGGGGTGAGGGGGGGTGTTTCTAGCCGTTAGCTTCCGATTGAGCTGATAGCCGCGTTTTATAAGTAAATAAAAGCCTTTGCCAAGCAGTGGGACACTACAACAGGCTACTAAAAAAAAATATAAAAAGATATTTTTATAAAAAGTCTAATAATTCAAAAAAATCCTGACATTTTCATGTTCCGTCCCCATTCCTGATAAAAGGCCAAAATTCCTGACATGTCAGGAAAATTCCTGTCATCTGGTAACCCTATTCGGGGCCCATTGCGTGATGGACGTGTGTACTGAATACGTGTCATTGATGTCGTGTGAATGAGAATATTACGGCCAAAGAATATAATACTCACTAGGGTTAGGACGGTAAGGCCGAACATTTCTATAGCATCAGCATAACTGCCGTGTGTAATTTGGTAAGTAATATGGCTCTATTGTCGAAGTGTTAGGGTGCGTAGGTACTCAGATATTTTTGAACACGTATGCCGCTTGAATATATCTGATCGTTATGTTATGAAAGTATTAAAAATCTAAATCTTATGTACAAGTGCACACACGATTTATATATAGGACTTAAAATAGTTCAATCCTATTAGCAAAGATATTATTATTCAAAAGTAGGTACCTCTATTATTGTAACAAATCCCGTTTCAGTTGTAACCAGCAGGTACCCTACCTAAATATTAATAATTAGGTACGTAATATCGTATCACTGGACCACAAAATACAACTACATAACATAATCCTTGTTGGGTTGGGTTGAGCTTCTTCTAATCGACCATTTACAAAACGATATGATTTTATTATTATTGACTTGACCATGTCGCTGATCTAGTTAAAATTGCGCAAGTCACCCCGCGCATACCTACCTCTTAAAATACAGTATCTAGAATTCTAGATCCTTCAATCCCATATCTTTTTCAATCGTATGCTCTTAAAAGCAACCTTCAGACGTAAGATATAAAGTTCACATTTAAAACCAACGACAACTAAGACACGAACTTGATTTTGTATGTAGAATTATTGCTGAATGACCAGGGCCGCGCGAATTATACATACATATAAAAGGAGGGGGCGAGATGTCCAAAGCATCAGTACCTCTGTGTCTTCAGACGAATCTAGCAACATGAAATATTTCGTAAGTTTCAACTTTGGGAACATATCGGATCGGAGGCATAAGTCTGCATTATTTTCACAGTTAACATTGATGTAATTAAGTTAATTCGCAATTGAGAAATCTTTAGTTCACCAAATTTACATTTAGACTTCTTTAAACTGGTTATGTAGTTTAAAATCCAAGGATCCGTTGCACCACATCGTTTGTAACCGCAAATACCTACCTATGTTCTCTACGTTAAATGGGAAGTTTTAGTGAACGTTGTTTAGATACTGCATTAAATGATACCTATTCTATTCTATTCCTAAATGTGACGTTCCACGGCAAAAGGTACCTTATGGCGGCTGGCGCTTACGTCGCATAGCGCCGCAATAATATTTGAGCGGCGTTAATATTCGCGTAAGCGCCAACCGCCATAAGGTGGTGGTAAACCTTTACCCGTTTGACGTCACAAATTATTAATTATGTTATCAGCAGTCATTCAAGTTTGAATGCGAACCATTAAGATCCTTAAAAAATGGATATTTTTTCTTTGTTACTTGTTGTTGTTTGTTGTTGTTGTTGTTGTTGTTGTTGTTGTTGTTGTTGTGTGTTAGAAATTCCAATTGAGCTAATAGGAGCTATTTTAGATTTATGCCCTATTTAGACGATGTGAGAACTCGCATGCGAGTTTCATTACATTGCGGTTTTTGATCGGTCGGTTGAATTGGACGTAACCAACAGTCCTCAATGTAACTAAAATAGCATGCAAGTTCCCCGTCGCTCGCCGTCTAAATCAGCTCGCAGTCTAAATAAAGCAAGTTAGTAATTTCTTTTAGTAATACCACTGTATATATCTTGATTAAGCTTGTGCTCATTCTATCTGTGACGTTATTGGACCCTAATAAATTCTACCTTAATATAAGGCGTAATGTTAATCTAATGTCTGCTACATCTAAAATATTAAGGGGAGAATCAGACTGCCTAGACTTGGTGGCGAAAACGACTACCTTTTTTGTTCCCGACAACTACCTACGTTGTCGTAGCCATCGCCTCCTAGATAATGGAACCATTCACACGACTGCACACCAGTACTCTCCAATCGTCCGTTCCCGGACACTCCTTAATAATTTCTTGATTTTCTTATCTTTTGCACCTAACTCCGACTTGTTTGCCGACGAAAGTCATAAACTTTTTAAAGATATTTTACGTTTTTGCGAATCAAACATACAATAGATAATAGGTAGCTTATTAATCGCTTTATTATTACTTAGGTAGGAACTTAATTTTACAGTGCATTGGTGTTAGCTGTAATGCTGTAAAATTTGATTTCAATAAATATCAATATCAATATCAATACCTTTCCAACAGGCTTGCGTCGTCCTCCTCGCGGCCGCCGCCATGGCCGCCCCCGGCGCAGGCCAGCGCCACAAGCGCGGCTACCTCTCCGGCTCGTCTCTGGGCCACGGCCACGGCTACGCGCCCGCCGTCTCCTACAGCCTGCACGAGCCGATCCACACCCTGAGCATCGTTCCGCAGCGCAAGATCGTGTCCTACGATAAGATAGTGCATGAGCCTAAGGTCAGTAGCGTCAGTCTTCTTCTTGATCGGGTCACTCTTGACAGAGCGGTCGTCATTGGAAGTCTCCCTTTGTGACACGTTTGACGGCTCGCCTCCACTCCTCCCTGACGGCTGCGCGTTTAACGCATTCGTGCAAGGGGCCGTCCATTGCTGCCTTTATTTGGTCCGTCCACCTCATGGGCGACCTTCCTCGCGCTCGGGTACCTTCTACTCTGCCTTGCACCACCAAAGTAGAGTCAGTACCTACTAAAAAATTAAAAATAAATTGCGCAAATTTAAAAAATCTAGAACTAATTGCAATGGTAACGCAACGTACTACGTAGGCGAACAACACGCGAACGCGAAGCGAACCGATGCGGCGAGGGGTGAAGCAATCCTTTGATACCTAAAGAAGTGTCCTACGTGGGCGATCTCGTTGCGAAGGCGATTCGCCTTGGGCCCGCGACGCGCCGCGCCGCGCCGCGCCGCGCCGCGTCGCTTTCGCGAGTTGTTCGCTTAAGACGCAGCGTAAATCCGTGGTTGAAAATGAGTCCGCTACATGTTCATAGTTCATATTAGCGACGTTAAAAACAAGAAAAACTCATATAATTAGATGCGTCGGAAATTATTTTTAAAGCTAAGTTTAAAAATGCCAACGCTGTACAGACAGCTGCAGAGAAAATGTAGCCAGCTGCATAATAGTTTGCATGCCCAGTGACGGATTTGCAGTCTTTGCCGCCCTAGGCCCCAGGCCCTGTAGCCGCCCCTTTCCCAGCACTCATCATATTGACTACATTTTGTGTTATTTCTTGTTATCATCAGCGAATTTATTGTCATAATTTGCCGCCCCTAGTATGTTGCCGCCCTAGACCCTTGGGACTACTTGGCCTTAGGGCAAATCCGCCACTGTGTATGCCCTTGCAGTAGGGTGTTTCACTTTTGTATGGAGAAAAAAAACTTGTAATATTTTTTCTGAATTTGCTCACCAATGGCGTCTCCCTACCCTAAAAACTATCTAATTAAATTTTCAAAAGAATCGAAGAACGTTTAGAGGTTGCACAATTTGAAAAGGTAGAGTGAGAACCCCATACATTGCGTGAAAATGAACTATGTTCTAAAATGACAAAAAATAATGAACTGATACTAAAATCGAATGAGAAAACTAAATTTTGCGTCTAAAACACGATAAAAGCACTTTTCCTTTGGAACCAGGTGGAAAAACTGAAAAATCTTAACTAGAACATTTATCGAGTAACCAAAATCCAAGTTTACTACTAATTTTAAAATTTATTTATATGTGGAAGATTCGGTATCACACTACTCTCCGCTTTGATGGTAGCAGCTTAAACCATTTTCTACCCTCCGCTGTAGAGATGTTGGTTATTTGAAAAATCTTTGTTGATGATGTGCAACCTCTAAATGTTGACACATTTTAATTTATTTTAAACGTATAATATTTTTTTATCAGATAGAACAAGAATTCGAGCAAAGTCAGATGAAAATCGAAAATTCGGAAAAATGAAACACCCTACCTTGCAGGCTTGCATACTGAGAAATGGTATTTCCTTAAATACTTTTACCATTTATTTGCAGCTAACCATACCTAATGTTAATAATATCGTTTATACTTATTTCTGCATGTAATTTTCCTTTCCTTTTCATCCTTGGTGGTGACTGGTGACGTGGCCCTTTCGGCCACGACACCAATCTTCTCATAAAAAAAGCAGTCGCTGGCCACTATTTCGACCAAACTGTGTAATTTTTTTTTAAAGTATCGTTTTTTATAAGTTTCTTTTTTTCCCCAGGTTGTGACCGTAAAGAAAATAATATCTGTCCCGAAGGTGGTGACCGTGCCCAGGGTGGTCTCCGTCTCCAAAATCGTGGAGGAGCCCCGCATCTCCTACAGCAGCATCGGATCCCACAGCAGCTTTGGATCCTACGGGAGCATCGGATCCCACGGCAGCATCGGATCCGGGAGCATCGGATCCATCGGATCCCACGGTAGCATCGGATCCATCGGATCCCACGGCAGCATCGGATCCCACGGCTGGTGGTGAACAACTCAACCAAATTATAGGATAATCAAATAATGCAATCAATTAATATATTTTTACATACAAAGTTTCTCTTTCTTTAATTTTTATCGAAAGTCCATTTGGGTATTTTAACAATATGTACCTACTAAAAAAGTTAACTTATAGTTAACCCACGTACTTATTTGATTTTTTAAGAAATTGATAGATGCAAGTATTGGTCCGGTCGATTTTTGATTAATAACATCCAGTTTAATTACAACATAATGAAGATATCGCAAGCCGTCCGTGAAGCGATATTGACCTTGCAGTGTACTTTTTAATGCCTAGGTCAGAGTTACGAGACGCGGACGAGTGTGTGAGGTGTTCACGTAATGTAAGCCACTTTCCATTGGCAACGTGGAACGGGCGCTTCTTTACATGTATACATAGGTCCACTTAAATCAGGCGGTTATTGTACAATTTGCATGATGGTCTTCTACAGTTCGTTTTTTTTAGCATTAGAAAGAACTTGCAAGAAGGTAAGCGATCTTGACGTGTCTTATAATTGAAAAACGCTTTATAAAAATATAAAACTATTACTTATGAAAGCAGAAGAATATAAATGATCGTATTAGATTCATAATTGTTACATATTTGCCGTAACTTATTTTTAAAATGTGTTTGTCAATTAAAAGACACATCAAGATTGTTTACCTAATTTCTAATGCTAAAAAAAACGAAGTATAGTAGTCGGTAGCGGTAGCTCCAGTAGTAGGTAATTTGTACGCTATAAGTTCTTTTTTTAGCATTAGAAAAGAGGTATAGTCAGACCGAGAAAAGTCTGCAGCGATTTTAGTAGCCCACGCAGTGAAAGTGTCATTTTAAACGTCAAACAGAAGTTAGTATTTATAGAATAAATTATGACGTATAATATTTTCCGCTTGACCTTAAGGTTGACTGGTAGAGAATCCCTCATGGCATTAAGTTCACCTTTTGTACATTAAGTTATTCTTTTGTACAATAAAGTTTTAAATAAATAAATATAAATAACACTTGCACTGCGAGGGCTATCAAAATCGCTGCAGACTTTTCTTAGTCTAACTTCTAAACAATCTTGATGTGTCTTTTGATAACCACGTTTTATAAATATGTCACGGCCTTCGTGTCGGAAGCCGGTGTTGCTCGAAGGTCACGGCAAATAAAATCTAATGCGCTTTCTAGTGCTTCGAGCATTCCAGAATTTCCAGAAAAATTAAAATGTGACGAAGTCTAGTCCCTCTTTATCGCTTACTTGCTTTTGGTTGGAATCGACACAAATATAGTTGGTCAAACCAATTTTTCAGTCAGTAGACAGTAAGAACCAGCAAAACTATACTCATCCTTTTCTTTTGGGTGCTAGTACCTACTCATGTAAGACAAAGATAGTATGATCTATAGATGGTCAAGCAAATCTTGTCAGTAGAAAAAGGCGCGAAATTCAAATTTTCTATGAGACGATATCCCTTCGAGCCTACATTTTCAAATTTGCCGCCTTTTTCTACTGACAAGTTCTGCTTGACCAACTATAAATGATAATCTTTATGAATGAATGATAGTCTTTTTATATGATCGAAATAAGATAGAAATAAGACAGTCCTTTGACAAGCTATACATACCAAATCCCAAATCGTATTTTAAAACCTATGCGTAAAACCATAGATATAAGAATATATACAGATACCTTCCAAGCGAGCTGTCAGTGGGACCACTTTTTGTTTAGTGTACGATTAAGGGTCTCCCCAAATATATCGACGCGCATTCGGCAAAAGCCGATAGGAAAAAGCTTTATGTCCGCGCAATAAGAGCGAAGAAGCCGACGACGCGTCGCTCTTATTGCGCGGACATAAAGCTTTTTCCTATCGGCAGAGGCGTAGCTAGAAGATATGGCGCCCGGGGCAGGCACCAAATTTGCGCCCCCCCCCCCCTCCCAAACGAAATGAACTAACGAAAGGGTTACTTTTTTACTTATTAAATTAGTAACTTTTAACTGAGACAAATAAGTACATCCGTGGCTAACAAGCTTACGACCCACCTGATGGTAAGAGGCCACCGCATGCTATGGACGTCTAATACATTCTAGAGGCGTTACATGCGCGTTGCCGACCATTTTAAAACTTATACACTTATTTTTTGGAGATCTCCTTAGACTTAAGGTTCAATATCGCTTGTGAGTAGACTATTCATAGGTACAGCGCGCCTTTGGGCTGATTTGAAGGGTCCAAGGTGGCATCCAGATGCTCCTGCCCAAAGGTGACAGCAGTACTCAATAAATGGGATCTGTCTACCCCAGAGTAAAGTATCGCCTCCCTTTATTGAGCACGCCGAGTTTTTTTGGATACGAGCGCAGGCTACCCAGCAAGGTGTCTACGATATTATTGGACGTCACTGATGAAGATGTCAACACCGAGACTCCCAATACTCCCTGACATGGGAAGGCTTGTGCCTTGAAAAATGAGGTTTTCTTAGCGCTAAACGCGCAAAATTGAGTCTTGGTGGGATTGAATTGCACTAAATTGTCCCAATCCCACACCGAAACTCTGGATAGAATGCTCTTAATACCTGACACAGGTTTTTCATGACATCCTAGTATCACAGAACGAGCGATGTTAGCACGGCACGTCTTATACAGGATGGTCCAAACCTTGACGTCCAAACATTTTTTTAAATTCCTCACGCTGTAGGCTATCAGAATATGTTAGCTGACGTTGCGTAGTTATCGCACTATGATGGCTTTTGTTATATAAAGCGCAGGTTCAACCTCATATGGAGTACTGTTCTTATCTCTGGTCTGGCGCCCCACAATACCAGCTCCTTCCTCTTGACTCCATCCAACGGCGTGCAGTTCGTATTGTCGGCGATCCCGAACTCACTGACGGCTTAGAACCTCTTAGCCTTCGGAGAGACGTTGGCTCTCTTTGCATGTTCTACCGTTTGTATAATGGGGAGTGCTCGGAAGAACTTTTTGATTTGGTGCCATCGTCTCGTTTCTATCACCGCACCTCCAGCCAAAGAAGCAAAGTTCATCCTCACTTCTTAGATACATGGCACACCAAGAATAAGCGGGCATGTCGCTCGTTTCTCCCCAGAACGTGCAGAATGTGGAATGACTTGCCTCCTGACGTATTTCCTTTGCGCTACGACATGGGATACTTCAAGAAGCGGGTATTTAGGGTTCTCAAGAGTCGCCAGCGCTTAAGTGGCTCCTGTGATGTTGCTTATGTCCATGGGCGACGATGACCGCTTCCCATCAGGTGGCTCGTCTGCTCATTTGCTGACTATTACATAAAAAAAATGATTTTTATTACTTTTAACTTTTGTTAAGAAATTCTGGGGTGAAGATTTAATTTATAAAAAAAAACTAAGTATTGAACTTTATTGAATGTTTCTTTTTGTAACATAATCCTTGAAAAACGGCGCAGTTGCTAAAAAAAACCCGGGCAAGTGCGAGTCGGACTCGCGCACGAAGGGTTCCGTACCATAATGCAAAAAAAAAACGAAAAAAAGGAAAAAAAAACGGTCACCCCTCCAAGTTCTGACCACTCCCGACGTTGCTTAACTTTGGTCAAAAATCACGTTTGTTGTATGGGAGCCCCATTTAAATCTTTATTTTATTCTGTTTTTAGTATTTGTTGTTATAGCGGCAACAGAAATACATCACCTGTGAAAATTTCAACTATCTAGCTATCACGGTTCGTGCCTACACGGTACAGCCTGGTGACAGTAGGACGGACAGGGAAGTCTTAGTAATAGGGTCCCGTTTTACCCTTTGGGTACGGAACCCTAAAAACACCTTGGCTGAGTTGGGAAAAAAAGACAAACTTTTACGTTCAAGCATGTCAAGCTTAGATGTTGCCCTTACCTAAATAAATAAAAAATACAAGCGATTTCAAGGACTTTTTAATATTTTAGAAACTGCTAGACCCTAAGTTTTTTTAAAAGGTCAAAAAAGGGATACTTAATAGTCCTAATTTTTCAGAGTCGCCGGTCAAAGAAACTGAGGTGGAAAGCTTCCAAATTAGTAATTCATTAAAAATAGTCCTCTTTTGTTATTTCTACTGTTATTTTATGGGGTCACTTCCCCATCGCTATTTCATGTTATCAGTGCAAATACCACGAACAATTATTAGAAGACATAAAAGCAAAGCAAAGCTTCACCCCGGAATTTCTTAACAAAAGTTAAAAGTTAAACTCGTAAACTACGAAAAATCGGCTAACATACATGGGGTATATTCTGATAACCCACGACGATTCTAAAAAATTTTTTTGACGTCAAGGTTTGGACCATCCTGTATACAGGGTGGCTATAAAATAACTGCATTTCCGTTGCCAGGGAGGTTTTAGGATTATACTGAGCAAGTCACGAAAAAAAAATTTGGCTGTGTCCTACATTTTGACTGGTCCATTTTCTATGGGAGGTATTTTGCCCATTTTGGCGCCCCCCCCTTGGACGGCGCCCGGGGCACGTGCCCCCTCCAACCCCCCCCTAGTTACGCCTCTGCCTATCGGCTTTTGCCGAATGCGCGTCGATATATTTGGGGAAACCCTAACAAAGCGGCCCACTTTGCTGTAGCCATGTCGATAAAGTCATATCGATAAACTATCGACATTTCTTGCAATTTTAATTTTACTTCAAAGGTTTAACTATACCTAAAATGAACAAAAACGCTTTTTTTCTTTATTGTGGTTATCAGATCACAATTTTATAGTCACGCCCCAAGAGAGAACCAAGGGAAAGTTCAGATATTTAATTAAAATACATAAATACCTACTAAAATAGGTGGTCCGCAATAATTGAATTATTTTATTACATTATAATATATTCATTATCCATTAGCATTTCAATTATATTTATGTTTAACGAAGATATTGAAGCTTCAATTAATCGCTATTTCGTTCCGCTGTGTAGCGTTTATCGATATATAACATGATTAAAATCGACTTTTCACATCCCTAAAAGAGCACACATATACGTTTTTACGCACACATGCACAACCTGGGTCGCCTAAAAAGGGGACACTTGGATTTGAAGTCCATCTTGTCAACAGTATGGTTGTCCTTTTTTGACAAACGGCATTTTTAAAAGAGCAAGGAGAGAGAAAAGATACTAGTTGCTGCGCCGTGAAAGAGAACAGACAGAGTAGGGGGCTTGCGTAAAACCAACCAATATGTCACTGTCTCAGTGACATTGACACTTGACAGCTAAATGTTTGCAAAATTACGCGCTAGTTCCGCCCGGTTGTTTCTTTCCATAATAACAAATTAATTATGATTCCAACTATTTAAAAGTCCTTATTGGAACGGAAGTAACATTTCTCTTCAGTGTTTCATCTCACGCTTACCTTTGGAACATACAGCATGCCTCGAGTAAAATTAGACTACGTTGTGAGTTTTAGCAGCGAAGATTCGGTAAGTCGTAATCGTCGTTTTATATCGTATCTCGTAATAATATTAATAGTGTTATAAGTATTATTAGTGTTATAAGTGAGAATCACGTTCAAAGTTACAACCTTTAAGGTATGGTGCAATAGAATGCAAATGCAGAAACGTGTTTGTACAGGTTAGGAGTTTGTTTACAATTTCACTAAGTGCCAGTTGCACCAACCACATTTGACAGACTGATCAACGTCAGCCGGCGCGCCCCGGTGCTTTACCAGGGGTGCGAAACCCCTGACTTTCGGTCAAACTCGGCTCCGCTCGGCTCAGCATTGCTCCGAGCAATTATTAGGGTTGGCACCACATGACTTCCTTTTGAGTGCACGACCACAGATAAGATAATCACTTAATTTTTGACAACCCTAAATAGCCGAAACGGATAGTGCCATATATTAGAAAGGGACAGCATAAGTCAACCCTGAACCGCTGTCAAACTTCGTTGTTGTAGGAAATTTCCTTTCTGTACAGTAGTACTATTAATTATTCTGTGGCTTTACTATGAACCTTTCCATACATAAAAATTTAGCGAACTCTTTAACAATACGAACAGTTTGGTGCAACCAACCCTTAATCATACTAATAGAATTCCAACATTAATTGAGAGAAGAAAGCCTTTACATTATAAGAGCATTTCAATTGCATCCGAGTAAACCTTGTGTTACCAAACAGACAACTGAAAACAGTAATAAAATTATATTTATCGTTATACCCTCAACACAAGCCTTAAGGGGCCCACTGATTAACAGTCCGCCAAACAGTATCGGCTTGTCAGTTGTTTGGAACTGTCAAAATTTTGTTCTAACAGACAGGCCAATACTGTCCGGTGGACTCTATACAGTTGGCCTCTTTGCTGTGGGACTAGGTCAATATGTGAAAAAATTATTTGAACATATGTAAAGTTATTTCTTCCTAAAATGTATGTTTATTGCTAACAGGAGAATCCAGCAAGCAATTTGCTAGCATATGAAGTGAGCAAGAAGAAATGGCTGGGCAAAGAGGGGGAGGCATCCTGCTCGGTTGTGCTGCAGCTCAAACATGCCGTTCAGGTACAAATAGCCACACACTTAACTGTCCATCGGTGGACCTTATGCGTTTTGTAATAAGGTTTACAAACTGTCAGTTAACAGAGAGGGTGATATTACAATAGACATTAATTAATTTATTTATTTATTTATTACTATTCGGAGATCCAACAGCTGTTAACATGTTAATAGGTTTCATAAATGTGATACAAAAAGCCAATTACAGGTTCTCACCAGTAAATACAGATTAACAAAAACAATTGGTGGTTTGCACTATTGCACTACACATTCATTTCAACACCAAAGGCAGAGTAACTAATTTTTTGCAGTTAATTCCTGTCATTTTTATCTCAGCAAAGCCAAGACAGTATTCCTGCCTTGCACAACTAAACTGTGGAATGAACTAGCCTGCAGTATTTCCAGACCAATACAACCTTCAAGAAAGAGTATTTTCCAGGTGGGCAACGCGCTTACAACACCTCTGTTGCAGGTGTCTATGGGCGATGCTAATAATATAAATTACTATGAGAAGCTATTTGATTGTTTGTGCACTTATATAATACTTTAATGTACCCATTTGTCTATTGAAATGAATATATTACTACAAAATAATAATTAAATAAAATAATATTAAATGTTGAATAATTTTACGGTTTAGACTCACTTTTTTTTACTCACTCGTGCGACATGTTAAGTTTAAATTCGATAATTTTAAATGTATCTTTGATTGCAGATTTCTACAGTTCATATTGGCGCATACCATGCAGCACTAGTAGAAGTCCTGGTGGGGCGCTCGGAGACTCCAAATGACCAATTTGAAGTAGGTATTTGGAAAGAAATCATTCAATAAGGAACCAATATTTCCACATAACAAAAAATAATTTACAATTTCTTGAAGTATACAGGATGCTAAAACAAAATCATACAAAAAATGATTACTTAATGAAAACTAATTAAAACCAAAATATTACTTTGTAATTCGCGAAAAGATGCTAGTCAATCACTAAAAATAAATATAACAAACCACCACCAAAAGAAAAAATACTCGACATGTGTTTCGCCTCTCTCCGAGGCATCTTCAGGCGATGTTGACGGTCTGACGCCCGGCAACGGAAACACCGTCCGTGCGTACCGTCCGTTACCTACCGAACTACATATTTGTATTGAAATATTTTTTCACCACACCAGCTCGGAAAGGCTTACTTTGCACTTCAAAAACTGATAGTAAAGTTGCATTTTATCCACATGTGAGGCAAAGTAAACAAATGCAAATTTTGAGTTGTTTTCTTATGTTTGCCTGTAGAATTGACTTTTAAATGATGATTTTTGAATCAATCAATAACATTCATTTGAATTTGATTTTGTTTGATATTTTACATTTAATATTTGCTTTGGGTTGGTGTGGTGAAAAATTTTTCATTTTCAATTTTTCATTTCATTCGGGGGCAAATTTTGTTTAGCCCTCGTGCTTTGAAACCCTCGCAACGCTCAAGATTCCATTTTCAAACCACTCGCTACGCTCGTGGTTCAATTTTGGAATCTTTCGCTTGCTCGGGTGTCAATATTAGCACTAGCGGTTAAACAACAACTTTGCCCCCGAGTGAAACAAATAACTATTTACAGGTACTGGTCCCGTCAAGCGTGTTCCTGTCGCCTATGGACTCGCGTCGCGGGAGCGGCGTGGAGCGCGTGCGCTCGTTCAGCGCTGAGCAGCTTGCTCCTGCTAAAGCTCAGAAGTGGGATCGAGTCAGAGTTGTGTGCTCGCAGCCTTATAACAAACACTGCAAGGTAAGCAATCATTTTGGGATTTGGGATTGAACTATAGTCTGTATCTTTAGGTATTTAAATAAAAGTCAAACAATTTGTACATTTTCGGGTAGTTATAACATTTATAGGTTAACCAACCAAATACAAACCGCCTGGACCAGTCACTGAACGACCCATAGAAGTAGCATCCTATAGAAGTGGTGTGCGCGTGCCTCCGTGAGAGACAAAACATACGCAATGCGGCAATATTAAAAACACGTTTTTACATTCCTGACAATATACCAAAAACAATCTACGTAATTCAGTCGGGTTATTTGTTGCCCACCATAGCCCATACTAACAAAAAGGTGGGGAACAAACAAAAAGTGAGACTGTGACAAGGACAAGCAATAGTACCGCTTTCTCTGCTACTCCTACTGAAAGTTCTATAAGTGTATCTCGTTCGGACATTTGGCCCCTCCCCCATGTCTTCTCTATATTATTGTACCTCTATGGAACGGCCTGACTTTAACCTACATTATTTGATCGTGTAATGTTTTCATCTACCCTCAAATGGCTCCTTAAGCCATTTGAGGGTAGATTTTGTTTACTTTTATTTAAATACCTAAAGATACAGAGCATAGCATTAATACTGTTCTTTATTGATTACCTCAATAATATGCAGCATGGATTTTGTTCCTGAGCTAAGTATGTTGTCTATTATAATAAATCGTGGTTCAGTCTTTTTTAGGGTTCCGTACCCAAAGGGTAAAACGGGACCCTATTACTAAGACTTCGCTGTCCGTCCGTCCGTCCGTCCGTCCGTCTGTCACCAGGCTGTATCTCACGAACCGTGATAGCTAGATAATTGAAATTTTCACAGATGATGTATTTCTGTTGCCGCTATAACAACAAATACTAAAAACAGAATAAAATAAAGATTTAAATGGGGCTCCCATACAACAAACGTGATTTTTGACCAGTGTTAAGCAACGTCGGGAGTGGTCAGTACTTGAATGGGTGACCGTTTTTTTTTGTTTTTTTTTTTGACTTTTTTTTTTTTTTGCATTATGGTACGGAAGTACGGAACCCTTCGTGCGCGAGTCCGACTCGCACTTGCCCGGTTTTTTAAATACCACTTCGGTGGCAAACAAGCATACTGTCCCGTCTGATGGTATATAGTCACCTTAGCCTATGGCCGCCTGCAACTCCAGCTCCAGAAGTGTTACATGCGCGTTGCCGACCCTTTTAAAACCTGTACAATCCTTTTTTGAAAACTGCAGCCTGTCAAAAAAACCTCGGCAGTGAGCGGCACAGCCGGAGCGTCCGCGGGAAGAAATCTCTCGTAAACCGCACAGTACGCGACTATTCAGGTTCTAGAGTGTAAGGATGAAAACCTTCCCGACGGCGAGCAGTGCGGTAATAGAATGCGGCCGTTGGCATTATTTCAAACGATTCCTCAGAGCACAGTTCATTGTACAAGCGGTAGAACACACAAAAAAGAGTTAAAAGTTTCCCCTTAGACTTAAAGGTTCATACTACTTACAACATAAGCTTTGAAGTTACTGTAAAACTATGATCATAGCAACTTAGTATTTTTGTCACTCGGAGGACAAAGAGCTATGTATCATTCCATAATACTAACGTATTTTTAGGTCACCCTGCATTTATATATTGTTTGTTCCAGTATGGCCTCTCCTTTGTGCATATATTCGAGTCAGACAAATCCGAGTCTGGCAAGCCGCCATCACCGCAGCCTGTACCCGCACCGGCCGTACCCACTCGAGTAGCGGTGCCAGTAGGACAGTACTCCTCGGATGAGGATGACTTCAGGCCTGGGGAGCTGTTCGCTAAGCATCGACTTAGTGAAGGGAGTAAAAATACTGGTACGGAACACCATACACTACATTTTTGCATCTAGCACGGGCTCATAAATAAAATATATATATATATATATTGTATATATATATTTATTTCAGACCTTGGTCCATACACTTACACCAAAAAACTAACTAACTACAAACTAAATTTAACTTAAAACAAAGTTTTGTACGGAACACTAATACATAATATGTACATTCATACAGAAGCGTAACAATACTGATATGAAGGCAAATTAAACATATATGTAATCCTTTTCTGAGCAATACTAGCCACTTATTTAAGGGTTTAAGGTTTAAGGGTTCACTCGGTAAATTTGAAAAAAAAATACTTCCTCCCAAAGATCTCCAATTTCAATTTTCTCAAGAGAAGGTGAATAAAGATTAACTTGGATCTCTTTAAATCGAGAGTGAATAGACACTTTTAGGTAAGCATGTTGCATCCTAGACTGCATCGGCAGTTACCATCAGGTGAGATTGTGGTCAAATGTTTACCTTTTTCCAATAAAAAAACAACAATGTAAAAAAATATTCTAAGTACCTACTCCAGTATTACTAGCAGTAAAATTGCTTATAAAGTCATAAATGTATGATATTTTTTTTTCAAGAAGCCCAAATACGACAAGCATCATCCCAAGCCCTCCGAAACATAAATGACTCCGCAACGAAACTAATTAAAACTCCCATAGCTAAAACTAACACTAACCGAACCAACCAAACCAATGACTTCAACACAAGCAGACAGAAAGACAACCTCATGTATACTGAAGATGATGAACAACCGCACGCGAAAATAGACTCTATAGTAAAGAGACATAAGGATGAGAAAGAACAAGAAACTAAAAAGAAGGAAGCTGTTCAAAATCTGTTTAGAAAGGATAAGGAAAGATCTAACAGATTAGAGCAAGCTAGCAAGAATTTTAAAGAGTTTCTTGATGATAAAGATGATAAAAAAAATTCAAATACTTCTAGAAGTAAAGACACTTTTAAAGATAATGATAGAAGGAATAAAGATTTAAACAATTCTACTAATAAAGGTAATTCTAGACATGACGACAGAAGAAACAAAGATAATTCGAGTAATTCCAGAAGTCAAGAAAGTTCCAAAGACAAAAGAAATACAGATGATTCGAATGGTTCTAGAAATAGAGATAGTTCTAGAGATAATGACAAAAGGAATAGAGATGATGGAAATAGTTCACGATCGCGGACAAAAGATGCAGGAGCCAGTGGAGATAATAGGAAAAGACAGCACTCTGATGATAGGCAGAAAGGAAAAGGTGAGGTTTTACAATTTTAAATTTTATATTCCATTTTCTTTAAATAAATAAAAATTTCGTAAAGTGATTTTGACGAGGTAAGAATTTTGTTATCAAAGCCTTTTTTATTTAGTTGTCATAGGGTTAGCTAGAAAGTTTTTGGTTTTGCAATTTGCGCTCTGAATTAGCTATGAGTAATCTTATTTTTTTTTTTAATAAAGGAAAATGTCAATGTCTTGGGTAAAATTCCAACCTATTGACTCCTCTACACGATGGGCCAACGCCTTTCACTCCAAGGGACGCATTTATGCGTTAGATGGAGCAAGTGATATTGCTATCTCATTCTACCGCATGGCTGCGTCCCTTGGACTGGCCTGCGTTGGCCCATCGTGTAGTGAAGCCATATGACCTTGGTAATTGGTATAGCGAGTGTACCAACCAGCCCTATTCACTATACCAACCGAGCTAACGAAACGTGCTCGATTGCGGTGATTACTTCCAACAAATCCTCGTTTTGAGGCGGCAAAATTTTCTTGACCTTTCAAGTTATTTTTGAAGTGAAAACTTCTTTAGCTACGCTGAGCACTTTTTGAGGTGAGGAAAAAGTAATAAACTCGATACATCGTAACGCGTAACGTAACGCTGACGTCACCAAAGAACATTAGTCATAACGTATCATAATCAGGTCAATTATTTAAAACTGGACTTTTATATTAAGCAATAAAGCTCAATGTTCTAATCTTGTACGGGCTGAAATACGAGGATCTCGGTTACATTCTAACTTTATATCACTCCAATATAATTCAATAAAGCTACATCTTGATGTTAATAAAAGCTAATAAAAGTGAACTCTAGTACTGGTGAATAAAACTCAAAATATCATGACCAAAGATGCGAGGTCTGCAAGGTAACTTTACAATTTCTATTCGAATTTTAAACAATTAACGCTACAAATTTAAGCTCACTGGCCAGCAATTTCGGAACTAAAGTTTTTCAATAGAAAGGAGGATGGGTCAATTATACATAGTGCTGCAGACATTTTGGACTAGTCATTGAGTTTTCACTTCTGTCGGCACTCCCGGAGTGCAACCCGTTGTTTTTTTTTTAAATCATGTTTTCAATTTATTTTGCTGGCTACAAATCAATTTTTTTCATGTAATTAGATGTGGTCCGCCCCGGGCCTATAAGCTCCACTCCGCACACGCTAATGTGTGGCGTGGTGTTCGCGCTGAGCGGGTACGAGAACCCGCGGCGCGCGCGCCTGCGCGACGCCGCCGTGGCCATGGGCGCGCGCTTCGAGCGCGACTGGAGCCCCGCCTGCACACACCTCATGTGAGTCTACTTTTTTTGCCTCTGACACAAGAGAACGCCACTCTGCCCTATTCTGCGCCCCTCCCATTGAGAAATATCACTCCATACATCAGTTTTGATACCAAAACGACTATTATTTTCGCAGTCGACATCTGACTATGCCCCTTTTCTCTATGCCCCTCCACACTATACCGACTCTGAGGGAGGACCACTTTTTTAGGGCTTCGGGCTGTCATTTGAGTACTTATCTGGCAATAAAACAGACTTGACGTGTTTTGTTGGCTTATTTATAATCTGACGGAGCGGCAGCTGACGCACAATGCACATGACGCATACGTCTCTTAACCAAGTATTTATTGTACCATCACGCTCCGCGATTGTTGCGCCATTTTACCATTAAGCACCACTTGCAGCGTCCCACTAACCCGCGGTTAACCGGTTAAACCGTTAACCCAGTCTCAAATTGTACTGGTTACCATGGCAACTACAGGTTTAACTGGTTAACCTCGGGTTATTGAATGGTGCAAGTAGCCATTAGGGTCCTTCACTAAATCAGTTGTTCCATACTTACGCTATAGAATTTCCAATTTAGCAAGAACCCTATTTAAATGGCATAACAATCCTGTTGTGTGGTGGTTGTACATTTAGTTTTCACTAACTCAATTTAATTCTCAGTTTTCTAATACTGAAGCAAAATAACCCAAGTTTCAAGCTTACCTATATTGTGCCATATAAGCCACCAAGATTTCGGGTTAATTATCGTATCGTCTAAGGGCTAAGGCAACTGCACCATCAATAACCTCAAGTAAAATGGTAACCGGCTGTAAGGACCTGTCCTGAGTTTTGTAAACTTTGTATCTCTCCTCCATTGGTCTCATATTATAACGTGGACTTCCTTAAGCTATGTTTAACTCTAATCGAACTCCTTTTAGATATCACCTGAAAAATTGTAATAACTTTTTCTTTCATTTACATACAGATGCGCCTTCCCAAACACGCCGAAACTTCGAACAGTCCGCAGCTCCCCATCGGGCGCCAACTGTACAGTGGTGCTAGGAGAGTGGATAGAACAGTGCTGCGAGAAGAGAAGGCTACTTCCGTGGCAGTGGTTCGCCACGGAACCCAAGAAGAAAGTCCAACCCCCCGCTGGCTGGGATGACGATGATAAGACTGCTTCAGGTAACTATAAAACCGGCCAAGTGCGAGTCGAACTAGCGCACTTAGGGTTCCGTACCACTGCGCAAAAAACGACAAAAAATCACGATCGTATGGGAGCCCCACATAAATATTTGTTAGATTCTGTTTTTAGTATCTGTTGTTATAGCGGCATCAGAAATACATCATCTGTGAAAATTTCAACTGCCTACCACGGTTCATGAGATATAGACAGACAGACGGACAACGGAGTCTTAGTAATAGGGTCCAGTTTTTACCCTTCGAGTACGGAACCCTAAAAACTATCTTTACACATAATATTCAAGCTTTTGGACTAAGTTCGACATTGTTGGGGCGCACTAGCATAATGGTATTGTAGGAGAGTGGATCGAACAGTGCTGCGAGAAAAGAAGACTGCTTCCGTGGCATTGGTTCGCTACTGAACCCAAGAAGAAGATTCAACCTCCTGCTGGCTGGGATGATGATGATAAAACTGCTTCAGGTTTGCCACTAGACATCCAAATACTCCGAAAGTGAAGATAATCCATTTATAGTTAATGATTTCATAGTTTACTACGGAACCCAGGCGGTTCCACTGCTACATGTTTGAGAAATACTACAAAATAACACTTCACAAAACTCATTAAAACTACTGGCACAAATGAGTGCATGAAAATATCTGAGTATGACATTAATAAATAAAATGGCGGCTTTGACTGTATGCATAGACTAGGAATCCTCTAGACCAAGTTTAGAGCAATTATTTCATGTCACCGATGATGCCAAAAATGCGGGGGTGCGCGGGACGAGGTGAGCGAAGTCCCGTACCGTGTTTGGTCCGTTCAAAGACACGGACGTCACGCAAAGACACTTTCGACTCGAACATGGAGTAAAATTACCGTATGCGTGACAGAGGGGGTAGCGCGACTATGCTCAGTCTAGAGGATTCCTAGTCTATGGCTGTATGTATGTATACCGACGCATTTGTCACTCATACAATGAAAGTTTCATTCGTAGCGGTCAGCTTTCGTGAAACGACCTGTAAGCGTCTTTTGCTGTTGGAGTAACTAAATCGCATAAGTAAAGCCTTTATTTAATTCTTTATTTTTAAACAGTAATAATAAGCCGGTTTCGATAAAAATCAACTATACCCAACGAACCATTTTCATTTACAGAATGCGACACTGACGACGAAATCGAGAAAGTATTACGAAAACAGAAAAAACAACGCACAGATAACTCTCCCTCCCCTCAACCAACCACTAGTAGAGATTCGCCCCAACCCCATTCAAGCAGAGACTTATCACCAAGACCACAAACCAGCAGAGAAAAGTCACCAAAACCACATACTAGCAGAGAAAAGTCACCAAAATCAAGTACTAGCAAAGAAAACTCACGAAAGCGTAGCAGAGAACCGGATAAAGAATCACCAAAACAAAAACGAAATCTCAACTATTCTAACATGTCTTCAGAATCCGATGTGGCTTTCGTTAAAGACGAAAGAATCCAAGCGAATATTACTATAGATTCAGGAGATTCTACTGATGAGGAGAAACCAGTGGTTAAGGAAAAGATGGATAAGTCGCGTGTGTTGCCAGATTTCTTCGATGGATATACGTTTGTGATAGATGATTGTGTGGAAGCTGCTGGGTTTGATAAGGAGCTGTTGAGCAGATATGTGAAGGCGTATGGTGGTGTGGTTATGGATGTAAGTAGTTTGGCCTTGGCCACATAGGCATAGGCAAAAAAATACATGGTAAGCTCACTCCATACTTGATTTTTGTACCAAAAAGACTATTATTTTCATAGTCGACATTTAGCATCGAGTAGCGGAATTATCAGTACCGCTACTTGATACTAAATGCCTCGTGAATCACTAGTATCACGACTATAGTCCGTTTTTTTTGCATTAGAAAGAACTCCACAGAATCAAGCGTGCAGTTTTTATCAGGCTCTTTAGTTGTTAATAATTATTGAATTATCTAATGTAGCATGGTCAATACATATAATTTACTTCAAATTATTACTGCTAAAAGTGCCGGATTTGGAACCACAAGCTTACTTCTGCGATGTTCTTTCTAATGCTAACAAACACAGTTCCGGTATACAAATACAGTACCGGAACCGTGAATTCCCGGTTCTCGCCATACAAACTCAGTACCGGAAGCATTCCCTAATCACGACTCACGAACATTGTATTGAACAACAATTTACAACTAATATTAAAGCAGAAGGAGTTCAAAATAGTTCCGGTTAATCAAGTTATAATATTAGCTGAAAATTGTTGAGCATTAGACTTCGGTCAATGGAAAATCTATTGTCAAGTAGCAGTGACAATTCCGCAACTCTATGCTAGATGTCGACTATGAAAATAATAGTCTTATTGGTACCAAAACTGATGTATGGAGTGAGCACTCTGTATTTTTTTCTCTGACATAGGTTAGCAGACGTTAAAGTTTTTGTGATAACACCTATTTTAACAATTGTTGCAGGGGGCTGCAATGGATTCCGACAGCGAAATCAGTTTCGTCCTAAGTGTCGGCGCCGGTAACAGTAAAAATGGACTCCGTGTGCGCGCAGATTGGCTGTGGCGATGCCATGAGGACAAACAACTTGCTGACGTGGAAGAATATAAACTCTAATGTCTAAACCGATCGGCAAACTTTTGAGAACAGCCCTTAGAGCATTTAGTAACTGGAGACGTCATGGCTGTCATTTTCTGTACGAAGGCACAGAATAAATAATAGTACTACCGTACAGAAAGGAAACTTCCTACAAAACCGAAGTTTGACAGCGGTTCAGGGTCGAATCATGCTATCCCTTTCTAATATATGACACTATCCCTTTCGGCTATTTAGGGTTGTCAAAATTCAAGTGATTATCTTATCTGTGGTCGTGCACGCAGAAGGAAGTCAAGTGGTGCCAACCCTAATAATTGCTCGGAGCAATGCTGAGCCGAGCGGAGCCGAGTTTGACCGATCTCAGGAGTTTCGCACCCCTGACGAAGGTAGCCTGCCGATTTTTGCGGGGGAAGGGAACGTCCATACAAAAGTTTGCACAATTGTACAAGTTTTTCGGAAGAGGGGTAAGCTCTTAAAGGCGACTCCAGTTATTAAATGCTCTAAGGAACAGCCAAACGCATAGGCGTACCCACGGTGGGGCAAGGTGGGGCAGTTGCCCCACCCAGGTCCCTGACCATAAGCTAAGAATTTCTGTTTCAACCGTACCCTGTTACAACGTACCCAGCCTCAACTACTTCTGCCACACCCCTTAAAAAAAGCTGCGTACGCCCATGCAAACGCATTAGAAGTCACGGTATCGTCTTGCGTCGTCCCATTCGTTTTTCGTCAATTTCTTAAATTAGTCCTATTCTGCTTTCGTCACCCATTCTACATTCGTCACAATCGTGCCTTTGGCCAATGGTGCCTTTCAATGTAGAATGAGTGGTGAAAGCAGAATAGGACTAATTTAAAAACTTGACGAAAAACGAATGGGACGACCCAAGACGATACCAAAATCACCACCAAAAATGATGTTTTAAGTGTTAATGTTTTGAAAGCAATGTTAACTACAAAGACATGCGGCCGCGCTTCTCGACCCCTTGGGACATCGCTATATACCTGCATAGCGCTGGCCGGCTAGCCAAGGTTACAATCGCTATCGCTTCGACAACGAAACGCTTTGTGTCTCTCTATCACTCTTCCATATTAGTGCGTCAGTGACAGTTGCGTTTCGATCGCTACGGAGCGTAAGCGATCGGCATCTTGGCTACGCGGCCTGGTTCGTTCACACACCGGAGGAGCATGTGGATCCGCAAGTGTGATAATCGAGTAAGGTTTGAGATTTGTGATAAACCAAACAAAATGTTATTATAATAATCAATTTATTGACGAATAAAATGATTGTTATTTATTCGCTATTTCAATTACACTTCACGTTTGTATGGATATTTATATTATATCGCGAATGTATTTTCAAGAGACGGGACGAGAAATAATTTGAGACTTTACTGTGAGGTAAGGAGAGTAAGCTTCTCGTTGAGTTGAAGTTGGGTTTTGATGAGTTGGGCTAGGGTCACCACCTGAAAAAGAAATAGTTCATTTTAAAATAATGTCAACAAAAAATTGCATTTATGTGAAATGAAAATCATAGGAGATATACGAACAAAGATAATCATAATTTGGGTTAGTTTTTAATTTTTGCCGTCTTTGTCACGATTTTGCGTTGACGTCATTTGCCGTCTGTGCCGTTCAAAAGGTTAAAAAGTGATTCAGGCGTTTTGGCAACGTCAGTGGGGACACACTCCTGACTTAGGGCAAACTCGGCCCCGTTCGGCTCAGAGGGGCTACCGCGAAGCCGAAATTCGCAAATTGCGGGATCTTTCTCTTTTACTCCAATGAAGGCGTAATTAGAGTGACAGAGAAAAATGCCCGCAATTTGCGAACTTCGATTTTCGTGGTTATAGCCCAGCATTGCTCTGAGCAATTATTAGTGTTGGCACCACTTTACCTCCTTTTGCATGCACGACCAGTCGACCACAGATAAGATAATCACTTGAATTTTGACTACCCTAAATACCCCTGTCAAACTTCGGTTTTGTAGGAAGTTTCCTTTCTGTACGGCAGCACTATTATTTATTCTGTGGCGCTACTATGCTCAGTCTGGAGGATGTCTCGCCTGTGGCTCTAGACGTACCATGAGTAGGTCCTTGACGCTGTTAGCGAAGGCGTCGGCGAAGGAGTCCTGCGCGAGGCCGGGCACGGCCTGCGCCAGCTGCAGCAGCGCGCGCCCCGTGGCGTTGTGCGGCGCCGCCCTGCCGGCCAGTACGTCCTCCACATACGCTAGCACCTGGACAATATGGGAATAGGATTACTAAAGAAGCACATCATGTTACATTTCTGTGACGTCACAGTGAGTTTCTGTTGAGAGCAAGATGTTACCTTCTTTTCTGATATGATATACAAGGTAGGAAAAAAAATAACTGCATTTTGGTATTATATTGAGCAACTTTTACTATGGGTATGGGATCAACCCCGAAATAGCGTAGCTTAAAATAAAAGAATTTTTATACAAATCTAGACAGTAACTGAACTTTAAATTGCACAAGCCAACTTGTACCATCTTGTACAATTACGTCAATTACCCATACATTTTCTTCTATTATTTTTCTGCATTTCTTACCCTTACAACATTTTCACATAAAGTATAACGAATAAGGGCCCCCCCACATCTAGCGTCTTTCGAGCGTCGGCGTTGTAACGTAGACATTTTCTTAGATTTTAAATTAATATTTTTTGGGTTGAATTCCTTTTCTTATTTCAACGTTTTTAACAATATCCCAAACTAACTCGATTGATTGCACTTCTTTGCATAATCTGTTGCATTCAGATGCACCTTTTGATGCTTATCTGTTGTCGGGGTTGTCATATAAGTAAAAATAATTAAAACTTGAGATATTTATGTTGTCACTTCAGGAAAACTTTGTATGATTTAGGTATGACTTTTTTTAGATAAAAAATAATTTTGATGTAAAACAAAACGTAGAAATTACAGACTGACAAAGTGGCTCTGAAATGAAACATTATTAGATTTAATGATAAAATATATTTCTTAGGCTCAAGAAAGAGTTCTCTAGATAAATCAGTTCAGAATTTTCGAAGGATTTGTGTCTTCAGGTATTGGCACCCTACTTTTGTTTTGGCCTTTTGTTCTCAACATATGAGGAGGATTCTGAGGTGACATGCACTTTTTGATGTGTGGACCCCTCCGGGGACGCACGCTCGCATGAGCCCTATTTTGTGATAAGACCACACATTCCACATGGTGGTCAAGATGGTGGAAGCAGTTCGAGTCCTTCGGTGTGTTCCACTGAGTAAGTATAAATGGAATTTAGTTGTGATCAATTCCACAATGGCGCGAAACGTTGTGGGTTTGTTCTTAATCAGGTTTTGGTTCTTTACAGAGGTGACTCCTGCTCGAGGGAAGGGAGCGCTCCGCCAGAAGTCCTAACAGCTTCCAGTGCGGTGAGCTAAATTTCCAATTGTTTCATTTCTTCTCTAGCGGCCATAAAGGGCATCGGCTAATATATCCTTTTCTCGCTTTGCAGGAGCCGGGATGTTTCTAGAAGCTTTCGATGTTTCTAGATGTTTCAAGAGTTTTCGATTTCTTTTGAAATTTAGTTTGAAGATGTTTTGAACTTTTAAAATGATGCTGTGGGATCTGGCCCACGCCATCTGCACTGGCCGGCTCCAACCAGGTTAGCAGTCAGCTTCCCGGGGATAGGCGAGGTCACTCCCCGCTGCACCAGTTCCAGCAGCTGTTTTGAGGTTGGTCCAATGCATCCTTAATTTCTGTAAGGCATCTGCGCTCAGCTACAAATTAAAAATGTAATTTAAGAGAAATAGTTTTTTCCAAATTTAGAGTTTTGAAAGTTCTGGTGCATAAAACTTAGGTATTTCGAAATTTAGTTTTTTTTAGTATTTAATTAATTGGTGTAACCTTCATAACTTGAACCTGTGAAGCGACCCAGCTTTGCCACTGAGCTTTTACATAATAATATTAGGTTAATAAAGTTTGTTGATAGTAGTTTGATAGTACAAATATATCAATAATCCAAACGTATGCTCCTACAGGCAGCTCAAGCGAGGAAGAAATAGAACTTTTCTACAGTGACTTGATAGTCCGGGAGCCGGCTGCATGAAACAAACCTCATCAAAAAATAGAATATACCTACCCTGTAGAGGTACCTGACATTTAGTAGATTCCAACGCACTTGGTCGGCCTAGGCTTAACCTGGCAGATTTTGTACAAATGGCAAAAACGTTGGACAAAAATTCATCAAAAAAAACCTCATCGAAAAATAGAATGAAACTTGTATGGTAGGATACCTGACCTTGAGGACAGTAAAAAAAAAGTGGTCGGCCTCACCTTAGCCTGGCAGTTTTTGCAGTCCGACCAGATTTATTGGGTCACGTGAGAGCTACAATTTACCTCATCGAAAAATAGAATGAAACAAACGGATTATAATAGCTAAAATAAGCCTGTCGACGTATGTCTTGGTCGGCCTCACCTTAACCTGGCACTTTTTGCAGTCCGACCAGATTTATAAAAAAATCATCAAAAATTTTTTATCGAAAAATCGTATGAAACTTGTATGGTACGATAGCTGCCTTTGAGAACAGTAAAAAAAAAAGTGGTCGGCCAAATCCTGTGTTGGCAGGTTCCTGTGTCCGACCAATTTTGTGGTACCACGTAAGAGCTACAATTTACCTCATCGAAAAATAGAATGAAACAAACGGATTATAATAGCTAAAATAAGCCTGTTGACGTATGTCTTGGTCGGCCTCACCTTAACCTGGCAGTTTTTGCAGTCCGACCAAATTTATAAAAAAAACATCAAAATTTTTTTATCGAAAAATCGTATGAAACTTGTATGGTAGGATACCTGACCTTGAGGACAGTAAAAAAAAAGTGGTCGGCCTCACCTTAGCCTGGCAGTTTTTGCAGTCCGACCAGATTTATTGGGTCACGTGAGAGCTACAATTTACCTCATCGAAAAATAGAATGAAACAAACGGATTATAATAGCTAAAATAAGCCTGTCGACGTATGTCTTGGTCGGCCTCACCTTAACCTGGCAGTTTTTGCAGTCCGACCAAATTTATAAAAAAATCATCAAAAATTTTTTATCGAAAAATCGTATGAAACTTGTATGGTACGATAGCTGCCTTTAAGGACAGTAAAAAAAAAGTGGTCGGCCAAATCCTGTGTTGGCAGGTTCCTCTGTCCGACTAATTTTGTGGTACCACGTGAGAGCTACAATTTACCTCATCGAAAAATAGAATGAAACTAACGGATTATAATACCTAAAATAAACCTGTTGACGTATGGCTTGGTCGGCCTCACCGTAGCCTGGCAGTTTTTGCAGTCCGACCAAATTTGTGATACCACGTGACAGCTAGAATAGGACCACGGATGCTGTATTCCATACGCATCATGACTTTGTGTACCTATCTAATGGGCGGGCGTATATGAAACGCTTTCTTGTACGTGCAGGTGATCTAGGTATACCAAAGCTTAGTTTTCAATCGAACACTTGTAATATAAGAGGAAAAACTGCACGTGATCCTTCCAAAATTTAAATAAATGGTAAAATGTTCCTCCACGATGTTCTCAACGGGCATCTAGACTGCGTTGGATTGCTGTCACAGTTAGGGCTCCGCGCTCCCACGCGCCGAACTCGTCACACCACACTATTCCATATTCCCTGTCATCGTACCAATTATGGCCTAAATTCTATTCTATTACATTCTGAGTAGAATCGCACGTACCTATAATAAATCGTTCCAAAACATTGACCCTTTCTTCTCCTCCAGACGTGTTTTCAAATCACAAATTGCAAAGCAACTTTCCTGGTAGTCACGCACTATCACACCCACTTACACACATACACACACACACACACACACACACACACGAACACATAAATTCCAATAAATGCATACAAACTAATAGATTCGCTCGTTTATGTAGGTACTGTATTTATTTTTATTTTACTATTTTTTATTTATTGTTTACGCAAAATTAGAGCTATACCTACTATTTTAGGATTTTTTTTCCAGTTTACAGTTATTATTAATTTTTTCTCTTTTTACTTGTACCTTAAAGACTTACAAATTAAGTTATATTTACGATTCTTGTACAGCACAAGTTACAAGTCTACCCACAGATGATTTTTTATTATGTATAAATTACAGGAAGTTCTGTTATTGGCTATGCTATAAGTTCTCATGTTTTTTGTATATTATTTAATGTAAACGCTGTTGAACTTCTCAATAAATATAAATAAATAAAAATACACAAGATAACCTCACATATATTAAGTGATTATCTTATTGTTATTTCTTCGACTCGCAAAGGCGTTATGTGTCCTTCAAACCATTTGATCTTATACATTTCATCTCTTAATGTCCAGTCACAATGTGTTGCATCAAATTTGATGCAAGTGGATTCTGCCGCACACTGCCACATTGAATTTATGAAAGCCGCCCGTAACAAGCCATACGTCAACAGGGTTATTTTAGCTATTATAATCCGTTTGTTTCATTCTATTTTTCGATGTGGTAAATTGTAACTCTCACGTGGTACCACAAAATTGGTCGGAGACAGGAACCTGCCAACACAGGATTTGGCCGACCATTTTTTTTTTACTGTCCTCAAAGGCAGCTATCGTACCATACAAGTTTCATATAGGGCTCCCGGTATCCGTGTTACACGCCGAAACGAATACCCGTGTTCTTAAGACCGGCGGTGCTAAGAACACGGTTTACACGGAACCGCCGGGATCCGGATACGTATCCAAGAAACGTTTCTCAGATACGTATCTCCGTTTAGTATCTCCGTGTACACGGGTACTTAAAACCGGCCCGAACGGATCCGAAACAGTTTGACCCAATCAATGCTCTAGGTCTAGGTATGCAAGGTCTCATATTGAATGTTGACTTCAGATGAACTCGTTTGCCGTACGATTTTTTTTTAAATTATTTATAACTGTTTTGATATAACATATTTAGCCAACTATACAATATATTGAATCAAAGTAGGTGTCCCTATTCTATATGATTGTCTACTATTTTTAATTTTAAACCTACTCGTCCCTGGTTTAAAACCTTCATTTTTTTACTACGATTGCTAGTAAGCTAATTTCATTACATAATTATATTTCATTATCAAACTGCACAACGGGACTTAATCGCGTATTTAAGTTTTAAGATTTACCTCCGACGTTTCGAGGACGGCGTTGTCCCCGTGGTCTCGGAGAAGACTGGCTCAAGTTGACATCAACATCTTCTAGCCGCGCGAGTTTTTCGAACTACCCGCACTTGGTCTTGTTTATCAGTTTGAACGTTTTGCGCACTAGGGATGTCACTCTGTCGACACACAACACTAACGATATTCGATTTATCGACTGTCGATATTCGTTTCCGCTTACATTTACTAATGACTGGATTCCATGTCATGTTGTGTGTCGACAGAGTGACATCCCTAGTGCGAAAAACGTTCAAACTGATAAACAAGACCAAGTGCGGGTAGTTCGAAAAACTCGCGCGGCTAGAAGATGTTGATGTCAACTTGAGCCAGTCTTCTCCGAGACCACGGGGACAACGCCGTCCTCGAAACGTCGGAGGTAAATCTTAAAACTTAAATACGCGATTAAGTCCCGTTGTGCAGTTTGATAATGTTTAATAATCGTGAAAGTTTAAATCAGTATAATTATATTTCAATCAAAGAAACACATTTTACATACATATAATGGTTTAAGTAATAAGGTTTCGTGAAGAATAGATGTGCAGACAAATACTAACGGTTAAAAATAACAGTTAGAGAATAATTATGAATTACTTTGTGGTTATTTGTAAAACAGCAAATCTGCCAACGACGATAAAAAAAAGTACATACAAGCGGCATTCGAAGCGCAGGATTTCACGCGAGAACCTTAAAAACCCATGCTACCTTGGTTAACTTGCGATTATATTGTTAAATACATTAACATAGATCTCAAAATTGGTAATCATTCATGTTCATTTGGGTCACTTTCACACTAGTGTTCAGGTAATAAATGCCGGCCGGTGGTGTTCTATTCATTAGAACGTGTTGTTTTCCAATACCCTTTTGTCTGATATCGCCGAAAACAAGTAGGTTCCCAAACCATTATCAGAACTGCCACAGCCAATTATAAGCTTTATGTCGGTGTAATAAGGTGAACACGTCTACACAAGAAATTGTAACATATGCAGCGGCAAAAATTTTGTCTATTGATTTGTAGCTCTTATCTTAAGTACGCCGGTTCGTTCCTTCGCTACTCGTCAAGGACGTGTCCGGAGCCACGGGTAAATAAGATCCGTTTCTTCGAATACCCGTTTATCCGTGGAAACGGATCTTAATTACACGTGCGGAACGGGCCAGAAAACCGTGTACGTGTTATTCGGAAACGGGTATTCGAAACGTGTAAACGAAACACGGATTCGACCGCGAGCCCTAGTTCATACGATTTTTCGATATAAATTTTTTGATGATTTTTTCATAAATTTGGTCGGACTGCAAAAACTGCCAGGTTAAGGTAAGGCCGACCAAGACATACGTCAACAGGCTTATTTTAGCTATTATAATCCGTTTGTTTCATTCTATTTTTCGATGAGGTAAATTGTAGCTCTCACGTGGTACCACAAAATTGGTCGGACAGAGGAACCTGCCAACACAGGATTTGGCCGACCACTTTTTTTTTTACTGTCCTCAAAGGCAGCTATCGTACCATACAAGTTTCATACGATTTTTCGATAAAAAAAATTTGATGATTTTTTTATAAATTTGGTCGGACTGCAAAAACTGCCAGGTTAAGGTGAGGCCGACCAAGACATACGTCAACAGGCTTATTTTAGCTATTATAATCCGTTTGTTTCATTCTATTTTTCGATGAGGTAAATTGTAGCTCTTACGTGGTACCACAAAATTGGTCGGACACAGGAACCTGCCAACACAGGATTTGGCCGACCACTTTTTTTTTACTGTCCTCAAAGGCAGCTATCGTACCATACAAGTTTCATACGATTTTTCGATAAAAAAAATTTTGATGATTTTTTCATAAATTTGGTCGGACTGCAAAAACTGCCAGGTTAAGGTGAGGCCGACCAAGACATACGTCAACAGGCTTATTTAAGCTATTATAATCCGTTTGTTTCATTCTATTTTTCGATGAGGTAAATTGTAGCTCTCACGTGGTACCACCAAATTGGTCGGACACAGGAACCTGCCAACACAGGATTTGGCCGACCATTTTTTTTTACTGTCCTCAAAGGCAGCTATCGTACCATACAAGTTTCATACGATTTATCGATAAAAATTTTTTGATGATTTTTTTATAAATCTGGTCGGACTGCAAAAACTGCCAGGTTAAGGTGAGGCCGACCAAGACATACGTCAACAGGCTTATTTAAGCTATTATAATCCGTTTGTTTCATTCTATTTTTCGATGAGGTAAATTGTAGCTCTCACTTTGTACCACAAAATTGGTCGGACACAGGAACCTGCAAACACAGGATTTGGCCGACCATTTTTTTATTACTGTCCTCAAAGGCAGCTATCGTACCATACAAGTTTCACACGATTTTTCGATAAAAAATTTTTGATGATTTTTTTATAAATTTGGCCGTACTGCAAAATCTGCCAGGTTAAGGTGAGGCCGACCAAGACATACGTCAACAGGCTTATTTAAGCTATTATAATCCGTTTGTTTCATTCTATTTTTCGATGAGGTAAATTGTAGCTCTCACGTGGTACCACAAAATTGGTCGGACACAGGAACCTGCAAACACAGGATTTGGCCGACCATTTTTTTTTACTGTCCTCAAAGGCAGCTATCGTACCATACAAGTTTCATACGATTTATCGATAAAAATTTTTGGATGATTTTTTTATAAATCTGGTCGGACTGCAAAAACTGCCAGGTTAAGGTGAGGCCGACCAAGACATACGTCAACAGGCTTATTTTAGCTATTATAATCCGTTTGTTTCATTCTATTTTTCGATGAGGTAAATTGTAGCTCTCACGTGACCCAATAAATCTGGTCGGACTGCAAAAACTGCCAGGCTAAGGTGAGGCCGACCACTTTTTTTTTACTGTCCTCAAGGTCAGGTATCCTACCATACAAGTTTCATTCTATTTTTCGATGAGGTTTTTTTTGATGAATTTTTGTCCAACGTTTTTGCCATTTGTACAAAATCTGCCAGGTTAAGCCTAGGCCGACCAAGTGCGTTGGAATCTACTAAATGTCAGGTACCTCTACAGGGTAGGTATATTCTATTTTTTGATGAGGTTTGTTTCATGCAGCCGGCTCCCGGACTATGAGAAGAGCCCACACATTGACAAAAGGAATCACTCTGGTAATAGGAGATTTTAATGCAAAGATCGGGATACCAAGAGAAGACGAAAACTCAATAATGGGTCGCTATGGCTATGGAGACCGGAATAGAAGAGGTGAGAGACTCATAGAACATGCTTTCGAACACCAGCTGTGCTTAATGAATACCTTTTTCAAGAAAAAAGATAGCCAAAGATGGACATGGGAATCTCCAGACTCCAAAACCAGGAACGAAATCGACCACATCCTCTCCAACAAACCAAGACAAATAACTAACATAGAAGTGCTAAATAACATTGTATTCCCTAGTGACCACAGAGCAGTTAGAGCAACAGTCAAACTTTCAAATCAGAAATTAAGCAGGAAAAAATTTCAAACATCAGTGAAAACTCCAAAAACAGACAAATAAATACAAACTTATATGAGAAATTTAGAAACTAACTTAGATTATGAAATGGAACCCAAATATGTCCAACCCTACTACAACATGCTTGAAACTGCCATTAAAACCAGTCTAAAAATAGAAGAAAATCCCAAAATAAGAAAGGAAAATAGAATATTCAGTGACCACACAAAGAACTTAATACAAAGAAGAAGAGATTTGACTCTAATGAAGAACAAAAATAGACAAACTAAGAATGAGCTCAGCGCATTATACAAAGAAGTCAGGAAGTCAATCAAAAAAGACTATAGTAACCACAGAAAAAACATAATAACCAAAAATTTAGAAAAGTATAGAAGTACTAAACGTGCACTGAAAGAACTGAATACTCATAAACCATGGATAAACAAATTAAAAAAAGGGCATACCGAAACAAGATCAAGAGACGATGTAATAGACTCAGCAACATCCTTCTACCAAAATTTATATAAGAAACAGAATAATCTAGAAGAACAAAACTATGAAAACACTTTTACTAGTGAAGAACTAAAAATAGAAGAAAAAGAAGTATACAACCAACTAAAACACCTAAAGAGTGAGAAAAGTCCAGGACCAGATTCTATCCCCAATGAAGCCATCAAAATTGGAGCACCAGTTCTCATTAACTACCTAACAAAGCTATTTAACCTAATACTAAACACAGGGGATACACCAAAACAGTGGGAAAACTCGGACATCACTTTAATATACAAGAAAGGAGATCCACTAAACATAGAGAACTACAGACCAATTAGCCTTCTAGCGAGTACATACAAACTCTTTACATCAATCATTCTCAAGCGAATAACACAAGTCATCGACAATGCCCAAGCCATAGAACAAGCAGGCTTTCGCGCCGGATACAGCACTGTTGATCATATACATACATTGGAGCAAGTACTTGAAAAGTATAAAGAGTTTAACAAACCACTATATATAGGCTTCATAGATTACAGCAAAGCTTTCGACACTATCAGTCATAACGCTATATGGGAAGCTCTACAACTAGCTCAGGTTAACACAAAATATATCAACATACTAAAGAATATATATAAAAACAACACCAGCAGAGTAAAGTTAGACAGAAGAGGGCAAGCAATAAAAATAGAACGGGGTGTGCGGCAAGGTGACCCACTCTCACCTAAGCTCTTCATCGCAGTGCTAGAAGGAGTCTTCCGGAAGCTTGGTTGGGAAAAGAATGGAATAAGGATAAACGATCAACACCTAAGTCACCTAAGATTCGCTGACGACATAGTGCTATTTTCAGAAACTGCCACAAGCCTAGAAACCATGATGAGAACACTAACTGAACAAAGCAGCAAAGTAGGACTTGAAATGAACACTAATAAAACAAAAGTGATGACCAACAGTTATGAAAAGCCTATAATCATTGGTAACGAGACAATAGAGTACGTAAATAACTATATATATTTAGGCAAACAGGTATCATTTTCGAAAACCAGCAACGAAGAAGAGGTTATCAGAAGATCAACTATAACCTGGAAGAAGTACTGGTCTCTGAAAGAAGTTATGAAGGGAGCATGACATTAAAAAAGGTGGTGAGTGACACCTGTCTCCTGCCATGTCTAGTCTATGGTTCACAAACATGGGTATACACCAACAAAGTGAAGGAAAAAATAAGAACTACGCAGAGAGCTATGGAGAGAAGTATGATGGGGCGGCGGAAAATATACAAAATACGACACACAAGAATCAGAGAAAAAACCAAGGTAACCGACGCTCTTACCCATGCTCTCAAGCTTAAGTGGAACTGGGCTGGCCATGTAGCTCGCATGACAGACAAAAGGTGGACCATACAAACCACAAAATGGAAGGGACCACACGGAAAACGTCCCCCCGGCAGGCCGAAGAAACGCTGGTCCGAAGACATTACCCAAATAGCCGGAAAACACTGGATGGAGACAGGAGAAGACAGAGAAAGTTGGAAAAAACTGGAGGAGGCCTTCACCCAGAGAGGGATCCATATAAACAAATAAAAAAAATAAAAAAAAAAAAAAATAAATAAATTAAAAAATAATAAATAAATAAATTAAAAAATAATAATAATAATAATTAAAAAAAAAATAGTTCTAAAAATACAAAGCCATACTAAAAAGAATATGGAATATATAAGGCTATAATAATAATAATAATATTCCGCAGGGCAGCTTGTGGCGAGCTGTTGGGGAGTAACGACCCCACGGACCCGAGTGCTCCCGAGAGTCGGTCAGGGTCTCCGTCTCCGGCGTGTCTTCGTCGGTCAGAGTGGACCCCAAGGGGACCCGCAGGACTCTCAGCTCTGGCTTGCCTTCATTGGCCGTCCAGAGAGGAGTCGTTAGAGCTATATGCTCCAGGGGTGGAAGTGAAAGATGCATAAGACGCGAGTTGGCACAGTGGCTATTAACAGCCACTGGGTAGAAAGCGGCGCACACCTCTCGACACCCCTGAGCCGCTCACACCGATGTTGCTCCTGGTCGTCTTTACGACGGCAGTTTCAGGGGCCCATCTAGTCAGCGGCGAGTCACCGCCTGCCTCGATGACGGTGTTAACATTGTTATGGCAGGTGTCCGGACCTCTTTTACAATAGCCCAGTCTCATAGTCCACCCAAACTTCAATCCATAGACCGGTATACTGTTCTCTTTTTCTATAGTCCCAATGCCTGCTGAGACCGGTTCACGGGTGTCTATTGTTGCACCTGTGAACGGGTTCCAGCAGGCGTTCTACATGACATAAAAGCTCTCCAAGGGGCCTCTACGTGTTGGATCTGTGTCCCCACGCAAGCCTATCAAAAAACCGGGATTATAGGCCCGTGATATCCAAAGGAGATACAAATAATAATAATAAGCCCGCAGGGCAGCTTGTGGCGAGCTGTTGGGGAGTAACGACCCCACGGACCCGAGTGCTCCCGAGAGTCGGTCAGGGTCTCCGTCTCCGGCGTGTCTTCGTCGGTCGGAGTGGACCCCAAGGGGACCCGCAGGACTCTCAGCTCTGGCTTGCCTTCATTGGCCGTCCAGAGAGGAGTCGTTAGAGCTATATGCTCCAGGGGTGGAAGTGAAAGATGCATAAGACGCGAGTTGGCACAGTGGCTGTTAACAGCCACTGGGTAGAAAGCGGCGCACACCTCTCGACACCCCTGAGCCGCTCACACCGATGTTGCTCCTGGACGTCTTCGCGACGGCAGTTTCAGGGGCCCATCTAGTTAGCGGCAAGTCACCGCCTGCCTCGATAACTTGTGTAAACATTGTTATGGCAGGTGTCCGTACGTCTTTGTAATAACCCAGTCTCATAGTCCACCCAAACTTCAATCCATAGACCGGTATACTGTTCTCTTTTTCTACAATAGTCCCAATGCCTGCTGAGACCGGTTCATGGGTGTCTATTGTTGCACCTGTGAACGGGTTCCAGCAGGCGTTCTACATGACATAAAAACTCTCCAAGGGGCCTCTACGTGTTGGATCTGTGTCCCCACGCAAGCCTATAAAAAAAACCGGGATTTACAGGCCCGTGATTCCAAAAAAGGAGATACAAATAATAATAATAATAAAGTTTGTTAGATATCAATTTGTTTAATTGTTTCTCCTCCTAGCTTTCCTACAGCAAGGTTTCCATTTAGTTCATTTTATTTAATTTTATTTTGTTAACATGGCTGTTTCCATTTTAGACAAGCCGGAGCTTTCCATTCATTTATTTTACCCCCTTTCAAAACAGCCGTGTTACAGCGTCTGTCGGTTTCTGGTCTGCGCTATGGAAAATGACGTCGCTGCGCAGTTGCGTCGACGTTGCGTCGAGCAGCGGCCATAGAATTGTAGACGCCGACGCTCGAAAGACGCCAGATGTGGGGGGGCCCTAAGTAACGTTATCCTGTACACACCTGGTCCAGCAGTGAGGACAGCTTGGTGGCCGCCTCCGCGACCAGCGCCAGGTCGGGCGCGGGCTGCACCTGCCGCGAGCGCCCGCCTGGACCCATCGTCTTCTGGCACAGTTGTAGACCGACAATCTGTAAAGATACATGAAAATTTAGTAATTTGTAGCAAATACAACAGCGTGGCCAATGAAGCATTATGGCATTGACTTGGTTAATGGTAGACAATTCTATCGAATAATCTGGCATAAAATGAAGGAGGCCTATACCTGAAGGGTAGAAAAAGGCTAAAGAGAGAGAAAAGAGGATTCTATCGAATTATTGTCTTTGGAATATTTTTTAAGGTCACAAAAATAATCTTATCTCACGGATCGGAGACCGGTATTTTTGTATGGGAACAAAACCGGTTTTTTTTTCATTATTTGATAACTATATATAATTTCTAATTGGGCAATATAATAATATGAAGTCGTTACCTAAAACCACAACTGTGTCCTACATTTTTGGAGTATAAAATAACTCGAAATATATGGTTGTGTTTCGAAGTTTTTGCAAAAACCGGTTCCGAGCTCGAAAAACTGAAGCTATCTAAAAACACTAGGGTGGATGCAGCAGTAGTTGACCAGTTAAGACCAATGGTTGACCATATGAGTGTGACAAAGATAGAAAATTTTTAGTACGCATTTTAGTACGTCAACTATAGGTTCAACCATCCTATCTATGAATATGTACCTCAGGCTCGTAACTAGTCAGTGTGACATCAATGGGCGTGAACATGCAGCCCTGCTTCCCACGAGGCACGCCGAGCGCCACGCACACGTACGCGCGGAGCCGCATGCGCGCGCCCTGCAGCGACGTGTCCAGCGTCACGTGCACGGGCTCGCGGCACTCGCGGGAATAGTACTCGTGGATCACAGATGAGTGGTTGGTCACTTCGTTACCGGTAGCCCATGAATACGTACTTCAGGCTCGTAACTAGTCAGCGTGACATCAATGGGCGTGAACATGCAGCCCTGCTTCCCGCGAGGCACGCCGAGCGCCACGCACACGTACGCGCGGAGCCCCAAGCGCGCGCCCTGCAGCGACAAAACTGCAGCTATCTAAAAACACTATCCATGGATACATACCTCAGGTTCGTAACTAGTCAGCGTGACATCAATGGGCGTGAACATGCAGCCCTGCTTCCCGCGAGGCACGCCGAGCGCCACGCACACGTACGCGCGGAGCCCCATGCGCGCGCCCTGCAGCGACAAAACTGCAGCTATCTAAAAACACTATCCATGGATACATACCTCAGGCTCGTAACTAGTCAGCGTGACATCAATGGGCGTGAACATACAGCCCTGCTTCCCGCGAGGCACGCCGAGCGCCACGCACACGTACGCGCGGAGCCCCATGCGCGCGCCCTGCAGCGACGTGTCCAGCGTCACGTGCACGGGCTCGCGGCACTCGCGGGAATAGTATTCGTGGATGACAGATGAGTGGTTGGTCACTTCGTTACCGGTAGCCCACCAGCCTGCAATGTAAGTTTAATTTAGAAATAATTTAATTACCGACCTATTTTGCACCAGGGATGTTGCGGATATTCGCATCCGCGGAACATCCACATTATTTTCAACATCCGCATCCGCATAAGCGATGCGGAGCATCCGCATGATGCGGATGTCGACCAAGTCGGTAACAGGAACGTATTAGCGGCGGCGCCGGCGGCGTAAGTGCTAGGTAATTTCGTCATTATATATAACGAAATCGTCTAGATCCCGAAAAGTCGGCCAAATTACTGTTTATGAAATAAAACGCACCTATATTCTTGCTCAAATACTAAACGTTTCGTTTTTTTTAAAATAAATAATGCAAAAAATTTAATATTTGACGTTTTTTAAGTACCAAATTTTGACATCCGCATCCGCGGATGTGAGGCTTTAAATATCCGCATCCGCGGATGTCAAAAAATCTGTGTCTGCAACATCCCTGTTTTGTACCTTGTCACAGTGACAATAATATGAGATCTCTAGCGACTTTCATATTGATTGTGACTGTGACAAGGTACAAAATGGGTCAGAAATTAAATTCCTTGACTATACACTCACATTCACGCCAATGGAGGTAAATAGATACTTTGTTTACAGATATAGTCAATTATTGTTTTCCATCATTTGTCGTAAACGTTCATATTTGTCATGGTACTTCAGTCAACCTCAGTACTTTTTTGTATCGAGACTGACTGAAATAGCAAAACATGTTCGTACGTTGCTGTGAAAATACAATGGATAATAATTATGCACTACATCTGTACACATGATAAGTACTTCGTTTTTTAGCATTAGAAAAAGGGGTAAACAATAGTGATGTGTCTGTTTGCTGATACTTCAGGTGCAAATTAGGGGATAGTTTGGATTCGTGAGACATGATTTGTGTGCAACATCCGCTATTATACATGCTAGCCCTCAATATCCTATTTCTAATTTAGTCCAATACTTCTGATAACTATTGGATTAGCCATGGCTAAATTATTAGGCAAAACAATAAATTCTTCTTTTCCCACTTCTCATATCAGAAAATACCATTAATTTTTCTTACCTTTCTCCTGGCACCATTCCATTCTGTTTAGCCGTAAGGTTGACTGGCAGAAAATGTCACTAGGCATTAAGTCCACCACTTGTATATTTTATTTGTATTTTGTGCAATAAAGTATGAATAAATAAATCATTATAATATTCATATAACTATGCCTGGAAATAAATCATGACATCAATTGTTTTTGTTTAGTAAGCACTTACCAACAATGTTCTCTGTGGCATTCACACGCCTGTTTAGCTCGTACACATCCATGGCGTAGTTGAGCTCGGCCTCCACCTGGTCTGCGTGCTCCTTGTGAGGCACGCAGAAGCAGTTTGTGACTTCCACCACCCCCTTGTCGCAAGTTCCTAGAAATTACATTCATAACCTCAAAAATACAATTGATTTTATCAAAATGTAATAGGTATCCATTTCGAAATCCTTTGAAAACACAATATATGCACTATAGAAGTCACTTTTCATGCGAATTTTGTTTGAAATATGAAGAGATCAGTAAAAACACGCAAGAGTGAAGGCATGACGTCGGGACAACAACTCATCAAAAATTTCACTTTAAGACATATCGGCCGATGGAAACAATGATTACCCAATAAAGTCCCGATAACCCGGTGCGAGTCCGCATTTCGCCGCTCGTAAGCATCCACAATTTGAAATAATACTACGGGATGAACCTTGACAACCAGATTAAGCGCCATTTTGGCTCGTTTGAAAGGAACTAAGGCCGTTTTTCACCTCCTACAACCCACATGTAATTTGACAGATGCTGAAGCGTTTTTCATCGTTTAAACTTGAATGTTCAAGCATGAGCATGAGCAACATTCGCTCTTTGAAAAACGAAAATAAAATGAAATTCTAAAAAAAGCGGTTATAATTCTCGCGCGAGCCGCGCCACGAGACGCGAGTGTAAGCGGGGGGCTCGTGGCTCGGCTCGCGTGGAGGAGTGGTTTTTTGGTCCGTTCTTAAGGTGGTATTCCACCTGTCCAATTTTTTGTCCTATGTCAGTGTGTCATTCTCCCATGAAAGCAAAATGTGAGATCAATACACATTGGACAAAGAAATTGGATAGTTGGAATACCACCCTTACATACCTAGAGTCTGTGCGGAAAGAGAAGAGTCGTGGAATGTATGGGGCTCAATACATTCCACAACTCTTCTCATTCCGCACAGACTCTAGTAATCGAATTAAAATGCAGGAAAATTAAGAGGTTTCAGAAATTCGAATGAAAGTGATGAAATATTCTGCCTACTCCAAATTTTTTAATGTCAAATAACTACATAAACCTAAGCACAGCATATCTGGTAAAACCAGTAAGAAACTAACAATCAAACGACATATGGGGCAATCTATGAAAAGGGACCTTATTGTCGATGGCGCTTACGCCGCACAAGTTCGCGCGGCCTTGTATTGATTTCGGAGCATCGTTAATAATGGCTTAAGCGCCATCGACAATAAGATCCCTTTTCATAGATAACGTCACATATAAATATAGTTACTATATTACTTTGTTCTCTACATTTACAATTAATTCAGTATATTTAACATAACTATTAATTAATACCAAAATAATGTAACAAATATTAGTTTCAACAAAGTAATTAATACAACAGAAATCTTAAGATTTTGCTATTTACATTTTTTTTCCTTAATTTATCGTTTTTGGTACACATCCTTTCAAATGGACTCATAAACATTGAAACAGCTTTCAGTAAGTATGGTAGATGCATCTCCGGATAATTTAAGCAAACTCATTTCATTTGATATTTTTAATCTAGATAGATATCAGTGCAGAAGCTGGAATGGGCATTATAATAGCAAAAAATAAGACTTTTATGGCTATTCCAGTTTCCTTGTCCTATTTTTATCTAGGTATCTATATTTTAGAGTTGATAAATTAAAGATTTGCGAAAATTATCCTTAGCATCCATATTATTTCATCAATTGTGAGGTGGCCAGCATTAGCCGGCACTCAACATGTTAAATCAATTGTTCTCCGGAGTGGGGTTGGTATGAATGCGAATCCCATGCATCCCAGCGATTTCTTCTTTAAGGGAGTCTGTGACAAGCCTGTGTTGCTTGACTCGGGACAGTCCGGCAAATTCTTTAGCCTCTATACTGATCTGAAATCAAATAAAATCCAAGAATAATTTACTGATATTTCCTAGCTACATATGATGGCACATTGCCATATAAGTACAGGATAAATATGAAACTCTCGGACAGGAAGATTTTGAAACAACACTTAGGTCATCCGAAACTTTACCATATAAATGATTATTATGTATCAGTATTAAGAGAAAGTTAAATAACGAGACCATGAATATTACAACAGTGGAACTGCTCATAAGCTATACCCAACTTCATAGTTATCCTGGTGAATTATTTACTTTGTTATTCTAACAATATAGTACCTCAAACATAGCCCCGCAGCCGCCTGAAATGTCCTCTACGCTTACATAAGTGGTCCCTGGCAGCGATTTTTTCAGGGCTTCAGTAAGCTGTTGCTCCTTAGATACGCAGTTCTGTTCAAACTTGCTGCCGGTAGCCCCGGCTCCGTTGCCCACTACATTTCGGGACTAATAAAAAAAACAGTATAGAGATATAAAACATACATTATGTTCAAGGCACAAGCAAGGCTATTTTCTACTCACCAAACCATTTCTAACTGGTTCCAGAGCCCTTAAAAATTGACGAAACATTTTGTATAGTGTGAAATTATAATTGTACTGAATGTAATCAACTAATCACTCCTTGTTTAGTTATGCGTCATTATAATACTTAATATTTTTATTGGGTCTTTTTACGTATTTTATTATGACAAATTTATTTTAAAAATTTTACATAACCTCACTTCGTTTGTCAATTTCGTATGTTCCGATGTAAGCAGAATATTAGCGTTACATTAACACTTTTTCCATTAACTCGCACTTTGAATTGTGCGTATAATGGAATTAATCCATAGACACATCTTTTATACTTTAGTAACCGTCATAGATATAAGAATATATACAGATGCCTTCCAAGCGAGCTGTCAGTGGGACCACTTTTTGTTTAGTGTACGATTAACAAAGCGACCCACTTTGCTGTAGCGATGTCGATAAAGTCATATCGATAAACTATCGACATTTCTTGCAATTTTAATTTTACTTCAAAGGTTTAACTATACCTAAAATGAACAAAAACGCTTTTATTATTTATTGTGGTTATCAGATCACAATTTTATAGTCACGCCCCAGGACAGAACCAAGGGAAAGTTCAGATATTTAATTAAAATACATAAATACCTACTAAAATAGGTGGTCCGCAATAATTGAAATATTTTATTACATCATAATATATTCATTATCCATTAGCATTTCAGTTATGCTTATGTTTAACGAAGATATTGAAGCTTCAATGAATCGCTATTTCGTTCCGCTGTGTAGTGTTTATCGATATATAACATGATTAAAATCGACTTTTCACATCCCTAAAAGAACACACATATACGTTTTTACGCACACATGCACAACCTGGGTCGCCTAAAAAGGGGCCACTTGGATTTGAAGTCCATCTTGTTAACAGTATGGTTGTCCTTTTTTGACAAACGGCATTTTTAAAAGAGCAAGGAGAGAGAAATGATACTAGTTGCTGCGCCGTGAAAGAGAACAGACAGAGTAGGGGGCTTGGTAACCGTAGTTTTCTTTGGCAAAAGTAAATATGGTCATTCAGCCACTTCCCTACACTATTCTACCTCAAATGCATTTTCTATTTTGATATATTTCTTTCAACTCTTCCATTCATCTGTCCAACATCATTTTAGTTTGCGGCTCAAATTTTATAACTTTCTAAAGGCAAAACATGTATTTGCGTTCCGATTCACTTATGTAAAAACAGTCGAAATGCAATGTGTCAAAGTCACTTTGACAGCTCACTGTGAATGAATGAACAACACGTGTTTGTTGGTGGCTCGGAGTCTCCAAGCCGCTTTATATTCTGAATTATGATATAGATATTGTACAAAATGCCACCATTTAAAGCTGGTTTACTGAAAAGAAAAATAGACGCAAAGGATTCCAAGAAAACAGCTGTCAAAGATTCATCAGAAGACGAGGTAAGCGTCGTAAAGTGAAGTGATAGTTTGAGCGTATTATTTTGTTCAATATTGGTTATATTCGTGGCTTGTCGTAGGGAAGTGACTCTGGGGCAAGCGAGGATCTGATCCGCGGTGATTTGAATGGGACGGAAGACGCTACAGACTCTGAGCAGGAAGGAGAAGGCGCTAACTCTGATGCGGAACAGGATGTAAGCATTTAATCATTTTTTCAGTAACTACATATCCAACATTATATTAATATTCAATATTACTTGTTGTAGAATATCTTCACTATTCTATTCAGTTTAGTTTAGTTGCTATGCTGATATCTTTAACTAAAGTATCTGGTTTTCAGGAGGTACTGTTTGATGACGATGCCGATTCTACGTTCGGAGACGAAGAGCAGCCAGAGGATGCTTCAGATGCATCATCAGTAAGCGTCCATTGTTATGAGTAGACTCATCTTGTAATGCTGATAGCTTTATTTTTGTGACTAGCGACCGCATGAAAATCTTTTCAGTAGTTTTTGAGTTTATCCCAAAACAGACAGATTGTGTGTTTGTGGTAATTGTTTTTTTGCCAAAGTGATTTACACACAAGTATCATTGACACACAGGTTATATTATGTTTGACAATGAATTTAAAAATTGTTCAGCTCAAGAAATACACAACTTACCTTATAATCCATTTTCACCAATATTGGTCATCTTTCACAGGAACTAACAGATTCAGAAGCTGATGATGAATCAGGAGATGATAATGATGATGAAGATGATGAAGCATCACAACAGAGTGAAGAAGACAGTGGTGCAGAGTCTGGTATCGGACAAACACACTCCGGTTCCAGTGATGAGTCAGACAAAGAGATAAACCAGAAAGTGAAAAAGAGAACTAAACAAAAAGAGACAAAAGAAAAGCAAGTGAAAGAGAAAGAAAAACAGCTGAAAGGGACAGAAGTAAAAGGAAAGACCAAGGATAGTGTTGATATGTTAGCTGATAAAATTAAGGAGACTAGTGTTAAGATGCAGCCAGTAGCTCAAAAAGGTATGTTATTTTGTACCCCATTTACCGCCTTATTCATAAAACTTTACAGACATGATTTAGTTAAATTATGTTTTATCCCGTTTTTTACAAATACGTAAGTCAAAATTACAGATAAAGAAAAACGATTTATAGCCAATTCAGGCCTGTAACGCGTTTATGAATAACACCATTAGATAATATTTTATTTAAAAGACACAAAAAACGCTCCTTACTATAGTTCGTTTTTTTAGCATTAGAAAAAGACTATGCGATCTTTACGAGTGTTTTAATTGAAAAACGATTTTATAAATCAGTAACTATTACTTATGAAAGCAAAATAATGTAAATAATCATATGATTCATAATAATTGTTACATATTTGCTGTGACGACTTATTTTTCAAAATTGTTTTTCAACAACAATACATGTCTAGATTTTTTACCTTTTTTCTAATGCTAAAAAACGAACCATAACATTTTGACATATTTATTTAATAATTATATGATATTGCATATATTGCATATTATGTAATAATATGCAATATATGCATATATTGCATATTATGTAATATAGTAATATAGTATGTAGTATATGTTATGTAATTATATGATATTGCATATATTGCATATTATGTAATAATATGCAATATATGCATATATTGCATATTATGTAATAATATGCAATATATGCAATATCATATAATTATATGTAATAATTCTATTTTGGTCAATAAAGGCTATTCTTATCTTATCTTATCTTATCTTAATTATATGATATGGGATAATGCTACTAGTGTGATGGGGACATTTAGACCCGGCATGGCTCAGAACGGGTTTTAGTTCCTTAAGTTTTGTACATATTGTTAAATGTATCCTTTGTGAGATATATTAATATGTAACTTTTCTCCATAGATGAATATGAGTCAGGAGATACGTCGGACGAAGAAGAGCGCCGCAATACCGTCGGTGACATCCCGATGTGGTGGTACAATGAGTATCAACATGTTGGCTATGACTTGGACGGACGGAAGATCATCAAGCCACCGCAGAGGGATCAGATTGATGAGTTCCTTAAGTAAGTACCATTTTTACATGGTTAACCCTTTAACTATTTGACATTCCTTTCTAGTCATTCGATTTCGAACCGTAATTCTTATAGTAGAGATTTTAAGCAGGGATGTTGCGAGTATTTGCATGCGCATCCGCGGAACATCCGCATTATTTTTAACATCCGCATCCGCATAAAATTGATGCGGAGCATCCGCTTGATGCGGATGTCGACCAAGTCGGTAACAGGAACGTATTAGCGGCGGCGCCGGAGGAGTATGTGCTAGGTAATTTCGTCATTTTATAAAACGAAATCGTCTAGGTCCCGAAAAGTCGGCCAAGTTACTGTTTATTAAATAAGTAACGGACGTATACTCTCTTACTTTGTCTTACTCAAATACTAAAAGTTTAGTTTTTTTTTAAAGAAAAAATGCTAAAAATTTAATATTTGACGTTTTTTAAGTACCAAATGTTGACATCCGCATCCGCGGATGCGAGGCTCTAAATATCCGCATCCGCGAAAGTCTAAAAATCTGCATCCGCAACATCCCACATTTTAAGTATGATGGCAAGTAGGTATGTTGCTGCTACGGACTAAACTAAAGGGTTAAAAGTTAAATGACAATTTGTTGACTTTATTACCATTAATTTACCACTTCTCATTGTTACATTTTGCTACTATTATATGTATGTATGCTAGGGAAAGAATTATTGTCAAAATTTGTTTCTTATAGAAATGTTTTCCTGTATTTCTTGATCGATTCTTAGTATCTTTTTAAATTTTTGTATTGATTACACTGACATTTAAAAAATCAAAATATCTTTCAAGTTTTATTTTATATATGTATAAGGTAGAAGTACTAGTGCTCGATGCTGCACTAGTATTCGTCATGGGCACTTTATGCCAAAGTGACAAGGATTAAATTTGAATACAGAAAAATCTTCGCCATTCAAATTTAACCTGTATTTACTTGACATAAAGGGCCCATGTCGAATACTAGTGCATTGTCGAGCACTAGTACTTCTACCTTATATACTTTTTCATGGCGACACCTGAGTATAAAAATATCGTAACCTCCTCTGTTTGTAAGTTTGTAACCTGTATTTTTAGTGTTCCGTACAAAACATTGTTCACGGAACACTTATGGGATCACTTCGGTCTTGTTTTTTTTTATTACTAGCTTGATTATCCTGTTTCCCATCTTCTTCTTCTCATTCATCTTCATTTGTTCCCTTTTGACTAGCTTGGTACCAAAATATTGTCTATTCTGTACAGAAAATGCGAAGACCCTGATTTCTGGCGAACGGTTCGGGACCCCAGCACCGGGCAGGACGTGATCCTCAGCAAGCAGGACCTGGAGCTGATCTCCCGCATCCGCCAGGGCCAAGTGCCCAATGCTGACCATGATGAGTATGAGGTACGGTCTGCAAGGCCAGATTTCCGCCTAGGCCCACAAGGCCCGGGCCTAGGGGCCCAGGCAACCTAGCAATGGTTTTGATGTGGAAAAAGGGCCCTAAATTCCAAGTGCCATAAGTGCCTAGGGGCCCTAGGTTTCTAAATCTGGGCCTGAGGGTCTGCAAGATATAGGGTACATTTGGTGCAAAGCCCGTGATTTTATCGTCTGATATTTTCGCCATCATAAGCATACTTATAATCGTTTTCAAGAAAATGGTTCTTCTAGTTAATATGAGAAAAGGCGGACAGTAATATTTTTTTTCGAAATTCGTTAAATGAGTATGCCCTTGTGTGATGTACCTTAATAAAATTATAGGTAACTATATTAGGTACTATAAGTATAGTTCGTTTTTTTAGCATTAGAAATAAGGTAAACAATCTTGATGTGTCTTTTAATTGAAAAACACATTTTAAAAATAAGTTACGGCAAATATGACTGTAACAATTATGAATCTAATACGATCATTTATATTCTTCTGCTTTCATAAGGAATAGTTATTGATTTTTAAAAAGCGTTTTTCAATTAAAAGACTTGTCAAGATCGCTTACCTTCTTGCAAGTTCTTTCTAATGCTAAAAAACCGGGCAAGTGCGAGTCGGACTTGCGCACGAAGGGTTCCGTACCATAATGCAAAAAAAAAACAAAGAAAACGGTCACCCATCCAAGTACTGACCACTCCCGACGTTGCTTAACTTTGGTCAAAAATCACGTTTGTTGTATGGGAGCCCCATTTAAATCTTTATTTTATTCTGTTTTTAGTATTTGTTGTTATAGCGGCAACAGAAATACATCATCTGTGAAAATTTCAACTGTCTAGCTATCACGGTTCGTGAGATACAGCCTGGTGACAGACGGACGGACGGACGGACGGACAGCGAAGTCTTAGTAATAGGGTCCCGTTTTACCCTTTGGGTACGGAACCCTAAAATTTCAAATTCAAATTCAAATTCAATTTCTTTAATGTCAAAATAACACATGTCAAACAAAATCACAATAGAACTACAAAATATACAACTAAAACTAAACACTCAACTATTACAAAACACTAACACCAAAATAAACACACATAACCAGATCAAGGAAAGAAGAAGAAATCATTAAAACTTATACATTACAAATGTCATTATTTACGAAATTATTTAATGTTAAATTTGCTGTAGAATTCCTTAACCGTAAAAAATGCCTTATCAATTAAATAGGCTTTCAACTTCTCAACAAACAGGTCATAAGAAGCCGCCTCTTTAATCCCACGGCTCAGGCTGTTAAAGATTTTAATTCCAACTTCCCTCCCTGAGTTGGATGTTTTCGCAAGCCTAACAAAGACAGACTTAATGTCCCTATCAGTTCTCCTTTGTTCAGGTCGACGCATCACATATTCACTTTTGTGTTTATACATGTACTTTGCCACTTCAAAAATATATAACGAGGGCACCGTTAGAATTTTTAATTCGCGGAAATATTCTTTAGTCGGAGTAAATGGCGGCACCCCAGACAACATTCTAACAGCCCTCTTTTGTAGCAAAAATACTCTATCCCTATCGGCTGCCAGCCCCCAAAGGTCAATACCGTAGGCTAATATTGAGCTAAATGCTAAAAAACGAACTATAGTAAACTGCAAAACGTAATTCAAGACCAAAAAAAGTAAGAAATGTTGCCACTTTTTTACTAGCGCGTTTTGTATTTATGTACAAATAAGTAAATAAAAGTACTTTTTTAGGGTTCCGTACCCAAAGGGTAAAACGGGACCCTATTACTAAGACTTCGCTGTCCGTCCGTCCGTCCGTCCGTCAGTCCGTCTGTCACCAGGCTGTATCTCACGAACCGTGATAGCTAGACAGTTGAAATTTTCACAGATGATGTATTTCTGTTGCCGCTATAACAACAAATACTAAAAACAGAATAAAATAAAGATTTAAATGGGGCTCCCATACAACAAACGTGATTTTTGACCAAAGTTAAGCAACGTCGGGAGTGGTCAGTACTTGGATGGGTGACCGTTTTTTTTTTGCTTTTTTTGTTTGTTTTTTTTGCATTGTGGTACGGAACCCTTCGTGCGCGAGTCCGACTCGCACTTGCCCGGTTTTTAAATAGTAGGAGTAAAATTACTAATGAATAAATTATCTTAGCGTGATTATTTATCAAAATGAATTTACTATTTTACAAACAAATTATTGCAGTGGCAACATTTTCTTACTTTTTTTTGGTCTTGAATTACGTTTTGCAGTATAGTTAGATATCTAATAAGTTAAGTACTAACATAGTCTTAATTACAAGTTCTTGCATGTACATGTTCGACTAACCTGTTATGGATTTTTGTAGTCCAAAATAAATTATTGTTTTTACCTAATACTTTTATTTTTCAGCCGTGGGTCGAATGGTTTTCCCGCGAAGTGCTAGCGACGCCAATTCGCGCGTTCCCCGAACACAAGCGATCGTTCCTGCCATCTCGCGAGGAACAGAAACACATCTCCAAGATAGTTCACGCGTTGAAAATGGGCTGGACTAAGACGAGGCGAGAAATCGCCATGGAGAGGAGGAAGAAACGGGTAAGCTTTAAATTATTACGAGTTTATTCATTTATTATTATTAAAAGGGTAAACGTGTCGAAATGTTAATGTTATCTTCTTAAAAGCTCCTCTACCCTGTGGACATAAACAAAATCTTACTATACCGTGTCTGTTTACCACGCACATGTAAGGGCTAGTTTAAGATACGGTGTGATATTTTGGGGAAATGCAATTAAGCAATCCTGGTGTTCAAGTATAAATAAAAAGTTTTTGATCAACAGATTCTGAAAAAGATGATTTTTTAAAGTATTTCTTTAATTCATAGTCGTAGTTTTATGTAGATTTTAACTTACATTCAGTTACCTAATTATGAAATTAAATTTTTCAAATCAGGTAAAGCAATTCTACAACCTGTGGGGCTCCACTACAGAAGATGAGAATATCCGAGGCATTCACAAACACATCCCGGCGCCCAAGCGCGCCCTGCCGTCCCATGCAGAAAGCTACAACCCGCCACCAGAGTACTTGCTTGATGCTAAAGAGGTTTTTAATTTTAATGCAGTTATTTCGTGGTAAATTTAGATAATTTCACAATGAGCTCATTGAGCACAATCTGACTTTAATTGTTGAAACATAATAACTTAAGTATTAGACAAACAAATTAGCTTGAATCTTAATTGGGTTTATCAGTACGTACCATGATAACCATGATTTAGTTCTTTCATAAAATAGTATACATGCATATGGCATCCTGAGTGGAACCGGCAGTCAGATTTGAATTGTAAAAGTCAGTGGCGGATTTGCAGTCTGTGCCGCCCTAGGCCCCAGGCCCTGTAGCCGCCCCTTTCAAGGCACCCATAATATTGACTACATTTTGAGTTATGCCTACTGTGCCTTAGGGCAAATCCGCCACTGGCAAAAGTTGAATTTACGTGATCGTTTATCCATATCTGACACATATCTATAATTCTGTGAAGATTGTTGATTAGGGGCATGGCAGACTCCGTCAGATTCGCACGTGCGAGCGCGACGTCGCTATAATACGCGTGTAGCATTATCTCGCTCAAACTTTGGAGCGAAGTGCTGCGAATCGGACGCAGTGTGCCATGCCCCTTAGCCAGTTTTTCTCGATTTCGATATTATCCCCATAAGAAAATTTCTTCAGTACGACCTACGTTTTCACCTCTTTTCGTATGGCTAGACATAGCAATAGCAAAAAGAATAGATAATATAGAGGGGTCCTGTCATTGTAAATTTTGTAGTCACAGTAAATTTACTGCCATCTATCGACACACGACTAAGGCCCCCCCCCACATCTGGCGTCTTTCGAGCGTCGGCGTCTGTCGGCGTCGGTCCAGCGCTATGGAAAATGGCGTCACTGCGCAGTTGCGTCGACGCTGCGTCGACGTTGCGTCGACGTCGGCCATAGAATTGTAGATGCCGACGCTCGAAAGACGCCAGATGTGGGGTGGGGGGGGGCCTAAAACTCAAAATGAAAACTTATAAAATTATCAAAAAAATGTATATATGTATAATATGGATAAATGATTTTATTATTTTTATATCATTTTGATCCATGTTCATTTACTGATATCTATGTGTTAAAATTGTTAAATATGAAACGGTGTCGACACGCCATCTAGCCGAGCATAGGCTAAAGGTGTGTGCGGCATCTATCCGAGAATGACTTTTTCTTAATTTCCGAGTCACGATTTTTCCTCAGACTCTATTCATCTTATACGAAGTTACATAAGTCTTTGGCAATAGCCTGCACTGTGTCTAACTATTAAAACTTATTCTTTAGATGAAAGAATGGAACAAGCTAGCAGAAACTCCTTGGAAGCGCAATTACACCTTCTTGCCGACGAAACACGACAACCTGCGCTCTGTCGCCGCCTACCCTCGCTTCATACGCGAACGCTTCCTTAGATGCCTCGATTTGTATCTCGCTCCTCGAGCCATACATATGAGGGTAAGTGGTTTATGATTTTTTATCGTTTGTAATATTCTTATTTGCTTATTTTAGTTAAACAGGTGTACATATAGGGGGCTATTCATAAATTACGTCATTTCAAATTAGGGGGGGGGGGGGTTCTGGAGTCTGGACATCGGATGATGGTAGCATGACGTAGGAGGAGACGGGGTCATTTGAAGCATGATTTTTGGATGATTTTAGAGAGGGGGGGGGGGGTCGAAAATCGTCAAAAATCGATGACGTAATTTATGGACAGCCCCTAGGCCTAATATGTTACTAGTTGCTATACGAATGATACATTGACGTATTATATCTAAGGACTGGCCTTACGGGTGCTAAAAAATGGTACTATAGATGGTCAAGCAAATCTTGTCAGTAGAAAAAGGCGCGAAATACAAATTTTATACGAGACGATATCCCTGCGCGCCTACAATTTTCAAATTTGCCGCCTTTTTCTACTGACAAGATCTGCTTGACCAAGTATAGTAAAGCGGTGTCACCACGAATGCGAGCCGATGCTGCCTAAAGCAACTAGTTGCGACACTTGCGACCAATCGCGCGCGTAATGCGAACTCATCAACGAATCGCGCGCGTGATGCGAACTCATCAACCAATCGCGTTGTAGCGATGTCACACCGCTGTACTGGCCCCATTCGTGCCACATTCTTATTGCCCATAAGGCCAGTCCTGATATATATATGTCAATGAAATGATACTATATTAAAACAAAAGGATGGTGTTTTAAGTTGACATCTTATTGCGTAATTAATGTGGGTTGACACATTATTGCTAAACACCATCCAAGACAATTCAATATCTTTCAGCTAACAATCAGCCCTGAAGACCTAGTCCCCAAACTGCCATCTCCTCGAGAGCTGCAGCCGTTCCCCACCCACGAGGCCCTAGTGTTCAAGGGCCACAGCGGTCTGGTGAGGAGCGCAGACTTCGACCCTACAGGGCAGTACGCTGTGTCGGGCAGTGATGATGGCACTGTTAAAAGTAAGTCCCAAGAGCCATTAGAGCATTCATTAACTGAAGACGTCATGGCTGTCATTTTCTATACGAAACAGTCTGCCGATTTTTGTGGGGGAGGGGACGTCAAATGTATTTCTATTTCTACATGATTTGTACGTAACGTACAAATAGCCATGTCAGTCCATACAAAAGTTTGCGCAATTGTGCAAGTTTTTCGGCAGAGGGGTAAGCTCTTAAAGGCGACTCTAGTTATTAAATGCTCTAAGTAAGAGCCTTTTATAATTCTATAAGTTTCTGTGATTTTATTTGTGATCGTCTATTGTAACTTTTAAAAGATTTCAAAGATTAAAAAAAATATTATAGTTAATTTTAATTTAGCTTCCAAGATTCGTTCGACTGAAGCTAAGATATACATATATTGTAATTAAAAGTCATAAATAAAAGCTTGTAATAAGACTAGGTTAATGAATATGGGTCCAGTCTTGTTTGAGGCTGTGAGGAGACATAACGCAACAACCTTTAAATGCACTATTTTACGGTTATGTACGCCCGTACATAACCGCTATGCTGTTTTTAGGGTTCCGTACCCAAAGGGTAAAAGCGGGACCCTATTACTAAGACTCCACTGTTCATTTGTCCGTCTGTCTGTCACCAGGCTGTATCTCAAGAACCGTGATAGCTAGGCAGTTGAAATTTTCACAGATGATATATTTCCGTTGCCGCTATAACAACAAATACTGAAAAGCACGGAACCCTCGGTGGGCGAGTACGACTTGCACTTGTCCGGTTTTTCTTGTTGCGTTCTGGTATCTGTAAGTCCAAGACCTACGTCTGTGTTTTAGAAAGTTTCTATTTAAAAAAAATATTTGTTTCCAGTCTGGGAGACCAGCACAGGTCGCTGCCTCCGCACCATCCCCCTCCCCGCGACCGTGGCCCGCGTGGCCTGGACGCCGGCGCTCGGCCTCAGCCTCGTGGCGGCCGCGGTCGGGAACAGGCTGCTCCTGCTCAATCCGGGCCAGGATATAGGGGCGCATAAGGTGGCCGCTAGAACTGATGAGTTACTGGAGGAACCGCCGCCACAGCATGATGTTGTCAGTAAGTATACTTACTACTAAAATTTCAAGTTCGGTTTTGTGTAGCTGATTAAAAGCTACTTAAAATTTCTTTTAGGGTGGTATTCCATCTGTCCAATGTTATTGCGTCTCACTCTCTCATTAAGCAAAATGTGAGACGCAAAACACATTAGACAAAGAAATGGTGGAATACCGACCTAAAACATCAATTAGCTCGCATTATTTTGCACAAAAACGATGCTGTTAGTACACTAATTGGTTGTATTGGAATATCCTTCAACAAATTTTGATACATCTCTTACCTTTAGGAATACGGCAAGCGAAAATAACGCAACCACCAACTCCTAAAATAAATTGCCAGCATGAAAATAATATACTTGCCGCAAAACTTAGTGGCTAATTCCATCTCGTTCACCCTTGGTAGGTCTTAACCCATTGACCGCCACAGACGGCTGTGGACGTCATCGGAAAGTCTTGCCAAGGGCGCCAACGACGGCTACAGCCGTCAGCTTCGCCAATTCAATAGGGATTTACCGGGACTCCGTATCGTAAAGTTCATTTTCGCTTAAATAATCGCGATCGCCTGGCGTCCGGGGCACGGCATATTCGCGCGCCGTCTGGCGTTCAAAGGGTTAACAAGAGTAAAGGAGATAGCATTATGATCTCAGTCGCCAGTTGGTATCGCGGCAAGTATAACAACGCATATGCGTATTAACGCATTTACAAATAATATTTAATTTTATTTTACAGTGGACGAGCGAACGACCTCAGCAATACAGTGGGACAAAGTTAAGCCTGAGGAATGGGCCATTGGCGTACGTGTGGCTGTCACGCATTTCAAGCCCGTTATACACGTGAGTTTCTCATAACCCCTTAAGGCCCAAGGTCCAACCTAAAGTACTTATTCAGTTCGATGAAATTTAAATCATATTCAATTGGAACAGAGTCGCATTTGTTTTGTTTCGTTCAATTTTAACAAAACCAAAATCAACTCTATTCCCTGCACTAAAGGTTCAAATTTCTGTGGCAAATTATAGGTTATTCATTTGTATGGCTAGGCCTTATGAAGGAGGATAATCTGAGGGCCCTTCCGCGAAACACGTTCGACGTGTTGCCTCCCTGTCACACTTACGTACGAATTTACAAGGGCGACAGAGGCAACACGTCGAACGTGGTTCGCGGTAGGCCCTCTGCATAGTCCCACAGACCCCGCTTTATCATTTTGGGGTTCAAAGTCCGAATACTAGTACAAATAACCAGAGATGTGAAAAATACTTTATAAAAAGTATTTAAATACAAAATACAAATACTTCCTTGATAATACTATTTCAAATGCAAAATACAAAATAGTTTTTGAATTTGTATTTAAATACAAAATGCGAAATAGGTATTTTTAAAATACTTTTTAAAAATACAAATACTTTGCGATAAAAGGTACTCTGAGTAGTGAATACCTAGTCTGAATTAAAAAGTATTACTCGGAATTTCCGAATAGAAAAGACTCTCTTTATTCTTTGAAATCAATCCTCTATCTAAAGTGCAAATTTCTAGTTTGTTCATATTAACCGGTAGGATGTAGGTATGGATGATGGTTTTTAACGGCCAACTTTTAAAGCATTAATTTGTAATGTTTTACAGCTAGTATAATGCCTCTCGTATGAAAACGTCTCGTTTGTGTTTCACCTGGGCAGAAAAGTTTGTTCTCCTCTCGTGCCTTGAAACCCTCCCAACACTCAAGATTCCACTTTTTTAACTACTCGCTACGCTTGTGGTCATGTGCGACGTTACTAAACAGATTCAACAGTTCCATGTTAAAAGAATGAGAGAGTTGCCAGGATTGTAGCATCAGAATCAAGAGATTGTAACTCCTACTTACGTTACCTACCTACTATGAAGTATTTTGTATTTTGAAAATAGAAAATAGGTCCCAAAAACTATTTCAAATAAAATACAAAATAGTTTTCTTCAAAAGGTATTTAAATACAAAATACAAAATAGGTATTTTGCATTTTGTATTTGCATTTTAAATACAAGTATTTCAAATAAGTCCCATCTCTGCAAATAACCTCCAATAACATTTGAATCTTTATTAAATAGAACAGACTTGCTTTTGTTTTGTTTGATTTTATACGAAACAAATTCTAGTAGGAAAATATTTTAAAATCGAAACTGTAACTGCTAAATTGACTCATTCCAACTGTTTTCATATTTGTTACTATGTAATTACGAATTCAACGGACAACCGCAATGACCTTGGATTGACAAAGCTAACGATAACGAACAAGTTTTAAAAGTTTGGGCTGCCATAGCAGTAACAAAAAATCTACCATTTTCTACCATCGTGTTATGTTTCCAAAAATATGAATAGCAATCTGGAGGCCTGTTTCTATCATATCAATTTCAAACTTAAGTTATTGATTTTATCCACAAGTCACCAATAATTTGCTTTTGTATAAGAAAGACAGATCCGCCTGACAAATTTGGCTAACTTGGGGATGAAGACTGAAAGTTTTTTGGTTGGATCTGGAGTATCGAGAAAGGATTAGTTTTTAGGGTTGCAATAGCAATTAATAAAAATCTACCATTTTCTAGCTCGCCTGGCACGGGAAAGGCGACTACATCGCCGTGACGCTACAAGATGGCGCTAGTCGCGCGGTGGTCGTGCACCAGTTGTCGAGGCGGAGGAGTCAGCTGCCGTTCTCCAAGGCGAAGGGGTTGGTGCAATGTGCGCTGTTCCATCCCATTACGCCGAGGCTGTTTGTGGCTGTAAGTAATATGGTGTTTAATAAAAATGGCAAGAAAGTAAATAGTGTAGTGTATTGTTGATAAGTTGATGAAGATAAAGTGTATTATTTTAGTATTAGTACTCTACAGCAGCGGTCGGCAACCAGCGGCCCTCTCTCTTGCGGCCCGCGAGCCTCCCTGGCTAAGTATTTAGTAGAGGATGTAATATTGATAAATGACAATGTCTATTAAAAGTGATAAATATTAACAAAGTGCGGCCCGCGTCGACTTCGTTAACTGCTATGTGGCCCTTGGCTGCTAAAAGATTGCCGACCGCTGCTTTACAGTATTTATTCCATCAAAGGAAAACAATTTCAGTTTTGTAATCTGTAAGGTATTTTTACTTAATAGATCGGGGTTGAATAGCTAAATGATTAACATACCAACACTTCTACTATAAAAATAGTTATTTTGTAATAGATGTAACCTTCGCTATATTAGACGTGGTCTTAATTAAACAAATCTTCAACAGACTCAACGTGTTGTTCGAATTTATGACCTGGTGAAACAAGAGTTGATAAAGAAACTTCTGACTGGAGCGCAGTGGGTCAGCTCAATGGCCGTGCATCCTGCCGGAGACAACTTGCTGGTCGCGTCTTATGATCGCAAATGCATGTGGTAAGTAGTGGATTTTTGTCCTTATGACTTGGTACTACTGCTTAACTTATGTAAGTAAGTATAATCTTTATTGCACAGCAAATGAAAACAAATTTAACGGATATGTCAATAATTTTCTAGTTTTATTTAATCTCTTTGTTTAGCAGAATGCTGTTCATCGTTCTGTTCTTATTCTATAATCCGACATTCAGAGTGATATAAATTCAAAACTAACTATAAATCGGTTACTCTGATTCTTTTTTCTCCTATTTAATCAGTAATATCTTATTTATCCAGCAATAAAACAATGAACTGACGCGAGGGATTCAAAACATTTTTTCCCAGGTTCGATTTGGAGCTGTCATCTAAACCGTATCAAACCCTCCGCCTGCACGGCGGCGCCGTCCGCTCCGTGGCGTTCCACCGCCGCTACCCGCTGTTCGCGACCGCTGGTGATGATCACAACATCGTCGTGTCGCACGGCATGGTTTACAAGTTAGTATCTTTGCTAGTCTGAGCGACCACGAATAATCGAAGATCAAAATTTCGTTGTCCGCCTTTTTATATATATAGCTCTTGTTAATTCGTACGGCAGGGAGACAAATAGACGAAATAACGAAATCGAACGAAATTCCCAAATTCGGGATTGTAGTTATAGCCTTACCCTCCATCGCCGAGTAAAACATGAAGCTGGTCTTATAGTGCAATCGAAAGGTTTCTAAAGGAACTTCTCTACGATAAAAAGTCAGTTCAAATGGAATTAAGGCACCTTAGACAGTCCCATAAAGCCTGTATTAAAAACTTAGTATTTTGTTTTATTATTTTGTGCGAATTAAGGCTTTAGTACTTTGTTTATTAGGTATTGTCCAATCGACATTGTCTATATTAGGAACGAAATATTAGTCAATCAATCAATCAATATTTATTTGCAGATAAAACAATACAATGCATGCAAATACAATTTTCATCATACATAATAAATTTTGTTTGTTTTTACCAGTGACCTTCTACAAAACCCTCTCCTGGTGCCGCTCAAGCAGCTCCGTGGCCCTGAAAAGCGTGAGGACCTGTGTGTGCTGGACATCCGCTTCCACCCGACGCAGCCCTGGCTACTTGCCGCGGGTGCTGACTCCACTCTACGACTATATACTTGAATAAATGTTTATTTTAATAGTCATTATGCTATTTTATTTATATATGCCCCTAATTAAAAAGTCATGTTTTATTTTTTCTACGGGAAACCTGTAAAAAAATACCTAAATCAGGGCCTAAAACTAAGTTCTCTATAGCTGGAATATGCAAGAGCGTTGTCAGGCTGATCACGATTTTCAATATTATCGGTAGGTAAAGTTAGACCAAGAAACTGAACTCGAATTCTGACGTATAAATAACACTTGCACCGCGTGGGCCATCAAAATCGCTGCATACTTGATCTAACTCTAACACGATATTTATAGTTTTTGGCCACAAAAGCTCTCACTCAGAGGAACGAACTTACTGTAGTAAGTAGCGACTTACTACAATAAATTCCTTTCTCTATTTTACTGCATCTTTAAAAATCTCATTGAACGGTGTAGTCTCCCGTAGAATTTAGTTTTAATGTAAACTACTGAAAAACTACCATTCTACTGCTCTGCAATATATGTGGCAACATTTTCAATTTTCACCAAATAAGGCTTGGTCTCCACTAAAAGCGTTTACAAACAATTAATCGAATTTTTTATGTGCAATTTAAAGTAATATAACTTAATGCTAACAAAATCGATAGGCGAATCCTTTTTGCAGTGTTTATTAATATAAAAAACATAGCAATTTATTAATGATAACAAAATATATTAGATTTCATTAAAAGTTCCGCTTGTTGACAAACTCTCTCTGAAGTATGTAACCAGCCTTATAAAGCTCGGCTTGTCAGGAAATGCCAATCTGACATTTGACACGGCGGTCTACTGATTGGTTCAACTCCAATAACGGCGGTAGAATTAAGCGCCGTGATTGGCCCGGTTCTAAACTTAAAACGCGAGGGGGGTGCATTTGTTGTTCATATTTTTATTGTCGTTCGTTCGTCGGTCGGCGTTCGTGCACTTTCGCTTTGAATGTATGTAATTTGTTTTGTTTGGTTTACGCCGGCGGGCGCGTGAATCTCGATAGTAAATTACGCGGCGTTATTTATATTTTCGTTCGCCTGCTGCGCGCATAGCTTTACCGTTCGTAACCGCGAAGAGATACTTTACATGTGGAATACGTTCGGTGTATTTATTTTTTCTGGAGTCTGTGAGGCTAGTGTTCATTTGTCGGTGATGGTGGTCGGTTAGTGCTCCTACGATGTCGGAAGCGACGACGCCGACGGGCGAGGCGCCGTTGCTGGAGCTGGACGACCGGGACGCGGAGCCCCGGACGCCGATGAAGCGGCTCGGCTCTACGAGAAAGCTGGCAGCATTTAACAGTGAGTCCCAATAACCTTTCACTTGTGTACAAAGCATTACTGGCTGGTTGCTCCTGATGCACGCTTTTGTTCAAATTTGGAACGTTTAAGCAGTGCAAACTTTGGTAAAAAACTTTACTTCAATGGAAGTTTGTCTATGCTTCAGGTACTTGTTTTTTAAACATTTTTTTTCAGTTCAGGATGCAATGACTTCTTGATTTGATGAGCTTAGGCATGTACCAAAATAGTCCTGATTTTTGGAAACACCTAAAAATTCTCATTTGACTTCTTTGTCAGAAATATCAATTCCAGTAGTTATACAATTTCACTAGTCCACATATCTATTAGAATTTAATTGTATTTTCTTTTTCAGTTTATCCTATGCCTGATCCTTGCAGTTCCAAAACATTTTAGATGACCAAGCCTTTCCTGAGTCCTGTATACCACAATGTCCTTCCTACACGTATTGTTTTCAATGAGGCATTTAAAGAACAGGAAAATGGAGTGATGATTGCTTGTGTTTATGAGGTAAAAATAAATGTGTCATGATAATAAAATTTTGCAAGATATTTTATGCACATTGCCCTTTTGTCGATTATTTGTGAATTTTGTCAATATAGTGAATTCTAAGATACTTATTATTTAAGTAAAGAGAGACTCTAGAACAAATACTTCATAATTTTAGTATAATAGGAACAAAAATAAAATAATCATTAAACATATGTATAACATACTTTTTAAATAATAGGTACCTACATAATTATATTTGTAAAAATAATGCACTGAAATCCTACTACACACCTAATATCAGCCACTAAAATTGTGAAAAGACTTTAACATTCAGTGAAGTGGCCAACATTAGTTTTTTTTTTATACTATGACGGTGGAAATAAGCATATGGCCCTCCTGACTGTAAGCGGTCTTCACAGCCTATGGAGACCTTCAACTCCAGAGGCGTTACATGCACATTGCCGACCCTAACACTCCACACCCTCGTTGAAGTCAGGTCAAATACAGGTTGTAACAAAAACACTTCAATTCCTTATTAGGACACATTTTATCTCATCATTCTCCATCTACTTCGAGGCTTAGCCTGTCAGCATAATTCAAAGGCTAACAAATCATATTCAATTCAGTCAACAGTGTTATCAGTAGCCTTGTGTTTTATGCTTGCAGTCTTAAGCTACTGCGTTAGATAACGCTCAATTTGATTTTATATTTCTTCGTGCTTGGTCACAGAATATAGAATAGTACAGAAAGGAATCTTCCTACAAAATCGAAGTGTGACAGCATTTCAGGGTCGAATCATGCTGTCCTTTTCTAATATCCCTTTCGGCTATTAAGGGTTGTCAAAATTCAAGCCCATTATCTTACCTGTGGTCGTGCACGCAAAGGGACGTCAAGTTGTGTTATGCCGGCTACATACGTAACGATAAATCGTTGCGATAAAACTGTGCAGTCCGACTGTGCAGATAAATCGAACCGTGTGTATGACAAATCGTTACGATAATCGACAACGATTTGTCATACACACGGTTCGATTTATCTGCACAGTCGGACTGCACAGTTTTATCGCAACGATTTATCGTTACGTATGTAGCCGGCATTAACCCTAATAATTGCTTAAATACAAGAATTGCTCGTTTAAAGGTTAATTAATTAATAAGGATAATTACATAGAAGTTTGCACTTGCGTGTGCTATCAAAATCGTTGCAGACTTATCCTGGTCTAACTTTAGTTAGATAATGATAATCAAATCCATAAATTAAAAACCATAACCGTCTCAACCTTAAAATTTCATAATTGTTATTATAACAAAGGCTCCAAAAATACATTGGAAACTGACGAGTTCCGTTCCACATACGCTGACAGTGCCCAGCTGCTGTTTACATTACACGTTCGATTCCGGCGAATACCTCTAATTTCGTGTTGTGGATGGATTGGAAACAGTGAGGTGTGGGAATTAAAAAAATACCTAGGTTTTACGATCGACGTTTATAGTTCCTAGGCAGTTTTGGGCCTTTTGGCGCCAATTTTAGATGGCATAGACAAAATAGACTATTTTTTACGTTTGTAACATTTCAGAAAAAATACCCAGATAATAAGGGCAGTTACATATAGCCTTTTTTGACAGTTTGGAGCCAGTGTATGGAAACTATTGTTTAGGTAGGTTGGCCAGAATGGGCAGGACGTACATTCATTAGAACTTCCTTAATAAACTTGTTTTCTGTCATCTGTGTGTCTACGAAAATGTGACAAAGTTACTATTAATTCCAGAATTACCTAAAACTCGTCACATAAAAATTGCTTGTGATAAACCCAACGTACTTTTCATAAGCTGCACTTTTGCTGAATAACATTGTAATAAATTGCAATACCGGCAGTGCTGCCAGATGAAATCTGAAATATTCAGTAGAAAAAAAATCTGTTTAGCAGTAGATAGGGGAAAAAAACAGTAGATTTAAAAAGTGATGTCTGCATAAAAAAAATGTCTGGTAAAATTGAACAAAAAAAATTTATGCACTGGCCTGACACCAATCTCCCATAAAAAATGTATTTTTCCCTTTTTAGGCCCCAATTTCGCACAGGAGCTTTTTCACCGCGCGTTAAAAAAGCGTTTGAATGACACAAATGGATAATCATGTATAGCTGGTCAAACAAATCTTGTCAGTAAAAAAAGTCGCGAAATTCAAATTTTCTATGGGAAAATATCCCTTCGCGCCTACATTTTTCAAATTTGCCGCATTTTTCTACTGACAATATCTGCTTGACCAAGTACATGTATTAACACGAAGGCGGTTTTTAAGCGCGGCGCTTTTTTATCGAGCACTGTTCACTAGACGACACGATACGACGGTATAAAGTAACTAGATGATCCAGTCACGACGAATAATCATTCGTTTTTGAAAAATCAGTAGCTCAGCAGCAAAAAGCAGTAGATCAGTAGATATTTTTAAAATCAGATAGATCTACTGCTTAATCAGTAGATCTGGCAACACTGAATACCGGTCGTTCGTAAGTAGGTGGCTAGAATGCAGGCGCCAGTCCCGCCTTGCTAATAAATTATGAATTGGTTTACGCAGAATATTCCGATCTCAGCCAGATCCCAGATTAGGTAAGTTGACTGACACTCGCGGTATTTCCTGGTTCAACGTGGTTTACTTATGGTAAATAGTTACTACCAGTTAAGCCAGTTTTGCTTAGCATGGATTACTAATTGTTTGAAGATAAGACAGAAATTAGCATAGTAGGCAACCGCGATAAGTACAGACAGATATTATGCATTTCATTAATTAACTCTTTCATTAAACAGAATTTTACAATTCAAATACAGTAATAACACCAATTATAATATAGTCTATGTAGATAAGACCCTACATTTTTAGGGTTCCGTACCCAAAGGGTAAAACGGGACCCTATTACTAAGACTTCGCTGTCCGTCCGTCCGTCCGTCTGTCCGTCCGTCACCAGGCTGTATCTCACGAACCGTGATAGCTAGACAGTTGAAATTTTCACAGATGATGTATTTCTGTTGCCGCTATAACAACAAATACTAAAAACAGAATAAAATAAAGATTTAAGTGGGGCTCCCATACAGCAAACGTGATTTTTGACCAAAGTTAAGCAACGTCGGGCGTGGTCAGTACATGGATGGGTGACCGTTTTCTTTTTGCATTTTTTCCGTTTTTTTTGCTTTATGGTACGGAACCCTTCGTGCGCGAGTCCGACTGGCACTTGCCCGGTTTTTTATTGTCTGTATGGACTTGTGAGCGATGAAATTGGAAAAAGTGGTCATGTCAGGTACCAATATGAATAAAAATTACATAGTGATAAGTAACAGACTTAATATATGTGAACTATATTTTTATATCAAGGAATATGAAAACTTTACATTGCGAAAAGAAATGTGGACTCCACACAAACGTTATAAATGGAGGTAATTGCAAAAAAAGTGCCAAGTATTTCCATAATTATATAATTTATGGCGTTTTTCGTCTTTCACTTAATCTTCATGTTTAATTAAACCAAAAATTCAACTATACGCATCATCATAAATGATAAACTCTAATCTCTAAATCAAACAATCATCAAATTAACTCTCTAATTACGGAGACTGCATGTAACGCATGTAAAAAATCATAGACAAACGTAATAAACATCACAACTCTCGTCGTTCAAAACCATGCCTTAACTTGCTGTCATACGTCACAATATTGAAAAGCAAAAAAGTGCACCGATTTAAGCCGTTAAAAATTAAGCACACGGCACTCTCGACCATTGTCTCATAAAGTCATAAGTAATATTTCCGTTTTGAGTTGTTTCCTTCGCGTAATGAATAAATGATGCTAATGTAGTGTGAGTGGTCGGCATTGGCCACTTCCGCGGCTTCAGCGTGGGCTCCCCCTCTGGGATAAAGCAGCGGTCCCTGTCTCACGTAGCTTTAAATGGGAGTGTCAGAACGAGAGGGTTGCCGATTTTATTTTTATAATAATTTGCGTGGGTTGCCAGACGCGATAAAGCGGCGGTATTTTACTATAAAGATTTTAACAATCAATCAATATCTACATATTTTGTACGATAACTGAAAATGTTAAAGTGACGGGGTTTGAATTTTTAAGTGTGGAAGATATCCAAGTTATAGGAAAAATCCGTTGGTCAGTAAGGTATACTCACTTAGTTACAAAGTTCATATCGTGTAGGTAAACTGCGCAAACTGCATGCCTCTAACTAATGACTATACCTTGAATCAATTACAATTATCGAGTAATTATTATCCCACCAAAAACATTCTGTAAAAAACTAGCCAAGTCTCGATGGAGCTGCTTGTTTATCTCTAAAAAGTAATGAAATCTAGACAAAGTCGTGCCAAGTCTAAGGTTCCTTACTGCGATTTCTTTACTATTATAGTTAATGTTGTGTGACTTGGCCGTTGAACCTTTGAAGGGTACACAAGGGTACAAAACCAGGTGCTCCATGACACCATTGCACCAATCTGCCATTGCACCAAAAAGAAGTGTTTGTTTCAGGCTCGCCCATACATAAGTATTATTGAAATACGCAGCTTTATCAAGCCTACAATTGACTGGTTATTGAATCAACGTTTTCCAAGTAGCAATTTTCCATCGTCAATGGGTAGCGGTTCTGGCGACAGATTGGTGCAATGGTGTCATGGAGCACCTGGTTTTGTACCCTTGTGTACCCTTCAAAGGTTCAACGGCCAAGTCACACAACATTAACTATAATAGTAAAGAAATCGCAGTAAGGAACCTTAGACTTGGCACGACTTTGTCTAGATTTCATTACTTTTTAGAGATAAACAAGCAGCTCCATCGAGACTTGGCTAGTTTTTTACAGAATGTTTTTGGTGGGATTTCACTTCTTTTTGTAGAAACCCCCTGGCACTGACTAAAATAACCGACTTGGTTTCACATTACATCTCAAAACTTTTTTGTAGTAAAAGCGTTGCGAGACTTGCACCTTTTTACCCGACTACGGCAACGCAAAAGGAGGGTTATGATTTTGACCGGTATGTATGTGGGTATGTATGTATGTATGTTCATCTGTTCCCTCATAACTTCTAAAGTACTTATTATAATTTAACAAACGATGTGTCATTCGAATCGTCTTAATCGTCCGCTGGTTATAGGCTATATGGCGTCACAAAAAAATGAACACGGCGCCCTCTAGAGGTCATAAAGTCACGAACCAAAAAACTAAAATTAAGTAATGATGATGTGTTATACATCATTGGAAAGAGCTCAATTAGCACATTTCAAATATATAAATATTGTTAGCTTTTGCACCCGGCTTTGCTTGCATGCGCCACATAAAACATTAATTTATCGGTTAGGTGATTCGAACTATGAATCTACAAGCGTTCTGGATTCTATCCGCGTGTTACTCGACTACGGCGATACAAAAAGGTTTTTGCAAAAGAAATTTGTTTGGCCGCTATACATGGTGTTTTTTTAATGTCCTGCAACATTTTATAACGTGAACAGGTATAGAAGTCCTGATCAGCCAAAATGTATGAAACAGTCAATTTTTTTACAAGATACGTACGTGTTCCGAAGCCGGGCGCCTTCGGCACCCTCGTACTAAAATTGTCGGGCGTCGGGCGTAGCCCGACGTACGCGTTCCAGAGCCGGGCGCCTTCGGCGCCCTCATACTAAAAGAGTCGGGCGGAGCCCGACGTACGCGTTCCAAAGTCGGGCGCCTTCGGCGCCCTCATACTAAAAGTGTCGGGCGTAGCCCGACGTACGCGTTCCAAAGACGGGCGCCGTAGGCGCCCTCATACTAAAAGCGTCGGGCGTAGCCCGACGTACGCGTTCCAAAGCCGGGCGCCTTCGGCGCCCTCATACTAAAAGAGTCGGGCGTAGCCCGACATACGCGTTCCAAAGCCGGGCGCCTTCGGCGCCCTCATACAAAAATAGTCGGGCGTAGCCCGACATACGCGTTCCAAAGCCGGGCGCCTTCGGCGCCCTCATACTAAAAGAGTCGGGCGTAGCCCGACGTACGCGTTCCAAAGCCGGGCGCCTTTGCGCGCCCTCATACTAAAAGAGTTGAGCGTAACCCGACGTACGCGTTCCAAAGCCGGGCGCCGAAGGCGCCCTTATACTAAGTGTCGGGCGTAGCCCGACGTACGCGTTCCAAAGCCGGGCGCCGAAGGCGCCCTCATACTAAAAGCGTCGGGCGTAGCCCGACGTACGCGTTCCAAAGCCGGGCGCCTTCGGCGCCCTCATACTAAAAGAGTCGGGCGTAGCCCGACATACGCGTTCCACAGCTTCGGCGCCCTCATACTAAAAGAGTCGGGCGTAGCCCGACATACGCGTTCCAAAGCCGGGCGCCTTCGGCGCCCTCATACTAAAAGAGTCGGGCGTAGCCCGACGTACGCGTTCCAAAGCCGCCGCCTTTGCGCGCCCTCATACTAAAAGAGTTGAGCGTAACCCGACGTACGCGTTCCAAAGCCGGGCGCCTTCGGCGCCCTCATACTAAAAGAGTCGGGCGTAGCCCGACGTACGCGTTCCAAATCCGGGCGCCTTCGGCGCCCTCATACTAAAACAGTCGGGCGTAGCCCGACATACGCGTTCCAAAGCCGGGCGCCTTCGGCGCCCTCATACTAAAAAAGTCGGGCGTAGCCCCACGTATGCGTTCCAAGGCCGGGCGCCTTTGCGCGCCCTCATACTAAAAGAGTCGAGCGTAACCCGACGTACGCGTTCCAAAGCCGGGCGCCTTCGGCGCCCTCATACTAAAAGAGTCGGGCGTAGCCCGACGTACGCGTTCCAAATCCGGGCGCCTTCGGCGCCCTCATTCTAAAAGAGTCGGGCGTAGCCCGACGTACGCGTTCCAAAGCCGGGCGCCTTCGGCGCCCTCATACTAAAAGAGTCGGGCGTAGCCCGACATACGCGTTCCAAAGCCGGGCGCCTTTGCGCGCCCTCATACTAAAAGAGTTGAGCGTAACCCGACGTACGCGTTCCAAAGCCGGGCGCCTACGGCGCCCTCATATTAAAAGAGTCGAGCGTAACCCGACGTACGCGTTCCAAAGCCGGGCGCCTTCGGCGCCCTCATACTAAAAGACTCGGGCGTAACCCGACGTACGCGTTCCAAAGCCGGGCGCCTTCGGCGCCCTCATACTAAAAGAGTCGGGCGTAGCCCGACGTACGTATTCCAAAATCGGGCGCCTGCGGCGCCCTCATACTAAAGTGTCAAGCGTAACCCGACGTACGCGTTCCAAAGACGGCCGCCATCGGCGCCCTCATAGGCACTAAAGGAGTCGGGCGTAGCCCGATATAGGCGGCGCTCTGCGTACATTTCTGTACTGAGGACGCCCGCGCAAAAGTAATATAAAGTGACTTCAAAAAGTTAGTAACGAAATCATGACCCCAAACTTAATTAAATAAAAAATAAGTTCAAAAACTAAAACCCGACTACTGCAAATCGCGCTCTAAAAAGTATGAAACAAGATAGAATTCTTATGTACAATTATCAAGCAGGAAATATTATAAATGTTACCTTTTTTTTTATATAAAAATACGTACGTAGTATAATTTACTGACTTTTTTTTATATATTTACAGAGATTCAGAGGATAGCCGTGGTCGTATGCCATATTACTTTTAAGTTTATAATCGTGGCATACGACCACGGCGATCCTCTGGATCTCTGTAAATATATAAAAAAAAAGTCTGTAAATTATATTACGTTGTATTTTTATATAAAAAAAATGGTAACATTTATAATATTTCCTGCTTGATAATTGTACATAAGAATTCTATCTTGTTTCATACTTTTTAGAGCGCGATTTGCAGTAGTCGGGTTTTAGTTTTTGAACTTATTTTTTACATGTAATGTTTTTGATGGGATCCCATCTCTTTTTGTAGGCAGTCCTTCTTTTCGGGTACTCATACCCATACTATGTATACACATATCATAACTAAACATATCTTCATTCATACTCACATCGTACATCGTAGTGTACCTTTACTTTACTTACTATTTGTAGGAACTGCAACAGTAACTTTGTAATATCATATATTTATATGGGATTACAAACTTACTTATGCAGTTCTTAGATCTTTAAAACGTGACTGATATTGCAATATTTTTAGGTTTTCCCTTTATGTGGCCATTAAACCCTAACTCTGTACCAAATTTCAGCTCTCTGAGTTTATGGGAAGTACTAGTTCTATTCTGATGATCATGAGTGAGTTTCATAAATGCGAAACTTTGCTTTCGCTTAACTTCGGGACTAAATGACCTACAGACTTGAAATTTTGGATTTTAAGTATGTGATTATAGCTTACTGGATGACCAAAATTTCTGCGTTCTGGTCTTATCCAGAGGTTCTCAAATAGGGGCCTGAAAATGCGGCGAAATGGTTCCAGTAAAGGATGGTACGGCAGTGTTTGCTTCGCGCTCGACTTGGCGGGGGCACTGCCGTGCCCCCCGATAGTGTATTTAAATAACTCCTTTTTTCAACTATAGCTTGGCAAAAAAGAGTAGAAATTAAAAAGTGGCAACACTGTAGTGTCGTCCCGTTTTCTTATATAAATTGGTTTGAAAGGGACGACACTACAGTGTTGCCACTTTTTAATTTCTACTCTTTTTTGCCAACCTGTAGACTAAAATGAGACGATATAATACTCGTATGTCAGTCGAAACATTATCACAGACACTAACTAGGCCGGGGTTGCCAAGAGATCAAAGATTTGTGCCAGTTTTCTTGCCAAATCCTGACCTATTCTTACGAACGCTAGTTTATTTCCACGAGAAATCGAATGGACACAAATCATATTGTACTATGTAAGGCAATGGTCCGACGAAAATAGCCATTTCAAAATTATAGTGGCTTAAACCAATTTGTCAGTCACTAACAACCATGAAAACTATACTCATCCTTTTCTTTTGGGTGATTACACTAGTGTTTTAAGACAAAGATAGTATGATTTTCTCTGTCTATGATTCAAATGAGAAAGTATATGTGTCCTTTTACAAAGTAAATGTGTGCCTGTAATTTGTAGTACCGGTTCTAGCTTTTTTCTCGCCGCCTTTTTCCATCTTGTGTGCCGCTTCCCTTACTGTCAAAGGGTATGCAATAAGGTAGGTAGGTAGTATGATTTTCTCTGTCTATGATTCAAATGAGAAAGTATATGTGTCCTTTTACAAAGTAAATGTGTGCCTGTAATTTGTAGTACCGGTTCTAGCTTTTTTCTCGCCGCCCTTTTCCATCTTGTGTGCCGCTTCCTTTACTGTATCATATATTTTACTGTTGTACAGGCAGCATCAAAAGTAACGGATCAGACTACACGTCAAAAGTATCTACCATTGTATAATAGCTAAACAATTAGAATGTGTTGCGAACGCAACCTCTTATTTGTATTAAATTCAATATATTCCTAAAGGCTCCTCTTCACGTTGGGCCAACGCCAACGAGGGACGCATTTATGCGTTAGAGGGAGCAAGTGATATTGCTGTCTCATTCTACCGCATGGCTGCGTCCCTCGTCGGCGTTGGCGTTGGCCCATCGTGAAGAGGAGCCTTAATGCAGTAGCTAAACGCAGCCGTCGGGCTCGGCTAGTATTCGGAAGCTTTTTCTAAAGCACCCAACAGGCGCGCTCCACATACTCTGTCTCTTTTGTACTGATCAAATATTGCAAATCACTCATCAGCCTCCATACAATAACCACCACTTCTGCATTTAACCGTTTAGTTAAGAAACCCTTGTTAACCAGTATATTAATCCATTTATTAATTTTTTTTTAATTTTTTTTATAGGACATTCTTACACAGATTGACTAAGTCCCACAGTAAGCTCAAGAAGCCTTGTGTTGTGGGTACTCAGACAACGATATATATAATATACAAATACTTAAATACATAGAAAACACCCATGACTCAGGAATAAATATCTGTATCATCATACAAATAAATGACCTTACTGGGATTCGAACCCAGGACCATCGGCTTCGCAGGCAGGGTCACTACCCACTAGGCCAGACCAGTCGTCATATTGGAAGATTATATCAATTCACTAAGAATTAAAGCTTTTTATTTGAGTCGCCGAGATCCTGACCTGCACGGCGGCTACAGGCTGTAACAGACACTTTAAGGGGCCCACTGATTAACAGTCCGCCGGACGGTATCGGCCTGTCAGTTGTTCGGAATTGTCAAAATTGTGTTCTAACTGACAGGCCGATACCGTCCGGCGGACTGTTAATCAGTGGGCCCCTTTAGAGCGCAAACTGCAGCGATATAGAATAGAATAGATTTTTTCGTAAGCACAAACAAACGACACAGTATACATAATATAAAAGAAAACACAAAGTAAGATTAAAACGCAGTACATATATCTCTATCTGGAAATATATTTCTTCTTCTTCTTCTTAGTCGTTATACTCTTTGCAGAGTGGTGTGGTCAACTGCTGACATAAGGCACAGATGTTGCTTGCCGTACGATTTCTCGCCATTTTCCGAGGAAATATATTTCAGAGTGACAGATACTTGTGCAGCGTTATTTCATCCGCTACAATTCATGTTGACTGTACCCCAACTTTCCGTAATAAGTATTAGTTTAAGTTTAAAACGGATTTAACGATTACATGCCCAAATTGCATTTTACTCGTGGCCAAAAACGGCGCGCCGCCGGCTATTACCTTGATTAAGTTTAGGGATAGGGACCCTAAATACGGAGCCGTCTAATAAGGGCTTCATGCATTAATATTACCACCGGATTCTACTCTTTTTTTTGTAGGACTGTAATTGGACAGTAGTGTCTGGTTCTCTTGACTGTGCAATCTAAAGGCAGAATAAAAGTCTAGATTTCTAGAATCTACCAGTACAGTCATGTAACTGAGCAGCAATAACCAAGCCAATGTCCTGCGCTATTCGCAAAGCCCACCACAACGTAATAAACCGGCATAACTAACCTCCGACTACCCATAATGGACCTAGTAGGCCTAGCACAGGGTTATAACTGCGAAAATCGAAGTTCATCATTTTTCTCTGTCAGTCTAATTACGCCTTCATTGGAGTAAAAGAGAAAGATCCCCGCAATTTGCGATTTTCGGGTTTCGCGGTAGCCCCTCAGGAGCGGCACGACATCTCGCCCGCGAGATAGACTACCCGTCTTTAACTACTACTAAGTACGGGCTACTTTTATCGTCAATGCAAGCCAAACGGTTAAACTAGGGATCTACACCCTTTTGGGAAGAAGAGCCAACCGCAGAAAAAATTACAAAAATCGCCATTTTTGGGAATCTCATAGAGCCGCAAATGTTACACGTTGTAGCCACATTCTTGGGTCAAATATGCCAGTTATCAGAGGTCAGATTATACTAGAGACGGGCTTTCAGTCGAGAAATCATGAATAGGGATGGTGAGGTCGCATCTGCGCTAAAATCGTTTCACGCCTACGCTCAGCTTGGAGTGCAGTTCTGCCAACCTAACCCAAAAAATCGTATGTCGCTTTTATCATCGTGTAGATACACCCTTATCGACTACGCGGTAGAACTTTCTTTTGCATAAACCTGTAACTGAATATTATTTGCTATCTTTTTCTGTGCTTGCGTTTTATTCGCTGTTTATGTAAAGTTGGAACTTGTTTTGCCATTGTATGCAATACGAAAGTCTGTTATTTGTTACTCTATAAGTGAAAGACTTGGAGGATCAGTTATTTCCTTTGCGGTGCGATGTCACTTGAAAAGATGGCCATTTGTTGTTTAAACTTGGGTCAAGTTGTTCATTGTTAAAGTAAAAGTCTGTAGCAGTCAAGACTATAAAATAAAGTTGTTAGGAGCAGTGTATATTGCTCATTCTTTTGTTGGGGTGATTACATTAGTGTAAGAAAAAGACAGTATGAATTTCGTTGCTTATGTTTAGTATTAGAATACTCGTAGTAGATTTCTATTCTTCTTCTAGATTTCTATGCTTCTGTCCGTAATTTCGCATGCGTAGAACGCTTAGAAACGTAGAAACGTCTTTCCCCAGAAATCAAACTGAATAATATCTTCATACCATATTTCGTCCGTTTAAATCAGTTCAGCGGATTAATCATGAAGAGATAACAGAGTTACTTTACCTAACTTTTATGATACTTATTAGTAGGGATTCATGGTAATGACTCCATAGAGCGTCTCGTAGTGCAGGGAAAGGTCGAACGCACCAGGCCACGTGGTAGATCACCAATGAGATGGACAGACCAGATAAAGGCCGCAACTAAGTGCTCGGTTTACGAATGTACCCGGAAAGCTGCAGTCCGCGACGAATGGCGCCGTATTAGCAAGATCATCACTCATCGAGATTTACAATGATGACCACGACCACTCTGGCAAGAGTGTACCGACTAAGAAGAAGAAGTAGGGATTCATGGCCTAGGTTCGAAATTAGCCAGGCCAGGGTCGCCGTTGCCGACCATGGCACGAATAGTTATAATACTCGTAATAAAGGGATTCATATTCTATAGAAGGGGTTAATGATCTTAGAACATATTGTGATACTGATTCCATTTAAGGACAACTTTCTATGTAAATCCATATTGAACACAACGACATATTCCGACTATTGCGCATGCGCATGGTAGAGATTATTCCATCATTGTCACACCTTTGATCGATGAATGATGCATAAACGCATAATGCATAATGCACTGCCTTCTACGTAGCTCGAAGGAAATCGCAGTTGTCAACACATTTAGCTATTGTGATGGCTTGGACATTTGCTCAATCAAATCGCTTCGACTGGTTTATTGAGATGATTTCGAAATGTTGGAAGAATAAGTATTGTTGTTAAAATGCAAAATATACTTCTTAAAATCTTACCAGCTGAAAATAAATGTCTGTATAAGATAATCAAAACGTTTAATTATGTTAAAAATAAATCAATTCTTTTTTTATGTAAGCTAAGGCAAAGGCCGTGTTAAAATTCGTATTTTTTTACGAATTCCCAAAAAAATGCCAACTTAACCAATTGGCCTACGCGTTTATTTAAAAAAAAAACATCGGATTTTCAGAAGAGTCACAAATCTTAACTGAACCCAATCGCTTTTACAGGATGCGTAAAACGAAAATTGAAAAAAAGACGTCGTTATAGCGAGAAATCAGGCAATCGCGCAAAACTGAGATAATTATCTCAAAAATATGTTTCTTCAATTCCCAAAGTATCTTTTAACTGCACCCCACTCGTCTTAAGTCTTAAGGGAATATGCGTAATGCATGTCGGTCATCCACGATCTCATTACGATGCGAGGCAACTCGGGGCCCAGACGACATGTTTTATTTATTTAATTGCTACAGGACAACTTTATTGCCTATTAACACGCGATTACGGACGTTTATTTAACACAACTGGCTATTTCGCGTGCACTATCGGATACTTATTTTTGTATTGGGCAAGCCGCAAGCGTAGGGCTTTAAAACTAGTGACTGGACTTTTCTATAGTATTTTTTGGATATAAAATCTGAAAATCGTCGAAATGGCCGTATACGACGGGCAGAAAAATATGCTAGTTAGAAAACTCTGAAACCTCTCTAAGATTTCAAAGTGTACAGTAAAGCAGCGGTCGGCAGCCTTTTAACAGCCAAGGGCCACATAGCAGTTAACGAAGTGGACGCGGGCCGCACTTTGTTAATATTTATGACTTTATCAGACCCAATTGTCATCGGTCAATATTACATACAAAATACTTCAAAATAGCCCGGGAGGTTCGCGGGCCGCTGGTTGCCGACCGCTGCAGTGAAGGAACAGTTTCAATGAGTTTCGATGTGTAACGCCATAACTAGTAAGCCAATTATCCAACAAGGGAAAAATATGCGCAACTGCCACTGGTGTAAGTGTAACACAATCTATTAATTGACCCATAGTCAATTTGACTTCACTATTCGCATGTCCGACTGACCTATATAGTCACTCTCGTCAGTCAATTGAGTGATCAATAGCTGCAATCCGTACATGGCAATTAACCTCTGCTGTAAAACATTGAATGTGCGATACTGACGACATTTACAATTCAAAACTCTCGTAAATTACACGCGACAGTTATTTAAGACTTCTAAGAGGGATGTGACATGTGATAATGAACGTGCATGAACTGTAGGGGGCAGCACAGATGCCCCATTTGAGGAGTCGTTTGCCAGTAACTCGTAGACAGAAAGGATCATGCTGTATTTTTCTTATGCCCGCATTACAACAATATAAAGAGAAATTAGTATACTCGTAGTTTTCTTTTCAACTGTTACTGCAGACAAAACTTGTTTGCCAGACTTAAGGTACGACTGTTGTTATGAGATTTCTTCAAGAAATCCAGATTTCTCACAAGTCGAGTTGTTTTTGCCAGATTTCTGCGAAATCTTTACCATTGAATAGGAATCAATGCGCTTACGCGTATTGTATAAGTACACATGTACGTGTTTATGCATAATAAAACGGCCAGTATAAATATTCTGTTTATTCAGAGATTTTCCTTGGAATGAGGTTTTATTTATTTTAACACAAGTCTATTTATAAATATTGTCCCACTGCTGAGCAAAGCCATTCCACCATTTTTTCCCAGAGTGCTAATCCATATCCATATCCATAATATCCAGGTAATAAGTAGAAGTACATGAAAGGAAGACGAATGGGGAAGAGGAAGACTTTGCTTCTATCATATCCTCAGTATGATAGAATAAATAAATAAATAGATAGGAGAAAACCGATGCTTATTAAATACAATAAGAAATAGGAGAGGCATAATGGTAGGACATATCACCTGATACGGCATGAACTTTTCCTAAACATTCTGGAAGGCAGGATTGAAAAGACAAGAAGTGAAACCTAAATTTACTAAAAGAACTGGAAGAACTAAAACAAAGAAATGGTTGGCCATTACTCCACCGACAATAGCAAGATGACGAATAAGTACATAGACGGCCAACCAGTGGCCGAGCGTCAAATACACCTATAGACAGGGTAGGCCACACTTATGTCATTATTTATAAAGAAAAAATATCTATCAGGTAATGCAAGACTTTACACCAAGTAACTAACACGGTGACTAGTTGTTAGTTTAGCGTTTTGCACGTGCTCTCTTCTTGAAACTATAAATAATATAGCTGTATCCACAGGTAAAGCTAAACCAAAATACACAGCCTATTTTAAACGTAAGTGTATAAATTCTCTAAGATAAACACTCCCGTGAGAGCTCTATAGGCTACACCACTTTCTGGTATTTCTGTAACCATTAACGCAACGGATTTTATGAGTTTTATGTCCTAATCCGTTAATTTTAACTCGAATGTGATAAAGGAGTTGAGTTCCAGACGTATAGATCACATGTGGCCAGCAAATGGGGTTCGAAATTTAAATTCTTTGGAAGACGAAATTATTGGTGTCACTGGCCGCTTTTCAAGATGAGGCGTGAAATGAATACGTCGCAGCCACAGATAATATAATACTGTGCTGTATGGGTAAGCGTATGTTTGCATTACAAATTGATCTTGTGTCTATTTTTACTTTTAAAAGAGTTGTTATTTTTACCCCAAGATCATCACAGTATAAGTTAAAGATTTATTTGCTGCGCAAATGAATCCTGATCGTGATTTACATTAAATTTTGAATACCTACATAAGTATCTATAGTTACACTGATATTTTTTTTTACGAGAAACATTTTGAATGTTATAAAAATAATGGCGAAGCAAAAGCAACGTAACGTAGTTTTAATCTTGCTTTTAGGAGCATATAAACATTTTATGATTCCACTCACACACACGGCGAAGCGATTTGACATAATGTATGTTAACTGGTTTAAATAACGACTCAGACAGACTTAACCCTTTGATTTAACGTTCCGGATCGATCAGAGCTAAATCCGAAGCCGTATAATAGCGCTAACCATGACACTAACTAATTTAGTTGTGGTCAAAACTTCACAGGCTTTGGTTCTATGTTAGCTCCAGTTATATATTAGGTACGAACTTGGGTAGTAGGTATATTATTCAGTATAGTGGTCAAAAATTTACATACTACTTGTTAGGTTAGAAGTGAAATATGCAGTGCAGGTCGAGTAAAATGTATAATTAGAACAGTCAGCAATCTATATTTTGCATTTTCTATTACCTATTTTGTGTGATTTTGCGACGCGACGAGGACATTTTAAGCATTATTTGGTTACCTACTCACCAAATAAATTGTCGTAGCCACCGCCATTTGTCGACACTATTTATTTATTATAATATATATAACTACTTGTTAAGGGGATTATTTTACTTCGATATTTAAAAATTATGTGGACTGTATTCAAACGAAATACGAGACGAGATACGAAACGATATACCGTGGAACTTAGGACAGGCTAGGTCAATTGGTAAAAGCACTCACCTTGCTGAGCTGTAGATGACGGTGCAGCTCTCGGTGGAGGCTGGCGCAGGCTTCTCAGACCTTCGGCTCGTCTAGACTTACCTCGAATCCGAGTTACCTGGACCAGCGTGGACACCGAAACGGAGCAGGAGCAGTGCTTCTTCAACTGATTAGCCTTCCACAATGAGTACACACAGTTTACAGACGAAATTGAATCTTTTAGATGAACCGAGACGATAATATTCGAAAATAATAACTAGCGCAGCGAGATGCGCCCGACATGTTACATTTGCGATACGAGAAGGGGGAAGTATATTTTTTTTTTTAAAGTTTGAACGATAATGTTGCCAGGCGAAATTATTTTAAGACTACAATCCTTAACATTTTCCGCCCACCAAAATACAACGTATTTTCCACAAGTTTGTACTGTTATTGTCAACTGAGGATAAAATAGAATCGATATGGCTCAGGGTTTATTTTCCTATTACTATATATTTTTTACTTTAATCTAAATCTACGATAAAATTAATACTTATGACTATATGATAGTGAATTAACACTAGTTTTGCAAAGGTAAGGGACACAGTTTAACTATCGGACGTTTAAGTTCGCCCGATTCTGTGCGAACTGTGACAACTCGACAAATCCCGTCACTTCCTGGATGGAGTTGTACCACCCGGCCAATTTTCCACTTCATGGGGCTACATTGCTCATTGACAATGAGCACGAGCGTCCCGACGACAATGTTTTTCTGACCATCGAACCATTTGTGGCGTTGCTGCAATGTGTGCAAATATTCGAGGTGCCACTTGCGCCAGAAATCTTGATGGATCTTTTGTAATAATTTCCATCTCTGAAGTGGACCTAATTTCGCATCTACCATGTTGCTTTCAGGCAATATGGTGAGCGGCTCCAAAGTAAGGAAATGTCCGGGGGTCAAAACTGACAGGTCGTTTGGGTCCGAGCTGACAGGGGACAAAGGCCGTGAGTTCAGCATCGCCTCAATTTGGGTCAAAATGGTATAGAATTCCTCAAATGTAAGGCGCTGAGAGCTCACGACGCGAGCGAGATGTGTCTTTACTGACTTTACACCAGCCTCGGCTAACCCCGAGAAATGTGGGCTGCCGGGCGGGTTAAAAACGAAATTTATTTGTTCTGCACGTGAAGCCTTGGCCATGAATTCTTGGAGCATATTGGATGCGCCAATAAAGTTTCTACCCTGATCCGAGATCAGCCTAGAGCACCGACCGCGGCGCGAAATGAAACGGCGCAGAGCTGCGAGATATGCCTCTGTGGTGAGCTCTGAGGCCAGCTCAAGATGTACTGCTTTGGTGGCAGTGCATACGAAAACGCAAATATACGATTTAAATGTGCGTAGACCGCGGCCCCGGGCCAAACAAGTATCAAAGGGACCAGCGTAATCTACTGCCGCTGACGAAAATGGTTTAATTTGATTAATTCGAAACGATGGTAAGTTGCCCATTATTGGAGGAGATGCCACTTTAGGCCGAGCGCGAAAGCACTTCATACAAGATGAAATAACCGAGTTTATAGCCCTTCTTGCCGATAGAACCCAGAATTCTTGGGCTAATAAATTTTGCAATGTTTGCAATCCAGGGTGCATAAACCGGTGATGGTAATCCTCAATGATCAACGTAGTCAACCTGTGATCACGAGGCAATAATAGTGGATGTTTCACATCGAACGACAGGTCTCCTTTAGACAGGCGACCGCCCACCCTTAGCATTCCACGCTCATCCACAAACGGCGCCAATTTCCGCATGGGCTTCGATAGAGAGTGGGGTGACTTATCTGTCAACAAGCACCGCAATTCTGAAGCGAAAGCTCGCTCCTGGACATGTTTCACGAGAAAGTGAAGAACTTTCGTAATTTCTTCAGACGACAGGTTCGGATCTGTGATTTTCGACAATGATTTTTGCAAGTTATGCATGAACCGAAAACAATAAGCGAAAATACGCAATATGCGTTGTAAAGACGAGAATCTGCTTAAGATGTTGTCAATCAACGATATATTAGAGTCTGTGAACAAACTATAGATTTTTTGCTCGTTCGAAGCGGCTTGATCAGAAAGGATCTCAGATTGCGGCCAAGATTCTTGAGGATTAGACAGCCAAGTAGGCCCCGCCCACCATAGCGTATTCTGGATTAAATCAGCAGGTAACAAACCGCGGGAGCCGCAATCCGCTGGATTATCCGAACCAGACACGTGGTGCCAATTTTCAGGGGGGACGTTCTCTTGTATGTGCGCAACCCTATTAGCCACAAAAGTTTTCCACTTTGATGGACACGAACGAATCCAAGTCAGCGCGACAGTAGAATCTGACCAAGCGTGGATATCATCAAAAGTGTGAAAATCTTTTAGAGCTTCTGCAAACGAGACAATCAAATCTGACAACAAGACAGCAGATAACAGCTCACATCTCGGGATAGAACATTTACGAAGTGGGGCCACTTTCGTTTTAGCGCAACAAAGACGCACGACAACGGATCCGTCATTTTGAACGACACGACAATAAATGACAGCACAGTAACCCTTCTCCGAGGCGTCACAGTACCCGTGAAGCTGTAACGATACGAAAGATACAACCATTCTACGGGGAATGGACAACGAGCTCATTTCCGCCAATTGCGATTTGAATTTACGCCATTCTTGAGCGATAGCGATAGGAACCTCGCTGTCCCAATCGACACCAGAAACCCATAGAAGTTGTATTAAATATTTTGCGAAAAATACGACAGGCGACAATAGACCCAGAGGATCAAAAATACGAGCGATGTCCGAGAGGATCGATCGCTTCGTACAACGACAATCATTCAAGGAGGTCTTGAATGTGAAAGTATCTTCCTTGGGAAGCCACGACAAACCGAGAATTTTTAACGATAAATCATGGACGTTTTCGAAATTGTGAAGTTGATCTGAGTACAGCTCTGAACCAGGCAAACTTCCTAGAAATTTAGGGCTGTTAGAGGTCCATTTGCGCAGATGAAGCTGAGCAGACGATAATATTTCCACCAACTGTTGTCGTAACACCAACGCATCCTCGACAGAGTCTGCACCTGACACAACGTCGTCGACATACGCATCCCTAGCCAACACTGCAGCACCTTGAGGAGCACGAGACGAAAACTCCTTTGCTAATTTCGATATGCACCAGAGCGCCTGATATGGAGCACAGGACACACCATAGGTCACTGTGAGCAAACGATAATCTTTCACGGGATCATCAGGTGACGGGCGCCACAAAATGCGCTGATAGTCGCAGTCCTGTAAATCGACAAGGAACTGCCGGTACATTTGTTTGATGTCACCGGTGAACACTACTGCATGCCATCGAAAACGAGCCAGCAAGTCAAATATGTTATTTTGCAATTTAGGGCCGGCAAGCAATGTATCGTTCAAGGACTTCCCTGAAGAATCCTGGGCGCTAGCGTCAAAAACACAGCGAAGAGGAGTAGTGGAGGAGTCAGGGCGCAAAATTCCGTGGTGGGGGATGTAATAAAACTGACCTTCAGACGACAAGGGAGGATCAACTTCCACCATGTGACCACAACTAAGGTAGTCATCCATGAAATTGACATAAGCTGTCCGAAACTGAGGATTCAATTTGAATTTCCTCTCTAAATTTAAGAGACGCTTGAGAGCTATCTCACGAGAATTTGAAAACCTGGGTTTATCCTGAGGGTCGACATAAGTTAATGGTACTACCATCCTACCCTCGGAAGTGCGACAATATGAAGTTTCCATTTGGTTTTCACACGACATTTCTGATTTCGACAAAACGATATTTTTGGGAGGATCTACACTTTCCAGTTCCCAGAAGCGCTTGATATTATTGTCTAATGATAGACTCGACACGAGATAGCACCTCTGAGTATCACCTTCTGAACCTTTATGACAACGAGAACGAGAAGTGTTAACGTTTATAGGGCACTCACCCATCACCAACCAGCCGAAAACAGTGCGGACAGCTATGGGCTCATCTGCGTTGCCCTTGACAACGCCAGATTGTAGTGCAGCAGCGAAAAGGTTGACGTTAACCAACATGTCTATAGGTCCAGATTTGTGGAAAGACGGATCAGCAAGATCTAAATCCTTCAGATGCCTCCAAGAAGACACATTCAGTGGTTCTGGTGGCATATCATGGCAGATCTTGGGAAGCACGAACGCTTCAAACGAAAATTTGCATGAGGAGTCCCCATTCGAAGGAACTATCTCACAATCGACAATTCCAAAAGTGTCAGTCGATGACAGACCAACACCGTTCACCGTTGGTGAATTATTTCTAATTGGTATTCCAAGTTTTTGAGCGCACTTCAATGTTACAAAGTTACAAGCCGAGGCATTGTCCATCAGCATTCGAATTGGTACAAAATTATTAAATTTATTTTTTATCAGCACGATAGCTGTCGAGAATAAACTTGGTGCATTTGCATTATGCACAGCCAATGCCACTTGGGTCGGCTGAGCTGTTGGTTCCAACTCCTTATCCTTTTCGAAATGCAATAATGTGTGGTGTCTGCGCTTGCAGATGCCACAAGTCACCGATGATTTACAATTTTTAACCGAGTGTGATGGCCTACAACAAAGTATGCAAAGTCTCCTCTCCTTAACCTGAGCAAACCTTTCCAATGGCTGCAGTTCCAAAAATTTAGTACAGTTATCCAATTTGTGTCCCGGTGCGGAACACATAGCACAGTTGCTCACTGGCGGCACAAGGAGAGCAGGCTTAGCCTTATTCGACACTGGCTTACTATACACTGGTTTGCTAGATAATGTTAACGACTTACCAACGCTGTTCTCTAATGCCTGGCTCCGCTTTTCAATAAACGAAATTAATTCCTCATAACTGGGAATTTCTGTGTTTGATTCAAGTTGCAACTCAAAAGCTTCCTTACTACTAACATCTAATTTTGACCAAAGTGCATGGAATAACATAAAGTTCCTGTCAGGCAATTGATACTTTGATAAAATTTCTAAGTTTTCCTTAAAGGTTCGACAAACTCTAACTAATTCCGATGCAGTCTTGGACTTCGCCGCCTCACAGTTTAATATTTTTTCATAAAATATACTGGCAATCACCCTTTTTTTCTCAAAATGTAATTTTAGTGTGTTATAGGCCATTAAATAATTTTCATCACATAATGGGTAATTTTTAATTAAGTCGTAAGCATGGCCGGTAACACTCGACAACAAATAGTGCAATTTTTCTACTGCCGGGATATTTTTACTGTGAATCAGCGAGTCAAAGATCTGGATGAACGACACCCAATTCTCAATTTTCGAATCGAAAGGAACTATATTAATTTTAGGTAATTTAACACTCGAACTTGAACCGCAACTGTCACTTTTATTTAACACTTCAGGTTTTATTTCTGCTAAACGTATTTTTATGGATTTTACCATTTGTTCGAACTGTGATGATATTTCTAATTCACTTGACCTATCACCAGCTGGAATCGCCGAAAGCAATTCAATTTGAAAGGCATGAAATTCACTTTCAAGTTTAATTACATCTTGTAAACAATAACCTTGCAGATCGGAACTCTTGATATACTCCATCCGCACAAACGCATAATCCCGACCTACACGGCTCTTGTCGAAACTTTCGGACGAATCCCCACCAAGTGTCATGTTTATTTTGTAAAAATATGTATATTGAATCACTAAAACAACAACAAAACTATTTGATTCGATAATAATGATAGGTTATGATTTTCAATTGACAACTTGTCAAAAATGACAGCTAAAAGTTGCGTTCAGAAACGTAATTAATTCGACACACAATTTTAGTCTATGAACTAAACGCTCGATAGTTTAACTAACGGAAAAACGCCCAAGCCAAGTGTTTCAATCTTACCCTCCAATGTTTTTATGATTTTACAATGAACAATTTATTGACGAAAATTGATATTTAAAGCGAAAATAACCACGGTCACCTTACAAGTTATCCGGATCGTGGGACCAAAAAATGTTAAGGGGATTATTTTACTTCGATATTTAAAAATTATGTGGACTGTATTCAAACGAAATACGAGACGAGATACGAAACGATATACCGTGGAACTTAGGACAGGCTAGGTCAATTGGTAAAAGCACTCACCTTGCTGAGCTGTAGATGACGGTGCAGCTCTCGGTGGAGGCTGGCGCAGGCTTCTCAGACCTTCGGCTCGTCTAGACTTACCTCGAATCCGAGTTACCTGGACCAGCGTGGACACCGAAACGGAGCAGGAGCAGTGCTTCTTCAACTGATTAGCCTTCCACAATGAGTACACACAGTTTACAGACGAAATTGAATCTTTTAGATGAACCGAGACGATAATATTCGAAAATAATAACTAGCGCAGCGAGATGCGCCCGACATGTTACATTTGCGATACGAGAAGGGGGAAGTATATTTTTTTTTTTTAAAGTTTGAACGATAATGTTGCCAGGCGAAATTATTTTAAGACTACAATCCTTAACACTACTTATTGCACAACGATAATTTATTATTATTGTGCAATAAGGTCAACAAATGTTGTACCTAACTTTATTTAAACAATGTAATAAATTCTCGACAATATCCAGTGCTCCAGATTGCCAAAGAAAGCATTGAGGTTACTCTATGGTACGAGTATTATACTTTCATGAGGGCTTTCGATGCTCGATTCACGATCGCCGGGGTCAAGCCAGTTTGTGGCGCTACATCGTGCTATAACGCCGTTTTTTTACCAAAACCGAAACGCCTTAAGCGCTGCAGAAGCTTACTAATAATCCATATTGTTATCTGACAAGTTTTAAACCTTAATGCAATGTAATATAGTCCATATATCGACATTTAAGAGTTTTGCTGTTAACATTCTTTATTTGTTTTACAGGAGGGATTTACGTTAACAATAACTAAACGCGTCGTGATAATGAGCTCGTTAATCTACATCCTCTGTGGACGTCTGGTCATAGACAATTTTCGAATTTATGACCCGAGACTTTTGGCGCCATTGCGTTTAGAATTTAGAATAACAAGGTGGCGTGTGTTGCGCTTATAGGATATTTGTTAAAATACTGTGAATTTTCTTTGTATTTTGTTTTTTTGTCTAAACTAGGTTTTTATACGCCGGTTAGGTACCTAATATATGGTAATTTAATATAGCAAGAATAATTCAAATTTATTACAATCCGAGTAAGTACTTAGGTATTCGTATAAACGGCTTTACCCTTATGAAAGAAAAGTTATTATTCATTCACATTTCAATAGTGACGATTCAACAATCCTCGTGTCATAAAGTTTTCAGAATTATATCCACGTTTTACGGTATACTTGCTATTAATACATAAATATAAACACGGCTTCTCTGACTATATAAACAATCTCATTTTAGAGCCCGAATAGTTTACATCGATCAAGTTCCAAGATTTCAGATTATCAAAACACTGTAAATCACATCTAGCGGCCGTGAACTCGTCTGGATTCTCTAAATTTAGCCATATCGGTTCAGCCATAATTTGTCTTCCTGCCAAACGCAGTATCCCCCTCAGCACGTCTGTAAATCTGTTTCGGGGGTAATGAAGTGGAAATGTGCTGATCCCAGCATGTACGCATTTGTCCTGTCACCATAAGTGAATGCTAATGCAGAGGATCCTTTATGCATTTAGTTCCTAGAATTACAAGCGCCTAATATAAAGGCCATAGTTAGAGATGATGAGATTGCGGAACGCGGAACAAGTTGCAGAATGCGGAAGCTTCCAAAAAGTTGGGAAAGTTCTAGGTCCTAGGAAATTTTTGGAAGATATCGCAGGAAACAAAGGAAACTTTTATTATAGAAATGGGAAATTTAGCCGAAGAACGAAAAGAAAGGAATTGTCTGACTACTCTGGATCTGGAAGTAGTTACTCTGGAAGAGAACCAAGTAAGAACTTAGTTTCCAGTTCTAGGCTTGAGAATCCGACTCCCGCTGGACAGACTCTTTAAAGCTGTGACCTAATACATACTTTGTTAGTTTGTAGGTTTAATTTTCGTGGCGCAGCACTAAGAATACTAAGATGGATTGCTGATCGCTTCCTCAGAAGTTGTTTTGTTCAGAAATCTGAATATTCATCGCTGAAATATAACTTCAATTGTAACTAATAGCTACCATTTAGCACTCGTTATCTTTGCAAAGAGAAATATTGCTTCATTTACATTTCTGTTCACTGGTAACCTTGAGGCTTCCGTAATTTAGCTAAATTATCAGAGCTGAGACTTCTATTATTGAATTTAAATTGTTGTAAAGAAGTTGACGGAGTTATTAAAAATTCAGACACGTTGTACTCTTTAAATCAATTCAATTTACATATTAGTGCGTCTACACACAGGAACACACATGTAAGTACTTATTATAGTTACTTACTGTCCATCCACGCATAAGATCCGTAACAGGCATTATAAAACTTATCAATTGTTTACTGTATTTTCACACGAAAAAAAAATGAAACTCCAAATTCAAATTGATTTCAAATTCAATGGCTGTGCTACATCAAATATGCCAATACATTTTCAGTACCATTTTTATAAGCATAATGCGGTCTAGTCATAGACAAACCGCAAAACAATTAATGGAATAATTACTACAAGTTTCCCTTATTCAACTGTCTGTCGTATTCCTTGTATGAATCACAATCTCAATTATCAGCATAATGGCGCCGATCCAAAAGCCTTCCAATTGTGTTTTGAATTCAGAACGCATAAACGGTTTTTGTGTCCGATGGCTGTGGCTGTCTGTGGCGGGTTGTCGCTGTGATTCAACGAGCTATATTTAGTGGCGCCTGAATGGAGCCACGCCTTACGCACTCCAAACGCACCAGTGTTGCCAACTTGGCATAAATGATGCCAGATCTGGCATATTTTCACTCGCTTTGGCACCAAAATTTTCCATTTAGCATCTGGCATATTTTTTAGCATAATTTAGTCTAAGCCAAGTTTGCACCAACTTGGCAGCAACAACATGCGCCATCGCCTTATGTGGTTCATATTTTCATATGAATTTTGACTTTTGCGGACGGTTGGACGTCGACGGACTATATAAAGTTGATCAAGCAGATCTCGTCAGTAGAAAAATGTATCTGTTTTAAGTGTCTAATTTTAAGTGACATTTTAGCATTTTTTTCAGCATATATTTCAAAAAACTTTGGCATAATCTAGACATTAGTCTAGCATTTTTTTTAAATCCGAGTTGGTAACACAAACGCACACCGTGCTAATACATTTCACAGAGACACTTCCTCGTCATGGGTGTAGGTATAACTTGGAAAGTGCAATCCGATTTATCTTACCAAACATCTTTGATAGGAAAGAAAATTTGTCTTATGTCGAATCGAAACTCTACTTATAAATCTTATAATTGCTGCTTTACTACTGCTCAATCATAGGTTGAGAAAAAATAGCTATCAAGTTCCATCCTTTAGATTTCAGCGACTATTATTGACATAACATCTTCTTTTATCAATGCTACTTAGCTAGTAAACGGCGGTGGGGTCGTCATTTCATCGGTGTTTGACATCACTACGATAACCGGCAAGGTCACATCACTAGAGGTGGTCGTCCATCTTAGATTGGTTTTACGCGAGAGCGTCCTCGCATATTATTTCAGAACTATATTCTCATATTTGTGATTCCCTAATAAATGTTGTTATAAAGTGGTGTCTGGTGTTTTTACTCTTACACTAGACAATGCGGCTCTGAATTCAGTACGGATATGATGGTCGTTCTTGTCTAAGCGACAGCGTGATAAAACGGTGTCCGTCACTTTCTATCTCACGGTGTTAAAAAGTGACAGTTATTTTATTACGTGGATAAAGATGGATAAAGCCATCCATAATAAGCTGGCTGATGTCTGTTATCGCCCTAAAAGTACTTAATCATGTTATTATAAACTCGGCCCGATAGAAAATCGCAAAAAACTAATACAGAGGCTTGATTTAAGAGCTCCAGATGCGATGAGTTCACTGAGGTCGCGACTTGAAGGACTGTCCATACTAGAGATGCCACGAATATTCGGCACTATTCGAGATTTGGCCGAACATTACTTCAATAAAAAAAGTAATACAATGAAAATATACCACAAACCATATAACTATTAAAGAACTTCCTTTAGCAATTAGCATAATTATAATTTTACTTAGATATATGATGGTAGGTTAGATAGAAGATAGTATACTCTTTATTGCCACACCTTAGGCCCACTTGCACCATTCCACTAACCCGGGGTTAACCGGTTAAACCAGGAGTTGCCATGGTTAGCCATACAAATTGACACTAGATTAACAGTTTAACCGCTTAACCCCGGGTTAGTGGAATGGTGTAAGTGGGCCTTAGTGAAATTGATTATAAATAGAGGTAGACGACAGGCGGTTTTACCGCTGAAGATTCGCCGCATCTTTAGTCCACACAGTTGCGATTATTTGTCACTTCGTGAACCTTATTCCAAAGAAATAGGGTCTATGACTGGTCAATTAAGAATGCTCTGTGTTACATTGTAATCTTTTAACCTTTGCTCTTAGCACGCGACGTTTATTTTTGCTTGTGACGTTCAGTTTATATCGCTTAATCACTTTAATCAGGTATGAATCACTTTAAGTAGGGGTTAAGGTCAAGGGAACATAGACCCATACTTTAGTATGGGTTTATTCTTCATGTCGTCACCTATAAATTGTAAATACAGATGTCAATCGCGATGTTAAAATCAACGATGATCAGTCTGGCCAACTAGGGACTCGAACCCACATCCTTAGATTGCCGGTCCAATGAGTTACCAATTCCGCCAGCTGACCATCCGTCAATGAACGCGAATTTAGTCATTAATGTGGTACGTCCCACAATAAGAAAGGAAAAAAAAAATTAACATATATGTCGTCACCTGCACCTCTAGCACAACTGGCCGCGACAGGCGTGAGAAGTGACAGATCGGCGCGACTTGGCGGCTTGTCGCGTGTTGGCAGCACAACTCACGCGCGAGAGCCGCGACAAACTCGCGATCAGGTGTCACTGTCAGAAAATGACAACGATCGCGACTTTGAACTAAAACCCGTAGCACAACTGCCTATTTTGAGACAAAATATTCTCACGTCTTTATGTCAATCCGCGAGTCGAAGTCTACGCGACTTTATAACGCGACTCGCTCTCGCGGGTGGTTTGCTTGTACTTTTTTAACTAAACTCATGATAATTATAACTTAAAAACAAGTTTCATATATTATGCAATAATATAATTTGTATAATTACTTATTGCCCTAAGGAATAAAGAAGTATGGAACAATGACTAAATGCGCTTTACGCAGTCTTATATCGATTATGCACGGTGATACCTACAAGTACCACAACACATGCACCCATCATGTTTACAACTTTAATTTCAAACAGCTAGCTTGTAGGTACTCAATTAAGTAATTAGGTACATATGTAGGATTTTTAAATTTCAATTCAGGTTCGTAAGTTTGTAAAAGTAATCCTAAGATCCTTACACAAAACTTTCATCAACCTAACAACGGAGCCCGCTTTGCCTGTACATAAATGAAGCCGATGAGGTGGGTAGGTACAAATGTTCAAAACAAACTATCCAACTTATTAAGCCATAGTCTTAGTAGTAATATTTAGGATCACGGTTAGATGTCTAATTTCAACAATCTCTTACTATTTAGGTACCGTTTGGAACCTTCCTCGACTTCAACAAAACATACCTACATGTGGCCTGTGCCCGCTGCATCGTACTGTAACAGAATGATGTAATACGTGGCTGTAACAGGATCATGTCCGGCTCAAAATCATGCTTTGTATGAAATATTATCAGTCAACACCCACTAAACCATTCCGTCCCCTGCCAACACCATACCGTGACGTGACTGGACCGAGCCGACCAACAATATTTTGAAGGAGTCGTTAGGTCGTTACGCTTTACGCTTATGTCATAGTCTGCGTAGGTAGCAGTACGGTTATCATATGGTCTACCATATTGAAACTCCTCTAGATCATACCTGTGTTCTAGATGTTTCACTTCATGTTTGACAGGGCCTATTATACGATCATGCTATGATATGTTGCTGTCAACATTAGGTATGAAGTGGGCCTTGGGGAGCTAATTAATAATGGCTTCTAGGAGTTCTAGGTACTTACCTACCTACTCTTCAAGTAGGTAGGCAGGTAGGTAGGTAGGTAGGTAGGTTCTTTTCAAGTAAAAAATACAGGAGTGAAAAAAAAACAAAATTTAAATTAATAGTATATTGATTTCCCTTATATATTCTTGCAATATTCGACTTCTTATTATTAAACCTAATATATAATAACATCTAGAACCACAATGGAGAAATTGTAAGAATCTTCTTTATTACCCTTGAAAAGTATTTTCTCTCTTCCTTTTTCTTGGACATGCGGCGTAGGACAATTCAATATGACCCTGGAAAGAAAATTGGTTTGTAAACAAAACAATAAAATATGGTCGTGACTTCATCGAGGACTATGAAATAAGCTTTTCATATCAATTCGTCAAATCATAAACAGTTACACAGTACACACACATGCCATCCATTATTGTCACAAGAAAAACTATATGAAACTTATTTGAGAGTTACTGCGGCAGCTTGGTAGGTACGCCATAACCATCAGGGTTATTATTAATAGTTCACATCCTCGGTGGTGTTCTTAAAGCTAAAGCGCTTCTCACATCTTAGTTAATTTAGAAAAGGGGACAGCTCCGCCTTTGAAACCTACAAGCTTGCTTAGTGTGTTTCTTTTCCTGACTCTCCACTTCGGGTCCCGTTGGCACGTTCCTGTTAATATTTTCCTTTGGGTGCTGGGATATCAATCGTGTCTAGGATAATGCTGGACTTATTCTGAAAAAAAAAACAGGCATATGAGAACAAAACCAATAATAGCAATTCCATTAATTATAGTTACTTACAAAAATATTTTATTTAAAAGGTTTATTAAACAGAAATTTTTAACAATATATATTTTAAGGAATATTATCAAAACTTAAATATATAAGGCTCTATTACTTACATTTTTTCATATTTTTTCCCGTAATTAAATGTTGACAAAATTTGAAAGTTCCTTGACTTTGACAGGAAAAACTTAACCATCGACAAAAAACTAGATTTTTTACCACCAAAGAACGAATGATTTAGCGCATCCCTGGTTTCCGATTCAGTGTTGCCACTTGCAAATATCGATTTGTTTAGACTTTGATTTCGCCGGGTAACACTGACGAGTCGCGCCGCGACTTTGAGTTCTCTACGCGGCTGTTGCAGTCGCGGGTACAAGTTATGCTACGGAAATCGACAGATTTGACAGCCGCGGGAATGGCGACTCGAGTCGCGGTCTAAGTCGCGGATGCAAGATGTGCTAGAGGTGCTGTTATTAAACTTATAAATCAACTTGAATGGCTCTTATACTGTTGCTTTCAATGTGTGTATTGTAAGAGAATACGTATAGGGATTTTATTTCCTCAGCTATAACTAAAATCATAAATAGTCTTACTGGGTCAACAGTGTCAACACATTTCAGAAAAAAGTTTCCTCTGCGGACAATAGAATATAAGTTAACCATCTGGGTACATACATATATAAATATCTTATCTGAGTCTCAAGACCTGAAAAAAGTATCAGCGTTAAAAATACTTTTAATTATCTTAACTTGCCGATGTATTACAGGAAAGACGCGAACGAGTTAACCATTAGGCAACTTACTGTTATGACCCTGCTACGCACTGTTCATATATCTGCCTCTTATTGTATATTATTTTCTTTTCATATATTATTTATTATACAAAGTGCACCAGTTAATGAGACAGACATGGAAAAGGGCATTGGTAAGTTTTTTTTAAATATCGGCTTTATCAGTGAACCTTCTGTAGTCAAAACATTCTGGTATGGTCCTTAAATCAAAAGGTATTAATACTATTAATACTGTGCAACTGCACAGCATTGTTCCCCGTTATCCTACACAATTGGCAATTTCTGTCCGATACGATCCCCTGTCCAGCAATAATTGGCAGACGGCCCCGCGAGGTTTCCCGGCCGCACCCCCGGCCGGCAATTAAGTAACCGCACCCTGTACGATAAATAATGGCCAACTAATTACTGGCGATAAAGTTTGGACGTTACTAACTGAAACAAATGAAGGTGGAAGCGTTCGAGAGTGTAATGAAAATAAGTAGGTGAGCCGTAAATGGGATTAAAAAGTAGATGGGTACTTATTAACATAATAGTTAATAAACATATTAATTAATCACCAACTTTTCATAACCTTTTAGGTCGAGTACCTTTATTTTAAGTCGCCCAGGGTCTTATTCTTGCAGGCAGGTGCCATATGAAAAAATGGAGTATCCTGACAGAAATCTGGATATCATCCTAAAACTTGACGATCATTTCGCCCAAATTAAACCCTCATTCCCAAATCAATTCCACTAGCCTTGTAACTCGCGACCATAATTCTGTAGCTACCTAATACAGCACAACCTTCCCTCGTTTGCTCAACTTCAAACTTTTAGCCGATTTAAGGTAACATTCCATTTCCAACCGCAGCTGCAATACTGCTCCGAAATTACTGCAGCGGCCTGAAAGCGTCGGTATTATTGTCAATTTCCATAGTAAAATGAATGACGATACCAACTGCACATAGCATGATGACTTTAGCGTATTTCCGACCGCAGCTGCACTACTGCTCCGACACGTGGTTAGTGGAGGCTTCTAAAAGCCCTGACACTCGCCCCTCGCAAGTCCCTCCGAATGGCAACCCTACTTGCCTTGGGCCTTGCGCAACTACACGAGTAAATTTTTAAAAATATAAGAGACAAAGAACCTAGCAAGGATCTGCCGTCCGGAGCCTTGTAATGGTTAAGGCCGCCGCTGCTACAGACCTCTAATTAAACTACGTAGAAACGAGATTACACTTACACTATGTACAGTCGACGTCAAAGATATGTTTACACTTTTTGCCTTATTACAGAGGAGTAAGGTGCAAAAGTGTAAACATATTTTTGACGTCGACTACAGCACAAATTTTATTATGAATATGTCTGCTGTGTCTCTTAGCTTATGATTAAAGTCTTGTGTTTTCCACTTGAGCTTCTAGCTTTAATTAAGGCAAGGCCGCGAAATGGGAGCAACTAGCGCGAAACTACAGTATATTAATATGGCTTTTATTATTATGAGGTTAAAGTTTAATTTCAGCGAACCCGCCCGGAGTGAGATGAAATTTTTATGATTGTAATAACAGGAAACATAAATATATCAACTTGAGAATATACGGAAAGCAAAGAAAATTAAATGTTGTGGATGTTTCAAATGTTAAAGTGGCATATAGGGTCATTGTGCTAGTTTTCGTCCGGTGTCAGTTTCCGTCCACTTGACGAAATTTGAGTATAATACTTCATTGCTGCACAAATTTGGACTTATTGCACCCTTAATATCTAAACAATTTAACTATCCACATAAAAATTATATTTCGCAAGTAGCAAATTATAAATCAAATGTGTTATTTACCACTCCGTCAAGTGGACGGAAACTGACACCGGACGGAAAACTGACGCACTTACCCTACATGTGCAGCAAAATGTATTAAGTATTTATTTAAGGATGACTCACGTTAGACCGGGCCGTGTCCGACCCGGAGCGTCCGGCGCATCGTTTTCTACGGAAAGCATCACGTGACATAGAAAAGGAAGCTCCGGCCCGGACACGGCCCGGTCTAACGTGAGTCATCCTTTATGCAGTGTAGGTGTAGCTATTTCAATAGTACTAGGTACTAGGACTAGGGCTCATGTCATGAGACCATGTTAATTACTTACAAGCTGAAGTTTTTTTACCGATGAAATAACATACTCGCCCTCGCATTTTATTGAAGACAAATAAATTCATTCAAGACACTTACCTACATTATAACTTAAGAATTAAACATATTATTAATATAAACATGTAGGTGACTTAAAAACCTACAATAACTCGGTTACTACTCAGCTTGATGTAAAGTTCTATGGATTCAATCCAACGTAAACTTTTACTAAAATTAGGTATATTGCTAGCAATTATTTTATATAAGTTTATTTAATAACTCCCGTAATATAGCAAAACTGGTACAATCATTTCCATATAATAGATAGTATATAATAATACGAATAATACACATGCAAATTGAATAAGGTAGTCCATTTTTAGTAAAACAAAACATAATGAAATTGTATGACAATATTACACTATAGTAATAGTACACTATAACAGAAAAAAGTAAGGGCAAATCGCGTAGCGTGGTATAGTGTGTAGCTTTCAAATAGAGCTCGACGGCTAATCCTATTGTCTATTGTTAAGTAAAACCGCTCGTGCCACGTGCCACAACCACCTGCATAAAAATACGTACTTCGGATACGTACACTATACAGGCATGTGATGCGGAGGGATGAAAGTCATGTGACGAGAATGCAATCATGTATGTACAACATTATAAGAAATATTAAATTACATAAATTACTAAAAGACATAAATAGGAATATAAAACTAAAACTAACTACAATTAAAATAATTAAAACTAAAAATTAAAAATACCTATCAAAATTTGGTGCCCTCGGGAGGGTGCCCAACACGCAGGCAGCGTTCCCGCGCTGGATTGCGATGGCAATTCGCTGTGCGAGAAAGCTGCCCGCGCGGGGGTCACCCGTTGCCTCCCTCAACCTTTTCCCAAGCTCCTTAAGGAGCAAGTGTGCGCCTCTGCCCCACGAACCAAGTGTCTCGACGCCAAATGCAACGAATTCGTATTGGGCGCCGAGACAGCTGTACTTGGCTACCTTTAGACGCTCCCGGGTGTCCGCCGCCGCGCCAGCACGCCTGCTGGTCGATGGGACGTAGGACGCCGCTAGCGTGTCAGCGCAAGTGGCGTCCCATACCAACGCACGACCCATCTTCCAGGGAATCAGTGACATCCCGTCAGTCATTATTTTAGTCCACTCTACACATCGTAACTCAACACTACCACAAAAGAGATAGGTACAGAAATCAATCTACATACAAAGCGCGCTCGAGCAACGCACACATAGACACTGCTCACGGACACGATATCTCGGACCGGTTGGGACCACTGCGAGCGCGAGTGCCATCCGCTTGAGACACGCGTCTGTGAGCTTTATTGTGCAATAATGGAGAAACAAAACAAAAAGTTATTATAACTGTACAGTGGACGGTTGTTTAAATTCAACATTAACCGGTGAATTGTCGTTTTTTAAGCTACCAGTGGTTTCAGAGAGAATGCGTATGCGAATTTATTACATCGTACATGAGAATGCGAATTTATTACACTTTAAAATATAATAATCGTGCATTTCGCCAATCTCGAAATCATCGCAAGATATTTTCTGTGGCAAATTTGTAATATAACAATGACATTAAAATTCAAATACCTATTTGAGTTATGAATGTTATTATTAATTTATATTTCCATTCTTCCCATTTCATCCTCAACAATAAATCAAACAACTAGATACGAGATACGATACGATGGATACGAGTGCCACTACCACGATAGTTTTTTGTGCATAAGTCATAGTTCGCGACAATCGCAACCCTAGAGCGACCGCCGAGCGTAGGTATGAAAAATAAAGTACATACATGTGATTGACTTCTGTACTTATCTGTTTTGTGACACTACTCAGCTAAATCACATAATTAGTGTAATACACCGTTTCCACATCAGCTAGTGATGTAACTACGGTACTTTCCGAACTAAGACTGTTACTAATAAAACCTCGTAAGTTCATACAACTTCTATACGGAGATACGACCTTTTGTAAAACAACACACATGCGTGATGAGATTATGATCTATCACGTTATCGCCCCGTTATCATGCACTTTCTTTACTGTTATAAAATTGAACCTTAATTCGGTGTCTTAAGATTTATAATCGAATGGTTTGAATTAAGATAGCGTTTCGTTTGGCGGTACTCTGACAGTTTGCCATTGTCTTTTCGAAGAGGCAGTGTTCCATATTTGAATTCTGTTCACGAAATCGGCAGTTTCTCATAGTTTGACCAGTGAAGTTTACTAATGAGAAAATTGTGAAGTTGATTTTTATGGATTTTTGGTATAAGATGTGATTACAGTGATCAAGGATGACGAAGTCTGGCGAAAAAATTAAAATACACAAGAATATGGTTCCTAGTAAGTTTATGGAAGATTTTTTACATATTTAAGAAATAATTGATCCTAGTTTGAGTAAAGTAAGGGTCTATGATGTCGACTGGTTCTTTAATCGCCTATTCACTCCATGCCTTGGCAGTCCTTATTCAGAAAAAGACGAGAAAATACGTTTTGTGCGATAAATTGCCGATATACATACTCAAATAGTATGTACTTATAATCATAACATTTCATATATCAATCAATGGAATATTATACTTTTTATATTATCTAGGACTTGTCGGAGACAAACCCTGACGTATGATCAGCAATTGCCGTTGGCCTGCAACACCAGAGGGGTTGCAAATACGTTGCCGGCATTTAAGATGGAATTTGGGAGCTACGCTCTTTTCTTGAAGTTTGTATCGGTAAAATTAAAATAAATGCATGATAGTTATTGTTTGTTACATAAATGGAGATCTTATCAACTTTTAAGACGAACGATAACCTTCGTTATCAAACGTGTTTACCAGGAGATAATAATTTAAACAATGATAACCAGTAATTTGAATATTTTGAACAGTATAAAAACGTCCTAGTATTCGAGAGTTGGCCGGTCGAAATATTTAGCAGATGGTGCCAGCATATCCGAGTAATCCGAGAGGTAATGGGACGATAACCCTTCGCGCCTATTTTTTATAGATTTGCGCTTTTTTCTACTGACGGTTATGGCTTTACAGACTAAATATAGTAGCAAAGTGTTCCGAGAGTGGCCCGGCTCACAGACTGCACAAAACAACGGCGTAATTGAATTGAAGAAGCGGCATTGACACCGTCTGGCTGTCATGCAATTTGTGTAATTGCTGTCCCGACGCCGCTGCGAACTGCAATCGATGTCATCGTGTTAAAATACTAGATGCATTTATGTATGTTGTAAATTAAACACCTATTTAAGATGTCGGTGTAATACAGTATTTTCTTAAGAAGGTGATATGTAGTGTGGTGGTTTTTAAACATTTGAATGAGTAGGTATAGTACCTGTTTTTGATGTGGTTTCGGAAGGTCTGCAATAATGCACTTTCCCCAGTTCGACTGCTGCTAAATAATAAAAGTTTTATTAATTTATTATTCACTGAACTATGAAATCCATTCGTATGACGCCTATATCCTTACGAAATGTAATACGTGGCAAATACCGACGGATCCGCATCGGCAATATGCGACGCTACCTGCGCGAACCTTTACACTCAAAAGGATACTATTCAATGTAAAATGTACTTACCACAGACAAAACATCCTCCAGACTGAGCATAGTCGCGCTACCTCCTCTGCCACGCATACGGTAGTTTTACTCCATGTTCGAGTCGAAAGTGTCTTTGAACGGACCAATCACGGCACGGGACTTCGCTCACCTCGTCCCGCGCACCCCCGCATTTTTGGCATCATCGGTTGCATGCAATAATTGCTCTAAACTCGGTCTAGAGGATTCCTAGTCTATGGTACTTACTTACTACCTTTCAGAATTGACATTAGATTTCAGCCCTTTGTACTTTTTGCTCCAGATCAAATTGAATCCAGCCATGCATTGTGTTCTTTTTTGGCAAAAGGTTCTTTGCTATAGTTCGTTTTTTTTAGCATTAGAAAGAACTTGGAAGAAGGTAAGCGATCTTGACATGTCTTTTAATAGAAAAACGCTTTTTAAAAATCAGTAACTATTACTTATGAAAGCAGAAGAATATAAATGATCGTATTAGATTCATAATTGTTACATATTTGCCGTAACTTATTTTTAAAATGTGTTTTTCAATTAAAAGGCACATCAAGATTGTTTACCTTATTTCTAATGCTAAAAAAAACGAACTATAGGTTGTAAGTGTTGCCATACGTTCCATCGTTGGATTAAATACATTGCAAGTACACCATGTTTTTTTGGGATCCTATTAACAAAGAACTTTACTATAGGTATCTACTGCACTAAGAGTCTCATAAGCACACTTAGGCGAAAACAAAAGATTAGGCTAAGATGGAAAACGTACAATTCACCAAGAGATTACCAAGAATTTAGCCTGCTTCGCTCTCGAGCCAAATTCCTCTTACGCCGCTGCTTTCAAAACTACATCAAAAATACTGAAACCTCTCTGTTAACTAACATAAAAAAATTTTGGAAATACACATCTAATCTTAGACAATCGAATACAGGCTATCCCGAAATTATGAAATTAGATAATATGTGCTCGAATTGTCCAACACAAATTTGCAACATGTTCGCGGATTACTTTAAATCAGTTTTTGAACCGGCATCACTAAACGCTTACGACACAAGTGCTCTTGAGCAGAGTGACGCTGACAACTCTATTACCCATTTAAATAACATGACTTTTTCAAAACATGAAGTTCTTACCACATTAAAGAAAATTGACGAGAATAAGGGGCCAGGTCCCGATGAGTTGAGTCCTGTGTTTATCAAACGTGCATGTACGGCTTTAGCAGTTCCGTTACAGATAATATTTAATAAATGTATGCATTTCGGTATATTCCCGGATCGGTGGAAATTGGCACACATCACACCTGTACATAAATCGGGCGCTAAAGACAATGTGCAAAATTACCGGCCTATTTCTATCTTATCATGTATTCCTAAAACATTTGAGAAATTGGTTCACGGTCGTATATCTAAAATGTTTAAAAACTATATCCTGGAAGAGCAACATGGATTTGTCAAAGGTAAATCAACGTCTACTAACCTCGCTCTATTCGTCAACACCTTATTCAGGACTCTTGATAAAAATGTTCAAATAGACACAATATACACCGATTTTCAAAAGGCGTTTGACAAAGTTGACCATCTGATTTTACTGAAAAAATTATCCTACAACGGAATAAAGGGTAACCTTCTCAGGTGGTTCGCGTCCTACCTCCAAAACCGCACTCAATCTGTTGTAATCAACGGACTGGTTTCCTCATCTACAATCGTAACTTCCGGTGTGCCGCAAGGCTCAATTATTGGTCCATTCTTATTTGTCTTGTTTATTAACGATATCTCACTGTGTTTCAAGAATTGTAACTTTCTGTTGTATGCCGACGATTTAAAAATTTATAAAAAAGTTCACACTTACGAAGATGTTCAACTAATTCAAGACGACTTGAACAGACTCGATGATTACTGTAAGATTAACAAGTTATGTTTAGCATACAACAAATGCAAACACGTAATATTTACTAGAAAAAATAATGTACTACGTAATCCTTATAAACTAAATGAATACACTTGAAACAGTAGATACAATCAAAGATCTAGGTGTTATTCTTGACACAAAGTTGACACTAGATACTCACATCGACCATATACTCAAAAAAGCATACCGAATGTTGGGCTTTGTTATGCGCGTCACTAAACCCTTCAAACAGAAGCTCAGCCTGACTTGCCTATACCAAACTTTAGTTCGTTCCAATCTTGAGTATGCGTCAGTTGCATGGAACCCTTTTTATAATGTATACTGCAATAAGCTAGAAATGGTACAAAAAAAGTTCTTGCGATGCCTTAATATTCGTCTGAAGAGCCCGCGGCACTCTTATGATGAGCTTTTAATTAAATACAACATGCTATCACTACGGGACCGACGTTGCATCGCCGACGCAATAATGCTGCGTGACGTATGTGCAGGTGAATTGGACTGTCCAAATCTCCTATCTAAAATATACTTTCGAGCTCCTCCTAAACTAACGCGGTCCACACACCTCTTCAGTCTTCCGAAGACAAAGACTAACGCCGGAAAACGTGCACCTATATACAGACTGTGCGACCACTACAATAAGTCTCTTCTCGAGATTGATCTCTTCTCAAAATCCCGCGCCCAGTTTAAGGCAGCAGTCACAAATTTATATAGAAACTAATAGGTAACTTCTTCCTTCCTATTACATTAGTCTAAGTACATACATAGTATAGTATATTCTACAACATAGGTACAGTCTCACTTAACATTTGAAATATTGTGAACCGCATGTTAGTTAAGTATTAGGATTAGGTAAGTGGTATAAATATACATATGTTCTCTGTGAGATACGTTTATGGAAGCATCTGTATTTAAGGCCATTTATGTAACTTTAAGTTTTATGTTCATCCCATGTATGTTTTTCTGTGTTATCTCCTCAATAAATAAATAAATAAATACTGATTTGAACTTTCACGACTTTTACTAAATAAACCTAAGGGGTTGTGCACAAATCACGCGAGGTTCGATAGGGGGAGGGGGATCAGGAAAAGATCACGATAGATCACATTGGGGGAGGGGGGCTATAAGGAAACCTCACGTGTATTTTTCTACAGTGAACGATACTAAGAAAAAAAAGCCTACCACATGATTAGATACTATTTCTCGATTACGTTAAACATAAATATTCACTCTGCACTTCAAAATAGTGAGTCTATTTAACGAAAATAGAAAAATAAACAAGATTTTCTATATACAATACTATTTATCTTAAAATTAGTCCAATGAAAAAATTGTAAAAAAATACACGTGAGCTTGTGTGGGGGGAGGGGGGTTGCCAAAAACCTCACCAAATATCACCAAGGGGGAGGGGGGTCAAAAAGTAGCCGAAAATACCTCGCGTGATTTGTGCACAACCCCTAAACGAAAATAAACTTGGAATGCTCGAATTAATCTCCGAATTTACCAATCGTTGTTTGGAGAAAGACAACATCGCGCGAACACCGGACTAAATCCCAATAAAGTCTAGTTCTCCTCTGGGATCATGTTACCAAAAGCAAAAGCAGTTTTTCTTTAGGATCCAACTGAGAAAACGCAAAACTAAGGAGAATGATCCTGAGAATAGGGTATTTGACTACTAGTCAAATCAGTTTCTTTTTTCGAACTGTAAAAAACGATTTTGCTACTATGGATTTTATATGAAACACTAGCATGTGACGTCACGATCAAATTGCCTACTCTTTATAGTTTTATACGGGTTTTAAAATAAATAGTGCCTAAAAATAACTACGTCTACGTTTCTCTATTCATCTTTTGGTGCTCTATTTCATGCATGGAGTAAAATAATTTATTTTAAATGCAGTCAAATACCCTATTACGAGTAAAAGCAGAAGAGGTATAGGGACCGTGCGCGTTGGAGGGTCTGCCATTTTGTGGCCTGAATCGAAAACGTATGTGCACATGTACATTGCGAAAGCAAGTGCTACCATCTACCGTTCTCGTCGGTACGTTTCCTTGTGCATAGTAGGTTCTGCCATCTTGTGGGCTACATCGGAAGCATAAACGAGACATTTATGTCTCGCGCCAAAAATCTGACGGCTCCTATGCTGCCCCCTATAGTTCATGCACGGGGCCTATAGGTTAAAGATAGACACCTGTATTGATCTCACTTCTCACTATAATGTACACCGCAGCTTCCGCTATAGTTCGTCCATGATGCCAAGTTCCTGTCTAGTTGAGTAAACATTGCTCTGATGTTTTTGCTCCCGATTTACCTCCACGCGTTTATGTAGGCGTGTTTTTGAATCTATTATTGAGTTTTCCATCTTTTCCCGCAAGTCAAGTCTAGCCGCACCCTTTTGACAAAAAATTGATCCGTTAAATTACCAAATAATCTGTGTTCTCTTTATTGGGTTTGATTAAGTAAAAGCCAGGATAAATGAAAGATTCTTAAGTTAACATACAACCAATAAAAAACCGGGCAAGTGCGAGTTGGAATCGCGCACGAAGGGTTCCGTACTATAATGCAAAAAAAAAACAAAAAAAAAGCAAAAAAAAACGGTCACCCATCCAAGTACTGACCACTCCCGACGTTGCTTAACTTTGGTCAAAAATCACGTTTGTTGTATGGGAGCCCCATTTAAATCTTTATTTTATTCTGTTTTTAGTATTTGTTGTTATAGTGGCAACAGAAATACATCATCTGTGAAAATTTCAACTGTCTAGCTATCACGGTTCGTGCGATACAGCCTGGTGACAGACGGACGGACGGACGGACGGACAGCGAAGTCTTAGTAATAGGGTCCCGTTTTACCCTTTGGGTACGGAACCCTAAAAAGATGGTAAAGCAAATACAATGCGATATAAATCCCAAAATAATGCATTTAAACTCTGAATAAAAATCCGTTTATCGGAATTCGACCGAAGTAGGTAAGTACATACATTTAAACGAAGTTAAAAATAAACTTATTACTTATGCGCGATTCTCAGTAATCTTACTACGGTTTCGAAGAACAGAATCTTAATGTTTTATTACAATTAGGGTCACTAGGTTACCGTTATCAAGGTTTACGAATAACTTGTAATTATTTTAATTAATGTAGCGTTTCTTATTCCTGTACCTATTGACTCATTCGTTACGGTTAGGTGGCGAGAGGGGACCACAGACATTACAACAAATGTGAATCATACTTGATCGTAACACGGTAGTGACAGGGAAAAATATTTCGCAATGTTTTTTTTTATTTTTTTGCAATTTGAAATTGGAACGTAAATATAGACCGTTCCCTCTTGACTTTCTAGGTTCTCGGTTAGGTCAGGAGTCGGCAAACTTTTGAGAAGAGCTAACCAAACAAAGCTCACAATTTTGGTACAGGCCAAAACGAAATCGGGGACGTTATGGCTAAAGGGGTCCATAGATTACGAGTTCGCCGGACGATATCAGATTGTCAGTTGTTCGGAACTGTCACCTTTTGCGTTTTAACTGACAGGCAGATATCGTCCGACGAACTGGTAATCTGTGGGCCCTTAATACTCGTATAAGTGACAAAAAGAAAATTAGGGTCCAGTATACCTTTGTATTGCTTTGGACCTTCTCACAGTCAGCCACAGTCCTAGTAAGAAGTTGCTATTGAACCTTTCTGCTGCTGCGACCCCTCTCAGGCTAATTCGAACGTGCTCCTTACATAATAACTATATTTGCATTATATTGGAATCATCATTTAGCTGTCATTCGCGCGGGCGACTCGCTCCGAGCGAAAAGAACGCGCCGATGACAGCTAACTGATACTTATGATTCCTATGATTCAAATATCGCTTCGATGTCATGTGCACGTTCGAATTAGCCTGTATTGGATTAAGCTAAAATAAATATCAGTACTTAAAATGTTTCTACAATACATGCAGCGCAAGAAAATCGATTAAACGATCGATTCACAATTTCTCGTTGGCATCTTCCAGTCAAGTTCAGAAGAACAATAAGGCTGGCTGCGAACAATGGCCGCGATTACAGGCTTCCGTCGAGGCGCGCCGGCTGCTTGCTAATGAGGGCTTTAGGGCGTTCCCACACGGTCGACTAATCGTTGAACTTTGGAGCAATCTTACCTTTCTGCAGGTTGCTAATGAGGGCCTTAGGGCGCCAGCACACGTGCGTCTTTAGAGCAATTTTACTTTTATGCTTGCTTGATAGAGGTAAAGAGGCCTTAGGTTACCAATGGGGTTGGCAATTGTCAAAGGTTTGCATAGATAGCGCCATCATAGCTTGCCCCTAGGGTTTGCAATCCGGATCCGAAATGTATGAAATTATCCGGATCTGGATCCGGATCCGCGGATCTTCCCATACATTTCGGATCCGTCGTGCAAACCCTACTTGCCCCTTTTTCTATGAGATTTGGCTTAAAGGGCTGGCATCCAGGGTATAAAATTCCATTAAAAAAACAAAAAAATTACACAATTCTAGGGAGCTAAGCTGGCGTCATCTGCTAAATACCTCGACCGGCCAAACCCATTAGATGAGGGTATCCCAATACGGGACTGGCAAGAAACTTTCAAACAAAGTGTGTGATCGTGAACGAACGATTGTAATTGTTAATAAGCATTACAGTCGTTATTATAAAGTCGTCCGTGTATAGCTTACCTTATCTTGTCCCTTGGTCAATGTCGAAGGCAGTTTATATTGACTTATTGAGATTTTGGACAGGCTTGCTAAACCAGTAAAATGTACCTTGGCCAGTAACTGCCAGTAAGTACAAATTAAAATTGGCTTGTTTTTCAGGTAGGTAATTATTAACGTTAATAGGAAGTCTTGTTTTCTTCGCAAGCTGGTGTGATGTGCATTAAAACATGGATACCTAATCAAAGTAAAAAAAAAATTGTTTTATTACGTAGATTATCTCTCGGTCTATGTCTGTGATCTGAGATTAAGACATTAAAAAAAATGTTAATAAACTATAGCCGGTCAAACCACTTTGTCAGTAGAAAAAAGCGCGATATTCAAATTGTCTATGGGACGATTACCCTTCATCATATCAGCCAGAGGACGTCCACTGCTTGACATAGGCCTCACCCAAAGATTTCCCTTCGCGCCTACATTTTTTAAATTTTCCGCTTTTTTCTCCGGGTTGATAGAGTACCTATAGTTAATTTTAACATTAAATTTGTGACTCTAAATACTCTCGGTCTCTTAGATATTAAAAAAAAACTTGAGTTTCAGAAATTGCATTAAATTTCTTGGTGGAATAGCGAAGAAACTTGTTTTAGCGTTAATATATTGGGCTAAATACTTGATTTATCAGTACGTGCACTTTTACTTTTAACTTAGTCGAAATACACGTTTAAAGTCACGGCGAATGCAGGTGTGCTGATAGCAACCCAATGATATCATAAATATGCGACACGACTGACGAAGTATTAAAATGTTATAGCCGATCTGATCGCAATCTCTTTGAACCTTATGTCGCTAAAACAAGAAATAAACCACGTCTTAATTATTTTGAGAAAACATCAACGACCATAAACAAAATTAAAAAGAAAACAAGCATCGTCCTATCTTTTTCATACTGCGTTGATGTCAATGATAACCGAGAAGGACAACAAATGCAGTAAGCAGTCCCGATATTTTTCGAAGTAGGAGCCAAAGTTTTTTTTTAATACGGTTACGGACCAACGGGCGGCGCCGGGGTGCCACGCACCTGTCGAATTTACATAATTTGGCCGAAACGCTCGAGTCCGCAGCAATTTTTTTAAAGCCGAAATCACCTGGAGTGTTTGGGACTGATATTTAAGTTGTCATTATATTCAATTTAGAGACTACTTAAAGATTTTATTTGGATGTTTCTCTCGGTTCAATGAACTTTAAACTGTGTGACTGTGTGTGGCTTGAAAAAGGAACAATCAATTTTGTACAAGTTCTTACATCAACAGTTTTACGTTTCAAAAGCACTTATAATTAGGAGACAGTCACTTCCTTTACCAGGGTTCTTAAGTAGATTAGTTTTTTAATGAAACGAGAATTCTTTGGTCCCTGGTGACTTTTTTTTTTTTTACAGAAGACCTGACACGGACTTGTACTAAAACCAGATCCACTATAGCCTCCAAAGTCCCATTATTATTTTTGCAGTTTTGAATTTGGAACGATCTTTTTTAATAGTTCAGAATTCGATTTGAATTTGTTCTCTATAGAGGTAATAAGTAATATTAACATTTTTAAATTAATAATTTTCAACCAGCTATAACCTCAAGACACGGCTCGGTAATAAATAAGAAAAATAAGAAACCTAAGAGCCTAGTTTATCGATAATACCCTATCAAGCTTACGTCGTATTTCACACCAGTTTCACAGTAACATACAGCCTTTTAGAGCAGAATAGATGACGCAGCGCTCCTATTATCCTCGCCCGGTGGATCGCCAGCGTTGCGTCGAATTGAAGGTTCATTACGCTAGTCTTCAACCGTTTTTCTCAAGGCTGCATGCTACGATACAAGGGGCCGTTAAGCCGCGCTACACGCTGCTACAATGCCACAATAAAAGAACTTTACACCGTGCCACAAAAAGTCCTGAGGCTTATTGGCCTCTATTGCTTTTGAATATTCGAGCGATTATTTTGAAGAGGCAGTAAAGAAATTAAAGGGCCTACGATGGGTCTAGAAACGGTGCTAGGGAGTCAAGTGAGAGGTCATTTGATTCAAATTCACTGTGATTTAACGTTGAACAAATCGGTAGTCAATGGCTTGTAAATATAAGTTAAGTGCGTATGAAACCTCAAGTCCTAATATCTAAACTTTGAGTTTAGTCAACAAAAGTTGAAAAACGTTACACTGAACGGCGACTGTCCTACAAAGTGAAAATAACTTGCCTAACTTATTCTTCATTATAGTTTTCCTTATACCCTTCATAAAATTCTTCGTAAAAGGGACTTTAGTTAGTTGACTTTTTAACATATAATAACATTGAAATGTTTTTTTTTCTCAATCATGTCGCATGCCACTCGATACGTCCATACACTTGCCCTTCCAAGTGAATCTTTATAATCTTATTTATCGGTGACGCAGCGGACCCTCGCCTCGTGACGGTTCATTAGTGACACCCTTGTCTGAGGGAATTTATAGACGTTGACAACCCTAACTACTAAGAGTATTTTTAGCTGAGCAAGGATTCATCGGGATATAATCGCGAGTTTCATATTGTGGAAGACATCAGGGTTGATAATAGCGTTATTATATTTACCTAGTCGAAATTTTGATATTATAACGTAGGAAACTAGCACCTTAGCACTAGCACTTTATTGTTACGAATATAAGTTAATATAAGTTCATACTAAAATGAAAAACAAAAAAAACTTGTTTTTAAAGAATAGAATAGAAAAACGTTTATTGCAAAAACCATCTATACATACAGCACCATAAACATTTTTAAAGAATGTCTTGTATTTTCCTGCAATTTGCACAATTTCATAGTAAGAAGCTCATGCTTCGAAGCCATTATGTTTTCGTCATTGGATCCGGGTTCTTAGTTTGCAAGAACAGGAGAACATTTTAAATAACGTCACAAAACCCGCTTTGAAAAGGAAAAGTTGATGCGATCAACCGAACCTTGGTTCAATAAGGATATTGGAAAGAAACGATACTTTCCGAACATCTGGCTCCCGCGTCAAAGCTAAAACGACGTATGTCCAAACGGTCCTCGGCTGGTTACGTCCTTACGTCTTTATGGTTCTTCGTGGGGGTAAAGGGGAGAAGGGGGCAACCAGTCTGCGTACACGCAAAGTTTAATCTGCAAGCCTTATTAGGGTTGCTATTCCTTGCTACAGGCATACGTTGAACAACTGCCTTGCTACACGGGTAACCGCCATTGGCAAACTCCTTCAATTGTTAACCGACTTCCAAATCTCAAAGAAGGAGGTTCTCAATTCGGTTATATGTTTTTTTTTATTTTTTTTATTATTTTTTTATTTTTTTTTATGTTTGTTACTCCATAACTCCGTCATTACTGGACCGATTTTGAAAATTCTTTTTTTGATTGAATGTATATGCATACAGATTGGTCCCGTTTTTGTCAAAATCCAGTTCTGATGATGGGATCCATGAGGAATCGAGGGAACTCCTCAAATCTTAAAGGCATACACATAGTGATTTTTGGTTTATTATCAACGAATCAAGCATATACATCCAAAAAAGTGACATTTGATGAAGTGGAACTGCTGATGATGATCAGAACGGAACTCTTCAACGACGCATAGTTCACGGTTGGCGATTTGTCCTCTTCGTTATGTTTGTTAAGCAAGTTAAATTTTTAAGCCACATTTTTGTCAAGCTCGAGTTCTGATGATGGGATCCATGAGGAATCAAGGGAACTCCTCAAATCTTAAAGGCATGCGTATAGAGATTTTTGTATTTACATCAGAAAATCAAGCATTTTCATCAAAAACTGTTGCATTTGATGAAGTGGAACTGCTGATGATGATCAGAACAGAACTCTTCAACGACGCATAGTTCACGTTTGGCGATTTTTCCTTTTCGTTATGTTCGTTAAGCAAGTTAAGTTTTTAAGCCACATTTTTGTCAAGCTAGAGTTCTGATGATGGGATCCATAAGGAATCGAGGGAACTCCTCAAATATTAAAGGCATACGTATAGATTTTTTTGTATTGTCATCATAAAATCAATCATTTACATTCAAAACTGTCGCATTTGATGAAGTGGAACTGCTGATGATGACCAGAACAGAACTCTTCAATGACGCATGGTACACGTTTGGTGATTACGAATTTCGATTTTGACTTGGACTGGGACCCGGACTCGGACTCATACCCGGATCCGGTTCGGACCCGGATCCGGTTCGGACCCGGACCTGGACTCGGATCCGGATTCGGACCCGGACTCGGAACCGGACTCGGACCCGGACTCGGATCCGGACTCGGACCCGGTCTCGGACCCAGACACGGACCCGGACTCTGACCCGGACTCGGACCCGGACCTTGACCCAGAAAACCACTATGATACCTTAACTAAATAAACAACTATGATTACCTACCATAAAATTAATGTGGGTATAAAGTACGATGATGCCAATCTTACTAGCCCCTCCCGCTTAAACCCCCGTACACCACGGCATGCGCCATTAAGTGGGTTAGGTTAGGTTTGAACTGCGATCCTCACAGAACCGAACAAGGATTAGGTTAGGTTAGAACTGCGAGCCTTACAGAAACGAAATGCTACTTGAAAAGTGGGTTTGATTAGGTTCGAACTGAGGAGTGGGTTAGGTTAGGCTAGAACTACGACCCTCATGGCTCCTCTTCACGGTGGGCCAACGCCGGCCACTCCAAGGGACGCATTTATGCGTTAGAGGGAGCAAGTGATAGTGCATGGCTGCGTCCCTTGGAGTGGCCGGCGTTGGCCCATCCTGTAGAGGAGCCATTATACAGAAGCGAAATGCTAGTAAAAAAGTGGGTGGTTTTACCTCCTTTTCTACAAAGTGTACCATCTACAATAATCTTTCATCGGCCCCCATGGAAGTCGGTTTTTTTTTCTTAAAAATTATTTATAGTATTGTCGTGCAATAGATTCTAAATTCAAACTTGTTTTCCAATAGTCGTTACAGCGTGGATAGGCCACACTAGCTGGAGATCTAAGGTCCCGTTTTCTAAGGGGACCTTGCATTTTGGAGACAAAGCAAACCGCTTGGAACAGGTGTTCCTGGGGGTGATCTGAGCTGATTAAGCCCGGTTGCCAAGAGGTTCCCCCCAGCAGGTGGGCAGGAGAGGGGGGGGAAAAGTGCCTCCGGCGCGCCTCACTCTAAGCTTTATATCTGCATACATCTCGCTACTATATCAAGTTTGGTGTCTTTTTCGTGTAATTCGAGGATGAAGAATTCATTTCTGTGACTACATTTTCACTCACCCATACAAAAATTTCGAGAAATTCAACATTCAAAAAATTTCATCTCATTTTTTTTTTTCGAAAATCTTCTACAAAATTTACACTATGAAGATGTGCCCTAGAAAAAAAATACCTGTGAATAGCCCAGTTATTCTACTATACAGAATAGTAAACATGTCAAACATTTTTCTCATAACTTTCTTAAAAAAAAAATGTTTTGTGTCGCGCGGCGTACCTGCATTGTAAGAGCGGTATGCAGCGTTTAGGATATTTAAGTATGTTTAGTTGATTTCTGATAAGCTGTTATTCTTCTGGTTGTAGATTACAATAATAAATTACTTCTGGACGTAATATACCTATATACAAATATAAATTAAATATATAAATAGAGATGTTGGGAAAACTTTCGCCAATAGAGTTAAGAATTATAAATGTGATAAAATTAACATAGATGTTTGGCAAAAAATGCTGGTTAATATAAGATATATATTGTTCGCAATTGCCACTACAAGCCCATTGTTCCGTGCATTTTAGTTTTTTTTAACGCAGTGCGCATTTTGTTTTGTAGCGTCAACGAATAAGCTCTAAATAAGTAGCAACCGCCGCAGGTAGGTTTGTACATATGGGCTCCTAATAACCATTTTGTTTGGACCAGCCCCAGTCAGCAGGGCATGATAGCTGTTGCTGAGGGGCTATAATCTGTCCTCAAACATAGACCGAATCATTCACCGAAACATGCGACAAAACTGAAAACCGCCGTTTCGCCGAAATAATTTTTAAGATATAAGATTTCACTATTGAATGTATGTTAGTTTATAAGGTATGTATCTATAAGCCTTAGTTGCCTGACAATAAATGATATTTGATTTATTTTGATAGCTTCCTTGGTAAACTGCACGGAGAATATGTCTACGTAGGTAGCGCATCTTCCATTGGAGGCAGATTCTCTATCGGAGATTTCTTTTTGTAAAAAGTACTTTTCGGCACTCTTTTACACTCGTAGTTGTACCTGATCTAAAATCAGTAACAAAATACTATGCATTTTTTTAAATAACGTCTAGGGGCCAATTCACACCTCGTAAATCAAATCTGTCCATACTTACTATTGTAAGACTCTTACTTGTCATACAAGACAATAACAATATTGGCAATGCCTGCTCAATATTGCCTCTTTTTCCGTATTTAAACCCCTCCGTTACGGCAGGAATGGCAGGATATGGGCTTCAAGCTTGAAATACGCTTTTTTCCCTTTTCCACACAAAAAGAAACAGTGTCGCAACCTGAAAAAGCATGGAAGACTGGCAAGACTTCTGACCTTTCTGGTTCTGTAAAATAAATAATATATCTATGCGTTTCAAATAAAATCATATATTTAAAGAAAGTTTGACCTATTGCCCAGATGAGTTGCCTCGTACTGCGATGTATATTTTACAGGATCAGAAAGGATAGTAGTCTTGCCATTCTTCCACGCCTTTTCAGATTGCAATACTGTTTCTTTTTTGTGTGGAAAGGGGAAAAAAGCTTATTTCAAGCTTGGAGCGCATATGCTGCTGTAACGGAGGGATTTTTTCTTTGTTACACTCTTGATAGAGTGGTCGTGGCCATTATGTAAACTTTTGAGCGACTCATTTAACGACACGTTGCCATTCCTCCCGTAGTGCTGCTTTCCGTGAGCATTCGTTTACCGTGGCCATCTGCACGGTCCAGCTCATTAGAGATCTTCCTCTAGCCCTGCCACTTCTCACTCTTCCTTGCACAACAAGACGTTCTGTGGATGTTCCGTCTCGCCGAGACACGTATCTAAAGAAGTTGAGTACTGAGTTTTGCCCGTAGAAAGCAACCGCTCTTTAATGCCAAGTTCCTCAAGAATTGATGCATTGGTCCAGAACTCAGTCCATGATATGCCCAGCATTCGTCTCCAGCACAACATCTCTAGTGCATTCATTTTCTGTTTTTCGGATGCCCTTAGTGTCCATGTCTCAGCAGCATAGAGAAAAATGGGAAATATGAGGGTTCTGACAAGCCTGGTTTTAGTGGTCCTTGTAATGTTCCGGAGGGATTTAAACAACAACAAGGACAAGCAGGCAATAGGTAAACAAGGAGGCAATATTGAGCAGCCAATTTTGGTAAAATTTGTTGTCTTGAATGACAAGTAAGAGTCTTACAGTATTAAATCTGAACAGATTTGAATTACGAGGTGTGAATTGGTCCCTAGACATTATTTTAATACTATGCATTTTGTTACTGTGTTCAGATCAGGTGTGTAAATAAATGAGTGTCGAAAAGTACTTTTTACAAAAAGAAATCTCCAGTTAGAGAATTTGCCTCCAATGGAAGATGCGCTACCTACATAAACATATTCTCCGTCCAGTTTACTAAGGCGACTAAGTTGGGGGACAGATTATAGCCTCTCAGCATCACCTACCATGCCCTGCTGACTGGAGCTGGTCCAAACAAAATGGTTATTGGGAGCCCATATGTACAAACCTACCTGCGGCGGTTGCTGCTTGTTTAGAGCTTATTCGTTGCCGCTGCAAAACAAAATGAGGTGAGGGGAGGGGAACTGCGTTAAAAAAAAAACTAAAATGCACGGACCAATGGGCATGTAGTGGCAATTGCGAACAATATATATCTTATTTTAACCAGCATTTTTTGCCAAACATCTATGTTAATTTTATCACATTTATAATACTTAACTCTATTGGCGAAAGTTTTCCCAACATCTCTATTTATATATTTAACTTATATTTGTATATAGGTATATTACGTCCAGAAGTAATTTATTATTGTAATCTACAACCAGAAGAATAACAGCTTATCAGAAATCAACTAAACATACTTAAATATCCTAAACGCTGCATACCGCTCTTACAATGCAGGTACGCCGCGCGACACAAAACATTTTTTTTAAGAAAGTTATGAAAAAAATGTTTGACATGTTTACTATTCTGTATAGTAGGATAACTGGGCTATTCACAGGTATTTTTTTTCTAGGGCACATCCTCATAGTTTAAATTTTGTAGAAGATTTTCGAAAAAAAAAATGAGATGAAATTTTTTGAATGTTGAATTTCTCGAAATTTTTGTATGGGTGAGTGAAAATGTAGTCACAGAAATGAATTCTTCATCCTCGAATTACACGAAAAAGACACCAAACTTGATATAGTAGCGAGATGTATGCAGATATAAAGCTTAGAGTGAGGCGCGCCGGAGGCACTTTTCCCCCCCCTCTCCTGCCCACCTGCTGGGGGGAACCTCTTGGCAACCGGGCTTAATCAGCTCAGATCACCCCTAGGAACACCTGTTCCAAGCGGTTTGCTTTGTCTCCAAAATGCAAGGTGGGGGACCTTAGATCCCCTACTACACTGCTCTACATATAATTAGAATTAAAGTAGGTACGAACCCTTTGAACACGGTATGAATGGTACCAATTTTATATGTACAATGAAGTAAAAGTTAAGTTGTTTGTATTGTAATTATAATGGGGTGGCTTAGTGAGCCAGATGAGTTTCGCATACTTATCTATCTTATTAAAATAAAAGTACTTGTGCCCAAGTATCTACATACGTTACCTATAGCGTTATCCCGGCCTTTGCCAGGGTCCGCTTTCCTACTTGCTTCCTCTTTGCGCCTTACTGCTGGGCGTTCTCTCGAGTGAGCCCGTTAACGCACATATCGGCTTTCACGACATCTACATAAGTATCTACATATGTATTTTATGAAAAGTAAAGGACAATTTACCTATGTCAACTTGATGACTAAAAAAAAACCGGGCAAGTGCGAGTCGGACTCGCGCACGAAGGGTTCCGTACCATAAAGCAAAAAAAAAAACGGAAAAAATGCAAAAAGAAAACGGTCACCCATCCAAGTACTGACCACGCCCGACGTTGCTTAACTTTGGTCAAAAATCACGTTTGCTGTATGGGAGCCCCACTTAAATCTTTATTTTATTCTGTTTTTAGTATTTGTTGTTATAGCGGCAACAGAAATACATCATCTGTGAAAATTTCAACTGTCTAGCTATCACGGTTCGTGAGATACAGCCTGGTGACAGACAGACGGACAGACGGACGGACGGACGGACAGCGAAGTCTTAGTAATAGGGTCCCGTTTTACCCTTTGGGTACGGAACCCTAAAAACCACGAGTTGTTTTTTACCATACTTACATATACGCGAACAATATTTATTATCGAGAGAAAAAACAGGGGTTACATAATGCAAATTATCAAGATCGTACTCAAACCACAGGTTTGAGGTTTTGACGTGTCTTGTTTGGATATAGGCGGTATCTGGCAACCAATATGGGAGCATAATTGTTTGCGGCTGATACCTACTTATTACTAGTGGCTCTGTGAGCTGTAAGGGCCCCCCCACATCTGGCGTCTTTCGAGCGTCGGCGTCTGTCGGCGTCGGTCCAGCGCTATGGAAAATGACGTCGCTGCGCAGTTGCGTCGACGTCGGCCATAGAATTGTAGACGCCGACGCTCGAAAGACGCCAGATGTGGAGGGGCCCTAACCTCGTGAGCGCAATTTAAAACTGAATAAATATGACTCCGCCATTATATTTTTTTCCAAAAACGGAATCGACGGAAAAAAACTATTTATTCATCGAACCTGCTCACAAAATTTCACAAGAATCAGTTGAGAATTGCGACCTGTAGAGGAGAACATCCGAACATACGAGAACATTTTTGTCCAAGTTTCGGAAACGCTAGGTTGTTGGTGGATGATGAAAAGTCACTTTAAATCAAAGAAAAATGTGTATTTTTCATAAAAAATACTTAAATTATTACACAGAGCGAGAACCGTGGGGTTGTTGAGAAAGAAGAGATTGAGTGAGTCGGTGAATGGCTAGACGAATAAAACCATTCGGTCAAATATGGTTGCGTTCAGAAACATCGGTCGATAGTCTGTATACATATGTTGCTGTTGATGTGGCATTAACTGCATTTAACGAGTAATTAAGTTTTTATGCGCTACGGATTATAAACACTTGGAGCGGTGGATAATTATGGAACTGGTGCTAATGGAAAATTCACACTTCGTTGAATTAAAACAGGACTTTGTGATAGGGCGTGGAGCTATAAATATAGGTATCGTAAATGTTCTGCCGACCTACTTAATTCTGAAGCCGTAATTTTACGGTGGGAATAGGAATATATATAATGTACCTACTTATCATATAAGACACGTCACCTTCTGTTACTTTGTTTATCTATAGTAAAATTGGATTTCCTGACATAATTTCACAAAGTTCGGACTCGCCCACCGAGGGTCCGTACTTTTTAGTATTTGTTGTTATAGCGGCAACAGAAATACATCACATGTGAAAATTTCAACTGTCTCACGGTTCGTGAGATACAGCCTGGTGACAGACGGACGGACGGACGGACAGCGGAGTCTTAGTAATAGGGTCCCGTTTTACCCTTTGGGTACGGAACCCTAAAAAGAGTAGAAAATAATTGGGGTCGTTTAGCATAAGCTGGCAATATTATATATAGCTGCCCATTATTATTTATGCATTCACATGAATGTAGACCCCAAATACAGTGAATTCTGTATTTGGGGTCCTTTTGACACATATTTGATAAGAAATCAGGTGCGGATTAGTATCCAATATTTTAATTCAATTTTTTTTTCATTTTTGTCATTTTGTAAAATACGACACAATATGCATACGGTAGTTTCAATATTTATTTATTTTCTCTTAGCAGTCTGCGATCAAATATGACATGGGAATTGTTATGGAACACTTTTCATAATCGGAATGTGAAAAACGCGTTAGAAAGATTTATGCATCCTCCAGACTCTCCAGAGAATGTGTATGAAATATTTCTTCTTTCCGCAAAATAGCAAAATGGAAACATTTCTGGACTATTTCGGGTAGTGGAATATGACAGCCGACATGTTGTCAAAATATTCGTGGAGTTTCACAACATCCTGCGCGAAAATAAAACAAAATGGTGGAATTCCTAACTCGTGTCCGGATATTTGTGGCTTGTTTTTGGCAATATTAAAAGTGTTAGGGAATCTAGGTATCAATAACATTAGAACAGTTTTAGGATATGCAATACTAAAGAGCCATTTGTTAATCAGACATCGTATTAATCGTATACCTCGCCGTAAGCCTTATAGCAAAATATACCCATTACCCCATCAGGAAGGGTGACTGCTATAGTCATTGGCCACTAATAAATCAGAAAGATACAAGCCAATAGAAGTCTTATTCGGGGTGGGGGTCCTTTTTAACGTCCATCTGATCCGTCTTGTTTGTAATTAACTGGTTTGGTTGGACGTAAATAAATGTATTTTCTTTCTTTCTTATTGTTAAAAGTGACCAATTACTATTTAATGGCCAATAACTAAGTATAGAAGTCACCAAATAAGTTTATTTTCCGGTCTCTGACCATAAGCTAAGAATTTCTGTTTAAACCGTACCTCCCCTACTTCTGCCCCACCCTTTAAATAATGCTGCGTATGCCCATGTTTTCCTGCAACGTCACATTATATGATACAACGTCACATCACTATTTAAAGCTGTAATATACAATCCAAGTATTTGCGTAAACTGTAAAACTGTGTAATAATTAAAAGAAAGGTACCCAACATCTTTCCGACTGCATCAGATAATCCTGAAGCTAATTTCCACGACTTCATCCAGCTCCTCCAAATCTAATCTTCGATCTCGTTAAACTTCCACCGTCTGATATGCTAATACACCGCCCGGATCCATCCGCCGACAAGTCTCCCGATTTATCGCTCATGCTTACAACTGCTATTACTATCTTATCAACAGGCGAGTGCCCAGAAATAGATATAAATGTGAACTTCGCTTACGTTAAGTTATTTAACTTCCAAGTCACGCTTATACTGGTTTTCCTAAGACGGACGTTCGGCTAGCGATGTTTATAACTGCCTAAGTTTAATTCCAATATCTTAGCAAACAAGGGCGATTTGAATATACCCACAAACCAGTATAAGAGCCTTTGTAGTTGTTAAGGATCTCTGGGTCATCTTACACTGGATGACAGAAAGCTACGAAAATCGCTCTCGCGTGCTGCGAAGCAGAATACACGACCAAGATCGTTATGCTGCACTCCGCCCCTTGCATCTCCAATTTTATAACCAAATGGGTGTATATTACCGTTAGTACTAAGACGTTTACGGCCTTTTAGATTAGAATAAAGATACGATCCATAAGTGCAGTAAACAGTCAAGAACGTGACGGGAATTTCTGCTTCAGAAAATGCATTTCTGCCCCTAAGTTTTTGACTTCACGAGTATGCGGGTTATAGATTTTGTAAGCAATTTAAAGTTAGATTGATAAGTTTGAAATGTTAACAGGGTTGAAATCCCTACCCGTATCTAGTTTTTATTCTGATTAAACATCGATTTGTATTTTATAAATGGAAATTATATTTAATCAGAAAGCTATTAGTGATAAATAAACTAATAATAATTCAGTACAGTTTATACTTATTGTTATTAGTCGATAGTTAAACTTCACTTACTCCTTAGTCGTAATTAAACAGTGTGGTTTTGATTCACTATAATCTAAAACCTATATGTTTTTATACACCCCTGCTAGTTCGTTTTTTTAGTATTAGAAAGAAGATAAGCGATCTTGACGTGTCTTTTAAATAAAAACGCTTTTTAAAAATCTTTAAGAATAATTATCGTATTCGGTTCATAATTGTTACATATTTGCCGTTCTTATTTCTAAAACGTTTTTCAATTAAAAGACACATCAGCATTTGTTTACCTTTTTTCTAATGCTAAAAAAAGAACTAGGTATACAAAAAGAAATGCAACAAGAATATTTAAGCAAATACAACCAACTATTGCCGATTTTACGGACTTAGTTCTGATCCCGACAAAAACTTTGATACAAAAACAAAAACATTCGAGTCTTACGTAAAGGTCAAAATCTTTCACGGTGCTGATGGCCTACCGCGAACCACGTTCGACGGATTGCCTCTCTGTCGCACTTGTAAATTCGTACGTAAGTGTGACAAGGAGCCAACACGTCGAACGTAGTTCGCGGTAGGCCTTCAATAGATCTGTTATTTACAATCAGTCTCGCTTCATAACGCTTTCTATGTTACAAATTTCCAAACAAATCCCAGATTCTAACGGGATAGTGGGTCTTTTGTTGTCTAAATTGAGACGGCCTTTCTTGTTCAAGCATGCAGGGGGTCACATATACGTTTTGTTGAGGTGAAAAGCAAACATTTACTTTTCTTAGCGCAGCTTGCACCATCCACTAAACCGGGGTTAACCGGTTAAACCTGGAGTTACCATGGTTACCAGTACAATTTGACAGTGGGTTAACGAATATTGTCTTCGGTTACCGCGATGGTTACTCATGAAATAAAACTATTGAATCGGATTATATCGCGTATATTGAATTCATACTGCATCCCGACGTTTCGAACCCTTTACAACGTTTCTTGGTCAACGGGTGACAAGGGAGTATGAATTCAATATACCTAACTACGCGATATAATCCGTTTCACTAGTTTTATTACTGGGGTATTGGTTTAACCGGTTAACCCCGGGTTAGTGGGATGGTGCAAGTGGGCCTTAGTTAGCTACCTCGGGGTAGATGTGCGGGTTGCGGGTGCGGGCGAAGCATGTTTATATATGTAGAAGTTTTGAGAGCTTTAGGTGTCGGTTTTAAGGCTATAATATGACAAACTTGTTACTTATTTTATTATACTTATTCCTTAATTATGTAGTAATCACTGTGTCTGGTCACTCTGGCCGTGGCCTTCACAACAAAACTATGTATATATTTACTTAATACCTACAAAAGGCCCGATGGTCAAACATCTGGAGATTGACACAGAAAACGGCAACTTCTTATAAATTATATGTCTGATAATGAGTTAGAGCTTCCTGTGCGTCTTTGTCTTAATCTTAGGGCCTACCGCGAAAACAGAAATTCGCAAATTCCGGGTTTTTTCTCTTTTACTCCAATGAAGACGTAATAATTAGACTGCCAAGGAATGGAATTCCTTGCCGGCGTCTATATTTCCGTGTTCTTATAACCCGGCAACCTTCAAATCAAGAGTGAACAGGCACCTTCTGGGCGAGCTCGCTCCATCGTAGGCCACGTCTACGCCTCGGCTAATCTCTGTGGCCATGAGTAAGCCCATTCATAATAAAAAAAAAAGATGCCCGCAATTTACGATCTTCGATTTTCGCGGATATAGCCCTTGTCTTAAATCAATCGACCTGCGCTAAAAAGCCCTACTTATGTCAAATTGACAGCTGTATATACAGCTGTATAGTTAGACCGTAAAAAGTTTGCAGCGATTTTGGTAGCCCACGCAGTGCAAGTGTCATTTTAAACGTCAAATTTCTATGAAACTGTGACGTAAACTATTATGTATAACACTTACACTTCGTGGGCTATCAAATCCGCTGCAGACTTTTATTGGTGCGACTATAATATACGTCGTTCTTCGTTTCATAGATTGGCTGTTGCCGTACAAACCCGTAGTGACAATGAAAGCGTTCTCCGAGCTTTTGTGCCGATCTCTGGCTTCCGGTTGTACGAAAATAACTGTGTTGCTTCAAAGTCAAATGATATATTTTTATGTTTGTTTGTTTAAAACATTATTAACTAGTCGGTATTGTTGCGGAGCAAAGGTTGAAGATTGTGTTCCAATTTTTATTTTGCTTTACGCCAAGAGTTGTATCTTATCTTATGTGATCAATTTTCTACATGCACTTCAAGCATAGTGTCTGAGCGAAACCGGATTTTTTTTCTAAAACCGAAGATTTAGTTTTGTTGTTTCGGCTGAAATCGAAACTTCAGTCTGACTACCATATAGATATGAGCGCCGCGCCGGCGCGCCGCCGCCGCCGACAAAATATTCGCGCCGCCGCCGCCGACGCTGCGCTATCGGCGTGGCATCGGCGTGACCTTGTTAGATACTACTACTTTCAGAATCAGATTTTATCTAGTTTACATCTTTAACGGCGCCACTCTGAATAGCTTATAGACATTCAAAAGGTAGTTTAGGTCCATATAATTCAAAAATATCGAAGGTAAATTCAAACTTTTCTGTCTGGTAACCGCGCTACTAGTCTTAGGACAACGAAATTACAAATTTTGCCAGATGGTTAGGTAATCCGTCATTCACCGCGAAATTAACCATTGCAAGCATGGCTGAATGTTTTTAAAATGTGTAAAAAGGGGTTAATTTCAGATATTAAGCGTTTTCACGTCCAAAGGAAGGGCGTCGGAAACGGAAAAGGCTCTCATTTAAACTTGGCCGTTGTTCAAATTTCAAACTTTGCTCTCTCGAAGCTCAATCTTTGAATCTTTGGCCTCGCATCGCTCGCATGGATGTATGCCGCTATCTGAACCACCAAGTTTTCGGCTCTGTTTGGAGCTCAACTTTCGGCCTCGCATTTAAAATGTTTGGATCTCCAAGTTTTTAACATTAAGGCCTCTGTCTTTATCGGCCTTCGGACTTGCTTACACTGGACCACTAGTTCACTTCTAAGCTCTGCTCTCTTGCAGCTTGGTCTTCGGCCTTGCACAGAACCGCACCGCAATCGGCGCTCCAGGCATTCGGCCGTCAGCCAAGCTCACAATTGGCTTTCGATTCTAAGCTGTATGCTTAATACCAGCAGCTCAGTCTCTGGCCTCGCATGCTCACATGGGAAGGCGTCGGAATGAGGTCTTCGGTGTTAGGTGGAGCTCGGCCTCGAGCCTCACCTTTAGACATAAATCGGTTTTGTTGGGTTGATTTTGGTTAAGGACAAAGCTTGATTTTCCTCACTTCGGCTCTTTAGAATATCGACAAGACGTTTTCCTGATGATACAGTCAATCCGCTACTGTTTAGTTAGCACAAAAGATAAGGGCCTCGCAAAGATCTTCCGGCCAGGGCCTCACCAAGATTAAGACCGGCTCTGATGCAGCACGATACCGTTTATGCGAGTGTTTATACTATATAAAACTATTTTCGTACGTTTACGCAATAAATTATCCTTGAAGTTGAATAATGCACTTATTTTATAACTTTCTTACAGCAAAAACATGTTATTTTGGTAAAATTTCGGTTTTAATTATTTCTTCATTAATCAAAGGTGTTTCAAGGCCACGCCGCCGATTCGCCGCCGCCGCCGACCGATTTTGACCGGCGCGCCGCCGCCGGCTAAATGCCAATCGGCGCTCATATCTACTACCATACCGAAAATTACAATCCCGTGTGTTTCGGCAATTTTTGGCCGAAATATGACTTTATGCTGAAACCTGCAAAACCGTAATTTCGGTGGGACACTTTTGACACTAATAAGGCATAACCTATCACCATAAGTGATATTGAAAAACTGATTCTGTTTACCATAATATCGCGCATAAAATTCCAAATCCAATGTCTGTCTTTCCGATGTCTCATACGATTCATATGTCGAAGAAAATAATGGTCTTACAACTGTGTGAGAGGATTACCGAGACGAATAGGGTACGTATGTTTAAGGATTTTATGTTCGCGATAAAGTTCATCTTGATATCACGGCTTGGTGCAACAGGAAACACAACATACCTACACTATCTGAGATCATTTCGAACGAATACATTCGAACAGTGAGCGCGGAAAAGCCCAATCGATGATGAACATTTAAAATAGCCACCGAAGTTACATTCATGAATGAAACTATTTTTGTTTACGAACGCACTCTAGTTGGCTCCCGAAAAACGTCTATGGGGTCGTTAGGGGAGGGGGGTGAGGTCCCGGAGCCCCGGAGGCTGCGCGGCAGTCCGCGCCGTGCGCTGCCGAGCGCCGGTACCGCGATGTTTCATTGCATAGTGCAGCCTCGCCATGAATGGGGACCTCCGGACGACGCCAATGCCTTCCCTGGTACGAAAAAAAAAACAAATTTTAAATCTCGAACGTTTTGATCGATATAGTGCACGCAAAACCTGTTCACTCTGCAACGATCGCGTCGTTATGATCTATTAGTAGCAAAAACGTTGTGTAAATGCCAATAACTAATTATAACTGTTTTACGTATGTACTTTTTTTTTATTTGGATGAGAAGATGCCTGGGAAAGCTGCGAAGAGCTTTGTTTTGTGGGAACGTTGGCAGAACGCGTAGTATCAGTGCCGTTTAGTGATTGCGAATTAAAAAAGTGTTGCAAGCGCACTATGTTACCAACAAAGAGATGGTGGCACCTGCTAGATCGAATTTTAAATGATAAAGCATGTGTGTTTCGTTTACAACAAAAGACATGTTCAAGATGACTTTGTCCATTCCATTTTGCACATGTTTATATTGTAATCCACACGTGTACCGGCAGATGTGTACCGTTTTTTTATCGTTTCAAAATTGCCTAACGGTTCTCGTAAGCGGTCGATTTTCGATACCGATTCTCATTATCGTTCGCCTTCACTCAGCTGTTAAAAGAGAGGGACAGACATACCGTTATCACGGGAGCACAAAAACAAACATTGTTCCTCGAGTTTTTTGTTGGTAAACGAAGAAGTCATTACATCTTGCTTGGGAGAGTACGACTTGACATCAATCATATTAGCGGATAGTGAGGTCCCCGTTATGATTATAGAGGGATTCCACGTTAAGTAAAATTATATAAAGAAGATGCAAATGTTATGTTGGCGAAAATATTATGCAATACAGATAAACAAACCACATAAAACTTAACTCAAGACCAAATATAAATACTTAAATGCTATGATTCCTGTCCGGGATCAAAAAGCCGAAGGATCATTTCTACCTTTCAACAAAACGCACGGAACGCGTCTGTATCTTTAGGTATTTAAATAAAAGTAAACAAACAATTTGTACATTTTCGGGTAGTTATAACATTTATTGGTTAACCAACCTAATACAAAACCGCCTGGATCAGTCACTGAATGGCCTGACTTTAACCTACATTATTTGACCATGTAAGGTTTTCATCTACCCTCAACTGGCTTAAGAAGCCATGGCTTTTGATGGTAGATTTTGTTTAATTTTATTTAAACACCTGATACAAAGTATCAGGTATGAAGAAACATTAAATTTTCTGTTTAGTTTACCAACAAAGCAAACATTCCTTGCAATAGCATCCGAAGTTGCAGAATGCGTTCATTGTCGCCTCTAGGCCGTAAATATTGCATATTCCGTTCCCGTGGCTTTTTTTCTGAGGCTGTATATATTATGGCCTGTTCGGAATCTGGTTTTCCAGCTTCACTACAGGGTGGCCCTAAAATACGGTGACGCAAAACGAGCTTACAACATATCGCTTTAAAATAGTAACTATATCAGTTTTGTACAATCCTCTGAGATAAAACATCATATTACAGTCAAAATCAAATAAAAGTACACAGTGACGGCCAAAGAGGCCAAATATTCTCAGAACACATCCTTATTTCTATAACGACAAAGGTGTTACTATATATTTGGTCATATTGCTGGCTGTTACGATGAATTAAATCATTAAAGAGTTCCATTGATTTTGAGGACCACTTGAGATTGTTCTACTAGGGTTCCGCCAGTGGTCCATGGAACATCGGTCAAGAATTACTGTCTTACATGGACATCTCATCAGATAAGATAAGATATGATTTTTTGTTTAACTGTGTACAAACGTAAGACGAAATACATTAAAAATACACTTTTTTTGGAAATTCGTGGTCTCTGCTCACCCCTCCGGGAAATAGGCGTGATTATATATATCCTCCTAAGGCCCAAGGTCCTACCTATAGTACTTATTCAGTTCAATTAAATTTAAATCATATTCAATTGGAGCAGAGTTGCTTTTGCTTTGTTTCGATCAAATTTTGAAAACGCAAAGTCAACTCTATTTGCAACATTGTAGGTTCAAATTTCAGTGGCAAATTTTGCATTTTTCATTTGTATGGCGGGGCTTTAGGAGGATATGTATGTATGTATGTAAATTTTTTGCAATTTCTAGGTTGCTCGCATAGTAAAAGTTTTTCAATATCACCACTTGGTAGAGGATGACTGAACATTGAAAAATTATCCTTTATCTGTTGCTCTGATAACCAATAATCATAGTTACAAGGGTCAAATTACGATAGTGTAGAAATCTGTTAAAAATAGTTATTCACACCCTAGTGAACTGAGGGCCTACCGCGTGCCACGTTCGAAGTGTTCCTTCCCTGTTACACTTACTTACGAATTTACAAATGCGACAGAGAGGCAACACGTCGAACGTGGTTCGCGGTAGACCCTCTGATAACACATGTCAGACCTATAACTTGAGATAAAGCGGATCACATTAGACGTTCGAGATAACTTTTTGATGATTGGTCAGAAGGAAACAAAGGAATGACGTCATAGTTTTGTAAACAACTAATTATATCGGTTTGATTTTGATTGGAGAAAGTAGAATGTTTACTGGCACGCAATTGTATAAATGATATAATGATTGCGCTATGATTTATAATTAAAATAGAATAAGAGAAAACCTTATTGCTAATGTTACATTTTGCGTTTTTTTTTTTTTTTTAAGAATAAGAATAAGAGAAAACCTTATTGCTAATGTTACATTTTGCGTTTTTTTTTTTATAATTAAAATATAACAAGTAAATAAATGTACAGTGATTAGTGTGTTCAATTCAAATGATGTAACGGCGATAAATCTGAAACTAGGTAACTAGGTAAGAGGAGCTAAATGCTTTAATAATCTTAGGTTTATTAAAGAGATAAGAAAACTGGATGCAAATATTAGCTAATATAAGAGTTTCTAGTTGCCTACGGAACCCTAAAAACCCTCCCATACAGCTGAGGAATGAGGAATGAATGAACCGGTTAAAATCTGTTTAAAAAGCAGTATTACAGAAATGTAGCTTTGCATTACATATTATTTTTTATATTACTTGAAAACATACAGTATGTCTCCCACTATGGGTCTTTAAATGCGGGGCTCTATTCTACTCGCTAATATAGATAATTTTAATTTGGGATATTTTTGGCTTTTCCATAGAAAACATCGACATCTGATCAGCCTATGTGCATGATAATGCAAATATTATATTCGCGATTTCGGGGTTGGTCATTTAGTCAAGTAGCTCCGTGTAACGAGTAGAATCGAGCCCTACATTTAAAGCCACATGATAGGAGACACCCTGTATATCTCGCAAAACATACCAGTATTAATAACAATATGTTTATGCATTTAACATTACGTATAAATAAACCCTAAGCTACAATACATAGGTATTCATAACAAGAGAAAAACCAAACATATCCATATAGAGAAATCATGAAAAGCCACTAACGACCATTCAATTATAGTCGGATAAATATAAACACGTATTATAGTCACGCTGTAAAACCAGATTCCAGGCAGGCCATATATCATCGGACAAAAGGCATGGCAGAATATTGAAGCTTGCCTCGCTAGCTTTTGCGCCTATCCATTGTTGGTTAGATAGATACTCGTATTGAGAAATAGTTATTTTCACCACACCACCTCGGAAAGGCTTACTTTGCACTTCAAAAACGGATAGCAAAGTTGCATTTTATTCACATGTGAGGCAAAGTTATCAAATGCCAATTTTGAGTTGTTTTCTTGTGTTTGCTGGTAGAATTGACTCTTAAATGATGATTTTGGATGATAAATATTTAATAACATTAATTTGAATTTAATTTGGTTTGATTTTGTTTGATATTTTACAAAAAATATTTGCTTCGGGTTGGTGTGGTGAAAAATTTTGTGTTTCACTCGGGGGCAAATTCTGTTTAACTCTCGTGCTTTGAAATCCTCGCAACGCTCAAGATTCGAGTGGTTCGAAAAATGGAATCTTGAGCGTTGCGAGGGTTAAACAAAATTTGCCCCCGAGTGAAACACAACACAATTTTTCACCACACCAACCCGAAGAAAAAATTAACTTTAAGATCAAATCCAAATGAATGTTATTAAATAATTATCATTCAAAACCATAATTTCAAAGTCAATTCTACCAGCAAACATACGAAAACAACTCAAAATTTGCATTTTGATTACTTTGCCTCACATGTGAATAAAATGCATCTTTGATATCAGTTTTTGAACAGTCAAGAGAGCTTTTACCAGTTGGTGTGGTGAAAACTATATTTTCCATATAAAGGTAAAAAGGTCTTCCAAATGTTTCCTTTAAACTTAAGATTTTACGGTACTTTCCTCCAGGACCCATTAAATTTTTTCACACTGCATTTCATCACAAGCTTTTTCTTTCGTTCCTAATAAATTAGGGGAAAGATGTGTATACAGCGTGTTTGTGTTTGACTAGACGCCACCCTGTGTGAGGGTAACTTGTGTAGAAAAACTCCCCAGAGGCCATCAGTCATCGCTTGAGCTATCCGTAAGAAAATTTCGGATCCCCGCAAAGTACTGTTGAAAAAATTGACGTATATCCCAGGACGGGCCTTACGGGCACTAAAAATGGTACTAGTTCAGCGATGTCACTCACGAATTCGAGCCAATCGTGCAGTCTAACGTAACTAGTTGCGACCAATCGTGCGCGTGATGCGGACTTATCAACCAATCGCGTTGCAGCGGTGTCACACCGCTGGCCCCATTCTTGTTGCCCGTAAGTAGGGTTGCCAGATCGAAAGGCGCTATTATCGGGAAACAATATAAATTTTTCGGGATTTTGGGACTTAAGTCGGGAAAAAAAATACATTCAAATTAAAGTAATTGTATTAAAAACAACGATTACATTATTGGCACTACGTCAGCTCGCTCGCTCGACGACAGTTCGGAACTTGAAATTGTTGTTTTATAACGTGAAGCTGTTTTTCGGGACAGTTTACACTTTGTCGGGAATCGGGAACACATGCTAAAAATCGGGAGAATCCCGCCAAATCCCGACCATCTGGCAACCCTACCCGTAAGGCCAGTCCTGAGATATACGTCAATGGTTGAAAAGGAAAATCTAGAATATTTTACAGATTTCTTTAGGTCTAAGTATGGTATGGAGATGACTAATTACGTAACTTTGTATAATTCAAAATACCAGCTTCAAGTAACAAAACCAACCCTCTATTTGTCTGCTCCTTTTGTCTGTGGCTCTATTTGTCTGTCGACGGATGTTGGCGACGACAAAGTTGGGCTAGGTCAGGCTTCACAAAATTATCTATGACGCCGGCGGAATTATCTATAGCTATTAAGTATATGGTATTTTTATTTCGTTTTATCACGCTGTCACGTAGACAGGAACAACCATCATAATATCCCTACAGTAGGGCTAAAATGGTCGGCTGTTTATCATTTGTCACCATTTCTGTCACGTTCTAACAAATATGTAAGTGCGAAAGTGACGCATAGCGACCATGATATAGGTACTGGACAGGCGATTATACCATTCCACTTGAAATCCTTACTTAATTACAGCATAGCATGACAATAATTTAATTGCACCGAAGCATACGGGATGCGGGTGTTCAAATACCTGCAGTTTGTCAAGCTTCTATCAACTACTTAAAACGCAGTAACTCTAAAAACCAACGCATTCTAAAAGCAACTATATCCCTTTAGGCATAAAGTCTAGATCACAAGTCAGTAAAAAAGTTAGTTACAGCTTTGTTGTGTTTGAAAGAGAACACATGTCGTTCATTGTAATGCAAAATGGCTTTCAGCTATCAATTATGAATTTATAACCGGCCAGTTTTGAAAGGATGCGTGTTGTATGGTGGCGTATGGTGTGTTTAATCGGATTTGTGGCGATAGGAAGTATACTATACATACCATAACTATACTTTGATTTTTATAAAATGACGTCGCTGCGCAGTTGCGTCGACGTTGCGTCGAGCAGCGGCCATAAAATTGTAGACGCCGACGCTCGAAAGACGCTAGATGTGGAGGGGGGCCCTAAGTCCCGCAAAATTTTACCTTAATTAATAAATTTTCCGATATCATTGTCCTTTTTGCAAAGATACCCTTCCAATAATGCAGAAAACGCAGATATCTCGCTTATTAAATTTCACCCTCCGTCAATGCAAAGAATTCGATCACCATTTGGCATCCTTTTCTCTATAGAAGGTTGAATTTGAGAGGTCTATTCTTGTGACTTACGACCGTTTTTTGTACATGTCGATAAAATTTTGTATTTCACGTGTCTATCCTATTAAAATACTGATGAATACTGACTGAAAAGGTTATCTGAATGAACCCATCGCGACTATCGAAAATAGAACTTTCGTTGCCTTATCGCTCTTGCTTATTCGAGCGATAAAGAGGCAGATAAAGAAATTTCGATGTTCGCGGTAGACCCCGGTTTTACGTGTCCTATTCTGTCGACTAAAGGTTGTATCTCAGGTGTCTGTTCCATTAAAATGCGATTGATGAATACTGGGGTGAAAAGGGTCGAAAGGGAATTCATCTGTCTGTCACTCATGTGGGTCGCTTTGTCGACGGAGCATCTGGGATCATTTCTTATATCATGGATTATTTAACTAGATAGAGCAGTTGACATTCAGTGACTACACGTAGGTGCGCTTATATGTATCCAAAGCTTATTTATGTTGCGTTCATATTACTCTCTTTCCCCTGCCCTTATCCCACGTCATGTGGGGTCGGCACAACATGTTTTTCTCTTCCATTCTCCTCTGTCTTTCGTGTCCTGTCCTGTGTGCGTGTGTTGTGTGTGCGTTCATATTACTACCAACTTGTTTTGATGGTGATATAAATGGCATATCTGGCTACTTATAATCATCAGCTAAAATTTGTATTAACTAAGTACATCACATTCAGTCATTCGTTTATTCAATAACTTTTTTATAATTATTGCTCTATATAATAGCTGTGTATGTAATCATTCAATCAACAAACTACTGTTTTTAAGTCTTATTCTCTCAACAAAAGGTTGTATCTCAGGTGTCTGTTCCATTAAAATGCGACTGATGAATACTGGAGTGAAAAGGGTCGAAAGGGAATTCATCTGTCTGTCATGTGGGTCGCTTTGTTGATGGGGGAGCACCTGGGATCATCGTTCATGGTCATAGATCAACTGAGTAGATAGAGCGTTTAACACGACTCACGATCATCGTACATTGTCGCTTTTATAAGCTCTCTTACGACTAGGTACGTGTATGAAACCGCAGCCGCTCATTTCTGCTACATAATCTCAGAATATGAAGGAAATTGCCATTGACGCCACCTGTTGGCTGCTTCTGCAACACTGTACCACGACGTCCACAACATGTCACTTCGGGTTGTAGGTTGCCTCAAATTACCAAAATTGAGTTCTAGGTATAAATAGAAGCTTACTTTAGTATAAGATGGAGTTACAATCCGTATGCCTGGTGGAGTTGAACTATTTTAACCCTTTATAACGCATAGAAATTATGCATACTTGAACCCTATCACTTTGAAACAAAGTTTTAAATCATGTGGGAAATATATTCCCTCTGCCTTAAAAAGGCTTAAAGAGCACCATGTGAGGTAATACGAGTCTACGTAAGCGCTTTTTAATGCACAATCTGTGGGAGGCAGTCAATGTTCATATTAATACTGTATGGGGGGACTGTGTGTAAACATTTTCATCATCATCATCATCATATCAGCCCTTTATCGCCCACTGCTGAGCATAGGCCTCTCTTCTAGTACGCCACTTGTCCCGGTCCTGAGCTAATCTCATCCAGCAGTGACCCGCAATTTTCCGGATGTCGTCCACCCAACGAGCCAACGGACGCCAGGCGCTTCTTTCATTTGAAAGCGGCCACCATTCTGTTAACATTTTAGTCCACCTGCCATCACTCTGCCTAGCAACATGTCCTGCCCAATTCCATTTTAGTTTGGTAATGACGAAACCCACGTCATGCACCTTAGTGCGGCGACGGATCTCGACATTCCTTACTCGATCTTGAAGCTTGATACCGAGCATGGCGCGCTCCATGGCTCTCTGTGCTACGCGGATTTTATGCACAGCCCCCTTAGTGAGCGTCCATGTCTCGGCACCATAGGTCATGGTGGGCAGGACACATTGGTTAAAGAGGCGAGTCTTCAGGCATTGTGGAATGTTAGCAGGTTTCAGGATGTCCGCTAATTTATTGAATGCCGCCCAACCGAGCTGGATTCTCCTGGAGATCTCCTTCTGCTGGTGTGTTTTGTCAAATGATAGAATATGTCCAAGATACAAGTATTGCTCGACCACCTCCAGTCTTTCGTTCCCAACCATAATGGTTGGAATCGATTTACTAGAGATGTTCGTCATAACCTTAGTCTTGGACATATTCATCTTAAGACCTATTTTCAAAGAAGCATGGTATAGGCTTTCAATCATGCTTTGGAGATCTTCCAGGGTCTCGGCAAACAAAACAATGTCGTCGGCAAATCTCAGGTGCGACAAGAAGACACCATGGATATTGATACCAGTTTTGTCCCATGCAAGCGTTTTTATGACGTCTTCCAGTACCGCCGTAAAAAGCTTGGGTGAAATGGTATCCCCTTGACGCACTCCCCTTTGGATGGATATTGGGTTACTGAGTTTGTGAAGCCGAACTTGCATTGTTGCCGAGCTATATAGCTCCCGGAGCACATCCACATAGCGAGTGTCAACCGAGCAGCGATGGAGAGAGTCAAACACGGCCCAATGTTCGACACTGTCGAAGGCCTTTTCGTAATCTACGAAGGCCATGCACAGGGGCCGGTTGTATTCAGAACTTTTCTCCATCAGCTGCTTGACTGCATGGATATGGTCGGTAGTAGAAAATCCACTCCGGAAACCAGCCTGCTCGGGAGGTTGGCATTCGTCGAGAATACGAGTTAGACGATTGCACAGCACTTTTGCAAATAGTTTGTACGTGTGGGAAAGGAGGCTTATGGGGCGATAATTACTTAATTTTGAAATGTCTCCTTTTTTATGTAAGATGGTGACTATGGCGGTTTTCCAGGATTCTGGGGTGCGAGCACCTCGTAAAACCTGATTAAACAGTTTTACTAGGATACTGATAACAGGGTCACCACCTGCGCGAAGAAGATCGGATGTAATGCCATCTTCTCCAGGAGATTTATCCGTTTTCATCTGATACAATGCTTTTTTGATTTCACTGGCTATTATTGGTGGTATGTTTTCGTTATCATTGCGGGAGGATGGGGGAGCTCTAGAGTCAAATGTAGATATATGTGGTGCGTCTGATTGTGATGCATAAAGTGTGCCATAAAACTCCTCAACAATTTTAACAATTTGGTCACGGTCCGTTACCAAATTGTTATCGTTGTCTTTCAATTTTACTATTTGATTCACTCCTGTTCTTAATTTTCTTCTAAACACCTTTGGCCCTCTGCAATCTTCTATCGTGTCGAGTATGATTTTAGTTTTATATTTTCTTAAATCTTTCCTAATACTTTTGCTAATTATTTTACTCATTCGTTCTATTTGTTTTTGATCTACTACCGTATCATGCCTCATTCGCCTTCTCTCTTCCAACAAGGCTAGCGTCTCGGGTGATAGCTTTCTCTCCTTTTTCTTTTGTTTGCCAAGGTGTTTGCTTGCTGTTTCGAGTAATGACTTACTTAATAAACTATTAACATGGTCAACGTCAAGGTTCTGTTCTTCCAGTCCCTCAAATTGGTTTTGGAGGTCTAACCGAAAAGATTCCTGAAGAAAAGCGATATCCTTCTTGTAATATCTTGGAGGAGTGATAATCATCTTTGCTCGCTCTCTCTTCAGGTTAAACCTCAACGTTGCCCTAACCAACCTGTGGTCACTCCCGGCTCTGAAGTTTTTCAGAACGGTTACATCGGTGACTACATCCTTGCGAGAACTTAAGATGTAGTCAACTTCGTTCTTAGTTTTGCCGTCGGGACTCGCCCACGTCCACTTCCTTGAAGCACGCTTTTGGAAAAAAGTGTTCATTGCGTAAATGTGTCTTCGCTCAAGAAAGTTGACTAGGGTTTGTCCACGGTTGTTACGGAGCCCAACACCAAACATTCCAACAGATTTTTCACTATCTAGTTGTTGACCAATCTTGGCATTAAAATCACCTATTATAGTGAAATATTGGCACGGACAATCCTCAATAGCTTTTTCTATATCGTCATAAAAGTTTTCTACTTCCTCATCTGGATGACTTGAGGTGGGGGCGTATACTTGGATAATCTTGATGGAGTAACGTTTGTTGAGTTGTAGTACTACGAAACAAACTCGAGTAGAGATACTCTTTATGTTTTTCACTGCTGAAGCGATGTTTTTATGCAGAAGAAATCCAACGCCCCCATAGCAACGATCCTCGGGACCTCGGTAGTAGAAGAGATCTCCAGAACTGAGCTTAATGAGGTTCTCACCCTTTCTTTTCACCTCCGACAATCCTACTACGTCCCACTTGATATTGTCCAGTGCCAACTGCACTTGAAGCAATCGGTCGTCCGTTCGCATCGTCCTGGCGTTGTAACACGCCAGGGTCAGGGTCGTCGTGTTAGAATTCGAGTGGCAGCCGGATCTCTTCCAGAGATTCTTAGCACCCTCTGCCCCACCGTTACCAGGACTGCTGCCGGAGCCTGGGATAGTGGGGCCGCTGGGGACTGAGGGCCGGGTCCTATGCGTACTTTTCATTTTACGAAGAGGTAATAGCCTTAAAACGCCACGCTGGCCAATGCGTCTTGGCGAGTTTTGCTTCCTGCCACGTTTGCCTGAAATGAGTAGTATACCAACAAAAGTTATGTTTACTACTCATTCCAGTTACCGGAGGGACCACGAGGAGGTGTGGACCAGGAATTGGCACCCAAAATGGATATGATGTGAAAAGTGAATGTGGTGAACGCATTTCCTTCCCCAACCAATATACATTTTGGAGACCCTTTACCCTCCCAGTAAACATTTTAGTAGATTGAAACTGAATGTTTACTGCTACTACGTAGGTACCTGTATTATTGGGACCTGAGCTTTCAAACTATAGGGAATCCTCATACTTTTACAGTTGCAAACGTCCACAGACTACGGTGTTAGTTTACTGATAAGTGTGTCGTTTCCTCCTCTTTTCTTCCAATCAGCAGAAAAAAATCCGACTGCATGATTTTTCTTTTTCTCATGAACATAGTGTAAAATGGCACATTTCATTTCATTGGGGGATGTGTGCACATACCTTCATCAAAAGAAAATATGTAATATGATGTATCTCACCTATGTACTTATATTTTGTGCTGTTTGTGTTAGTTTGTTTTGTAAACAAATAATTGACTTTCAAGAATACAACATAGTTACATACATACCTTATCAAATAAATTTCTGTAAAGCAATACAAATGATTACACAAACTACAATCGACTACATAGATTTTTCACAGAAAATATGGTAATCAACAATAGTTTTGAACATACTCTAATTAAAATATAAAGTATATCAAACACTGCGCAAGCTTTTATACAAATCCAGATACCATCTAAGCCCATTGAAAAAAAAAAAGTAAAGCCGTACACGAATTTCCATGGTCCCCGGTTTTAAAACAATTAGATTAAAAGCTTTGCTGAATCTATGGATGGGGGAGGCGTGACGTGGCTTTAAAAATCTGCTTTTATTGCTGGAACTATTATGGGATCTTTAGAAAATTACTCTTGGTAGATAAAGGGCTTAAATGCTGTTTTATTTGTATGAATTTGTTTCGTTTATCAACAATCGTTGTGTTGTGAGGGATATAATTTACTTCTTTTCGAAAATTGTGAGGCCATTAGGTGAATTTTTCACGATAGTGATTTTCAACACACTTTATTCTTATAAAGCTTGGTAATCTTGGTATTCTCCGCGGGAGTAATAGCCGATTGTTCCCTAGTGAGCTAGTGAGTAATAAGCTTTTTTATTCTGTCAATAAGTCATACGCACTAAGCTGGGTATTCTTTTTATATCAAGTCATAAATGAAAACTATTTGATAAATAAATAAAATACAAGGTTACCTACTACAGTCAAAAAATTTGATTTCCGGCCCATTTCGTACAGTATATGAAATTCACTAGAGACCTAATACTATTGTCACTGTGACAAGGTGCGAAATGGGCCGGAAATTAAATTCTTTGATTGTATGTACCAAAGGAAGGGTACCTAAGTTTTTTTTATAAATGTTAACTACGATTTCTCACTGTTCTCACGTTAAAGTCATTTAGTCGACCAGTTTACGGATACATGTGAATTAAGAGGTGTCTACATTATCGTTTATTATTATATTTATGTTAATTACAGAGAAAATGTGAAGGCTGACATTATTTACGTAACTTTCATTACTGTAGCCGTAACTTTGTAAATTAATGGTTACAATAAAATGAAGTAGCAAATTTAATTAACGATTATTATTGTGAATTAGTTATATCGGAAAGTGACTTTGAGTACGCGTCGATATAAATTATGGAACTAATAAATAGAACACGCAATAAAATGGAATTAACGACAATGAGAATAGGCTGTTTAGGTAATATGTATAGGTTCCATTAAGTTTTTATAAGGCAGAGGGAATATATTTCCCACATGATTTTGAACTTTGTCTTAAAGTGATAGGGTTCAAGTTTGCAAAATTTCTAATACCCTTATGCCTTATAAAAAGTTAAGATGATGCGTAAATGGAGAACTGCAGTCATGAATAGGTAAGTGCATGCCGAAAACTTGCTACTTTACCGCACTAGTGCGATAATTATGCAATTAGAACATTACGTAACAATGTCGAAAAGGGAACTGTATCACATAGAATACCTGGGTAGGTAGTTTTAAAGCTTCCAATTAGGTTCTACGTATGTATGAAAGTGTAGTAGACAAAAAGCGATCTCTTTCAGACAACTTAAAATACTCCTTTGATAGTAGATATAATATATACTCGTATGGTCCAATAGCTAAATATATGAATGTCTTACTTTCATGTCTTTTAAAAGACTAAAGTCGTTCTATAAATCAAAATTAAGCCGAAAACTCCGGAAGCATTATAAACGAGTCTGATTTATTGTCAGAAGATAATGAGATTATAACGAACTCCCTGCCCGCGTATGCACTCGTTTGGAAAATTATAATTGAATCTAAAGTAACCTGTCCCTTTTTAGTATTGGTCGTTAGCAATTGGTAACATATATGGGACAGGCCGAATAAAATAGGTAAAAAATTAATTGAAAATTTAGGCGGTTAACATACTGATGAGGTTTTCGGGTGTGGTAAAAAAATACTGCCCCGGCACGGTTTTATTGGCGTTTTAGAACTGCAATAAACCCAATAACTAGATGCCTTAATTTTATCGTGTCATATAAAAAACTGATGTCAATTCCTATAATTTCACGAATAATAGTAGTTTCTGCGACGTGCAACAAAAGAGCAAAAATCATGTTTTTGCTACAGTTCTAATTTTGAGTCTCGAGGTAGAACGAGTGATTTAGACTTAGATTCTTGAGCGTAGCGAGGGACCAGAAGCAAAACACTTAAAATAGTGGGCAAAATCGAATTTTTACGGTTACAAACTCCGTAAACTCTAATGAAATCTAAGTCCATCTCTATCGCTCTTGCAATATCCGAGTAACAGGGATAAGAACTTCTTAGGGCTACTTGCACCATCCCACTAACCCGAGGTTTAGCGGTTAAACCGTTAACTCAGTGTCAAATTGTACTGGTAACCATGGTAACTCCAGGTTTAACCGGTTAACCCTGGGTTAGTGGAATGGTGCAAGTTGCGCTTAGACAATTATTGAATTTTTCAATAAAGTTCTTTTACACTATTAATCCCAATGGTAAAGGTCATATTTTACCAATAAACATACACACAAACGCACTCGCCCATCTATTAATATTTATGTGTGGATTACGGTCGGTGGTAGCACTACGGACCCCATTTATCCACCTCAAGCATAAATAGACCAATTTCAATAGGATATCCATAGGACTTATGGCCTATTATCGCGTGCAGTGCTCCCCTCCATCTGAGGACTCTTCATTCTGGCTGGAAACAAAAATAACAACTACAAAACCGTTAGGGATTAACACTAAGTTCTAACACATTCTAAATTGAACCTTAAACTTAAGTAGCGTTGAGTCTAGAATTAAACTAGCAGTAGATTTGAGTTGTGATGTTTCTGTATTATGTGCTGTATGATGTGTATGACTTAAAAGGAAAAAATAATTGGATTGATTTGGGGTTTACGTTTGGCTTACTTTTTAATGATTTATTATTTTATTTTATTAATTGAGTCTGAATCCAAAGCTATTGTTCTTATGTTAGTTTATTTTTAATGCTCCGTACAAAACCTTGTTCACGGAGCACTTATGTGTTATGGGATCAGTTCGGTCTTGCAAATCGGTTGCTTTTTTAGTAAATAATTAGGTATGCAATATGCATGTTAGGCAATTGATTTTTTCTTTTATGGCTCAGACAAAATTGCTGTTTTTACCAGATAAAGCGAGAAAAGTTACAAAAACCCAAAAAGAGAACTTTTCAATTTAGCCTTTATTCCATTGTGTTATGGTTTAGATTTGCATGTCTAGACCCCACTTAACGCAAATAACAATTCAAATTATTCTATTAATAACAGCACAATTGTAAAATTAACATCTCCGCGAGACCACAATAATCTTGCTGGAATAACACATTGTAAATCCAATTTTATTTCAACGTTATTAAGGTTTAAATTCCATTGGTTTATTGCACGTTGACATTTTGGTTATTCCAGTCGATTCAGGAGTTGAGGGCTCAAATCAGTATAAAGGTGACATGGTTCTCTGTTTTTATTGTCTGTACATGTTCGTAGATACACAGTCAGTGACTGTCAGACAGACAGTGCAGTGACTGTCACTGTTCTTTTACATTCTGATGGCAACTGCAGCAGTATTAACTGTTGAAACGTTACTGCTGCGGGGTTGACGCAGGAGTTGTCACTGTCAATTATTGCTATTATACATTCGTTTCCGCATCACTTTTGCGATTAGTCAATTTATCAAGAAGATTAATATAACAGTAACGCAAAGGTCGCGATCCGAATGTAATCTTTAAAGTGACGTTCCACTATCAACCACAGCTGCATTACTGTTAGCGGCGGCAACAACGGCGCCGCAACAGCAGTGTTGGCCGAAAGTTAATGCGAATTGAAAATGTTGGTCATTAACCATTATAAATTGAACCTTAAACCGTAACGTACGATTACAGTTTACGATTCAATTTATAATAGTTAATGGCCAGCATTTTCAATTTGGATTAACTTTCGGCCAACACTGCGCAACAGTAATGCAGCTGGAGTTGACATTCGAACGTCACCTTTATTTATTCGTCTTCTCTGTCAAATTACGAACAATTGTATATCGGCCTTGTGGTCACGATATGCTGGTTACCCAAAAAGCTCGACCAATGGGAATACAGCCAGACGGGAAAATCGTCGAGATAAATTTAGCACGGAAACAAAAAATTGCAATAATTTGACGCATTTGTGCGTCAAATTGTCGTCATTGCCGATTGTCAATATCAATTGCACATTAAATTGAGGGGGATTTGGGAATTGAATTGAGGGATTGTGGGAGCCGGTCAATGAACTTTGGTAATTAAAGGAAAATGGCCGTTTGTTTTGCTTAACTATCTGGAGCGAGTAAACTTAGTTTAGTTTTGTTTGTGTTTTAATTGAGCGTATTGTTTTGCAAGTTATTTATAGATTTTTCTCGTGCGTTGACGTAACTTTTAGTACTCTAACCACACATATTTTGGCATAGCACAGATCGGTGACTACTTTTATATGGATTTCTATTGAAGGAGACTTTGATTACCTATTCTATACCATATGTGTCGTTCCAAGAATAAAGCTCAATTGACAAATATGTGACGTCCCACGGGTAAAGGTACCTTATGGTGTTTGGCGCTTACGCTATTATTAACGCCGCTCCAATACTAGTGCGGTGCTGTGCGACGTCATGAGCTACCTTTTCCCGTGGAACGTCACATATATTCATCTAAAGATTCTAAAGAAACTATCTATTAACATATAGACGTGAATCACTTAACCCAAATTGAATTATACTTTTCTTTTCCAGATATTCGCGTACAACTGACCGAGCAGACGCGAATACTAGAAGCACGTGCCGAAGCGGCGGCGGGCGTCGCAGCAGAACTACACGACTACTGCCGGAGACGGGCTGAACTAGAAGCAGAATATTCTCGAGCACTTGACAAGCTAGTCCGCGCCGCGCATCAGAAGCATAAGGAACAAAAACACAAGTAAGATACAGTCTATAGGTTACTTGGTAGGCCACTAGCCAGGTTGTATATGGGCGTCGGAGAAGAATTACATGACTATTGTTGGAGACGGGCTGAACTAGAGGCAGACTATTCTCGAGCACTTGACAAGCTAGTCCCCCCCCCCCTCTAAAAGCCGTTTAGGCCGCTTGGTCTAAAGACAGTTCCTCCTAAAATGCTGTAGGATGAAACAAGCCAAGAACTTCAAGGTCATCTGAAATCATTCTTTTTCTAATTTGTAACCATCTTTTCCAGACGCGAGCAATGGTCGCTAACCGGCGCCTACGCGTGCTGGCAAGCTGCGCTGGACAGTACGCGCTCGCTGTCCAAAGACCATGCGGCGTTGGCCGCGTTATACGGAGGGCAGCTGGCTTCAAGGTTACAGAGGGCGGCTGACGACGCATTGAGGTTACATAGGAAATGCCGGGACATAGGTGAGTGTTTCTGCAGCAAACATCTGTGCGACGTATATATGCTTACCAGAGACATCTGTAAGGTCTTCGCTGGACTAATACTGACCGCAATGTAAGGCGTTCACTGAAAAATCAAGACCTAAAGGCAAATTATTGAAGATATGCTACCGTGCTTCATGATTTTCCAGAGGTTTTAAGTTAAGTAATTAATAAAGGTGCTTTGCTGATAGAGAGAGAGACCTTAACAATAAAATTTTAGACATATTGTTTTCCATCCTACAGCAGTTAAAATCTACAGCATTCATTTGATTTCATTTTCGTCAAATAACTTCTAATACCTAAATCCGACTCTTGATAATCACTCCAAATACGGAACACCAGAACCTTGACATTTTTGCTCAAATATGTTTTTTTTTAGTACTGGAGCGCCATGAAGAAGTAGGCGCAGCCTTAGCTGACGCGGCAGCCGCGGGGAAGGCGCAAGCGGCAGCGGCCGCAGAATGGCGCGCCGCGGCAGCCAAGCTGAGACACGCCCATGACCAGAAGACTCGGTTGGCTGCCGCTGACCCTCCTAGGGTTAAGAAGCTGAAGGCTTTGGATAAGGAGTTAGAGAAGGTTAGTAAATGTTTTTGAGAAGCGAAATCACCACTCTTAGGTGACTTTGCCGCCGAAAGGCGTGCTGTGGCAGCCAAGCTGAGACAGGCCCATGACCAAAAGACTCGGTTGGCTGCCGCTGACCCTCCTAGGGTTAAGAAGCTGAAGGCTTTGATATAAGGAGTTAGAGAAGGTTAGTAAATGTTTTTGAGAAGCGAAATCACCACTCTTAGGTGACTTTGCCGCCGAATGGCGTGCTGTGGCAGCCAAGCTGAGACAGGCCCATGACCAAAAGACTCGGTTGGCTGCCGCTGACCCTCCTAGGGTTAAGAAGCTGAAGGCTTCGGATAAAGAGCTAGAGAAGGTTAGTAAATGTTTTTGAGAAGCGAAATCACCTATCTAAGGTGACTGCCGCCGTATGGACTGCAACTACGCTAGAACGGTCCGGGATCCGGGACGCTGTGTCCGATACTTCGTTTTCTATAGAAAGCATCACGTTATGACCAATCACCTATCATAGAAACCAAAATGTCGGACGCCTCGGTCCGGACCCGGACCGTTATACTCATCGATAAACTAGCCAAAAATGTATGAAACATCCAATTCTTGCGTCTCGATGACGGGGGTTAGTCCCATACATAGTATGTTGTTGAAGGTTTACTTATTAGCCTTGCAAAATTTGGCAAAACGTAAAATAAACAATATTAAAATGACTTAACAATCCATTAATCATCATTTTTAATCATTGTAATTTTATTGTTACAGCGACGCGGCCGGCACAGCGAGGCGCGCGCTAAGGCCCTGCGCGCACGAGCGGACTACGTATTGAGCCTGGAAGCCGCGAACGCGACTCTGCAGCGGTACTACCTTGACGACATCCCAGATATCATGCTTGTGAGTAACAGAGAAGTCAATTACAGTTTGTAATAAATTAATAATTGTAATTGATAGATTTTTTCTCATTAGTTTTCTGTCCTTTAGACAAAGAAGTTGTTAAAACAAGCTGCCCTCTTGGGTAATGTAATTTAAACTTTATTGCACGATATAAAATTGTACAAATGGCGGACTTAATGCCTTAAGGCATTTTCTGCCAGTCCGCCATTGGGACAAACAGAAACTTGTAGTTAGGGCAAGTGTAATGTTGTGTGTATTAAAATCATCTGTTAAAGATGGTCACCTATAGTTCGTTTTTTTAGCATTATAAATAAGGTAAACAATCTTGATGTGTCTTTTAATTGGAAAACACATTTTAAAAATAAGTTACGGCAAATATGTAACAATTATGAACCTAACACGATCATTTATATTCTTCTGCGTTTATAAGTAATAGTTATTGATTTTTAAAAAGCCTTTTTCAATTAAAAGACATGTCAAGATTGCTTACCTTCTTTCAAGTTCGTAAAAAAACGAGCTATAAAGCTTAGTTAAGGGTCTCAACTCAAACAATTTGACCCTAGAGCTACAAACCTAAAAGCAAGTAATATATAAAAATTACTGGATGATGATCTTATAGAGCTTTCAAGACGAGTAGTAGAGAAAGCGCAATTATCGTTTGTCCTTGTCAAACGGACTCCCAATTTCCGTTTAAAATAATTACTCAAATCAGTAAATAGCTCTTCAAAACAGCGGTAACAGCGTGCGACTTGCAATCTGGAGGTCGCGGGTTCAAACCCCGGCTCGTACCAATGAGTTTATCGGAATATTCATCAGTCGCTTTTCGGCGAAGGAAAACATCGTGATCAAATCGGACTAATCCCAATAAGGCCTAGTTTACCCTCTGAGTTGGAAGGTCAGATGGCAGTCGCTTTCGTAAAAACTATGTAGTACGGCAGTACCTATGCCAGTTCTTGGGATTGTCAAGCGGACCCCAGGTTCCCATGAGCTGTGGCAAAAATGGGTGTGTAATGATCGATATAAAAATAATTAATATATTTTCTGTAGATATAACAACATTTAATATAATTACAGAAAATATAATAACTCATTTTGTATAATGTACATTTGGTATATTATTAAAATGTTTCTTAATGTTTGTTAAGTCACATTCCATTTCCAACTGCAGCTGCAATACTGTTCATTTTACTATGGAAATTGACAATGACAGCGACGCGTTTCCATAGTAAAATGAACAGTATTGCAGCTGCAGTTGGAAATGGAATTTCCATGGAAATGGAAGTTATCATTTTGTATAGTTATCTTTTGATATAACACTCATTTATTATAACGATCATGTGATATAATGCTCATTTATTATACAAGTATTATTATATAAGCATTATTCGGTATAATATTATAGTTAAGGTATTTTTATGACGACATATGTAAATGGTAGGTAGTGGTTTGTTTTGTGTAATGGACGCAATTCTAACCTAACCTAACCTACTTTTCTGGTAGCGGTTCGTTTAGTGTAGGGGTCGCAGTTCTTAACCTAACCTAACCTAGTATTCTGGTAGCGGTTGGTTTTGTGTAGGGGTCGCAGTTCTTAACCTTACCTACCTAGTTATAAATAGCAGTTCGTTATATGTAGAAATAATAGTTTTTTGTAGTGTGTAATAGTAAATGTGGAATTATATATCTAATACATTATATCAACAATTCTACTTTAGATGAAATAACTTTTTATCATAAATTCAGTATAGAAAATCTGCATTATACTTGAATAATGTTATGCTAAATGTTATTAGATCAATTATTCTTTATATAAAATGATAATTTATATCATATGAAAATATATTAAGTGTTGTTATATCATTTAATAATTATACTAAATAAGCGTTATTGCAACTGATATTATAATAAAAATGTTTATAGCCATCGATACGCACCCGGCAAAAATGCCGGGACAACGCGAGGAAGAAGAAGAGCAAATAGGTCTTCGCTTCGATAGTAATGTAAACTGTTATTTTATTTACCCCCCAGTGCATGGAAGTCGGTTTCGAAGCCGTAGTCGGCCGCTGCGTGCGCACCGCCGCCGAGGCCGAGGCCGCCCGAGCAGCGGCCTTGTGCGCGGCCGCCGGCGCGCTGCGGGGTGCGGCCTCGGCTTTGGACTCTTTGAAGGACCGACAAAAAACGCTGGACGCTCACGCGCCGACCTTTGCGTTGCCACGGCCTCTGCCTTATCAAGGGACACCTCCTGAAGAGCAAGTAAGTATTAAAATGACAGTCCATTTCCACTGACAGCTGCACTACTGTTCATTTTACTATGGAAATTGACAATAACACCGGCGCGTTCAGTACCAGTAGTGCAGCTGCGGTCAGAAATGGAATGTTACTATTAGTGTTGTTAACTATAGATCTTGTCATTCACGAAAACGCGTACCTCGGTCATGTTATTAAAGGTTAGATTTGACGGATCTGCGCTTCATCGCTGAATGACACAAACTATATCTCATTCTATATTTCTCTCATTTTTGCGTAGTCAGTAGCAATGCAAAATCGTGTTTACGTGCGAGGGTATATGACCAACGACGTCATTGCGACTGCATCTATTGTCGCTGAACGGTTCGAAAAGTCACTGTTATACCTTCCTAACACTCTTCTTTTATTTTCCCTGACAAAAATGATTAGGACTACTGAAGGGAGACTTACAATCACTGTACCTTGACTGTTTGTGCAAAAATAGAGGGTAAACTTAAAATGTGCTTTATAATCTTATTGGCGCAGTCAGTAGGATACTCGGTTGTACAGCTCTAAGCAAAATTAACGTTAATAACCATAAAAATCTCTTCCAGGACCAAGAAATGCGTGAGCTAGTTAACGGGGCAGCAGAGGAACAAGACGCAGCAGCGGCGGCGGTGGCAGCAGAGCTCGCGCAACGGTTGCAGCAACTCGAGAGCGGTGCGAGGGCTCTTAGGGCTGAATGTAGAGAGAGCGCCAAGACTCTTGACGCAGCTGAGGCGGAGCTTGTCAAACAGGTACATTTAATGTAAACGGGGCAGCAGAGGAACAGGACGCAGCGGCGGCAGCAGAGCTCGCGCAAAGGTTGCAGCAATTCGAGAGTGGGGCGAGGGCTCTTAGGGCTGAATGTAGAGGGAGCGCCAAGACTCTTGACGCGGCTGAGGCTGAGCTTGTCAAACAGGTACATTTAATGTAAACGGGGCGGCAGAGGAACAGGACGCAGCGGCGGCAGCAGTGGCAGCAGAGCTCGCGCAAAGGTTGCAGCAACTTGAGAGCGGGGCGAGGGCTCTTAGGGCTGAATGTAGAGAGAGCGCCAAGACCCTTGACGCGGCTGAGGCTGAGCTTGTCAAACAAGTACATTTAATGTAAACGGGGCAGCAGAGGAACAGGATGCAGCGGCGGCGGCGGTGGCAGCAGAGCTCGCGCAAAGGTTGCAGCAACTCGAGAGCGGTGCGAGGGCTCTTGACGCGGCTGCGGCTGAGCTTGTCAAACAGGTACATTTAATGTAAACGGGGCAGCAGAGGAACAGGATGCAGCGGCGGCGGCGGTGGCAGCAGAGCTCGCGCAAAGTTTGCAGCAACTCGAGAGCGGTGCGAGGGCTCTTAGGGCTGAATGTAGAGAGAGCGCCAAGACTCTTGACGCGGCTGAAGCTGAGCTTTTCAAGCTCGGTCAAGTGTTTATTGTAACGTGTTTAACTGTTTAAGTAGTGTATACTTAATTGTCGAATTGCATTTTGCCCTGCGAGAGGTATAGCGGACGCTCTCGCGAGGCATCTCTGGGGGCCGATTTTTGAAATTCGACCACTCGATTTCGTGTATTTCGTTAAATGATATCTCCACTACTATAGTTCGTTTTTATAAGGCGTTTAAATTCTATTAATAGAATTGAACTCGAGTGGTCAAAACCACTAGATTCCAAATTTCGATCGCTCGTATTTCAAAAATTAGCATTTCGCCGTTTTCCACCGATTTTCGAGTGACGAAATCGAGCGACCGTAATTCAAAAATCGGCCCCCTGTACGTACGTACGCGGTTTTCTCGCGAGGCAGCTCGTTTTGTACGACCGTGCACCAAAGCAGCCTCGGCTAGTATTACAATAGGCTTATGTTGCAGATGGAAGGCAGCGCGGCGCAGTGGGAGACGGCGCGTCTGTTCGGGGCGGACGCGCCCGCGCCGCCGCCGCCCGACGACCAGGAGGGGCCGAGGAAGGAGCAGGAGGACTACTATCTCGCGGTTAGTACGCGGCTTTCTTTTTTTTTGCGGCGAGGGAGAAGATACGTAACTGGGATTTGAGTGTTGCAGGGGTGTTTGTGGTTTAGATGTAGGTATCAGTTAAACGTTTTTGGATTATGCAGGTTTAACATTTTGGTTTTAATTTAAAATAATTAACTCTAGCTCATTTAATACAAGCTAACACACTATGAATAATAGTGTCAGCTGGTCTATTTTGAAAAGTGCAAAATTGCAGGAGGTCTTTGTCGCTATTTCAGTTTAGCATAGCATAAACATGTGTATAATAAAACAGCTTTTAAAAGATAAGAAACTTATATTGTTCGTTTCAACTAAAATTAAAATTACATGATGATCAAATTGCTATGGGATGACAGACGTTTTCCAAGTGTTGTCACATTCAAATTAAATGAATAATGTGGCCAGTTTGAGACCTACTTTTCTATACAAACTGTGTGTTAAAAATGAACTTATGTTTAATATTATTGAACATAGTTGGCCAGGGCAAAAGTATACTCACAAGCATGTAGAAGCGTAAATTAAATACATTAAACTATAAGAATATAACAGAAAAATGTAAACCTTCTTTTACATTATAACAATAAAACATTAATTGCTAACTGCTCGTTTAGCTCTTAAAATAATTAATTACTTATGTCTAGCCCTACTACAGAGTCTGAGTCTTGGGATCGGATATTAAGCCACATAAACATAAGTAAAACAGCTTATACAAGACAAGCTTAAATGGGCAATGGACAGATTTTTTGAAGTGATCTAGTGTATATTTTATTATTCATCTTCACCTCTACAACTCTGACCCTACCATCAGGTCCAGGGATTATCTTAATGACTCTCGCCATAGGCCAGTTTAAAGGTTTAATATTATTGTCTGTTCTAACAATTACAAGGTCACCTACTTTTAAATTGGGCTGAGCATGCTGCCATTTAGGGCGATTTTGAAGCTGTGTAAGGTAGTCCCTTGACCAGATCCGCCAGAAATCTTGTTTTATTTTTGTTAACATATTCCAAAACCTTAATCGATCAATACATTTATTCGACAAATCTATTTCAGGGTAGCTTGTCATAGATTTACCTATAAGAAAGTGTCCAGGCGTCAAATATTCATAACTTGAAATGTCAGAATTCAAAGGCAATAATGGCCTAGAATTTAAAATCGCCTCAATTTCAGCCATCACTGTATACAAGCCTTCAAATGTCAAAGCAATATTACCTACAATTCGTTTAAAATGGTGTTTAAAGGCCCATTTACACGATACAAGATTCTTGAAAATTCAATACAATAAAATTGAGGCAACAAAAAACTTGCACTATCTAAACATACGTGACATTCTTGTATTCAAGTAGCAACTTGAATTCTATACTGGCTTACGTGTAAACGAAGCCTAGTGCAGTTAATTGAATACAAGAATTGCCAATCCATATTTTATTTTCGACATGGATTCCGTACGCGAAGGTGTGTTCCTTGTCGCTGCTATAGTAGCAACTGTGTTACGAGAAAAACGTCAGCACTGCTAGATCCAGTTCCCATTGAATCCTTCACTTTCTTATTTTCAGCCAGATATTGCGTTCTTATGCTCTTAAGTTTCTTCATTATTTCTTTGGGACCAAAACCTTCTACCCCAAATTCTATAGCAAAATCTACAAGGGCAGCTTCGCGAGCCTCACGGTTTTTATAATTTTTAACCTCTGTGTCCCACAAACATTGATGACTTCTATAAATTTCTATGAATTTAATTATCTCCGAACTACCTAATTTAAAATAATTTTTGCTCATTTTATCAGTTTTACCACCCATTCAATATTGAATGAAAATCTGCCAATGCAAATCGGTTCAATTCTTGCTTCAATATGGCTTCAATACATCATACTTGATTCAACTTGAAGTTTAGACCTGTCAAGACTTGCATGCAATTATTGCCGTTCAATAAATGTCTTTGGTGTAAACAAAACACGGTCAAGAATATTGCCCATCAAGAATTGTATACAATAATTGCATTCAAGATTTTGGTTATTGCTCATGTATAAACACTTTGATTCAATTCTTGAATTCAATTATTGCACGGCAAAACTTGAATACAATTATTGCCGATTCTTGTACAAGAATCTTGTATCGTGTAAATGGGCCTTAAAGCTCTTCACTCCAGCCTCCCATAAACCACCAAACTCTGGAGCATAACTTGGAATAAACTTAAATTGAATGTAGTTTGGTAGGCAATAGTTCTCCACAGCATCTATGTGAGACTGGGATGTGAATAGTTCATGAAGCCTTTTTAATTCGTTGGAAGCACCTTTAAAGGTCTTCGCATTGTCACAAAAAATCTTAGTAGGCATACCCCGCCTGGAAATGAATCTTTTGAGGCATGCCAAAAATGCCTCTGTAGTGAGGTCGCTGACCAACTCCAAATGTAGGGCCTTGGTCGCAAAACAAACAAATACAGCAATGTATCCTTTGGTAATTATTGGGTTCCTAATCCGTGCTACTTTAACATTAAATGGGCCACAGAAGTCTACGCCAACTATATGAAAAGGCCTAACTGCATCTAACCTCTCCTTTGGCAACGAACCCATCAATTGTTGAGCAGCCTTGAATTTCATTTTAGCACAAGTAATGCATTTGGTCACAATATTTTTAACTTGACATATGCCACTAATTATCCAGAACCTCTCTGAAAGTGAGCCTAGCACTGCCCTTGCCCCTGCATGTTTAAGTCGCAAATGCTCATTTTGAATGATTATAGTGGTCAAGTGACAGTGTTTGGGTAATATAGCAGGATGAATTTGACTATATGGAATGTCCTCTGCATTTTGTAACCTGCCTCCCACTCTCATAACATCATTTTTATCTAGAAAGGGATGCAAACCGGCTATGCCAGATTTTATGGGTAGACCATTTTTGAGTGCATTGACCTCTGAAGCAAAATACTTATTTTGAATGCATGATATGATGGCCGTTAGAGCATCATTGAGCTCTTTGGGCATAATAGAGCTTAATATTTTTTCATTATTATTCTGTATTCTGCAGTTATGGCAGAATCTCAAAATATATGCAACAACTCTTTGGAGTTTATTAAGGTCAGAGTACTTATTTATAACATCTAATATGCTGTTATGAGGGTCATCAGCAGGTTGAGTGATAATCATGTTCACACTTACATCACCACTGTGTATGTTAGAAATAGGAAGTTTAATTTCTGAAGGCACATGCTCATAATCAGCCCTGGACAAATCACTAGGTCCATGCCACCAACGCTTGTTGACCATAAGCTTCTGTGGATCACACCCCCTAGAAAGAAGGTCTGCAGGGTTGTTAGATGTGGTGACATAGAGCCACTGAAAGTCCTTGGTTAGGGCTTGAATTTGTGAAATTCTATTTGCAACATATGTATTTGATTTGGCAGGGCCACTACTACCCTTGATCCATGCTAAGGTTATCTGGGAGTCACTGTGCAATAATACTTTCAAGTCAAATCTAGATTTTAAGATGTCATATACCCTATGTGCTAGTTTTGCTAGCAACAGCGCGCTATTTAATTCTAGTTTAGGTATAGTAATATTTTTATTTAACGGTGATATTTTTGATTTCGAACAGAGTAGATTTGTGTCTACTGTTTCATCTGAATTTATAATTCTTAAATATATACAGCAGCCAAATGCCTTCATAGATGCATCTGCATATCCAATTAATTGGGCATAAAGTTTATTGGAAGTGTTTACACATCTAGGTATAGCAAGAGTTCCCATGCCCTTCAGATTGTCTATAAAGGCATTCCACTTTCTAAGCTCTTCTTGGGGTAATATAGTGTCCCAATTTAAATTTTTAATTGACCATAGTCTTTGCATCAATAATTTAGCAACTACTATTATGGGACCTATCAAACCTAAAGGGTCAAACATCTGGCCAATATAACTCAACACCTTTCTTTTAGTGTTAATCTCAGTCTCATCCGATGCAGGACATTTAAATGTAAGCTCATCATTAAGAACGTCGCATTTCAAACCTAAGGTTTTGACAATATTATTTTGATTTATGTCTAGCTTTTCTAAACATTTATGCTCACTGGGAATTCCATCAAGAACTTGTGGGAGGTTAGAACACCATTTGTGGAGTATAAATCCCCCTTTTTTTAACATATCGATAAGCTGATCCTTCAGCTCAATCAATTGACTTTGTTCATCAGAACCTGTAATAACATCATCAACATAGGTGCTTTTGAACATTGCCTCAGCAGCCAATGGATATTTTTCCTTATACCTTTGACCTAACTCAATAAGGCACCTAGTCGCTAAATAATTTGAGGGCTTCAAACCATAGGTAACTGTCTGAAGCTGCAAACATTTAATGGGTTCGCGAGGAGTATCACGCCACAGTATGTTTTGAAGAGAAGCTTGCTCAGGATTCATACGAATGGCCCTAAACATTTTTGTAACGTCGCAGCTAAGTGTGTATATATAGGTTCTCCATAGAAGGAGAATGTCAAATAGTTCACTCTGGACCATAGGTCCATTTAAAAGGACATCATTTAAAGACACTCCAGTCTTAGATTTCATACTTCCATTAAATACAACCCGGAGCTTAGTTGTCAAACTTTCCAAATTTAAAACGGCATGGTGACTTAAAAAGTACACAGGGCCATTTTGAATATCATATTCACCAATATCGACAATTTTGGCATGCCCCAGAGAAAGATACTCTTCTATAAATTCTTTATATTTATCATAATAGGCTGGACACCTTTTAAATTTTCTCTCTAGTGTTAGAAATCTTTGCAAAGCCACTGAGAAAGAATCCCCGATTTGTAACTTATCCAAGTCCTCAGCAATGGGCAAGTTCACTTGAAACTGACTATCAACCAAAGTGGTTGTCTCTTGAAAATATTTTTCAGCCTTTTGAGACTCATTGCTTAAATTGTGTTTTTGCTCAGGAATACTTTCTGAAAGCCAGAATTGTTGCATTACATCCTCTAATTTATGGTCACTACATATAGCAAAATTATTGATTAAGCGCTGACCTTGATTTCCTTGACTACATTGATCGGTCATACCACCACCTACAATATATCCAAATAATGTATTTATCAATACTGGCCCACATGGAATTTCAATTTTGCCATCTAATATGGTTTTGAATAAAACCTCAGATCCCAAAAGCAATAATATTTCACCTGGGATATGGAACTCATCATCAGCCAAAACAATATTGTCCGGTATTTTCATTTTTGTTAAATCAATCGGTTCAAGAGGTAAATCAGGTGTGACAGTATTGACCACATGGCATTTGACTTGCACTTCAACATTGTTCACTAGAGAGTATACGCTAACATTGACATATTTATTCAACTTTTTGTTATTTTTACAAACTCCTATCAAGTTTGAATCTTCAGATATTGGTTTCAAATTTAACCTTTCTGCCAGAGATGTAGATATGAGGGAGCCCATTGCCCCACAATCCAGTAGCGCTCTGATAACTATTTCTTGGCCCCTTTTATCATATAGTTTAACCTTTACAGTGGGGAGCAAAACATCATCAGAGGATGTTTGCAGATGATTGTTAACTACAACATCACTTGCATCTTTGTGTAACAAAGTATTGTGCTTCTGCTTACATGTCAGGCATGAAAAGTTAAACTTGCACTTACCTTCATGCTTTCTCAAACAATTGGTACATAGTTTTTTGCTGCTTACAAAGCTGAGACGGTCTTCTATAGGAGCCATCTTAAATTTAGGGCAAGCATATATAGCATGACTTGATTGATCACAGTATAAACAACTATTGGTTGTGATTGTGGCAACATTGGTCACCTTTGGTGAGTTTGATGTAAACTTTTTATATTCTTTAAATTCAGGGGCATTGCCAGTGCTACTGTCTTCCAATGCAATTGCACGCTTTTCAAGAAATTCAATTAATTCAGCAACAGTTGGCAAGGCATCTGAATTCCTATCGAGCATATAGGCTCTATTGGTATATGCATCTAATTTTTTGGTTAATATAGATAACAAGAGCATATCCCATTGATCAACTGGTTGCTGTAAATTCTTTAAGGCATACAATTGCTGTTGCACACCTGATATGAATGTCCTTATAGAGGCTGCTGTGCCCTTTTGCATAGCGGGCATATCTAGTACTACATTTATATGGCTTGATATTAGCCTAGCCTTGTTATCAAAACGTTTTTGTAACAAATCAAGTGCCTCTTTGTATGAGTCATTGACCAGAGGCAGATTAACAAATACTGACAATGCTTCATCTGCTAAAAATTTTCTTAAATAAAACAATTTCTGAACATCTGAGAGTGAGGCATTCTTGTCAACAACGGCTTTGAACAAATCCATAAATGGAGTATATTTTGTGAAGTCTTTGCCATTGAAAATTGGAATGTCAATACACGGCAACTTTGAATTATTTTTAGGACCGTTAGTGCTTGAAACACCGTTGCTGCTTGAAGCCTGACCCTCAGATGGTTTTAAGCTATTGATTTGAGCCGTTAACTTTGACAATACCGAATAGTAGCGAGACTCTACAACTTCAACGTTTTCATTGTCATTCTCGTCAATCGCTAAAATATCCACTTGAAGTGTTTCATACTCTCTAAACGTATTTATCAACTTTTCTTTCCGAGTCTCTAGCATTTCCCAAGACGCGGATGTTAACCTTTCACTATCATTAGTAAATAACTCCATTCTCGTCACAGTACCTTTTAGTAGGCCGCGGGCAAGCCGCAACCTTTTTAACTCATCCTCAGGTGGCATGATGGCGAAACGCAGCTCACCACAACGAACCGTAATCAAACAAAGCGAACGGATGCACAAATAGATTCACTTTTCACTATTGGATACACATATCGCACTTTTAGATACACTTTTAAACCACAAAAGCTTTTAATAGAATTTGGATTACACCGGCCGCCATATAAACAAATGCCAATCTGCACTATAGGGCAAATTGCATCTTGCATTTGTACCATCACGCTCCGCGACTATTGCGCCATTTAGGGTCCTAGCTAAATTGGTTGCTCAATACTTACACTGTAGAATTTCCAATTTAGCAAGAACCCTAAATGGCATAACAATCCCGTGTGGTGAGTGTACGTTAGATCTGTCTAGCCTAGCAAGTGTAAGCGTTTTCTCTATCACTTTTTCATATTAGTTCGATAGAGACAGATAGTTTTTCGTTTCGTTTCTCTAAGCTTATCATCTCGGCTAAGGTTCCCTGATTCATGACAGCTTTAGGAGCATTCCACGGGCTGTCCCGTACAAATGCATTTTATTTGTTGTGTTGCGACTATTTTCTCGGCATTTAAAGCAGGCGATTATTTTTCTGTGCATATTTTTGACCATTTGTCATAGAAAAGGAAACTCTTATACCTTTAAATCTTCAGAAACTTCGCGTTTGTACGGGACAACGGTAGACAATTTCATGGAATGCTCCTTTATCCGCTCGAGAATTCGGCCAAATCGATCTGTATATCTTGAAAAAATTATAATGTCTAGGTAAGAAACCAAGTTTACGTGCCCAAGTTTTGGTTCGATGTACACAGAAGTTCCGGTCGTACGTGTCTAGCGCGGGGCGGCTGGCGCGGCTGGAGAGCAAGGCGGCCTGCGCGCGCGCGCGCCTCGTGCGCCTCGCGCCCGCGCCCGCGCCCGCCTCCCCTCCCTCGCCCCCGCGCCGCGCCGCGGCCAGGCTGCGCCGGGGACAGTTCGCCGCGCCGCTCGACGATCACCTGGCGGCCGCGAGGGCGGACCTACCGAGGGTGCTGACGTCGTGTGTGCGTGTTATATCTAGCTACGGTGAGTATTCTCTTAATCGAGCAGAGAAAAGCACAGTTTGTTGCGCCTTTAGACGACTGTATTGTCTGTGTATTTGTGTACACCTCCCGCCTCCCCGCCCTCACCCCCGCGACGGGCCGCGACCAGGCTACGCAGGGGACAGTTCGCCGCGCCGCTCGACGACCATCTCGCGGCGGCCAGAGCCGACTTACCGAGGATGTTGACGTCGTGTGTGCGTGTTATATCTAGCTATGGTAAGTTACCTGTCTTTCTCTTAACCCCAAACTGAAAAGAGGACAGTATATCGAACTACGGTGAGTGTCTTTGTGTGTACCAGTAAACTTTTTCTTCCCCGTTAGGAAGGATCAATGTGGCACTTTTCTTCCCTGCTAGAAGGGATCAAAGTTGTACTTTTCTGTTCTATAACACGATATTTTCTTTCTTGCATACTATTTTTTTTGGTCAATTAAGTAATAAATATTTTGGAACATAACAATTTCCTCATAGTTAATATGAAAAGCAGTATGTGTCACACGGTATCAAAATTATTTCATCTTGGGCGTCAACACTTGAATCCCTCATTACGCTCAGGATACTACAGTAGAATCCATCGCTTCATTCAGAATTCAATGTAAACGGACGGAAATATATCATTTTGATCCTTTGTAACACAAACTACTATTGTTCCCAGGTCTGCGACACCAAGGAATATTCCGCGTGTCGGGATCTCAAGTAGAAATGCAAGCTTTACGCGCTGCCTTCGAGAGGGGCGAGGACCCCCTGGCACATGTGAGAGATGCCTCCGATATCAACTCTGTGAGTATCTAATCACATTAACTATAACTTTTGTTGAAAACTATACCACTCGATGCCATTTTTAGGGTTCCGTACCCAAAGGGTAAAACGGGACCCTATTACTAAGACTTCACTGTCCGTCCGTCCGTCCGTCCGTCCGTCCGTCCGTCTGTCACCAGGCTGTATCTCACGAACCGTGATAGCTAGACAGTTGAAATTTTCACAAATGATGTATTTCTGTTGCCGCTATAACAACAAATACTAAAAACAGAATAAAATAAAGATTTAAATGGGGCTCCCATACAACAAACGTGATTTTTGACCAAAGTTAAGCAACGTCGGGAGTGGTCAGTACTTGGATGGGTGACCGTTTTTTTTTTGCTTTTTTTTGTTTTTTTTTAAATTATGGTACGGAACCCTTCGTGCGCGAGGTCGACTCGCACTTGCCCGGTTTTTGGTGATACCCTCGCCTAAACTGAATCGTACAATTTCGATCTAGTATTTTCTCGAGCAAGAAACGCAGCCGGTGATGTAAATCAAGCGTGGATAAAAAAGATGTATTTGTATTAGAGTCTGTGCGGAAAGAGAAAACTCGTAGTTTGTATTGGTTCCCATACATTCCACGACTCTTCTCTTTCCTCACAGACAGGCGTGGCTCACTCCGCGATTTCGCCGCTTTGCTACAGGTAGCTAAAAGTACATCCGGTCCACACCAATTTTGGTGGCTAGCCATAAGCCGCGCGTGGCGCTGTCGCCACCTAGCGGCCATGTCTGTCCTGATCGTAACAGACGTGTTTTGTTAGTGAGTGAGTCTTCTGTACCTTAGCACTATAGTACTATTATTTGTTCTGTGGCACAGACTCTATTTGTTGATCTGTGAATGACAAAACACCCACAAAAATCGCTCATCGCTACTCATTGATCAGAGCAGATCAGTTCTTATTTGTAGTTATTTGTAGCCTCTAACCGCCCATACGTCAAACCTTGCCAAGCAAAATTAAATTTTATTTTGTCAACACAAAGTTCTAATTAGAATGGAACAGGAGGCCTTTTTATAGGTCTCTGGGCGGCCTGAGGGTAGACTAACCCACCTATTCTTTCCAGGTGTGTGGCCTCCTAAAGCTATACCTCCGTGAGCTCCGTCCACCGCTTCTACCGCCACAACTACAAGAACGCTTACTCCGTTTAGCCGCTTTACCGAGCGATGCGGATTTCGTACGGCGCATGAGAGAACTGTTAGCGACGTTGCCAGCTTCATCCGTGCTTGTGTTGCGGTATCTGCTGGCGTTCTTGGCACAGTGAGTCTTAATACTATGTTATTAAGGTTTAGATTAGCTAAGTTTCGCTCCTTCTGGCCGCTTTACCGAGCGATGCGGATTTCGTACGGCGCATGAGAGAACTGTTAGCGACGTTGCCAGCTTCATCCGTGCTTGTGTTGCGGTATCTGCTGGCGTTCTTGGCACAGTGAGTTTTAATACTATGTTATTAAGGTTTAAATTAGTTTACTAAGTTATTACCAAGCAACGCGGACTTTTTACGGCGCATGCGTGAACTGTTAGCGACGTTGCCAGCTTCCTCTGTGCTTGTGTTGCGGTATCTACTGGCGTTCTTGGCACAGTGAGTCTTATTACTATGTTATTAAGGTTTAAATTAGTTTACTAAGTTATTACCAAGCAACGCGGACTTTTTACGGCGAATGAGAAAACTGTTAGCTACGTTGCCAGCTTCATCCGTGCTTGTCTTGGGGTATCTGCTGGCGTTCTCGGCACAGTGAGTCTTATAGCTATGTTATTAGGGTACAGACTGGTTTTGAAGGTTATCGCTGAAGCTCATTCAAAAGTTGCGTCTACACATAATATGTTACATTCTCAATCAAAAGGTAACTCTTTGTCGCTCACCATAAAGACAAAATTTGCTTGTATCTTTATACGAATAACCTCTGAGAGCGTCCTTATGGCAAGCGACAATGTGGTATCTTTTAATTGAGAACGTCACATACAGTCGCTTTATAGTTTATAGCCAAAAGATTCCTATGTTGTCACTACTGACCAGGATTTCAGGCCTGTCAAGTCGAATAAAATTCATTTATAGGAAGGCTTGCTTGGCTACCGTTAGTAGTGGTACCGTTCTGAGGTTATGTCCTATCCTCCCTTAGCCTTAGCCCAAGGTCCTTCCTATTGTACCTCTTCAGTTCTATGAAATTTATATCCTATTCAATAGGAACAGAGTCGCGTGTGCTTTGTTTCTTCCAATTTTTCAACAACCCAAAATCAACTGTATTTCCTACATTATAGGTTCAAATTTCACTGGAAAATTTAGCCTTTCATTTGTATGCTTCATCCTTAGGAGGCTATAATAACCTCTGTTTTTGTTTTAGTTTAACAGAGTACAGCGAGTACAATATGATGGACGCGTGGAACCTCGCCATCTGCGTGGGTCCCACGCTACTCGCGGCGTGGGGCGAGGGCGGGGCTCAGCTAGCGGCGCAGAATCTCGTCAACGAGCTAGTCAAGCGGACTATTATACACCACGCCGCCATCTTTCCTCAGGACATCGCGCCGCATGCGCTGTATAAGCGACCGAGGTTAGAAAAGAAGTACTTTATTCGTAAATACAACCGTAGAAGTACCTATATAATATAAGCTGGCCAAGTGCGAGTCGGACTCGCGCACGAAGGGCTTCGTACCATTACCATTTTAGACCTAGTAGTTTTGGAGATAAGGGGGGGGAATGGTAATTTTTTGCCTATTTTCTTGAATTACTTCTAAACTGTTTATTTGAAAATTATAAAAAAATATATATTTGAGATCCTTACAATAAGCTCTTTCATTTGATATATAACATGATATAGTTTGAAAAAATTTATTTTTTAATATTCTCATTTACCCCCCAACAGTGGCCCCTATGTTTAAAATTCATTTGTTTACGTTACATGTCCGTATTTGGGTCACAATCTTACTTATGTGTACCAAATTTCAACTTAATTCGTCCAGTAGTTCCGGAGAAAATCGGCTGTGACAGACGGACAGACAGACAGACAGACGCATGAGTGATCCTATAAGGGTTCCGTTTTTTCCTTTTGAGGTACGGAACCCTAAAAATCACGTTTGTCGTATGGGAGCCCCACTGAAATATTTATTTTATTCTGTTTTTAGTATTTGTTATAGCGGGAATAGAAATACATAATCTGTGAATTTGAACTGTCTAGCTATTACGGCTCATGAGATACAACCTGGTGTCAGACGGACGGACAGACAGACAGACGGACAGTGGAGTCTTAGTAATAGAGTCCCGTTTTTACCCTTTATAACCTCAGACGGTACGGAACCCTAAAAACAAGAAAGTGTCGTAATGAATGCACCTCAACTCATGAGTTTTGTTGATTTTAAATATTTCAATGCGCAAAGCCTGTTTGATTTAGAAAAACTCTGTACTGAAGAATATTTATTTTAGTTCTAAAACAACACTACGTCTTGAAGCTCTATATGAAATACAGCAATTAAAGTGTTTATTCTCTAGCCGCCCAGACTTCAAGACTTGCCAAGAGAAATGCAATTTTGATGTCTCAAAATAAAGATTCAAAATAGAATGGACTAGGAGACCTTTTTATAGGCTTCTGGGCGTCTGGAGGGTGTATAAAATGACCATAAGGGCTGATTTAGACGGCGCGCGAACTCGCCTGCGACTTTAGTTACATTGCGGTCTGTTGGTTACGTCCAATTCAACCGACCGATCAAAATCCGCAATGTATTTAAACTCGCATGCGAGTTCTCGCATCGTCTACATGAGCTGTAGAAGGTAGAGAGGCAATAGAGAGTACTCTCTCCAGGTGGGTGTTATGCCTGGGGACCGAAGTCCACTGAGAGTTGGTCGGAAGTTACTCGTATATATAACAACTGACATTTAAAACTCCGTAAGCGCGATGTAGTTCTCTTACTAATTGCGTTCTAGCTCCCTAACGCCATCTGTTAGATTAATATGGCACGACGTTGGCAGTGACAGCTAGAGGAGACTTCACAGAGCCATAACTTGTTTTTATAGTGAAGAGAACGAGACGGTAGCAGAGGAAGGCGAGAGCGCGGCCGGCTCGGACGATGTCGACGCGGCGGAGGAGCCCGACGTCAACGACGACCTGTCGTTGTACGACGACGACGAGGATAACGACGACGGTGGGTATTGTAGAAGAGCAGGCCTGTCAATAGGCAATATGTGACGTTCCATGATAAAAGGCTGGCGGCTGGCGTTTACGTCGCATAGCACCGTAATAATATTGGAGCGGCGTTAATAAAAGCGTAAGCGCCAACCGCCATAAGGTAACTGAGTAGAGGGCGTCATTAGGTCAGGGCCTACCGTGAAATACAATAATCGATTAATTATTGTATCCAAAATGGGATATGGATCCAATTTAGTTGTCCAATCTAGTCCGAAAGCAAATTAATTTGTGGATTTGACAGCTCAGGATTATTTCCTTTACAGGAACTCCAGCAGACATACAAACAGATTACCTTCAATATCTACTATATATTGACAGTAATTACTAATTATAATACGTGTTCACCCTTTCGCATGTTTTTCAATTTAATCCATAGTCCATCGTTCCCTTTTATCTAGCTGTCAGTACCATACACTTAGAATTGGACCAAAGAAAGTGCAGCGGATTTGATAGCCCACGCAGTGCAAGTGTCATTTATTCGTCATAATTTCATAGAAGTTTCGTTTAAAATAACACTTCCACTGCATAGGCTATCAAATCCGCTGCAGACTATTCTTGGTCTGACTCTAACTACAACCAATCATTAACCCTTTGACTGCTGAAGACGTCAATTGACGCGCGCGGATACAGCCCAATATCAACCAACGTGCATTCCGATAAAGTTGACGATGGTGCGCCGCGCAAGGTAGGCGTGGCGTTCAGAGGCTTAATTCATACAGTGTCTGAAAAACCTGACCAACTTTAACCATAAAATCAATGAAGTAAATGTTCTACGAAAACCGACAGTTGTCATTATATAAAATAGTCACTCAATTGTTGGTAAGTTTTAATGTTTTAGTCACAGTTCCGACAGGAATAGGTACTAGAGTAAGTCGGGTTATTTGGACACACGTTGTGTTTAAACCATATTGAACTAGTCAAAGAATGTTTTAGTAAACGTGTATTTCTTTCGGCAGATGAAATAAGCGACGACGGTGAGAACGGAGAATGGAGAGAACGGGACAGGGACTCAATAGAAAGGAGGTAAGGAATGTGGTCTCCGGTTTAGATGCAATATTCCTAACCTAACCTAGATGATGCTTCGTCTAGAGCAGCGGTCGGCAACCTTTTAGCAGTCAAGGGCCACATAGTACTTAAAGAAGATGACACGGGCCGCACTTTGGTAATATTTGTGACTTTAGCAGACATTGTCGATTGTCAGTATTACATACAAAATAGCTAGGGAGACTTGCGGGCCGTAGGCCTCTGGTTGCCGACTGCTGGTCTAGAACCGCCGCAGCGGTTGGCAACCTTTTAGCAGTCACATAGTAGTTAACGAAGTTGCCTCAGGCCGCACTTTGTTAATATTTATGATTTTATCAGACATTGTGTGTGTGTGTGGTCGGGGAAAAGGGTTAAGTGCTAATAGTGTTGTTGTTTGCTTCAGGTCGGAGAGTCTGCCGCGGCGTCAGTCCGTGCCCGCTCCACAGGTACCGTTCGAAACGGCTGTTTAGACATTTATGAATACAAACACACTAGCGTAAAGGATGGCTCACGTTAGACCGGACCGTGTCCGGACCGGAGCTTCCGGCGCTTACTTTTCTATAACATGACAGGCGATCAGGTGATGCTTTCGATAGAAAACGATGCTTCGGCCCGGACACGGCCCGGTCTAAATTGAGTCATCCTTAAATTGGGCCAAAAACTCAGCACTTAGGAAAACCTGAGGACCACGTCAAGTGATAGATAGCTATTAGCGATAATTTGAATATACCTATTGATTAGTCCATATAATATACACGATTATATCGTGAGGAAATTGCCGCGCGAAGCAGCTCGGTCGGTGTAGACGTGCCTCGCCCGTGGCAGGCGGCCTAGCTGCTTAGCGCGACAATTCCTTTGCGAGGCTGCTCGCTCTGTGTGGACTCGCCTATTAAGATTTTTGTCCCGATTTGAACTGAGTTTATTGCCAGCGTCAAGTGTAGCAATGGCAAAAATGCAAATATTTTAAATCATTATAAATTTGATTCTGGTTGAATTGGCCCATTTAGTGACCAATGAATGGTTGCATAAATGTGCTTCGTTAGTGGTTACTACTTATGGCCAAGTAGTATAAAAAGAGAATATAAAAGCCTAAATATACCTATAGGTCAGTAAATGAATGCTCAAAAAACGTTGTAGAGGGAAATGCTTGGAACACAATTTTTGACTCCGTAACTTTGTTTGGACTAGTTAGGAGGTGAACATATCAAAAGTCCCCGGTTGTAGCCCCGGTGCTGGGGTGTAGAGGGGGGTAAGAAGGTCGAATTTTTCGGTTTTTCATTGATATCTTGGAAACTTTGCGTCTTAGCGACATGACTACTAAGACAAACCGAAAGCTGATAAAATTAGTTACAAGTTTTATCCAGTCAAGTTTTTCGATATCTTGAATAGTTTTTGAGATACCCGCTCTTGAAAGTTTATTTAGGGATTTTAATTTTATCTTGATATCTACATCAGTGAAGCTGTTAGGCCATGTTTGGTATCATTTTCGTACAAATCGGGGGTGCTGAATTCATTTATGGTATCACATTAACACTATTTCGAAGTAAAACCAAAATTTAAAAAAACATATTTTTTTAAATCCCTCTTCACGCTTAACTCGCTGAACCAATTTTGTTGAAATTTGGTATAGAAATAGTTTCAGTCTCGACACAGGACATAAGATAGTTTTTATAACGAAAAACATCTTTTGAGGGTGTGAAAAGTGGGGTGGAAGTTTGTATGGGGAGTCAATAACCGCTGAACCGGTTTAGCTGAAATTTAGGATGGTATACATCTGTGATTTAGATGAAAATGATACCAAACATGACTATAAACCTTACCTTAAGCAGTATTAACCTCAGGAATGCAGTTTCGTCGACGAAGTTGAATTCCCCCCATACTCTATTTCACAACTTTAAAGGATGATTATTGAGATAAAAAGTATCTTATGTCCTGTCTTGGGACTCGAAATATCTGTATACCAAATTTCAATTAAATCGGTTGAGCGGTTTAAGCGTGAAGAGGAATTTAAAAAAAAGGTATTTGTTTAAAGTTTATGTGTTTTTTCTTAGGAATGGTGTCAATGTGATATCAAAAATGAATTCAGCACCCACGACTTATACGAAAATGATACCAAACACGGCCTAAGAGCTTCACTAATGTAGATATCAAGATAAAATAGAAAGCCCTAAATAAACTTTCAAGAGCGGATATCTCAAAAACTATTCAAGATATCGAAAAACTTGACTGAATAAAACTTGTAACAAATTTTATCAGCTTTTGTTTTGTCTTAGTAGTCATGTCGCTAAGACGCAAAGTTTCCAAGATATAAGTGAAAAACCGAAAAATGAGACCTTCTTTCCCCCCTCTACCCCCCAGCACCGGGGCTACGGCCGGGGACTTTTGATATGTTCACCTCGTAACTAGTCCAAACAAAGCTACGGAGTCAAAAATTGTGTTCCTAGCATTTCCCTCTATAACTTCTTATTGCTTGGCCTACTACCGTAGCCTAAAACTGCCAATAGTTTAATTATGTTAGGTTTTTATTTTATTTAAAGTAGTTTAAAAAAGTAAGTAGGAAATTATTTCACTGAACTATTTCTTTAACTTGCTTGTGATTATTGAGATTTGCTTTGCATTTAAAGTATTTTACTATGAACATTATGTCATACGTATGTCTGTCATGTCTGTGCTGTCGTTTTATGTTCGTGTCAGTTATATTTTTCATATTTTCCGGAAGATTTATTATTATGTATATTTAGCTCATATTATGCATTAAAGGGTGAACTAGATCTCGAAACTAACTTTTTATACAGTTTTTGGTAGTTGTAGTTATTTTTACATTTAACGTATTTGATATACATTTCCTACAAAAGTTGAATGTTGGTACCTACTTTTTAATATTGAGTAAGATAGAATTGTAGTGCAATGTAGATATAGCAGGGCTATCTTCCGCAAAATGTGACTATATTAAGCTTATTGCATGTATGTAGTGTTATAACAGAGGGGTTATTTTAAAATGTTTAATTTGACCAATAAGATACGTTTTGTATCTATGGAATAATGTCATTGGCCAAACAACTAAGCCACATGGTTTTTAGTGTTAACATTTTTTTACCCACGTGGAATAGACTTCTGATACTTCTTTTTTTAAAGCTTTGATTACTTACCGTTATTTTAACGAATTAACCTATTCATTTCATGTTTAAACCATTCACCAACAACATCATTTCATTATTTTAAATATTACTAAGCTATAGATCGACCGCTTAAATGAGGCCTTGCCTGCGCGGTACGGGAGCGACGGGGCAGCACCTTCCCCGCCGCCCTTAGGGCCCCCCCACATCTGGCGTCTTTCGAGCGTCGGCGTCTAAAATTCTATGGCCGACATCGACGCAACGTCGACGCAACTGCGCAGCGACGTCATTTTCCATAGCGCTGGACCGACGCCAACAGACGCCGACGCTCGAAAGACGCCAGATGTGGGTGGGGGGGGGGGGGGGGCCTTATTCGTCCTACCCCGTCGCCCCCGCACCGCGCAGGCGAGGACTCATTTAAGCGGTCGGTCTATAGAATTTATTTCTAACTCTTAAATAAAGTGTCATTTATTAAATCACGAGGTGGGTCTTAATGTTTAAAATTATCATTAAAACATATATCATTGTTGTACATTCGTTTTGCTATTTTGTTGGTTTGGTTGTGTTGTGTAACAAATATTATGAAAAGGTATTTAAAAGATGCTGTATTACATAAACTCGGATGTGTAAGGGGGCAAAATTGTTAACTGGGAGTTAATTATTTTTTTCACAATCCATAACTTCCGCGGGAACAATATATTGTACACCTGCATGAAATAAGATCTATTTCGAGCAAGTGTGATGAGAAATAAATAATATTATTTTGAGATTACATATATGTATAGGCAATCCCTGACTAATTGCTATAAGTACAGTCGCCATCAGATATATCGGAGCGGCCGAGGTGTTCACAATATCTGAACACGCACTCTAACGTCCTGACAATAGAGGCGTGTTCAGATATTTGTGAGCACCTTGGCCGCTCCGATATATATGATGGCGACTGTACATACATTGATACACATACACAATACACATTATTTATACTTACTCTTTTTAGTACCTTTTCATGAAAATAACATTATTTTTATTATATTTGTTATTGCGTATATAAGACTGAATCTAGCTTGTTATGAGTTATGAACATATACTATGTAATGGTACTGTTTACTCAATAAACGTATACATGCATGTGTGTGTTTTATTTGTTTTGTCGCTTCGCATCCGCTTTCTATGTGTGTGTATTCGTTTGCTTCTTATGGTGGTAGCTCTGATTTTAATATAAAAGTTTTGAAACTAACGAATTTTTCGGCGTATGCGAATCGATTTTCATTTATTTTCTAGTAGTTTGGTGACATGTTTTAGACAGGATAGGTCGGTTGTTATGAATGTCAAGTGCCTACTTAAAGAACGACATAAAAATGTAGACATTAAAAAGTGGCAACATCGTAGTGTCGCCCCGTTTTCTTAGATTGATTTGAAAGAGACGACACTACGATGTTGCCACTTTTTGATTTCTACAATTCTTGTCGGTATATCTAATATTTTTAAAAGACAGTTTTAGAATATTTTTGTTGTTTAAAATTAGCAATGCAGTGGGTGCGGATGAAAGTACCAATTTTCTACTTTTACTTTTAATTCCTAATACCTACTTCATAGAGTTAAGCTACGAATAGTCTGCAGCGATTTTGATAGCCCTCGCAGTGCCACTGTTATTTATACGTCATAATTTCATAGAAGTTTGGCGTTTAAAATAATACTTGCACTGCGTGGGCTATCAAATCCGCTGCAGACTTTTCTTGGTATGACTCTACGTATTCCACTCTTATGTCTACCCGTATTGAGATCACTGTAACGTGTAAAATCATTTAGCTTTTTTTTCTAAGATTGACGAAAGAAGAGTGTCATTTTCCGAGTAACTTAAATATATAGACACAGACAATTTTTTTTAATACACTGTTTTCTTCATTCATTGTTTTTAAATAATTTCTAGGCGTACCTACTGCCCGATTCGAACTTTAAGATACGTCAATTAATAGATCTAGAAACGATATGGATTAGATGCGTCAGTGTCACAAGTGACGTTTTTGTTTGAAAAAACCTCACATTTGACACTGACATATCTCATCCATATCGTTTCTAGATCTATTAACTGACGTATCTTAATGCACATATTGGGCCAACGCTGACTAATTCAAGGGACGCAGCCATGCGGTAGAATGAGACAGCAATATCACCTGGCGGCCTAGCACGGTCGCGTTTTTATCCCTTGTCACCATGCCTGTCACGTTCTAACAAGTTTGTAAGTGCGAAAGGGACGCGCTTAGTGATAGTCGATAAAAATGAAACCGTGCTGCGCCCGCTGCTCCCTCTAACGCATAAATGCGTCCCTTACACTGGCCCATACTGGCTCAATATGTACAGGGTCCTTTAAAGTTCGAAACGGGCCGGTAGTCAACCCTAGTGTTATTTTACTTTTTTTTATTTTAGTCAAATACCTGAGCGTGAAGGTCATATTATTATATCATGATTGTAAATCAGCCTCCTTTTCAATGAAAGCTTCGTAAGAACTTTCTGGTGGCCTTGAAAATCGAAGAGTTTATGTCCATCTCAATCGCTCTTGCTTAGGCCTTTATAAGGCAGAGGGAATATATTTCCCACCTGATTATGAACTTTATTTCAAAGTGATAGAGTTCAATTTTGCATAATTCCTGACACCCTTATGCCTTACGTATAAAGGGTTCGAGTGACAGGGATGAAGCCAATTTCCGTATGTAGCCCCTCTGACTGCGTGAATGAACGTCCTATAGTTCGTTTTTTTAGCATTAGAAATAAGGTAAACAATCTTGCTATGTCTTTTAATTGAAAAACACGTTTTAAAAATAAGTCACGGCAAATACGTAACAATTATGAATCTAATACGATCATTTATATTCTTCTGCTTTCATAAGTAATAGTTACTGATTTTTAAAAAGCGTTTTTCAATTAAAAGACATGTCAAGATCGCTTACCTTCTTGCAAGTTCTTTCTAATGCTAAAAAAAACGAACTATAAATGTTGTGGTGTCCGCCCGCGCAGGTCCTCGAGCCGTCCCCCGCCGCCCCCGCCCCCTCCACCTCTGCACAATGCCGGTAAGTGTCGCTACATGCATTTCACGAAGTTGAGCTTTTTTTTTCACGAAATGTCATTAGAGTTAGGCCAAGAAAAGTCTGCAGCGATTTTGATAGCCCCCGCAGTGCAAACGTTATTTTAAACGTCACACTTCTATGAAGCTATGACGTATAAATAACACTTGCACTGCGTGGGCTATCAAAATCGCTGCGGACTTTTCTTGGTCTAATTCTATGAGTCTTACTTTTACTCAACGTCTCACCAGGCGTGCGTAACGCAGCACAGCCAGATTTGTCGGTTGAAATAAATATTGGGGGTCGATCTCTCGTGCCTACTATTTTAAATTTGGCGCATTTTGCTGGCTGGCTATGGGTTCGCCAGACTATAGTTCGTTTTTTTTAGCATTAGAAAGAACTCCACAGAAGTAAGCGTACAGTTTTTATCAGGCTCTTTAATTGTTAATAATTATTGAATTATCTAATGTAGCATGGTCAATACATATAATTTACTTCAAATTATTACCGCTAAAAGTGCCGGATTTGGAACCACAAGCTTACTTCTGCGAAGTTCTTTCTAATGCTAAAAAAAACGAACTATACGTCTCCGTCTCGTAAGCAAGACAGCCAGAGCTGTGCTAAGTTACACGCGGTGCGAGCCTTGATTAGTGCATATTCGTATTGTAATGTTCGAACCCTCACAAGAGGCTTTACACCGCTTGCGTTTTGCAGTGTGACGTCTCTGGTTAGAATTCTTAAATTACATGTCACTGTGTACTTGCATTCAGTACGCAGTTTACTCGTAGGTATTAACTACCTATGAAGACAAATCTTCTTGCCTTCGTGGAATGCAACAACTATACATGTGAATAACATCTTAAAATATGACGAGTTGCACATTATCTACTATTCCTTTACCCCCTTATTCATAAACGCGCAAACCTCAATTAGCTAATAATCGTTTGTCCTTATCTGTCATTTGACTTATGTATTTGTAAGAAAGGGATAAAACATAATTTAACTAAGTCAGGCTCGTAAAGTTTTATGAATAAGGGGGTTAGAGTCGCACCAAGAAAAGTCTGCAGCGGATTCGATAGCCCACGCAGTGTAAGTGTTATTTATAAGTCATAATTTCATAGAAGTTTGACGTTTAAAATGACACTTGCACTGCGTAGGCTATCAAAATCGCTGCAGACTTCACGGTCTGACTCTAGTCTCGCTCCTAGTTACGTTTTAAGATTGCAATGGCATAATAATATGCTAATCATATAAGTATATTGCTAAGCACAATAATCATATAACCCTGTGTCGTAAGCCTATTGTTTAAAGCCATTATAACACAGAATATTCGCACTATGGATGTCTAATTGCATTTTAAGCTAACTTCGATAAAATGGGTACATTTTGCGCACTAAAATTATAATACATAAATACATAGGTACAATTCGGTTGTAATTGAAATCCATAGGATTTTCTTCTAATACTGTTCAAAATTGGGCCCAAAATCAACATCTATTAGGTTGGTATTCGAGCTGAATAGCTGAGTCAGGATATTTGGTGAGGGACAAATCTTGAATGACGTAACGTGGGAATTATGGTCTATCTAGGTGATTCTCTTGAAAGCGACCACAATGAGAACGAACGAACGCTATGAGAGCAACCACGATATCATGAAAAAATTACAGTTTGAAACATATTCTCTGATCTGATGTCGAGGGATTTTCATGAACAAGTGTACCATTTACTTTTTAATTTTTCTCATTCTGAACCAAAAAGCTGTCGAAAAAAAGTAAATGGGACACTTTTTACTGAAAATAGCCCTCAACGATCTTTTGGACCCGCTCATTCAATACCTTACTCCTTTGTAATAAAGCGAAAAATGTAAACATATATTTGACGTCGACTGTACCTTCACAAAATGCATTTTCTCTTCGACACTGCAGGAGGTTAGCGGAGGCCACGCCGGACCTAGTGCTGGACTTACCGGCACGGGCGCCGACTGAGGCCAGCGCGCCGCCCGCCGACGCCGCCGAAACGTTCGCCAGCAACCGCGACACGCTCAAGAAGCGGCCATCGCACAAGTAAGTTCATAGAGTAGCTTATTTATAAAAAAAGTGACAGATTGTCATCATTACTTTCACCCTACCTACTCTTTTTATCGCGGGAGTCTTCTGGATGCGGGTGGCGCAAGACCGGTCATAGTGGCACTCTTTGGGAGAGGCCTATGTCCAGCAGTGGACGTCCTCTGGCTGATATGATGATGATCATGACTCTTTTTATTCCAGACCATCATCATCAGACAGCAGCACAATCGCCCCCGACGACCCCCCCGACACCACAGACAAGCCTGACGAGGCCGAAACCTCAGCATCGGCCTCGGTGGCCCCTGACAGCCCAGTCCCCGCACGCAACACCGCCCGCGTTGCCGCCAAATTCGCCGATTTGACGCTGACCGGTGGCTCGCTCAAGCCGGCTTTAGCCGCTAAACCGGCCTTGCTCAGGAGGCCTACGCCGCATCCGCAACATGCGAGGCCGCAACCGCCGCCGGACGAGACCACTTAGGGTACACTTAGACGCCTAGGACACGAAACGCACGCTCGGCGCTGACGTTGACCCCTAAAAAAAAATAGGTTGGCGTACGTGCATATTCGAAGCGTGCATTCCGTGGTCCTTGGCTGACACGCCCAAGCCGGCTTTGGCGAAACTGGCGTTGCGGAAGCCGTATCATTGGCCGCCTTTTAAAGCTTGACAGTTAGGTCTTCAGGACTCAATTCTAGTTCGAAATTTCTGAATGCGAACATGCTTTAAAGAGATGGGTAGTAATACTAGTATTGGAATACAATGCTGAAGTCGAAGATCAATTCCGTACACGGTGAGAAGAAGTTGATAACTCGCGATATTTTACTGAAGGAATTTGAACTTAAAATGAAACGGCATAAGGTTCAAATTTCTTCAATTTTTTCCCGCCAGATATCAACTTCCCGCCGTGTACGGAATTTGTGTCGTAGTAGTTATGTCTGGTTTCAATCCGATATGTGCAATAACATGTTACTCTTCAAAGGTCGTAAAAATATATGGCACGATCTTATGGATCTACCATGGTATAATAATATACTCCGCCTGGTACTCTCTTCCCGTCTTTTCGTGGTCACGTGACTGACACAAGCCTACGTCATCATGCGATAGCGCTATATATAGCGGCCATGTTATTGCGACGTAGGCTTGTGTCACTCTGGGAAGAGAAGACCATGTTTTATTAGACTATGGGATCTACAAATAAGATCGTGTCAGATATTTTTGCGGCCTTCTTTGTGTAACATTATTGCAGGTGACTGTACCATTTGCCGTAAAAGTGCATGGCGAATTTATGAATGAATTCATTCATAATTTCTCCATGCAATGTCGCAGCTGACTACCTATCGATGGACTGTTAGAGATAGACCAAGAAAAGTCCACAACGATTTTGATAGCATACGCAGTGCAAGTGTTATTATAAACGTCAAACTTCTATGAAATAACACTTGCACTGCGTGTGCTATCAAAATCGTTGTGGACTTTTCTTGGTCTAACTCTATATAATTATTTTGTAACGTAATATTTGCATAAGCACAAACATCAGTAAGAAACACTATAAACTATAATTGAGTCTTGGACCATAACTGTTTTGGTAAAAATGGCGCTTATAGACGATTGCATCTAATCGATATTATCAGGCTGCGTAGCCAAGATGCCGATCGCTTACGCTCCGTAGCGATCGAAACGCAACTGTCACTGTCGCACTAATATGGAAGTGTGATAGAGAGACATAATGGTTTTCGTTGTCGAAGCGATAGCGATTGTGACCTTGGCTAGGCCGCCAGGTCTTTTATCCGTGGGTAGCTCTTCTACCCCCGTACGCCCACGGTCCTACCTAATACCTATAGTACTTATTCAGTTTAAATCTAAATCCTATCCAAATGGAACAGAGTTGCATTTGTTTTGTATCGTTAAATTTTTATACAAAGTAAAATCAAGTCCATTCCTCACAGTAAAGGTTCAAATTGCAGTGGCAAAATTTGAATCTTTCATGTTTTGTTTCGTAAAATTTTATACAAAGTAAAATCAAGTCTATTCCTCACAGTAAAGGTTCAAATAGCAGTGGCAAAATTTGAATCTTTCATTTGTATGGCTGGGTTTTAGGAGGCTATACACCTTTGAATGTACTTACAGTTTCAAATTTTACAATGTTTGTAACTCAAAGTTGCGTGAATGAAGATTCATATTTTAGAAACAATTTTATGTATTCGACCAGTTCGCCCTAAAATAAACCCTATTGATGCGACTATGACTGTCACGTATTACACCCACAACCCACATCACAATTTTATTGTCACTTGACACTGACAATTTGTCAAAATGACAAGTAACAACTATACGTAGTGAAAATGCACGGTGTATTGTCAGTCGTAATTGTCAAGTTACTAAAAAAATCTCAGTTACATATCAAGCGAAATGCTCAAACCTAATTGCTCATTGAAATGTTTTCGAGTATTGTTAGAGGGATGCAATCGTCGAAAATGAATTAGAGGCTTACAATCGTAGACCAAAAGGTCACAATGTCGTCCGACAAACGTTCTTATGTTGCGATGTCTTACCGCTGAAATATTGCTGGATTGACAAGTCTGAAAAACGCTTGGGCTTGTGTGAGAGGGACAGACTTTTACATTTACGTCACTAAAAAAGCAGCAAATTTGAGAAAAAACAATGGATTATCTGCGAAAAAATTGCCCTGCAATCACCGCAAGTCCCTTAAAACAGTTCAGAATCATCTGAGGGTTTATTACCTCGTCGAAATGAAAGGTTTCTATATGTTGTCATTGTCACAATGACAACATATAGAAATTTTGATTTGACGCCTTTTTAGTGACCTACATGTTTAACCAGACTAAAGAAATGTTCGTTCTAAAATAATGTTTTAATTAATCTGACGTGTCACAACTTAATAATCGTATGGCTAAACTGGTTATACTTGTAAGAAAGATTCTAAAAGACGTTTTTACATTTTTGTTGATCCAGTATTTAACAGCGTTTTAATCATAATTATTTTTCTAGAACATATTGACATAATAATTCGACTTATACGAGTTCAGAATGTAGTTATAAATGTATTGCTATTTTAATAATTATTGTATTGTATGGACAACGTTATTATCAATAGTTGTCAAATTTGTATGGATGGATGTATTTTTGTGTGCTCATCTCATGTACTCAATTTCTAGGGTAAGTTTTATTCGAATTAGCGGTCCCTGTCTGTTAGTTTGTGGTGCTTAAAATGGTCAAAAATATGTGATGTAAGACAGAAATGGGATCAACATCCCACAGGTTAGCACGAGATCGAAAATCTATAGTCGTGTACAGATGTAGTGCATATTATTTTCCATCGTATTTTCTCGGCAACGTTCGTATTTGTCATGCTGCTTTGTCAACCTCACTACTTTTTGTAACGAGACTACTGAAATAGCAAAACACGTTCGTACGTTTCCGTGAAAATACGATGGAAAATATTATGCACTGCATCTGTATATGTATAAACTGCCTGTTTTACAAAATGGAGAAAAGGAGAAATATATTTGACTTCAGTTTAAGAAAAATTTTAACACCAATAAGAAATTGCAGAGTAGACTCGTAAATAACTCTCAAAAACTGCTGCTTGGAAAGATTTGACCATTTTAACCACCCTGAAATCGTGATCTGAGAAATGAAGCTTTTACATTACTCGCTTAAGTGTGTATGATATTATTTGTCATTCGACTAGGCTATTTTATAAACTTGACAATGTACGACAAAGTATTCATGTCAATGTCAAATGACAATGTTGTCATTTCACATACTTTGTTGTACATTTGGATTTATACAAATTAAAGTACGAAAGTACATAGCGATTAGCGATTGTCTTTACTTGTTAACACATTCACTGCCAACGTTTTCGTAGCGCTACGCTCGCCGCCGATCCCAGCGTTTTCCCGCTTTGTATAGGAAAGCGACTACGAACAGAGATCCTGCCGTGCGAGTTTCCGGCACTCCATGTGTTAATTCAGTAATATGCAGCGAATTATTACGGTTCGGCCACGACATTACGCGACTGGCGACGGCGGCAGCGACAACCATAGGTTCACGGCAGGTCCGATGCTGTATCTCGCTACCTATGGTTATCGCTGCCGCCGTCGCAAGTCGCGTAATGTCGTGGCCGAGCCGTCAGTGTCATAAAATTGTCAAGTTTATATAAATGACGTTTTTTTCTCAGATCGCGAATTAGTTATTTCTATTACTTATATCCAGCCTTCGGGCTAGCCGGCCGCTGCTCGTGCATGGGACATTAGATCGTATTCATATGGACACAAGATCTATTTTATATATCATTATTTTTATACGCTACTCGAATGCGGCAGCCGATCTAAAGATTAGATAAGTTTTATTTAAATTAAGCGTTTTATGGTGTCTAGATATTTAGGAAGCTGTAGATTGAAAACAGAAACAATAATAATTATGCTATAGTAGGACCAAGAAAAGTCTGCAGCGGATATGATAGCCCACGCAGTGTAAGTGTTATTTATATGTCATTATTTCATAGAAATTTGACGTTTAAAATAACACGTGCACTGCGTGGGCCATCAAATCCGCTGCAGACTTTTCTTGATCTAACTCTAATGATTATATTCATAAACGCGCTACAAGCCTCAATTAGCTAATAATCGTTTGTCTTTATCTGTCATTTTGACTTATGTATTTGTAAGAAAGGGGTAAAACATAAATTAATTAACTATATCAGGTCCGTAAAGTTTTATGAATAAGGGTAATACGATAAATACGTAATATTGGGTAGCTCCTTTTAAAATGCATACGGCATAGTGTTCTTTTTTACTTTTGTGTTTTATTTTTAACCCTTTATAAGGGATATATATTTCCCACATACGGCACTTCAAACATGTGTTATATTTTCGATGAGTAAGACTGACAATGACAACCGTTTGTCATTTTTGAAATGTCAGCCTGGTAAAGGGTTAAGAGGCGCAAAAGTAACCAGTGAAAATCCTGTGAATATTTAAAAGTCAATTTAACCTAATTTTGCATTGACTTTGACGTGGCAAAGTTAGAGAGAGTAGTCATATTTTCATAGTAATTTGACATTTATGATGACATTTTCGCATTTAAAGTCTACGCAGACTTAGCTTGGTCCGATTCTACTTAATTTGTTCACCAATAATGTTCTCAATTAGAATTAACCATATAATGTTGAATTAATTAATTTCTAACCCCCTTATTCATAAACGTCTACTAAAGTTGGCAAGCCACTAATAATCGTTTGTCCCTTTCTATCATACCAATACGTCGGAAAGGGACAAACGATTATTATCGGCTTGTCAACTTTAGTATACGTTTATGAATAAGGGGGTAAATATTTACCTATGGCCTGAATTACACTTGTAAGTTTTACTTACGTAAGTAGGGACAAAGCTATTTGTTAGAATGAGATAACGATATTCATCTCTCATTCTGTAGTATAGCCGTGTCCCTACTTACGTAAGTAAAACTTACAAGTGTAACTCAGGCCTATGTGACAAGGCGCACAATTTAAATTCTTGTAAAGATTGAGCACCAAAAATTTAAATTTAGAACGCGTTTAAACAAGACCGCAACGGTCATATTCTAAATTAGGCCTATTACTAACAATAACGTTCGGCTGCCTCATTTGACGCCATGGTATACACGTGAGATGGAAGTGAGGTAATGAGGTAGTGAGGTAATGAGGTAGTGAGGTAAGGTTGAGAGCGGCGGCCGTCGTCTGTGATATATTGTATCGAATCTGTACCTCTGTAACCTCTTCACAATAAACCAGTATTACCCGCGTATATGAGTGTTTTTATCTTAATTTCCTGCTACTCCCGTATACTTAAAGGGGCCCACTGATTACCAGACCGTCGGAAGATATCGGCCTGTCAGTTAAACGCAAAAAGTGACAGTTCCGAACAACTGTCAGGCTGATATCGTCCCGCGAACTGGTAATCTGTCGGCCCCTTTAACACTTTGACTACCGAGAACCCGCCTGGTAGGCACTCGTATGTTTGCTTAGATGCCGGACAACCCGCAGCGGGTTGTTTTGTACGCAGATACAGACGACCGGTTTCTGGGGTAGTGCGCCGTTATTTGCCCGGTTGCGAAAGTGTTAACATAGCATTCATTGCCACCCAGCCAAACAAGACGTCCGCGCCAGGCCATTACAATTTCGTCATATAAAGCAGTAGTACCACGATCCCGACTCCCGACTATTGGGTCGTCCGGCCTGGGAACGAAATCTTAAAATACCCGATAGTCGGGTTTTCGGCACTGAATGTGTCGCCTTTGTGTGTTCCCTTTTGTCCTCGACGGGCACAGATGGAGCGATAACTGCGAGAGGTATTCTACCTATACTTATAGGTATCACTTAACTTTCATTGCACCTGTTTATGCTAAAGATTCTCAGCATTTTTCGGTGTAAAATTAGCTATAAGCAGACATATTGATGACGGGACGTTTCGCAACTTTATGACTCACGGTCACGGCTGGGCCCGAGCCGGAGCTTCCGGTGGTTCGTATTCTATGGAATGCACCATGTGATCACCGATGAGCCGTCACAGAAGATGACATGTCGGACGCCTCGGCCCGGGCACGGTGAGTCATCTTTTAGACCGAGCCGGGTCCGGGCCGGAGCTTCTGCCGCTTACTTTGTTATGATAGATGATCGGTGAACACGTGATGCTTTCCATAGAAAACGAAGTGCCGGAAGCTCTGGCCCGGTCTAACGTGAGTCATCCTTAAAGTCTACCATTCTTCGGGGTTGTAAATAAAAGTAAATAAAAGCACATCTATGCAACAAATATATATAATCTGGCAGCTAGTATTTGAGCGGCTAGTATGCGAACAGGCCGCGTAGCCAAGATGCCGATCGCTTACGCTCCGTAGCGATCGAAACGCAACTGTCACTGTCGCACTAAATATGGATGAGTGATAGAGAGACATTATACTTTTCGTTGTCGAAGCGATAGCGATTGTAACCTTGGCTAGGTCGGCTGGTAATCAGCGCCCCTTTAAAGGATGGTTCCCTTTTGTTCCCGGCGGGCACAGATGGAGCCATAAACGCGAGAGGTATTTTAAATCTCACTAACTTTCTCCTGTTTATGCTAACGATTCTCAGAGTCTCTTAGTGTAAAATTAGTTATAGGCAGACAAATTCACGACGGGGCGTTTCGCAGCCTAAATTCATTCATTAATTCTTCATTCATTGATGCATTCTTTGGGGTTGTAAATAAAATCACATGTATGCAACAATGATATATAATCTGGCGGCTAGTATCGCAGGCAGTGGTCGTGGTGCGCGTGGTGCATGGGCGCGGCGTTCTCCTTGTCGCGCGCGTAGTGCGGCGCCGCGGGGCCCACCGCCGCCGCCACCGCTGTGGGGAACTGCTCCTGGATCGGGGCTTCGTAGGCTGATATCGTCCGGTTAACTGGTAATCTGTGGGCCCCTTTAATGGTTCCCTTTTGTCTCCGACGGGCACAGATGGAGCGATAAGCGCGAGAGGTATTTTAAATCTCACTAAGTTTCTCCTGTTTATGCTAACGATTCTTAGAGTCTCTTAGTGTAAAATTAGCTATAGGCAGACGGCAGACATATTGATGACGGGGCGTTTCGCAGCCTAAATTCATTCATTAATTCTTCATTCATTGATGCATTCTTTGGGGTTGTAAATAAAACCACATGTATGCAACAATGATATATAATCTGGCGGCTAGTATCGCAGGCAGTGGTCGTGGTGCGCGTGGTGCATGGGCGCGGCGTTCTCCTTGTCGCGCGCGTAGTGCGGCGCCGCGGGACCCACCGCCGCCGCCACCGCTGTGGGAAACTGCTCCTGGATCGGGGCTTCGTATTCGTCGCCGGAGTTGTCTGGAAATGTGAAATGATATATTGAACATTATGCTTGCTCCCGAATCTTCAAGAATCATATCATAACCTATTTCTAAAATATTGAATGTAAAATTTGATTCAATTCATATTGAATGCTTGTTCCTGTTTATTGGGGACCAAGAAATAAGGGTTCATCTTTCACATCATGATCATCTATAAGTACCTAAATATCACTAAAACTTTGAACCCAATTCGCCTTAGGAATGGCTCGGGGCCGCAGGGACAACCACATAACTGTGGTTACACATAACGTTCTAGACATGTAGCATGTGTTTTAGTTTGTTGTTTAGCTTGATTAATATTGAATCTTTGATATTGATGAGGTAAAATTCAGCTTCTCGTTCGTTCTCAATTAAAAAGGTGGTAATGGTAGTCCTATCTGTGAGCTATTGGTATCCATGCCATGTTGACTTCGAGCCGCCGCAGCAAATCAGTATGTACGCCGAGAGCTAGGTAAGATCAAAAGACGGGGAAATCATAAGTACCTGAAGCTTCCAAGTATCCGAAGAGTCTGGCAGCGCCGGCAGCGCGCTGTTCGCGTCGGCGTCCTTGAGCGGACGTAGTGGCGTCCTCTGTGGGCTGCGTCGGCGTGGTGAAGTTACGCACGCCGGTCGGCACTTTGAGGTTGCAGCTCTCGATGTGATTTCAAACATACCTGAAGCTTCCAAGTATCCGAAGAGTCTGGCAGCGCCGGCGGCGCGCTGTTCGCGTCGGCGTCCCTGAGCGGACGTAGTGGCGTCCTCTGTGGGCTGCGTCGGCGTGGTGAAGTTACGCACGCCGGTCGGCACTTTGAGGTTGCGGCTCTCGATGTGACTGGAATGGAATAAGTCATTGTTAAAAAATAACGATCACATAATCCCAACATTCCCAACCCCTAAAGATTACCCACCCCTGGCAACTAAACGGTATCACGGCTACTAAGTGAAAAAATCATGACAGTTTCACTTTTGCTTAAAAAATTGGAACTGATACAGAAAGAAACTAGAGATACTCCTCTCATGATACAGAAATTTCCAGTCGCGTAACGTTAAGTAAATAAATGTTCATGTTTGTATTTCATTTATTCTTTAGTTTTCACTGGGGGCTTCGTTAACTTAGCGGAACAATTTCCAATCTGTAGAGGATGGATCTTCTTCAATTATCCCTCGCAACCTTAGTTGTCTCCGACAATAACTTACTGAGGAATCAGTAAAATAAATTAGCAACTAAATAAATGTTATATTCTAGTTAGTAGGTAGGTACTTACTGGGCCTCTCTCAAATGAAGCGCCAACTGATGCTGATCGTCCGCCAAAAACGGACATTTAGCACACGCCTTCTTATTATGAACCTTATGCACATGTGTCGCCAACCTTTCCGCGCGCGCCGCCTTATACTCGCAGAGCGCGCACGCAAACGGCTTCAAATGCGTATTCAGATGCCGCTTCAAACACCAGTTATCCACCCCTGACCACGTGCAATAGCAGCACGCGTATCGTCTCTCTCCCTTCCGCCGCACACCCGCCGTGGTATTGGTTACAGTCGGGCTATTAGTTACTACAGGGGTGGTATTGGCTACAGTTTTCGGTTGCGGTATAGTCGCAGGCGCCTCTGCTTTCGCTAGCGGCGCGCGTTCGATTTTAACTGGCGCCCGGTATTCTTGGATAGGTGGAGGTTCTGCAGGCGGTTTTGAATTGTAATATACGTTTGTTGTAGCGGCTGGTTGGTTTTTGGTCGGTCGTCTTATTCTATTTAGGTCGTAGGGTTGGTCTCTGTGCATGCGTAGGAAGTGTTTCTTGACGTGGTCGGCTCTGTTGAATTGTTTTTGGCAGAGGTAGCAGTGGAAGGGTTTTTCGTCGCGGTGGATGTTTTCGTGGCGGGTGAAGAGGTCGCGGCGGTCGGTGGCGTAGGGGCAGGCGGGGCAGGCGTAGCGCTTGCCGGGCTCCGCTGCGGGCGCGGGCTCGGGCGCCGGGGGCTCCACGGCGACCGCGACAGGTACGGGGTTGGTTCGGCGCTCATTACGCTGGTTTTCCACCTGGAGAAAAAAGTTTGGAAGAGGGTTAAAAGACGCAACTACTTTTTTAAGAAGATATTTGGCTTCTTCTGTTTACGAGTCCCTAGTATTAGTAAATGGCCGATCAAAGAGAAAGTACAAATGTTGTGTGGTGTTGTGATGTGATTATAATATATGACTTCTTTGATTTCTAACTACTTAAATATAGATACAAAGAACTACATGAACTTTCCAGACCTCCTAGAAAAACAAAGGTAAATATGGCGAGTCTTCATGTTTTTACGAAATCTGAATTTATCCGCAACTTTGTCACGTTGTACCTTTGTTTTGAGTCGCTGCAGGTATCGTGTGACGTCATCGAGAGCCGGGTTCTCTCGCAGCAGCTGGTCGGCCGCCGCGGGGTCCGAGTGGTGGTCTCGCGCGAGATGCTGCCTCACTGCTCGCGCCCAGCCGCTAGCGAAGCCACACTGAACAAACACAGTAATAAGAGGTTATTATGTATGTAAACACTACATTCCGTACATTAATCACTTCTTTGGTCATGTTGTACTTGAAATGCCCAGGCAGGCCCAGGGTAGAGAAACGTGGAAAACCCTAGCAAGTGAATAAGTCCCAATAAGCCAGTGCTCAGCAGCCACCCTCGCAAGAAAACATTAAACAATCTCTGGGCAGGGTTGTAAGAAGCCACTTGGGAATGGACCCGGACTAAAGGTTCTTGTAAACTATAGTACTTAAGTATAAGTGTCTGTAAATAATCCTGAGGGAGTGGGCAATGGAACACCCTGGCATGTGAATCATCCTTCTGAGCACCAGTGCTCAGCCACTCTCGCAAGGATGCCGACACACTTCAACAGTCTCTGGGCAGCATTGTAAGAAGCCACTCGGGAATGGACCCAGACTAAAGGTTCTTGTAAACTAAGGTGTTAAACAAGTGTCTGTAAATATTACCTGAGCCAGCGGGCAGTGGAACACCCTGGCATGTGAATGAGTCCCAAGCCAGTGCTCAGCCACCCTCGCAAGGAAGCCGACGCATTCGCATTCCGTGCACTTGAACAGTCGCTGGGCAGGGTTGTAAGAGGCCACTCGGGAATGGGCCCAGGCCAAAGGTTCTTCCGCTGCCGTCCATCGGTCTTCTGCAGCTGGGTCGATTCGGGGGGTGAAGTTAGCCTAGAAACAAGAACATTTTCGTTAATATTCCTGGTGGTAAAAAAAAACCAGAAAAACAGAAACCGTAGTGTAAGTACCAGTAGTGTGCTCTGAAGGAAAAAGATAAGAAAGGCCGACTCCGAGCAAATGGGGCATTGGTCAAGGAAGAGTTACTTGAAACTTGCAATGTTCTCTATCTAAATTGTGATTTTGCACAAATTACCTTCCAGCGTCTGGAAAGTACTGCCTGTTAGTATTCAGACAATGCGTTAGCAGGCTTAGAGTTGGGTCATTGTGGGGTTTTATTTGAGCGTTTTGTAGAAATCTCAGTAATTAGGGTGGAATTAATTTCGATGGAGAAGTAGGTACTTACTTGAAAGATCCCAGGAGGTAGAAACCCATTCTCAATCAACTCAGCAAGGCCCCAGGGGGTGAAGTGTGTTATCCGGGCGCATCTTTGTTGAGTTACAGAGGATTTGGATGGAATTTTCTGGGAGAAGTAGCCTACTTACTTGCAAGATACCAGGAGGTGGGAACCCATTCTGCATCAACGCAGCAAGGCCCCACGCGGTGATGTGTTCCTCAGGGCGTAGTTCCTCTTCAAGGTCCCTCTCAGCTGCTGGGAATTCCACGCCGATGACGCCGCCACCCACGGTCGCCTGCCACACCAACGTCTGGTTACAGTTAGCCGCCCCGAGGGCTTGTATAGATGTGCGTTAAGTACAAACAGGTCATGTTAACAATGGTGAGGTTTTAGGTTAACAAGAGGTAGAGGCATAAAACTACATAATATAAGTTGAAGCTAAAAGGCCTGATTCTTCTTAATAATTGGACTTAGTACTAGTAAATAAATCACACGTTGAAAATATGAAAATACAGTATTGCAGATTTTATGGGACAATTATTGAGGTGTTTGTTCTGATTCTTCCTTTAGTTGATTTAGGTTGCATTTCCAGATATCTTCCTTTAGTTGATTTAGGTTGCATTTCCAGATGTCTGGTCTTTCACAAAATGATGAAATCATCAACAAAGCAACAATAATTCGTTAAGAATGTGTTAAGTTTAAACGTTCGAATGGATCTGTCATGAAGTTACATTTTTGGATTGGAACAGGGTTAGGCAAATTTTTGAAAACAACCAACCATTGTCAAATAAATCAACAGCTATAGCAACCTAAAAAAATGTGAATTGGATCTTAACGACTTTAATAGAAAGGTAGTAATAAAGACGTAGTACTTAGTAGTTATTTCATGGAAGCGTGAAAGGTCTAAAGGCTCTAAAGGGGACTGAAAAGCCCTTGCCGAACCCTGTCCTAATAATTGAAAGTTAGGCATCAATATGTCGTACCTCCTCCCCGTAGAGTTTCTTAGTGATCTCCTTAAACATATCTTCGCAGTCCATGGTGAGGGCTGCCACGCTGGACACTGCGCTCTCCATGCCGCGCTACACGCTGCGCTACAACAAACGGATTGTGTCAACCCTATTGATTAACCTCCTACGGATTGGGCCCTGTTTATCAAAAGGTTGTAACTTGTAATACAAGTGAAAGTCCCTTTCTAACAAAAGCTGTCAAAAAGGGACTTCCACTTGTATTACAAGTTACAAGCTTTTGATAAACAGGGCACTGCTCTTACGTATAAAATAGTAAAGTAGGTACTAAGATTAGCCACATAAGTCTACTAATCATTTGAATGAGTCCATACTGTCCATAATTACTCGAAACAAATGCTCGTATACTCGTACCGAAACTTGCGTGTTGTATTACGTTGCGGACCGAATTATTTTGTATCATTAAATTTTATGCTAACCACCGTTTAAATATATCCCGTATTGAATTTACACACTGTATATTTAACGCAACTTGACAATAAGTTGAATTGTAGGTAATATATATTCAGAATCGAAAATTAATAACCAGTGAAAAGTTAATTTATAGGCTTACTTCAATTTATTATTATCATATCAAATATATTTATCATTGTCATATTATAAATTTTGATTAAATCTTAAATCCCGATTATGTGTATTGAACACTCCGTGTATTGAACAAAGGAAACCAAAGATTACAGTGACCAGCGATCGCCACGCCATCTAGCAATTTATTTTCTATACAGCCTAAGTCGTAACTTTTCCTTTCCTACATTCGACCACCTGATACGCGCCACCCGGGCTTCCCCGAACGCGTGCAGATATGCACCCACCCCTGGGGCGGCGAGGGGTGACAGGACGGATGTAGGGGGAAGTTTGACTTTTACAGATTGTAGGTTGACGATTTGCATGCGAAGGAAAATCTAAAATAACGTTATTTATAATGTGTTCTAATATCCGCAGATTTTTATAAATAGTTATTGGTATTTAATATTTTTTTGTCAACTTAATAAAAATATCAGAGATATAATGAAAGTAACAAAAAATTAAAACGTGGAAGTGATACAAAGATAATATTAATATGTATGAAAAAAGTACAGAGTAATTATTTGAACACAGTGAACTAGTATTTTATTGGAAAGTAATTTTGGTAAATTATCAACATTGATTTTTTGTGTATATTATGTTACTTTTAATAATTTTTTTAAAAGGTCAACCATAATGTTAAAATTACAACCAACACGTTGACGGGCGGGGATTAAAACATATTTTTAAACCATTGTCCACATTTCAAAAATAATTTCACTCATAGTCCATCATAAAACACAAAGAAAACCACTCACTAGGCACAAAGAAAATCCAAAATGGCTCGATAATCTCCGATTACAGTATCACTCAAAAAATCAATAACAGAAACATTACATCTAAACCATGTAACTTAGCAAGGCGGGCGGGCGAAATCTTTACGTGCGGTGCATCGAACACTACGCGTATTTTTTTAGTTGAAGTATTATGTTTGATAAAGTCATGATGTGGAATATGGGATAACAAAGAATAGGTTTCTTAAATTCTTACCTGAAGTAGCATGGAGCTCAAGCCAGGCCGGCGCGCCGCCGCCGACTGAGGGATCGATCGGGCGCCCCCCGCGCGGTATTGACTAAATACTTGGCCACGCATACTCCTAATGTAGATAAGGCCTGGACGTTGGCTTAGTTTAAAGGGGAATGTTAATGTTGAGATTGAATGGCCGCGAAAGGTAATGGTAATATTTTTGCACAAAAAAAATAGTAATTTCTATGATAAATCGCAATTTTGGTCTAACTTAAATTCTTTTTAATAATCAATTGATATGAAAGAAAACATAATTATTAGGCATAAAATTGTGTGTGTATAGTTTTTTTATGATATTCGTTATTTTTAGTACCTATATTATTTTACAGTAAATGAAATACTTAAGTTCGTTGTTTTAAAAGCAATTTACAGGATTGGGCTCTTTGAAAAAGGGTCGTCGAAACTATTGAACCGATTTTGAAAAATTAGTTATAGATTGTTTCGTTTTGTATGTGTAATGCACTGAGGAATGCATGCATGCTTTGCATTGCATGCTTTGCATTGCATGCATTGCATTTGAACTGATTTTAAAAATAAAGGTCCTGATCAAAATAATTGTGGTGGGACTGGGATTGAAGTTTTACTTATTGAAAAATACAATCATATTCGTAGACTTCTCATTTTTCTAAATAACTCAAACAGGAAAAATCTTGACGTGGCAACATCTAACAAATTAACGTATTCGACGCCGTGTCAAACACAAAAGCTGTCACTCAGACGCTACGTCACCGAAGTGTCAAAACTGAAATTGAACTTTATGTATATGCACGTAGGTCTATGTTGTTCTGTGGTCTGTGACCGATTAATCGGTCTTTGGCGTTGAACCTGCGGTGCGGATATATTGGTCATTGGCGTCCAAAAGGTTAAAGGATATATCTCTCGAGTATTCATGAGCGTCATCCATACAAATGAAGCACCTATTCGCTTATTTTTAGCGACAGATCAATCGGGGACCTTTTTTACACACAAGGCTATTTCTAAATCCCGTCTGATTTAGCTTAAAAGATGTCTAAGCTAACTTTGCTCCAAATATGACAGAACAAAGGGTGATAGAGTTAGACCAAGAAAAGTCTGCAGCGGTTTTGATAGCCCACGCAATGCAAGTGTTATTTATACGTCATAATTTCATAGACGTTTGACGTTTAAAATAACACTTGCATACCGCGAGCTATCAAAATCGCTGCAGACTGTTCTTGGTCTAACGTTAGTTCCACAATAAACGTCATATTTTCATAGATACTTATTTACTCGATGCAGAATTAGCTTGGTCCGAATAATATTATATCCCTAATAATATTATAAATGCGAATGTAACACCGTTTGTCTGTTACCTCGATTTAGACATAATTTGGCATGAAGTTAATATGAGATTTGAGGCCCAGGGAAGAATTTAACTAGACTAATATATTAATAGAATTTAAGCCACAGTCCATAGCCATCCAGCGGGGTAATGCCGTGAGTATTATGGGCACTTTTGCACCGGAAGCGATAAGGAACGGGTTTGACTAATAGTTACTGTGTAATTATTTTTTAATACCTATGTAAAATTCCTATGTATGAAAAAAATAGAATTTAATAAGAATTAGAATAATAACAGTCCGTAATTATACGACCTTGAAAATCGCTCACGATAATTGGTACATGCAAAAAGTGAAAGTCGTGTGAGGTGCGCGCCAGCCAATCACCAAAACGAACGTCAAGGTCATATCAAAACTATAGTCTGTATCTTAAGGTATTTAAATAAAAGTAAACATAATTTGTACATTTGCGAGTAGCTATAACATTTATTGGTTAACCGACCAAAAACAAAACCGCCTGTATCAGTCACTGTACGACCTGCCTTTAACCAACATTATTTGATCATGTAATGTTTTCATCTACCCTCAACTGGCTGAAGGAGTCATTTGAGGGTAGATTTTGTTTACTTTTATTTAAATATCTAAAGAAGCGCTGGTGGCCTAGCGGTAAGAGCGTGCGACTTGCAATCCAGAGGTCGCGGGTTCAAACCCCGGCTCGTACCAATGAGTTTTTCGGAACTTATGTTCGAAATATCATTTGATATTTACCAGTCACTTTTCGGTGAAGGAAAACATCGGGAGGAAACCTGCATACATCTGCGAAGAAATTCAAAGGTGTATGTGAAGTCCCCAATCCGCATTGGGCTAGCGTGGGGACTATAGCCCAAGCCCTCTCGCGTTCGAGAGGAGGCCTGTGCCCAGCAGTGGGACGTATATAGACTGAATTATTTATTTATTTATTATATCTAAAGATACAGAGTAGGTATAGTTCAAAATTATAACAAATTGATTATTGGAAATCGACCTCCAGTCCTCCGCCTTGTTACGTCTTCTATAGCTCCTTTTAGTAAGATTATGATACACCTACGATAACTGTAGGTGTATCGCCCACTAGTCATAGCCTGCATATTGTGTTTTTAAGAAAATCTAACTATAATTTAATAAACGTACAATATTTAATAAAATAATATTATGACCTTTCATGATTTGAATTTCTAAGGCGCCCACGGGAAAACAGATATAAAAAGATACGTTTTTACACAATATGTATAGTTGACGTCAAATATATGTTTACATTTTTCGTCTTATTACAAAGGAAGAAAGTGCAAAAGTGGAAACATACCGGGTGTGGCCTGTAACACGAGCAAATAAATAAAACATAGATTGTACTCCTCAAACGATGACACTTTTGTTCAACAACTTTTAAAAATTATGAAAGTATTTAGAGTCCCTACTTTTCATACAAAATAAATATTACCTTCAATGGACGCCATCGCCACGCCATATCATTGTGATTGACGTTGCTTGTCACGCCTTAAACATTGCAAAATTCGCAATACATTGCGTCTTAGAATAAACTTTGAAGTGTATTAAAAATCAAACCACAAGTTATTTTTAATAGTCGCTGAACAAATGTTGGTCAGTATGAGGAGTACAGCCTACAGTTTAATTTTTTGCTCATATTACAGGCCACACCCGGTATATTGACGTAGACTGTACTAATTAATAATTACTAATTAAAGAAAAAACTATTACTAAGAATAATTGCATATATCTATTGAAAACTAGCTTAAGTATGTAAATTCTTCATTCCCTGGCTCAAATATTTGTTCTAAGAGCAACCTCCACTATCTTATAAGCTTCTTGGTGGGTAAGCTGATTTCCCCAGGGGCCGCGTTGGTCCCTCATTTTTCCGGGTCTCCAGGTCCGGGGTTCAAAAATAAAAACAAGGGAAGATGAATTATTGATTTTTTATTCTATTTGTGTCATAAGTAGTATAAGTTTCGGTCTAGGATAGGGAGTTGCCTGACCGATAATGACAAATTTCAAATTCGAAATGTCGGAAACGTTTAAGTATTTAATTGTGTAAACATATTAGGTATCATAATACACTGAAACAATTTTATTTTATTAATTTATAGAGTTCTATGTTAAATGACTGATTATTGAATATAACAGTTCATTCACGCACGGGTTTCACAAAATCATAACAAATTATACACCTAAAGGGGCCCACTGATTAACATTCCGCCGGACGGTATCGGCCTGTCAGTTGTTTGGAACTGTCAAAATTTTGTTCTAACTGACAGGCTGATACCGTCCGGCGGACTGTTAATCAGTGGGCCCCTTAAACCTTCCTCATCAAGAATCGCTCTATTGATAGGTGAGAACCGCATGAAAATCCGTTCAGTAAGTAGTTTTCGAGTTTATTGCGTACATACATACACAAACAGACATACGCGGCGGGAGACTGCTTTATAAGGCATAGTTATACCTAAACCATCAATGGTACAGAAAAATTAAATGATTTTTTTTATTTCAGGCAACTAATGGCTCATACATAAATACCTTAAAACTAGCATACATATTATAAAAAAAATGTTTCTGGTAGCACTAGTAACAACGTTCCAATAAGATATGAGCAAAGTTACCAAGAAGTACCTACATACTACGGTAACGGTTAAGCTGCGAACATACCGTCTCGAAGTCAGATAATATGAAATAGTCCGCAGAGATAGTTGGAGATCACAGTTTAAGCAAATATAATTAGGTCTGTACTTTGACTTCGTAGATTCGGACAATACAGGGTCTCATAATTGTATTGTTATTATTAGTTTTTTTTGTGTATTTCAACATTAAGAGACCATCATATACATCTCTAAGTAATTGTAATACGTTCGTTTGAATTGGTAGTTGCAGTTAGTTGTATTTTATGATGTATTGTTATTATTTTTGCTTGTATGTAAATTCAATGTTGACGTACAAAAGTGCCCTTGTGGCCTATTTGCTGATTAAATGCTCACTGCACTTTAACTCGACTATAGTACATTTTAACCCCCAGACGCAAAAAGAGGGGTGTTATATGTTTAACGCCAATGTTTGTCTGTCTGTCTGTGGCATCGTAGCGCTCTAACGGATACGCCGAGGTCGATGCGGTTTTTTTTTTACGTGAAAGCGAGTTTTCTTCCGGTGGTTCTTAGCTATGTTTCATAGAAATCGAACCAGCAGTTTGAAGAGTATCAGCTCTTTTCCTAAATGATGTGAGGTATTTTTGGCATAAAATGGATTTTGTTGGCATATAGGCCATATTAGCGGAAGCAGTTATAAAGTTGACCCAAAAAATTTTTATTAAGCTATGAGCTTCATCACATATGTTCCTTGAGTAATTCTAAGCATTTCAAGCCTGGGAGGCAATAAGAAATGTGTGTCTACTCGGATTTGTAATGGATTCAAACTTTCAACCCCTTTTTAACCCTGTTAGGGGATGAATTTTACAAAACGCTGAAATTACTTTTCCTGTCTTTTAATAATATCCCCAAATACAAAGATTCAAGTCCCGCGTTCGAAAATTTTTTTGATATCCATACAAACTTTCAACTCTTTTTTCACCACCTTAGGGGATGAATTTTCAAAAACGCTGAAATTAGTTTTCTTGTATTTTAATAATATATCGTTTTACGAAGTTTCAAATTCCTAGCTTAAAATAAAACTTGAACCCCATACAAACTTTCATCCCCTTTTTAACCCCCTTAGGGGTTGAATTTCTCAAAATCGCTTCTTATCTCTTGTACACTTTATAAATGTAATCTAGTGTGCAAATTTCAACTTTCTATCTTTTGTAGTTTCGGCTCCGCGTAGCAAAAATCTCCAACCAAATTTTTCACCTTTTTACGTTTTTCTTGTAAAATTACTATGAAATTGAAAAAACAAATATCAGCAATGAATTCTACGTCTTTGGTTTATACGAAAATGATACCAAACTTGCCCTAGTACCCACCAGGATCAGAGTAGATTTTTTTTAAAGATGACGGATGGCGGCCGTCTTTGTACCCCACCCTCCCCCCACTTCAGGCTAGAAATGCTTAGAATTACTCAAATATCAGATGTGATGAAGCTCATAGCTTAATAAAAATTTTTTGGGTCATGTATGGCAGCGTTACATAACTGACTCCAGTATATAGCGTTGGAGAAGGCCTTAACATGTGAACAACAAGAACCCCGTCTTGAATACTTTATTTCAAAATTTAATCAAATATGAAAAAAAAAAATTATGTTCAAGAAATAAAACGCTTTTTTTAGTTTTATTTATTATATTATAGCGTAGAGTTTTTAATTTTTAGGGTTCCGTGCCTCAAAAAGAAAAAACGGAACCCTTATAGGATCACTCGTGCGTCTGTCTGTCTGTCTGTCTGTCTGTCACAGCCTATTTTCTCGGAAACTGCTGGACCAATTAAGTTGAAATTTGGTTCACATATGTAAATTAGTGACCCAAAGATGGACGTATTTTTTTATAATTTTAAAATACATAGGTTCGAAGTTATTTAAGAAAATAGCCAAAAAATGACCATTCCCGCCCCTTTACCTCCTAAAATTTTGAAAAAAATACTCAAAATAGTTCTTTACCTATAGATGACAGGAAAACCTATTAGAAATGTGCAGTCAAGCGTGAGTCGGACTTATGTACGGAACCCTAGAAACGCGAGTCCTACTCGCACTTGGCCGGTTTTTTTTTATTTGGATAGTGTAGGTAAGACATTCCCTTCGAAGTATGATGATTATACTGATCACTATATTAACTGTGTCCAGACACTAACTAGACAACTTTCTGGAACTTGGTTAATGTACTGCAATGCGTCAGTCGCGTGGGACCCCAACTTATGCCGCGCCAAATGTTGCCTTCTTTCTTATGCTTATGTCTTTCTCTTATGGTTACATACTAAAGCTGTGCGTGGGAGTGAGATAGAGTATTACTAGTATGCGACGGTTTACGGCGCGATTCGAACTTTAAGATATCGGCCGTTAGACATTCACTAGATATAAAATAGTAAAGATATGTGACGTTCCACGCCACAAGGTACCTTATGGCGGCTGGCGCTTACGCTTTTATTAACGCCGCTCCAATATTCAGTCGGGGCAATGGTACCTTTTTCCGTGGAACGTCACATATCTTTACTATTTCATATCTAGTGCATCTCTAATTCATTTCCCGAATCGCGCCGTTAGGACGAATTGAGTCGATTACTGGTGCCATGTGGGTTAGGAAATCTTTTACTTGTGACTAAATAATTTTGTTTTGGATATAATATCACTGATGGCCAGTATTACTCTTAGCGCTACTGTCACCATTCCACTATACCGGGGTTAACCGGTTAAGCCTGGAGTTACCATGGCTACCAGTACAATTTGTCACTGGGTTAACAGTTTAACCGCTTAACCCCGGGTTAGTGGGATGGTGCAAGAGGCCCTTAGCACAGAATAAATAATAGTACTAGGTACAGAAGACTCACTGTCTAACAAAAAGCTTCTGTTACGATCAGCACAGATATGGCCGCTAGGTGGCGACAGCGCCATGCTTTCCCCAAAATTGGGGTGGAACGGATGTACTTTTAGCTACCAGTAGCAAAGCGACGAAATCGCGGAGTGAGACATGCCTGACCCCGGTTAACCGGTTAAACCTGGAGTAACCATGGTTACCAGTACAATTTGTCACTGGCTTAACGGTTTAACCGCTTAACTCCGGGTTAGTGGGATGGTGCAAGAGGCCCTTAGTGCATCTGTCCCGGAATTATAATAATATGTATATTGGTACGTACTTCAAGTAATCAAAGTTCAAAACTAATTCAAGAACATCATTTAGGTATTCTGCCGTTTCCGCAAATGAGCAGGCGAATCATCTGATGGTAAGCGATCACCGTTGTCCATGAACACCAGCAAGACCAGAGGAGTTGTTAGTGCGTTGTCGGCCTTTAAGATGCGAGTACGCTCTTTCTTGGTTTTTGGGTCGTATTGGTTCGGAATTACCGCAGGCGACGTTTCATGCTGTGGTCACTCGTAGCATTGCTACGCGCTACGTCGTAGAAGGCTACGTGCTACGCTTTCACTCCTTAATCGACAATTAAGCTAAATATCGGCCCGATTCGAACTTAGAGATACGTCAAATATTACATCTAGATACGATATGGATTAGATATGTCAGTGTCAAAAGTGACGTTTTTGTTTAAAAAACATCACTTTTGACACTGACATCTAATCCATATCGTATCTAAACGGCATATTTGACGTATCGAATCGGACCGTAATGGTAACATTCCATTTCTGACCGCAGCTGCACTACTGGTACTGAACGCGTCGGTGTTACTGTCAATTTCCATAGTAAAATGAACAGTAATGCAGCTGTCGTTGGAAATGGACTGTCACCTTAAGCCGTATGCGTACAGTCGCCATCAGATATATCGGAGCGGCCAAGGTGCTCACAAATATCTGAACACGCCTCTATTGTCAAGGCGTTATGGCGCTTGTTCAGATATTGTGAACGCCTTGGCCGCTCCGATATATCTGATGGCGACTGTACGAGTGCGATGCATAGGGTAGTACCTAATATCACAGTAATATCAAAACAAAAGCAGAACGTTAAATTATGAATTACATAATCTACTAAAAACATGTTTCAGCATAATATTTGTAATGTCAGAAATATTATTTGTATAACCTTACGTCCCACGCTTCGCCTACAGTTTTCATTGTGTTGTATTTTACTTATCAAGTAATATTGTTATTCTTACTTGTAGGTACCTTTTGAAGTAAGTATAAATAACCTACTGCCGTATTCGAACTTCCAGATATTCACAAGAGACGACACGTACTAGATCCATCCTAGATACGTTATAGTTTAGATATCAACTAGTTCTCTTTTGCAGCGCAATTCGGGCAACCAATGTCACTTTTACGTTAGATAGAGTAAGATATCTATTTGGTGTGAATTGGATCTCTAAGTCATATCCTGTGGAAATCGTTCAAGAGTATCTCCAGAATCGCGCAAATGTCAAATTTGACAGGTTAGAACTTAAACGTATCGTTATCGTATCTTGGTGATGTCTAAAAGATGTCTAATAGATGTCTATTTCAAAATCCGAATCGGGCCCCTAGTAAGATTAGCTATAAATACTTTTATTATTTTGACCTCTGAAAGTGGTATGTAGTATAAAGTTAAGTATTTGTTTTACAAGGGGGCAAAGTTGTTGTTTAACCCCTCGTGCTAATATTGATACCCGAGCAAGCGGAAGATTCCAAAATTGAACCATGAGCGTAGCGAGATACCACCATTAATACAATTTACTTGTACTTAATACCATTCCAATTAGCTGACCAAGGGCGGGTTTAAATTCAGCAAGCTGTACCCGCACCCTTTTCATTACTTACACAATTTGTTGCATAATGTTTAGATAAATACTTACCTACTTACTCCATATACCTAAGATGGACTAATTACCTACCTAACTATTATATATTATACCTAAGAACTGATGTAAAAAGTAATGAAATAAATGCATTTGTATTTGTATTTGAGATCGAGTGGTTCGATAAATGGAATCTTTAGCGTTGCGAGGGTATCAAAGCACGAGGGTTAAACAAAATTTGCCCCTGAGTAAAACACAAAATTTATCACCACACCAACCCGAAGAAAATATTAACTGTATGATATCAAACAAATTCAAACCAAATCAAATCCAAATAAATGTTATTAAATATTTATCATTCAAAATCATAATTTAAAAGTCAATAAAAAAACAACTCACAATTTGCATTTGATTACTTTGCCTCACATGTGAATAAAATGCACCTTTGCTATCAGTTTTTAGGGTTCCGTACCCAAAGGGTAAAACGGGACCCTATTACTAAGACTCTGCTGTCCGTCCGTCCGTCCGTCCGTCCGTCCGTCTGTCACCAGGCTGTATCTCACGAACCGTGATAGATAGACAGTTGAAATTTTCACAGATGATGTATTTCTGCTGCCGCTATAACAACAAATACTAAAAACAGAATAAAATAAAGATTTAAATGGGGCTCCCATACAACAAACGTGATTTTTGACCAAAGTTAAGCAACGTGGGTGACCGTTTTTTTTTTTGCTTTTTTTTGTTTTTGTTTTTTTTGCATTATGGTACGGAACCCTTCGTGCGCGAGTCCGACTCGCACTTGACCGGTTTTTTTGTACAATCAAGAGAGCCTTTTACCAGTCGGTGCGGTGAAAAATATATTACTACGAAGTCGAAATAGGGATATTGATATTAGTTTCAGTGCATCTCTTTCGCAAAAGTCAGTGCGAGCGAGATGCACGTCTGATGAGCTTTTAATTTAATCCAATCCAACCATATTTAAAGAGCCGTAACTACCCCCATCGACCGTTTTTACCCTTCCCAATCGGCCAAACGAATTTAGACTCTGTTCCAAAGACATAGAGTTTATTTCTCAAGTTATACAATAAGTCGAAAGCACTCGGAGGTTGTCGGGATTTGATCGTTCCTTGTGAATTAGCTGTCATATATCATGTATTTACGATCGATTTTGAATCGTGTTTCTATAGAAATAGAGTAGATTTTTGGTGTACTTCGCTCGAATGCGTGGTAAGTACAGATTAGCTGCGTCGTTCTGAGAAAATTGGATCGTTGTTTTAATGGATTTTCTTTTACATTCTTTTTAATTCTGTTTAAGGCGTTAGCTATTGGTGGTTACTTTAAAAATGTCTTATTAGTATAGCATTTATTTGAATTAACTTTTGCCTATGGAGACCTAGCCTATTTGAACTTTTATATATTGATTGCTTTTAAAATAATGGTTGACTCCCGCTAGACCGGAACGGGGCCGGGCCGGAGCTTCCGGAGCATTTACCTTAGGCCGTATTAGGAACACAGCCGCAGTGGTTGACGTGAAACGTGGAGAGGAAACTTATTGCAAAGGTCGCTCTACTACCTCTAAGCAGAGGTACAGTCGCCATCAGATATCGGAGCGGCCAAGGTGTTCACAATATCTGAACGCGCACTATAACGCCTTGACAATAGAGGCGTGTTCAGATATTTGTGAACACCTTGGCCGCTCCGATATATCTCATGGCGACTGTACCCTATGGTTCGTTTTTTTAGCATTAGAAATAATGTAAACAATCTTGAGGTGTCTTTTAATTGAAAAACACATTTTTTAAATAAATGACGGCAAATATGTAACAATTATGAACGTATCTCTGCGAACGTAATCTGTACGATATGTATTCTTCTGCTTTCATAAGTAATGGTTACTGATTTTTAAAAAGCGTTTTTCAATTAAAATACATGTCTAGATCGCTTACCTTCTTTCAAGTTCTTTCTAATGCTAAAAAAATTAACTATAGGGTCGGATAGGGGCGTCATAGTGTAATGGTTCCTCTACACGATGGGCCAGCGCCGGCCACTCCAAGGGACGCAGCCATGCGATAGAATGAGATAGCAATATCACTTGCTCCCTCATAAATGCGTCCCTTGGAGTGGCCGGCGTTGGCCCATCGTATAGAGGAGCCATAAAGGGCATTGTATGTAAGACGCCCGACCTTACAGCGTAACGGGCGTCGCACGCAGGTGGCATAGCTTTGATGACCCTGCCCCTTGAGCCTCTTTTCCTTATTATGTATTTGGTGATATGTCCTCTGGGGTAAAGTTAGACGGTTTCACGGTACGCTCAATGAATTCAATGTATAGAATAGAATACCATTTATTTCAGTATAAGTACACAGTTATACAATACATACACAGAAAGAAAGAAAAAAAATAACACTTATAACTAACTTGTACACTGTAAGTTGGTGTTGTTGTTGTTGTGTGTTGTACCTACACTGAAAAAGGTGAACGAAATTTCGTGCCACTTCGAATCGCAGATAACAATATTAGAGAGAGTCACAGTGACAATATGAAATACGCTAGGGAGATAGAGTCAGACCAAGAAAAGTCTGCAGCGATTTTTATAGCCCACACAGTGCAAGTGTTATTTTATACGTTAAACTTCTATGAAATTTTGACGTATAATAACACTTGAACTGCGTGGGCTATCAAAATCGCTGCAGACTTTTCTTGGTCTGACTCTATCTCCCTAGCGTATTTCATATTGTCACTGTGACTAGGTACTGTCGAGTTCACAAAGTTCACAAAGCCAGCGTTCCAAAAATATATTTACCCGATTATTGTAAGTGTCATGTAAATGTAATATAATACAGCCCAAAATGGCCCAAAAATATGTTGACAACGTTTTTTCTAATTATTTTATTAAGTACTCACATAATTAGTACAAAGTAGGTTAAAAATGAAAACTCCACTCTTTTTATGCAAGAAAAATTAATTGTCTTCAAAATAGCCTACTTTCACTTTGATACACAAACGTGAACGTTTGTTAAAAATTCAAATTTAAAACTAATTAAAAACTAAACATAAATATACATCTATATATATAAATGCAAGTGTCCTGACTGACTGACTGACTGACTGACTGACTGACTGACTGATTCATCAACGCAGAGCCGAAACTACTAAAGCCAGAAAGTTGAAATTTGCACACCAGATTGCATTTATAAAGTGTACACGAGATAAGAAGCGATTTTGAGAAATTCAACCCCTAAGGGGGTTAAAAAGGGGATGAAAGTTTGTATGGGGTTAAAGTTTTCTTTTAAGCTAGGAATTTGAAACTTCGTTAAAAGATATATTATTAAAATACAAGAAAACTAATTTCAGCGTTTTTGAAAATTCATCCCTTAAGGTGGTGAAAAAGGGGTTGAAAATTTGTATCGATATAAAAAAAAATTTCAAGTGGTGGACTTGAATCTTTGTATTTAGGGATATTATTAGAAGACAGGAAAAGTAATTTCAGCATTTTGTAAAATTCATCCCCTAACAGGGTTAAAAAGGGGTTGAAAATTTTAATCCATTACAAATGCTTTGAAACTTCGTAGAAAGGCATAATAGCCGATTACAAAAAAAAGTGATTGCAACGTTTTTGGAAATTCAACCCCTAAGGGGGTTAAAAAGGGGATGAAAGTTCGTCTTCGGGTGCAAATTTTATTTCAAGCAAGGAACTTGAAACTTTGTAAAAACGTTTTAAATTAAAATACAAGAAAACTAATTTCAGCGTTTTAGAAAATTCATCCCCCAGGTGGTGAAAAAGGGGTTGAAAGTTTGTATGGATATCAAAAAATTTTTCGAGCGCGGGACTTACAATAAAAGTAATTTCAGCGTTTTGTAAAATTCATCCCCTAACAGGGTTAAAAAGGGGATGAAAGTTTGTATGGGGTTAAAGTTTTCTTTTGAGCTACGAATTTGAAACTTCGTTAAAAGATATATTATTAAAATACAAGAAAACTAATTTCAGCGTTTATGAAAATTCAACCCCTAAGGTGGTGAAAAAGGGGTTGAAAGTTTGTATGGATATCAAACATTTTTTCGAGTGTGGGACTTGAATCTTTGTATTTAGGGATATTATTAGAAAACAGGAAAAGTAATTTCAGCGTTTTGTAAAATTCATCCCCTACCAGGTTAAAAAGGGGTTGAAAGTTTGAATCCATTACAAATGGTTTTGAAACTTCTTAGAAAGGCATAATAGCCGATTACAAAAAAAAAGTGATTGCAAAGTTTTTGGAATTTCAACCCCTAAGGGGGTTAAAAAGGGGATGGAAGTTCGTCTGCGGGTGCAAATTTTATTTCAAGCAAGGAACTTGAAACTTTGTAAAAACGTTTTAAATTAAAATACAAGAAAACTAATTTCAGCGTTTTAGAAAATTCATCCCTATGGTGGTGAAAAAGGGGTTGAAAGTTTGTATGGATATCAAAAAATTTTTCGAGCGCGGGACTTGAAATTTTGTATTTGGGGATATTATTAGAAGACAATAAAAGTAATTTCAGCGTTTTGTAAAATTCATCCCCTAACAGGGTTAAAAAGGGGATGAAAGTTTGTATGGGGTTAAAGTTTTCTTTTGAGCTACGAATTTGAAACTTCGTTAAAAGATATATTATTAAAATACAAGAAAACGAATTTCAGCGTTTATGAAAATCAACCCCTAAGGTGGTGAAAAAGGGGTTGAAAGTTTGTATGGATATCAAACATTTTTTCGAGTGTGAGACTTGAATCTTTGTATTTAGGGATATTATTAGAAAAAAGGAAAAGTAATTTCAGCGTTTTGTAAAATTCATCCCCTACCAGGTTAAAAAGGGGTTGAAAGTTTGAATCCATTACAAATGGTTTTGAAACTTCTTAGAAAGGCATAATAGCCGATTACAAAAAAAAAGTGATTGCAACGTTTTTGGAATTTCAACCCCTAAGGGGGTTAAAAAGGGGATGGAAGTTCGTCTGCGGGTGCAAATTTTATTTCAAGCAAGGAACTTGAAACTTTGTAAAAACGTTTTAAATTAAAATACAAGAAAACTAATTTAAGCGATTTTGAAAATTCATCCCTATGGTGGTGAAAACGGGGTTGAAAGTTTGTATGGATATCATGCATTTTTTCGAGCGCGGGATTTGAATCTTTGTATTTGGGTATATTATTAGAAGACAATAAAAGTGATTTCAGCGATTTGTAAAATTCATCCCTTAACAGGGTTAAAATGGGGTTCAAAGTTTGAATCCATTACAAATGCTTTGAAACTTCTTAGAAAGACATAATAGCCGATTACAAAAAAAAGTAATTGCAACGTTTTTGGAAATTCAATCCCTAAGGGGGCTAAAAAGGGGATGAAAATTCGTCTTGGGGTGTCAATTTAATTTTAAGCTAGGAACTTTAACTTTTTGGAAAAAAGGTAATAAATTAAAAAACATGAAAACTAATTCAAGCATTTTTTAAAATCATCCCCCAAGGTGGTGAGAAAGGGGTTGAAAGTTTGTATGGAGATCAGATATTTTGTGAGTGCGGAATGCGGAACTTGAATCTTTGTATAGGTATTTTATATAGCTTTGTAGGGCATAGGTACCTATTATGAGAATACAAGACAAGTAATTTCAGCAACCAACATCAAAATCCACTTGACTTAAAACTTCATACAACTTGCTAAAAAAGAAAAGTACTTAATTTCAACATTGCTTGGATATGAAAATTATAGGTACTAAAGATGTAAAATGTTGAAGATAAGATTCCACGCGGACGAAGTCGCGGGCAACAGCTAGTATAAACTAAATAAGTATAAAAAAATTGCCTACTGAAGCCCGTCCCGGGCTGCCCCGACGCAAAGGTGCCCAGTAGAGACATGTAAATTATATATTTTTAACGTTGGCTTGGCCTTTTTACCTTAGGGCCATCTGGGCTATGGCCCGGGGCGCTAACCCCCAAGGGCGGCATATGACGCCCCTGGCGGATTGCATTTTGTTTTTCTTCCTTGGCCCCGCACGCCAAAAATAAAAATACGCCCCTGTTGGGTTCTAAAGATGTGAGCTCGACTGTACAAAATGGCACAGAAATCAAATTTGCCTGTATTAATTGTATCAAAGACATATGTAACTTCGTATAAGACGAATAAAGTCTAAGGAAAAAACGTGCCTCGGAATTCAAGAAAAAGTCATTCTCGAATAGATGCCGCACACACCTTTAGCCTATGCTCAGCTAGATGGCGTTACGACACCGTTTCATATTTAACAATTTTAACACATAGATATCAGTGAATGAACATGGATCACATATATTCACATTGATATAAAAATAATAAAATCATTTACATATACATTTTTTTTGATAATTTTATACGTTTTCATTTTGAGTTTTAGTCGTGTGTGAATAGATGGTAGTAAATTTACTGTGACTACAAAATTTACATATGACAGGACCCCTCTATACTATCTATTCTTTTTGATTGTATTTATATTTGTATAATAAACCCTACGCATTGCAGGATGACGTCGCATCACGATCGGTACGCTCCCGGCGTTCATTCATGCCCCGCCGCGAGACGGAACCGGATCGCTAGGCGAGAGCGAGAACGCATGCTCAATGTCTATTGTCTACACGATGGGCCGACGCCGGCCACTCCAAGGGACGCATTTATGCGTTAGAGGGAGCAAGTGATATTGCTATCTCATTCCACCGCATGGCTGCGTCCCTTGGAGTGGCCGGCGTTGGCCCATCGTGTAGAGGAGCCATTAAGAGAAGTAAGTATATTTGACAGCTTATAACCTCTAGCGGCCCACCATTACTCCCATATTACTCCGCACCCACAATATTAGTTATTTATTATTATATACCTAAATGAACGAATTATATTTTAAATAAAAAATCATACAAAAATAACTTGAATATATCCAAACATTAAAATTACGAATTATATTGGTTCTTAACAAACACACATGATTGCCGACCTCGTGAAATGAAATACTCCATAGTTTAATATACTTAATATTAATAGTAAATAAGAGCGATTACAGCGGCAGTTAAGCCTCAGGGGGCTTTGTTCGCTGTCATGATTTTTTAAATGTATTATTTTGTGTTAATAAATAAATGAAAAAAAAAAACAAAAAACATCCCTCGCATTGCATCATCTGATGGAAATGCAGCCTAAAACAATAATTCCTCCACTATTAATATAACCGTAGCACAAGTCTATATATATATACCTTTAAACTTGTAGGATATTTCCTGAAAATTCCCTTTGACACGCCGCAACCTTCTTGGAAACACTTTGAAAGAAATGTTTGCATAAAAGTATTTAAGTAAGTACCTAGTACATTTTAAACAAAACACAACAATTTTAAAAATACACTTACACTAAAAACGGGTTATTAAAATGTAAAAAAGTTAATTGCAATTGAGTTACCCTCCCTTTGTTATCCTTTTAGACTTCCTAGAGTATGTTTTGGTTTTTAAATGTTCTTAATTTTAAAATTTATGTTCAACACCTATAGAGTCTGTTCGGAAAGAGAAGAGTCGTGAAATGAATTGGGCCCCATACATTCCGTAAAATGGGGTGAGTTGGGTGAAATTCGACTTTCAAACCTAGATAAAATTTAATTTTTACATGTGAAAACTGAATGGTGCATATAATAAGTGGTTCGGACGTTTGTATTTTATTTTGGGTAGTTCCATTTCATAACTTTGACGATAAAGAGGAAAACCGACCTCACCCCGTAGTGCCTCGTATTTGGGGTGAGAGGATTTTTCATACAAAGGTGATTTTGGAAGATTGTTGGATCGATTTTTTTTTATTATGCGTATTACTATAGCCCCATTTTAAATTGGAATACTTACATTATTTTTGTAGCAGTAGCCTTAAAATCCCTTCTCACCCCCCTCTCAAACCTTCTCTCCCCATTCATAACCCAACTCTCCCCGCGAAACCTACTCACCCCGTTTTACGGTTCCACGACTCTTTCCGCACAGACTACAAGGTAATATCTTGTACACTAAACCAAACACTTACAAATCATTATTATAAAAAAAATAACTTTATGTTTCAAACTACGCTCCGTCAATCTAGGTCGCATATCCGCGCTCGTCCATTCGTTGGCGGCCGGCGATCCTCGGTGGCAGCGCGCAAGCGCGGCGCTTCGCGCGCCCTCGGTAAAGATCGGTGCGCGGACCGTAGGGCTGCCACGGAAATAGGACTGTCTTAATGAGATTACAGTTTTTGTGACACGTAGGAATTACAGGATGGAAATATTGATGTTAAGGGCAACATTGCTTACCCTGTACCCATGAGAATCTGCTTAGAAGAAAATTATTGTACATTTTGTATTATTTAATTTATTTGAAAGGGGTTGTTCGAGTGGATGATGTTACTCGGATAGGGATTGCAATCCGGACTGGTTTTGAATCCGGCCGGATCCGGCCGGATTTTGACCTCAATCCGGCGGATCCGGCCGGATTCGGCCGGATTGGTATTGCGGATAAAAAATTCATCAAGTCACGTATTTTATCATGTTTTTAGCGTTATATTTTATTTTTATTTTATTTATTTAAGAAACAAACAGTCTTTCATAGTTATATATAACACTAGAACTTTTCTTAAAACTAGACTTACAGTTATATGCGAAGTTAAGGATATTTTTTAATGGATTAATAAAACGGGTGTCTTAACAGGAGACCTAGGCTCTCCGAAACATGTCGCGCGAGTGACTAAAAACAAGTGAGTCTAAACCGTAAATTATTCAATGTTAGTATGTCTCACAACAGTTTAATTCGATGACGGCTGTTTTAAGTTTCAAAAATCAACGTTTTCATTACTTAACCACAAATAAAATCTTCTTTTTTAACCGACTTCCAAATCCCAAAGGAGGAGGTTATCAATTCGGTTGTATGTTTTTTTTTTTTTTTAATTATAATTTTTTTTTTATGTTTGTTACTCCATATCTCCGTCATTACTGGACCGATTTTGAAAATTATTTTTTTGATTGTATGTATATGCATACAGATTGGTCCCGTTTTTGTCAAAATCCAGTTCTGATGATGGGATCCATGAGGAATCGACGGAACTCCTCAAATCTTAAAGGCATACATATGGCGATTTTTGTGTTTTTATCAACAAATCAAGCATATACATTCAAATACGTGACATTTGATGAAGTGGAACTGCTGATGATGATCAGAACGGAACTCTTCAACGACGCATAGTTCACCTTTGGCGATTTGTCCTCTTCGTTATGTTTGTTAAGCAAGTTAAGTTTTTAAGCCGCAATTTTATCAAGCTTGAGTTCTGATGATGGGATCCATGAGAAATCGAGGGAACTCCTCAAATTTTAAAGGCATGCGTATAGAGATTTTTGTATTTTCATCAGAAAATCAAGCATTTTCATTAAAAACTGTCGCATTTGATGAAGTGGAACTGCTGATGATGATCAGAACGGAACTCTTCAACGACGCATAGTTCACGTTTGGCGATTTGTCCTCTTCGTTATGTTTGTTAAGCAAGTTTAGTTTTTAAGCCACATTTCTGTCAAGCTCGAGTTCTGATGATGGGATCCATAAGGAATCGAGGGAACTCCTCAAATCTTAAAGGCAAACGTATAGAATTTTTTGTATTTTCATCATAAAATCAAGCATTTACATTAAAAACTGTCGCATTTGATGAAGTGGAACTGCTGATGATGATCAGAACAGAACTCTTCAACGACGCATAGTACATGTTTGGTGATTTCGAATTTCGATTTTGACTTGGACTGGGACCCGGACTCATACCCGGATCCGGTTCGGACCCGGACTCGGACTCGGACCCGGACTCGGACCCGGACTCGGACCCGGACTCGGACCCGGACTCGGACCCGGACCCGGACTTGGACCGGGACTCGGACCCGGACTCTGACTCAGAGACCCGGACCTTGACCCGGAAAACCCCTATGATACCTAAACTAAATAAACCGCTATGATTACCTACCATAAAATGTAGGTATAAAGTATGATGATGCCAAACCCCTCCCGCTCAAACCCCCGTACACCGCACCGCATGCGCGAAGTGGGTTAGGTTAGGTTTGAACTGCGATCCTCACAGAACCGAACAAAAGTGGGTTAGGTTTGGTTAGAACTGCGAGCCTTACAGAAACGAAATGCTACTAGAAAAATGGGTTTGATTAGGCTCGAACTGCGATCCTCACAGAACCGAACTGCTATCAGAGAAGTGGGTTAGGTTAGGCTAGAACTACGACCCTTACGGACACGAAATGCTACTAGAAAGTACTGTTTTTACCTCCTTTTCTACATAGTGCACCATCTACCATAATCTTTCACCGGGCCCCATAGAAGTCGGTTTTTTTTTCTTAAAAATTATATTCATTTATTTACCTATACCTACTTAATATTCTCAGTAATAAAATATTCTAAGATGCAACATCTTATATAGATTATTAAATTTGACCTACTTACGGTTAAATACACATCTAATCTACCTAATATAATTTAGCCTACCTCCAGAGTCCAGATTAAATAACAGTCGACTTAAATTAAATTATCTCTTAAAATATCTATAGCCCAACCCACATTTCCAACAAAAAGGTGCTCTCAATTCAACCATTTTAGTTTTAGCAAACAAAAACAATAAACGTATATACCTACCTATACAAGTGCATTTAGTAGCATAATAATAACAAAATAACATATAAATAATAATAATAAATAAATATTATAGGACATTTTTACACAAATTGACTAAGCCCCACGGTAAGCTCAAGAAAGCTTGTGTTGTTGGTACTCAGACAACGATATATAATATACAAATACTTAAAATTAAATACATAGAAAGAAACCATGACTCAGGAACAAATATCTGTGCTCATCACACAAATAATTGTCCTTACCGGGATTCGAAAACCCAGGATCGCGGCTCCACAGGCAGGATCACTACCCACTGGCTAGGTCAGACCGGTCGTCAAAAGTCAACATATATTTCTCTATTTAATTTTATAAATATTTATTCATTATATTTTAAATGCAGGTAACACTTATTATAACTAGGCTAAAATGGTTTGTACAAAATAAAACGAAAGAACATGTACATTAAATTACAATGTAACAACACAATAAATTGAATATAAACCAATCCAGTACTTACGGTGCACGGAAATCTCACGATACATATTTCATCGGCTAGAAGACTGGCGTCAACTAACAAACAAGTTGTTTTGTTGCTGTTTGCGAGCGAGAAAATTCGAATACTGGCGAGAATTTTAAATTTTAGCAGTGTTTTAAGCTGTTATTTTATATTTTAGCGCTTTATTTCACTTTACCGGATCCGGCACCGGATCCGGTGAATTTTTCCGGATCCGGTATCATGAAAAATATGCCGGATCCGGCCGGATTACCGGATCCGCCGGACCGGATTGCAATCCCTATACTCGGGTGATTAATAAGTTGTTGTTTTAAAATCAAGACATAAGCAAATTTAGAAGTAAATTAAAATATGTTAAATATTTAAAAGTATTAAATATTTGATTTATTTTCTTTTTATTATTTACAAATACAAAACGTTTATTGAACAAATATTTTTTACAATTGACATCATAGATTGAACTGGTGCAAATATATATTATACATATATGTATGTCGCCTACTTGCTATTGTATACAAGACAAGTCTAAATTTTAAAATTAAGTTAAACGGTTTTATTTTAATCAGAAAGTGTACCAAATACTAGAAAATAAAAATGATTATACTAATCGAAGCCCGATTGGTGTAGTTGCGAATAAGTACTTTAGTATTTATATACTTCTTATTGATAAATATGGAATTATTACATATCGAATAATTGGATTAATATTACATAAATGATTTTCTTAATTTATAGTTTTACTAGGAATTTTTGTGTACCTACCTTAACAACACAATAAAAACTTTGTGCCTATATAATACGCATACATATATCGGTCACAATTGCAAGGTAAAAAAAAATGTAAAAAAACGAATAAACTGAAATAGATATCATATACTTAAGAAAAAGTGACCAAGCCCCTCAGTGATAAAGATTTCAATTTATAGTTTAGGTATAATAGTAGACAGTAGTGTGACTACTTAAAAAGACAAATTAAAATATTTATTTAATAAAATAAATTCAATTTTCCCAAACTCAACAACTAATACTTAAAAGAACGAATATAAATCAAATCATTCATTTCTCACCAGTACAAAGAGAACCATTCAAACCCAATATTCAAACAGGCAGCCCTAGCGCTTGCGCGGCGGCCGCGGTCGATCGCTGGCTCAGTCGCGCCCCAGCCGTGGCCGCGCCCGAACCGACCGGCTCCTACGTATGAGGCGCCCGCGCTAGCGTCGGCATGGCCCACGCCGGCGCCTAGCGGGCAGGTAAAGTGGCAACCCTGGCGGACCCGTGACGTGGAGTCAGTGATGTGAAGTGCTCTGTCTATGTGTATGGCGCCGCATTGATCGTGTGCCTGGGAGTTTTGGTTCGGATTACTAACCGCTTCTATGTAACTCCTAAATCCTCTCTCCTCTGTGATTTCCTCATAAACCCTCGACGGCCTCAACCTTCTAAATCTTTTCTGGATGTGTAAGCAAACTAAATCTATATCCCTTGTCAGGGTTCAAGCGTCTCTACTATCTGTATACTTAACCAAACTATACCTTTATGAAACACGGACAAAGACGCGGTATTTCTTATTACATTTGTTCTGTAAAACAGCACGTATATCATGGCCAACCCAGCGCCCATCGCTGCCGTAACGCCTTACAGGAGTTTCGCTACATAGCGGGAAAACCGTGCTATCGGCTACGACGTAGCGTTACGTAGCGTAGCAGAAGAGTTTTGGGTATGGTACCTATTTCTAATACCCTGTAGACGCGCTAAAAGGTACAAAGGTAAGGTGGAGTAAGACTATAGTTTATTTTGCACAGGGCAAGACAAATAGTAGAAGGATTCCATACAAGTGATAAACTTATCCCACCTTACCCTAGTACAAAATACTAATGCGAAGTTCTAGACTGCATATTACATATCCATTTTACAGAAATAAGCTAACGTGAATCGGCTACATTCGGGAAATGAATTAGAGACTAACTAGATATGAAATAGTAAAGATATGTGACGTTCCACTGCAAAAGGTACCTTATGGCGGCTGGCGCCGCGATTCGGGAAATGAAATAGAGACTCACTAGATATGAAATAGTAAATATATGTGACGTTCCACTGCAAAAGGTACCTTATCGGATTCGAGAAATGAATTAGAACTCCATTAGATATGAAATAGTGAAGATAATTGTGACGTTCCACGGAAAAAGGTACCTTATGGCGACCGGCGGTTACGTCGCATAGCGCCGCAATAATATTGGAGCGGCGTTAATAACAGCGTAAGCGCCAACCGCCATAGGTACCTTTACCCGTGGGACGTCACATATCTTTACTTTTATATCGTATCTAGTTAATCTCTAATTCATTTCCCGAATCGCGCCGTATATCAAAATATTAGTGTGCTTGTCTAATAGACACCTTTATAACGTTTGTCAAATCTAACAAACCGTTGATAACTGTTTGTCCCTGTCGGTCATTTAGACATTTCTGTTTGTTAGAAAGGAACAAAAAACAGAGACTTATATATTAGCTAACTCAGAGTAAATAAAAGTTGTATGAAATAGGGGGGTTCATTATTGTTTTTTTTAGGCTCACTTGCACCATCCCACTAACCTGGGGTTAGACCACCTAAACCGCGGCCGTGGCGGGGGCGGTTAAACCGTTAACCTAGTGTCAAATTGTACTGGTAACCATGGTAACTAGGTTTAACCGGTTAACCCCGGGTTACTGGAATGGTGCATCCTAATAAAGCTAATAAAGCGTCTCCTATCTATTCTTTCTTTTGTAAAGAGATGAAGACTAACAAATGATCGTGCCCTCTAGTATGACAGCTGAAACAGATGGCGCTGTCCTACTGTCCTAAGAAATCGTTTAGCCATATGGATTGCCACCAACTTCAAGAACCAGAGTTACTGCATAATACACAGAACCGTATAGCGCCATCTACAATAGGGGGCCTAGTCAAGATGACATTGACAATCGTTTGCGCTACGACAACGAAACGCTATCTGCCTCTCTACCACACTAATATGGAAAAGACATAGAGAAACGTTTCGTTGTAGTGCAAACGATTGTCATGTTGACTAGGCCCCCAGTTGTCAATTTGAATTACATCTACAATCAATGACTTAAGCCGACCACTGACTAACAGTCCGCCGGACGATATCGGCCTGTCAGTTAGAACAAAATTTTGACAGTTCCGAACAACTGACAGGCCGATACCGTCCGGCAGACTGTTAATCAGTGGGCTCCTAGAGACTTGACTATAAGTACATAGTCTATACCGGGTGGGGCGTGTAACAGGAGCAAAAAACTAAACTGTGGGCTGTTCTCAAACTGACCAACATTTGTTTAGCGAATTATAAAAATAATTAGTGTTATCATTTTTAGGGTTTCGTATTACTAAGAGTCCGCTGTCCGTCTGTCTGTCACCAGGCTGTACGAGTAACTCATGAACCGTGATAGTTTTTAGTATTTGTTGTTATAGCGACAACAGAAATACATCATCTGTGAAAATTTCAACTGTCTAGCTCTGGCTCACGAGTTACAGCCTGGTGAGAGACAGACAGACAGCGGAGTCTTAGTAATAGCAAAAAGAATAGATAGTATAGAGGGGTCTTGTCATTGTAAATGTTGTAGTCACTGTAAATTTACTGCCATCTATCGACACACGACTATAACTCAAAATAAACACGTATAAAATTATCAAAAAAATTAATATATATGGATAAATGGTTTTATTCTTTTCATATCATTTTGACCCATGTTCATTTTGACCCATGATATATATGTGTTAAAATTGTTAAATATGAAACGGTGTCGTCACGCCATCTAGCCGAGCATAGGCCAAAGGTGTGTGCGCCATCTATCCGAGAATGACTTTTTCTTGATTTCCGAGGCACGTTTTTTTCTTAAACTTTATTCATCTTAATACGAAGTAACATACTCGTATGTCATTGGTAATAGGATCCCATTTTTACCCTTTGGGTACGGAACCCTAAAAAGTGGCCCCACAGGAATTGTGTGCGTGCCGGGCTCCTCAACTGTACTGCGAGTATTAAAAATAAATAAATAATAAAATATATTTATTTTTAACACACGTTTACAGACATAGGCAGGCGTGGCTTACTCCGCGATTTCGTCGCTTTGCTACAGATAGCTAAAAGTACATCCGTTCGACCCCAATTTTGGGGTTTGCCATAAGCTGCGCGTGCCGCTGTCGCCACCTAGCGGCCATATCTGTGCTGATCGTGACAGACGCGTTTTGTTAGAGAGTGAGTCTTCTGTACCTATTACTATTATTTATTCTGTGACATAGGTGCCGAATCCTCCTTTTAACTCAAAAACTTGAATTACGTATTCGCTCTTTCATACAGGGTTCAGCGCTAAAAATAAAAATAACCTATAACTTAAGGTAATTTTAAAATACTATTCTTAACTAATTACATATATATTATGTAATAGGTAATTAGCAATTGCGTATGTTGACATTTTTGACCTCGTCAAATATTGAATAGTCGACGTTAATGACGTTTACACTTTAGCACCTTACTCCTTTGTAATAAGGCATAAAATGTAAACGTATCTTTAATGTCGACTGTACCTAATGCCGCACAAGAGATATGACATACATACTGCCGTATTCGAACTTCAAGATATTCACAAGAGACGACACGTACTAGATCCATTCTAGATACGCTATAGTTTAGATATCAACTAGTTCTTTTGCAGCGCAATTCGGGCAACCAATGTCACTTTTATTTTACGTTAGATAGAGTAAGATATCTATTAGATGTGAATTGGATCTCTAAGTCATATCCTGTGGAAATCGTTCAAGAGTATCTTCAAAATCGCGCAAATGTCAAATTTGACAGGTTAGATCTTAAACACATCGTTATCGTATCTTGGTGATGTCTAAAAGATATCTAATAGATATCTATTTCAAAATCCGAATCGGGCCCATATACTGGGTGGAGCCTGTGCCTTTGATTAAAACTTTTAAGGTACGCTTTCGAAAAAAACAATTGCGTTATATTAAGTAATTACACACTATGTGCGTATCCGTCTACTTTCAAATGTTTATTTGCGCTAAATTGATAGTAAAACTTTGTTTTATACAGAAATCACGCAAAAAACGTCATTTTGGTATTGCATTGATAAAAAATAAAACGTTTTTTTGCGTGATTTCTGTATAAAACAAAGTTTTACTATCAATTTAGCGCAAATAAACGTTCGAAAGTAGATAGATGCGCACATATTTACATATGTAGTAATAGTGTGTAATTACTTAATACATACAGTATGTGTCTGACCATGGGGTTTTAATTCCAGGGCTTGATTTTACTGGCTAAACTGAGCTACTTTTACTATGGGACCAACCCTAAAATCGGGAAATAATTTTTGGCTTTTCCATAGAAAACGTCGACACCCAAAATGTATGAAAAAGTAAAAAAAAATTCGGGATTTCCGGGTTGGTGCCATAATAAAAGTAGCTCAGTTTAGCGAGTAGAATCGAGCCCTGGATTTAAAGCCCGATGGTCAGTAACACCCTGTATAACGCAATTGTTTTTTGAATGGAAAGCGAACCACCTTAAGGAACTACACGAAGTTTTCGTCGATTTTTGACAAGTTTTGAATCGTATCTCCTGCTTTTGAACTACAGATAAAATTATAAGGCAAACGGCGCTCTACAATCTTTTATCTCCATTTTTGTCTACCGGATTTTGAAAGAAATGGATACTTATGGATATTTTTTATGTTTTTTTTTAAAACATTGTCTAAAAACATTTTTTTCTTATCTCGATTGCTCTACATTTTTCTGCATATTTGGGTTCGTCTTTGACGTCTCTGAAAAGGTGTCTAGGGTTTTAATTTTAAACTAATTAACACAAAGGTTATGGCCAGAAAACCAGTTTTTTGGCCTAAAACTTCAAAAGAAAAATAAAAAATGTATTTTAGCCTCACCTTAAAATAATACTAGTACTGTGACAATTCTTGGGATTAGCTTGCTATAGCTTTGGCTAAGTTTTAGCTTTGGGATGTTATAGGGTGAGATACTAGTCAAATCAGTTTCTTTTTTTGAACTGTGTAACTACTATGGAATTTATATGAAATACTATGTGTCGCCACGATCAAATTACCTTCTCTTTTTATAGTTTCACTAGCGACCCACCCCGGCATCGCACGGGTTAACAGATTACATACTTAAACCTTCCTCAAGAGTCTCTCTGTCGATAGGTGAAAACCGCATGATAATCCGTTCAGTAAATTTTGAGTTTATCGCGAATATAGGTACATACACACAAACAGACAGAAGCGGCGGGGGACTTTGTTTGACAAGGTGTAGTCATACGGGTTTTAAAATAGAAATTGTGTCTAAAAATAACTACAATCTACGTTTCTCTATTAATCTTCTGGTGCTTTATTTCTTGCATGGTGTAAAATAATTTTTCATATCTCATGCTCTGAAAGTGGGTCGTTGTTGTTCTAAAAGGTGCGCAGAAAGTGATACGTTTATGCTCTAGTGCAGAAAAGTGGTGTACTCCTCTGCGTCCCCGTCTCACGAACAACTGGGTGGAAACAAAATGGAAAAATGGTGTCTTTATTTCCTCGCCTGGAACAATTGGTAATTGTTTAATTTTACTAATCCCACGTTGATCCTTTTTTTTATAAAAAAATATGTAAGTGAATTGTTAAAAACAAATTATTCTTGATTTTTTTTCGTTGAATTCTATTTACTCGATTTCAAAAGGCGGGAACCAAAAGGAATACACCAAAATATTTTTTTAACCTTACACTTGCGTAAATGAGCAAAGGCAGAATCTTATACAGCCACAGTTAAACGTTTGTACGATATTAAATTGATTTTTAAAGTTATTTAGCACTATAATATTCATGAAAATAAAATACAAGATAAAAATTACTTATATTATTAATTAAATTGTTATTTAATATTTAAAATACTTTTATTATGTTATTACGTTGTGCGGCGCACCAAGGTCGCGGTCCGGTCCGGTAGGTAGTCTATTGCGGCTTTTAGAACGAAAATGTATAAAATTAAAAAGTAAGAGGCAATCCCGCTAATTTTCATACTATAATGACCAAATCATTTTAAAATTACTGCAGTTTGTTAAAAAATGTGTGTTTTCGTAAATATTGCAATCTAAATGATTTTCGCTAGGGGTTATTAATCTTCACACATGTAAAGTCTCCGATTGCAAGTAAGTCCTAAGGAAAATAAATCATGGCCGTAGATTTATTAGCTACTTCCATTACTGGTTTTGCGAAATTTCCTTGTCTTGTTTGGTTTCCTTGCATTCGATATGAAAAGTAGAGTGTTTAACTCGGGTGAAAGGCACCATTTCTGTCTCGGACTATTGGCGCTCTCACTGCGTTCGAGCGCCAAACTACCTCGACAGAAATGGGTGCCTTTCAACCCTTGGTTAACAATCTACTATATTTTTCATTTCTCATGCTCTGAAAGAACCATTGTTGTTCTAAAAGGTGTGTTGGGTATAAATGGATGTTATACAATTTTCATTCTGATATTTGTCTACCCATTCCATATAATAACTAACGATACCTTTGCCTGAATTGTTATTTGAATGTACCCTCAAAAAATACTATAAAAATTTATACTTAGTCATGTTTTAAAAAAAAACACATGCATTTTGCTTTCCTCGTATTCGTAATGAAAAGTAGAGTGCTTAACTCGGGTGAAAGGCATCATTTCAGTCTCGGACTATTGGCGCTATCACTGCGTTCGAACTATTGCTATTTTACGCACCATATGTACTGTAAATAACTATTTAATACAGTCAAATACCCTATTTTCAAAAGTGAAGTAGTTTGACGGCATACTTAGCACATCTAAACATCTCGCTGGCTCAATATCACAAAGTTCTATGTTACATTTTCAAGATAATTCAAATTCGACTTAAATGCCACTATGACAAAGTTCAAATTACAGTTGGATAAAAGTGAAACATAGAACCCTGTAATATTGGGCCAGCGATCTGTCTCAGCTCGTGATCCGCTTCTCATTGATACAGGCCTCTGACGTCAGTTATTTGGCACTTGATACAATCTCCCATTCATAAACACAGTCATGTTTGTAACGCTTTAGTACCAGATATTAGTCTTCCTTGTGGCTAACTTCAATCAAAACTATATTTCATAGGAAAAAGACAGTAGAAAGACAAATAAATAACTTATGAACTTTTTTTTAATAAAATATTTCATTTAATTACTACTTGTCTCTATTACTACAAAATTGCACAATTTTCGAAATACCAAGTAAGATTTTACTAAATATATTTTGACTATGAATACATAGTTTGATTTATGAATGATTTATGAGTACATACTTATGAACTAAATACATCTATAAATAATACTATGTAAATTAAAACTAACAACCCTAAATATATCTAAAATAAAACAAAGAATATAAAAACTACTCAAAGAGACCTCCCCGCGCTACCCCCGGCGCAAAGGTGCCCATCACATTCGCTGCGTTACCGCGTTGAATTGCGATGGACAGCCTGTGGCTAACTGATTTAAAAGTGTTTAGACCACGAACTAAATTAAATTAGATCACAAAAATACAAATTTTAAAGTAAAAGTTAAACCGGTTTATAAAACAGTTTGGTCAACCGGGATAAATTCAACTACGGGGTTATTGCATCTAGTAAATAAATATTATAGCGACATTCTTATACAAATTAACTAAGTCCCACGGTAAGCTCAAGAAAGCTTGTATTGTAGGTACTCAGACAACGATATGTATAATATATAAATACTTAAGAGCCCTTCAACGTGCACACTAGCGCCACAGCTAAATAATCGTGATTATTTAAATTTAACGAAAGATATTGAAAAAAGGGGGCCGCTACGTACTATATTGTGTATGTAAGTATCTTTTGAATACATCAGACTAGTTTTTATGTTCCATCCATGAGTTAGGAACAATATCTACAGTGATCATCACACAAATAAATGCTCTTACCGGGATTCGAACCCTGGAACATCGGCTTCACAGGCAGGGTCACTACTCACTAAACTGCAAAACGTAATTCAGAACCAAAAAAAGTAAGAAATGTTGCCACTTTTTTACTAGAGCGTCTTGTATTTATGTACAAATAAATAAATAAAAGTACTTTTTTAAATAGTAGGAGTAAAATTACTAATGAATAAATTATCTTAGCGTGATTATTTATCAAAAGGAATTTACAATTTTAGAAACAAATTATTGCAATGGCAACATTGTCTCGCTTTTTTTGGTCTTGAATTACGTTTTGCAGTATAGGCCAGACTCCATTTCAATTGAAAGGCAGCCTTTAACCAGTCTGGAGCTGATCTCATGCACTTAAGCGATAGTCCTATAGTTCAGGGCTCTCCAAACCCCGACCCGCGGGCCAAATCCGGCCCGCGACGCGTTCCCATCCGGCCCGCTGACACCCAAAGCGAGTGACCACTGTCCGGCCCGCGGGAGCCTGGCTCCAGGGCACAGTACACTAAGAACAGTAGTGAATCTAAGGCCGCTCGGCAAGTTATTTGCCTACTCTTGCGTTGGCGCTTAGGGTTGTCACTTTTATTGTACCTTCATACCTACTGATACGCGACCCGGCCGCCGCGCCCCGCGCCCCACGGCGAGTTGGTCAACGACACCTTCTCGTAACTCATGAGGCCCTGGTACTTGTGTAGTGCTAAATTCAATTTTTAAAGAGTTTTTTTTCGATTTTAGCCACCGTAGCCTATGGAGATTAACAAGTAACGCTAAGCGGTATTCGTAGGCAATGGATGTTCCTATATTAAGGGTGTCACATGTGCGTTTCTGACTTTTGATGCAATTGTTCCTACAATACAATACGACCGCGGCGAGCTGTATGTACTGAGGCCTACCGAGAGCAGACAAATGCGAGCGTACTCGAATGCACGCGATCAAAGTCGCGGTACAGCCCACACTGCCGCCACCGTATTCCCCCGTATTTTATGCTATGTGCGTGGCAGCGCGTGCGTACACGGCGTCCGGCGCGCACGCACACACACATTCAAGCCGGCAGCGGCACATTTCTATGAAGATTCACTACTGTTCTTGTACTGTGTCCAGGGGTTCAGCATTCATTGAGAGTGGAACTGTTCCTAACAGCAGCAACCAGGCACCCTCCCCCGGCGCAAAACCGACGGTGGCCCGCGCGAAATTTTCTGAGGCGTAATATGGCCCTCAGCTAAAAAAGTTTAAAGAACCCCTGCTAATGCTATAGTTAGTGAGTATTGGCATTAAATGCAAAATGTATCAATTTCCCAAGATCCAAGACAATGACTGCCTAAGTGCTCTCGTGACTCGTCCTTGTAATTAAATTACCATCGTTAATGGTTTAATCGTCATGACAGCTCGATCGGACCGAGATGATAGTCATTATCGGTTTTAATTGTGAATACAATCACAAATCATTGTTGGTCCCGTCATCCCGATCGTAACGATGTTTGATTTAGGTACTTAATCAAATAATTATATTATGTACTTAAGCGAAGTGATGATTAGAAGAATGAAGCTTGAAAATATAGTGACTGCCGTATTCGAACTTCAAGATATTCACAAGAGACGACACGTACTAGATCCATTCTAGATACGTTATAGTTTAGATATCAACTAGTTCTCTTTTGCAGCGCAATTCGGGCAACCAATGTCACTTTTACGTTAGATATAGGTAGAGTTAGATGTGAATTGGATCTCTAAGTCATATCCTGTGGACATCGTTCAAGAGTATCTCCAGAATCGCGCAAATGTCAAATTTGACACGATAGATCTTAAACATATCGTTATCGTATCTTGGTGATGTCTAAAAGATATCTATAACATGTCTATTTCAAAATCCGAATCGCGCCCATAGCTTTTAACCCAGTCACCCATTTGGGCTCCCCTTCAGATGTATCACTTCCTTCCGCTGAAGGCGCCGAACTTATTACTGACACGTAATTTCCAGCACTCAAGCCCGAAATAACGCATACAAGTCCCTAAATGATAAGACCACAGCATCAGACTTTAAATATTTTCTTTATTTTCCTAGTTAATTAAGACAAAAGTGTATTTTCGACTCATTCATTTCAACAATATCATTATTACCTACATAGTAAATACTAGATTGGCCAAAATCAACTATAAACTTGAGTCGAATAATGAGCCCTATAACTATAACAGTTAGTTCTAGTCTCCTCTGGCTGGGCTAAATTTAGACCATAATAGATGAAATAGTTAGTTAGTTTAGGTGTAGATTAGTTTTTAAGTCAGGTACCCACTGAAAATCAGCGTCATGGCTTGCCGTGGCATTATGCTGAGTGGGGATCCTCTTTAGCATCTTAATAGTTTGTGTAATCTGTTTTGTGTGTTATTTCCAAGATGTAAAAAAAAAAAGATGTTAAATAAATTTAACATCTTGGAAAAAATTAAAATTATATAAATTTGTTTTGTGTGTTATTTCCAAGATGTTAAATAAATGTATTTCTTCTTCTTCTTCAAATATACCGTACCGTATTTTTATTACTGAAACCTTACATGTTGAAATAAATTAACGTGCTAAACTTTTAAAAAATGTCTACAAATATTAATACAAGACAGCTACGCAATTACGTATGCAGTGTCAAAGCTAATAGTACCACTGAGGTGTTCTAAATTCAAATAGTTCGTGTTGCCCCAGGGAATGAGGGGAAGGGCGGACAGGGGGACAGGAGGTGGCGAATTAGGGCCCGCAACAGGTATCCGTATCCGTACATTATTGGTTCCCTGATGTCATTGTTAGTAGGGACACGTTTTGCTCTGATAAATCTGATGCAAGTACAGTCAGACGTGTCTCACTCCGCGATTTCGTCGCTTTGCTACAGGTAGCCAAAGGTACATCCGTTCAGCCCCAATCTTGGGGTTTGCCGTAAGCCGCGCGTGGCGCTGTCGCCACCTAGCGGCCATATCTGTGCTGATCGTAACAGACGCGTTTTGTTAGACAGAGAGTCTTCTGTACTTAGTACTATTATTTATTCTGTGCAGTTCAGCATCGAAAGTGCAGACTACGTGTCAAATATATCTAGAGTTAGACCAAGAAAAGTCTGTAGCGATTTTGATAGCCCAGCAGCCAGTGCAAGTGTTATTTATACGTCATCATTTCATAGAAGTTTGACGTATAAAATGACACTTATACTGCGTGGGCTATCAAAATCGCTGCAGACTTTTCTCGGTCTGACTTTATCATTACAACACAACAGAAACAACAACTTAACAACAACAACAACAACAACAACAACACACACCAACAACTTAACAGAAAGAGATACCTGTCTATATACCTATATATGTATGTCAAACTGTTACAGATACTTAGACCAAGATAAGTCTGCAAAGATTTTGATAGCACACGCAGTGCAAGTGTTACTTATACGTCAAAAGACTTTGACGTTTAAAATAACACTAATTGGACATATATGCATGTAGATACATCAATTCCAATCTTGACCTTGTTTGATACAAATTGAAATCGACTGGACTTTGTTTTTGTTTGTGGAAGATTAGATTTATTATTATAATCGGGCGTTTTTAGAATTAGAGTCCGTCACGTAATGGAATTCCACACACCAAAAAAAAAATTTTTTTGACTAAAAATGGGTTGAATTAAATCTACTATTTATATATTTTATGAAAATGTTACTTTCTTTCTATATAAATTATTTATATTCCTAATAAATCACTTTAAACTGAATGACAGCGAATGTGACGATCCATTACGTTACAAGTTTTAGGCAGGTTTTAAGTGAAGATCGAAGTGTTTTAAGTGAACCAGTTTTTATTTATTGAAATACACAACAATATTAATTTTCTAAAAACGAATAACAACTGCAATACTAAGTATTACAGTAAAGTTATTTAAAGAAGTCTTTCCAATACGTCACATTTTTCGTTTTAATTGTTGCTTTGCAATCATTTTGTTATAAAAAACGTAAGGTAAAGGTATTATAAAAAGTTGTTTTTAATAATTATCATATATTATTCTTGCAAATGAGATCGAAATCAGTATCAATTATCCTAAAAATTTATATAAATTCTAATAAAATCAATCACAGCCTCAGTAGGACAAAGTGACGTTATGGACCACAATATCGCGTTTAGGAACTACATGAAGGGTTTACATGTGCGGAAAATAGCTACTTAATTTAATACCTACTTAATGTTGTACTTAATTAAATAATTTAGTAATTAATACCTATTATTACAGTTTTTTAACTTAACAGATTTTGAAATTTCCTGCAGTAATTATGCTTTCGACTGCAGCAGTATTGCAGCACGATAATACTTCCGACTGCATTACTGCTACAAAATCAAAATAGATGTTGCTGCCCAGTTTTTTGACATTTGCAGTTAGCAGCATTGTCGTACTGCAATACTGCTGCAGTCGAAAGCATAACCTGCGCCTGCCAGCGTTTCTTAGGTCGAGCCGCCACTGGTGCTAAGTAATTACTAGTAGGTCGAGTAGTTAGAAGAATATAGCTAGAATAAAATTATTTGTGTGTTTTTAATATCACTCTACCTACTATATTTTGGCACCTTAAACTGACGGCATGTAAACCGTGCATTTTCATTCCATACGTCACGTTTTTTTGTTCCACTAATACATCACGTAACGTTTTGGATGTGACGTAGGCATGCCGGTTGGTTAATAAGCGAAATAGCGGTCTGATCGTTTGAGTTTTCTTAATTATAATTATTTGATATCATACAACACATAATAATCTAACATAATTCATAAATATTTAGTCAATAATTGACTCCTTATCTTCAGTTTAATTCAGTTCGTTGTGGAAAACAAATTTCTGCACATCGTGACGCACAACCTACACTAGCTTTTTTCGAGCCCAATTGCCTTGTAAAACCTAAACACCGGGTAATTATAGGAACATAATGTTACGATCATGTAAAAATCCGTATGATATTAGTAGATTTTTGCTACTAAGTTGGTAAAAACTCCGTGACGTTGGTGGAAATTTCCACTACGTCGATATTGAAGGACAACAATAAATTAAACTTTAATGCATATTTTTACTTTAGATGCTAAAAAATAAGGTTTTTAATAGATTTTGGCTGGTACGATCTTATCACGCAACAACCAGGTTCGGGCCTAGAAGAAGGCAGATATATAATATTTGGATCCAAAGTATGCAAAGTGTGCATGGGACACTCAAAAATTATCTCCCTTTCTTCAGTTTTTGTACATTTTCTTTACTTTAAAGTACCATTTAATCAGTTTTTTTACCATAAATACTCAGATAATAAATCACTTTACAATTTTTGTATACATATAGTACACTTTAAAACAGTATTTGACGGTAAAAAAGTATACCAAAGTCGTAGGACAGTGATATTTTACCCAAATATTTTTTTCCGAAAACGCCCAAATTTCATGTTTACGAAAATAAGCAAGTAAATAAAAATATTAATAAACCATTTTCGACGACCTATATCTATAGTCTTTTCAATTACTTATAATAAAATACCGGGTGTGGCCTGTAACACGAGCAAATAATTAAAACATAGATTGTACTCCTCAAACGGTGACACATTTGTTCAACAACTTTTAAAAATTATGAAGTATTTAGACTCATCGCCATGCCATTTCATTGTCATTGAATTCATTGATGTTGCTTGTCAAGCCTTAAACATAACAAAATTCGCAATACATTGCGTCTTTGAATAACCTTTAAAGTACATGAAAAATCAAACTACAAGTTATTTTTTAAAGTCGCTGAACAAATGTTGATCACTATGAGGAGTACAGCCTACAGTTAAATTTTTTGCTCATATTACAGGCCATACCCGGTATATAAAACTTTATAGAGCGCGGTCAACACCTCCTCAGTACTTGATTGTCATTTAAAACGTCTTCAAAATATGTAGCAAGAGTTTGTCGCCAATCCGCTAAAAAAATTGACCGTGAAAACTCTTAATATACGAATCCATCTAGCTTGAGTCGGACGCACTTTTTCATGCCAAGGAATTTTCAACCTTCTGTACTTTAGATTAGCTTCATATTTGAAAGAAAAGCAAAATCACGGGACGCTCACGACTGCTAGCGACCATTGACCCTGCCAATTGAATACGGAGCTTAACTATCTGGAAATAAACTTCAAAATCCTTTAACTGGTAAAATGCGATCCGACTCCAGCTAGATGTAAATCTTAAGCGGACATACGGCAATGAATTATGTAACCACACTTAGAGTTGGCCCAATTAATGGCCGATTTATATTTAGACAACTGAAAATAACAGAAACTATAAATAATAAAGTTGTCATGTAAGTAATTAAAGCATTGCTTTGAGCTACATTTTGAATGTCTGGGTATGATTGTCTACAGCTTTTAGTGTCCTTTAGTGCTAGGTACGACATATAAAACATTATCATATCATCGATATTAAACTTTCGTGAGACATATTTTAAATTCACTATATATATATATATTCTATTCTTTAATTTTAATTTTATGCGAGCACTCGAGCCTGAGGAAGGACCCCCGACGGGCCCGAAACATGTCGCCAATAGCGACTAAAAATTCAAGTGAGTGAAACCGTTGTCGTATAAACAATTATCATATCATATTGTAAATTTCATCGAAATCTGTGAAGCCGTTTTTGAGAAATTACCAAAAAAAATATGCAAATATGGGGCATTATCTATGAAAAGGGTCCTTATTGTCGATGGCGCTTACGCCGCATAGCGTCGCGCGGCATTCTAGGTATTTATATGGGAGTATCGTTAATAATGGCGTAAGTGCCATCGACAATAAGGTCCCTTTTCATAGATAACGCCACATATATCTAATAAAATATGATAGATTATTTGCCGCTACTGTACACTGCGCATTCACATGGCCCATATATTTTGTGAGGGGACATTTCAGCACTATGTGTTCTATGGTCTGGTCTGGGTGTCCACACTCGCAGGCAGGGAGAGGCGCTCCAACCCCATTTATAATGGCTCCTCTACACGATGGGCCAACGCCGGCCACTCCAAGGAACGCAGCCATGCGGTAGAATGAGATAGTAATATCACTTATCACTTGCTCCCTCTAACGCATAAATGCGTCCCTTGGAGTGGCTGGCGTTGGCCCATCGTGTAGAGGAGCCATGACCGATGCTACGAAAAGTCAAGTGACTATTTCCATTATTTAAGTTTCGTTTGGCACTTTCTGTGTTTTCTCCAATGAGCTTTAAAGCTATTCCCTTCGAGGAACACCGGCTTCCTTAGAGGATATAACCAATGGAGAAGCCATGTCTAAAATTTTCGGTACAAAATAGTCTGCCGTTTTTTGCGGGGAAGGGGCACATCAAATGTATAGGTACGTCATGTCAGATAAACGTCAGTCCATACATATGGTTGACATGTTGTTGACCATTGGCCGCCTATTTTCGACAGAGGGGAACGCCTGTTAATGGCGGCTCCATTGTTAATTACTCCGAGCCGGCTTCCGACACGCGCTCGAAGGCTATTCCCGAAATGAATGCATTTCATAGTATTTTGATAAGTAGTATTATAATAGGCTACATTCCTACTAGTCAAATCAGCTTCTTTTTTTAGAACTGTCAAAACGATTTGCTAATATGGAATTTATATGAAAACAAATGTAGTGACGTCACGGTAAACTCACGTACTTTTTATATGTCAATCCGATTTATTAAATACAAATTGTGTTTAAAAATAGCTGCTATTTATGGTTTTCTAATAATTATCTGATGCTTTATTTCGTGCAGGGTTTGAAATAATTTATTTTAAGTACTGGAAACATCCCTATTGTAACCCTGTAAACATACGGTCAGTCGGCCGTATCATAACATAACATGTTAACATTTCTTTGTTTGTGTGAGCAGATCGTGTGTGAGTCATACCATTATTTTGTAAACGTTATAGCTACGAGTAGGGATACCTACGGATAAATGTGTCCGTCAGGGTGCGTAGTCAACGTACCAATCGTTACTGCTCCGTAGCAAAGACTGTGTAATATGTAACTTCGTATAAGATGAAAAAAGTAGGAAAAAACTTGCCTCGGAAATCAAGAAGTCATTCTCGGATAGATGGCTCACACACCTTTAGCCTATTCTCGGCTAGATGGCGTGACGACGCCGTTTCATATTTAACAATATTAACACATATATAAAAATAATAAAATCATTCATCCATATATGTATACATTTTTTCGATAATTTTATACGTTTTAATTTTGAGTTTTAGTCGTGTGTCGATAGATGGCAAGTAAATTTACGGTGACTACAACATTTACTATGACAGGACCCCTCTATACTATCTATTCTTTTTGTCCGTAGCGAACGAAACGCAACTGTCACTGTCGCACTATTAAGGAAGAGTGATAGAGAGACACAAAGCCTTTCGTTGTGGTAGCGCAAGCGATTGTCAACTTGGTTAGCCACCCAGATCAGTCGCTAATCAAAACATTGCTGGATAATCTATCAACTTGAAACTACAGTCGGCCCGCTTCGAACTTTTAATTCGATACGTCAAACATTTACATCTAACTTTCTTCAAACAAAAACGTCACTTTTGACAATTGACGTATCTTAAGACGAAACAGGAGCTGAGTTTTAAACATTTTAGGTAAATATACCCGTCTCGCTAACGGAAGAGGCTCCTAAAACTAGTGCGATAAGGACAAGGCGAAAAATCCTGCGTAAAAATCTCAAAAATCGAGGTTTCGTACTCGACTGTTTCCTCCTCCAAAACTTAACCAATCGTAACCAAATTTGGAAATCTAAATGATTATGAAATTATCTGTGTCGGACCGTTTTGCTTTTTTGGCTAATTGATATCAGTTTTGAATACTACGCCTCTCATTGCGGCATAGTCAATGAGCCATTATGGCCATTTTTGAAGGGCTCTAACGCCTTAAAAAACAAAAATAAAAAAAAAGCAAAACGGTCCGACACAGATATTGACAATATTAATGTGTGTTGAAACAATCATTGTTCTAGCATCAAAACCCACGGAGGAAACAGTCGAGTACGTTTGTATGGAGAAATGACTATTCCTGTTGGCTCTTAAAGTTCGGATCGGGCCGAGTGTCTCAACACAGCTCGTACCAGACACGGCAATATATAGTACCTAAGAAACGGATTTGCAGTATTTTGAACATGCGATGTTATTAGGTGTCACCTTCAGAGACTGACAGCCGTATTCGAACAATGAGATACGTCAAATACTAGATATTGAAACGATATGGATTAGATATGTCAGTGTCAAACAAGTGTCAAAATTGACATTTCTTCAAACAAAAACGTCTTTTTTGACACTTGTTTGACACTGGCATATCTATTCCATATCTTTTCAATATCTAGTATTTGGCGTATCTCGTTGTTCGAATACGGCTGTGAGTGACAACTTGAATCTATTTAATGTTTACAGGTACCATCACGCCCCACGATTGTACCGCCATTTGGGGTCCTAGTTAAATTGGTTGTTCAATACTTACGCTATAGAATTTCCAATTTAGCAAGAACACTAAATGCCATGACAATCCCGTGTGGTAATTGTACACTGAACATAGTAGCAAAGACATATATAACTTCGTATAACACTATCTATTGTCTTTGATAGTAGGTAGTACTACCAAGTTTTTACATTTTAAATTGACATAACATGTCATGTGTCATGTCATTTATCCGATCTACTTGCTAGGTTTGGTACATACAGATTTTTGTACTAATGTTTAACAAACTGTATCTCAAAAATGGTTAGAAATATTAACGTGATTATTGACTAATAAGAGAAAAATAAAGTACGTAGCCTAAACAAATTGCATAAAAGTATCATTCTTTCAACCCGAAATAAAAATTGTATCCGGTGAGCCCCAAACTAGGCTGAACCTGTATCTAACAACACACCAATTTCAATTTCGAATGTTTGATCTGCATCATATGACCGACCATAATCCGTACAGTTCGTAATCACATGTGGAGTTCGGACGCCGCTGTTTAGATGTTGACTATAAATACCCGACCCTCACCCAGTACCACACTAACGATGTTTGATCTTCCGCCATCGCGGTGCACGCTGCAACCGGGGATAAACAAAACTTAGGGCCATGCCAGTGAGCCGATTCCCACCGGCTTGCCTGTTCTTGGACGTTTGAGCAGTGTTGTAACGGAAATATGAAAGCCAAATTAGCCCCGGCTTGCCTATGGATATGTTTGACGCGCCGCCACTGGTGCCCACAGTTTATGTGGCCAATTAAATGCAATACAAGGTCTAACAAAAACTTAGGGCGACGCCAGTGTCCACAGTTTATGTGGCCAAATTCAAGGTGTAAAAAAACTTAGGGCGATGCCAGTGTCCACAGTTTATGTATGCAATACAAGGTGTAACAAAAACTTAGAGCGACGCCAGTGTCCACAGTTTATGTGGCCAATTAAATGCAATACAAGGTCTAACAAAAACTTAGGGCGACGTGAGTGTCCACAGTTTATGTGGCCAATTAAATGCAATACAAGGTGTAACAAAAACTTAGGGCGACGCCAGTATCCACAGTTTATGTGGCCAATTAAAGGCCATTCAAGGTGTAAAAAAACTTAAGGCGACGTGAGTGTCCACAGTTTATGTGGCCAATTAAATGCAATACAAGGTGTAACAAAAACTTAGAGTTACGCCAGTGTCCACAGTTCTGCCCTGCTTATTGTATTTGCAGTACTTGCATGAAAATCATCGCATGACTTTTCAACTGCGATTACTGCATATGTTGTTAGCACGGCAGAGTTTATGTGGCCAATTAAATGCAATGCAATACAAGGTGTAACAAAAACTTAGGGCGACGCCAGTGTCCACAGTTTATGTTGCAATTAAATGCAATACAAGGTGTAACAAAAACTTAGGGCTACGCCAGTGTCCATAGTTTATGTTGCAATTAAATGCAATACAAGGTGTAACATAAACTTAGGGCGACGCCGGTGTCCACAGTTTATGTGGCCAATTAAATGTAATACAAGGTGTAACAAAAACTTAGAGTAATGCCACTGCCCAGTTTATGTTCCAATTAAATGCGATACAAGGTGTACCTAACAAAAATCGTGGGGATCCGTTTAAGGGCATGTTCTGTGTGCTGATTAGGTAAAAGTCACTCTTTGGGTACCTAAAAGTAAAATAGGATATTTGACTGTATTTGTATGTAGAAACGTAGACAGCAGTTATTTTTAGACACAATTTCTATTTTAAAACCCGTATAGAACTATAAAGCGTAGGTAATTTGACTGTGACGTCACATGCTAGTGATTCATATAAATTCCATAGTACCAAAATCGTTTTGACAGTTCGAAAAAGGAAGATGATTTGATTAGTATCAAATACCCTATTATGGATGGCTTTGTCCACATGGTAAAGTAACTGTCACTATTTCACACCGCGGGATAGAAAGTGACGGACACTGTTTTATCACGCTGTCACGTAGACAAGAACGACCATCATATTCGTACAAAGCACCATATCGAATAGGCCCAAACGTATCTCAACTATTTATTATCGGAGAAAACTCATATATAAGTGTTATAAAATGAATATAAAATTAAAACCAACTACAATTAAGATAACGTAAGCTAAAAAAAAATACCTATCAAAATTTTGCGCCCTTCGTATTTATTGTTGTTACACCTTGTACAAGTGCTTAGGATCGTGTATTTGTGTATGTGCTGATGATACCCGACTCATATCTGAGTGAAAAAACCGGGCAAGTGCGAGTCGGACTCGCGCACGAAGGGTTCCGTACCATAATGCAAAAAAAAACAAAAAAAAAGCAAAATAAAAAACGGTCACCCATCCAAGTACGTTGCTTAACTTTGGTCAAAAATTACGTTTGTTGTATGGGAGCCCCATTTAATTCTTTATTTTATTCTGTTTTCAGTATTTGTTGTTATAGCGGCAACAGAAATACATCATCTGTGAAAATTTCAACTGTCTAGCTATCACGGTTCGTGAGATACAGCCTGGTGACAGACAGACGGACAGACGGACGGACGGACAGCGAAGTCTTAGTAATAGGGTCCCGGTTTACCCTTTGGGTACGGAACCCTAAAAACGTTCGGGAAAACTGGCATCTTTTCTGTGGACATTAGGAAAGTTAACGGTTTAGGTACATGTTTCCAACACTTTCATCATACAAATTTTAAAAAGTATAATGTTTTAACATATCGGATGAGTACAAACATTAAGTAATACTGAACAGATTAGACCAGCAAAACCAGTGAATACACATGCTTAAGTGCATCTTTTGATGTTCAAGACTCCTTTATGTGACGAACGCGACACGAGAAGATGATTTAATTAGGAAAATCACTGAGCCGGCTGAAAAAGATCAACCACGTAGAATGTCGAGGGAAAGGGACAGACAGACGTGAACTGGGTTAAATCGATATAATGAGTGGGATTTGAGGCAATAAAATCAGTCGTTTGATAGCCGAGGCCTTGATATTGTAATTAAATAGATACCTATATAAATAGATTCTGTAGAACTAGAGAATTGGCGAAATACAACGATTTTACTACTGGAACGTGTAGAATTTGAATCTTGTTTGTCGAGTTTTTCGTGATGAATTTGTATTTTGGGGCATTTCACAAAAAAATCTACTTTGTTGAAGTTTGTTGGGAGTGTTAAGTGTAAGGCAGCTACATTGATAACCTGAAGAAATCTGTATTATATGCTGTTCAATTTAAAACTAAGTTATAAAGCGTTATCATGCACAATATGGGCGTCTTTGCTTTATCAGAAATGTTAAAAAATTGTCAGCGAGACACTTTTATAAAATTTTAGAAACAAATGATCCTTTTGATCGTCACTAACATCATCAGTTATTTCTAAAATGGTCTCACGTGCCAACACCATTGGTACAAGTAAAAATTAAAAGTATTCATTACAAACTCTCGGGTTTTTAAGCCTGGTCATTTATAAGGCGTGCGTGGGGATATAGATCCAACACGTAGAGGCCGTCTGGAGAGCTTTGATGTCATGTAGAACGCCTGCTGGAACCCATTCACGGGTGCATAAATAGATACCCGTAAACCGGTTTCAGCAGGCATTGGGAGCTATTATAGAAAAATGGAAAGAGTCCTGGTCTATGGTTTAAATTTGGGTGGAAAATAAGTCTGGGCTATTGCTAAGTTTGGGTGCGCCAAAGTTCATATAAAATTGCAAATTCGATTATTGAAACTCCGAAAATGTATCTCATATAATTTTACATCCTAATGATCATTGTACATTTTCATTTTAAACAATACTCATTGGAACTTCGAATTTATTATATTCATAATATCATTCTACATAAATATCTCTATTACTAAAATTTATGCATATATTATTACTCGACATGTCGATTTTGACATATTTGATTTTATTTATAACAAAATGCACCTGTAGGTCAAGTCAGGTTAAAATCCTGCCAGAAAGGTGGGTTAGGTTAGAACTGCGACCCTCACAGAACCGAAATGCTCCCAGAAAGGTGGGTTAGGTTAGGTTAGAACTGCGACCCTCACAGAATCGAAATGCTGCCAGAAAGGTGGGTTAGGTTAGGTTAGAACTGCGACCCTCACAGAACCGAAATGCTGCCAGAAGGGTGGGTTAGGTTAGGTTAGAACTGTAACCCTCACAGAACCGAAATGCTGCCAGACAGGTGGGTTAGGTTAGGTTAGAACTGCGACCCTCACAGAACCGAAATGCTGCCAGAAAGGTGGGTTAGGTTAGGTTAGAACTGTGACCCCCACAGAACCGAAATGCTGCCAGACAGGTGGGTTAGGTTAGAACTGCGACCCTCACAGAACCGAAATGCTGCCAGAATGGTGGGTTAGGTTAGGTTAGAACTGCGACCCCCACAGAACCGAAATGCTGCCAGAAAGGTGGGTTAGGTTAGGTTAGAACTGCGACCCTCACAGAACCGAAATGCTGCCGGAAAGGTGGGTTAGGTTAGGTTAGAACTGCGACCCTCACAGAACCGAAATGCTGTCAGAATGGTGGGTTAGGTTAGGTAAGAACCTCACAGAACCGAAATCCTGTGACCCTCACAGTGAGCGAGCGTAGCGAGAGCAAATGCTCGCCTTAGTCTTCGAGAAATTCTTACAAATAACATTATGGGCACAGATACATTCTCAGTGACAATATTATGAGTAAAAAAAAACGGATTATGTATCGTTATGAATAATGTAGGTAGTAGCACAAAAAACTATTAAAAAAATATATGAGTAACAAGTTTCGGAGAAACGATGATTATGACTACAAAGCGGTATTATTAGAAATATTCGAATAATGAATTGTATATGAGCCAATATGGACCCGGTAAGTTTCGGACACCTGCCATAACATTGTGTTATACAGTGTTATCGAGGCAGGTGGTGACTCGCCACTCGTTAGATGGGCACCTGATGCGCCGTCGTAAAGACGATATTATTAATTGGTAAAAGTAGTTGCTTTTGGATCTTTCTGCGCTTTGCATCTTTTAAAGATACATTAAAAGTACAGTAACTATCACACATTGAAAGTGTCATCATTTGAATACTGCCGACGTGGCATATTGGGCGACCCACTGGCCTTAGGGGGTGGCCCCCCCAGTGGGGGGAAACCCCTAGAGGGCAGGTGGGGTGATCGGGTGATCCAATAATGGTGTGAAAGGTCTTTTACCCTGTTACATGTTCTTTTGAAAGGCCTGGTAACACATGTAGGTTGTGTAACACAGTGTCAGCACACAAGCTGGTTGTAATGTTTAACTGGTTATAGTGTAAAGGGGGTTATAATTGCCCAATTCGAACAATGCTTATAATGTATCACAGCGATACGATACCGATCTGTCAGTGTCAAAAGTGACGTTTTTGACACTGATCGGTATCGTATCGCTGTGGGAACTTATAAGTATTGCTGGAACTGGGACGGTACCGGTACCAGGCGTGGCTCACTCCGCTTTTTCGTCGCTTTGCTACAGGTAGCTACAAGTACATCCAACCACACCAATTTTGGTAGCTAGCCATAAGCCGCGCGTGGCGCTGTCGCCACCTAGCGGCCATATCTGCCCTGATCGTAACAGACGCGTTTTGTTAGAGAGTGAGTTTTCTGTGCCTACTACTAGTATTTATTCTGTGACGGTACGTACTAATATTTAACAAGTCCGTTAAAATTCGTTGACGAACCTGGCATGAGTGTGCGTCATCTAATGAGTCTCTCAGGGTGGTTCGGTTTAATGTGTGGGGGCGCAATAAAAAAGGCTATAGCGATGCCATGTAATAACTTCTATTTCTGCTGGCCTATATTGATTCCTTTTTTTTCGATCTACTCTTACCAACGAACTGGAATAGGGCGTGCATGAACTGTAGAGGGCAGCACAGGAGCCGTCATTTTTGGCAGGCGCAAAAAGAATAGATAGTATAGAGGGATCCTGTCATAGTAAATTTTGTAGTCACAGTAAATTTACTGCCATCTATCGGCACACGACTAAAACTCGAAATGAAAACGTATAAAATTATCAAAAAATGTGTACATATGGATAAATGATTTTATTATTTTTATATCATTTTGATTCATGTTCATTCACTGATATCTATGTGTTAAAATTGTTACATATGAAACGGTATCGTCACGCCATCTAGCCGAGTATAGGCTAAAGGTGTGTGCGGCATCTATCCGAGAATGACTTTTTCTTGATTTTTGAGGCACGTTTTTTCCTTAGACTTTATTCATCTTATACGAAGTTACATATGTGTTTAGGCAGGCGTAAATGTGAAGTTTATGCTTCCGATCCGACTGTGGGCTACAAGATGGCAGAACTACAAGAAAACGTACGAGAAAGGTAGATGGCAGCACTTGCTTTGGCGTGAAGTGTCAATGTACGTGTTTAATGTTTTCACGCATTGCCCCTATTGTGCCGCGAATACAAATGGGGTTGGCAACTGTCAAAGGTTTGCATAGATGGCGCCATCATAGCTTGCCCCTTTTTCTATGAGAATTGGCTTAAAGGGCTGGCATCCAGGGTATTAAAAAAACAAAAATTTGACACAATTCTAGGGATTGACGGGGCAAGCTATGATGGCGCCATCTGCTAAAAACTTCCACCGGCCAACCCCATTATAGCAATGCCGCGCAGGAGGTTTGACGTATAAAATGTTATTAAAACTTTTATGAATCATGAAATGACATCGAAATATCAAATAGGCCTCATGTAATTAATATAAGAAATAAAAATTATAATTAGGTAGATATAATTTCTTTAAATATTGATCTACTGATGTGACCTTAACCTGACGGTCTGTCGGAATTAATTATTCAAGCAGGCGTATCCGAATTTTAGTTATTCGATCTGTTTCCGATATGATACTGACCTGTCAGTACCAAAGATACATTTCTTCAACCGAAAACGTCGTAACGTATAGTTCGATTTTTTAGCATTAGAAATAAGGTAAACAATCTTGATGTGTCTTTTAATTGAAAACCACATTTTATAAATAAGTTACGGCAAATACTTATGTAACAATTATGAATCTAATACGATCATTTATATTCTTCTGCTTTCATAAGTTTTTGATTTTTAAAAAGCGTTTTTCAATTAAAAGACATGTCAAGATCGCTTACCTTCTTGCATAGCTCGTAATACTGGAAACCGATTCTGATATCACAATTTGATACGGATCTGCGTGTTTTGATACGACCTCGAATCTCTCTCTCGACCTTGAGTCTCATCTCCTCTCATCTCGCTCGCACTTGTTGATTTTTATTTTGACGGCTTCTTAGTCTAGTCGGCAGTCATTCTGCCTACGAAGCAGGAAGTGTTGGGTTCGAATCCCGGTATATATGGGCATTTATTTGTGTGTTTATCACAAATATTTGTTCTTGATGTATCGCTGTTTTTTTATGTATTTAAGTTTTTATATAAGTATAACTACCTACCTATATATTTTATATTTAACGTCTAGACCTACTAGACGACTAGATATTGTGGGTCCCATCCCATAACATAAATTAACTTTAAACTTGGGTAAATCCATCTGTCAGATTATGCTATTTTGGTAAAAGCTAATAGATATTTGCAAAGAGGGTCGAATGGATTTACCCAAGTTTGAAGTTAAGCGACACAGTTTTTTTTTTATTTCTTAGTTTTATCGGTGAGTATTTAAATGATTGCATTAGAATCGGTCTGGTGCGAGCAAGTACTGCACTAGTTAGTAGATACAAATGTGTCGAAACTCCCGATTTGGGTCAATGTATGGCTCAAATATGTGTCGGGTCATGGGTTGTGTTTGGGTTTACCTCGGCGTTACTGTGGAATGTTTATAGATTTTATTGTAACTGTCTGGGCTTGAGTTTTGTAACTTTAGCCCAGTAAAATGCGAAAAACAAAATAAAATAACTGAATATATCGGGCAGCGGTCGGCAACCTTTTAGCAGCCAAAAGGACCACAGTAGTTAACGAAGTTGACGCGGGCCGCACTTGTTAATATATGTGACTTTATCAGACATTGTCGTTTGACAATATTAGGATACAAAATAGCCAGGAAGGCTCGCCGCCGCAAGTGAGGGTGCCATACAATTTACATTTGCAGTGCGCTACAATTTTTTAACTGACTTCCATTTCATAGAAGGAGGAGGTTCTGTATTCGGTTGTGGCTATGTTTCTTTTTTTTTTGGTCATTAGTTACAAAACTTACAAATAAAATCTTTCCTTTTTCTATTCTAACCTAACCCATATCCTGACTTAAACCTACCTTTTAAATCAGAATAAAGGATACGTTAGACGTTATACGTTAGACCGGACCGGAGCTTTCGGCGCTTTATTTTCTATGGAAAGCATCACGTGATCATCGATCATCTGACATAGAAAAGTAAGCGCAGGAAGCTCCGGTCCGGACCCGGCCCGGTCTAACGTGAGTCATCCGTAATGATTCTTACATTTTCAATCAAAAAAACACAGACAGAGCATTTCGTTATTCACTGAGTGAGTGTTTTTGTGCTTAAATAATAAAGTGAATTTATTTCAGGGAACTGTCAACTATCGATTTATAGATTAGTTCTGAAATAACCACCTAAATGTCAATGTGACCGTTTGTCTAGATGTTCATGGTAGGGGAGACCGAGGTAAGTTGTAAAAGGGGTAAGTTGACATAACATTGTTTTTTGAAACTATATATTTTAAAGTTCTTAGAACCGTTATTCCTCCAAATAATTTAGGTAATCAATTTACGTGTTGAGTCAACTTACTTTGGGCTCCCCTGTGGTTTGTGAGTAAGATTAGCAAACATAGAAACAATCGTATTTTAATATAAGATACACATCATGGTCGTAGTTGCCTTAAAGGTTATTTCTATCGGCTTTTTCCGATTCCGCGTCGACATATGAGGGGTCTCCGTATATGAGACCCTATAGATATTGATGTCATGGATGATCCTACATATCCATGATGTTGTATTACGGATATGTAGGATCAATTATTCGTTATGGTATAGTCTTCTGGGGCAACTCTACAAACAAAAAAACTAGTTTTTGGTGCTCAAAAAAATTGTGTTCGCGCCATCTGTCGTGTAAAACGAACTGAAAGATGTCGTGGTCAATGACAAATAAGCGCCATGAAGTGTTGTTTATGTTGTTAGATGTGCAGCCTGGCGGCGCTCGCGCGCGGCTGCCGGCCCGCCGCCAAGCCGTGCTGCCTCTGCTGGTGCTGTTGCTGCTCTTGTTCCTGGTGAGTGCATGCCCATTTTCACTTATGAACTGAAATATGTCATAAAAATGTGACCAAAGGCATCCAGTGCTAGGCAAAATAGGCTGAAAACGTAACACCGCCCCCCGCAGTCGCGGCAGATGCCTAGATCGCTATTAGGCCACCCGGGCAGCATGGATCGAATTTTCTCAAGTAGTCTCCGGGTGGCCAAGCGGTCTAGGCAGCTGCCGCGACTGCGGAGGGCGGTGTTACGATTTCAGCCTATTTTGCCTAGCACTGGATGCCTTTGGACAATTTTTTTCGTGTATGACATATATTTCATTTGTACTTGAAATAACACATATTTAAATCACACAATTATCGCGTAATTTATTCGCGGGACTTAATCGCGTAATTTTACGCGTAATTATAGTTTTAAAATGAATTGGAATAAAAAAAACATTGTAATTTCAATCGGGAACAGAGTTTTAGAATCTGGAATTCAGTCATTTTAGGTAATATAAGCGGAAACGAATAACGACCGTTGAAAAATCGAATACCTATCGTCAGTGTTGTGTTTCGGAGTGACATCACTAGATTCACTAGTGTGCAAAAGTTTTTTTTTAATTTTTACTTATTTAAATTGAGATAATTTTGTCTTTGTTGCAGGGCAAAGTGGTGAGTGCAGAAATCTACAGGAAAAATCATTCCGGGTTTGGAATATAGTGTGAAAATTAAAATACTGTATAATTCGTAAACCTAAATTTATATATTCCGGCGACAGTCAAAACAATAACTTTAATAAACTTACTTCAAAATCGGATTCTTCATCCATTGCATAGAAAAATGTAGCCTGCCGATTATGGCTACATACTTTTTGGCAAGGTAAAAGAGTTCTTTTTACAAAATAGGTTCCAAGAAGTGACATCCTTAGAAACTCACTTTTTTTTGTAAATAGGTACTGATTTAAACTTACACGACTTGTTCGCGTATACTTAAATTCAAGTTAATAAGTAAACATTAATATTCAAGACTATGGGCGGGTGGGTCGAAAAACTCGCTCAGCTAAAAGATGACTTTAGCAGTGGGGAGACACTCCTCCTTTCGGGCATTCTCGGCTCCGTTTGGCTCAGCATTGCTCCGAGCAATGATTAGGATTGGCAGGTTGGTATCACTTGACGTCCTTTTGCGTGCACAGATATGACAATGACTTGAATTTTGACAACCCTAGCATGATTCGTACCTGAATCGCTGTCAAACTTCGGTTTTGTAGGAAGTGTAATTTCTGTAGGTACTGTTCTGTGACTTTAGGCAGTCTTTTTCCAAAGCCACGGAGACAATGACAGGGAAATGTCAGAGGTAGTTTAACTTAAGCATACCTGCGCGATTAAGTCCCGTTAAAGTAAATAGGTAATTATTGTGATAAGTCGTACCTATTGCAGGTAAAGATGGTTAAATATTGAATCTTTTCTGTTGCAGCCTGGCTGCGCGCGGGTCGGAGGGAGGTCCCGGCAAGAAGCCCCGGGAGCCTGGCCCGCAGGACCCACTGCTCAACGACGGAGATGCGCCGTGAGTCTATCTATAAGTCAGATGAGCCTTAAGGTGACAGTCCATTTCCAACGAAAGCTGCACTACTGTTCATTTTACTGTGGAAATTGACAATGACAGCGACGCGTTCAGTACCGGTAGTGCAGCTGCGGTCAGAAATGGAATGTTAACATTAGACATACGCAGACACCAGTCATTGACACTTACAAGATTTTCCAAGCACTTTGTTAATCCTTTGAACGCCATGCTTGTCGTGTGGCGCGTCATAAGAACTTTGTCGGGTTATTCTTATATTTTTCCCAGTAGTTACCAGTGGTAAAAGGTGGGGAAAAAATTCCCAGTAGTTACCACTGGTAAGGACTTGGTGGTTTCTAGTGGGAATAACCCACTCTGTCGGAATGCACAAATTAAATTGGGCTGTAAATTGAAGCACACGTCAGGTCTTTGGCGCTCAAAAGTTTCCATAATCTGGAGGGTGAACCGGGTGGATGTGTAAACCATAATGAAAGACATTTACCACAGGGTCGAATACGGAAAAAAAGGCCAATCCAGAGAAAACATATAGATATGTATATTTCGCCGAAAGATTATTTTTAGGGTTCCGTACCCAAAGGGTAAAGCGGGACCCTATTACTAAGACTCTGCTGTCCGTCCGTCCGTCTGTCACCATGCAGGCTGTATCCTGTATCTCACGAACCGTGATAGCTAGACAGTTGAAATTTTCACAGATGATGAATAAAATAAAGATTTAAGTGGGGCTCCCATACAACAAACGTGATTTTTGACCGAAGTTAAGCAACGTCGGGCGGGGTCAGTACTTGGATGGGTGACCGTTTTTTTTGCCTTTTTTTGCATTATGGTACGGAACCCTTCGTGCGCGAGTCCGACTCGCACTTGCCCTGTTTTCAATTTCCTATGGTTCTTAATGACGTGTACATTTCCGTTTCCAGGCCGTCGCTGGAGGAGATCCAGAGTTGGGGGCAGTCGTTTGACAGACTCATGCGCAGCGCAGGTTTGTGTTACTGTTGCTATACAGGGTGATTTCTGGGTCGTGATCCAGAACCACTTTTTCTGACTCTGTAAATGATCCACATTGTCATATGGTAGTATTTGATTAAAAGATAATTACTTTAATTTTTCTTATTTTTCAAGTAAAATTATTGTTATACTAAGTAATTATTGTCACCCTATGACTTTTGACATACGCTGTATGGAAAGCGACAAGAGTCACATTGAGTAGGGTCACCAAATTGTATGCAAAAATGTTTTTTCCTTCTTGTCATCTGGAAAATAATCATCATTATTGGTGATAAACAATAATTAACAACATCATTAGGCTCATCTTTGGATTCTGTATGATGTCTGGTTCTCTTGCTCCACGACCCCGAAATCACCCTATATATGGCTTCCATAAAAACTAGTGCCTACGCTAATTCTCGGGATTAGGCTCCCATGAGGTCTGGCAAAATACCTGAATAATGCGAGGAAAATGATGATGACAGGATACAGGAGTCTCCCACATTTTTGAGTAGTTCGACAGGATGCCAATTATCTTAGTTTGTATCCGGATCGAAGGACCAAAACCTTTTTGCAACTCCTGTAACTTACTAAAGGAGTTACTTTCACAATGAACCTTGTCCTAAGTTGCAAAACTTTCCTGGTTATTCAGTTTACTTGTGCAGTAGGTAATAATTTATTAAGCACATTTTACTTGTCCTAGTTTTCCCTTTGGGTTGGAAGGTCAAATGCCAGGCGCTTTCTGACCCCTGGCTCCCATGAGCCGTGGTAAAAAGCCGAGATAACGCGAGGAAAATGACGATGACTTGTTAAAGTTTTCGTTCAGAATATCACGAACGGCCGAGCGATTTTTAAACGGGAAGTCAGGCGTCCAAACCTTTGCTCGTGCCAATGAGTTTCTTGGAACTTCTGTGTAAACTGTTGGTTCTAATAATATCTTTGTCAACATCACTGTACACTGTACACAGTTATAAAATAACGCTTTAAATATTCTATAAGTATCATTACACACCAGTTGGTATGGTCTTCATTGAAATTTTGAGGAAATCGGGCTATGGGATAGGTCAGATACTCAGATGGCAGGCACAATCGTAATTTCGTATAAACCAATTCCTGTGGCAAATAGCGTTCCTGTGTTGAAAACGAAATAAAATAGATCACTTATGAAGAATATGTATCCGAGGGACGTCTCTTGGCATTTGAGATCGCATCTGTGGCAGCTGGAGTAGGCCGTATTACCGATGAGTAGTACCGTAAAATGGGGTGAGTTGGGTGAAATTTGACTTTCAAATCTCGATAAAATTTTATTTTTACATGTGAAAACTGAATGGTGTATATAATAAGTGGTTCGGACGTTTGTATTTTAGTTTGTATTTTATTTTGGGTAGTTCCATTTCATAACTTTGACGATAAAGAGGAAAACCCATCTCACCCCGTAGTGCCTCGTATTTGGGGTGAGAGGGTTTTTCATACAAAGGTGATATTGAAAGATTGTTGGATCGATTTTTTTTAATTATGCGTATTACTATAGCTCCATTTTAAATTGGAATACATTATTTTTGTAGCAGTAGCCTTAAAATTTCTTCTCACCCCCCTCTCAAACCTCTCCCCATTAATAAACCACCTCTCCCCGCGAAACCTACTCACCCCGTTTTACGGTACCGTCTTGACCATAAGGGCACACGGGGCTTGTGCCCAGGACCCCCATCCTCAGGGGGGCCCGAAGGACAGACAGTAACAGTATATTTGATTACCCATAATAAATAGATCATAGTAGAAAAATGTTAGCTTTCTTTACTTTCCAAAAGGGACCCAAATTCTTATGTGCCCAAGGGCCCCAGTTTAAGACGGCCCTGCCGATGAGGCTCATCATCATTGGCCACAGCATCTTTGCAGATGATAGTTGCAGCGACTGAATAAATTATTTTGAGGAGTTCGTCTACAGCCTACATCGACTGCGATGACTGTATAGACCAATGGCCGATCGGCACTCCTTACCGCATCTATCACAGACGTGTCTTGACTCCTGGGGTGGTGCAGCAGCTCTGCGATTACGTTTCTGCCTGCGTTGGTCCAGCCAGAGCTCGTCATGCTTTGCTTTGCGATGAGGCTAGTTATTTATAAATTCTTTATGTTCCAGCCGGGCGCAAGGTGTTCCGAGACTTTCTGCGCGGCGAGTACTCGGAGGAGAACATCATGTTCTGGCTGGCGTGCGAGGAGCTGAAGCGGGAGACGGACCCTGATGCCGTTGAGGAGAAGGCTCGCTTCATATACGAGGACTACATCTCCATACTATCACCGAAAGAGGTCTGTTCCTCTCTTTCTCTAACCGTTCTCTCATGCTATTAGAACATGTTTAAAGTATTTTCAGAAAATATTTTTAATTTGTTTTTATAGCATGGAATCAAACATGAAATCGAATGGCACAGGCACCTGCTACGATAGCAGAATACGCTGGTTCGATTCCAGCCTGGGGCACTGGAGGCCTTGGTCACTTCTTCTTAGTACCCTTAGTATGACATTTATTTCGTTCTCTCATGACTTAGGTTAGAATAAGAATAATAATTTATTTGATAGAAAAAACCTTATTAACAAATATCAATATCCTGTGGCCCCACATTAGGCTATGCCTGTAACGTCCTGGGAGGAGGCCGGGAATACATAAACAGGAGAGTCCACACTTAATAGTTCCCCCTTTCACTGCTTAGGAACTGATACCGCAAGCGATATAGGTAAAGTCTGTGCGGAAAGAGAAGAGTCGTGGAATATATGGGGCCTAATACATTGCGTGACTCTTCTCTTCTTCTTATCTTTCTCTTTCCGAAACTACAGTCCGGTTATTTTAGTCTTCTATTCTTCTCCGTATACGGAACAAAATTAACCTGAAAATAGATGTCAAATACGAAAGAAAGAGTGACTAAGGCCTCCAGTGACTATGGAATCAAACCAGGGTCCTCTGCATTCGCGGCAGATGCCTAGACATTTCGGCCACCCACGGTATTGTTGCTACTTCAAATAATACAATTTTTTTTATAAAAAAAAATTTGTATCCTAATGGTTTGATATTCTGAACAACTTAGGATGCATTCGATAGCCAATGCCAATACGTAGTTCACTTAAACTGTTGAGTGTTGACCTTCTTTAATTTATCAATCATATTATTTTCTTTCTCAGTCTTCTTCTTCCTGGCGTTATCCCGGCATTTTTGCCACGGCTCATGGGAGCCTGGGGTCCGCTTGACAACTCAGTCTCAGTATCTTCTTGTTATCCCATTCTTAAAAAAAACTTATCAATTCCAGGTATCCCTGGACTCTCGGGTGCGCGAGGTGGTGAATCGCAACATGGTGGAGCCGACCCCGCACACGTTCGACGAAGCACAGCTGCAGATCTACACGCTGATGCACCGAGACTCCTACCCGCGCTTCGTCAACTCACCTCTGTATAAGATGCTTGCACATGTGCCTAGCTCGCCGGCCGCGTCGCCGCAGTGAAGCTTGTGTACTGAGTGGACTTTAGAGTGGAGCGTTCATGTTGAAATGCAAACGTATGCGAGCGGCTTAGTGCACTATGCTCGCACTTTTCCGCTTGATACGCCGCCACGTTGCCGTTGGACGTACGCCACTTAGGCTGTATATTAAAGCGATTACCTGAGACAGATTCGAGTGTTTCGACAGATTAAATTTCGTGGATACATTTTGGACGAAAACTGGCAGATTTTGAATCTGCAGCATTAGTGAAAGGTCTTCTGTTTTTAACGGAAAAGTCATGGAAACTAATGCCGTCTTTTGAAAATGTGTCCACGAAAATGATTCCGTACGAAGCCCGAATAACTCATTCATGGATGATTCCATGATGGTGCAAAATACCTTTAATGCATTATTTCGTGAGCGTATTTATTTATAGTTTTACCAATTAGCTCACACGGTCCCTGAGCTCCTTCCCTGATTCCTAGTCGATATAGCTCGGTTATATAAAACTAATCACACAGAATAACCTTCAAAATCTATGTAATCAACCTCTTTAACTTATCATGATCCGTCTCAGTTAAATGGTAACTCTATACATGCGTATTTATCACTGGAATCAAATATAAGGACTTACGTTTGAACGAAAAGCGAGGCTGGCACAACTAGTTGTTCATAATATTTATATGAACGCCAGAGAAATAACTTTCTGCCCGATTCGAACTTTAAGATACGTCAGTTAATAGATCTAGAAACGATATGGATTAGAAGTGTCAATGTCAAATGTGACGTTTCTTCAAAGGTAAACATTTGACACTGACACTCTAATCCATATCGTTTCTAGATCTATTAATTAACGTACCTATCTTAAAGTTCGAATCGAACAGATGTTTCGGGAATGAGACACAGGTGATTCTCCATATTTTTCTGCGCGGGAGAGATGTTAAAATGAGCTGCGCGTCGCGTAGTTCTACTCGTAAATGGGTCATGTTCAGATTTAGGTCTGTTAGAGATGAGAAGTTGAGAAGTAACGCATCAACAATTTTAGTACAGTCAACTGTAAAAATATGGGTGCACAAATCATCTCAAAAATATGTCCCATGGTTCTTATGTCAGCGAATTGGCTACACCCATATTTTTACAGTTGACTGTAGGTACATGCCGATACTTAATTAATTAATTCGACGAAGGAATGTCAAGTCTCAATTCTATAACTGTCTGCAACAACTGGATGCAACGAATCATTATTAGTTTTGAATTTGCTTTTGACCTAGTTGCGCCAGCCTTTCTGGTCAGTTAAAGCATTTGGTTTTGAGACCATCGTTAGGTTATCCGTCCCTAAACAAATCTAGTCTTGAAATTTCTTTGTGACCTGGGCTATAACCGCGAAAATCGAAGCTCGTAAATTGCGGATCCTTAATTCCCTATCACTCTTATTACGCCTTCATTGGAGTAAAAGAAAAAGATCCCCGCAATTTGCAAAGTTCGGTTTTCGCGGTAGGCCCCCTGTAGCTATGATCAGTCATACTCGTAGATAATGAAGGGATTGAGATATATTTCAGCGTATATAATTTTTTGATTGAGATTGGCAGTTTTATTGTGAAAGTTTCTAGCTGATGAATTTTTCGATCTTCTGATCTAAGGTTCCATATAGAGTGACCCGTTTCACATAGTTTCATTTGCTAATAAAGACAACCTATGGTTTAAAAATGTATGTGGGATGAGGTACGAAAAGCAGTTATTATGGTCTTAAATAATTTATGGACAAACAAGGAGCTATGTTAATATAAAGTGGCTCTCATAATAAATACAAAAGTTATTTATACTTTGATGAATCTTTATCATGCTAATCTGTAATTTTGCTAGTTCGTATATGGGTGGCCACTTTGAAACACTAGTCAATCTGATACGTCTTCTTTACTTGGTATTGTTGTGTTTCAAGCTGGGGATACACTAGGGGACAAATGCTCGCGACACGACTCGGCGACATGTCAGACGAAGTCGTGCAACTTCACCTGACATCTGGCGATATCGCACGACTTATGACACACACTGACGACACGTGTTGCCCGACATGTGAAGTTTGGCAACGTTGCGCCACTACGTCAACGTCGCTTGCGACACGTGTCGCGGAACTTTTGTCGCCTGGTGTATCCCTGAATTTAAGGTACATACATTTTTCTTCAGAATACACATCCAGACGTATCATTTTTGACTGGGTTTTAGCTCCTAATTCGGGTTCAACATCTTATATAAAGCTGTAGCCCATATGACTTTGGCCAGTGAGATGCCACAAGTTAGTGGCACCCAGACTGATTCAACGAACAATTTACTTTAAGATAATATGGTGTACAATTGGACAAACAACTGAGCATAATGTAGCGGGTTTATATCCACTAGTTGCTAGCTAATTTATGACAGCGTTTTAATCGTTTTTTGTCATAAATTTTTGCAATTAGTAAATTATTAAGTCCTATTTCATAACCCCATTATAAACGGCAATAATAAGCTATAGTAAAGAGGATATTCTTAGCACAGGACAGCGTTAGCCCACACTAGGGTCTTTTGAGCGTTGGCGTTTAGTCAGCGCTATGGAAAATGACGTCGCTGCGCAGCGTCAACGTTGCGTCGAGCAGCAACCATAGAGGTGAGTAGACGCCGACGCTCAGGAGACGCTATAGCGTGGGTGGCTCTAAAAGTATTGTATTTAAACCCGTTGTATTAACAGTAGACGCATATGAAACGGGTGTAGGGGCCATCCTAGCATAGTCTCCGAGATGACTGGCTTGCAGTCATTGAGCTTAACACGGGACCTGATTTTTGTATATAAAACCTTAGTTTACTTTGAGGACATAATTCCTGAATCGACCAATGAAGTGCAGAGAGGCCTCTATTTCTTGATATAATCTTTCTACGTTTTGTAACAGGCGTAGAAAATTAGTTTTAGATAAAGGTTAATTTATTTCAAGTACTTAAAGCTAAAAATTCATTGATTGTTATAGCAACTATATATTATTATAGGCACATGAATGAACTGTAAGTACTGGGTCTTGGACGTGCACTTTTCCTCGACCACTTTCAGAGTTTATTTTCCGAAAGAAAAGGATAATAGAGGCCTCTGTTTCTCTATTAAACAAATTAAACTTATTCTAGCCAATATTCCCTCAACTTGGGAATGCTAAAAGTACATGTGCCCTTACACCTTTCGTCTACTTGTCTCAGTTCGCCAGTTGGTCATCTTGCACTTGACTGCGTGTCGAAGTGTCACCCGAGCAGCCAATCAGAGTGCATGTAGCGCCTAACCACGTATGTAGGGCTGCTCGGTATTTAACCTTTTAACCGCCGTAGACTGATATATAAGACATACAGAATCTGGCTAATTTCTCCGCGATCTGATAAATAAGACAAAACTTCGTGTAACTTCGTACAAATTCGATGGTGGTTAAAAGGTTAAGAGTAATTTTTCGGCTGTCTTGGATCGTCCGGGACGCTGGGATGGGTCTGGCCCACTGGGTCTTGTAATTACCACTGCGCCCGACCCACCACAATGTGCTAAGCTCAGTTTCGTGCCGTGGCTGTGTTAGACTCAGGTTATGATTATGGAAAAGGCATAATGAAGGCTCAATGTCTGTTTTCTCTCTCTGCGACATGAGATTCAGGTTATTTTCTCAGCACAAGCGAATAGTGCACAAGTTTTAGTGAACCCTTTTTGAATGTTGTAATCTTGTACTTTTATATGTAATTTTTTTTAAGACTTATCCGGGATCCGGCCAATCCTATTTAGGCCTCGGTAGTATAGCACATAGTAATAGGCCTAACATAATGTAATTATAATGCACTATTTTCAAGACTGTAATTTTCATAATGGGTACGAACGGGTAAACCTTTAAACAGGATGTCTCTTGTAAGCTCGCCGCTACTCGCAATATGTCAGAAAATGTCTAACTAATCTAGTCATTATAAGAAAAACTATATGACCTAGTTTATAGTTCAAATTTAAACCAAAGATTAGGAAGTAACAAGAAAGTGCAAACTGTTTAAATAATATTACCAACTTAAAACTGACTTTGCTTTGTGGGACAAGTAAAAAAGTACAAATAAAATTATGTGCACGAATTGGTAAAGCAAGGGCCCTAAGCACAAAGAATTTTAGACAGCTACCCGCCATTTTTTATCTCTATCGAACACATAATTATACCTATTGCTATCGCGCCGACGCGCGACGGATGATGTCGGCGGTCAATGACACTGTGCGAGCGGGTGGTGGTTCAATAGTACTGGAAATTTGTTTAGTTCTAAGCATTTTAGTTTAGGTATTAAATGTAAAGTAAAACTAGAAACATATTATGTAAAGTAAACGGCGAGAAACAGGCAGCATCGGGTCTAACACAGCAAAGTACAGGGTCTCGTCTAAGCCCTTGTACGTATGCAATGTTTAACAATGCTCAGATTACGTCATAGAGTAAAACCCGTAAAATTATAAAGATCGATATTTAACTTAACTATAGGTAACTATAACGATAACTTGTCACTTTAACCGTTGTTTGATTTAAATAAAGCTTCAAAAGGCACCTTTATCACATCGCTGGTCCAATATTACCTACAGGGTTCTATGTTTCACTTTTATCGAACTGATATTTGAACATTGTCATAGTGACATTAAGTCATTTCAACTATCTTGCAAATGTAGCATAGAACTTTGTAATATTGAGCCAGTTACGTGATAAACGCTACTTTATGTACAGTCACCTGCAATAATATGTTACACAACGAAGGCCGCAAAAACATCTGACACGATCTTTTTTTGTAGAGCTATAAGAGCGTGTCACATATTTTTGCGTCGTTCGAAGAGTAACATATTATTGCAGGTGAGTGTATGCATAAAGCTACGCATGTGCATAAAGTTAGAATAAATAAAAACAAAACTCTGAGCATTGTTAAAATATTTCAAATCGGTAAATCACAGATACTGATTACATAAAAATATGTACATTAAAAGGGCATCTAGTCATGACACAGTTTCTTAACTGTGTTTTAAGACGATGACCAAATTGAGCCAGCGTAGCGCACACAGCTAGCTATATGTTTCAGTCTTGATATATAGTCGTGCCCAGGTGGGGATCAAACCGCCAATGGGTTGCAATAACAACCCTATACCTGTAAATAGTCTCAGTATAATATTAAATTAATTTAAACGGGTACTAATTTTGTATATAGTTAGGTTAAGGTAAGTAGGTGCGCCGTGGCAACTTCACTGGTCCACCGCTCTCCAAACTTGTCACTACGACGATAGTCGCTACACAAAATAGTCACTACAACGCACGTCATGACTTATGTCATTACGCACACGTTAGTCACAATCAACGCTCTTGAACGCTGCCGGTACACAACATGACATATTTCAGACATCAAGTCGTCATGACTATCGCTTGTCACTTTAACATTTTACATTCCGATTTCATTGTCATTTCACTTCCAAGTTATCATTAATGTTTACTGCACAAAAAATTACCTTAGAGTACAAAAGAAATACTTAATAGGTACCATAAGACGTTCTTTGGCAGTCCTATGCCTTTTGGCCTTAACTGTCAGAGCAATAATAGTTATAATGTATCTTGAAAATAGTCATTACCATAAAAGCGATTCAGCTCAATCAACATAACTTTTATGTTTTTAAAAAATTAACATTTTTATAAGCAAAAAAAGTTAGTAGGTAAACAATACATTTGGGTCCAAATTATTTTTGTTGACTTATTTCTGATCACTTTGTCACAATTTGACTGAAAACAAATTTAAAAAGCCGTTTACGTATTACGCCATACGAGTATAATGGGTACCTATATCTTACCAAAAACTCCACCTGGTACAGTCGACGTCAAATATATGTTTACATTTTTCGCCTTATTACAAAGCAGTAAGGTGCAAAAGTGTAAACATATCTTTGACGTCGACTGTACAATTTTTAGACAAAAAAAAACAGATATCGAAATTATTTCGACCCACCTAAAATCACCTCGGCAGGAAATTTGTCTGTACTCTTAAATCCTATTGGCTGTGTGCGATGTGCCCGATGGGATATGCCATATGGCCATACGCTTAGTCGCTAATAGCGTATTTATGGCATAAACTATCGACTATCGTCCATACAGCCAATACAAATATAATTATGTATTGCTATTAGTCAATCAAGTTTTCTGTCCTTTTATCAAATTGAATCCACAATTTCATTACACAAACGTCACAATCAAGTACAATCCTTACACTGCCCAATGACGTCGTGATGTCATGACGAATATCACGGCGTCAAGTCGTCACCTACACGATACGTCACTACATCATACGCCACGTCACAACATGTCAAGTCACAAGTGGTCCCCCCCCCCCCCCGGCGCACCGCGCATCACCCCCCTAGTTAGAAGCAATAAAGGTGGACCAATCAAGTTTGCCTGATTGAAGGTCAACGAATAAATCTGTTCATGTATATTGTTGTTTCATTTCACAATTACGATAGTAACCTATTACCTACCCTAAAACCACAGACAAAACATCCGGCATAGTCGCGCTACCCCCTCTGCCACGCATACGGTAATTTTACTCCATGTTCGAGTCGAAAGTGTCTTTGTGTGACGTCCGTGTCTTTGAACGGACCAATCACGGCACGGGACTTCGCTCACCTCATCCCGCGCACCCCCGCATTTTTGGCATTATCGGTTATCATCGGTCGGTAGAGGATTCCTAGTCTATGTACGGACGTAAAGCAAAGACGCGTATAACGAGGAATTTCACACACCGCCTATTTCTATCTCTATCACACGTGCGTAATGCTGTCCTGCTCATGACGCCGGTGGTCATGTGAATTTTAAAGTAGAGCGCCACCTCTGGGCGAGTAGCAAAACTATGAAGCCTTGTCGTAGTACGCTGTTAACACATGCCGAAACTCACATATAGATGGCGCTAATAGCAAAGCTATTTTTTTTTTTAAGTAACACCCTCCCTTCTTTGTCTTCTCAGTAAACATCATGCATATTTAAAAGGGAAGTAATTAAATGATCAGCCGTTTTTAAAACTGATTTGTAAAAAAAGCCATTAAATCATTAGGATAGCATACAAAAATTTTGATAGTAATAAATAAAAACCGGGCAAGTGCGAGTCGGACTCGCGCACGAAGGGTTCCGTACCATAATGCAAAAAAAAACTAAAAAAAGCAAAAAAAACGGTCACCCATCCAAGTACTGACCCCTCCCGACGTTGCTTAACTTTGGTCAAAAATCACGTTTGTTCCCCATTTAAATCTTTATTTTATTCTGTTTTTAGTATTTGTTGTTATAGCGGCAACAGAAATACATCATCTGTGAAAATTTCAACTGTCTAGCTATCACGGTTCGTGAGATACAGACTGGTGACAGACGGACGGACGGACGGACGGACAGCGAAGTCTTAGTAATAGGGTCCCGTTTTACCCTTTGGGTACGGAACCCTAAAAATCGAGCTACAACTCTTGTTTAGCAAACAATTCACGAACGGTCAACATTATAACAATACCTATATCAAAAAGAATAGATATTATAGAGGGGTCCTGTCATTGTGATTTTTGTAGTCACAGTAAATTTACTGCCATCTATCGACAAACGACTAAAACTCAAAATGAAAACGTATAAAATTATCAAAAAAATGTATATATGGATAAATGATTTTATTATTTTTATATTATTTTGATCCATGTTCATTCACTCATGTCTATGTGTTAAAATTGTTAAATATGAAACGGTGTCGTTACGCCATCTAGCTGAGCATAGGCTAAAGGTGTGTGCGGCATCTATCCGAGAAAGACAAATAACCAAACATACCTAAATTTTGATGGTCCCATCAATTTAGTTTTTTTTTAATCGCCATGCCATGGGAGTTGTATATTGTACTTCTTTTGAGGTTAAAAATTCCAATCTCATAAAAAATGGATTGTGGTAGTACCACTACCATCAGTTTTGACACTGACATATTCACTCACGTCTAAGTAACTTACTTTCTATGCATCTCGCTCGTACTCGCATATTAGTGCAAGCGAGATGTATAGAAAGTAATTTACGTAGATGCGAGCTAATATTTCAATGTCAAAACTGGATGGTAGCCGTATAGGTAACCGTAGTTTTTCTTTACTTTTAGACTTTTAGCAGAATGTTAACCATGAATGCGCTAGAAATTAAAATAAAGTTTGCTGTATTTTATCACTCCATTGCTGGCCCGTGGCCAACTGTACCACGTCAGACTGACGCGAAGATTTATAGCATCGTTATTGGAGTCGACTGTTTATTTCTCAGGATTAAAATTAAATCAACGCTGTACGAACAGGGTACCTATGTATTTTAATACCAACGATATTTAAAATACTTTTTTTTATTATAAAAAATATGACTAATTAAATACTTAATGTTTAAAAATGTTTTAAATAAATAAATAAAATCACTTGAAAAATTAATATTTTTTTATAATAATTAAGTATGTACCTATAAGTGTGAAAAGCGGATGTTTTGCTCTCCGTCATTACTTCTACTGTCTTACTTTAATATTGTTTGGCATTTCCTCTTGCTTTTATGACGTTGGCGGTTTTTTTTCATACACGGAGGTTCTTCTACGTCTACCCTTCATACCATACGCCTTAGGCTGGTATTCCACCTGTCCAATTTCTTTGCCTCACATTTTGCTTAATGAGAGAGTGCGACGCAATGACATTGGACCAAGATATTGGATAGATGGAATACCCCCCTTACTGCTAGGCACAGAATCAATAATAGTACAGAAGACTCACTCTCTTACAAAACGCGTCTGTCACGATCAGCACAGATATGGCCGCTAGGTGGCGACAGCGCCACGCGCGGCTTATGGCAAACCCCAAAATTGGGGCCGAACGGATGTACTTTTAGCTACCTGTAGCAAAGCGACGAAATCGCGGAGTGAGCCACGCCTGCCCTTATTAAGATGATAATTATTGATAATGGACGACCTTTACTTTTTACAAACGTCCCCATTTTCCTCCCTGGACATTATGAAGAATATTTTTACTTTATTTTTGTAATTTTTCCATTATTTTATAAACGTATCCTTTCCACGTTAAGAAAGTAATACCCTGCATGTAAAATACGTAAGTATTGCGCGCTTCAGCGCCGCTGCCCGCTAAACTTAGTTAAAAATAAATTACATTTTACTTTCCACTTTGAAATGTAACTTGTTTTTATCAAAGGCCGTGAAAGTTACCCTGATGATGTTAGCGCCATCTGTGAGCGAGCGGCGCAATTTCCTGCCTGTTGCAAAAGTTGAAACATACCGAAGTTGGGCGTTCTCATTTGAACAAGGAAAAAATTATAATAAAAGGTATCTTTTTTATTAAGCTATTTGACTTGCAATGTTTATTAAATTAAATAAATTAAATTAAATAATTCTTTATTTCAGGCCTGTGGCCCATAAAAAGTTGTTAGTAACAATGCCTTAGTCTATGTTAGTATACAAACATTTAAAATAACAACTAAATTACAATTAAAATAACAATTTATATGTATGTGTGTTTGGGTCAAATATTTTAAGCTAAATTAGATCTATTAGATATTATTTATATACTCGTACTAATTTTGTTAGCACCTTATATACTCGTACCAATTTGTTAGCACCTTATATACTCGTACTTAGCACCTTCTAAACTCGTACTCGTCGTTCCGTTAAATTTGGGTTCCGTACCCAAAGGGTAAAACCGGGACCCTAAATATTACCAAAAATAATAGATAGTATAGAGGGGTCCTGTCATTGTAAATTTTGTAGCCACAGTACATTTACCGCCATCTATCGATACACGACTAAAACTCAAAATGAAAACGTATAAAATTATCAAAAAAATGTATATACTTATATGGATAAATGATTTTATTATATTTATATCATTTTGATCCATGTTCATTCACTGATATCTATGTGTTAAAATTGTTAAATATGAAACGGTGTCGTCACGCCATCTAGCCGAGGATAGGCTAAAGGTGTGAGCGGCATCTATCCGAGAATGACTTTTTCTTGATTTCCGAGGCACGCTTTTTCCTTAGACTTTATTCATCTTATACGAAGTTACATATTATGTCTTTGATATTACTAAGACTCCGCTGTTCGTCTGTCGGTGTGTCGGTCTGTCCGTCGGTCCGTCTGTTCGTTTGTCCGTCGGTCCGTTTGTCCGTTTGTCCGTCTGTCCGACCGTCGGTCTGTCATTAGGCTGTATTTCATGAACCGTGATAGCTAGACTGTTAAAATTGTCACAGATGATGTATTATTACTGTTCCCGCTATAAAAACAAATAGGTACTAAAACAGAATATAACAAATATTGAAGCGGGACTCCCATACAACAAACGTGATTGCCGTTTTTTGCGTAGCCCTACGGAGCTCTTCGTGCGCGAGTCCGACTCGCACTTGACCGGTTTTCAATCTATGCAATTATGATGAAACGCTTAGAATAGAAAGCGTAGAGAAGTATTTCTATCTGGGCGTATGAAACCCAGTATTGAATAACTCCCGGTTACTGTCACGCCTACATTTCCACTTTTTATTTCTAGATCACAAATAATTCCATTTATCTTGGCATTCCGATTCAGCCCTAATCTAATCTTATACCGGGGAATATAAATGTCTTAATAAATAGACTTATCGGCTATATCTAGCTTTGAGTTTTCCGAGTAGGTATGTAAAAAAACCGGATAAGTGCTAGTCGGACTCGCCCACCGAGGGGTCCGTATTTTTTTAGTATTTATTGTTATAGCGGCAACAGAAATACATCATCTGTGAAAATTTCAACTGTCTAGCCATCACGGTTCATGAGATACAGCCTGGTGACAGACAGACGGACAGACGAACAGTGGAGTCTCAGTATTAGGGTCCCAGTTTTACCCTTTGGGTACGGAACCCTAAAAACAAAGCATTGCTGAGGTTCCTTATTCTTAGAGTAAGATGTAGAAGTTTTTTACAAGTTTCATTTTTGTTTTCGATTGCGCCGTAGCGAACGATTGAACGATACGCTATTTTCTCTCTGTCGCACTAATATGGAAGAATGATAAAGAGAGATTACCGTTTCGTTTGCTACGGCGCAAACTATTGGCATTTTGGCTAGGCCCTCTGGCCAGCTATGAAGATGAAAATAGTATAGGATCCGCTCTAAAACCTAAATCGCTCGTAACACCGAACCCGGATATACCACTATTCTCTTGATCGCCCCCCATTATCGGAGTAATGAAATCTAACGGAACGGGCGGTTATTACGTTGACGTCGTTAATTGAGCCAATAGATGTCTATCGTTAATTGTTTAGTGTCTTATCTAAGAGTTGGGAGTTGGGCGTTTTTGTTGGATATATTGTGAATACATACCCGAGTAGAGACTTTTCGTGCGTATGCCAAAAGTTTAAAGGGCCATATGTACTGTAAAACGTTGTACGATACACGTGCGAATAGGTAATACGCGAATAGGAATTTCCTCTTTTCCGCACTTGTAGGTATCGTAAATAACTATTTTGTATTTTTAAAGCTTTTTGTGGTAATAGGTAACGAATTGAATTGACTAGGGAATTATTAATACTAGGGACATATTAGGGTTATTGGGAATATTTAGGCTTTTCCTTCACTAAACTCATTGAAACGATTCAAAAATCATAAATCATTATAATATTTGCTTGAAACCTACTGTTAGAGATGTTCACACGCCTCTTACCGCTAGCAAAGACATAATGTAACTTCGTATAAGATGAATAAAGTCTAAGAAAAAAACGTGCCTCGGAAATCAAGAAAAAGTCATTCTCGCATAGATGGCGCACACACCTTTGGCCTATTCTTGGCTAGATGGCGTGACAACACCGTTTCATATTTAACAATTTTAACACATAGATATCAGTGAATGAACATGGGTCAAAATGATATAAAAATAATAAAATCATTTATCCATATATATTCATTTTTTGATAATTTTATACGTGTTAATTTTGAGTTTTAGTCGTGTGTCGATAGATGGCAGTAAATTTACAGTGACTACAACATTTACTATGACAGGACCCCTCTATACTATCTATTCTTTTTGCCGCTAGGCTTCCAGCGCATTTTTTACGCGACAAATATTGAACGTAAAATACTGTTGAAAAAGTGACTATACAAATAAAATGGTCCTGTAAGAACAAAGCTTGCGTTGTGTAAGCCAAGAAAAGCAATTCTAGAGCTAGTAACACCAATAAATAACCGACTGAAACTCGGATTCAGCAGTTCCTCTGGCTTTAGAACCACAAACGCGGCCCCATATATATTCTACGAATGTACGCTGCATAAGACGTAAGACGTTATGTTACATAGAATATTCTACTTGGGTATAGTCACCAGCAATAATATGTTACACAACGGGCTGCAAAAATATATGACGCGCTCTTATTGCGCTCCAAATAAAAACGAGTCAGATATTTTTGCGGCCCTCGTTGTGTAACTGTACCTTTCAGTAGCGAACGAAGTTGCTTTCGATATCAATGCGCCTTTTTCCACAGATTTTCGAGTACCTAACGAAATCGAGCGCTAGAAATTCAAAAGTCGGCATCCAGGAGGCCTAGCCTAGATGACAATCATTTGTCATGATTGTGTTGTTTTGTACCTACCTACGTTTTTATATTTTACTTTTATATGCATATTGTAAAAATCCCATCCAAACCTAAGAAAAATTATAAATAAAAGAACTTAAGATTAGCTTAAATTATTGTATCTTGAATTTACACAGTTAAAGGTAGGTACCTTAACTTTATGTCAAAGAAAAGTATTAAATTTTGACGGCATGGTCAACGTGTCCACCCAACGTCTTCTGTCCAAGGTCATTTAAGTTATCAGTCGCCTTAAAGCGTTATTAAAGGACAGTTAATTGAAGAACCCATTTAGTCAAAGTCGGTTAAGGGTCTAATGGCCGTGCCTTATTTATAGACCCTTGTCTTCAGGAAGAAACTTTCCACATCCCTTTCATTCCTTCGGGATATATTCAATAAGTTTTTATAGGGACATTAAATCTTATACTTTTGTTACAATAAATAAAGCAATAATAACTACATAATGTTTGTTTTTACGTCCTATAAAATACTATTAAAATGATAGTTGTTATGTTTCAATTCATCATCATCATCATTTCAGCCTATATACGTCCCACTGTTGAGCACAGGCCTCCTCTCATGCGCGAGAGGGTTTGGGCTATAGTCCCCACGCTAGCCCAATGCGGATTGGGGACTTCACATACACCTTTGAATTTCTTCGCAGATGTATGCAGGTTTCCTCACGACGATGTTTTTCCTTCACCGAAAAGCTAGTGGTAAATATCAAATGATATTTCGTACATAAATGATGTTTCAATTAGTCCGACCGATCTGCGACCTACAGAATTAGTAGAAAATCTTGATAGTTGTGTATTAGAAAAATGCCTAATGGCGACGTAATTTATGTAGGGTGGATATGAAATCCCATCAAAAACATTACATGCAAAGTGTTGCCAAGACTAAGCGTATAAAGCTTTTACACTAAAAACTTGTCAGATCTCTTATAATAATCATCATAATCGTTTATTGCAACCATGGTATCCGTATTATTAGTACCAAGACTTTTACTCTGTAAGTCCTAATTTTATAAGCTCTAACTGTATTAAAGCCAACATCTTGGTCAAACAGTACGGTTTGGCCGTTTCGTTGCTGTCCTATGGACAATCCCGTAATGACACTTTCAGAATTTTAAAGACTTGTGTTACTAATTGGTATTATTTGTACAAGTCCACCGAGGGAGTGTTTATGTGACTGAGCCTTTTCCCTTTTGTCTCGTGTCGGCGTAGACTACGCCCTAGACGTGTTCCATAACCACCAGGCAATGGCAGATTTTGCCCAAGGCCAAGTAGGCCCGGGCCTAGGGCGACAAGTTTTTTTGGGGGCGGCAAATTGTGACAAAAACTCGCTGATGATAACAAGAAATAATTCAAAATGTAGTCAATGCACTTCTGTCGCACACACAACCTATAAACTTTGTGACATACATATAAAAATGTCATCAACATTATCCCTTACCCCCCTGTATACATATAAGGACACCGTCGTAGTCGACGTCAAAGATATGTTTACACTTTTGCACCTTACTCCCTTGTAATAAGGCAAAAAATGTAAACATATTTTTGACGTCGACTGGACAATGCTCGTCCTTTGTTTATCGCTATTCATTCCCTTCCAACAAAACAATCACATGTCTGAAACATTATCAACGAATTCCAAACTCTAATATTTGCAATTAAGGTTGATTTTAGAATGAAGTTGATCTGCCTTGTTGTGTTTGGTGTTGGAGAGAGTATGTCCTACTAGCCTTTGACTAAGGGACCGGAATGTCAAAGAAACTTTGTTACGAATAAAACGCATTAGGCACTGTAGGAGTTAGTAGTTTAGTTTCCTCAACGTTACTAAGTATTTCAGTGTCAGCATATCTACGAAAAACATAAAAACTCAAAAATGCGCGTTTTCTAAGAGATAAAACCTAGCTAGATCGATTTTTCGCTCTCGAATACCCCCGTATTGCAAATTTCATCGAAATCGTTAGAACAGCGTGGTAAAACAGTATCCGTCACTTTTGATCACGCTTTATTAAAAAGAGACGGATGTTTTGTCACGTGGATAAAGCCATCCATAATAGTCCCCCTGATCTAATTCATAACCTGTTATTAAAAGCAGAATACGCCTGTTTATTTCTTTGCGAAGAAATTCCCTCAACTCTTATTCACTTCTACCTCTACTGTAAATTTCATTCGATAGCGTGACATGACGTGTTTGCATTTAGTCTCAGTTTGTATGGAATTTTGAGTTTCCAAAACGTCCCGCTTGGCGCGCTGTTCTAAATCCCATACAAAAATATACATACCGCAAACGTGAACACTCGTGACGTTATCGAATGAATATAGGGGTTCTGAGCTGCCTGAAAAAACCCCAGTTTTGGAAAACCTCAGTTAAACAAAACAGGTAATAAACACATACGTCACAATTTATCATAGCCGGGGCATATTTCATCCCTCGGGATCGCTTGTAGACTAGAGATGCAACGGATAGTTATTTGGCCGGATACCGGATATTCGGCCTGACCATCGGCCGAATATCCGGTATCCGGCCGCCGAATATTGGGCCAGCGGAACTATACCTACATTTCGATTTTTTAGGTGCGCATTCTGCAGGTTTGACCTGTTTCCTAGTAAACGTTCGCGCGGACTCATTTCTAAGTTCGAAATGAGTGCGCGTGCCAGTCAGTGAATTGATTAAATTGTTTTAAAATAATAAACAATTATGATTAAGACCGTGTCTGTTTCTTAAATCCAATTTGTTTACTCTGAAATCAAGCAATGTCCGGTATCCAGCCGGATAGTAGGTCACTATCCGGTACCCGGCCGGATAGTAAAATAATGGCCGAAAAGGCCGGATACCGGATAGTAACTGGATATCCGGTGCATCTCTATTGTAGACTTGTAGTTTGAAGTAGTGTGTGTTGGGTAGGTAAGCTTAGTATTTAAGCTCTTGCATTTAGCTCATGCTTTCAAGGGCTTTCACAGAATATGTTATCAGCGAAGAGAATCGGGTTTTAGCCAGCTATATTGCATAATGGGAAATAGTCAGGTACGTGACGCTGTTATTTCAACACTTCAGATAAAAGTAAGAAGCCGATATTTGGCATGATAACATTGATAATGTTGATAATTTAGCTTTATTTTCAACGGTATAAGGTATAATAATACAGATATGCAGGTTGTTAACGTAAGTAGCTGCCATACGCGTCACGGCACCGACGAAGTATGTATAGTCCTGCACTAATATGTGACACAACGAATGCGGCAAAAAAATGTAACGTGGTCTTATTGCACTACAAATAAGACTGTGTCATATATTTTTGCCGCCTTTGTTGTGTAACATATTATAGCTTTAGCAAAGAGAATAGATAGTACAGATAGTACAGAGTGGTCCTGTCATAGTTAATTTTATAGTCACTATAAATTTACTGCCATCTATCGACACACGACTATAACTCAAAATTAACACGTATAAAATTATCAAAAAAATTAATATACAGGGTGGAAAGGCACGACGATCCTTTCCGCAAAAGGCGGATTGTTTAGCCTAAGCTCTACATTTTCTCCATAGAAACTATGTTAATATGGGCAACCGTTTCTAAATTATGGCCTTTTAAACATCCATGCAAAAAACTACTTTGTTCTAACCCTAACAGGTGACAAGGTCAATGAACTTACTAGTAAACAATCTGTATACGACAGGAAATTGTACTAATTTGTTGCCATCCAACTATTCTTAGGTCTGCTTACAACACGGTAAGAATCGTTGCAGGATTTTCGCTTTCTTAGTGGTTCCACTTGTCCAATACTTGAATGAAGTAGTTAATGTTATTCCTTAATATTAATAATACTAACCACAACATTGTTTACAACGACAGTTTAAATGGTGACATTGACAACCACTCAAAAGTACGCATTCGTCTTATAAATATCTCTGGTTTCCTTGACTGATTAAAAGATTTTAGTTTCTTAACACGTTTCACAAAATTATTTTCGAATAATTGGAAACTATCTAAAATAATAAAAAAATACAAGTAGGTTGTGTTTGATAGACCAAATGAATTTGCAAAAATGAAATATCTACTAAGAATACATCAAGAATAAATAGGTACTTCTTAAATACCTAACTAACAAACCTTCTTGCGTGGTAGGAAATAGACAAGACGTCTGATGTTTGAAATTAAATTGTCATTGAACTTTACTTATCTAATGTCATATTCTTCAAATAAAAATACCGTTGTTAGATGCTCGTGGTTATTTAAATTTGTGGGACTGTGTAAAAGATATGGTGTACCAAACGGAATGTGAAACTGCGGACGAAATGAGACATTAAAGGCTAATTGCTGCTTTTGACAATCTGCGGAGGTAAAATGAGGAACATTATCAAATTTCTACTACAAAACTCTTCTCTTTCTTCTTCAGTGAAATGACATGTGGGCAATGTGCGCGGGCTCGGGTGCGGGCTGCGGCGTACATTATAAGACACGGAGGTACATTTGAAAACCGTATGTGAAGAGAAGATAGTGTTAAATATTGGCAAAAAGTAATTATCTAAGGAAGTAATAAAATTGTTTGTAATATTTTTGCATTAATTTGATTTATTTGTCATTTATGCGTTATTCATACATCATTGCGATTCTGTCAACGATCGGAAAAAAGCGTAAAGTCCCGAGCTTTCCCGACGGAGATCCTTAACCTAGCCGTCATGTGCACATGCTATAGGGTTATCACCACAGTTAAAAAGTAGAAAATTTGGTATTTTTATTTTTTACTCAATTAACGATTCTTACCATTACCAATCTGCTCTGTATCACTTAAACGACCTAATACTTCCGGGAAGGATCGTCGTGCCTTTCCACCCTGTATATGGATAAATGATTTTATTATTTTTATATCATTTTGACCCATGTTCATTCACTGATATCTATGTGTTAAAATTGTTAAATATGAAACGGTGTCGTCACCCTATCTAGCCGAGCATAGGCATAGGGCATAGGGTGTGTGCGGCATCTATGTCACCCTATCTAGCCGAGCATAGGCATAGGGCATAGGGTGTGTGCGGCATCTATCCGAGAATGACTTTTTCTTGATTTCCGAGGCACGTTTTTTTCTTAGACTTTATTCATCTTATACGAAGTTACATATGTCTTTGGTTTCAGTAAAAATGGCACATCTTTTAATGTAGGTGCTCTGCATTAACGCCCCTAGAGGGCACTGGCAGCCGTCCCGTTGAGTTACACCAAACAATTACAACAGAAATACGGACGGACAAACATTCCCCCCACGCTAAATACTCGCTCGTTACGCCAATGTTGTGTAGTACGGAAAACGGTATGAAGATGTCGGTAGTTTGCAGTGTGCAGTCCACATGGCTTATGTCCGCCAGGGATGTTGCGGATACAGATTCTTGACATCTGCGGATGCGGATGCGGATACGGATATTTAAAGCCTCACATCCGCGGTTGCGGATGTCAAGATTTGGTACTTAAAAAAGGTTTATGATTTTATTATTATTTAACTTAATGTACTTACATATGTTTGCTTTGCAATAAGAAATCCGCAACGCAGGCTTCGTCCCGTGGCTACAAATGCAAATCAGCAACATGCCTCGTCCCAAACATACCAAGGATGATATCCGCAACAGGCTTCGTCATTATAAAATCTAAGTTAAACAATATTTAACCGTCACGAATCGTACCTGGCTCAAATGTCCTCATTACGCTGGCAGCGTTACCGCGCTGAATGGCCAATGAGATCTGTTGGACCAGGTACGACCCAGACCGAGGGTACTTAAAAACGTCAAACGTCCCTATTACATTTTTAGCATTTTTTATTTAAAAAAACGAAACGTTTAGTATTTGAGCAAGAACATAGGTGCGTTTTATTTAATAAACAGTAACTTGGGCAACTTTACGGGATCTAGACGATTTCGTTATATATAATGACGAAATTACCTAGCACTTACGCCGCCGGCGCCGTCGCTAATACGTTCCTGTTACCACCGACTTGGTCGACATCCGCATCATGCGGATGCTCCGCGTCGATTTTATGCGGATTTTATGTCGATTTTATGTTGAAAATAATGCGGATGTTCCGCGGATGCGGATGCGGATGCGAATATTCGCAACATCCCTGATGTCCGCATAAAATGTAGACAATTTACATTGTGGCTGCGATCCTCAGCAATGAAGGAACGAGAAATAAGAAGTAGTGTGTCCGACACGAGTGTCAGCTTCTGGTCGGTGCAGTCGTGAGACTTGATAACTTATCTAGAGTTAGACCAAGAAAAGTCTGCAACGATTTTGATATCACACGCAGTTGTTATTTTAAATGTCAAACCTCTATGAAGTTATGACGTATAAATAATACTTACACTGCGGTATTATGCTATCAAAATCTCTGCAGACTTTACTTGGTCTAACTCTAGTTGAAATCACTTTAAAATTAACACGATAGTGGAGGGCGGTTTCTCCATACAATCGTATTCCCGATTTTCCTCTTAGAATTTTGACTTATTGGAAAATATTTGAAGTATTTGATATTCATTTCAGCTTGAACCTTCACGCGTTCCTAAGAAAAAAAGTCTTGTCAGACGTTCAGACGGATAACAAAGGTACGGAATCCTAAAAAATAAAACAAATGAAACACAATGACATAAAAAATAATATTTTTGCTCAAAAATGCTCAAACGATTAAAATTAAAACTTTTTCTACTCGTCGACTGTAATTGTTGAATTAAGATTTCGTACACCAAACTGCAATAGGGTACTTTTAATGGGCTCCCAACTCAACTATTATATTCATTGTATTGCATCAAAATAAGGCGTTAACCCATAAATAATTTTATACTTAAAGTACGATGAATATGGAAAGCATCATACATTTTCGCGCATGGCCGCGCCCGACCGAAATCAACTACTTTGACCCTCATATTGACCCTTTCTAAACCTCTCATGTGAAAAATATGAAGAGAGGTATATTTCTAAAACAGCTACAGCAAAGTTATTATGTTATCGTGCAATCTTGACTTGCCTATGGCTTGGTACTGTGGGGTAAATTTACATTATCGGTAGGAATCAAATGATCCCAATATTTATAACCTTTTTTTATAAATTTTTAAGGTCTCGTATTTTTTTATAATTATCACATATCAGTATCTAATTTGTTGTGATAATTGCTCAATTTTTATATATTGTGTTATAAAATTCAATATGTGTCATCATCCCTATTGTGCCGCGGGCGATTCAGCTGTAGGCACTTACCTACTGTGCGCAGCTTGACATCGGCAAATATTGTAATGTCGTGCAAGATGATTGAAATAAAGAATTTTATTTGATCCAATATACTTTTAGTGAAAAATCACAACTTATTTTTATTAATAGCGAGAAATTGTGTATATGCACAGTTGCCGGCGGGCTCCGTCATGTAGACCGCGTTTTGAAGTTTAAAATGTACTAGAGCTTCGTCTATATAAAATACTAGCGACCCGCCCCTACTTCGCACGGGTTAACAAATTATACACAAACCTTCCTCAAGAATCACTCTACCGATAGGTGAAAACTGCATGAAAATCCGTTCAGTAGTTTTTGAGTTTATCGCGAACACACATACACAGACGCGGCAAGGGACTTTGTTTTTATAAGGTGTAGTAATTTCTCTTAAAATTAATTATCGATTGCTTCCAAACACGTGGCATGCACTCGGGGCATGCATATTCATTAAAGATATGCAGAATACATCGTATCACGCCTGCCCGCTCTCCGGAACCACACACAATGTCGTGTTGACCTTTAAAGCCGGCCACTGACGAACCTTCTAAATGGATGCCGTTACAATGGATTCATCCAAATGGATGGCATCCTAATATTAAACATTGTACGTTTTTGACATTCACGGACCGATTTTGGATTGCAGCCACGATATTTGGACTGTTGGAAGGCTCGTCAGTGGCCACCTTAAGGATAACCCACGCTATACTCTGTATCTTTAGGCACAAATAATTTCTACATTTTCGGGTAGTCAAACATTTATTGACCAACCAAATACAAAACCACCTGGATCTGTCACTGAACGACCTGACTTTAACCTACATTATTTGACCATGTAATGTTTTCATCTACCCTCATCTGGTTTAAGAAGCCATTTGAGGGTAGATTTTGTTTACTCTTTACTAAATAACTAAAGATACTTACAGACTATAGACGAGGCCGGGCCCGGGCCGAGGCGTCCGACATGTCATTTTCTATGACGGCTGATGTGATCACGTGGTTTCCATAGAAAACGAAGCACCGGAAGCTCCGGCCTGGACCCAGCTCGGTCTAGCGTGAGCCATTCCCCTAGGGCTCCGCAAAGCCTCAGTTGGGACTCCGCGAAAATACTTGTAACAATAAGAAAAATAATCGCTCTTAATAATCCTTCATATCTGGCCCGCACAGTGACGAACAAAAATTTTAATTTGGTGCTCCGTTAAATATTTCGCTTTCCAAAAGGGTTCCGTCACCAAATAAGTTTGGGAAGCGATGGGGCATAATTGACATTTATTACCCCTCTTGAGTGATAGCGGCCACTCAAACTTTGAATCAAGCTTAATTGATTTAGGTATAAGAGGAAAAAAGGAAAGGGACGGCCGCTTCACTTTACAAACTCTGTCCATCTGTCTGTTACCGCACAAACCGCTGAACCGATTAAGACTAAGAGTGACATTCCATTTCCAACTGCAGCTGCAATACTGTTCATTTTACTATGGAAATTGACAATGACAGCGACGCGTTTCCATAGTGCAACTGTGCAGTCCGACTGTGCAGATAAATCGAACCGTGTGTATGACAAATCGTTACGATAATCGACAACGATTTGTCATACACACGGTTCGATTTATCTGCACAGTCGGACTGCACAGTTTTATCGCAACGATTTATCGTTACGTATGTATAGCCGGCATTACTGTCAATTTTACTATGGAAATTGTTTACCTACACCGCTACACATTTTGGTCTACACCTGTGTCGTATTGACATGTAATTAAGGCTCTGTAATCACACTGTACGTACACTCGCGACTGCTCGTTTATATGTAACATCATTAGAGTCGGTTCCGAAAGAGAAGAGTCGTGGAATGTATTGGGCCTCATAAATGAAATACATATCATTAAAACCTTATAACACATAGTCTCCCGCGTCTGTCTGTTTGTGTGTTCGTATATTTGTTCGCGATAAACTTAAGAACTACTAAACGCGGTTCATGCGGTTTTCACTTATCAATAGAGTGGTTCTTGATGAAGGTTTAGGTGTATAATTTGCTAACCCGTGCGAAGCATAAAAATCATTGTGTATCATTATAAACTCAAAAACTACTGTTCAGTAGTTTATCGTGAATAAACATACAAACACACAAACAGACAGACGCGGCGAGGGACTTTCATTTATAAGATGTAATAATAAATGAAAAACTCATTTTATACATGAGACTACGTTGGTAATAACAGCAGTAATGCGAACTGAGATTTTTTTTCAATTTCGCTTCTACTTATTCATATCACAGTTGTTTATGACATGCGGCTTCATTTAAGTATATTAAAGCTTCATAAAGTTTAATACTAAGGTATATTAAGCTGATAATGGTATAATAAACCTTCCAAAAGCTTATTCGCACTTTGAGTACTCTTTTTTACCGTCTGATGTACTATAACTGTTCACAAACTGTCTCACAGTTTGGCGAAACATTAGATTAAGGTACTAAATATTGTATATTTTCTGTAAAATTTTCAATAAAAAAAAATGTAAAAAAAATACTTGTTCAATGTCCAGGCGGTAGGCTACATGGTGGCTAAGCGGTAAGAGCGTGCGACTTGCAATCCGGAGGTCGAGGGATCAAACCCCAGCTCGTACCAATGAGTTTTTCGGAACTTAATATACCTACGAAATATCATTTGATATTTACCAGTCGCTTTGCGGTGAAGGGAAACATCGTGAGGAAACCGGACTAATCCGAATAAGGCCTATTTGTAAGTCCTCTCTGGGTTGGAAGGTCAGATGGCAGTCGCTTTCGTAAAACTAGTGCCTACCTCAATTCTTGAGGTTAGGCTCCCATGAGTCGTGGTAAAATGCCGGGATAACGCGAGGAAGAAGATAGTATCAAAACTACATAATAGGTACATTTTAGGGTAGGTATTTCAACGAACAACGGAACTGAATTCCGTTAAGATCCAGACCGTTTGCACTCCCGGTATAATTTATAGGTACCCGGTATGGGAACTAAACAGAATCTAGAATAGGCGGTAGCCTGAATCGCTTCCGAAACGGAAATGAAATGCATCCTGAGAGTAATTCACAAAGCCAACAGACTGATATGCTGTAGAAGAACCAATATTATCTGAACTTTTAATACTTTAACGGTTAATGTTTTAGCGGTTTAATTCGTAGCGGCAACATACTTACCATCATACTTAAAACTGTTAAAACAAAAACACATTTCTAGGTACTGCATTGTGCATCAATTCATCAAAAGCATTTCTTTTTTTGTTGAAAATGTACATTAAATTTTACATGTCAAAATAAAACGGATTCATAAAAAATCGTCACAACACAATACCAATAATAATAATTTAAAAAATATTTTTTATATTTTACTTTTATATTTATATTATAAATGACCTAGCCTAAGAAGAAAGATAAATAAAGAAAATAAAAAATAAAATAGTAGTATAATATAATACTAGGATTAATAAAATAGAAAAGAGTAAAGAAATCAGTCAAAATAATTACCAATATAAAAATAAAAAAGTCCAAAATAATTATTAAATATACGACTAGCCTAAGTAATATCAAAAATTCAAAATTAAGACATTACAATTATAGGAAAAAAGCAAAAAGCAACAAGGAAACAAGCATTTTTCTATTTATGACGGTATTGACGGTAGAAGAGCGGTAGAATTGATGGAATTTAATCAGAAATCTGAATATCCTAAGCGAACAAATTATTAAAGGCTTTGTGAGTGCTTGCAACACGACCTGCTGCATCAAATAACGGTTTATTATTCTAATCCATTTAGTTTTCCCTCAATATCGATGTCGCAGTCGGATCGTATAATCCGCCGTATTACATTACGGCTAGCCGTTTTCAAAAACAGGGGCGTTTTGAAATGCGGCGGTTTAACGATTAGCCGTATTGAATGCGGCTGAATGAGAATCCGCCGGAATGTATTCGGCGCCATACGTTCTTCAACACGGCTAGCCGTAATGTAATACAGCGAGTCATTAGCCGCCGCTTTGACAGTTTTTAGTTCCCATTTTTGACACTCGTGGCGCTGCCTGACAAACGCTGGGGTGTCCATCAAATCTGGAGTTTGTCGGACTGTTTCTTTTCAAAAAAAATTTCCTTCGCAACTTAACGAGACGGAGCCCCGCTCCGCGGGGCTCCTATTTCTGAGCGGTTTGCCCTTCGGGCATCTGAAGCTACCTAACGAACCTAACCTACCTACCTATTGATTAAGTGAGACGTCCGTGAAAACATTACACTTTGGGGAAAAAAGCGTAGGTAGGTAATTAGGTTAGGTTCGTTAGGTAACTTCAGATGCCCGAAGGGCAAACCGCCCAGAAATAGGAGCCCCGCTTGCGGGGCTCCGTCTATTTAAGTTGTGAAGGAAATGTTTTGGAAAAGAAACACATGTAGTGCGGTGGGACCATGGTAGATAAATTAAATTGCAAACATTGTCAAACTCCGGTTACGTAGGCGACCGAAAGAACTGGTCACACTACAATGTACGATGCGGCTAAACGTGGGCCGCCTTATTGAAGAACGTATCGCAGTGACAATCCGGCTAATCGTCGAACCGCCGCATTTCAAAACGCCCCTGTTTTTGAAAACGGCTAGCCGTAATGTAATACGGCGGATTATACGATCTGACTACGACATCGACACGGAAACATTACGTAACTGATCATACAAAACGAGAAATGTTTATCTACTTCTAAATATTTTCTATTGTCCATGATTTTTTAGTAGGTTGTTCATTTTGGTAATTATTTATTTAATTAAAACACCGAGTAAAAGTTAACACAGTCTTTAATCGACGCCATGTCTAGTTCTAGTCTGTGTTGCCACAGATCCTATAATCTAGCGTAAGGATGTTCATGTAGATCCATAAACATCCCCCCTCTTTTATTAATATAAAACAAATAACAATTTTAAAGTTTAATCCTATAATTAACTTACAGATCTAATCTCTCAGGCACCTTGACTATCCTGCCACTTCTGGTTTTTAATGCTTGAGGAGCATTTATAACAGGAACATTACCAGAAGCAAAAGAGCCAGCCAAATTAGCGTTATTTAACAAATCTTCATCATTATTAGGAGTATCACTCAGAGTTTCGACATTAGGGGAAGTGCCTGTTGTTATATTGTTATTATGTATATTCCTATCACTACTACAACTAACAGCTGGTGCAAGGGTACCTGTTGTAATACCGAAATCATCAACGATATTCCCGTAATTTCTAATTTTAGGCTTATCATTAACATATTTTCTATTTCTACGAAAGAGTCTGCCACTATCATCTGCCAACAAATATGAGCGGGGCTCATCACAACGCTTAAGGACCCTGCCTGGAACCCATGGAGAATCAATACTTTTTTTAAACATCACATTTTGGTTAGGGTTAAGGTTTGACAGAGACTTAGTATTCTTATTATAATATTGTTTTACAGAGTCATGATATTGCTCATATTTTTGTTTATCAATTGTTACTACTTTAGGTTTAAGACAGTTCAGAGATACAGGTATAAGTGAGTTTAAATTTCTTGAGTACATTAACTGAGCAGGTGAGGGCTGATATGGCTTTTCTGTATTTCTATAATTTAACAGACCAAGGTAAGGGTCTGAGCCATCTTCCTTACATTTTTTTAAAATAGATTTAAATATTTTAACTCCACTTTCACTCATTCCGTTTGATTGTGAGTGCTTGGGACTTGTCTCAATGTGCGTAAATTTATAATCTAAAGCAAATTGCTTAAATTTATCAGATGTAAATTGAGTTCCACAATCTGTTACAATGTATGATGGAATACCATGCCTTGCAAATATTGATTTACAATGAGTAATTACACAATCACTAGTCAATTTATCTAATTTACACACCTCAATGAATTTAGAGTAATAATCTATCATTACTAAGTAATTATTTTCATTAAATTGACAAATGTCCATACCTATTTTATACCATGGTAAAAACTCAATGTTATGGTTCATCAAGGGTTCTTTCTGATTGTTAGGCATAAACTTTGCACATGGTATACAGCTGGTTACATAACAGTCTAAGTTCTTGTTAATATCTGGCCAAAAAACACAAGAACGTGCCCTAGTTTTACACGTACTTAAACCTACATGTCCTTCATGTATTTTTTGCATCATGTATTGCTGTAATGTGCTCGGAATAACTACAAGATTGCTTTTTAAGATTATACCATCTAAAATCGCTAGTTCATCCCGAAAGGTCCAGTACTGTTTTACATTTGCATTTAGATCATGACAATTTTTTGGCCATCCATTCTCAATAAACGATTTTACAATACATAACACACTATCATTTTTTGTTTCCTCTTGTATTTTCTTTAGCCAGACATTTGAGATTGGCAAACTTTCTCGAAGTAATTTTACATGCATTACAATATTGTTATTAAGTTCCTGGAATTTACTCTCAGTTTCTTTTTTATTACAACTTCGAGAAAGTGTGTCAGCAATATACATTTCACGACCTGGTTTGTATTTTACATCCAAATTATAACCTTGAACTGCTAGCATCATACGCTGTAACCTGGCAGGAACTTTGTACAAAGGTTTCTTAAAGAGTGATTCAAGAGGTTTGTGGTCAGTTTCAACAAACACTTTACGGCCATATACATACTGATGCATTTTAACACACCCATAGACCACAGCTAACATCTCCTTTTCCAGTTGACAGTAATTTTGTTCTGTTGAAGTTAGACTACGAGACCCAAATGCAACAGGTTTTTCATTTTGCAAAATGACAGCTCCAAGGGCTGTAGACGAGCTGTTAACTGACAAAGTAATGTTTTGGTTTGTATTAAAGTAGGTTAAACATGGACTGTTACATATAGCATGTTTCAACTTATTAAAAGAATCTTCTTGGTTGCTTTCCCAACGGAACACATTGCCCTCTTTCATTAGTTCCCTTAGAGGTTGATTAATGTCAGAGTACCTGGGTATGAATCTTGATAGGTAATTACACATACCGAGAAACCTTTCAAGATCTTTCTTGCATTTTGGAGTTTCCATTCTCATAACTGCCTCCACTTTAGATGGGTCTGGGATCACACCTTGCGGTGTAAATTTATGCCCTAATACAACAGTTCTTCAACAAAAAACTTGCATTTACTTTCATTGAATTTGATACCATTATCTGATGCTATTTTAAGAACTTTATTTAATCTCTCATTTAATTCTTTAATATCAGAAGCCCATACACAAATATCATCTATGTATGTACTAACTCCCTCTATATTTTCAAACATTTGGGCAATTGTTCTACCAAACTCCTCAGGCGCAGCAGAAATTCCAAATGGCATTCTTAAATATTTGTACCGGCCAAATGGAGTTTGGAATGTGCATAAATCTGAACTCGCCTCATCCAATTTTTGCATCCAAAAACCATTTGATGCATCTAACACCGCAAATACTTTAGCACCTTGCATTTTGCTTTTAATTTCATCCAATGTATGCAATTGAAATTTAGGCTGAATAATAAATTTATTTAATGCCCTTGGATCGAGGCAAATGCGCAATTTATTATTTGGTTTTCTGACTACGACTAAGCTATTGACCCATTTAGTTGGCTTGGTTACCTTCTGTATTACTCCCATCTGCTCCATTCTTCCCAGTTCTTCTTTTAGTTCAGACAGTAATGAGAATGGAACTCGTCGTGCAGCCTGCACCACAGGCACTGCATCCTCACAAAGTTTCAGTTCTACTGTGTCGGGAAGGCATCCAAGACCACCATCAAACAGCTCACTGAAATTATTTTTTAAGTTTTTTATTAGATTAGGAATTTTATTATCAATTTCAATACTATGAACATTGACTAGTTGCTTATTAACCATGATGAAACCATATTTTAAGCATGTTTTACAGCCTAACAAAGTAGGGACGTCACCCTCAAGAATTACAAATTCCACCATGTAAGTGTTTTTGTTAGGATGCCTTATCATTAATTTACACTCACCATGAACACTCACACGTTTCTTGTCCAACTGTACTATTTTCTTTTTGCTCATTTTAATTAGTTCTTTGGGAATTGATAACTTTTTACATACCTCTGTACCCATAATGTTGCATCCCGCACCTGTGTCCAACTTCATAAGAGTTGGTTGTCCATTAACAAAAAACGTTTGGGTAATTTCATCTCCTGATAAATCTATTTCGATGTCAGCCACTCCGATGAAGAAGTGGTCGCTCATGTCCTCAACCTCTTCTACTTGATCCGACTCCTCTTGTACAATATGCACTTTCTTTTTCATGCACATAGTTGTGAAGTGATTGACTTTGTTACAATTATAGCATGTCTTCCCATAAGCAGGACACTTGTTGATACCGTGAGATTTACCGCAGTTTCTACAATTTTTTATTGTTTTTAAGGAATTTTGATTGTTGGTAGGCTTACGAACAAACAGAACCTCCGCCTCCGGTTCCTTATTTAAATTTTGTTGTTGTACATGTAACCTCGAAGCTTCAGCATTTTTCAGGTACTTAGTCACGTATTCCAATGTCAGTTTGGTGTCCTCTTCCGAAATTAATTTTGTTTTTAGCATGTCATATTGCCTGTCAAGCCCGGAAATGATTTTACTCGGAATCAGTTTATCTTCCAAGTCGCCCAGCTCACATTGTTTTCCAAGATTAATTACTTTTGTAAAATAGTCTTCCAACCTCTCCCCGCCATTTTGTTTTATAGCAAAGAATTCATGACGCAAAATTGTCAAATTTTTTCTTGGAGAGAAATGGTTTTTGAATTTCTCAAGTACTTGGTCAAACGTATCACTTTCTTCTATTGAAAACGTGTTGTAGATCTCGATTCCTTTTGTTCCTATTAAATTTAGCAGTATTGCAATTTTTCTTTTCTCCTTGGCCTTGTCTAATTCGTTAGCTTCCATATGAATTTTTAGCCTCTGGCTCCATATTTTGAAATTTTCAGCCAGATTTCCTTCATAGTTCATGGGCGGCACTACGCCTGACCCCACACCTGACACCATGTTCATTTTGGTAATTATTTATTTAATTAAAACACCGAGTAAAAGTTAACACAGTCTTTAATCGACGCCATGTCTAGTTCTAGTCTGTGTTGCCACAGATCCTATAATCTAGCGTAAGGATGTTCATGTAGATCCATAAACATAGGTATATGTTATTGACACAATGAAAAACTAGGTTCACAGGTTTTCCTTTTTCAAAATTTGCAAAGCGAAACCTATACTCGTAAACCTAGAATATATTATGCTGAAGCGATCGACATAAAAATCAACGTGATTGTTAATTTTTTTTTGTTAGTGGAAACCGTTTTCTTCCGTAATGGAAATTGTATCAAAAAATTACATAATTATTGTCAATAGCTATTCTTCTAATTTAGGAGAAAACTACTAACTATGTAAATCATTACAATAAACAATACAATACAATAAACGCAGACAGCAATCGTTTTTAAACTGTCCGTGATTCGGTGTTTACACACGTATCCGTACGCACAAACAATGTCGTTATTCCTTAAAGGACACTCGGATTGTTGGCTTTACCTGTAATTATAACTTTTTCACTTAGAAACGTGACTTGGAATACTACTATTTTCTGATTCGAGGACCCTCCATCCTAATTAAAGTAAAAAGGAAAGTTGGACACAAACAATGGTAAAACAACTATTTTTATCCCCTGTTCAATACTAGTGGGCAATCGAGGGTAAAATGTATCCATTGAGAAATCATAGACATTCAGAAGGGGTGATGGATGGTATAAACCCCGGTTTGACGGGTGCAATTTGGTTTGACGTGAGAAACTTTGGGTGACGTTCGGATTCCGACCATTTACTGCCGCAAATGGTAAAATCGATGCTGCTGCCCGGAATTTTACATTCCTACTCTCTTGTTTAAAAAGTTCAGTAAAACATAATGTTGTCTTCGGTTCCCGCGATAGTTACTCATGAAATAAAACTATTGAAAGGGATTGAACGGATTTCAAAACGTAAGGATGTAGTGTGAATTCAATATACGCGAAATAATCCGTTTCAATAGCTTTATTTCTTCAGTAAAAAATCTTGTTAAAAAACCTGCGGTCGACTAAGTGGTAATAAACCATAAAGTAAAAACTTTTCTGACTGAATCTACTCGATATTAAAATTTCGTGAGACATATTTTAAAATGTTTATACGACGACAAGTGAGTGAAACCGTTATCGTATAAACATTGAATCTACTATTTACGTAACGAATACTCCTATAACAAATATATTTACGCTTCTTAGAGGTAAAGGGCATTTATAAATCGTAAATGATTTTGTTCTTCGTGATAAAGTTAATGTAAATACAAACAATCATACACACATACATACAAACATTTGGCTTGTGCGATCACGTCAGTTTATTTTTAACAAAAGCGCGTGGAAACATTGGCGATGTGATTTATTTATGAAACTGACACTTTTTAAACAAATGACGATATTTTGTTACAATTCGTCAAGCTTATCTAGATGGCAATATATTTCAGTGTTTACATTTTAAATGGCGTGGCGTACATATAAATCCTTCTAAACCTAAGCGGATAATATTTATTTTGAATTCGGGCATTTTGAAATGAGAATTGAAGGAAATATTAGTCAATAGTTTTGGACGTGTAGGGGTGTGGCCCTATTTTCGGGCTGGCCTAATAAGGTTTATGTTCAAGATGTTTAAATTTCTCAAAAGATTACAAAAATAATCACATAATTCAAAGGAGAGGGTAATTAATAATTGTACAAAAATTACAAAGCCAATTCTAAACCACTACTTAAATCGCGCTCGCGCTCGAGAGGAGGCCTGTGCCCAGCAGTGGGACGTATATAGGCTGAGATGATGATGATGATGATGATGATGACTTAAATAGTCTGTCCACGAAACGCAGCGCTTTTCGTGTTAGGTATTTCGCTTTTTATTTAGCATCGACGCGTGTATATATTAGTCTATAATATAATGTGTGTGCTTCAAATGCTGTATATATATATGCTTATAGTCTGTATCTTTAGGTATTTAAATAAAAGTAAACAAAATCTACGCTAGTTGAGGGTAGGCGAAAAAATACATAATCTAATGACGACCGGTCTGGCCTAGTGGGTAGTGACCCTGCCTATGAAGCCGATGGTCCCGGGTTCGAATCCTGGTAAGGGCATTTATTTGTATGATGATACAGATATTTGTTCCTGAGTCATGGTTGTTTTCTATGTATTTAAGTATTTATATATTATATATTATATATATCGTTGTCTGAGTACCCACAACACAAGCCTTCTTGAGCTTACCGTGGGGCTAAGTCAATTTGTGTAAAAATGTCTTATAATATAAAATAAAAAAAAATAATGTAGTTAAAGTCAGGTTGTTCAGTGACAGATCCAGCCGGTTTTGTATTTGGTTGGTTAACCAATAAATGTTATAACTACCCGAAAATGTACAAATTATTTCTTTACTTTTATTTAAATACCTAAAGATACAGAGTATAAAGTCGAACAACTATCTGATTTATTTATACGGTTTAAAATAGATATTTCACAATTTGATGGCGCATAAGAAAAGTTCGAAAGAAAAATAAAAATGTTTTACGATATGAATATACTTAATGTGAACTGATCTAGACACGCGGCAGCGTGTCAAGCCAAGTTCAAGCAAAGGAACTGGCTAGCCAGCGCCGAGTGTAATATTACACGAACCACTTGGTGCCACTTTTGACCCTTCTATAACTCAAAACATCTTTGACGTAAACACATAAAACTACGTGTGTTTAATTATATCCATAAGGATATCTAGAAGCCCAAATTTCATGAAGCTAGCTCAAACGGTTATAAAGGTATGAAGGTCAAAAAGTCGTAAATTTTAAGACTGACTTATGACTTATAGTACCTAAACCTAACCTACTTCCAGATGACCTAGAAGGATGAAATTTGGAATCCAGCTTGGTTATTGTATGTAACCGTAGGAAAAAATCTAAAAATAAAATAAAGTTAAAAAATAGGGGGGGTCCCCATACAAAAAAACCACTTTTTATTGGGACTGACATATAAGTACCTAAACCTAACCTACTTCCAGATGACCTAGAAGGATGAAATTTGGAATCCAGCTCGGTTATTGTGTGTAACCGTAGGAAAAAATCTAAAAATAAAATAAAGTTTAAAAATAGGGGGGGTCCCCATACAAAAAACCATTTTTTATTGGGACTGACATATAAGTACCTAAACCTAACCTACTTCCAGATGACCTAGAAGGATGAAATTTGAAATCCAGCTAGGTTATTGTGTGTAAGCGTAGGAAAAAATCTAAAAATAAAAAAAAAGTTAAAAAGTAGGGGGGGTCCCCATACAAAAAAATATTTTTTTATTGTAGCGTTGGAACCGTTACAAGCAGATATTTGAAACTACCCCAATATATGTATTATTATATTTGCTATATTAAAATAAAGTTTAGTCAAAAAATAAGTGGTGTCCCCATACAAAAAACTTGTAATACGCTCTAAACAACCGGCCAACGATGTGTCGTCGGCGGCGCGCGGCACCACATAATTATACAAAGAACAGAAGTAAAAACCATACAGCGGAAACACAAGAAAAAACATTAAATCTCAATACCTGCCTAGTTTTCTTTACAAAAAGTATTGATATCCCACCAAAAACATAAATGTAAAAAAGAAGAGCCAAGTTCAATACAAAAATTATGCTTGGCTGTGGGGCTCGCCGCAAAAAGAATGGAGATCTAAATGAGTGCCACTGCCAAGTTCTATGCAAAATCCAAATATGTATTTATAGGAACAAAATAACATTATAAACAAGTATTAAACTCTATTTCTTTGCTTTATTGGATACCTATAACAATTGCTGTTATTTAAAAAAATGTGAGATCTTAAAGTAGGTTAGATTTGGCTTGGCCAGGTTTTATCAGAATTACAATATAAATAAAATGATTGATATAATGAAAACTGGCCAAGTCAAATCTAACCTACTTTAAGATCTCACATTTTTTTAAATAACAGCAATTGTTATAGGTATCCAATAAAGCAAAGAAATAGAGTTTAATACTTGTTTATAATGTTATTTTGTTCCTATAAATACATATTTGGATTTTGCATAGAACTTGGCAGTGGCACTCATTTAGATCTCCATTCTTTTTGCGGCGAGCCCCACAGCCAAGCATAATTTTTGTATTGAACTTGGCTCTCCTTTTTTACATTTATGTTTTTGGTGGGATATTAATATACATCGGCATGTTTACGTAGCTCTTATGGCTCTACACGATGGGCCAACGCCGGCCACTCCGAGGGACGCATTTATGCGTTAGAGGGAGCAAGTGATATTGCTATCTCATTCTACCGCATAGCTGCGTCCCATGGAGTGGCGGGCGTTGGCCCATCGTGTAGAGGAGCCATTAGAATAACATCATTTTGGACAAAAAGTCCTTAAATATGACATTTTCCTTGTTTATAAAATAAAATATTGAAACAGAAACGTTTGATAGAGGAAACGGGGGATAAGTTACATACCTACTTATATGTATTACTTATGTGTTGTTGTATGCTTATTGCTCTATGGAAGACAATATAATAATCATCAATAGCAGCGAATGAAGCTTCGTGCCTAAAGTATCTGTCACTCTGAGATACTTTTCCAAGTCCATACTTCCATACTATACTAATGCGAAAGTGTGTCTATCTGTTAAGTAACTTCTTCACGCTTAAACCGCTGAACCGATTTGGACTAAATTTGGTATGGATATAGTTTTGGCCCCGAGAAAGGACATAGGGTAGTTTTTATCAATCATCATCATCATCCCACCCAAAGTCGCGGGACCTCACACCTCCAAGAAGCTAGTAGGGATATATCTCTACAGTTCGCCTCTTTCTCGTTCAAAAGTACTTGTCACAGTTTAATTGTTGTACATAAAAATACATATTTAATATTAAGTTATAAGTGAATGGTAGATACTTTTGGGGTGTAGTCTGATCCACTACTTTTGATCCTGACTATTTTTATTCTTACTTATATTCTTTAATTCTTAATAATAAAATTTGACATCTTCTTCTACAATAGTCCCAATGCCTGCTGCGACCGGTTCACGGGTGTCTATTGTTGCGCCTGTGAACGGGTTCCAGCAGGCGTTCTACATGACATTAAAACTCTCCAAAGGGCCTCTACGTGTTGGATCTATATCCCCACGCAAGCCTATCAAAAGACCGGGATTTATAGGCCCGTGAAGTCCAAAAAAAAAAAAATTTGACATTACCAGTGGTGTAATGTTCGATAAAAATGTACCTATTTGCAATTTTGCTAGTATTATGTTTTATCAGCAAACAAATGATGACTGATTGATTAACAGTGTAGGGGAGACCGAGGTGAGTTGTGACAGAGGAGAGTTGGAACATCGTCGAATTTTTGGATTCTATTAACTAGAAACTAGGTCGCAACAGTGTGCGTTTGTTAAGCTTGTAACTTGAACTAACAAACGCGCGCTATTGCGACCTAGTTTCTAGTTAATAGATTGTCACAACTCACCTCTCTGTGAACTTTGTCCACCCCCCCTCTACCCCTAACTTCATTAACTTCATTAGGATTATCCTTATATCTATTTTTGTGAACTACACGCAAAGGCTCAAGGTAGTAATTTACTTAAGGTACTAAAGTCACGCTTAGAATCGTGCGAAGCGAGTGTTGAAACTAGAGAAATTAAATAAAATTAATAAAAAAAAACAGAAATGGTAACAGAGGAGTTAATACTGCGGTTATTATAATGTACATAACAATTTACCCCTTACTCATAAAACCGTAAAAGCCTTAATTAAGCCAAAATGAGGCAAGGGAAAACCGAGAGCACGCCACCCAGTCGGTCGACCTAGGTATCGATCGATGGGCGGATGTGGTGGACGCTGATCTGCGCGAGCTCCGGGTTGAATACTGGCGAGAAACGGCACAGGACCGGGATCAGTGGCGAGCAGTCGAGTTTGAGGCCAGGACACACTTTGGGCAATGGGGAGACTCCTCCTTTCGGGCAAATTTGGCTCCAATCGGCTCAGCATTGCTCCAAGCAATTATTAGGGTTGGACGTGTTGGCACCACTTGACGTCTTTTTGCGTGCTCGACCACAGATAAAATAAAGACTTGTATTTTGACAACCCTAAATAGCCGAAAGGGATAGTGTCATACATTAGAAGATACCATGATTCGTCCCTGAATCGCGTCAAACTTTGGTTTTGTAGGAAGTGTCCTTTCTGTGCGGTAGTACTATTATTGATTCTGTGCTTTGGGTTGCTGCGCCAGAGGAGTAAGTAAGTAAAATGACAAGAATGCAGCCTTAAGAACTCGTTACTTAAACCTGTCCTAACAGGTTTAATCCAGTTCCCGCAGATCCCGGCCGATTAGCAAGACGGATACCGACTTTCCATGCAATGTTCAAAGATCGGGGATCTTTGCGCTATCTAGGCCTCTATTTGGCTAAAACTGATGTTTATAGAGATAATACAAATGTTGAATTTTATAACAAAATTCAGTTAAATAAATAGAACAACATAAAAACCGGGCAAGTGCGAGTCGGACTCGCGCACGAAGGGTTCCGTACCATAAAGCAAAAAAAAAAACGGAAAAAAATGCAAAAAGAAAACGGTCACCCATCCAAGTACTGACCACGCCCGACGTTGCTTAACTTTGGTCAAAAATCACGTTTGCTGTATGGGAGCCCCACTTAAATCTTTATTTTATTCTGTTTTTAGTATTTGTTGTTATAGCGGCAACAGAAATACATCATCTGTGAAAATTTCAACTGTCTAGCTATCACGGTTCGTGAGATACAGCCTGGTGACAGACAGACGGACAGACGGACGGACGGACGGACAGCGAAGTCTTAGTAATAGGGTCCCGTTTTACCCTTTGGGTACGGAACCCTAAAAAGTACAAGGTGCAAGGTTTAGATATTTTTAATTTTCAAAATGAACAAAAAAAATGGTACCTACCATTTGATTATTTACCTAGATTTTATAGGAAAATAAATTGCATTGCAACTACATCTAGATCATCATTATCATCATCATTTCAGCCTATATACGTCCCACTGCTGAGCACAGGCCTCCTCTCAAGATACATCACTGCAATATTTCAAATAATTATTTTCTTGTTTACCATACTTGAAAACGGTTTTATCGTACACTGTAATTGGCGTCAAATTGGTATCATATTTTAAAACTCGGTATACGCTTCTCGTAACCTGAAATAATTCATATTTTGGTAGTTAAAATACAGCAGTTGAAAATGTATACAAAATGTAATTAAGTTCTTAAATATTTCCACCCTTTCAGTTCAATGAGCGCGCTCCCGATAATCATTAAAAACCTTTTAAAGTACTATTAGTTACCATCGACGTGTCAAAAACTGCCCCTGAATAATTTATATGACGTCATCCGAAAGATTATGATTTATGGTCCAATTCGCCCTCCTTCCCCCTTCATATTGGAGAATATTCCCTAGTTTTTGTCTCCCTTTTTTCGGCAATTGAATTTGCGTAGCTTTTTATAAGGAAATGTGTGGGATTAGGAAAGATAGGGAAAAATATGTTTTGTTTTGCCATGGTTAATGATGTCTTTAGGAAGAAACCGGGCAAGTGCGAGTCGGACTCGCGCACGAAGGGTTTCCGTACCATAAAGCAAAAAAAAAAAACGAAAAAAATGCAAAAAGAAAACTGTCACCCATCCAAGTACTGACCACGCCCGACGTTGCTTAACTTTGGTCAAAAATCACGTTTGCTGTATGGGAGCCCCACTTAAATCTTTATTTTATTCTGTTTTTAGTATTTGTTGTTATAGCGGCAACAGAAATACATCATCTGTGAAAATTTCAACTGTCTTGCTATCACGGTTCGTGAGATACAGCCTGGTGACAGACAGACGGACAGACGGACGGACGGACAGCGAAGTCTTAGTAATAGGGTCCCGTTTTACCCTTTGGGTACGGAACCCTAAAAAATGGCAATAGGATTTGAATAAGCGAGTACCTTTGCTAGTTAGTACCTTACAAACGGAATCTTCTTATTTTGGGTCCGCTGTTAGCGAAATCGCCTTCCTCGTTTTCCTCTCTGGATATTAACATTATTGAAAATATTTTCACGATCCCGTTTTTTTTTTATTGTAAATACTTAACATAGAACTATAAAATATGCAAATACAAAGATTCGCCAAACTGCGGTGCAGTTTGTTTATAGTCTCTCTCTTGCACACTCAAATGTTCATTTATGTACATGATGGCTTCCCTTTTGCACATTTCAATTAGGGTAATAAAGCATCTCTAGATCTCTCTCTACTCTAGATCTGTTCTAGTGCTTGCGCCAATACACGATGACCAAAAATAATCGGCTGTTTCATACATTTTGGTTGGGCCATTTTCTATGGGAGGGTCAATTTTTTATTCGCGATTTCGGGGTTGGGTTCATAGTAAAAGTTGCTCAGTATAATCCCAAAACTTACCTGGCAACGGGAATGCACTTATTTTTAGGCAACCGTGTAAATGGCGGCCTCGTAATGTTTGTAACCGTTTCATAAAGCGTAGTCTATGTTCTGAAATCAATGAATAGTTAAACCCGTTTGTGTCAACTCGCACCACGTTCGAATAAACATTCCAAATCAACTAGACTGAATACGATACGATGTTGTTGTAGGGTGACCAACAGAAATGTGTCGTAGGGAATATGACTAAAGGATGACTCACTATAGACCGAGCCGTGTCCGGGACGGAGCTTCCAGGGATTACTTTTCTATGACATGAGCGATCACGTGATGCTTTCCATAGAAAACGATGTGCCTAAAGTTCCGGCCCGGACATGGCCCGGTCTAACTTGAATCGTCCTTAACGCTAAGGATGGTCCGTGGCCGGGTCGGAGCGTACGAAACTTTTTCTATGATGGCTGACCGGTGGTCACGTGATTCTATAGAAAATGAATTGTCGGACTCGTTGGTCCGGACCCGGACCGTTCTAGTGTGAGTGATCCTTCAGGTTTTTTTGTCTCCAATTCGATAGTAAATAAGTAACAAAAATTAAAATATCTCAATATCTCCGAAATTATTGTCACAGTGTCACAAAATACAGTAGCAGGAACGGACCGCCAACCGCACACGTGGCTCCTCTATTATTACCATGGCAGTTTATTAACCCGGGGACACACTAGGGAACAAATGTCCAGCGACATGTGTCGGCGACAAGCCAGGCGAAGTCGAGCGATTTCGCTTGACATGTCTGGCGATATCACGCGGCATAATTCAGTAAGTCGTGTAACAATTCAATTCAATCCAAATATACTTTATTCATGTAGGCCTGGCAATAAGCACTTATTGATAATTTAGTAATATGGTTTGGAAGTTTGATAAAATCTTACACAATTACCATGATTACCATTCATGAATGATTTTTTAATTTTGTAGAGCCGAGTGAAGGGCAATGCGAGCTTTATGTTTATTTCTAGTATTACATAATATTATGAATGTCACAATTTTTCCTAAAACTAACTGTTACTGTTGCTAACTTCGCGAAACTTCGCCTGACATACTGGAGACATTGCATGACTTATAACAAAAACACTGACACTTATGACACACACTGACGACATATCGCGCGGAACGAAGTCCGGCAACATTGCGTCACTACATACTATCCGATGTCGCTGGCAACACGTGTCGGGACATGTCGAGCGTCGCTCTGGCGACTCGTGTCGTGGAACATTCATCCTCTAGTGTATCCCTGGCTTTATGGCTTTGCCAAAATATTCATGTCAGTACGCTTTGTAGTTCATCGTATCGTTACATTAGCGCTTAATTACACGAAAACCGCAGCAGTTGTGTTTCATCATATTGTGTACGTGCAGAAGTTAATGTTTGAGAGATTATTGTGAAGTACCCAATTTGCCCTGTCAAGTTTACAATCGTATCATCATAATCTCAGCCATAAGACGTCCACTGCTGAACATTAGGCCTCCCCCTTGGACCTCCATACGTGCCGGTTGGAAGCGACCCGCATCCAGCGTCTTCCGGCGACCTTAACAAGGTCGTCTGTCCACCTTGTGGGTGGACGTCCTACGCTGCGCTTGCTAGTCCGTGGTCTCCACTCGAGCACTTTTCGACCCCATCGGCCATCTTCTCTGCGTGCAATGTGGCCTGCCCATTGCCACTTCAGCTTGCTAATCCGGTGGGCTATGTTGCCCGTACAATCGTATATTTATATGAAAAATAATTATAAATAATGCAAGCAGATATTAATAAATACTATGATATGATGTACCTGCTAAATGGCTATTTCACTTATGTGTATTGCCTAAATAATCAATGAATTTATGTAGTCAGCAATATTGTTCGCTTAGCACCTTTTCATACAAACTTCTGTGCAGGGGGACTTTTCGCTGCAGCTGACTCTACCTACCCAATTTGGCATGTAAAATAGGTACCACAAAATACTATCGGCCCTATTAGAACTTTAAGATACGTCAGTTAATAGATCTAGAAAAGATATGGATTAGATATGTCAGTGTCAAAACTGACATTTCTTCAAATAAAAACGTCACTTTTGACACTGACATATCTAATCCGTAACTTTTCTAGATCTATTAACTGACGTATCTTAAAGTTCGAATTGGGCCGTATGTTTCATGAGTAAAAATCTGAATCTGATTCATACTATTGATACTTGCTACTTCTAGTTCAAGCTATGTCTGTGGTTGAGATAAAATTGGGTGCCATCAGCGGGCCGTAGGTGTTCATAATGAGTGTTTTTCAATTAATAATAATTAGATCTATATATTCCCACGCACGCCTTATGCGGGCTGAAATGACCGGGCTTGAAACTCGAGACTTTGTTACGGAGATATAAATAATAATAATCAGACCCCGTTATCAGTGGTGACAGATTAATGAAATGCAAGGGTTGACACTCCCTCATCGTGCGGGTAAAATTCCGCACGCTAAAAAAACTGCATTGTAATTGCATTGGGTAAAAGTACGCATGTGGACCCTGATTGTTCACATCAAGAAATTTTCAATGGAATTGTCCCACAGCGGGGCACGGCACTCCTCTTTTTTTTTAAAAAAAAGCTAGTGGTAAATATCAAATGATATTCCTTACATAAGTACCGAAAAACTCATAGGTACGAGTCAGTATTTGAACCCGCGACCTACGAATTGAGAGTTGGACGTCCCACCCCTTCTCAATTAAAATCAATCGTTTTTCAATTAAAATCACGTAATTGCTCCCAGTAATTTTAATAAAACTGGTAAATTGTTTTCAAAATAATTGCTTCGAAGCCATTAAGGGTCTTTTGATGTTGAAAACGTGGGTAAAATAGCTGATAATTTTACATAAATTATTTAATAATTAAATATTACCTTGTTTAGTATTAAATGCCGCGTGTTATAAGCCTGTAAATACATCTAAGCAGGATATATATATACCGGGTGTAGCCTATAATATGAGCAAAAAATTAAACTATAGGCTGTACTCCTCATACTGACCAACATTTGTTCAGCGGCTTTTAAAAATAACTTGTGGTTTGATTTTTAATACACTTTAAAGTTTATTCCAAGACGCAATGTATCGCGCATTTTGTTATGTTTAAGGCGTGACAAGCAACGTCAATCACAATGATATGGCGTGGCGATGGCGTCCATTGAAGATAATATTTATTTTGTATGAAAAATATAGTCTAAATACTGCAATTAATTGTTAGTTGCAATGTTAATTAATAATTTTTTAAAGTTGTTGAACAAAAGTGTCACCGTTTGAGGAGTACAATATATGTTTTAATTATTTGCTCGTGTTACAGGCCACACCCGGTATAGCCAAACTGATTAATTTTTTTTACCTAAGTCGTAGTTGCTCGGGAGCCCAGAAGGCTGGCCGCATTGCCCCACTAGATGGCAATGCTGATCCGTTGGGCAAAATATTGGCCAGCCCTCTGGCCAATATTTCTGGATTTATATCGCCTGTCACATTCGCACTTACATACTTGTCAGAACGTGACAGGCATGGCGCCAGGCGATAAAAATGTGACTATGTTATAACCGCAGGTCTTCTCTACGGTGCGGCAGGCGTGGCTCACTCCGCGATTTCGTCGCTTTGCTGCAGGTAGCTAAAAGTACATCCGTTCGACCCAAATTTTGGGGTTTGCCATAAGCCGCGCGTGGCGCTGTCGCCACCTAGCGGCCATATCTGTGCTGATCGTGACAGACGCGTTTTGTTAGAGAGTGAGTCTTCTGTACCTAGTACTATTATTTATTCTGTGGGTGCGGTCACTAAACTCGGCATAATACGAGTATAAACTAGACCCACAGCTCGTTCACATTTCAAGCAGCTAGTTAAGGCGACTTTAGGGTGCGATGCTGGAAAGGCACTTTATGGCTCCTCTATACGATGGGCCAACGCCGGCCACTCCAAGAGACGAATTTATGCGTTAGAGGGAGCAAGTGATATAATTGGAATAGCCGGCGTTGGCCCATCGTGTAGAGGAACCGTTAGACACTCGCCAATTTTTACTTCATTTAAGAGGGCACCCATACTTTTAGATAATATTTTTTCTAGAAGCCATTGGTACCTATTAGGTATTATGAAAGGGTTTAATTTTTTCTCTGTAGTTTAGATACATAAATTCAAATATATTATAATTTATTTTTAAATAAATAATTTCGCAAATTGTTGCAAAAAACGTAAAATATCGCTAGAAATATTTTCAGAGCTATATTTGCATGTAAATATACAAAGTACAGAGTAAATTGAAGAAGAATGACTCAGTTCAATAAATAGACAGAAAGAATCATACTATCTTTGTCTTACACTAGTACTAGCACCCAAAACAAAAGGATGAGTATAGTTTTCCTGGTTCCTACTGACTGACAAATTGGTTTGACCAACTATATCTTACATTAATTATTTTTCCTAACTCTACTAGTGACGTCATATCAGAATTTTGTAGTCAGAGCCCCCTTAAAAGTCCCCAAGTAGGTACCTTAACAGCTATCGTGACTTGCGGGTTAAAGGGCCGCCAGGGCCGGTGATAACGTCGTGTAAGGGTTAAGGTCAAGTGCGAGGGATAACTCGACACGGCCCTTAGGTGAAGGGTTTAAAATACCAACTGGTAATTGCTTCCCAGCTCGAGTATTCTCAAGGAGAAGATAAAATTAAGTAAAACATTTTAAGTAAAATAATGTTACTTTTCCATTTAAAATCTTAATCTGTATATTTTTCGCCGTTTGGCGTAGAGACTCTGGGACCGTGGGGGCCTATCGCAAAAACCTTCTTTAAGGAAATGTCCCAGCGCCTCATTGACACCTCAGGTGACCGGAGGGCTGGCAGCTACCTCGGCCAGAGAATATTCCTTGCCGGCGTCTATATTTCCGTGTTCTTATAACCCGGCAACCTTCAAATCAAGAGTGAACAGGCACCTTCTGGGCGAGCTCGCTCCATCGTAGGCCACGTCTACGCCTCGGTTAGTCTGTGGCCATGAGTAAGCCCATTCATAAAAAAAATAAAAAATAAGCCTGGCCATCAAAAAAGGGAACGCTGCCAGCCTTCTGGGCACCATAACACATGAAGGTGACCTGGGGAGCACTTATAAGTTTAGTTTAAGATTTGTTATAGGTATTTTAGTTCTCATTTTAACGTTTAGTTCTTTTTTTTTGTTTGTTATTAATAAATTTATATTGTATATTTTAAGAATATACAAAAAAGTTACAAGTTCTATAGTGTTCTGTTCTATTATACAGGGTGTTTGGTACATCGTTTGCCAAATTAAAACAGCAGATAGGTTGAGTCATTTGCTATCTTCTCATGCCTAGAAAACCAAAATTGGCCATGGTTTTTTTTCACTTCTATGCAATTTGTTCGTATATTTCAAATTTTTACTTGCGTAGTAGTAAAAAAAAACCATGGCCAATTTTGGTTTTCTAGGCATGAGAAGATAGCAAATGACTCAACCTATCTGCCGTTTTAATTTGGTAAACGATGTACCAAACATCCTGTATATACTTACCATTGTATATTTTAAGAATACACAAAAAAATTACCTACAGGTTCTGTTCTGTTCTATTATATTCTGTGGCGCAGTCCAGTGAAGCTAATTAGTTTAGGGGCAGTCCGAAGTAGTTTAGTTCCAGTAGTTGCGCAATTGCTAGCACAGGCTAAACGCATCACCGACTAATGTGCTTACATGGACGTTCAAAGTCAAAGAAACTTTCAATTTGGTGTAGCAATGAGAAAGGAAAACTGAATAAAACAGGGTTCTCTAAAGAGCTATCGTACCGTATGTTTAAGGCCTGTGCACATTGGCTGCGTGTGCGTGACGTGCGCGTGCGGCGTTGTACCCAGTATACAGAGGTGCTACCGCGAAAACCGAAATTCGCAAATTGCGGGGATTTTTCTCTGTCACTCTAATTACGCCGTCATTGGAGTAAAAGAGAAAGATCCCCGCAATTTGCGAACTTCGATTTTCGCGCCTACAGCCCTGATCCTTTCGAGAGACGGCACACCGGCACACATTTTAGCGCACGCGCAAATGTTGGAGCCGCACACGCACACGTCACGCACACGCAAGGCGGTGTGCACATGCCTTTAGACTACAGTGCGACATAAAATAGTGAAAATAAATGAGGGCGCCACTTTCTACGTATCTGTCACATTTTTTAAGTAAAATGCTTAAATTTAAATTTAGTATGGATTTTATTAGTTCCATTTTATTTAATTTCTACTATTTTATGTCGCAATACATCGAGTACATTGACCATAAATGAAAACCAATATTGATGCACGGATTTTTGACGTTTGCAACTGTAATGCCGCGCTGCAATACTAACCCATAAACCCATTTAAATCCAACCTTAAGTAAATATATAAAAGAATATCAAACGTAGAGCGCCCAGTGCGACATATAATGGTAGAAATTAAATGAAATGGAACTAAAAAAAAATATAATAAATTGTTGCCATAAAAAAATGTGGCACCGTCTATAGTTTTTAGGGTTCCGTACCCAAAGGGTAAAACGCGACCCTATTACTAAGACTCTGCTGTCCGTCCGTCCGTCCGTCTGTCAACAGGCTGTATCTCACGAACCGTGATAGCTAGACAGTTGAAATTTTCACAGATGACGTATTTCTGTTGCCGCTATAAGCTATAACAACAAATACTAAAAACAGAATAAAATAAAAATTTTAATGCGGCTCCCATACAACAAACGTGATTTTTGACCGAAGTTAAGCAACGCCGGGCGGGGTCAGTACTTGGATGGGTGACCGTTTTTTTTTGCCTTTTTTGCATTATGGTACGGAACCCTTCGTGCGCGAGTCTGACTCGCACTTGCCCGGTTTTTACAATTTCTTGTCGGACTATATGTAAGATATGGGGCAATCAGTTGATGCTCCATACATGCGCGGCATTCATCACGTCGAATATCGAGAAAGCTCAATCCATCGCGGGAAGTGTATTGCACAATTTGCACACAACTGATGAAATGTAGGCATGTGTTATTGAGATTATGTTTGACTATATACTTATATTAAACTTTTATTACCTTTTAACCGCCAGCAATTTTTGAACGAGCGTGCTCGTGTCGCCACAGTCAGTAATTGTACCACGCAGAGTAAGGTTGGCATAGTTACGGGAGTTATAAATGTGCTGTAAAAACCAAATCAGATCTTTGTCTTATTTATCAGACTGTGGCGAAATGAGCTGGATATGTAATGTCTTATATATCAGACTCTGGCGGTTAAAGGGTTAACACATAATCTAAACATAAAACTAATTAAAAATTGTATGATTATTTATGTACCTTTAACCTTTTGTATAATAAATAAATATATATTAAAAATTGAACTTAAATATTAATTAAATATGTATAAAATAAACTACCTACTGAAACCCCTCCCGGGCTGTCCCCGACGCAAATTATTTTACGTCTCGTCTTCTATAATAATAGGTAATAATTAGTTTAAACTGTAATTTAAATTAAATTTAAAACTTCGCGGATATTTGATTAGGAACTGTCTTTTTTGGAATATTTTAATTTCCATTTATCGATTTGGAAATACCGCAATTTTAGTTATAATAAAATCTACGACAGTAGGTACTTCTGTACTTACTCTTATTTTTCACCTAGGTACAGTCGTGTGTAAAAATATGTCCCATTTATGTCAGTGAATTAAGAAATATGGGACATATTTTTGAGTAAGTTGTATGCACTCATACTTTTAAACTTGACTGTACCTAAATATTAATAGGTATTTGAGTAGTTACTTATAAGTACATTACCTAAATCCATGACCATATTTTCACGCCTCATCAGTCAAAGCTAATACATAAGAAAGCATGTATCCCATTCAAATCACTCGACAGGTCAACTCGAGTTTTAGTTAATCGATCTGTTTCCGTTATGATACTGAGTCAGCGTCAAAAGTGACATTTCCTCAGCCAAAAACGTATCATATCGGAAACAGATCGAATGACTAAATCTCGAATTGCCCTTTAAGCCACATTGATCAATTAATTAATTGCGTCAATTTATCCAATACAGAATCAAGATATCCGGAATTCTGTGACCTTTATTGTGAGTAAACATTCACTCAATCATTCATTCAGTCAATAATTATGCCGCTCATTCACTCCACGGTAATATTTGTGATTTATAGCGATTATTAATTTGGTATGCACGCTCCAGTGTCGAAGAGGTATTAGAATAAGAAAATTCACTTTTGACTAAACGTTTTTATACATATAAATAGCAATCTTGCGAAATAAAATCTTATGCGGATTCTGAGAAGGAATAATATAAAAAATCCTGGACTTAACACATTCAGGGCTTAGAACCCGACAGTCGGGTACACTGTTCGTAGCGACTACGCGCGCGGCGAAAACGTGGCTACGCGCTACGAGCGTACCCGTAACACTTTGTGGCAATCTGCCGTATTCGAACTTCAAGATATTCACAAGAGACGACACGTACTAGATCCTTTCTAGATACATACATTATAGTTTAGATATCAACTAGTTCTCTTTTGCAGCGCAATTCGGGCAACCAATGTCACTTTTGCGTTAGATAGAGTAAGATATTTATTAGATGTGAATTGGATCTCTAAGTCATATCCTGTGGAAATCGTTTAAGAGTATCTCCAGAATGTCAAATTTGACAGGTTAGATCTTAAACATATCGTTATCGTATCTGAATAGGTATGTGCACTATATTGTACGTCTTGAGTTGGAGCTCTTTAATGAGTCTTTTAATCTAATAGATATCTATTTCAAAATCCGAATCGGGCCCATAATGGCCCAAATGAGCTTTTATCGTACCAAACGAACTTTCTTCTTACAGACTATTCTGTGCAACCATCGAACGCGCATCAATAAGGTTCCGCTCTGAATACCTGAACGTCTCGGAAACGGAAATGAAATCTCCGCATTTTCGGTCACAAAATATTTAGTCACAAAATGTCAACTTACAAAGTTAGTCGTGCAAGTTTGTTTTAATTTAGTACATTCTTAGCAAGTTTTAAGTAGTTCCGACGAGGCATAAACAGTTTTATTGTCCTGAATTTTGCAACATTTTGAAGTCTTCCGAATTCGCCACCCGAAACCGACCAGGGGGCCGATTTTTGAATTTCGACCACTCGATTTCGTGTATTTCGTTAACCTCTAGCCGCCCATACGTCAAACCTTGCCAAGCAAAATGAAATTTTATTTTATCAACACAAAGTTCAAATTAGAATGGAACAGGAGACCTTTTTATAGGTCTCTGGGCGGCTAGAGGTTAAATAATATATCTAAGTACTACTAGGCTTTTCAATTCTACTAATAGAATTGAAATTGAGTGGTCAATACCACGAGATTCCAAATTTCGATCGCTCGCATTTCAAAAATTAGCATTACGCCGTTTTCCACCGATTTTCGAGTGACGAAATCGAACGATCGAAATTCTAGTGGTATTGACTATCACTCGATTTTAATTCTATTAGTAGAATTTAAACGCCTAGTAGTGGAGATATCATTTAACAAAATATATGAAATAGAGTGGTCGAATTTCAAAAATCGGCCCCCAGTAGAAGCTCCGAGCAGAAGTTTTGTATGTTAAACCTTCTCTTTTTCTTTAAGTATATAATATTCGATATATTTTATTTGAGAGAATGGACAAGAGTCTCTGGGCAAGACGAGTCCTTGAATGGAGGCCCAGAGGGGCTACCGCGAAAACCAAAATTCGCACATTGCGGGGATCTTTCTCTTTTACTCCAATGAAGGCGTAATAAGGGTGACAGAGAAAGATGCCCGCAATTTGCGAACTTCAATTTTCGTGGTTATAGCCCAGAGCGGACACCCGAGACAGTGGTAGACCACCGCAGCGCTAGGATATTTGACGTTCATAAGCGCATTGTAAAGGCTCCTCTTCACGTTGGGCCAACCCCAACGCCAACGAGGGACGCATTTATGCGTTAGAGGGAGCAAGTGATATTGCTATCTCATTCTACCGCATGGCTGCGTCCCTCGTTGGCGTTGGCGTTGGCCCAACGTGAAGAGGAGCCTTAATATGCCTACTTGAGTAAACTATTTTTTTTTCATTAATTTTATATGCTATTAAAGCCAAAAATTTTTCTTTGCTAATCCGCGAAAAGATAACATGCTAAGCAATCAGTGCTAACCCGTTATACTTACTTGTGTATTTTTTACATGCAATTAATGTTCCCACCCTCCCACCGCAAGAATAAATACGCAAATAAATAAATGTAATAAATACACAAGTAAGTTTAAGTTTATCACGAAAAAAAAAAAACCGGGCAAGTGCGAGTCGGACTCGCGCACGAAGGGTTCCGTACCATAATGGAAAAAAAAGAAACAAAAAAAAAAGCAAAAAAGAAACGGTCACCCATCCAAGTACTGACCCCGCCCGACGTTGCTTAACTTTGGTCAAATATCACGTTTGTTGTATGGGAGCCCCATTTAAATCTTTATTTTATTCTGTTTTTATTATTTGTTGTTATAGCGGCAACAGAAATACATCATCTGTGAAAATTTCACCTGTCTAGCTATCACGGTTCGTGAGATACAGCCTGGTGACAGACGGACGGACGGACGGACGGACGGACAGCGAAGTCTTAGTAATAGGGTCCCGTTTTACCCTTTGGGTACGGAACCCTAAAAACAAGCAAGTATAACGGGTTAGCACTGATTGACTAGCACGTTATCTTTTCGTGGATTAGCAAAGTAATATTTTTGGTTTTAATTAATATGGATTTTGCAAAGTAACGCCTGATTCTATTCACTATTTATATTATGCTGTGTTGATAAACTGCATTGAAATTCCAAAAAAAGTTTTTGTACAAATGTAAAAGCGTCAAAAGTTTATCTGACGCGGGCTTTAAAATGATTGAAATGTATTGAGTTGTTATCGATTAATGAATCTGTTTCAATTTGAAATTGAAATTACTGTAATTATTTACCAAATACACTTTGAGGGTCAATTTTTGAAGAGGGTGTTTTTTCGACATTTGTATGGCAATTTTTTATTTTTGAATAATCTGATTTATAATCATCGTTTTAGGAAGGGTTTTTAATAACAAAAAATATACTGTAAGAGGCACCTCTGTACTTTTTATAGTTAGCTAGATATGGACGTTTAAAGATCGACATTTGTATGACACTATTTATGTTGTAAATATCAAAATATGCATAACTACTAGCGCCATCTATGCGCAACTTGTAAGAAACTTCTCAGCTAATAAATTGTCACTTTTTTCCATTCGAACCAAACTCGTCGTTTTATTTTAGGTTATGTGCTCCAGCCACTTAAAATTACTATTTTACAAGTTAATAGTCAGAATTATCAGCAAGGTTTTGTGTGATGGACTAAAGGACTTGTGTGTTTTACGATTGGACTAAAAAGTGAAGTAAAACTGTGTGAAAATAGTAATACGTGAAAACCGTTATTAAAAATCATGGCTGCTAGCTCAAGTTATTTAGTGAACGTACCGAAACTAAAAGGTCGCGAGAACTATAGTGAGTGGTGTTTTGCAGTCGAGAACTTTCTGGTGCTGGAAGGCATGGTTAAGTGTATAAAAAAGCCGGATGAAACAACGCCGGCGGCGTCAGCAACAGAAGATAGCAAAACGAAAGCTAAATTGATTTTGACAATAGATCCGTCTATCTACATTCATATAAAAAGTGTCACGACATCGTATGAGTTATGGACAAAATTGAAGCAACTATTTGATGACTCAGGCTTTACAAGAAAGATTAGCTTGTTGAGGAATCTTATATCAATTCGACTTGAGAACTGTACATCAATGGCGTCTTATGTGACTCAAATTGTCGAGACGGGTCAAAAATTGTCGGGAACGGGTTTCAACATAAGTGACGAGTGGATCGGTTCTATCATGCTAGCGGGCTTGAGTGATAAATATATGCCGATGATAATGGCCATAGAACATGCCGGCATAGAAATCACAACGGACGCCATTAAAGCTAAGTTGATGGACATGGAACCGGAAAATAGTGATGTGACTAACGCTCTAGCATGTTTCCGCAGCCAACATAAGAAAAATAACAAGTCTGTGGTTCGCAAGGATGGCGCGGCCGCACAGACGTCACCTGTCAATGTTAAGGAGAAACGAAACGTCAATGTCAAATGCTTTAACTGTAAACGTCATGGACATTATCGTAATCAATGCGACAAAGCCGACAAACTTGAAAACAAAACAAGTCATGCTTTTAGTGCTGTATTTTATACCGGAGACTTTCAGAAAAGTGATTTCTACGTTGACAGTGGTGCGAGTTGTCACATTACTTGCAATAAACATTGGGTGATTGATGCTTGTTATTCAGGCTCGTTTGATAAAGACATTATGGTCGCTAACAAGACTAGAGTGCCTGTTATATGTAGCGGAAACATGAATATCACGACTACAACTAAAGAGTGTGATTACGACATAGTGGTCGAAAATGTACTGTGTGTTCCTAGCCTGACTACAAACCTTTTGTCAGTTAGTCAACTGATAAAACAAGGAAATAAGGTGAAGTTTACGGTCAATGGATGTAAAATCTATAATAAGAAGAGGACATTGGTAGCTACAGCCACACTTATAAACGGTGTTTATAAACTGGACACAGTGACGTGTTTTGTGGCTTCTGTAGTGGAATCGCCGTCCCTTTGGCACCGTCGTCTTGGGCACGTTTGTAGTCATAGCATGAATAAAATGCAGAATGCTGTAGAAGGCATCAGGTTGGAAGAGAAGGCAGATATTAGCAAGTCAAATTGTGTTGTGTGCTGCGAGGGAAAGCAGAGTCGGTTGCCTTTTGCTAATGAAGGTAACAGAAGTACAGAGCTGCTGAATGTAGTGCATTGTGACGTTGCAGGCCCCATGGAAAGTCCGTCTCTGGGAGGCTCCAGGTACTTTCTTCTCTTTATCGATGATTACAGCCGCATGACTCATGTGTTTTTCTTAAAAAATAAAAGTGAAGCTCTACAGTGTTTTATGGAATATAAAGCAAAGGTAGAGAATTTTACATCAAAGAAAATAAGGAACCTACGCAGTGATAATGGTGGAGAATTTTGTAATTTAGATTTCGATAATTATTTAAAGCAAGCCGGAATAATTCATCAGAAGTCAAATCCATACACACCCGAACAGAACGGTCTGAGTGAGAGGACAATACGTACGGTCACAGAGAAGGCCAGATGCCTTTTGTTTGAAGCAAGTCTCGGCAAAGAATTTTGGGCAGAAGCCGTTAATTGTGCTGTTTATTTACAGAACCGCATTGTGAAAAATGGACTGAATGATCGTACACCGTATGAGCTGTGGACAGGGAAGAAGCCAAATCTTGCTCACATCAGAGTATTTGGCAGCACAGTCATGAAGCATATACCAAAAGAAAAGAGACACAAGTGGGACAAGAAATCAGAAAAATGCATACTTATTGGTTATCCTGAGGATGTCAAGGGGTACAGAGTATACAACCCTACAACTAGAAGTATCACAACTAGTCGTGATGTCATCATTATGGAAGATAAGTATACTTCCCAAGAAACTCTTGTTCCTGTGAATGATATGTTAGAAGAGGCTGCGCCGAGCCCAAGTCCGCAATGCCCAGAACCAGTGGGGGACACAGATCAGGTCAGTGAGCTAGAGGACTCATTTGTTTCCACAGGTAGCATAAATTTAAATGATGAAACTTATGTGCCCTCGGAGGAGTCGACAGTCTCTGATGAAGACCCAAATACAGAAAATAGAAGGGCTTTTCCAGTGAGACAAAGAAGAAAACCTGACATGTATGGTTTTATGTGTATGAATGATGTCCAACCTGATAATGAGCTCACACTGAAAGAAGCACTAGAAGGACCAGAGAAGGAGTTTTGGGAACAGGCTGTGCAGGACGAGCTGCAGAGTTTCCAGGACAACAAAGCTTGGGAAATTGTCGATGCTCCAAGTGGTGGGACAATAGTGAAGTGTAAGTGGGTTCTTAAAAAGAAGTGTGACTCAGACAATAAAGTGCGGTATCGGGCAAGGCGGGAGCGCCCAAGAAGGGAGACCTGTCCCAGTGCTCCAACTGGCGCGGAATAAACTTGCTGCCTGTCTGCTCCAAGGTGCTGTGTAAGGTTCTGCTGAACAGAATGTCGGCCGCTGTCGATTGCAGACTCAGGGATGAACAGAGTGGATTCAGAACGGGACGATCGTGTACGGATCAGATTAACGTCCTGCGCATGATCCTAGAGCAGTGTCATGAGATGAAAAGCGAGCTCCATGTCCTGTTCGTAGACTTCGAAAAGGCTTTTGATAGGGTAAAGTGGAGAAGCATATGGCGAATACTGAAGCAAAGGGGAATACCAGTCAAGGTCATAGAAATAATCAAGTGCCTTTATGAGGGATCCACTTGTCGAATAATGCACAGGGGCCAATTGTCAGATCCGATACCCGTCACTGCTGGAGTTAAACAGGGCTGTTTGCTGTCACCATTGCTGTTCCTGATTGTCTTGGACGATGTGATGCGCAGAGTTACCAGTCAAGGGGAAAGGGGGCTGCCCTGGGTCAATGGCAAAACCCTTGAAGATATTGACTTCGCTGATGACCTGTGCTTACTCGCTACGACACAAGACTATCTGCAGTCGAAGACCGATGACCTGGCCGATGCCGCAGGAAGAGAGGGATTGCGTATCAACTGTGCTAAAACGAAAGCTATGCGCCTGCACGCCCAGAATGCAACGCCTATTCTAGTAAACGGGGAGCCAGTTGAAGAAGTAACAAAATTTACATATCTGGGAAGTGTTATGAACCCCCTGGGAGGTGCAGAAGCGGATGTTGAAGCTCGCATCAATAAAGCCCGCGCCGCATATGCGCAGTTGAAACCCGTATGGACTTCCACAGTCATCACTCGCCGCACCAAGCTAAGGGTTTTCAACTCGAACGTAAAGTCGGTCCTCCTATATGGATGCGAGACATGGCCCGTCAAGCAAGACATAACCAGTAGACTCCAGGTGTTTGTAAACAAATGTTTGCGGCGAATCGTAGGAGTCTACTGGCCACGGACCATCTCCAATGTTAAACTATGGGAACTGACTGGCCAAAACCCTTTAGCTAAGGAGATACTTCTGCGGAAATGGCGCTGGATAGGACATGTTTTACGAAGGCCAAACAATCACCTATCCAAGCAAGGGCTGACCTGGAAAATTCCCGGAAAAAGAGGACAAGGTCGCCCACGTACCACCTGGAGGCGCACAGTGGAAAAAGAGGCGGCATCAGTTGGCCTCGGCTGGGCGGAGCTGGAAGAGGCCGCGCTGGACCGCGAAGAATGGAAATCCCTTCTGAGAGCCCTATGTCCCTGATGAGGGATAACAGGATATCATCATCGGGCAAGGCTCGTGGCTAAAGGGTGTACTCAGAAGTATGGTGTAGATTATGAAGAGACATTTTCTCCAGTAGTTAGACATACTACGTTAAGGCTTTTGTTTGCACTGTCAGTTCAGTTAAACTTAGACGTGATTCATCTTGATGTCAAGACAGCGTTTTTGAACGGGGACCTAGATGAGACTATATACATGCAGAAACCAGAAGGTTTAGCCTGTGCTGATGACAAAAAGGTTCTTAAATTAAATAAAGCTATATATGGTCTCAAACAGGCATCCCGTGCTTGGCATAAAAAAGTGGACAGTTGTATGTTAGCAGATGGTTATAATAAATCTAAAATAGAACCATGTTTATATACTAAAATTGTTGGTAATTATAAAACCATGGTAACATTATATGTAGACGATTTCTTGATTTTTTCAAATGACCCATCAGAATTAAAACATCTGAAAGAAATGTTAAGTAGTAATTTTAAAATTAAAGACTTGGGTCGAGTCAGAGAATGTCTTGGTATGTCAGTTAAATTTGATACAAAAAATAATATTGTTACTCTAAGTCAAGAAAAATATATTGATCAGATATTAAAGAAGTTCAATATGTTAGAATGTAAGACAGCAAATACTCCAATGGAGGCAAATTTGAAGAGTAAGAAGGAAAATGTTACATCCTGTCAAAATCCCTACCAACAGCTTATAGGTAGCTTAATGTATCTAGCGGTCCTAACACGACCTGACATAGCTTATTCTGTGTCATATCTTAGTCAATTTAATAACTGTAATAATGAAGAACAGTGGATTTATGCAAAAAGAGTTCTAAGATACTTAAAGAAAACTAAAAATGTAGGTGTAAGATATTGTAAAAATGGTAATGTCAATATTCAGGGCTTTGTAGATTCAGATTGGTGTAGTGATATTAATGATAGGAAATCATACACAGGGTTTTGTTTTACAATGTCTGGATCGGTCATATCTTGGAGCTGTAGTAAACAAAAATGTATATCGCTTTCAAGTACCGAAGCTGAATATGTTAGTATTTCAGAAGCCTGTAAGGAGGCAGTATATTTAAGAAACTTACAGTATGAAATCACACAGAAAATATATAAAATTACTTTGCATAATGATAATCAAAGTGCACACAAATTGTTAGTTAATCCTGTATTTCATAACAGAACTAAACACATTGATGTAAGATTTCATTACTGTAGAGACCTGATAACAAAAGATATTGTTATAGTAAAGTATTTATGCACAGCTGATATGCCAGCTGATTTACTTACAAAAAGTTTATGCACTGTTAAGCATTACAAATTTATGGATGCCTTAGGCATTGTAAGAGTGTAGCGGCAACCTTTATTTTGTTTTGCGATTTATTTAGTTATTTTAAGATATATTTTGAGTGGGGGTGTTGTAAATATCAAAATATGCATAACTACTAGCGCCATCTATGCGCAACTTGTAAGAAACTTCTCAGCTAATAAATTGTCACTTTTTTCCATTCGAACCAAACTCGTCGTTTTATTTTAATTTAGCCATTTATAAGGCGCTTTTGACATGTATAAGGCATTTTATCGACATTATATGGCAGTACCAACATGTATATGCCACTATTTATTATGTTTGTTGCATTTATAAGACCGTGAAGACATTTGTATGGCACCTACTCGACATCTGTATGACGCTATATCGACATTTGTATGCCACAATCGACATTTTTATGGTCAAAATAGCCGTATAAATGTCGCCATACAAATGTCGCGACATGTCGCCAATAATATTTTTTTGCGATATTTCCTACACAATACAACCGATTTACTTATGTATTTTACTATATATTTTGACACTATATTTGCAACTATTATTATAAAATAAACATTTTTATTTTAAAGCTTATAATACATTGAATGAAAATATATACATACCTAGTCTTATAGTCCTATGGATTTCGAGTTTTAGCCGTGGGACAGCAAAAAATGCCTATTTGAAAATTGACCCTTGAACGATATAAAACATTGCCAATGAATTAAAATTGAATCTTACCCACTATATACAGGTAGGGGTGCCTTTGTTTCCCATAAGTTAGGTTAGGTTTGGTTTGTTTTATGGCAATCCTGAAAAGTGACGCGTTTCTGAACAAAATAAATTGACTAATGAAAATGCGGGCAAACAATACATTGTGACTTATAACTTTTTGGGATACAATAGAGACCCAGATCACTGTCCTCTGGCGAACGCCATTAAATATAATCGCCTGCTCTTTTAGTACCTGCTTACAAACATTGTCATTTATTTTTATGGAAACTAAATATTTAGAGTCTGTTTGGAAATAGAAGAGTTGTGGAATGTATTGGGCCCCATAAATTCCACGACTCTTCTCTTTCCGCACAGACCTTAAGGGCTCGAAAGACGCCAGATGTGGGGGGGGGGGCTAAGCCCACAAGATGACAGAACCTAAAGCCTGACCAGTAATATAAATGATCATTGTCAGGGCGCTGTTATTCTTATGTATAGGGTGACAGCTCAGTATAGTATAAAAAAAATAGTGTCAGTGAAATTCCGCAACATGGCGCGTGATCATATATTCCTGGTCAGACTTTACAATGCATAAGAAAACGTACGTGAACTGTAGACTTCACTTGCTTTAGCGTGAAGTATCAATGTACAGTTTATGTTTCCGATTTAGGCCACAAGATTTATTTATTTATTTATTCAAACAAAATTTATACAGTCTGACAGTATAAACCAAATCACTGTACAATTTAGAGTTAACTTATACGCTACGGTACACAACACTTTACAAACAGTTTTATAAAATACCACTACCATTCATCGCCTCGCAATACCTCAGAAAGATACTACATACACTTGGCTATCGACTTGCAAAGAAATCACATTCAGGAGCCCACGACAAAAGCGCGTTCAGAAATTTTAGAGCGCGAATGAGAGGAGATTTTAGGTGTGCTGCACGCTTTGCTGGAACTGCAAGAAGATTATGGTGTCTAGGCCTAAGTTCCTGCTTGGATAGGAAAGGCACAGAGACCCTCACTATCTGTGCCACTAGGTCAGGGCAGTCGGAATCTCTAACCATGGCAGATGGCTCTAACGATGGCAGACCTTCCAACGCGCACGGTCTCTATTAATTTTGGCTAGCGAATAATGTCAGTGTCGGTGTCAGGCAGTGGCACTGGCCTATGATCTACCTGTTAAGGTATAATAACACGGAGTTTAGCAACTAAGGTTAAATAGGGTTAGAGAAATATTGGGGCAAGAGAAAGCAAAGTACCGTTTTGCCAAACAGCTGTATTCGAACAATGAGATACCTCAAATACTAGATATTGAAACGATATGGATTAGATATATCAGTGTCAAATAAGTGTCAAAAGTGACGTTTTTGTATGAAACTAACTCGGGATTCGGGATTGTTATGTTTTTGTTTTCTTCATGTGTCTTGTGTGATTCTTTATAAAACACACTTGACACTGGTCAAACTCGTGGTCAAGGCTAAAGTAGCAAGTAGCAACAATGATGAAACGCAACTTTGTACACTAACTACAATTTTCCGTGTTAATCTCACCCGTTTGCAACAACTACTAAGTAAGAGCGTGTTAAACCGCTAATACAAGTAAAGTCCTAACAAGTAGGAAAGCAGTAAAATATTAATTGGGCTGAAAACGCGGCAATATTACTTTGTAGAGTTTTATGAAAGGATCCAGAAGTTATGTGGGGCTGTAAACCGAACTATACACTACAAAGTTGGTGAGTGACGCACGGAGCAAAATAACGAATAGGAACGTTGCCAGGCGTGGCTCACTCCGCGATTTCGTCGCTTTGCTACAGGTAGCTAAAAGTACATCCGTTCCACCCCAATTTTGGGGAAAGCCATAACCGCGCGTGGCGCTGTCACCACCTAGCGGCCATAACTTTGCTGATCGTAACAGATGCGTTTTGTTAGAGAGTGAGTCTTCTGTACCTAGTACCTACTATTATTTATTCTGTGACGTTGCTGAGGAAACTTATGTAGTTAGACAAAGACAAGTCTGCAACGATTTTGATAAAAAAAAATAAAAAATAAAGCGGCCGTGTGTTTTACAAGAACGATTTGTAGCCACTTTTAACCCATGCGTAACGGCGTATTTATCCATATATACTTATATACATTTTTCGATATATTAATACATTTTAAACTTTTATTTTAATCGTCTGTCGATAGATGGCATTAAATTTACTAGGTATAGACCGACCGCTTAAATGAGTCCTCGTCTGCGCGGTACCGGGGCGACGGGGAAGGGCGACTAAGGGTGGCGGGGAAGGCGCGGGCGGCAGGCGTACGGCGCCCGCACCAACCTTGCTATCTGCCGTATTCGAACTTCAAGATATTCACAAGAGACGACACGTACTAGATCCATTCTAGATACGTTATATTTTAGATATCAACTAGTTCTCTTTTGCAGCGCAATTCGGGCAACCAATGTCACTTTTACGTTAGATAGAGTAAGATATCAATTAGATGTGAATTGCATCTCTAAGTCATATCCTGTGGAAATCGTTCAAGAGTATATCCAGAATCGCACAAATGTCAGACAGGTGAGATCTTAAACATATCGTTATCGTATCTTGGTGATGTCTAAAGATATCTAATAGATGTCTATTTCAAAATCCGAATCGGGCCCTATAACCCTCTATACTATATCTTTGCTATAAGTGTTACCTAGGTACACCGCGGCGTTCTGTTCTACACTTTCCACTGTATATTTATTCCATCAAAACTTAACAGAAGGTTCTGTGTTCCCAGGTAAAGCTCTCTAAACGCTTCACCTCCACACTTTGTAAACGAAATTAAACAACAAACAAAGTTTTCAGGTTTTCAGTCTTAAGTAGTCTTGCGCTGAGAGCGTTTTATTTGGCGCCGAAGCATCAATTTTCTTAGCGCTACTTGCACCATTCCACTAACCCCGGATTAACCGGTTAAACCTGAAGTTACTATGGTTACCAGTACAATTTGACACTAAGTTAAAGGTTTAACCGCTCAACCCCGGGTTAGTGGGATGGTGCAATAGGAAAGGCGAAGGCCGATTCTCTATACAAACATAGTCCATATTTTCCTCTCTAGGTATTGACATTATGGAAATTATTTTCACATAACTTGATGTATCATTTCACTACACCTTATAAAGGCTCCTCTTCACGTTGGGCCAACACCAACGCCAACGAGGGACGCATTTATGCGTTAGAGGGAGCAAGTGATATTGCTATCTCATTCTACCGCATGGCTGCGTCCCTCGTTGGCGTTGGCGTTGGCCCAACGTGAAGAGGAGCCTTAAAACAAAGTCCGCCGCTGCGTCTGTCTGTTTGTGTGTTTGTATGTTCGCGATAATAATTAATAATTTAGCCATTTAATTCCAATAGAAAAACGGTACATCATGCATGATTCATTTTAACAACATTAATTTATACTATTTTACATTTTTCAGTAAAATTATCTAATTATGATCTAGTTTCATGTAACTATATTATTTTATATAATTTTTTGCGATTTTATTATATTATATGTACATTTAATATCTTTTTGAATTTTTTTTTTATTGCGATTAAATTAATTTAAATTCTATTGGATGTCCATTTATGGACATAGGCCTCCTCCATACTATGCCATAATTCTCGATCGGTGGCGGCACGGGTCCATGTGACGCCGGCCACAGCCTGAATGTCGTCTCTCCAGCGGCGTCTTGGGCGGCCGGGCGGGCGGCGGCTTTCTCGAGGGTACCAGTGGAGTATCTTTTCGCTCCATCGTCCGTCCTTGATTCTAGCTGTATGCCCAGCCCACCGCCATTTTAATTGACATGCCTTTACTGCTGCGTCTATAATTTTTGTTTTATTGCGTATTTCAGTATTCTTTACTCTGTCGCTCAATTTAATGTCTAAAATAATCCTTTCGGCCTTTCTTTGGAAAACTTTAAGCTTGTTTATAGTATGCTTTGTTATTGGCCAGGTTCGCGATAAACTTAAAAACTACTGAAAGGATTTTCATGCGGTTTCCACCTGTCAATAGAGTGATTCTTGAGGAAGGTTTAGCTGTATAATTTGTTAACCCTAAGGAATATTGTAATATTAAGAATATGACACTCGAGCCGTACTGCAATATTATATTCCACGAACCTGGAATATTCCTAATTTCGCAGAAATATCTCAAATCCCGGTTCGTATCAATGAGTTTCTCAGAACTGATGAAATACCATTGAATATAAATTTACTAAGTAGGTACTTACAGTTAGCGGCAGAAGTTGCTAAGCGGGCGAGATGTTCAAAATTACCTTCACACGCTCTTATTCTATTAACAATAAATTTGTGTCAAGATCATTTTGAACACCTCGCCCGCTTATCAACTATTGCTGCTGACTATACATAATGTAGATAGAGAGTGCTCAAGCCAGATTCTGATTTAACAAATTGTTATCGTTATGATCTTATTGTTGTAGTTGAATTGATGTGTTGTTGTGTTGTGTGTGTTGTTGTTGTGTTGTTATTACCTTGAAGATCGCTCACGTTGATTGATACAAATCTTCGACAAATTGTATGACCACTAATCAAAGATTACTAACTAACAGGCCAATTCGAGTTTTAGTTATTTGATCTATTTCCGACATGATACTAACATTTCTTCGAAAACAGATCGAATAAATACCTGAATTGGCCTGTTCGCTAAGACTTGTGGTAGGTATGTAATCAATATCTTTGTCTTTTGAAGTGTAACGAAATTTACTTGTTTACGCTTGAATCGACGCGGTTTTGGGCCCGATTCGGATTTTGAAATAGACACCTTTTAGATATCTTTTAGACATCACTAAGATACGATAACGATATGTTTAAGATCTCACCTGTCAAATTAGACATTTGCGCGATTCTGGAGATACTCTTGAACGATTTCCACAGGATATGACTTAGAGATTCAATTCACATCTAATAGATATCTTACTCTATCTAACGTAAAAGTGACATTGGTTGCCCGAATTGCGCTGCAAAAGAGAACTAGTTGATATCTAAACTATAACGTATCTAGAATCTAGTACGTGTCGTCTCTTGTGAATATCTTGAAGTTCGAATACGGCAGTTAATTAAATTAAAACGGCGGTTATAATTAAGTAGGGTAGAGCGGGGGCAATTGTTACCGTTAAATAATTACATCGTCAACGAAACTGCCGTTTATTTCTTTATATTTTTAATACCAAGTCGGTTGCGAACAAACATACAGCTCGCCTGATAGTAAGCGTTCATCGTAGTCTATTAGTTACATACACGCTGCGATCATATATAACCATGGATACCGCCTTTAGGAACATTACCGTTCAAATTCTCGGGCCAAATTAGCACACATACACAATTACGCCTACAGTCAAATAAGACAACGCGTTTACAGAGCCTGTAATCAAAGCTGGTAAACGAAATAATAGTCATCTTTATTACACTAATGGTACATAGCTAAGTGTAGATGAAATGCATATAATGTCAATAACTACCAATCAGCGACATTAATCCGCTAATAACCTTCTTGCTGTACGTACTGGCCGCTGAGAGTTCGCGGTTCATATTTGATTAGAATATGACTTGGACAGGGATAGGCTTATGCCATAGAGTGAAGAACCAGTCAAATAATTCACGTATAATAATTTAATGCAGATTAAAAGATAACTAGTTAAAATGTTGTTATGACATGACAGACTAACTCAACATAAGTAAATATATCATTGTTGTATAAATGTATTCCGCTATAATAAGTATTTTGTATATTTTATTATCAATCTGCATGGCAGTGCGAAGTCACGTTCAGGTATAGTCTGTCCGTTTTTCTAAGATCAACTACGCCATAGTAAATGTATGGCGAACTTGATCTTCGAAATAGGACTGGCTATACAGTCTGCAAAATTTACATGGGTACACGAATCGGGTCAAAAATATTTGAACAGGCGGAGTCACAATAAATCCCCACTTTCAGTTCAGAATATTTTATATGTATATAGCCGGTCAAGCAAGTTTGTCAGTAGAAAAAGGTGCAAAATTAAATTTTTGTATAGGACCACAGCCGTTCGCGCGCTTACATTTTCTAAATTTGCCGCTCTTATAACATTTTAAACTTTCGCGTTTTGAACACATATTAACTCACATTATACGAAACGAAACTGATTTACGTCGGTAAATCAAGGTAATTGAATATAATTCGCGTTAGACCCGTCTATAATGTGAGTTAATATGTTTGCCGCTCTTTTCTACTGACGGAAATGGCTTGAGAGAGAACCTACATAAATGTGACAGTAGATGGTGGATTCAAATGATCAACATTTTCAGATAATGTGTGTATTTGTTAAATTAATTCAGTGAAAGCATGATAGGAAAAATGTATCTACATATAGGAGACCGGGTATGATTATCTCACGGGTTATATCTCATGAATAGAACATATTCTAGATATCTTGCCAGGCATCCACTCAATTTCATGTCTCTCTAATTGGACAGCTTTTTTCCATAGTTCTCTGCGAATAGCATCTTGTGGGAATCTGAATGGAAAGTAATGTAAAAAGACAATACCAAATTTGATTATTAATTTGAAATAACTAGGTAGTTTTTTTATAGCTCGATCTCATGAAATAAAAAAGGAAAATACAAATCTGTAAGAAGGAATTTATTACTACATTTATAATTATATAGAAAATACCTAAACCAAACACAAGTTAATAAAATAGTCTACTTCATTTAGCATAACACCATCCCTATTATCCTCGCAATTTAAAAAGTCGTATGTTGTTATGAAAGTCGTATGCAGTTGTTACGTTTTAGCTTAGCACGGTAGTATTGAAAACAAATCGTCATGTTTTTTCCAAATTCTACTGAAGTTATCTGTTTACTACAAGTGAAAAGTGATTCCACTGTCCTTGGTATGAACTAAAATAACTTCTGCACCACTTCGCGACACATGAATATATTTTTAATTACAAAAATACGTTGTTTTTATAAATCAATTTAGCCATTTGTCACTGACTGTCATCTCGGTCGTACTGAGATTGCCAGTCGAGCAGTTTGTAAGTACCGCCTATCGCGGGGTAGTTTGCGTTGGGTCATAATTGAGCGGACAGAATACTTCCATGTATAGCATTTCGCTGCATACACGTTGCCGACTCTTTAGAGCCTTTTCACTCCTTTAAAAACCGCCATACCTACTGTAGCCTCTCGAGAAAACCTCGACTCATTCCACAGCAGGGAGCGTCCGCTGGAGAAAATGTGTTCATTTTGTGAAACCATGAAAACCCTGACTAACTACCATCAAAGACATATGTAACTTCGTATAAGATGAATAAAGTCTAAAAAAAAACGTGCCTCGGAAATCAAGAAAAAGTCATTCTCGGATAGATGGCGCACACACCTTTAGCCTATTCTCGGCTAGATAGATATCAGTGAATGAACATGGATCAAAATGATATAAAAATAATAAAATCATTTACTTATCTCTCCAGCTGAAATTATTCTTGTTCTTCCTCGCGTCATCCCGGCATTTCTGCCACGGCTCATGGAAGCCTGGGGTCCGCTTGACAACTAATCCCATGATTTGACGTAGGCAACTAGATTTTACGAAAGCGACTGCCATCTGACCTTCCAACCCAGAGGGTAAACTAGGCCTTACTGGGATTAGTCCGGTTTCCTCACGATGTTTTCCTTCACCGAAAAGCGGCTGGTAAATATCAAATGATATTTCGTATATAAGTTCCGAAAAACGCATTGGTATTATCATGCCGCGATCAGAAAGGGATTAGAAATGACATATTTCCATACACTTACGTCTAAATCAATATGGATTGACAGCTATCTCAATCCCTTTTTAATTGCGATTCAGTAATACGAGCCGGGGTTTAAACCAGCGACCTCCGGATTGCAAGTCGCACGCTCTTACCGCTAGGCCACCAGCGCTTCCAGCTGAAATTATTATTATTATTTCTTTATTCATCATTTCTCTTAGGCTAGGGTTTTTATAATATGAATATAAAAGTAAAACATAAAAACACTTACAAAACAATAAAAAATACATATAAACACATTATTATTATTATATTTACTTTTTTGAAGTCGGTTAAAACAGACAGGGCTCTTGAAACTAGCAATCACTTAACATGAGTGTTAGGCAGACCACGAATCAAACAGGAGCTGTCTATAAACTGACACTAAACTAATTGAAATCTGGATTTACGAGCAACTGACACTACTACGGGTTTACATAAATGTCGCGACCATAAGTCATCATCATCATCATCATCTCAGCCATAAGACGTCCACTGCTGAACATAGGCCTCCGCCTTGGACCTCCATACGTGCCGGTTGGAAGCGACCCGCATCCAGCGTTCTCCGGTGACCTTAACAAGGTCGTCTGTCCATCTTGTGGGTGGACGTCATACGCTGAGCTTGCTAGGACCATGAGTAAATAAAATAAATAAATAAATAAATATTATAGGACATTCTTACACAGATTGACTAAGTCCCACAGTAAGCTCAAGAAGGCTTGTGTTGTGGGTACTCAGACAACGATATATATAATATACAAATACTTAAATACATAGAAAACACCCATGACTCAGGAACAAATATCTGTATCATCATACAAATAAATGCCCTTACTGGGATTCGAACCCAGGACCATCGGCTTCGCAGGCAGGGTCACTACCCACTAGGCCAGACCGGTCGTCAAAGAGTAGGTAGGGATTATCTATTTTATCAGTGAATCATGAAACTCATAATTATTTTGAATTCTAATTTTTAAATTTAAATTACATAATAGGTACTAATTTTGAATATAGTTAGGTAATTTAAGAGGGTAATACTTACCTACGGATTTTATGGGCAAATAATGCAACTAATAATTACATAATAGGTAGGTACTTCACGGCTCCCATTAGCCACGGCAAAATGCAGGGATAACGCGAGGAAGAAGGATTAAGAAGAAGAAGAAGTACCTACTTCATTTCAAATTAAAGAGCTATTTGTACGTCTTTCTACAAAATGGGTATGTAAAAATTTTCCGAATATTGCTACAGAAGTACCTACAGAATTGGGTAGGTAAAGTTTTTTGAAGATAGGCAAATTATATTTTTTCCCGATAGTATTCATTATAGCGATCACGGAAATGCAGCTCTTTTATTTTTATATCATTTTATTGATTAAATATAATTTTTTAAATGATCGATATGACGTTTGTGGGGTGAAATGGCAGACTCGAGTAATTAATTCCTTTGCGCGCAGTAAATGGGACGAGATAGAAAAAAAATCGATGTCAACTGTCAGTGTCATTCTTGGAAAATAACTTTCAAATAATTGGAAAATAATGGTCGGACGAAACATTTGTGTTTTCTTGTAATTGGATGTCGGTGTGATTTCTAGAATAAGTATTTTTAACGTCCCTAGCACGATCAACACGGATATTTTGATAATGATAACGATTGCTTTCGACTACTTGGCATTGCTTCTTGGAGAACATTTTCATTAACGCCTTCACCACGACTCTTGGACTGCTACACGAGTCATTTTGGATCTCAGTATCAACACAATAGATGGAGACGATCCCGGAAACGTTCGAATGGAAATATAATATTACAGAGACGAACTCAAAAGTGCGTCGTACCGTCTTGTAGGAAGTACAGACGTTACTTTTCAAATTCAGCGTATTTGAGCACACCAAAGTCTTTAACAGCGATTCGGTGCCAAGCTTTGAAGATATATTGGCCAAAATGGTAACTTATACGTTTGTGAGGACTATATAAACGTGATTGTTGTATTATACATACATAATGATTAAGATTGTAATAGTCTTATAACTAGGTCGTTATTGGCTATTATATATGGGCTCGGCAAGGTGTTCACAATATCTGAACACGCACGCCCTGATAATAGAGGCGCAGATATTTATGAGCACCCTAGCTGCACCAATATATCTGATGGCGACTGTACTTTAGAAAACTTATAATATAAATCCAAAATAATATAATATAAATCCAGTAAATTTCGTTTCGTTTTATTTTATAAATCCACAAATTATTATCCTTAAGCATTAACATTACAACAGTATATAGGATCACGCTGTGTGGCGTGCCCTTGAAGAGAGTTGAGAGGTTCAAATATGGTCAATATGGATAAGTATGTCTGTAGGGTAAATGTGCTTCACGTTGGGGCCTGTTTACATATTGATTAGTGTTGATTGCGGGTTTAATACATTTGCCACTATACACAAGTAGCAAGTAGTGTATCAACTCGCAAAAATACTACATTTTTGCTTCCATTGAGGTATACTTAGTAAGCACTATTCTCAAATTATGTGAGGAAATAAAACAAATTCAATTTAGTAAAGCGTATTTAATAGGGGTAAAGTGACGCGAATACAATTAAAAAAACAACGCATATTCTTAGTTTATATTAAATGTAGATGGCTTTTTAGTTTTCACTTGGTCACAGAAATACGCTAAAAACCACTTTCAGAGTAGGTGTTTCTTGCGTTTTGGCTGTCCTTCTTGTGTCCTTCACAGCATGAGCATGTCGTAAGTCCTGTTGTATTTGTCCCTGGACTTAGCAGGAAGCTAGTTATTCATTATTAAGTTTGCTTCTGCTTTCAAATGAGGCGGTGTGCCGTCTATTCCAGGTCGTTTTCGTCACTTGAACTCATTTTGTTTATTACGAGTATTAAAATAACAAGCGGTAACTTATTGAGTATTGCACAACGAATAAACTTTGCCGCCTTTTATTTGCATATTTTTTAAAATTATATTACCATAGATACTAAGCATACGGTACGCGCATGCGTCAATCCGCGCGCACCGCGCAGCGCCCTTTCGCGGTGCTAAAGCGGTATCCAGACGGGACTGATCAAATCGGTCGATTTGATCAGAAATGAAATTGGCGTCAATCTCCAATTTTAGATTTATGGTGATATTAGAGCCATTTAAATTGAAAAGATGCCCCATAACGAAAATACTAGCCTCACAAATAGGTGTTCTTGTGTCCGCACCTCATTTTATCGGTCATTATCGGCGGTTGAATTCGGCGAGCCAAATTGGCGTTTGCGTCCGTACGTCCCGATTCGATCGGGCAATTTAATCAGATTGGCGAAAAATTGACTAATCTGGATACGCCTTAAGCAACATCGAGTTCACGATAATTTGACATATAATAATAATAGATTTTTAGCATAAGTTGCATTTCATAAAACTTAACCCAAATCATTTGTACATTTTCAAGTCAAAGATAAAGACATGTTGGTTTTAAAATTTTAATAAGTATAGACCATAACATTGTCATGATCTTGTAACATTGTTAAAATAAGAGAGTCTCCCATTTTCATTTTATTGCATTTTTTATAAAATGTCTTTAGATTCTCGGGATATCTTGGTCCTAATTCGATTGCTCTTTTTTATGGAAATAATTATATCCTTCAGATTCACAGGATGCTCGAGGCTTAGCCGAATAACACTGCAAGGAAGTATGTCATGGCTCAATGGTTCTAATTAGCCATCAGTATAATACCGCCAATGAATGTTTACATCCACCTGAAAATAAGAACAACATTCATAAAATGAGGATAACCACACAAAACTAACAGATGGTTGAAATTGTTAGAAAAAATTAGACCGATTTCTTGTTTACGAACTTAACAGCTCATGGCAATTTAATAATAAAAATCAAAACACAAGTGAAGAAAGTTTTATGTACCTATGTATTTCACGGATACGTACTCCTGTACGGCCATTGCTCCTCTAATTCAACGGCATTGTGCTTATCACTGTTATGATAATAATTTCAAATTTGTAGAATCTGCTCGCAATCTCGTATGAACTCGCTTATTTTTCTTGCAAAACTCTGTCCAAGGGTCAGCGTAGGGGCCGTCGTGTGGGGAAGAAAACGTTGTCCAATAATTATGCAGTGCCAAGTTATCGAAAGTAAATTCAATCTTTGTCCAAATACGCGCAGATGTCGTGGGGAATCAGAAGTCCGTGGGTCGTGCTGAGGTCGTCGAAAATCTCAATGATAACATTAATAGCAATTCGCAAGGTAACATGAAGCTTGTCCGTTATTTTTCGGGAATGAGAGCTAAGTGACACTGACAGTTGACATCGTTTTTTTTTCTATCTCTTCCCATTTACTACGTGCAAAGGAATTACTCGGATCTGCCATTCCATCTCACAAACGTCATATCGATCATTTAAAAAATTATATTTAATCAATAAAATGAAATAAAAATAAAAGAGCTGCATTTCCGTGATCGCTATAATAAATACTATCGGAAAAAAATATAATTTGCCTATCTTCAAAAAACTTTACCTACCCAATTACAGATGTAATGCGTAATGGTTTTTCATCGTACCTACTTTCACGGAAACGTTCGTATTTGTCATGCTTCTTTAAATTAATCAATCTCAGTATACCTTTGTATCGTGACTGAAATACCAAGACAGGTTCATACGTTTTCGTTCTATGCACTATATCTGTAAAATATCAAGACGGTAAAGTACGTCGAATATTTTTTAAATTTATAATTGTAATTTATGACTCAAAAACAGAAGTTAAAAGCAAACTTGGTACGGGCCGCACGTGGCCTATAAAGTGCGCTTCATCATAAAGTTCTGCATTTTTATGCACCGCTCTGCCCGGACAAGATTTACTAAATTTATGGCCAAGCGTACTCTAGCTCGATATACTTTATTTTATAGCTTAGGGAAGTGAATGAAATGGCAGCAAGTATAGACTTTATTTGGGTCACACGATTTTTTTCTGTGCCTTGGTTTGGTACCTTAGAGCAGCGGTCGGCAACCTTTTAGTAGCCAAGGGCCAAATAGTAGTTAACAAAGTTGACGCGAGCCGCACTTTGTTAATTATTATGACTTTATCAGACATTGTTGTTTGTCAATGTTACATACAAAATAGCCAAGGAGGCTCGCGGGCCGCATGTAGCCCGCGGGCCGCCTGTTGCCGACCACTGCCTTTTAGTAGGTAACTAGAGACGTCATGGCTGTCATTTTCTGTACGAAACAGTCTGCCGATTTTTGCGGGGCAGGGAACGTCAAATGTATTGCTATTTCTACATGATTTGTACGTAACGTACAAATCCATGTCAGTCTATGAAAGTTTGCACAACTGTGCAAGTTTTTCGGCAGAGGGGTAAGCTCTTGACTTAAAGGCGACTCCAGTTATTAAATGCTCTAAGCTTGTTACCTTACCATGGATCGTGGATATATACATATTTTGGACGACTGCCTGAGGATTTTCTGTGCTCCAATATACATGTGGTGATCCATTATGACACCCTGTGCTATAATAAGCACATTACATAACTACCCTCATCGAAAATTTAAAGGACCATATGTCTGTAAAACGTTGTACGATAAATCGCAACTCGTGTCGATTTAATAACACTCCCTTTAGTCGTGTTTTATAATTCGCCACTCGACGCGAGTTTCATATTATTCGCACTTGTATCGTAAATAACTATTATGTAACAGTCATTTAATAACATCGACGACGAGTCCTTTGCAACACAGAGTTTCAATTCAGTTGCAGCAAACGAAAGACGAAGACTTTTCTTTGACCAGAGACATGAAAACAATAAAGATAGATATACTGATTTAAACTTTCACGATTATTAAACATTATTAAATTGCACAACAGGACTTATATATATTATAATCGCGTATTTAAGTTTTAAGATTTACCTCCGACGTTTCGAGGACGGCGTTGTCCCCGTGGTCTCGGAGAAGACTGTTCCGCGTGCTGCTGTCTTCTCCGAGACCACGGGGACAACGCCGTCCTCGAAACGTCGGAGGTAAACCTTAAAACTTAAATACGCGATTAAGTCCCGTTGTGCAATTTAATAAAGATAGATATTTCAGGTGTTTTATTACAAACTGACCAGCGATAGAGTTTAGATTGAAGATCTTAATGTGAAGAATAATGAAAGCAAAATTGATTGCTTAGTAGACGTTACGCTGTTAAGCCAAAGATACAGGCGATATCCAGTTTTACTGACATATTTTTACCTAATAAGGGTTGACTCACGCTAGACCAGGGGCCGGGCCGGAGCTTCCGGCGCTTGGTTTTCTATGAAAAGCGCCACGTGATCACCGATCAGCCGTCATACTCGTAGAATATGACTTGTCGGAAGCCACGGCCCAGGCACGGCCCGGTGAGTCATCCTAATTCTAATAAATTACGTGGAGATAGAAAGTCTTTATTCGTTATATATCTCTTCTTCAACATACAAATAGGACAATTTCGAACCTTTGGTACACGAAGCGACGCTGTACGATGCAACTCGATTTGTATTCCAATGTAAGAATATCACGTTGGTAACCGGGTCTGCAGGAAAAAGAGTATTATTATGACAAATAACATTTTTCCGCACCTGAAAATACATTGTTGTTAGATATCTTTTACTGACTGTGATGTATGTTTTGAGAATGTTGTAAATATTAAAATTTATTAAAAAGGTATCGTCTTGTGTCGTCCCATTCGTTTTTCGTCAAGTTCTTAAATTAGTCCTATTCTGTTTTCATCACTCATTCTACACTAGCTGTTGCCCGCGACTTCGTCCGCGTGGAATCTTATCTTCAACATTTTACATCTTTAGTACCTATAATTTTCATATCCAAGCAATGTTGAAATTAAGTACTTTTCTTTTTTAGCAAGTTGTATGAAGTTTTAAGTCAAGTGGATTTTGATGTTGGTTGCTGAAATTACTTTTTTTGTATTCTCATAATAGGTACCTATGCCCTTGTACAAAGATTCAATTTCGGCACTCACAAAATATCTGATCTCCATACAAACTTTCAACCCCTTTCTCACCACCTTGGGGGATGATTTTCAAAAATGCTTGAATTAGTTTTCATTTTTTTTATTTTTATACCTTTTTTTTGCAAAAATTCAAGCTTAAAATTAAATTTACACCCCAAGACGAACTTTCATCCCCTTTTTAACCCCCTTAGGGCTTGAATTTCCAAAAACGTTGCAATTACTTTTTTTGTAATCGGCTAATATGTCTTTCTAAGAAGTTTCAAAGAATTTGTAATGGATTCAAACTTTGAATCCCATTTTAACCCTGCTAGGGGATGAATTTTACAAATCGCTGAAATCACTTTTATTGTCATCTAATAATATCCCCAAATACAAAGATTCAAATCCCGCGCTCGAAAAAATTTATGATATCCATACAAACTTTCAACCCCTTTTTCACCACCTTAGGGTATGAATTTTCAAAAACGCTGAAATTAGTTTTCTTGTATTTTAATAATATATCTTTTAACGAAGTTTCAAATTCCTAGCTCAAAAGAAAACTTTAACCTCATACAAATTTTCATCCCCTTTTTAACCCTGTTAGGGGATGAATTTTACAAAACGCTGAAATTACTTTTTTTTTTTATTATTATGAATGGGCTTACTCATGGCCACAGACTAGCCGAGGCGTTACTTTTCCTGTCTTCTAATAATATCCCTAAATACAAAGATTCAAGTCCACCACTCGGAAAAAAATTTGATATCCATACAAACTTTCAACCCCTTTTTCACCACCTCAGGGGATGAATTTTCAAAAACGCTGAAATTAGTTTTCTTGTATTTTAATAATATATCTTCTTCCGACGTTTCAAATTCCTAGCTTGAAAGAAAACTTTAACCCCATACTAACTTTCATCCCCTTTTTAACCCCCTTAGGGGTTGAATTTCTCAAAATCGCTTCTTATCTCTTGTAGACTTTATAAATGCAATCTGGTGTGCAAATTTCAACTTTCTGGCTTTTGTAGTTTCGGCTCTGCGTTGATGAATCAGTCAGTCAGTCAGTCAGGACACTTGCATCATATATATAAAATTGAAAAACCAGAACGGGATGAAAAACGAGAGAAGAAGCGAGATGGCGCCTTACAAATTTCTAAAAAAGTTTTTGACACGTTTCTCGAATACGACGCACATATGATAAGAAAAAACTGTTCCAATCTATTATCTAAATATGAGAATATAACTAGAACATAAAATTTATCGCTTTCGATGCGTATTTAATGTACAATAAGGAAATGAAATTTTCAAAATAACTTTATTCGGCCATCTCTCGGCAACTCTCGGTTGCTTTCGTTTGGCGGGGCTACAGATTAGACCAAAAAATCCGTAAGTTAAAGTAACCTAAATTATGTTTGTCATGTTGGTATACAGGTATTTCTGAGTTTTTTTACACGAAGTAAAATAAAAAGTGCTGCCAACCTCAACCTTAGTGTACGCTCATACGAGTGACTTATGCCATATATGACATCAATCAAATTAATATTGTCATATTATAAATAATTTGTATTTTGTGGTTTTAAATTTCTTTTTAAAACAAATTTAAAACAACAAAGTTTTTTGATAGCAAGTTATAACGTAGGTAGATAAAGTGCATGTTCAGATATTTTTGAGCGACCAGATGCAAATAAGCAAATGTACAGTCAGCAGTCAGCCAAATATCGTAATATAACTTTATTGCCATAGAAATAAGGATGTGTTCCGATATAGTGGCGAAATATTGAGAGACCACAGCGGCTCGGATACTGAGAGAATGGGAGAGGATCGTGCCGAGAGCGTAGGTACTTGGGACAACAAAATGGGAGATAGCCGATCAACGGACGCCTTTTAAGGTACCGCTGAAACGACGTAGTTGCTCGAGACCTGCTCAACCTCCGCCATGCCGACTGGCGAGAGCTATCGCAAGACCGAGAAACATGGCGTGATATGGTGTCGGCCAGGACTAACGTTGCGTCACCGTACCTAGCCGTAGTAAGTAATGTTATAATATCCATAAAGGGAAATGGGGAGTACGTTTGTATCATCATGGTATAATAATATACTCCGCCTGGTACTCTCTTCCCTTCTTTTCGTGGTCACGTGACTGACACAAGTCTACGTCATCATGCGACAGCGCTATATGATATTGATAATATGCGATAGCGCTATATAAAGTGGCAATGTTATTGTGACGTAGGCTTGTGTCACTGTCTGGGAAGAGAAGACCATGTTTTATTAGAGTAAGGTTTGTATCAAAAGGCGATTTATGGGCAGTGGTCCATATTATTCTTAAGGCGGTAATTAATCTAATGAACTTTTTTGCAACTAGGCTTTAACACAACACAACTAGGCTTGCAACTAGGCTTTAACACAATATAAAATAAATAATAATTTTATGTTGAAACAAGTTTTAAATAAATACCTACGTAGATGAAAAAATACAATCTTGCCTTTTATCAAATCACATCATTTTTTGAGCAATTTGCGAACTAAGTTATCCAAATAACGGCTACAATAAGAAATGGATATCACAGTTATAAACCCTGGCAGGATTGAATACATAATAATGTCGGTGTTTCAATGTACATAAAACAAACTCTTTATTTCATTTACGCGAGCGGAGCTGCGGGCCCGTCTAGTTTATATATATAGATTGAAAGCCACCGACGATTGTGACGAATTTAGAATGAGTGACGAAAGCAGAATAGGACTAATTTAAGAACTTGACGAAAAACGAATGGGACGACCCAAGACGATACCATTAAAAATTTTCAGAAATGTCAGTAAATATTCAAATGGAAATATTTTTCTAATTTTGGTTATTTTTAATGCTTGTAAAAATTTGACATGTAAAAGTGCTGTTGCTGAATAAACGTTTGATGTTTGATGTTGAATGAAATAAGGCTACTTAATATAAATAAATTTAGCCTATATACGTCCCACTGCTGGGCACAGGCCTCCTCTCAAGCACGAGAGGGTTTGGGCTATAGTCCCCACGCTAGCCCAATGCGGATCGGGGACTTCACATATTTACACTTTAGAATTTTTTCGCAGATATATGCAGGTTTATGGTAACATTCCATTTCTAACCGCAGCTACACTACCGGTACTGAACGCGTCGCTGTCAGTACAGAACATACTGGAGTCAGTTACGGATCTCTGCCATATATGACCCAAAAATTTTTTATTAAGCTATGAGCTTCATCACATATGATCTCTGAGTAATTCTAAGCATTTCTAGCCTCGGAGGCGATAAGAAGCGTGCGTCTAGTCGAGGAGGGCGGAGTACAAAGATGGCCGCCACCCGTCATCATTCAAAAAAATCTGTTCTGGTCTTGGTGGCTACTAGGGCAAGTTTGGTATCATTTTCGTATAAACCGAAGACGTGGAATTCATTGCTGATATTTGTTTTTTTCAGTTTCATAGTAATTTTGCAAGAAAAACGTAACAGTAGTGCAGCTGTCGTTGGAAATGGACTGTCACCTTTACTCACAATGCTTACTGCATAAGTTTTTTTGTTGCTTCATGCTCTCTTTATGTGGTGCATATTTCCATAATGTACCAACATTTTGTATGGGTCGCGGTAATTAACCACAGACAAATTTTCGAGAACCCAGTTTTTATCATCATCTTTCTCGCGTCATCCCGGCATTTCGCCACGGCTCATGGGAGCCTGAGGGCCTACCGCGAACCACGTTCGACGGGTTGCCTCTCTGTTGTACTTGTAAATTCGTACGTAAGTGTGACAGGGAGGCAACACGTCGAACGTGGTTCGCGGTAGGCCCTCTGAGGTCCGCTTGGTCAGAATGACCCAGTTATTTTATCAAATCAATCAGATTATTTTCGTCCCTCCTTTTTCATATAAGATTTCCGTACTATATACCTACCCCCCCCCCCCACCCCAAGCGGAACTGCAGTCAAACTTCAGCTATAAATAAAAGTATAAAAGCTGTCAGGAACATCGCCATAACTCTCCCGCTTTGACGCTTCCCTTCTTAGGTAAACTTAGGTATATTGTAGATATGGCGGTTAATAAATAACATTTCTTATAATGTTATGCGGCGTCAGATCATTTTGCGTGTTCCGGAGGTATTTTAGCTACGTAGGCTGAGAGACGAACGCAAACGAGGCTACTGTGAAAAGAACGTTACGGTACCTACCTATACGGCTACCACCAGTTTTGACATTGACATATTCAGTCACGTCTAAGTAACTTACTTTCTATTCATCTCGCTCGTACTCGAATATTAGTGCAAGCGAGATGTATAGAAACTAATTTACGTTGACGCGAGCTAATAATATGTCAATGTCAAAACTGGTGGTAGCCTTACTAACCAATAGGTAGACGTCCGCAGTGCCGATCAGTGGACGCATTTGTGAGACTTTTTATACAAAGAATACCTACTAAAATCCGTTGAGTACGATGATTCATCGGAATCGTGATGACGCATCGCCGTGGGATGCGGCCCTGTGGACGTCTGACCGAAAACCTATAAGTTTTTCTCTATAATATTCAAATAGTGAATAGATTCAGGCGTTACTTTGCGGAAATCCATATAAATTAAAACCAAAATATCACTTTACTAATCGGCGAAAAGATAATGTGCTATAGTCAATAAGTGCTAACCCTATACTTACTTGCGTATTATTTACATACAAACAATGTTCCCGCCCTCCCACCGCAAAAATACATACGCAAATAAATATAACAAACCACCACCAAAAGAACAATACTCGACACGTGTTTCGCCTCTCTACGAGGTTTCCTCAGGAGATGTTGACGGTCTGACGCCCGGCAACCGGCAATAGATATTCGACAACTTGCCAATATTTTCATTGACTCTCGTACCGTAGGCATTCCCAAGGCCGCCAGCAATGAGGATTTATGCTTCCCAGAGTTCCGACCGGCGACACGCTTTCAGCCACTGCCATATTTATAAGTCTACCTTTTTAGAGTTCCGTACCCAAAGGGTAAAAAACCTATTACTGAGACTCCACCGTACAACTGTCTGTCACCACGCTGTGTCTTATGAACCGTGATAGCTATGTATTTCCTTACTAATTATGCATTCTGTGTAAAAATAATTCGGAATGGTCGATTAACACAACCTTAAGGGCTAACAAAAGCGCGACCTCGACCAAAACACCCATTCTTCAACAAAAAATAGCCATTCTTTACCAAATAGCGCGATCGCGTGCACCCGATGAAGCGGTTAGCGTTTATAACGTTTTGGGTGCGCGTATTATGGACATTTAGCTAAGTAAGTCTTTCAAAGATCTATTCCGCAAAACGTCTTTTTTTATGAGATGGTCAGCAAACGAGCCGAGCCGCCTGATGGAAAGCGGTCATCGTCGCCCATGGACACAAGCAACATCACAGGCGCCACTTAAGACGAAACAGGAGCTGAGTTTTAAATATTTTAGGTAAATATACCCGTCTCGCTAACGGAAGCGACACCTAAAAGTAGTGCGATAAGGACAAGGCGAAAAATCCTGCGTAAAAATCTCAAAAATCGAGGTTTCGTACTCCTCTGTTTCCTCCTCCAAAACTTAACCAATCGTAACCAAATTTGGAAATCTAAATGATTATGAAATTATCTGTGTCGAACCGTTTTGCTTTTTTGGCTAATTGATATCAGTTTTGAATGCCACGCCTCTCTTTGCAGCATAGTCAATTAGGCCATTTTGGCCATTTTTGAAGGGCTCTAGCGCCTTAAAAAACAAAAATATCAAAAAAAGCAAAACGGTCCGACACAGATATTGACAATATTAATCTGTGTTGAAAAAATCATTGCTCTAGCTTCAAAAACCACGGAGGAAAACGAGGAGTACGTTTGTATGGAGAAATTACCACTCCTGTTGGCTCTTAAGTGTTGCCGACCCTTGAGAACCCTACCCGCTTCGTGAAGGAGTGTGTACTGTCTCTTCCGAAAATCGTTTTTTCCAGATTTATATTTTTCCCATTCGCAATTTTTACCATTTTGGTTTTTCTCGATAGCTTCCTTTCCCGGAAGCATTTCTAACCATTCGCATATTTTCCCATTAACTTTATTTTCCAGTAGCTTATTATCCTAATAGATTTTCTAACCATTCGCATAATTTCCCATTAATTTTATTTCCCAGTAGCTTATTTTCGCATAATTTGGATATGTATTCTTATTATAATATGCGGGACACTAACTAAAAAATAACTTATTTTTGTAAATCAATATCGTACAATATAATAAGTCGGTTCTGGCACTGTTTTGCTCGCAGTTCACCTAACACACTCCTCCTCGCTTCGCTCGTCGTCGCACCTATCTATTCCGTGATTGTAAACAAATGAAATATAGTGGGAAAATATGCGAATGGTTAAAAAACCTATTAGAAAATTAAGCTATCGGAAAATTAAAATAATGGGAAAATATGCGAATAGTTAAATATGATTTCGGAAAAGGAAGCTATCGAGAAAAATTAAAATGGGAAAAATTGCGAATGGCAAAAATGTCAATCCGGAAAAAACGATTTTCGGAAGAGACAGTACACACTCCGTTGGAGGCAGATCATAAAAACCAGGTATGGAGCATCTACATCCACCGATTACCACGATTCTCAGTCATGAGGGAGCGACCACACAGAGAGAGGATCAGGTTTTTTATTATTTCGATTCATAAAGAAATAATGTTCTGTGCATAAGACCAAGATGCTACCTACGCTAAAATACGAGTACACATATTTTACAGATAATCTCTGTAAAGTCCTAGTTTGGACTACTATGGAATTGCTTTGTGTGAATATCTACCTTGTAATTTGATATTCTGGTTGAAACCAACGTTGGTCAGTATTAATTAAACATTAAACCTATTTATTTATTTACCCAGTTTTTACCTATGAAGACGTACAAATCGAAATCCCTGAACTAATGTAAATTTATTCATTTGACAAATTGATCATCTAGCTTAGGTATATCGTGAAATAATGCCACATAAAATAAATTTCATCTCAATGCTAAAACGGAAAACCTTGAAAATATTGCAATATATCTGATTTACAGAACGATATTAATTCAGAATCCCTACCAAATTGCCCGAATACGAATCTAAACTACCACTTACACTATTCTCATTTAAAATCGTAATAAAACGTAACCTTAAATCAATTGTTTCTTACGCCCTTTTCCGCTGTATTCTACAGTTGCCATCAAATATATCGGATCGGCCAAGGCGCTCACAAATATCCGCACACACCTCTATTTTCAAGGCGTTTAAGTGCTTGTTCATATATTTAGAGCACCTCAGCCGCTTATATATTTCTGATTTCAACTGTTAAGGTATTTCAAAAGGTTGTAAGTGTCAATGGCGTTAGTGCCAGAAATGGAGGGTAATATTTTTGAGGGATACAGTAATAAATTCCCATCAAGGTGGTTACTTCGACCGTCATTTATCATAACTCGGATTGCATCCAGTGGCGAAATCGGATCTGAGACCGAGGTATTATAGGTGCCCAAATTTATTAAGGGTACTTTACTTATGAAATACTCTGTATACACGGTGTAACATGAGTAAACCGAATAATTTTAACAGCGTATTCCTGATCATATTTAGAGACAAAAATGTCCTATAAACTTTTTTGAAATCCGCCTAGTTTCAGAGATATTATTAAGTAAAAAAAACAAGTTTTTATTGTTACGTAGTGTAAAAGGCCTTTTTGATTGTGATGTTGCTGCTATGGGACGTAGTCTAAATATCCTTATTGATAGATGTCAAAAAGTGTTACTTAACACTTTGCAAAAAGTAGGCTCTACGAAAAAAAAATGTAAAAATCAATTTTAAGTGACAAGTTTACCAATAACATTTATTTTTTATGTACAAATGCATTAAAAAAACTGAGAAAATAAAACAAAAAAAAAATTTTTTTTTAACGAAATTGACCTAAACTCATATTACATTTTTTACTTCTTTTGACCTCAGAAATGCGTGGTTAAAATTATTCGGTTTCCTCATGTTACACCGTGTATGTACTTTACTTGTTCTGTTTAAGGAGGCCAACCTTGTAAAGAAAATAATGGTATCGGCGTGAAGTTAGCAGCCTAAAGTTATCTGCCTATGATAACCCGACCAAATAAAGAAGTCGAGTGACGACTTAGTATTCTCATGCGTTCTGCCAAGTTCTGCCAAATGTTAGGTCACTTGCAATAATATGTTACTCTTGGAAGGCCGCAAAAATATGTGACACGCTTTTATGGACAAATAAGATCCCACCATAAACATTTCATTTAAAGTGTTGCCAAGACTAAACGCATAAAGCTCTTACACTAAAAAGTTATCAGATCCCTTATAATCATAATAATCAAAATCGTTTATTGCAACCATGGTATTACATGGTATTATTAGTAGGTACTGACTTTTGCTCTGTCAGTCCTAACTTTATAAGCTCTAACTGTATAAAGCCAACATCTTGGTCAAACAGTACCGCTTGGCCGTTTCGTTGCAGTCACATACCTACGCACTCACTTGTGGACTAGCAATGTAATCTGTTTCATAAAGAAAAATAAAACATAAAATTTGGACATATACCCGGTGTGGCCTGTAACACGAGCAAATAATTAAAACATAGATTGTACTCCTCAAACGGTGACACTTTTGTTCAACAACTTTAAAAAATTATGAAGTATTTAGACTCCCTATATTCCTTACAAAATAAATATTATCTTCAATGGACGCCATCGCCATGCCATATTATTGTGATTGACGTTGCTTGTCAAGCCTTAAACATAACAAAATTCACAATACTTACATTGCGTCTTTGAATAAACTTTAAAGTGTATTAAAAATCAAACCACAAGTTATTTTGTCAACTGTTGGTCAATATGCGAAGTACAGTTAATTTTTTGCTCGTATTACAGGCCTCACCCGGTATAACCTGTTCATGCGTTTCTTTCATCAGGATACAAAGAAAAAAACACAATAAGTACTTACATTCTTTGATTAGATCAAATGCGATAAATCAAAAAGTAAAATAGGAAAAGTCGACAATTTTCTCAATAAACTATTACCTTTTACAAAGGTTTTGAAATCTATTACTCTGATCACAGAGTACACCGTTTGACCTTTCAAACCTATTTTGAGAAGGATCTCATACGACTGTAGGGGAGAGCGGGCTTTAAACGTGCCGGGGGTAAGATGTTCCGATGGGAATAGGTACGTAAGTAAACCATGGAGCGATTAGTATGATTGTCGCGAAAAGTTAGACCACTATGCGATTTCAGGAGCCGTTTTCGTTGCTTCCATTACAGTAGAAGAGTAGTTATGAAAAATAAATCAAAAACGGGGGCGCAACTAACCCCAAGGAAAATCAAATATTTGTTTTGAATTTTTTTACTAACTGTTGATAGTACACAAAAAGTAATCACATAAAGCAAAGCATAAAGTAAGTAAGCAAATAAAGAACAATACAATACAATGATATTATGACGAACTGCACTCTTTTAGCGTGAACCGATATTTGACGAATAAATTAGAATTTTAAACACTAAAACAACCCGCTCCATACCCCGCTATGGTTGTTATATCTTATATCATGAAAAAAGTTTTGGTAAAAGAACCAGATTTTTAACAATACACAAAACAATATCACTATTCAGAAACTCTAATTATCATTATTTAATATAGCGCAAGCCACATACTTTAGTCACACTGTTTTCATACATTAAATTTGTATTTTATTAAAATCGGCACGTTTAATCTCGCTCTCCCCTAGTTTATTTTTATCAATATAACAGTATCTTAACAATTTATTTTATTGTTAACCCCCGTCACTTTGACATGTATAACTGTCAAGAAAATATTTTCAGGGCGGTATTTAAATTGCACCCTGTTTTGGGTCTTGTGGAGAGTTTTCCTTTTGCACACGGAAAATGTGCGAGTATGAATAAAATAAGGATAACTCTGCCAACCCCTTTGTGTGATGGTATTTGAAACTGAGGGCCTGCCGCGAACTACGTTCGACGTGTTGCCTCCCTGTCACAGTTACGTACGAATTTACAAGTGCGACAGGGAGGCAACACGCCGTATGTGGTTCGCGGTAGGCCCTCTAATGTGGTTTTACGTTGTTCATTTACAGAGAATGGTTGAATGAAAAACATCATCAAAGATGCAAAGCTTGTGACAAAACACAGAACCCCTAGTGCAAATTTCATTTAATAGCGTGACGGAGTAACGTGTTTGCGTTAAGTCTCATTTTGTATGGGATTTTGAACGGCCGCACGGGTCGTTTTGGAAACTCAAAATTCCATACAAAATGAGACTTGACGCAAACGCATACGTCACGCCACACTATCGAATGACATTTAGGTACAGGGGTTTTGTGCTGTCACAAGACTTGCTTCTTCTTCTTCCTCGCGTTATCCCGGCATTTCGCCACGGCTCATGAGAGCCTGGGGTCCGCTTGGTGTCACAAGACTTGCTTATGCACGTAATACCCATCTTTTCCACTAAATACGAGAAAAACCATAATAACGTTGAACCCACCCGATTATGCGTAACCACGACTTAACCCTAATTATAGTTCATAATGTAAACATTTGCCCTCGTCTTAAAACGCACATGTTTAAGGGATTATACATTGGGGAAAATTGTTGCTTGTGTTGCGATGCGATGGATGCGTCCAAAAACTTATAGCACAAGAGGTTGCCTCCCTATCACACTTAGGTACGAATGTACAAGTGCGACAGAAAGACAACACGTCGAACGTGGTTCGCGGAAGGCCCTCGGGTCTCTTTTGACTCGTAAGGAACGTTTTTGCTTCGATCATTCAAATAAAAGATAAAAACTAAAATCATTGTTTTTATTTTATAGATGTACCGGGTGGATTCAATACGTCCCACTGCTGGGCACAGGCCTCCTCTCATGCCAGCATCTCATTTTGTTTTAATTTGCATTCCAGCCGGCGTATAATATTATGGATGGCTTTATCCATCTTTATCCACGTGATAAAATAACTGTCACTTTTTAACACCGTGGGATAGAAAGTGACGGACACCGTTATATCACGCTGTCACGTAGACAAGAACGACCATCATATCCGTACTGCTTTATGATTATAATAACTTGGTTGACGATCACTTAGATAACACTATCCTTTCAGCTCAGTCCCTGGAAATGTTCCACCCTGTAAGATATCGGACACATTGCATGCTTTGATCCAGAAAAATCTAAGCACGGAGTGATTTTGTTGTTTCCTTTGTACACCCACATTCATTCATCCATTTCAGCCTATTTACGTCCCACTGCTGAGCACAGGCCTCCTCTCATGCGCGAGAGGGTTTTTGGGCTATAGTCCCCACGCTAGCCCAATGCGGATTGGGGACTTCACATACACCTATGAATTTCTTCGCAGATGTATGCAGGTTTCCTCACGATGTTTTCCTTCACCGAAAAGCTAGTGGTAAATATCAAATGAGTGACACCCACATAAATCGATAGTAATACTTCTTATAGGTTTACAGAACTGGGAATAACTACAAAATTTTAGTTTTTTTTTGTAGTTATTCAGCATTGACAGCGTGATATAACGGTATCCGTCACTTTCAATCGCGCCCTTTTAAAATGTGATGGATATTTTGTCACGTGGATAACAAAGCTATCCATAATAGGCTTGCTGAGTAGAAAGATTTATAGCATACACTGAGAGAAAAGTACAACAAAAATACACTTAGAATTACAAAAATAAACTTAATCCGGGGACAAGGAGAGTTAACTAATAGGAACAAATTGACTTTTGCAATTTCTATTAGTTCTTGCAATTTCTATTATCTGTTTGTTGAAATTATATTTGGGATTACTGAGCTGTTTGTAGAAATGAATAAACTTTACAGAAATAGTGAAACGTCCATAATTATTACTAAAAATTAATTTTTTCCCCCAGTACAGAACTGTTTTTTAATTCCTGGTGATGATTTTTCTCTCAGTGTAGGCTTGCTGAGCAAAAGTTGACAATACACTACTTTAACTAGGGTTGCCAGATGGTCGGGATTTGGCGGGATACTCCCGATTTTTAGCATGTGTTCCCGATTTCCGACAAAGTGAAAACTGTCCCGAAAAACAGCTTCACGTTATAAAACAATAATTTACCAAATTCCGAACTGTCCTCGAGCGAGCAAGCGACCCGCGTCGAAGACATTTTTTTTTGTTTGTTCAACATCTCAAAGAATTTATACTATTTTATTTTTATATAACAACGTCTATGGGCAGAGCAGCTGACGTAGTGCCAATAATGTAAAATATCGTTGTTTTTAATACAATTACTTTAATTTGAATATTTTTCCCGACTTAAGTCCCAAAATCCCGAAAAATTTATATGTTTTCCCGATAATAGCGTCTTTCGATCTGGCAATCCTAACTTTAACTGAGTCTACACTGTGGTATCTACCTACCACTACTACTTATGATCCTATGTTCGAAATATCAGTCAGTAAATTAGTCAGCCACGAAGAAAGCTACTGTGTTTTCCCTATACATACTATGGTATGCATTCCATTAAAATCAAATCAGGGTCGTATTGAATAGCTCGGCGATTGACATAATGGTAATGGTGCGGTCCGTATAATATAGGGACAAAGGAAAAATGATGAATAAGGCACCAATGTAGATATATTAGGTATTGTGGTGGGATATTTCTCGCAATCCTTAATAACTTTAGTCCTCAAATCACTTTAACCTTAGAAACAATTTTTTTTTCCATGATTCCAGATTCCATGAACCAAACAACAAAAGTAAACCAGGAAATTGGGTTAGGTTAGGTTAGAACTGCGACCCCAACAAAAACTCACTCTTTAAGTCGGTTGAGTTAGGTTAGAACTGCGTCTCCCAGGAAACCGATCATCCATATGATCGGTTTCGTTATTACCTAATCTCAAGCAGTATTTTCTCTTACGACACCGACGTTCTTTGAGGGGTGAGTCGTCATACTAAATGTATGAGAGGGTTTGAAGTTAATGTTTAGGATATTTCTGCTTTTATTTAAAAAAAGTTATTAATGTTATTTTACTGATTGAGTAACCCACTTTCGATATCAATTTGAAGTTTTCTGATATCGGTTATATTTACGGAATTATCGTCTGATGGCTACACTTAACGATTACACCCTGTATATCGGAACTCGAGGAACTCCCTACCTGTCAATAAATTATGCCCCCTATATCCGAAGTCTGGAAGTACATTTGAGAACGCAATTGATAGACAGATCTTAAAGTAGGCACTTAGGTAAGTATTATGTGCCTACGCCATCTTGGATAACATACATTTACGCTCTATAGGTACAGTCAGCTGCAATAGTATCGAAATAGGCCAAAAGGTATAAAATATGTATGTGATAAGTTTCGGAAGATGTATCTTATAATCATCATTAAAAATCCATAATTTCCGTTTTGGCAGACATAAAAGTGATCTATGCCGTAGGCGCACGAGCATGCTAAAAAGTGACGTACTTAGAAAGTGTTTATCTCCGAATATGACGTCCTCGGAATGTGGCGTTCTCAGAAAGTGATGACCTCAAAAAGTGACAAACGCAGAATGTGACGTCCTCAGAAAGCGCCGTCCTCGAATGTGACCTAACTCGAAAGTGACCTTCTAAGAAAGTGACATACTCCGCCTAAACCTTACTCCACCCAATCTTTTTTGCTTGCCTACGTATTATTTTTTTGGGATAAAACTCCATTTTATTACAATTTCAATAAACCTAGTGGCAATCGCATTAATGAAGACAGCTCCAACGACATAACATTAGTTAAAATCGGTTCTATAAGCCTACTGAGCCTAGCACAAAATTGGCGCGATATCTCGCCATTGAGATAGAGTACCCGTACCTCTCTAATTAATAGGTACCGTTTGAGAAATAAGGGTCTATCTCGCGGACGAGATGTTGTCGCGCCGCTCCTTAGCTATACACCGTGTTTTTATTGAATTCCGTTAACTTCGGGGTATGGTTAAGTACGTTTAAGAGAACTAAATGGCATAGTTAATTTACAAAAAATAATTTTTATTTTGCTTTTTTTGAAAAAAAAAATTAAGTTTAAAAAGTAATTAAATGTAGCATATAGCGTTGTTGTAACACGGGCATTACATTTAACTCAACCAAACAATTGAAATTTGTGACATATCAATGTCATTTCGAACATCGAGCAACCGAGATTGTATTTTGTTTAGTAGCAAATGCGTGAACTCATTCTAAACACTAATCATTATGTAAACCGGCCCTAAGGAAAGTGTACACGCTTGTAGAGGCCATAAAGGAAAAAAATAAATTATCGATTATCTCCGAAATGGAGTTAATTAGAATATCGGTGTCTTTGAGAAAGTTACTAGATTTAAGCTCAGGAATGCACCCCTGAAATTAACGGAAATAAAAAAAAACACGGTGTATAAGGTGACAGTCCATTTCCAACGACAGCTGCACTACTGTTCATTTTACTATGGAGATTGACAATAACATCGACGCGTTCAGTACCAGAAGTGAAGCTGCGGTCAGAAATGGAATGTTACCATTAGGCACGTCTTTGTAGTAGAAGGGAAACTAAGAATAAGACATTCAGGTCAAATTCTTATCTCTCTTTTTGCAGTGGCGGATTTGCAGTCTTTGCCGCCCATGGCCCTGTAGCTGGCCCTTCCTCAACACCCATCATATTGACTACATTTTTAGTTATTTCTTGTTATCATCAGCGAATTCATTCCAAGATATAACCACCCATTATATTTCCTGAATACAGCTTTTCGTATTTTCCAGTCAGTTAACCTTACGTATGTACGTACGGCCGTTAGCGGCCGCTATGAAGCTCAAGAGTAGTCACGTTTTTTCATTTAGTGTAATATGTGAAGCGCCGGAGTGAGAGGGTTGATACACCAAACAGAGTACACGGGTTACATGGATGGTATGTATTATCAGAGATATATATAACTCCGTATAAGATAAATAAAGTCTAAGAAAAAAACGTGCCTAGGAAATCAAGAAAAAGTCATTCTCGAATAATGGCGCCATACCTTTGGCCTATTCTCGGCTAGATGGCGTAGATATTTAACAATTTTAACATCTATCAGTGAAAGAACATGGGTCAGTATGGAACAATAAAAATTAAAAATCATTGATCCGTAAACATATATTATTTTGATTAATTTATACATTTTCAATTTTATTTTAAGTTTTAATCGTGTGTCGATAGATGGCAGTAAATGTACCGTGACTACAAAATTTACTTTGGCAATAGCCCTCTATACTATCTATTCTCTTTGATAATATTATCTCCAAGCTTGTACAGTCACCTGCAATAATATGTTACACAACGAAGGCCGCAAAAATATCTGACACGCTCTTATTTGTAGAGCCAAAAGAGCGCGTCACATATTTTTGCAGCCTTCGAAGAGTAACATATTATTGCAGGTGACTGTACACTCTAATCTCTACAATGCTTCATATTCTAACTTTATATATACCTAATTATTTTACGTGACAGAAGAGGAAATCCGTTATCGAGTGGAGGCGCAAGCTACATTAAAGGTGCTGATCACTCAATATGCACAGACGTGCGGCGTGCCAAAATGAGTGTCTGCCTATCGCAGTAGTATGCTCCATTCGCACTCATAAAACGTTCATTGTTACTTTTTAGGGTCAAACAGAAAACTGTGTTACGTCTTTCCTGTAGACATACACAAGATAGTATGGTTAATATGGTGGTGGTGGGTATGGTTAATTTTCTTATTTAACCCTTATCCACGTGAAAAGGTCCTCCTTTTATTTAGAGAACTATGATAAAATCATTACTTATATGCCCACAAGCTGTTAACTATTGCCCACAGAAGAGAAAACTAGTGTGTTCGCGCGAACTGTAATATTAACCTTTACAGGCCTTAACTGTATGTCTACAGGAAAGACGTAACACAGTTTTTTGTTTGACCCTTTACACTGTGCTATCGGTGCTGACTGTACATCAAACTTAGACGTACCTAAGTGCTAACACGCCGTCGGAATTTCGGTGAGACAGGACAAAGTTTCCACAGTTTGTTCAACTCAATACTAGTTCTAAGTAACTTGGAATATTAAATTAAGGAATGAATTGATATACGATAGGTATTTTATGGTGTACTACCGTTATCAAAGCATGACGATGACTGCCTGGAGAACCCTAAGCACAGAATAAATAATTTATAGGTACAGAAGACTAACGGCCCTATTCGAACTTTAAGATACGTCAGCCAATAGATTTTGAAACGATATGGATTAGATATGTCAGTGTCAAATGTGACGTGTCTTCAAAGAATAGAATAGAATAGAATAGAATAGAATATGTTTATTGACAAAAGAAAACGATCTTACATACACATGGACACAGGTGGATCCCAAACTAGGCTATGCCTGTGACTTGGGCTCCTAGAAAGCAATTGACATTAGAAAATTTTACAGAAAATATTACCGACATTTAAATAACTAAGGATTAGTATAAAAGGAGTTAAAGTTAGGTTAGGAGTTAAAGAAAAATGACACTTTTGACACTGACACATCTAATCCATATCGTTTCAAGGTCTATTAGCTGACGTATCTTAAAGTTCGAATAGGGCAGTCATACTCTAACAAAAGATATGATACACAGACACAGATATGGCCGCTAGGCGGCGACAGCGCCACGCGCTGCTTATGGCAAACCCCAAAATTGGGGTCGAACGGATGCACTTTTAGCTACCTGTAGCAAAGCGACGAAATCGCGGAGTGAGCCACGCCTGCTTTAAGCGGAAAAGTCTTCGTCGTGCTCTACCACCTCCTGCGGACCACAGAAGAAATAATAGTACTACCGTACAGAAAGGACACTTCCTACAAATCCGAAGTTTGACAGCGGTTCAGGGTAGAATCATGCTATCCCTTTTTAATATATGGCACTATCCCTTTGGACTATTTAGGGTTGTCAAAATTAAAGTGATTATCTTATCTGTGGTCGTGCACGCAAAAGGAAGTCAAGTGTTGCCAACCCTAATAATTACTCGGAGCAATGCTGAGCCGAACGGAGCCGAGTTCGATCGAAGTCAGGAGTGTCTCCCCACTGTGCGGACTCGCGTTTTGTGTGCGATCAATGGCAAGAAATGCCGCGTTGCTATAGGACTAGCCATCAACGGTGATGCGGGACCCCATAAACACACAAGCGCCGCAACAAACACCTACAACAGATGATGTGGCTAATGATGATGACGTGTGCTACCACACACGTATTAAAACTAGAAATGCTCGTATAAAAACATGAATTAAAAAGCAATCAATCTTTATTAAATATATTGTAATATTCTATCTTTAAAACTTAGCAGACTTTTACTTTTACTTTTACTTTTACTTGAAAGTTATAATGTTTTAACAATAATGGATTTTACCATTATTATTAAAAGTTATTCGGCTTAATGGGATCATTAGTCAGCGTCAAAAAGTTTTCAAAACTGTATTGAAGGCACTAGTCTATCTAATCTATGCAGTTTTAATTATGAAGTACCTACTTTAAGAAGTAGATAAGACCTAGCTAAATCGATTTATCGCGCTCGAAAACCCCCATATAGGAAATTTCATCGAAATCGTTAGAACCGTTTTGAATTTTATTTAGAATTGCTCGTTTGAAGGCTTAGAGGATATAACCAACGGAGACGCCATGTCTAAAATTTTCGGTACAAAATAGTCTGCCGTTTTTTGCGGGGGAGGGGCATATCAAATGTATAGGTACGTCATGTCAGATAAACGTCAGTCCATACATATGGTTGACATGTGGTTGACCATTGGCCGCCTATTTTCGACAGACGGGAACGCCTGTTAATGGCGGCTCCATTGTTAATTACTCCGAGTTTGAAGGTATTAGATTATGATGTGTGATCTATACAAGGTAGTACTCTGTAGAGCCTCCCACACCTATCGACATGGAATCAGCTGCATAGGTACTATAGTCGAGAGCGCGTCGTCGTGCCGTCGTCGCGTAGTAAGGCGTTGGCCGTTTTTAGCTCTTATTGCCTAGACATAAAGCTTTGGCCGATTCCACGTCGATAGATGTGGGGAGACCCTTACACGAGAAAAAAAATTAAACAGATATTACAAATAGCGGAAAGTCTTAAGCTATTCTATTTAGTAACAGTTAACCAATAGGCTAAAATTAGTGATTTAGATTTAGAAAGATATGAAAATATAACACAAAAGTAGGTATGTACTATTGGCTATGTTACAAAATACACAGGAAGAACAGAAATAATACATCACACATCTATGACAGATGACCGGTGATCAAGTGATGCTTTCCATAGAAAACGAGGCACCGGAAGCTTCGGCCCGGAGCCGGCCCGGTCTAACGTGAGTCATAAATCAGAATTATATTGGTGCAAAGCGAAAGCGAAAGCAAGCAACGGCCCAATTCGAACTTTAAGCTACGTCAGTTAATAGATCTAGAAAAGATATGGATTAGATATGTCAGTGTCAAATGTGACATTTCTTCAAAGAAAAACGTCAATTTTGACACTGACATATCTAATCCATATCTTTTCCAGATCTAGTAACTGACGTATCTTAAATTTCGAATTGGGCCGCAAGTAAGAAGCGCTGCGAATAACAACATTTCAATAATAACATTTTTTTAAAGTTGCCGCTTTAACTCTATCAAAAACCGTGAAGTTTCGAAACTCGAAGATTTATGCAAGTTTTCAAGTAAAACATAGTTTCAACCTCTAGGTTTTTGGCGAAGCGTTTTGCTTTATGTACCTACAGGTGTGTAAAATATTATACTGCCCAAGTTTTGGTGGTATCATTGCCAAACTTTGGTTTATAATAGGGTGGAACAACTTTTTAGTGTCACTCGTTGGCATGGTTATATTCTCCTGAACTCTTAAAACTTTGTTTTTATGTTATATTAATTTACCAAACATGCATTTGGATTAATGTCGTTTCTCCAACTTCTATTACCTATACATAATACTCCAAAGTCATTTAAACGGCAAGTTTGGTGAATTGGAAATAATTAATAATAAATAAATATTTGACGACCGGTCTGGCCTAGTAGGTAGTGACCCTGCCTATGAAGCCTATGGTCCCGGGTTCGAATCCAGGTAAGGGCATTTATTTGTATGATGATACAGATATTTGTTTCTGAGTTTCCTATGTATTTAAGTATTTATACATTATATATATCATTAACTGAGTACCCACAACACAAGCCTTCTTGTGCATAGCGTAGGGCTTAGTCAATTTGTGTAAAAAAATGTCCTATAATATTTATTTATTTATTCAAATATTAGTTTGCCGAGGGATATGACCAGCGAAATTCTAATAAAAAACCGGTCGAGTTGGACTCGCGCACGAAGGGTTCCGTACCACAATGCAAAAAAAAAAACAAAAAAAAGCAAAAAAAAAAACGGTCACCCATCCAAGTACTGACCACTACCGACGTTGCTTAACTTTGGTCAAAAATCACGTTTGTTGTATGGGAGCCCCATTTAAGTCTTAGTAATAGGGTCCCGTTTTACCCTTTGGGTACGGAACCCTAAAAACCCGCGGGATGCTGGCATCTCTGACAAGATCTGGATCTTCCATCGCAAGTTACGAGTGACGCGCCATATTTTTTGTTTATTCAAATATCATTTTGATGTCAGTGTAGGGACGTTAGAATCGGCCTGTTTGAATAGAGTACCAATGAAGTCATAGTCAGTTATCAAAATCGCCGCAATTAAGTCATTATTTAATTTGTAAAGTAAATTATCACAGTTTAAATTTGAGTTTCAGTTAAATTAATCACGAATGAGATTTAGAATGTTTATTCTAAATTAGTGTTGTAATACGCTTTGCAATTAATGAAATGAGATATTTAAGTGTAGCACTTTAGATTTAAATTTACTTTTAGGTTTTTTAATTCTTAATTAAGAACTGTTAAGTGGAATTTAAATGGTTTAAAATTAGTTTAATTAAGAAGAATGTCTTTAGTTAAACCTTTGTAAAGATGTACCTTAGGTATTACGTATATTTAAATACAAATGCTAGATTTATATCTTTTAATTATTTTATTGTTTCGAAGATATTTCAGACGCAGGTTTTACGAATGAATAATGCTGTTGTGATTTTCAATTCGTAGTAATATATTCAAATATTTGTATAATAATCGCTTTTAGTAGATTTATATATTCTTCATTTAAAGGTTCAATAAGATTGTTAACATTTAGCCCAAAGTTTTAAAGCCTTTAAGTGAAATGGAATACATACACAGTTACACACATCGTTACACACATGTTAGGGCGAAATAAATATTACTCAGGATTATAAATACGGTTCATGCAAAATTTCAATTACCTATACCTACAAAAGATTTAAAAAAAATCTTACATCTTACTAACGGGTCTACGAGCGATCGATCGTAATTAATCGCGTTAGACCCGTTAGTAACATTAATTATGTGTACAAAATATAATAGTTTAAAGTGTAACATTAAAAATAATCCTATGTGTAAGATTAACATCCGCTTAGGATTTGCAATCCGGATCCGAAATGTATAAAATTATCCGGATCCGCGGATCCTCCCACACATTTCAGATCCGTCGTGCAAACCCTACAGCCACTCAACACTCAAAGGATGGACACGTGTAAGAATGTAATTTTGGTCGGCTCTTATCTCTTCCTTTGACATACGAGCCCTTTAAACTTTGTACACTAGAGGTGTTATTCTATAGTTTATAAAGAGCTTCGTTGTTCTCGTATAGAAACTAGTAACTTTACAAGATACATAGTTTCGTGAAAGAAAAATAATGAATACCTACTTTTCCCGAGTACCCTTTTGTCCCAACAGCCATAGGCTATTACTCAGTGAATGACTGTTTAAATGATGAAAGCTAGCCGCACTATACCAAAAATTGTAATCAAACTAACATTGACATCCAATCTAATACGGAATTCGCTCTGACTAATGATTTTGATTAATTATACAGTAATTGAAATATTAGACATAATAATAGCATGCATATATGGCCTGTAATGTACTTTAGTATTAAGCTAGATATAAGACAATTTGTGTGCCCTGACAGGGTGTCATGGAAGCTTCCTGTATAAAGGGGCCCACTGATTAACAGTCCGCCGGACGGTATCGGCCTGTCAGCTAGAACAAGGTTTTGACAGTTCCGAACAACTGACAGGCCGATACCGTCTGGCGGACTGTTAATCAGTGGGCCCCTAACTGTAATGACATCCCATGTACATGACTATACAAATAAACCTCTTATCTTATCTTAGGTTCTAGAAGCAATGTGCTCCACCCTAACTAACTATAAATCAAGCAATGAAAAGCCATCAGGTGAAACTAAAAAATAAACCGTAATGCGTTTGTCATGTCTCATGTGTACCTGTATATAAAAAGGAACCGTTGTAATATTGTAACTTAAGACATTATTGAAGTTGTTTCAATATAAGTGGAACGCAATGTGATTTAAGCAGCGAACGCCGTAAGGTTCATTTTACTGCGGATCGACACATTTGTTTGGAAAACATCTTGGAATGAGAGGTTTAATTTGGCTCGGAGAATCATTAATTATACGTATTAATCATTTCACTGGGTGTAAATAGATTTTTTGCACACAGAATATTAACAATAGGGTATAAATAAGTTATAATAGTTAATTTAAATTATAAGTCGTTTTTTAAGGTTCCGTACCCAAAGGGTAATAAAAGGGGACCCTATTACTAAGACTCCGCCGTCTGTCACCAGGCTGTATCTCACGAACCGTGATAGCTAGACAGTTGAAATTTTCACAGATGATGTATTTCTGTTGCCGCTACAACAACAAATACTAAAAAGTACGGAACCCTCGGTGGGCGAGTCCGACTCGCACTTGTCCGGTTTTTTTTAGGCACATCTGTAGCACAACTCAAGATACTTAATATAAAAAATAATTAATAACATTCAAGCAAATAAAATAAATGTTGACATATGAAGAAAACTTCTTTAGTAACGCCAAATGATTTGAGCAGCAGAAACCCATTTTCTCATTCATTCATTTAAAATATGACGTTTCTCACTTTGATTCTTTCAAATCGGTGCAAAAGTTAGCTCAGACAGAATACAGTTTTTTCGTCCAAATATCGATGTTTATCAAACTGTAACACCGTGACTGTACCAGCAGAGCCCACCCGTGCCCGCCAGTGTTCCCAACTCGGATTTTGAAAAAATGCTAGACTAATGTCTAGATTATGCCAAAATTATGCCAAAGTTTTTTGAAATACCTATGCAAAAAAAATGTTAAGATATCACTTGAAACTAGACACTTAAAACACATAGATTTTTCAAATTTGCCGCCTTCTTCTACTGACAAGATCTGCTTGACCAACTTTATATAGTCTGTCGACGTCCATCCGTCCACTAAAGTCAAAATTCATATAAAAATATGAACCACATAAGGCGATTGCGCATATTGTTGCTGCCAAGTCGGTGCAAACTTGGCTTAGACTAAATTACGCTAAAAACTATGCCAGATGCTAAATAGAAAATTTTGGTGCCAAAGCGAGTGAAAATATGCCAGATCTGGCATCATTTATGCCAAGTTGGCAACACTGGTGCCCGCTCAAGCGGAGCGTTCAGCGGGGCGGGAGCGATATGCGGAGGGGAAAAACAAAACGCGGTCCGCACTCCGCACCGTCGCACCGCGCTGAACCATCGCACACACTGTACATCGGTGGACCTTATGCCTCTTGTAATAAGGTCCACCGATGTACAGTTAGGAGGTTTGTACGCACTGTAGGCATTGTCTTATGAAAGGGTTGTGTGCGTAGTATTTTTTTCTATTTGTAATGGGTTTTGAAATTGAGGTTTTAGGTACGACGCAAACCAGCATAAGACTTAATGGAAGCTTAATGAAGCGTAGTGTTTTTATTTTGATTATCGTAAAAACAAGCATAAGACTTAACGGAATCATATCGTAGTCTTTTTATTTTGATTATGGTAAAAATTAGGAGTGAAAAACAGATTTCATACAAATTTTAAATGCACAAACTCACATTTAAAATTCGAAAAAAATCTAACGTAGGGGCATACCTGTGGTTGATATACTTAGGGCATACTGAAAATTTCTGGACTGGCCATTTAAAAAAAATTGGTCGTCTCATATATGTGTCGCTTAAGTTCAAACTCGGGTAAATACATTCGACCCTCTCAGCAAATAACTACCCTATTACCTTTTCTTAATACCAAAATTGCATAATCTGACAGATGGATTTACCCGAGTTTGAAGTTAAGCGACTCATATTATGTATATCAGAATCCAGAAACTTTCAGTATGGTGTTAAAATATTGTCAATAATCATAACTAATATCCAGAGAGGAAAACGAGGACTACGCTGGTATGAAAAGGCGATTTCGCGCGGGTCCTTCGCTTTCGTCTTAAGTGTCTTAATTACAGGACAGTAATTACAACTCGTATTTGTCTACGGATTAATCGAGTAATCCGTAGAGAGCTGAGGGCCTACCGCGGACCACGTTCGCGAGCAACAGAGAGGCATCACGTCAATCGTGGTTCGCGGTAGACCCTTATCGCGGCTTAGCACATTAACGCTATTTGCTTTGTCAGCTAAGACGATTAGTATTACCCTAATTAGCCGGTAAAAATAATATACAGGGGGCAAATAAAGGTACAAAAATAAATTCGCAATAGACCCGGTTACAAATATGATTTTAGAGCCCATCAACGTGCACACTAGCGCCACTTCTTAATAATCGTGATAATTTAAATTTAACGACAGGGGGCCGCTACGTACTGCATTTTGTATTTAAGTACCTTTTGAATACATCAAACTGGTTTCTATGCTGGATTCGTCGATCAATGAACTCAAAACAAAAACGGCCGTTTTAACTTTGGACGCACTATGTGGGCCATACTGAAAATATCTGGATCCCGATATATGACACGACTTATTTTTTCGAAGTGGCCAGTCCAGGAATTTTCGGTGTGCCCTAAAGGGGCCCACTGATTAACAGTCCGCCGGCCGGCATCGGCCTGTCAGTTGTTCGGAACTGTCAAAATTTTGTTCTAACTGACAGGCCGATACCGTCCGGCGGACTGTTAATCAGTGGGCCCCTTAAGTAACAGTCTTTACTTATTTATATTTCTCTGTTGTAAGGTTTCTCCCATTTTCAATATTTAGGTCCTAATTTAAATCTCATATCCGGTCAAAATCGCCCATTATAACCAAAGCTATGGTTTGTTTTTCAAGTTATTTTTGCATTTATTGGCCATAAAGCTCTTCAAGCAAATTTATTCATCCCCAATTCATCCACTTGAATTTACAATTAAAATAATCCTATTTAAATTGCTAAGGGTCTGCATTCTGCTTATCGCAATCTAATTCAAATGTGATTGAGTTTCAATATGGTATAAAGGGCCCACAGATTATCAGTTCGCCGGACGATATCAGTCTGTCGGATGTTCGGAACTGTCACCTTTTGCGTTTAACTGACAGGCTGATATCGTCCGGCGAACTGGTAATCTGTGGGCCCCTTTGTGTGTGGGTTAGATCTTGGAAGCTAAATTTGACCCACTTCCCGATATTCCGATTAACCCTTTGAACCAATATTTTTACAAACATTTAAATGATTGCTTAGTTGCGAGTACGTGCAATCTAGGTTACTTATTTTAAGCGCGAATTATTTTTCCTGTATTTTCCAAGTAACAGGACGATGTTTTCCATTGTCGCTCAATGAATGTCATAAAGTATCCATTTTCATAGCGCGAGTGCAACTTTGCAGGGAAATTTAAATATTGTATAAAATAAGTTAGAGTTAGACCAAGAAAAGTCTGCAACGATGCAGTGCGAGTGATATTATTTATACGTCAAAATTTGGTGGCCTATCAAAATCGTTGCAGACTTGTCTTGGTCTAATTTTATTACGTTTAATGTTGAAAAGCATTTATTCCACGATAGAAATTTATTTACATTTGAGAATTATGATTATCATCAAAAGTCCAGTCTAATACCAAAATATCAGATTTAATTTCAGAATGTATCCCCAAGCTAAGTGTCCCTTTCCACAAGGCAACAGTCCTAATGACCACTTCACTTTCATTTCGCATTTCAATCAAAATATCCTATCGGATCTAAATATTCCAATTGATCACTCAGTCCACTCACTGCAATTTTCAATTCTAATTAGCTGGTGCTGATTTCTATCATTTTATTTTGCCGTAATTTATACTTACTTAGAATTAAACCAAGAAAAGTCTGCAGCGATTTTGACAGCCCTCCCGATGCCAGTGTTATTTTAAACGTCAAACTTCTATGGGGCTATCAAAATCGCTGCAGACTTTTCTTGGTCTAATTCTAAGACGAAAGTGGAGGACGCAGGCGAAATCGCCTTTCCATACAAACGTAGTCCTCATTTTTCTCTCTGGATATTAACATTATAGAAAATATTTTAAATATATATTATTATATAAATGTAATATATAATAAAAAATCCAAAAAAGTCAAATGTACGGGGCATAACTATGGTAGGTACATCAAATTATTTTTAAATGTTTTCTATAATGTCAGTATCCAGAAAAGAAAACGGGGACTCCCCCATAGTCTTTGGACGCTCTGACCTCCCGGATTGTTACATACGCCTTTTTGACCATAGGTACACCATCGTTTTTCATACTTCATTGCGAGAAGTACCTATAGTTAGTGTGTTCTAGATGACACACTATGACGATCTATTTGGTAAATAAACAGAAACCTAAAGTCTGTCCATGTCAAATCTTCACTTGATTTACACTTGACATACACAAGAAAATAGAACAAAATTCCTCAATTTCTATCACACAGAAACGTTTAAAAAACATTTTATCCAGCATCACATCTAAACTAGCTCTCTCTAATTTGCCACGCATAATTAAGCGAACCATCTCAGCTAAAGGTACGCACAGCGGTCTCGCCCTGCCAGTCGGTCCCGCGCCCGCCCTTCGAACGGAGGCCTGCGCCGCCCGCCCTAGCGAACGCTCGGAACTTCGTAAAGTGTGGTGAAGTGAAGTGATTTTGGAGTTTATCGTGCTAGTGTTTTTGGTTTTGGTGAACAGGTATGCTTTTTAATTATTTAGGTAGGTATTTAAACTTAATTGTACAAAATATATACAACAATGTACAAATGGCGGACTTAATGCCTAATGGCATTCTCTACCAGTCAACCATAGAGCCAAACAGAGACACTTACAAATATGTGTATTAAAAGTATTTTTTACGTTTGATAAATTCTCGTTATCTACTACTGTGACTTTTTGTGAAGTTTATTAGGTTTAATACAATAGTTTTTGGTACAAATTCATCAAAATGTAAATGGTTTGTATATTAATCAAGATAATCCAATTTTCAAGTATTTTTAACCTATTTATTTATTTATTTAAACTTTATTGCACAAAATACAAATAAAATGTACAAATGGCGGACTTAATGCCTTAAGGCATTAATCATTTATTAGGCATTTATCTGTGCCCTTTTTATTTAATTTATCTGTAACTACACTACTTTTGACTATAATTTCCAGATTTTACAAGATAATTTTAAGAAATTCAACATCTTTTGTCAGTAGCTACCTAAGAACCACCGGTTGCACTCTTTAGTGCGAAGCATTGTTTTAAAAGGTACTATTAATCTACTTTATTTACTACAATCTACTAGATTTGAGGTACTTACTCATAAGAAAGCTCGCTATCATGATACATGGACACTCAAAATACAGTACGAGTAATTACTACAAAACTTGGTTAATTAGGACCTGGGAAATTTCAATTTTTTACAACCAAAGGTTCGGTCCCTACAGTTTAAATTATGGACACTCTCTGAAATTCAGATTTTCTGTGAAACCAACCCCGAAATAGCGAAATATAAATTGGCTGTTTCATACATTGGGCTGATCTTGATGTTTTTTATGGGAGAGCCAAAACCTTAATCTGTATGATATAGCCGGTCATAACAACTTTATCAGTAGAAAAAGACGAGAAATTAAAAAATTTCTATGAAAAGATCACGCCAATATTTTTTAAATTTACCGCTTTTTTATACTGACGGAAATGGTTTGACAGACTATATAATTTATTAACATCGCAAAACTAGGTTAAGGGTTAAGAAACAGCCTACATACAGTTGTTAGGAAAAATCCCACTGTGATTTACTACCCTGTTTTGGGAAAAACAAAACCGTTTTTATGTCATTTCCGGGTATTAAATCTACCCCATTTTTCTGCGCCGCCAAGGCGGAAGTTAATTGTGCTCCGCGCTGTCATTTTATTATTTTTAATTACGATGAAGCGATGCGGATGCTTGGTTTTTAGCCTGCTGCAATTAGAACAAAACTTTTCACTCAAGTATATATATAATATGTTATTGTGTCTGTTGAGACACGACGAAATAAAAAATAAATTGTGTGGCTCTGGAAGAAAATATTTTATTAAGTACAAAGTACAAACAACAGACAAACAATGATATTTGAATATCACAAACTGAAATAATAATAACTAAAACTCTTACCTGAAAGAGAAACAACATTTAAAGCTAATATTCCATAATTATCTACGTATTTTATATAACTTATTTAATTGAATAAAACCTTTGACATTTAATGTGAAAACATATATGTGTCAAATCATAGTCGTAGATAACTAGTCAGTACTAGGCGTACAAAAAGGCTTTATTTACGTATATTAAAACTAAAATTAATTTTATTACGAGATCATACTTTTTAAATCATCATCACTTTATGATTTCATGTCATGTTGTAAATGTTCTGTAGTAAACGCTATATTTATGATCTTGTGACAAGTGTCAAGTAGGTGTCAACCTGCAAAAAAATAAGACACTAACTCAACGTCAAAAGTGCTTCGTGCGTAGATATAAAAAAAAGAATAAATACAGGGTGATTCATGAGACGTGAGCAGGACTAATCCTGCATACTCAGTAACTGATAATTGATCGATCACTGTCGTATTTAGGTGAAACAATCACACTTTTTCCTATTATTTAACTTTTTGGTGAGGACAAATTTAATTCTCTACAATCTTGGTCATCCTACAAGACCTAATTAATAAACATAAAACCTCTTTAACCGTAATGACAGCATTTTGATTACGAAGAAAATAAACTGTCAAACTTGAGTGACATAAGACTTTTCAAAAGTAACCAGACCGTGACATTCAATTTGACACAGAATATCGGTAGTTAAGTATTCTAATTTTAGGGTGACCATGCATGTCGTAAATAAATTAATAACTTTTTTTTCAACACGACTAGAAAATTAACGTTAACCTCACTAATACTGATACGAAACAGTTGCTTATAATTTACGAAATGCGCAGTGTTAGTCCTGGTCACGTCTTCTGAATCACCCTGTATAGTTTGCACGTGCGCAAAGTGTATTGCGATGTAGCATGTAAAAGTATTTCAAACGAGGTACTTAGTATTCTTCGTTCGTACTTAGGATTCTGTTCAGAAATATTTCGTTTCACTCTGGATTCTACATTTATGCGCTCACTCTATATTAAACAACCTATATTTTTACTTGTTGGAAACTGTATCTTAACGATCTTTTGGCAGTGAAACATTGTTTTACAGTTTTTGTGAATGAAAGCTACTAGTCATTGGTTAAGATTCGAGTCTATCAACGTGCACACTAGCGCCACTGCTAAATGCGCGTTGCAATTGCACATTGATGGGATCTTACGAGATTATTGACCGAAGCGAAGCGAAGGTCTACGTTTTGACTCGGGCGTTTTGCTTTTGTATGTCCGGATGTTCTCCTCTACAGGTCGCAATTCTTAACCATTCTCGTGTAATTTTGTAACCGAATTCTATGAACCGATAATTTTTTTTTGTCAAGCCATTTTTTGAAAATTTTTCAAATTGGAAAAGTTGTGATAGCTCTCGTTTATACAAATAGTCGTATCGGTATCATAAGAAAGTATTCTTTTTGAGACATGTTTACAGATTAAATGTCAAAAAATTCAGAAAATTTATTACGCTGGTTTTGGAGGTATTAAGATATTTAGTTTTGTATGTCCGGATGTTGTCCTCTACAGGTCGCAATTCTTAACCGATTCTCGAGAAATTTCGTAACCGAATTCTATGACTCAATAAAAAATTTTTGTCGAGACGCTTTTTGGAAATTTTTCAAAATGGAAGAGTTGTGATAGCTCGCGCTTAAACAAATAGTCGTATCGGTATAATTAGAGTGTATTCTTTTTAAGACATGTTTACGGATTAAATGGCCAAAAATTCAGATATTTTATTTCGCTGGTTTTGGAGGTATTAAGATATTTAGTTTTTACTTGAGAATGAGTAGCTAAATTTCGTCACCTCATGTAAGAACTATCATGGTGTATTTTGCAAACGTTCGCTTTTTTGTTTGCACGGAAGGTCTGGGTTCGATCCCCAGTAATTATATGCTGGGTGGGATATAACTTTTTGTATTTTTTTACACTTATAGTTCGTTTTTTTTTGCATTAGAAAGAACTTCGCAGAAGTAAGCTTGTGGTTCCAAATCCGGCACTTTTAGCGGTAATAATTTGAAGTAAATTATATGTATTGACCATGCTACATTAGATAATTCAATAATTATTAACAATTAAAGAGCCTGATAAAAACTGCACGCTTGCTTCTGTGGAGTTCTTTCTAATGCTAAAAAAACGAACTATAAATTTCGTATCAATTGTTGTTTTTATTTTATTTTTTATTTAATTTACTCAGTTTTAAGCTCTGCTCGCGAGGTCTACAGCTCACAGAGCCACTAGTAATAATATGTACCTAGTATGTGTGTGACAAGCCACCTCAATTACAATGACAATAGCGTCCACTGACCATATATTTGATTTGTATAAAGACTTCATAATTTTTTAAAGTTATTGAACAAAGTGTCATCGTTTGAGGAGTACAATCAGAATGTTTTTTTAATTATTTGCTCGTGTTACAGGCCCCACCCGGTATGTTACACAGTGACTTCATCATATCATTCATCATTCTCTTACTCTTGTCCAATTCACTTGGGGCGCGCTATGTCTTTTTCTTCCCAACTCTCTATTTATTTTATTTTTATTTATTGGTATTCAGGATAACAACAGCCGTAAATATAACTAAGACATATTAATGCTTACATAAAAATAAGGCCAATAACAGTCATCCATTGAGTTACATTATATAACGATTAAAAATAACAAAGATAAGAAAACAACGAGAATGTACAATACACACAAATGCTCGATACGCTAGAAATACTATAAACCGGTTGTAAAATGTATAAGTAATCTAGTTAAAAATACCTACTTTTAATACAAAACAAAATCATGACATTCCATTAGTTGAAAATCAGACACCAGCAGACGTTCACAGAAATATCAAGATAAACATCATAATGTAGTAGTTATTCAAACTGAAAGTTTATTTTATTGTTCATAGAATTATTATAGGAGTTAGAATTTAAAAAGTACACCTACCTGAACGTACAACTAACTGCATTCCCCTGGCAACCAGGAACACATAGCTTGAAAAAATTATGATCTTATGATATAAAGAGATGTTGTAATAAAATGTATGTATTTATTTAAGGAGCAATTAGTACCAGTACTGAAGTTAAATGTAGAAACACAATAGTAATAAAAACAGAAACTGATTTTATATTAATTTTCTTTGAACAAAATGGAATATATATATTTTTTGAATTTATTTTTAGAACCTACAAAAGGATCGGCAGTGCAGAATTCAGTGTTATACAAGTGAGGGATCCGTGATAACACGGCGTTAGAACCATAGTTAGTGGAGTGGAAGGGAACATGAAATAGAGTTGTATGTCGAGTTCGACGTCTTGGAACTCGAAACGTTAGACCAGATAATAATTCAGGGCAGTCTAAACGATTTCTAGTTATATCGAAAAGTAGACTCATATCAGCTAATTTGCGCCTAGCTTCAAGTGAAAGTAGGTTATATTCCCGGCAATTACCTTTGTACCCAGCAGATGGTTTCTTAAATTTAAAATTTAAATGAGCTACAAATTTTTTTTGAATTTTTTCGATGCGGTCTTTATGAACAGCGTAACAAACTGACCAGATAGGTGATGCATATTCAAGGATGGATCTCACATATGCGTAATATACGACTTTTAGACATGACAAGCTATGAAAAGGTTTACAGGTCCTCATGACGAAGCCTAAACTGCGATATGATCTGTTAATAATGGAGTCAACGTGATTTCTCATTGTCATTTTAGAATCTAGAATTACACCCAGGTCACGCACAACATCGACTCTGTTCACCGCTACGCCATTAAAGTGGTATGAGTAATTAAATGGCTTAAGACTTCGAGTAAAACTTATACACTGACACTTATTAACACTTATTGTTATCTTATTACGGGAGTAATACTCCCCCCTCTCTCGCCCGTCATCTCATCATGCACTTGCGTTCGTTTCATATCATCTCTCACACAGTACGTCCACCTTTTCCTCGGTTTTCCTTTCGTACTCATACTTCCGGCGCGATTCTAGAACTAGATACGATATGTGACGTCCCACGGGTAAAGGTACCTTATGGCGGTTGGCGCTTACGCTATTATTAACGCCTCTCAAATAACGGCGCTATGCGACGTAAGCGCCAGCCGCCATAAGGTACCTTTTGCCATGGAACGTCACATATCATTACTATTTCGTATCTAGTGAATATCTAATTCATTTCCCGAATCGAGCCGTTCGTATGTTACACAGTGACTATTTAATGATATTACCGAGTGATGTAGCTAACAGCATAAAGCTTCAAAGCTTAAAGCTTGTCTAAGCTGTACACGTGCACATACAAAGTTCACAGTGCATTAAGCTTTGTGAACCCTCGGAGCGAGTAAAGCAAAATTGGAAGTGTAAGCTACAGACCAACTCGAACGTACACTGACATCAGAATTATATTTGAATCATGTTGTTCAGTTATCGGGTGTCTCACCCACTCCAGTACAGGTACGGACAAGTACGAGCGAAATGCACGATAACTAACTTGATTAAAATATCATTCTGATACCAGTTCGAATTGGCGCGCTAGTATTAACCTGTAACCTGTTAATTTAATATGAAGCATATATACCGGGAAGGATTTGATCGGCTTTGTGAAAATCCAAGCGCTTATAATCTCGTGCAGTATTTTGCCTTTATGTAAAATGTATCGGGCTTTTACCAAAGGTTTTTAGCGAGTTGGGAGTAATGTTCATGATTGGGACTAACTGCATTACTTAAGTCAGTAAATAATTTTCGAAATAATCGCATCAAAAACTCAAACAACTACTTAATTTAAGTAAACTTAAGTTTCTTAAGTTTATCTGGGTATACCTAGTATTACCCGGACTTTTGGGTAAAGCCCGAAAATTAAATCAACTTTTACACCATTAATGGGCCCACAGATTACCAGTTCGCCGGACGATATCAGCCTGTCAGTTGTTCGGAGCTGTCAAATTTTGCGTTTAACTGACAGGCCGATATCGTCAGGCCGACTGGTAATCAGTGGGCCCCTTTACCCAGCCAGTGTTGGGTAGAGCTAGGTGTGTACGGGTAAACCCTGAATACAGATTAATGTTGTTTAAATTTTCGGACTTCCCCCAAAAGGGGGTCAAATCATGGGATTAGTTGTCAAGCGGACCCCAGGCACCCATGACCCGTGGCAGAATGCCGGGATAACGCGAGGAAGAAGAAGAGACCCAAAAGGCTTGGGTAGTAATAGTTATACCCGGGTAAACTTAAGTTTCAACCTTCTAACATTACCCGTAAGCCCGTAACGTATACTGCTAGCGACATGAGCGAACGGCAGCGGAAATTCACATAAACATGGCGTCTCATTAATGATGGCAGTGTATAATTACGAAATTATTGCTCCAAAATACAAAGGTGCTTTACAGAAGCTTCTGGTTTGCCTGTGACAGAAAATCGGGGTTGTAATTACCCTTACTTGGAAATTGCACAACACGATGAGTCAAAGCGTTTCATTAAAGCATGCATTGCTGGATAGCACCAGTGGTATGTGCAAAATATTTCTTTGAATATTATTTGACGCTGTTTTTGGCACTGTGTTTGTATGCTTTTTGGAATTAACTATTTCTTTTTCGTTACTGTAACTGAGTTACTGCCATTTTGGCTACGGAATATAAAAAAACGAGATTTGTTTGTTTACTATTTGAAATTGGTTCTCAAAAAAAAATTTGAAGAAACTTGCAAATTGGTACCACACGAAAAGCTTTCCACTATCGCATACGGCAAGTATAACGAAAAACTTATAGGTACTTGTCGTCATAATAATGAAGTTAGTTTAAGTATCTTACTTGAGTATTGGAGATATGTCAATGAAATGACACTGGAAATTATATATCGACAATGTAATGATTGGAATGATAGCTGTACTCGTATTACGAATGACAGAAAGAATGATGGAAGATAATGAAGTTATTAAATAAATATGAGGTACTTATAAATAAGTTGGAAATGTGACCGCTTACCGTCAACCGGCCGTATACTTGTTTACCACCAGTTATAATAACAATATCACCAGTAAACACGGTACCTACTCCAAAAAGCCCCGTGCCCCACTTTCCCCGGTAAACATCGGTGACGGATGGCACCAGGGGCATTGTTCGGCCCCCAATTGCTCCTGTCGATACGGTTATTAATTACCGGGAGGCCAATTCTAACTAAACAATTGTTATGGTTTTGATCTTGTTTTGAAATGTATAGATTCTTACAGAACACTTTAAGAAGATCAAGTATTATCACAGAATAGATAACAGTACCTAGGTACAGAAGACTCACTCTCTAACAAAACGCGTCTGTTACAATCAGGACAGATATGGCCGCTAGGTGGCGACAGCGCCACGCACGGCTTATGGCTAGCCACCAAAATTGGTGTGGAACGGATGTACTTTTAGCTATCTATTGCATAGCGACGAAATCACGGAGTGAGCCAAGTCTGGTACTGTAGGAAAATGTTTGTATGTTCAAGATAAACTCAAAAACTTCTGAACGGATTTTCATGCGGTTTTCACCTATCAATAGAGTGATTCTTGAGGAAGGTTTAGGTGTATAATTTGCTAACCCGTGCGAAGCCGGGGCGGGTCGCTAGTAAGAAATATATTCTTTTGTCCTGACAGACAGACAGACGCGGCGGGGGACTTTATTTTATAAGGTGTATTGATGATATCACATGACATTATGACATATTGACGACCGGTCTGGCCTAGTGGGTAGTGACCCTGCCTGCGAAGCCGATGGTCCTGGGTTCGAATCCCAGTAAGGGCATTTATTTGTGTGATGAACACTAATATTTGTTCCTGAGTCATGGGTGTTTTCTATGTATATATAAGTAAATATTTATCAATATAAGTATGTATATCGTCGCCTAGCACCCATAGTACAAGCTTTGCTTAGTTTGGGGCTAGGTTGATCTGTGTAAGATGTCCCCAATATTTATTTATTTATTTATTTATTTTGTTATTTATTAACCCATTATAGACTAGCGGTGTTATATGTATATGGTAAAGTTAGACAAAGATAAGTCTGCAACGATGTGATAAGTTGATAACACATGGAGTGAACGTGTCTAATCTTCTCCGATCTGCAAGTTCGTATCATAACAAAATTGCAACCGTAACGAGTTATTAATTCTGAATGGGCTCCGATAGTGATATCTGAGGGGGAATATGTTTTGATATTTTCTTTTGTTGCTATTTGCTATTGTGTTTGCCATGTTTTATATTGCCATATCGCCCGTATCTCACCAGATAGGCAATATACATGGCAAACATACAGTTGGCCGTAAAGATGTTTCGAGCTTTAGGATATTTATTTATTTATATATGACGCCAAAAGCACAATACAATCACAAAGAAACGATAGTTCGATATTCCTTGCCATCCAATATTTGACCTCTACGTATCAGTCTGGATGGGACAGAATGAAAAGACTACCAATTTCAACTATAGATTCCTAGTATCCTAGTCTCAGTTAGGCGTAAATACTACTTCATTTCTATCCGTGAGTACCTGTAATTGGCTTTGTATTGTTACCTAAATCTATAGAATGTTTTTGCAGCTGTTGGTACTCCTTACAAAATAAAATAATAATAAAATAAATAACTAAATAAAGTATATTCGGGTAATTCTAAATTGTGAAACCTTCAACTATCAATCGATCACGGTTCATGAGGTACAACCTAGTGACAGACAGACAGACGAACAGACGGGAGTGGAGTTTTAGTACTAGGGTCCCATTGGAACCCTAAAAAAATTATCACCGGATATTGGAGCTATGTAGCCTCCACTATGTAGGTGTAGGATCAGTAGATCCATTGACCAAGTAGCCAAATAACATATTGCGCGTGGTTTCATCCCAATTTTGCGGATCTGCGAGCTCCGGAAATGATTTTCACTTGTATGGAACGCTGTCTCATGCAGTTTAGTTTCCTTATTTAACCTTTTAACCGCCAGCAATTTTTGATCGAGCGTGCTCGTGTCGCCACAGTCAGTAATTGTACCACGCAGAGTAATGTTGGCATAGATACGGGAGTTATAAATGTGCTGTAAAAACCAAATCAGATCTTTGTCTTGTTTATCAGACTGTGGCGAAATGAGCTGGATATGTAATGTCTTATATATCAGACTCCGGCGGTTAAAGGGTTAAGGGTATTCTAGGCTACGATTCAACGTTATTATTTTATTTTGGTAAGTTTGAAGAGCTCCTCATTCTGGGTGCAATGAACACGAAATCCTAATTTGCTAAAAAAAGATTGTACAGATGCGTTCAAAACTTCATGGACATTACAGCGAAACAATCGCTTGCAGCTGAGTGCGAGTGAGATACTTATTAAGAACTGTAAAAAATCGGTTTACGTTTATTCTACTGTTGTGCGTTATAGACCGACCGGGGAAAGTGTGGGCGCCGTAGGTACGCCTGCCGCCCGCACCTTCCCCGCCACCCATAAAGTGACATTCCATTTCCAACTGCAGCTGCAATACTGTTCATTTTACTATGGAAATTGACAATGACAGCGACGCGTTTCCATAGTAAAATGAACAGTATTGCAGCTGCAGTTGGAAATGGAATGTCACTCTTAAGGTGACAGTCCATTTCCAACGACAGCTGCATTACTGTTCATGTTACTATGGAAATTGACAATGACAGCGACGCGTTCAGTACCGGTAGTGCAGCTGCGGTTAAAAATGGAATGTTACCATTAGTCGTCATACCCCGTCGCCCCCGTACCGCGCAGGCGAGGACTCATTTAAGCGGTCAGTATAGTATTCTGGTTTCGATATTCTGTGATAAAAAACATTAAGTACATACCTATGTCACAATCTGTCACCAAAACACGTTGAATACGGCCCCTGCCATGATATTTTCGTGTAAAGCCTTCTGGTAATACATGGTCTACGTGGAGCCATCCTTTTAAATTGTATTTAGGCTGAAACATTTTTTCAGGCCTAGTTTGCTAGGTCTGAAAATCGGTACGAGACTTTCTAGACATGTCATGTTTGTTTGGATCAGAACGAACTTTGCAGAAGTAGTTTTAATATATAACAAATTTCTCTAAAACTGATCCACATTTACACTTCACTTTGAAGTTCACTTTAGCGATTTTACTAGTTATAACACGACTAGGATTGTTACTTCACTCTTACTAAATCACTTTATTTTGTTTCGTTACCAGTTTCCGTTACAGAAGTTTACTTAAAATAAATTATTTCACACCGTGCACGAATTAATCTTGAGAGCAATTCAGCAACTAATTCAAAGTGTACAAATATGTGTCAATTTTGATTTTCAAACAGTACCATCGCCCACACTGTTAACTGACAGTTCGTAAACCTTATTACAAAAGGCATAAGGTCCACCGATGGACAGTTAAGAAGAAGTTCAATACAATGTTGCCTCGAGATTTTGTCATGTTTCTCATCCCACTGGTCCAGTTACGATGCCATGGATCATTTGATATTATTATTGGCAGTAAATTTTATAGCAAATGCCATTGAATGGCATATAATGATAATGTTTCCTGGGTTAAGAGGTCAAGTGCTAGGGGCATAGATTGCGTCTCCTACACTCCGCATTGTTTATTTTATTGCAGAGGAAATTCTATTTCTCTGTGGTTGCTCCCCCATGACTGAGGATCGTGGTCATCGGTGGATGTGAATGATCCACACCTGATTTTTATGGCAGAGAAAATTAAGGCGAACTTAATGCCGAACGTATTTTCTAGCAGTCAACATCAGGCTAAATGATAAAATTATTTGAGGTGGAAAAAGTCGAGTGTAAAAAAATTACTAAAACAATGACAAGCGCAAGCGTAGTGCAAAAATAGTTTATAAGTAAAAATATTAAAATTCAAGAATCACTAAAATTAATCATATATTCTATTATGAAAATCGTACTTGTACTCTTAAATATTGCGTTATTAAACGCTCACGATACAAATTAATAGTGGAATTATAATTAAATTTGCTTGAGGAGCGGTTACGAGTTATGTAATGCTTAAGGCAAATTTAGGATACCAATTTTTGCCATGTCTTATTGGTAACGGGGTTTGGTCATTCCCCATCTCGTTGACAAGTGCTCTGTGGTTACGGGTCACAGATAACTATCAGTTGGGCTCAGCGAGTCCACTTCAACTTATAGCCTCAAGTGCTCTTTTAACTCTATGGTCATCGTTAGTTTTTAGGACTTCTTATATTAAGCCATTGGAACCATATTTTCAATTCTAAGCTAGCAATATAAAAGCTAAGTTTTCCGGTAGTTCATTTATTAAATACTAAGTCAGGCGTTTATTTTTTACATGTTTATGCAAGTAGCTGACGGTCTTTCCATCGGTATACAACCGGCTGACGGTTTTTTTTTAATTATAATAACATCTAAACTGTCATTCTGATAAAGTATCAAACGGGAGGCGATGACAAAATTTATTTTATTTTTTTACATGTTTTGGTGGCTGCCAACTCAACCCACCAACGGAGCGGCAGCTGACGTGCATGAGGGTTCATCATACATAACCGTTAACCACTATTGGTAGGTACGAGTTTTCGCCCGGGAGGCGATTGGTCATGGAAATCTGTTCCTGGCTCGCGGTCTATTCGTGAAAATAATGATAATTTATGAGATACCGGTTACCGGTAAATATCGCATAAATTATACCGGTAAGTATCTCATATATGTATTATTGGTAGTCAATGTGACAAGGAACCCACTAAATGGCACAGAAATCAAATTCCGAGACAATTTATTTGTTTGGTAATAAAATGCTCACAAACTTCAAAAATTAAATTACAAACTGAATACAAATCGACTCGGCAGAAAGTCGTATTTTCCAACAAGTGAATTAATCCATTACATTTCCCATAACCATCACTAATGAATATTAATCCCGTTGATGGCGATTACAAATGTAATTACCGAACGATGCATACTAAATAACCGGAATAAATGGATGTTAACGAGGATTCGTTTAATTAGCGTTGTTTAAAATGTGACTTTAGCACTTTGGAATAAGATTTAAAATTAGATTGAAATGTGATTTTACAAATCATTGTTGCGGTACTAATACTACTTGTATATTTAATTTGGTTCAATCAGATATTTTATCACATATATACAGGTTGGTTAAAAAAAACTGCATTTCCGTTGCCAGGGAGGCTTTGGGATTATACTGAGCAACATTTACTATGAGACCAACCTTTGCTCGCGTATTATGGATGGCTTTATCCACGTGATAAAATAACTGTCACTTTTTAACATTGTGGATTAGAAAGTGACGGACACCGTTTTATCACGCTATCACGTAGACAAGAACGACCATCATAACCGTACAGAAATCGTGAAAAAAAATTACCCTCCCACTGAAAATGTATGAAACAGCCAAATTTTTTTTTGCGATTTCGGAGTTAGCCTCACAGTAAAAGTCTCAGTATAATCCATAAAGTCGAATTACGCATTAATCTATGTGGAGAGCAATTGCATCCACATATTAAAAACAGTGCTTTAAATTTCAGAATGAACTAGTTAAAAGAAAATAAGTTTTTGGCAAAAAAATCATTTTTGGTACAAGCTTTTATCGCTGACTGTACTTTTCTTACGACCGACAAGTAATACTCATCGCGACAATTCTAAAAACCCCTAACACAATTAGGTTGCGTTGTTTCTTCACAGAGTTCCTATGGCCACCTCCTGTCTCCATCATCAGATCAGTTCGACAGTACCATATTATTGTATTGTCATCAGAAATACATATAGCTGCCAATTTTCATGACGCTACGATCCTTGGAAGATGGTTAAATTAGTTACCTTAGATTCCATTACATATATAGTCACTGTTAAAAAGCCAAGTTAAATCACAATACTAAAGGCATTTTGAATAGAGTATAATAAGAAACGAAATTTTTTCAGAATTTTTATAGCTTGCGCTTCGACTTCTATTGCATAACTCAGCGAAACTTTTTTCCATAACTCTTGCCATTCCCTGACTGATTTAAATTCCATCTAACCCCCACTTACCCCCCTTTCCCTCCCGCGAACGAAATCAAAGAGTATGCTTTTAGTAAAATATTTGACAAATTTTTTGTTCAGTTCATTTTGTTCACAATTCCTTGACGGTAGGTATATGCACTATGCAGGCTTCCTCAAGAAGTTTTCCTTCTTCGAAAAATCACTAGTAAATAAAAGATTTATTCACAGACAAAGCATCCTCCAGACCGAGCATAGACGCGCTACCCCCTCTGCCACGCATACGGTAATTTTACTCCATGTTCGAGTCGAAAGTGTCTTATTGTGACTTCCGTTTCTTTGAACGGACCAATCACGGCACCGGACTTCGCTCACCTCGTCCCGCGCACCCCCGCGTTTTGGCATCATCGGTTGCATGAAATAATTGCTCTAAACTCGGTCTAGAGGATTCCTAGTCTATGGATTAATTATAAAACAGCAACATCCTATCTGTACATCGGTGGACTTTATTACAAAAGGCATAAGGTCCACCGATGTCATCTTCTCTGTCACTCTCACTCTAATTACGCCTTGGAGTAAAAGAGAAATTGGTCCGCAATTTGAGAACTTCGGTGTTCGCGGTAGACCCTCAGTACCTACTCTACGCCGTCTTCGGGCCCGATTCGGATTTTGAAATAGACATCTATTAGATATCATTTAGTCATCACCAAGATACGATAACGATATGTTTAAGATCTAACCTGTCAAATTTGACATTTGCGCGATTCTGGAGATACTCCACAGGATATGACTTAGAGATCCAATTCATATCTAATAGAATATCTAACGTAAAAGTGACATTGGTTGCCCGAATTGCGCTGCAAAAGAGAACTAGTTGATATCTAAACTATAACGTATCTAGAATGGATCTAGTACGTGTCGTCTTGTGAATATCTTGAAGTTCGAATACGGCAGTTAGTAAGCGACAGAGTGATGCAAACCATAGGTAAAAAATAAATTTCTAAAAGATATGATTTTAGTGGCACTTTCACACTTTGTCATCAATGAAGAGCCAACTTTAAGGCATCCTGTTGTTTAATAATATCGCTATATTAATAAGCTTGACGACATATAATACTTGCGCTAAGCTGAAAAGGAGAAAGGCGACATTTAAAGAGAAAGATAAGATAAAACATAAGATAAAACCGGAAGCACCCCATTAGAGCCTTCTCTTAGCTGAGAAGAACTAATAGAGTTGATTTACGAGGATTCTCGCGACACACTAAAAGTGTTATCAGATAAAATTATGTAGGTAGGTATATTAAAGGATTTAGTAACGAAATACGCTTTACTTGTGAAAAACATAGTTAATACTCGTGGATTATATACCTTTTATTACTTACCTAATTTACTTTAAGTTATTCTACCACTTTTTATTTATTCAAACAAAAATGTATACAGTCTGACAGTATAAACCAAATCACTGTACAGTCGCCATCAGATATATCGGAGCGGTCGAGGCGCTCACAAATATCTGGACACGCTTCTATTGTCAGGGCGTTAGAGTGCGTGTTCAGATATTGTGAACACTTGGCCGCTCCGATATATCTGATGGCGACTGTACAATTTAGAGTCAACTATAAACGCTACGGTACACAAGACTTAAGCCGCCCGTGGCGCTGTCGCCACCTAGCGGACATAATTATCTGTCCTGATCGTTTGTTAGAGAGTGAGTCTTCTGTACCTAGTACTATTATTTATTCTGTGGTAACGACAAAATAGCATTCATCAATTATGTATTATTAATAGTTCACTCGATTTCAGGCACTAATGGGTCAATTTATTATTCTATTGTAACGTATTTGGGGCACGTAATTTAAAAGCATTTTAGTCAAAGAAAGTAGAAAGTTACAATCAATAGTGTTAGATTATTTATTTATTTATTTATTTTAAACTTTATTGCACATACAAAATGTACAACAGGCGGACTTAATGCCGGTATAGGCATTCTCTACCAGTCAACCATAGGGCGAAACAGAAAAGCGTCCATGTGGGTGCAGTGAGAAATAAACAGAAAAAAAAAGTCGTGGACTTTAGAATTTGGAGGAATACGGAGAATCCGGGAGCTGGAGCTGATACTGCGGTGCGGTTCTAAACAAAATTTATACTCGCAGGTGACTTACCAGTTCGTCCGTCGTCCTTGTCCACGATATCCAAAGAGCGGTTTAGTATAATATTTGTAGCGAGCGGAGCAATATATTTATATAATAACTTGCAGGAAAATGTATACTTAATAGTTAATTTTTCGTACTTTTAATTTTTCTTGCACCTATTACTACTTGTTCTCTGTTTGGCCCAAAGGTTAACTGGTAGAGAATGCCTTCTGGCATTAAGTTCGCCTTTTGTACAATTTTTACTGTGCAATAAAGTTTAAATAAATAAATAAATTCTTATCACAAGGAAATCCGTACTTGATGCGGCAATTATTTTTTCAAGAGTGAAGTCTGTTGTCAGTAAGTCAGTATGTCAACGTCATGTCTAGGTGGCTAGCAGTCACCGTAGAGTTTTTAATTTAAAATAGGTCGAAAGGGAATTTGGCGCAGTAGCGCCACCAAACAGAAAACAATATTGGAAATATCAAATAACATAAAAATAATACTGGTACCATTTTCCCACCATTGATTAAATAAGTATGCTTAGATTACTCACGCCATACATTAGTTTTCTTACTTAATATAGAATACAATTTATGGGAGGGATGACAAAACGTATTTTAAGTATGAAACTTGCTTAAAAATGTATACTTATTTAATAAGTATTAACTTAAATCTTATTACAAATAAGTGCACTTTAAGTGTACTATCTCTACGAATCTACGCTATTACTTACTTTGATTACACAAAAATAATCATAAAAGTAACTTCATAGTTACTTGCTAACTTTGAAAATAGGTTGATATTATTTTAGCGCACAACATTGCATAAGTGCCATATGACCACAAACTACAATCCAAACTTCGGTATGTACTTCACATATGTCTGAAAAATCTTACGTCTCCTAACTATCATTCGTAGTTTTTATTACACCGCGAAACAAAGAATTTCGTAGACGTAGAAAAACGCTGTAATCAGAGCAACATGTGCCTCCTTTTGCCTCCTGATTATGTGTTTTGTACATTCGCCATCAAATAAGTATATCGGAGCGGCTGAGGTGCTCTAAAATATCTGAACACGCACTCTAGCGCCTTGAAAATAGAGGCGTGTTCAGATATTTGTGAGCACCTTGGCCACTCCGATATATCTGATAGCGACTGTATGTAACTAGGGTACTATCGGCGTCTTTGAGGTGTGCTTGTGGTGATTTGGGGCATCTGGTCGAGTACGTGGAAAGGGACGAGACTTCCTGAACTTGTAAATTTGGTCATTTTGAAATTAAAGGAAAAATTGAAAAGTTCGCCGAAGATTCGGTAGCTGAGTTGGTTTAAACTTTTTAAAGCAATTGGACCGGTGTTCCAATAGGTTTTAATTTTTACGTATTTCCTGTAACTAGATTAAGAAATAAAGTATTGCTTGCAGACGTATATCAGCTTGATAAAAAAAATTATAAGCGTCTATTGACTATGGTTTTTACTTGCAACCAGTCGTAGTTTAGGTAAAGATATTATTTAAACCAATGCATGCATGCAAACACGGGGTTAATCGGTTAAACCGATAACCCAGTGTCTAATTGTACTAGTAACCATGGTAACTCCAGGTTTAACCGGTTAACCCGAGTTAGTGGGATGGTGCAAGTAGCGCTTAAAATGTTAAAAAGAAACAGTTATCTGTAATAGATCAAGATACAAGATACAAGATACAAGATATTTATTGATAAAAGTCAATGTTTTACAAGTCAGTAAATAATAAATTAATAATAATATGCAGTAGGTAGGTTGGTACAGCATTTGCACAGTAATTTTTATATTACTATTAAATCGTTTCGATCGTTTATTAAGTGCAATCTTGGACATGTATTGTCTGTAGTAGATATCTATTTATTTTATTTATTGCGAAAAATAAAGAAAACAGTATAAATAAATAAATAAATAATAAATAAATATTATAGGACATTTTTACACAAAATTGACTAAGCCCCACGGTAAGCTCAAGAAGGCTTGTGTTGTGGGTACTCAGACAACGACATATGTAATATCTAAATACTTAAATACATAGAAAACAACCATGACTCAGGAACAAATATCTGTATCATCATACAAATAAATGCCCTTACCAGGATTCGAACCCGGGACCATCGGCTTCATAGGCCGGGTCACTACCCACTAGGCCAGACCGGTCGTCAAAACCGGTGTATAATGAGTAACATCAATAACGTTAAAAACTCTAATTAAAAACTAAACTAATCTAAATTAAAATAAATCTAAAAAAGGCCCCCGAGGCATTGTGCCAACGATGCTGGCAGCATTCCCTCGCTGAATAGTAGATTAGATATGTTGTATACTAGTAAAACATTTAAGCACTTAGGTGACTACTTAGGTAATTTGGACATGAGTTAAAACCGGACTTTTTCGAGAAACCCAACATCCACGAGTCTCATATTTAAGAAACTACTACTAACGGCTCCTCTACACGATGGGCCAACGCCGGCCACTCCAAGGGACGCAGCTATGCGGTAGAATGAGATAGCAATATCACTTGCTCCCTCTAACGCATAAACGCGTCCCTAGGAGTGGCCGGCGTTGGCCCATCGTGTCGGAGCCCAACTGTCGAAATCAATTCACAGCACAATTGCAAGTTAAACAGGGCCTTTTCACCGCAGTTTGTATTCTATTGGTCACCCCCACATTAAAATAAATAAACCGTAACGATTCGATTTCCAGTACGTGTGTAGCATTGGTTACTGCGCACACTAGCGACTTGAAATTATGCTTTTTGTGAAAAATTTCATTTTTACAAGCTTTTATTTAGTTTCACCTGACCGTTGTCTGTCTGTCTGTCTGTGTGTAATCAAATCTTGCAAGTTAAATTTGATCCACTTCCCGGTTTCCGATTGAGCTGAAATTTTGCATGCATGTATAAATCAATGTATAAGGGGGAGGCCTATGTTCAGCAATGGACGTCTTATGGCTGAGATGATGATGATGTTGTATAAATCGGATGACAATGCAATATTATGGTACCATCGAGCTGATCTGATGATGGAGACAGGAGGTGACCATAGGAACTCTGTGATGAAACAACGCAACCTAATTGTGTTAGGGGTTTTTAGAATTGTCTCGATGAGTATTAGTTATCTGTCGTGAGAAAAGTACAGTCAGCGATAAAAACTTGTACCCAAAATGAAATTTTTGCCAAAAACTTATATCATAGGTATAAATTTTTATCGCTGACTGGACTTTTCTTTCAACACACACACAAAAACCCATAGAGACAATTCGAACAAATCAAAACACAATTAGGTTGCATTGCTTTATCACAGAGTTCATACCACGTCCAATATCCATCATCAGATCAGCTCGATAGTACCACAATATTGCATTGTCACCCAACTTATACAAGTATCACTAGACTGATATCGACCGGCATATGGAACGTGGTTGCCTTTGGTGTCATACCCGTGAAGAAGATGCATGTAACTGCGTGGAAATATCGGACAGCTCGAAAGCAATACAAATGGTAATCACGGTCCATATCGCGGTCGATATAATAAGTCTATAGGTAGTGATAATAAACGTGAATTATTTAAATTTGTTATACAAGTATGTTGAGTTTCAGCTCAATGAAATAATGGAAAATGGGTCTAATCAGACACTAGTGTAAAGGTTGACGCATACTAGACCGGGCCGTGCCCGGGCCGAGGCGTCCGACATGTCACATTTTTTATGACAGCTGATCGGTGATTACGTATTTTCCATAGGTAACACGAAGCTCCGGAAGCTCGGCCCGGTCTAACGTGTCATCCTTAAGTCACACGTAACCACTTCATTATTAGTCGTCAGTGTGCGTAGGACCTAACACGATCTGTTACTTCCCGATTAGAGGCCGAGGTTGCCCTGACAGCGTTATTGATGGCTGTACTGGCCACATTTACGGCCTAACTAAACTAAACTAAACTAAACTATTTTGTTGATCAGGAAAAAGCTGAACGAAAGTTACGAAATGGAAAACTTTGTAGACATATACATTAACGAACAATAATGTATCACTATTCGAGATTGTTTTTAATGAAAGTTTGTGCCTATTAGGGTAATTCGCCAGTATTTGGCCATCGGCCAATAACTTGCCTATAAACAGAATTCATTTTAGTATAAAATTTCAATAACTTGCCAGCCTTCAATAATTAGACACATTCAATAAAATGTACTCTGGTTACAGGTTAATAGAATTCATTTTTAGTTTAGGGTGGCCAGTTACAGGCGGATTTCATATCATTGATAATAAATGTTCCTATACCTACCTAGTGAACTGCAATAGTATCCCATCTTAAAGGCTGGTAACGCACTAGCATAGACTAGGAATCGTCCAGACTGACCATAGTCACAGGGCGGACACGCCATACATCGAAAATCATTTGCGTTTATATGTGTGCACGGCACGTCTGTACACGCGTCATTGTGTGAGTAAGTGGCTTAGGGCTGACTCGTGCGGCGCGCGGGGAAGGCGAAGCCGAGCCGAAGGACACGACGAAGCGGCCCGCTGCGTTGCATAATTCGGCCGAAATACGTAAAAAAACAAAATATAGGTTTATGTTTAACAAAATATAGGTTTATGTTTAACAAAATATAGGTTTATGTTTTATTTCGCTCCAGTTGTTGAATTGGCTTTGTCAGTTTATAGTCCTGTATGTACGTACTTGGACTTTCAACACGCCATTATTAAATGTACCTTATTGTTGATGCCTATTGATTATTTTATATAACATACATAATTATTTCTTAAATTCTTAATATTATAATTAAAAATCAAACGCGAATGTCCCGCGACCACCAATTCTTTTTTGTGAAAAGAGTGTTAAACTAAAAATAAAACATTTACGAGGAATATCTGTGTAGAAGGTCTAGTTACCTTAGGTACTTTAAATATTAAATGTTGGCTTAACATTCACAAATTCAACGAACGGGTTTTAATTCATATGATATTATTATTATTACGCAAAAGTATAGCCTTATTTACTGATACATATTTCGTCTCTTTGGAAAACTATATTATTACTCATTTCTACAATAAGTAGGTATCCGTACTACCCGTACATCGCACAATACACCGGCATTTTGAACGTTGCGTCATCGCGTCGCGGCGTCGCTAGCCGAACTGAGCGTACGTCAGGAGTCCGTCAGAACTCAGTCGCGGGGCGAGGTAATCCGAGTCGGGGCGGGGCGGTGCGTGTCCGTTCTGTATGATAATACTATTACTTATTCTGTGCCATAGTCGCGCTACCCCCTCTGCCACGCATACGGTAATTTTACTCCATGTTCGAGTCGAAAGTGTCTCTGTGTTACGTCCGTGTCTTTTTGAACGGACCAATCACGGCGCGGGACTTCACTCACCTCGTCCTGCGCACCCGCATTTTTGGCATCATCGGTTCGGTTGCATGAAATAATTGCTCTCAACTCGGTCTAGAGGATTCCTAGTCTATGTTACAGACTGATAAACCGACATCGGATCAGGTGAAAGTTAAATGAATTCTATAAGATATTATTATTATTTATTAACTTAACAGCTATTATTGTGTTCGAATCCCGGTAAGGGCATTTATTAGTGCGATGAACACAAGTATTTGTTCCTGAGACATGGGTGTTTTCTATGTATATAAGTAAATATGTATATATTTATCTATATAAGTATTTATATCGTCGCCTAGCAGTCATAGTGTACAAGCTTTTCTTATTTTTTGGCTAGGTTCATCTGTATTAGATGTCCCCTGATATTTATTTACTTATTTATTTATTATTGCGTTAAAGTACAGTTAAGTAGTTAGTAGTGTTAAATTGAAAATAATAAAGTACCTAATACAAAACACAACGGGTGTTTGCAAAAAACGAAAGAATCCTTCTATTGGAATGTTCCTTTGTTCTTTCTCAGTGGAATGGACCTGCCATTGGTTGAAAGAAATACGAGTATGGGCCCGATTCGGACTTTGAAATAGACATCTATTAGGTATCTTTTAGACATCACCAAGATACGATAACGATATGTTAGAGATCTAACCTGTCAAATTTGACATTTGCGCGATTCTGGAGATACTCTTGAACGATTTCCACAGGATATGACTACATGATACGTCTAATAGATATCTTACTCTATCTAACGTAAAAGTGACATTGGTTGCCCGAATGGCGCTGCAAAAGAGAACTAGTTGATATCTAAATTACAAAGTATCTAGAATGGATATAGTACGTGTCGTCTCTTGTGAATATCTTGAAGTTCGAATACGGCAGTATATCCGGGCGACGGAGTAGATTTTATTTTTCCGCACTTACAAAAGAATCAGCTAACGGTGCAACATTTGAAAATCAATAAGTACCTACTTAAACCATTCAACGCTAATTAAGTGATCACGACACGTAGTCGTTTTGCCTCTACGAGGCATTTCCGCTACATAACGGGAAACCAGCGTTATCGGCTACGATTGTAGCTCAACGGTGAATGTGTTACCACATTCAGGGCCAAGACCGCAAGACCCCGACAGCCGCATACACAGTTCGTAGCGACTACGTGCTACGAGCGTAACCTGTACTCAGTGGCAATGAATGTGTTAAATAAAATTGTACTCAATACAGTACTTAATAAGGCACGCATTGAGGAATATAATTGCTGAGTAAATGTTTATCATATTCTTTGTTGTGTCATTTACAATAAAATTGTATTAGTTTCGTCGTAAGGATTTCGGATTCGTTTTAAGACTCGTTTCGGAGGCCAAGATCCTCTTTGGATCGCTGAGCCATATTAGTTAGTTTAAGAGTGAAATTTTTGAGATGCTTAACTTCAAACTCGGGTAAATCTGTCGGATTATGCGATTTTGGTTTTAACAAAAGGTAACTAATTTGCTGAAAGGGTCGAATGGATTTAGACGACTTTGAAGTTTTTAGCACATTTTTAGCTAAGGTTTTTTTGGGTCAGCCTATATTTAACATCTCATCATCATCATCTCAGCCATAAGACGTCCACTGCTGAACATAGGCCTCTCCCTTGGACCTCCATTCGTACCGGTTGGAAGCGACCCGCATCCAGCGTCTTCCGGCGGCCTTAACAAGGTCGTCCGTCCATCTTGTGGGTGGACGTCCTACGCTGCGCTTGCTAATCCGTGGTCTCCACTCGAGCACTTTTCGACCCCATCGGCCATCTTCTAACATTCATTTAACATCTGTTAATTGTCAAATATTTCAGTCGTGATTGTCGTGAAAATAGTCAATACTTTAATCGTAAATCTTCAATTTCGAACACCCACTGAACCGAAACCATTCTAGGGCTCGAGAGTGAACGAACCGGAAGGTGAACGGATACGAAGCGTTATTTAACACATTCATTCATTCAGTCGTGTGACTCGTGTGGAATGTGAAATACGTTTAGAAGTGGAATTTGAACTTTGAATAAGTATCTGTTATTAGCATAGCCCAAGCCCAGCCGGCGTATTATGGATAGCTTTATCCATCTTTATACACGTGATAAAATAACTGTCATTGTTTAACACCGTGGGATAGAAAGTGACGGACACAGTTTTATCACGCTGTCACGTAGACAAGAACGACCATCATATCCGTACTGGGTACACTAAATATGTGTTTAGTATAGGTCGATTTTTTGACGAATCATACGAAGTTGTTTCTGAAATCATCTGTATCAATGATACATACTTAGTGCAATGGAAATTGCCGAGTTTTAAAATTATTGTGACTTTATTTTTTTGCGCAATTAGGTGTTTAAATATTTACCCCTAGGGGTCTTATGTACATACTACATACTACACTATATACTACATGGGTACAAACTAAATTCTGACTACTAATACGAATTCTAAATACTACTAAGACTGAGAAGTGTGTACGTTTAAATACAGCGTGTTTGGTACATCGTTTGCCAAATTAAAACGGCAGATAGCTTGAGTCATTTGGCATCTTCTCATGCCTAGAAAAACAAAATTGGCCGTGGTTTTTTTACTACTACGCAAGTAAAAATTTGAAATTTATGAAAAACTCTCATAGACGTGAAAAATTTTTTTTGCATCAAATTAAAAATTTCTAGGCCTGAGAAGATAGCAAATGATATATCTGCCGTTTTAATTTGGCAAACGATGTACCAAACACCCTGTATTATACCGCTATTATATTTCTAACTCTTCGTTCAAAACACATAAAATTCATCGCATTAAGCCTCAAAGCTAATTAAAGATGTTGTTTCAAAGGTTTTAAAGACAAAGACTCGCTTTTCCGGTTCATTATCATCTGAATAAGCTTTGTATTTTAGCCTTTTCATAGCTTTGAAGATAATTATGACAACATTAATATGTTTGTCGATTTATTTATTTATTTATTTATACAAGGAATTCCAACAGCTATGAATGATTTGTCGAATAGTCATTGCAGTGATCGAAAATGTCATTGTTGTTTCGAATATTCTACATCAATGTATTAGATACAACACTAGAATATCTAGGTAGAGTCTGTCCGGAATAGCGATGTGCCGTCGAAATTCATTGTGGTTTATTTAGTTTAGGTATCATAGTGGTTTTCCGGGTCAAGGTCCGGGTCTCTGAGTCAGAGTCCGGGTCCGAGTCCCGGTCCCAGGCCGGGTCCGGGTCCGGGTCCGAGTCCGGGTCCGAGTCCGGGTCCGAGTCCGGGTCCGAGTCCGGGTCCGAGTCCGGGTCCGAGTCCGGGTCCGAGTCCGAGTCCGAGTCCGGGTCAGAGTCCGGGTCCGACTCCGGGTCCGAGTCCGGGTCCCAGTCCGGGTCCGAGTCCGGGTCCGAGTCCGGGTCCGAGTCCGAGTCCGAGTCCGAGTCCGGGTCCGAACCGGATCCGTGTATGAGTCCGGGTCCCAGTCCAAGTCAAAATCGAAATTCGAAATCACCAAACATGTACTATGCGTCGTTGAAGAGTTCTGTTCTGATCATCATCAGCAGTTCCACTTCATCAAATGCGACAGTTTTTAATGTAAATGCTTGATTTTATGATGAAAATACAAAACATTCTATACGTATGCCTTTAAGATTTGAGGAGTTCCCTCGATTCCTTATGGATCCCATCATCAGAACTCGAGCTTGACAGAAATGTGGCTTAAAAACTAAACTTGCTTAACAAACATTAACGAAGAGGACAAATCGCCAAACGTGAACTATGCGTCGTTGAAGAGTTCCGTTCTGATCATCATCAGCAGTTCCACTTCATCAAATGCGACAGTTTTTAATGAAAATGCTTGATTTTCTGATGAAAATACAAAAATCTCTATACGCAAGCCTTTAAAATTTGAGGAGTTCCCTCGATTTCTCATGGATCCCATCATCAGAACTCAAGCTTGACAAAATTGTGGCTTAAAAACTTAACTTGCTTAACAAACATAACGAAGAGGACAAATCGCCAAAGGTGAACTATGCGTCGTTGAAGAGTTCCGTTCTGATCATCATCAGCAGTTCCACTTCATCAAATGTCACGTTTTTGAATGTATATGCTTGATTTGTTGATAAAAACACAAAAATCACCATATGTATGCCTTTAAGATTTGAGGAGTTCCGTCGATTCCTCATGGATCCCATCATCAAAACTGGATTTTGACAAAAACGGGACCAATCTGTATGCATATACATACAATCAAAAAAATAATTTTTAAAATCGGCCCAGTAATGACGGAGATATGGAGTAACAAACATAAAAAATAAAATAAATAAAAAAAATAAAAATATAAAAATAAAAAACATACAACCGAATTGATAACCTCCTCCTTTGGGATTTGGAAGTCGGTTAAAAATAATACTGATAAAAGAAACAGGAGTAAAACAACACAATATTGCCAAAACGAGTTATTTAAGATTTAAATGTATATTTATGTAAAAAATTATGTTATTAATGTAAAAACCAATATGCTCTTTTATGTTTTATTTGCCTATGTCTGTTTATTTCTCAATAAAGAAAATAAAATTAACTTTTATGAATTTCTATGTCGAACTGCGATTGAAGTTTTTGTTTTCGACATATTATTACCAGAAGCATCTGTTTACCATCGAACTCCGTTTTCAATAAGTATAAGTGTTTTTCCACTGGCTCGGGAAGGGTTTTGAACACAGATGTAGTCTTAATAGAAATGACATGTAGGAAGGTAGGTATGGTTGTCTCTAAAGTCGGTTTACGGACGATAATTTTGCGTGATAAAGTCATAAGAAAACATTACCATTACATTACATAAAGTTACCATGGAGATCCGTCCACAACGGTACCATGGAGATCTGTCCACAACGTGACACTTTTTCTTGCATGCTACCGGTGTTCATCGATTTATAAGACGTTATCGCGTCAGTAAATTGGGCAATAATTCACGAATTAACCTAGTCCCACAGTAAGATCGAAAAATAAAATGCCAGAAACATTGTTTACAAATTTTTCACAGTAACTCTGACACTAGGCTGACCCTGTCCTGCCGAGTCCGTTGTATGTTGTATGTATTTACGTACCTATACGTATTAATCCAAATGAGAGGATTCATATTATATCACATAATAATCAAATTAAATTCAGAATTGAATACATTACACTATGTCAAGATATTGCGAACAAAATAATTGTTAATATTTTACGAAACCCAGATTAGGATTCGCTGGAAATGACTTTAAAATGTATTGTAGGTATAAGCCACGCGATTTGAGCGAGCGTCTCTACTCTCTAGAAATCATGTCGTGGACACGTTAATAAGATGTCCTTTACAACGGACAAAATCCATTTAGTAGTAGTAGTAGTAAACTCTTTATTGTACAAAAAGACATATTAAAAATAACACACAATTAGCAAGAAGTACAAAGGCGAACTTATCCCTTTGAGGGATCTCTTCCAGTTAACCTTTGAGTAGATGAGAGGAGAGAGTGAAAAGAGGGTGACAAATGCAGCAAAGTGTACAACAAGGTACCAGAAAGATAAAGGATATAAATACATACAAAATTTATAGGATAAACATACATATATTACACAAAAAGGAATGGAGAAAATACACTAAAAATTGGAAAGAATTAGAACGATATAAAGCAACTATAAAAGGACTATAGGAGGAACTATATTGTATTTAAGGAGCACAAGTCAAATATTTTATTGAATATAAAACTAAAATTAAAAACTAAAACGAGTCCGTGGGGTAGGGGAGCTCGGGGGTACCACAAGGCGCTCAGCAAACGCCAGGCAGGCCACAGGTGACCCGCGCGCAGGCAGCTTTCTCGCGCACAGCCGGCCTAGCCGAGGTTACAATCGCTATCGCTTCGACAACGAAGAGCATCATGTCTCTCTATCACTCTTCCGTATTAGTCTGACAGTGACAGTTGCGTTTCGATCGCTACGGAGCGTAAGCGATGTGCATCTTGGCTACGCGGCCTGATTGGCCATAGCAATGCAAAGTGAACGCTGCCTGCGTGTTGGGCACCTTACCAAGGGCGCAAAATTTTGATAGGTATTTTTAAATTTTTAGCTTTAGTTATCTTAATGGTAGTTAATTTTAGTTTTAAATATATTTAAGGGTTAAGTAATTTCCAGCGAATCCTAATCTGGGTTTCGTAAATATTAACCACGGCCTTCGAGCACTTGCGGACTTGTTAAAATAATTGCCAACGAATCTTCAAATTACTTTTCGCCCGACTTGAAACATTTCTTCATCTAAATTTCTGTAGGTACTTTAGGTTATTGAATTAATTAATTTCGATTAAAACGTTCAGTTAATAATTAGTGGGCTTTCATTAAAACGAGGCATTTGAACCTGATTTGAACTAATTATGTATGAGGTGCAGCGGGGCAATTTCAACTAATCGAAATAACATCCATGTTTTACATTATTAACTAGAGTTACACACAACACATCTTTTGCGCTATCCGATATATAATATATGGTACTCCAGTTAATAATGTAAAACATGGAAGATATTTCGGTTAGTTGAAATTATCCCACAGTCGAAAATGTCCCGCGGCACCATAGACAAGTTCATATAAATTGTTTTGAAACTTGTATTAAGTACAGTGGCCATCAGATATATCGGAGCGGCCAAGGTGTTCACAATATCTGAACGCGGATTGTAACGCCTTGACAATAAAGGCGTGTTCAGATATTTGTTAACACCTTGGCTGCTCCGATATATCTGATGGCGACTGTGTTGCTTTGAAAAAATAAATCGAGTAGGCAAAAAATTAAAATTGGCCTTTAATGGTTGGGTCCGAGTCAGCAACTTGAACCTTATCTCGTTTAAAACCTTGTTAGGGCCCTGTTAAAGTTCCTCACGTACTAATGGGCCCTTAGTGATAATTTAATGTAAGTTGCTGAAATGAAAGAATTGCGAGTGTCGTTAAAATTAATTCAGTTAACTGCTAAGAATTGCCAAATTAGGAAATTTTTAAAAGCGTGAAAAAATCTGCCTCACGATATCTCTGCCTCACCAAGCCTCACATTAATAACCATAAATTTTATATAATTGTGTTATTCAATTTATTTATTAGGTAAGTTGACATTGTTTATATGGCAATTTTATCTTGTGAGCGTTTTGGGGCCACCTGTAAGCCCGCAAGAGTTGAACACCAATAAAAAAAAAGCTATTGGAAAATAAGTATTACAGCTTGGCAAAAAAGAGTAGAAATTAAAAAGTGGCAACACTGTAGTGTCGTCCCTTTCAAACCAATTTATATAAGAAAACGGGACGATACTACAGTGTTGCAACTTTTTAATTTCTACTCGTTTTTGCCAAGCTGTAATTCTCGCGTCACGTGACTTTTCGCAGCATTTGTCATGCCTAAACCCATTGGGCTATTTGGGCTATAATCGCGAAGTTCGCAAATTGCGGGGATTTTTCTCTGTCACTCTAATTACGCCTTCGCTCACTGAGAGAAAAATCGGCTGACAAAGCACAATAAATGCTTTGTCATTTTTTTTGTTGTTGTAAGAGCAATAAGCTTTGTGGCGAAAACAAAACGAGCTTATTGCCACCGACAACTTTTTTATTGCTAACCGTAAATCAACAGTTTATTGTATCGGTAACAATATTTACATTGCTACCGGAACAACCTATGTTTCCTTTGTCATGGCCTTCATATAATATTGCTAATTTATCAAGGTTAGACTTAGCTTCTACAACAAAGCATCTATATTTTGTCGTAGCGACCAAACTACTTTGCTGTTTTATCAAATCACGTGGCTTGTTACTGCAACAAAGCGTTTCTGTTTGTTCCAGTGACAATGTCACTTTGCAATGTTATCAAAGTTTTACCTTGTTGCTGGAGCAAAGATTTTATCCTTTGTTGCAGGTACAAACGTACCTTGCTAATTTATTAAAGTTAGATTTTGCTTATATAACAAAGCAGTTATATTTTGTTGTTCTAACAACTTCACTTTGCTCATTTTAAAACTAAAACGATTTGTTGCTGCCACAAAATGTTTTTTTTGTTCCAGTTACAATATCACTTTGCAATGTTAACAAAGTTTTACCTTGTTGCTGGAGCAAAGATTTTATCCTTTGTTGCAGGTACAACGTGCCTTGCTAACTTATCAAAGTTAGATTTAGCTTATATAACAAAGCAGTTATTTTTTGTTGTTCTAACAACATCACTTTGCTCATTTTTAAACTAAAATGATTTGTCGCTGCCACAAAATGTTTTTTTTTGTTCCAGTTACAATATCACTTTGCAATGTTATCAAAGCTTTACCTTGTTGCTGGAGCAAATATTTTATCCTTTATTGCATGTACAACGTGCCTTGCTAACTTATTAAAGTTAGATTTAGCTTTTACAACAAATCAGTTATCTTTTGTTGTTCTTACAACATCACTTTGCTCATTTTTAAAATAAAACGATTTGTTGCTTCCACAAAATGTTTTTGTTTGTTCCAGTTACAATATCACTGTGTAATTTAATCACAGCCCAACCTTGCTGCTGAAACTAGGTGATTTTCTTTTATTGCACTAACAAAGTGCCATTGTTATTATATTCAAATATGACTTAGTTTTTATAACAAAGCAGTGTATTTTATTGAAGTTAGCCTTTGTTGCTGCGAACGTTACTAAGGTAGGTACACTCGACGTCAAATCAAGACTTTAACAAGATTTTAACAAGATATAAGTTTACGACCAATTTAAGCACTAATACATCATTTCCCGCCCCGATTTCTATTCATTTCATAACCGAATATTGGAAACTCGAATAACCGGTTGTTACGGTTATTTTCGGTTATAAATTCTATGAATTTATCTTCTTTTTTGGCTGTGACACCTGTGACTATAATTTTTGTCATTCGTGTACTTAACGAAAATGTACCAAATTTACTTCCCTACTTATGAAATACATATTTTGATTGAATATTGTATCACGTCCAAGGTCATATTTTAACTTTTACTGTATTTTGTATGCGTTATTAAATAATTACAACCGGCCGAGTGCGAGTCAGACTCGCGCACGAAGGGTTCCGTACCATTACGCAGAAAACGGCAAATAAATCAAGTTTGTTGTATACCCTACTTCAACTGTCTAGCTATCACGGTTTATGAGTTACAGCCTGGGGACAGACAGACCGACGGACAGACAGACGGACTGCGGAGTCTTAGTAATAGGGTCCCGTTTTTACCCTTTGGGTACAGAACCCTAAAAACGATGACTCACATTCCTTAATACTGTACATTTATTGTCGTAATTTTGTAATTATATTATTGTAATAAAGTTTATCAATTTTTAGTCGAGATTCGAGAATAACCGTAACCGATTATAAACGATTATTTTTCGGGCATAACCGTAACCGAAACCGGTTATGAAGAGCCCATCAACGTGCACACTAGCGCCACTGCTAAATAATGGTGATTATTTAAATTTAACGAAAGATATTTAAAAGAAGGGGGCCGCTACGTACTGTATTTTGTATTTAAATACCTTTTGAATACAACAGACTAGGTTTTATGTTGCTGGATTCGTCGAACAAAAACGGCCGTTTTAACTTTGGACGCATAGATTGACGAATCCCGCAACAGATCTTTCGTTAAATTTAAATAATCACGATTATTTAGCAGTGGCGCTAGTGTGCAAGTTGATGGGCTCTGAAGTTTGGCCGGTTATTGCATTTCCTAATCATGAGTGAAGTGAGTAATCAAGCATCACTCAAATCGAACCTTTACATCAAAAATGTCAAAAACAATTTCCCTCTTTAATTATTTTTTAAAAGTTAAAGGCACAAACTTATTCTGCCATTCAATTCAGTACCATTCAATATATAATATACTTGGTCAAGCAGATCTTGTCAGTAGAAAAAGGCGGCAAATTTGAAAAATGTAGGCGCGAAGGGATATCGTCCCATAGAAACTTTGAATTTCTCGCCTTTTTTTACTGACAAGATTTGCTTGACCAGCTTTAGTTTGTCAAAGGACTGCCGCATTTCAAAGATAGACAGAGCGAATCATACTACCTTTGTCTTGTATTAGCACCCAAGAGAAAAGGATGAGTATAGTTTTTTTTTGTTCTTATTTACTGACAATTTGGTTTGACCAACTATACTTAATTATGCAATAAAAAGTAATATAAGCTGTATGAACACGGATGAGATAAGTTGTTATTAAGTTAATATTACTGTATTGTTTTTTATTTCCCGTCCGCTAAAACAGGACAGTAATAGTTTGTTTTTTTTTTTATTTGAGTTTTACAATAAAGAAGAATTTCCCGTACTATTTTTGCTACAATACGGAGAACATTTCCGAGCACATTGGAAAAATTGATTTTTTTAATGCATTTGCGATAATTTTACGCGAGTGTACAAGATTTAATTCGTCACAAATTTAATTTGTCAATTCGACAACCTACCGAAACTAACTTTGTAAAAATGGCAACTCGCGGGCACGGGCGGGGTACGGGGTAAGGGGTATGTATGTTGTCGTTTCGTTTAGTTTTTTTGTCTTCAAATACGAATGTCAACGGTAGAGAATGGACGCGCGCCTATATTACTTAGTGCTACGATTCGATCACCAAGTAAAGTGCAAAATGGACATAAATAGTTTTCTTGACAGTGCCGGGCTGACACATTTGTCGCAGCGTATGGTGGGTAAGTGTTTATTTATTCTTATGAATGTTATAAATATGAAAGTGAGTTTTTATGTTTATTTGTTACTCTTTTACGCGCATTAACTTTTCAACGGATTATCAAGACCATTTTCGTTTTTATGCTAAAACATACTGCGTTCGATCGGGTCGGATCGGGTCTTTGGGGTGATGGAGTGTTATTTTGTGTACTCATGTCTGTATACATGGCCACAAATCAAAATATATCCAGCAGAGGTGCGACACAAAGTGTGAAAACACGAGGCGTGTTAAAATAAAACTTGATGTGTAGCCGTGTGTAGATATGACGGCCGTCAGTCCAGAGCACATTATTTTGGCTACCTCTATGAGCAGGACCACCGTGCTATTGTTTTGTACAAAGATGTGGATCTGAACTTGGAGTATAATATACCAAGACTCCAAGGTGATGGGTTCCAAAGTTTTCAAACTCATTGCGTCGCACTTTTGACCATAATTTGTCGATCCAACAAAACTATTGTCATATCGACAAAGGTACATATTTACTAACTAAACCTTGTTTCTGTAGCAATGTATAACATATTGTATTGTCGTTTCGGTGACGACCGGTCTGGACTAATGGGTAGTGACACTGCCTGTGAAGCCTATGGTCCTGGGTTCGAATCCCGGTAAGGGCATTTATTTGTGTGATGAACACAGATATTTGTTCCCGAGTCATGGGTGTTTTCTATGTATATAAGTATGTATTTATCTATAAAAGTATGTACATAATTATATCATCACCTAGCACCCATAATAGTACAAGCTTTGCTTTGGGGCTAGGTTGATCTGTGTAAGATGTCCCCTAATATTTATTTATTTATATCGACAAAGGTAACTATTAACTAGTTACAGAATGTTGTTTCTGTAGCGATTTAACTGAACTTTATCTTGCTTTCAGAGGAGGGAGTGACACTTGATTTTTTGCTGCAAGCAAATGATGAGGAGTTGTCTGAACTGACAACAAAAGTTGCAGACAAAATAAGACTGAGATCTTCATTAGAGAAAATTAGACATAAAGTTGGTAATTTTTTTTAGTAGTTAAATAGTAGTATTATTATTGAAGATTTTCCGTAGCAGCTATAGTTTTGTAGTTCAGTTGTTAGTCTGGTTGAGTAGTAGCAAAGAGAATAGAGTGTATAGAGATTCCGTCGTGGTAAATTATGTAGTCACAGTACATTTACTGCCATCTTTCAACAGAAGATTAAAACTGTTAGATCGCCATCTACTCGAGAGTAGGCTGAAGGTTATGGCGCTATCGCTTGAATAGATAGGAGGCTGCCGCCATGCGCCTATGGAAGGCGCCGATAGGCATCTTCGAGCTCCCCGTAGGGTTAGGGTTCCCAGGCGTGTGGCTCTGATGCGCCCGAGGCTGGGGTGCTGCAGCGGTGGCGCGAAGCCAAGCGGTGGGCCCTGAGCTCCCGCGTAGGCCGCCCCACGTGCCGTGCCGTGCTCCATCGCCGCGGACCTCGCCTCGCCGCGATCCCAAGGTGACACTTCGACAGGCGCCTCTTCATAGCAGAGGAGGACATTTTAAGTAAGTATCTTTATTATATTTAAAACTTTCGCAATAGACGTGAGATATATGTATCTTTAGTTAAGCGGCCCATATTAGGATATCAGCATAAGACCATATCATATTTGGCATATCACGATTACACGCCTATTATCACACGTTTCACGACAACAGCTACCTTGGTTGGCAGGTAGGTACATAAATAATCCTGACACCTTGACGTATTTATGTAACTATATAATGTGGTGACTGCGTTCAGTCTCGCTACCTTAATGACAGCTCCGTAGACACGGTCGCCACTCACCATCGGTTCTACGAGTTATGTAAAAAATATAAAAGATTTAAAATTTGAAATAACAAGTTTTGTATTAATGGATTTTCTTTAAAATGAGCTTGTTAACTACATTTTACGTGTAAGTTTCTGGACTTTTATAATGCCACCTGCTAGGGTCTGTGCGGAAGGAGAAGAGTCGTGAAATGTATGGGCTCCCCTACATTTCACGACTCTTCTCTTTCCGCACAGACTCTATTTACTTGTTATTGTGACAAAAAAGTCTTAATTTAATTTAATTTGTTATTGTTTTTGGTTTTGGGTTTTGTTTGTTTTGTATAACTTGCGATGCTCACTGATTTATTTTTATTTTAATAAGTATATATTCTCATGAAGTGAAATGTACAATTTCTTTTGAGAAAATAAATAAAATTTAAGCATAATACAGAATTCTTAAAAATGTTTCTTTTTTTCAGAACGCCCCTTTTATGAATGACCCCGGACTGTTCTCTCCAACGTCCAGCGCATGTAGCAGCCCAGTGCCAGTAGCTTTGCCTGAAAGGCAAAGTATATTAATTCTAGGACCAAATGGAACTCTTGAGGTATGTATTTTGAATCTTAATCCTTAAAAAAAGAATTCTGGGTGGGTAACGGAAATTTGGTGGGTAAAGATTTTAAATCATTTGAACAGCTTGGCAGATATTTCTGCCGGTGACTGTACCTACTTAACATTTTTTTTTTCAGGGTACTCCATTAGAGATCAGACCAAGTGTACAGCCCACTATACAACAGATCACACCTGTGCAACCACCTACGATACCGGCCACACCTGTGCAGCCTCCACAGCCTCCACAGGCGTTGCAAGATTATAATAGGGAAGGATACTTCGAACCAAAGGTAAAAACTGTTTTCATTAGTCTTAAGAGGATATTCCGCGTTAAAATGGAAAATCTGTCTTTTATTTTTATTAAAACACTTTTCAGTCTTGAAATCACTAAAAACGCAACGTTGCCAGCTAAGTTCGAGTCCAAGTGTCCCCTAAGCGATATTTTGGTAATTTTTGTGATTATGGAATTTTTAATTTTCACAATAGGATTGTGAACTATAAATATAAACTAAATTTTTCATCAAAATCGGCACGCGGTGACAGGTTATCAGTCTATCGCCCACGGTCCAATCCATGTCCCTTTACTGATTTTTACAGTAGGTATGCAGTAGGTAAAGCAGCTGGAACATTCTATGGTTATCTTTGTCTCTCAGCCCAGCATGAAAGTTAAGCTATTGGTCATAATATATGTATAGGTAATGTATTATAAATGGTTGCATTTGATTGTTTTGCAGTTGGTGAGGAACAAGCAAATTCAACCGCGTTGCTGGGAATTGTTGCTTTGCTCCGGCAAATGCACACTATCGCAGTACCGAAAAAAAAAAGTGTGGAGGCTGTCAAGGCACGAGGCAAGCACTGGTTTCCTGGCGCGCGTTGCAGCAGCGTCAGAGATTGCCACATATTGCCCTCAACAAGAGGCATTCAACCTCTCAAAAGGCATAGAATCAACCACACATACTTGCGGTCGGACCTTCATGGGCTAATATACACACGTATGAAATTGTTACCACTGCTGGAGGGCTAAGATACCAAGTATTGTGAGACTATAAAGGTGACGTATAATTTATACTGGGCATTGGACTTAGCGTACCCTAAGGTAGCTGCACCTTGTTGGATGTTTATCCAACGGGCCATATTTCAGATGAAATCTAAGTTTGACTCTGAAGGAGTTCCATTAAGAGAACTACTTTCGCTATTAAATTCGCTTGATCAAACTTTTAAACGCCTTTTGATAAGTGTCTCGCGCCATTAAACTAATTTACTAATAAACCTTATTTGATAATACCTAGCTTGATACAGTTGCGTTGACATTAACACGGCGTTCTTGACGTCCAAGGGGATAAAGCAGCTACACTTTCTTTGCAAGAATATTGTAGAAAAAAGGAAAATGACTACTTGTGCGGTAGGTATGCAACACTTCCTTTGGCAGTTTTATTCGGTTGAGGAAGCACATGGCTTTTTATCATAAATAAGTTACAACTTTGATGATCATTACTTTGCATACCGTGATCAAGATGCTCCTTCCGAAGATGAGCCCGTATATCTTGATTATGACACTATGCAGTATCATTTTCCTTGCAATCTCATCAATATGAGTCATGGTGGGCTGACTATGAAATATGTTTTTTGCGTAAGCCATTGTAATGTAATTAAGTGTACTCATTACTACTGTTACTGTTCCCATTAAAGGTTCCGGCATATTGAAAGCAGTTTCGCCGCTGTACTAATAAACCATTCCTCCTATACACGCTGATGTTGGTCTCTGACGCGTCGGTCACATGCAGGAATAAGCACAATGCTCTATGAAACGCCGCAAAGCGACGCTGATAGATCTGCCGCGCAGACATGAGTATCGCTGTGCGGTGTCCCATACCTACAACATTATTTATTGGTCCGCTTGACCGATACCACCGTTAGCAGGAAATCAACCCTTAAAAACGCAACTGTCCGCAACCGCGTTTGACCCGCTTTATTACTACAGCCATTATGACAGTTTGCGCGGCCCCACAGGGTCATTGACGTCATTGTATAACTTCAACCCAATCCGGAAAACAACGCAAATGTATGGTCTAAATAAACTAAAGCTGACACTCAGCTCATACGTTTCCGTTGTTTTTCAATTAGCAACAACCCTTTCGGCTCGGCCACGACATTCAGTGCTTTGCGACGGCGGCAGCGATAACCATAGGTTGGAGCGAAACAGCGATCGGACCTTTCGTTCCCACCTATGGTTGTCGCTGCCGCCGTCGCAAGTCACTCAACTCAGCTCAGCTCTCAAACTGCGCCGCCCCGCGCTGTTTCTGCCTTGCTTTTTAATGTGCCGAAGCCTTAATAAAGAAAATTATTATTATTATCTATGTGGACTTTAGAGTGGTCCAAAAAACGCTTTTTATATTTTTGAATGTGCTGTTATTTGAGGTCGGTAATATTGTAGGTAGGTACATGTAACAAAGGACCATGTTATGTTATTTTCTAGAGGCCTGGAGCCTCAACTGCTGTTACCTAATTACTTAGTGATTAGTAAAAGTATCTTTGAAATAAATACACATGAATGTACAAGTTAATGTTTTATTCACTATTTTTGCATTTCCCTCCTAGAACATAGAACATAGAGGGCAAATTTCTTTTTAATCACCGCCAATTAATTGTTTTATTTAAATAGTTTCTAGTAATGTAAGTAATTGTTTTAGTCATTACATAACGTCGCGTTGTTTTAAGCTGTCAACTCTGTAAACATAGTATTTTAGCTATCTATTGCAACTAACCAGTTGTGCCTACCTTACCAAACGTCTTCAGGGGCCGATATTATAAGGGGGCTAGCTGTAAGTTACAATTTACAAGCGGAAGTCTCTTTCTATCGTCTTCTGCTAGAAAGAGACTTCCGCTTGTCTGCGCTAGTAGTTGTATCCATGAACAGAAAGCGCTGTTATAGCTATAGCAATAAAAAATGGCAGCTAAAATTATGAATAATCCTTTAAAATATTGCAAGATATATATTTTGTTTATTTCACTGTCTGATAATGTAGATTCAGGCTCTCATTCAGGATTAAAGGCTATTCAGTGTTTGTTATTTATCTGTCAGATTTAAAAAGTTTATTAGGTACCTTAATGAATAATGCTATTTGCGAAAGTATATATTAAAAAAAATGTATTAAGTATTGTTCATATCTAAGGCATAACACAAAACTAAACAACTTGCATGATTTTTGAAGAATACTTTTTCATACATTTTATAATTTAAGCTGCCTTTTTCTCATCGCTATGATGACAGTCTGAAGAGTGAGTGACTATTGATAGGGTAGCACCAACAGATTTGTTGGAATAGCTAACTAAATGCTGTGTTCACAGATCAGTGTGGACAGCTTAGCAACATGTTATTGGTATTAATTACAGTTGCTGGCATATTAAAAAGTAGCTTGCTCTCACATAATATAGGTATATTGTATCACTGTAGCAATACGTTGTGAGACACACATAATATAATATTGTTGTCACTGAAAATTAAAAATGAAAATGAAAAAATGTTTATTCGGTTTTAGAATTACTTATACAATTGTGTGTTGGCGCCTCTTTTTAAGTAACAAATACCTGTGTTAAGAGGCACTCTGAAAACAAAAATGTTGTCAATTTTACAGCAGATCTGTGACTGCAAAACTGTATCACTATAGCAATATGTTGTGTGACACGCATATATTGTTGTCACTCTGACAACATAAATGTTGTCGATATGGCTACATAACTGTATCACTATAACAATATGTTGTGTGACACGCATATATTGTTGTCACTCTAACAACAAAAATGTTGTCGGTTTGGCTGCAAAACTGTGTCATTATAGCAATATTTTGTATGACACGTATATATTGTTGACAGTCTGACATCATAAATCTTGTCTATTTGGCAGCGGAGCTGTGTCACTGTAACGATACATTGTGCGACACACATAATATCGTCAGGTGACAAGCAAAACTCACTAATTACCACCACAAGTTCATAGCCATAGTGAACCATATTAGTACTAAAAGAAGGTCGATTTTTGTTTATTTTATTTTGTAATTAGTGACTTTTGCTTGTCACCTGACGATATATTGAATATATTAATATATTGATATTGATATATTCAATACATTTAGTGTGTCTCACAATGTATCGCTACAGTAACACCGTCCGCTGCCAAATAGACAACATTTATGTTGTCAGGCTGACAACAATATATGCGTGTCACATAACATATTGCTATAGTGGCACAGTTTTGCAGCCAAATCGACAACATTTTTATTGTCAGTCTGACAACAATATATGCGTGCCACACAACATATTGCTATAGTGACACAGTTATGTAGCCAAATCGACAACATTTATGTTGCCAGACTGACAACAATATATGCGTGCCACACAACATATTGCTTTAGTGGCACAGTTTTGCAGCCAAATCGACAACATTTTTGTTGTCAGTCTGACAACAATATATGCGTGCCACACAACATATTGCTATAGTGACACAGTTATATAGCCAAATCGACAACATTTATTTTGTCAGACTGACAACAATATATGCGTGTCACACAACATATTGCTATAGTGACACAGTTATGTACCCAAATCGACAACAATTATGTTGTCAGTCTGACAACAATATATGCGTATCACACAAAATATTGCAAAAGTGACACAGTTTTGCAGCCAAATCGACAACATTTATGTTGTCAGACTGACAACAATATATGCGTATCACACAACATATTGCTGTAGTGACACAGTTATATAGCCAATTCGACAACATTCATGTTGTCAGTCTGACAACAATATATGCGTATCACACAAAATATTGCTATAGTGACACAGTTTTGCAGCCAAATCGACAACATTTATGTTGTCATACTGACAACAATATATGCGTATCACACAAAATATTGCTAAAGTGACACAGTTTTGCAGCCAAATCGACAACATCTTTGTTGTCACGCTGACAACAATATGTCACAAAACTTGTTTTGATTATATGACAACGTTGTACACATTGCTACAGTGACACAGCTCTACTGTCAAATTAACAAAGTTTTTTGTTGTCAGAGTGACAACAATTAATCACAAAATTTGTTTTGACTTTATGACAACGTTGTATACATTGCTAATAGACATTGTGTTCTGGACAATTGTAAAAGTTGTTGCAGAATGTTGTTATATCAACAATAAACTGGCGACAATAAAAACGTTAACTCAATAGCAATGTAACAATGTGGGTTGTGTGGCGTTAAAGTTTTATTGTTAGCTCAACAGTATTTTTCTCTCAGTGCTGGAGTAAAAGAGAAAGATCCCCGCAATTTACGAATTTCGGTTTTCGCGGTAGCCGCTCTAATTAACAGTCCGCCGGACGGTAGATATCTCTTGTCAGTTAGAACAAAATTTTGACAGTTCCGAACAACTGACAGGCCGATACCGTCCGGCGGACTGCTTCAGTGGGCCCCTTTACATTATTACGGTTCGTAAACAAGCAAGCAAGTAATTTTCTAAATCAAATAAAATTCCATTTCTGACTACCTACTGCATCTAACTGAACAAAACTAACTGAAAAAATTTTGAAGTGAAAATTTCTTTAGCGGCGCTGGACACTTTTTAAGGTGGGGAAAACATTATAAACTCGAGACAGGGATCACGTGACCGTAACGTTTAGATGGCCACTCATTTAGATGGCATTTAAATCAATAAAGAAAAACTCAATGACATTACATGAAAAAGGTTCTAAGCTTGTACGGGTTGAAATACGAGGATCTCACACATTCTAACTTTATATCACTCAAATATAATTCTATAAAGCTACATCTTGACGAAATCGCTAATAAAAGTGAACTCTAGTTCTGGTGAATAAAACTCAAAATATCATGACCAATTATATTAACTAATTATATATTTATATACGACGTTTGCAAGGTAACTTTACAATTTCTATTCGAATTTTAAACAATTAACGCTACAAATTTGAATTTCGAATTTTAAACAAGCTCACTGACCAGCAATTTCGAAACTAAAGTTTTTCAATAGAAAGGAGGATAGGTCAATTATACATAGTGCTGCAGACATTTTGGACTAGTCATTGAGTTTTCACTTCTGTCGGCACTCCCGGAATGCAACCCGTTGTTTTTTTTAATTCGCTTGTCTTGCCCGGGAATCGAACCGACTTAAAATTCGAAGAAACAATAAATATTCGACTTTATGGATATTTTGTACTATTATGACGTGTTGGAAGCCGGTGTTACTCGAAGGTTTCATGAATATACAGCATTATTTCTTACCTATTTAGTGTCTATTCAACCTTGATTTGAACATTAATTAAGCACACCCCAAGGCAAGCATCAAATTACTAAATTTAGGAAAGCTCGCTATGAAACTGCGCCCTTGGGACGTAATTATGCGTAGCCTAGCTCTGGTGTAAAATTATCAAATAATATACCAGTTTAAACTAGAAAATTATGAACTTTGTTTATCAACTTGTCGCTTTTCAGGATTTGATATGACGGACGTTTCATGTCTGATTTCATTAAATACATTTTTGATGATATTTCTGGTTATTTGGGACCTACCAAAAAACCGTAAATATCAAAAGGTCGAAAAACTTTGACCAAAATGTATCCAAACAATATAGGGCGGAAAAAAATTCCGATGACCCACAGATACAGGATGCATAATTTTTAAAAATATTTTTCTTATCTCCACGTCTTTTAAAAATACAACTGCAATCGGTTAACTAGAGTTAGAACAAGCAAAGTCTGCAGAGATTTTGATAGCCCACACGGTGCAAGTGTTTTAAACGTCAAATTTCTACAAAATTATGACGTATTTAATATTCTCTTTTAGCTTTGATAGCTTTTGTAAACGATTATTAAAATTACAATGTATCAACAATATCGTATTTTTGGGTTAAGGATGACTCGCCTTAGACCGGGCCGTGCCCGGGCCGGAGTTTCCGGTGCATCGTTTTCTATGGAAAGCATCGCGAAATCGCCTGTAATGTCATAGAAAAGTAAGTGCGGTAGCTCTGGCCCGGACACGGCCCGGTCTAACGTGAGTTATCCTTTAACCTGTAGGTAACACACTCAAGGTAACACAGCTCACTTGCCTTACTTGTACATAGTCCCAAGAATTTTCCCAAACCCTTATTTTTACGCACAGGTAAAACATCCTCCAGACTGAGCATAGTCGTGCTACCCCCTCTGCCACGCATACGGTAATTTTACTCCATGTTCGAGTCTTTGTGTGACGTCCGTGTCTTTGAACGGGCCAATCACGGCACGGGACTTCGCTCACCTCGTCCCGCGCACCCCTGCATTTTTGGCATCATCGGTTGCATGAAATAATTGCTGTAAACTCGGTCTAGAGGATTACTAGTCTATGTTTTTACGACAGCCATTTTCATCTCACCTTCCAACTAATTAGGAAGGTAAACTGAGCCTCAGTTATCTTAGTTAATGGTTAGTCTCTACTCTGCCGACAAGGATTCATTCGGCTATTTGTCGAGGTGAAAATTATTATTCAAAATACTTCTTTAAATTTCAAATTAAAGCTAGTAGTAGTAGTAGATTTTTTTTTTTAGTAACTCTTGCGATAGATTAGTAACGCACTTAAAAAAACCGGGCAAGTGCGAGTCGGACTCGCGCACGAAGGGTTCCGTACCATAATGCAAAAAAAAAAACAAAAAAAGCAAAAAAAAAACGGTCATTCATCCAAGTACTGACCCCGCCCGACGTTGCTTAACTTTGGTCAAAAATCACGTTTGTTGTATGGGAGCCCCATTTAAATCTTTATTTTTTTCTGTTTTTAGTATTTGTTGTTATAGCGGCAACAGAAATACATCATCTGTGAATATTTCAACTGTCTAGCTATCACGGTTCGTGAGATACAGCCTGGTGACAGACGGACGGACGGACGGACAGCGAAGTCTTAGTAATAGGGTCCCGTTTTACCCTTTGGGTACGGAAACCTAAAAAGTAGCCTACTTAAAAGTTACATGTACCCGCTGCCAAAATACCGCTCTCATATAATATGTTATTTGAGTGTTCATGTCAAATTTCTTGTTATTTCAGAATGTCGTTTTAAAATAAGAGAGCGTTACGGCCCGATTCCAACTTAAAGATACGTCAATTAGTTAGTTAGATCTAGAAACGATATGGATCAGATATGTCAGTGTCAAATGTGACGTATCTTCAAACAAAAACGTCCCTTTTGACACTGACACATCTAATCCATATCGTTTCTAGATCTATTAATTGACGTATCTTAAAGTTCTAATCGGGCAGTAACTCTGTGTAGCGGTGACAACATTCGTGTGACTAATCACTTTCCCTACACTCAAAAGTCATATGTGCTTGAAAACGGGCCACTTTGTGCAAAATAATACTTCAAAGAAAAGCGTTTTTAGGTACATTGTCGATCCGATATCGAAATAAATGGGTATTCAAATAATAAATAAATCAATATAAAAATGCGTTATTAATATTTTTAATTCCTTGTATTAGACGAGATGCTCTTGAGTACTCCCAAGAATACTCTTGAGCATATTTACATTACTTACTTACGCGTTACTTTTCAGTTAAAATGTTCCTGCTAAGCAGACAAGCATCAGATTGATTGATCGTATGCCTAAACCTAAGTATTACGTAGCCTAAAATCTTAAAAGCATTTATATGTTGAGTTCTATAAAGTTCCTTCAGTTATATTAAGGACTAGTGACCCGCCCCGGCTTCGCACGGGTTATACAAAACCTTAACAAATTATAGACCTTTAGGTCTAAGAATCACTCTATTGATAGGTGAAAGCCGCATGAAAATCCGATCAGTAGTTTTTGAGTTTATCGCGAACATACATACACACAAACAGACAGTCGCGGCGGGTGACTTTGTTTTATAAAGTACATATATAAAATAAAGGTATTTTCGTTTCATCTGAAATGTAAAATCGTATTACCAAAAACAACATTTCTGTAAACTGAAACAAAAATAAACGGCAGCACAGAATAAATAATAGTACTAAGTACAGAAGACTCACTCTCTAACAAAACGCGTCTGTTACGATCAGCACAGATATGGCCGCTAGGTGGCGACAGCGCCACGCGCGGCTTATGGCAAAATCCAAAATTGGGGCCGAACGGATGTACTTTTAGCTACCTGTAGCAAAGCGACGAAATCGCGGAGTGAGACACGCCTGACGGCAGTTAAATGCTCAATACATCAAATGTCTACAAAGGCTATTAAGGCAAAAAGTAAATAATACATTACGAATACTAACAACATCGTAAAATAAACTTGAAATACAATTGATAAAGAACCTTACGTATTGTACGATAAGGTTTGCTTTGGAATGTGTGGTAAGAGAAATATGAGATTGAAGTAGTGGACAATAGATTGTGTACTTTGCTTGCGCGAAAACACTCCGATATTTTCAAGGAATATCGTGGGAAAAAGGGCAGATTGCCGAATGGGTCACGGTGAAAACATTATACACAGTATTTTATTTCTACAGTCAAAACTTGTTTTGGCAAAGTGTCTTAGTGAAAACTAATTTTGACTATCTCTTAGAGTGACATTCCATTTCCAACTGCAGCTGCAATACTGTTCATTTTACTATGGAAATTGACAATGACAGCGACGCGTTTCCATAGTAAAATGAACAGTATTGCAGCTGCAGTTGGAAATGGAATGTCACTTTTAGACGATACACAAAAAAGCTTTTTTCTACTTAAGTTAATATTATTATTGTGCCAGTCATTTTAAGTATTTTGACTTGAAAAAAATATTTTTTTTGTGTTAATGATGTGTATCGTCAAAACCAAATTACAACAAGTCACTTTATAAAATCTAGTTTTGACTAAAAAATCCCAGTTAAAACTAGTTTTCACCGAGGCCTTACGAAAAACTAGTTAGCCTGTGCAACTGACAACGTAGCAGTGTCCAACGTCTGCGTAACTTACTATCTATACATCTCGCTCGCACTAATATTAGTGCGCATATGCGAGTACGAGCGAAATGCATAGGTAGATAAGTTACAGCACGCTAGCGAATAATTATGTCAGTGTCAATCTGGTGGCAGCCGTATAGTTTTTCGGCTCGGCGACGACATTGCGCGACTTGCGACGGCGGCAACCATAGGTTGAAGCGAGACACAGCGCTCGGATCTTTGGTTCCCACCTATGGTTGCCGCCACCGTCGCCAGTCGCGCAACGTCGTGGCCGAGCGGTTAATTAGGGAAAAGGTGTTTTCACCAAAGGGTTTTAAGGTAACGTTAAGTATGTTAGCACACTGATTTCAATATTTTCACTGTTATTAAGACGTTAGGGACCTCGTGTAGGGACCTCAGAGATGCACACTTTTGTTATCTAAGGAGCAAATACTGACACTAGATCCCGCGGGCTTAGCCAAACAAAAGTGATTCTTTGGATTAATTTTCTGTACGTCTCTATATTTGTAAATGAAATCCTAGAAAAGGTACTCCCTTATTCAAATTACTCATCTTTGGTACAGTCCCCGTCAGATATATCGGGGCGCCCGAGGTGCTCAAAAATATCTGAACACGCGCTCTAGCGCCTTGACAATAGAGGCGTGTTCAGATATTTGTGACCGCCGTAGCCACTCCGGTATATCTGATGGCGACTGTACCGCGACTACTGGAAATACATAGTATTATGTATAGTCCGACAAGAAATTGTAGAAAATAAATGAGGGCGCCACTTCCTAAGTAACTGTCACATTTTTATCGTAAAATGCTTAAACATGGTAACAATTTACTATGCATTTTTTTAGTTACATTTTATTTATTTTCTACTATTTTATGTGATATGTCGCACTACAATAAGTATGCGGCTGATTTCTATTATACTTCGTTATTTTATGAAAAAGATTCTATATAAAATGGTCGAAGGATATCCGCAGACATATTTGCTTGAATTATTAGCCCTTTCTTCCATCTTAGACGCAGTCTCGATTCTACTCACGTCCCACGAGAAATCAACGACTTTAAGCCTTATTACAAAATGAATAAGATTGCATTTAGATTGCAAAGCAACCACACTTTACGGCATTCTACTTACGAGTGAATAAGTCGTTAAGTTACGCATGAAATCAAATGAATTTGAACTTAAGCTCTACGTTACAAGATTCAATTTGGATTGTTTGATACTGAATATTTGTGACTTTGTGAGGATTGTTGGAGATTTACCGTCTCTTTTGTGGCGAGTTAATTAATTACCTTCTTAGATTTAATCTTTGTTCTCGCCCTTTTTAAGTTAAATGTAAAGAGTCCAATAATAGAATGAAATGAATCACTGGGTTTTTAGGAAAATTATTCTTCGATTCAGGTCAGTGCGCTTTAGGGGGTATTGTCATGTCATAATCATGAACTGGTGTGAGCGAAACCATTGTTGTTTAGATGATAAAGCAAAAAGTAAGCAACATAAAGGTATAACACAAAGTGAAAAAGGCGAAGAAAGTGCAGAGAAGCCTAGTAAGAAGTGCATATATGTACTCGGAAAAATTCGACCTATGCCGATGTGGCCCGGTGGCCGAATGGCACAGGCACCTGCCGCGATAGCAGAGGATGCTGGTTTGATTCCATCCGGGGGCACTGGAGGCCTTGGTCACTTAGTATTAGTTTCTTAGTATGTGACATTTATTTCAGTTTATAATTTATATATGTAGTACTGTTTCTACTTGTTGACCGAAGCGAAGCGAAGGTCTACGTTTTGACTCGGGCATTTTGCTTTCGTATGTCCGGATGTTCTCCTCTACAGGTCGCAATTCTTAACCGATTCTCGTGAAATTTTGTGACCGAATTTTATGACTAAATAAAATTTTTTTGTCAATCCGGTTTTTGGAATTTTTTAAAAATGGCGGAGTCGTGATACCTGGCGCCTAAACAAATAGTCGTATCGATATCATAAGCCTATTTTCTTTTTGAAACATGTTTACAGAGTTAATAGCAAAAAATGCAGAAAAAAATTATCGCTGGTTTAGGCGGTATTTAGATATTTAATTTTAACTAATTTTAATTTGAGAAGGAGTAGCTAAATTTCGTCAACCCATCTAAGAACTATTTGGCTCAGTTTGTAAACGTTCGCTTTTTCTGTTTGCACAGAGGGTCTGGGTTCGATCCCCAGTAATTGTATGCTGGGATATTATAACTTTTTGTATTTTTTTACACATAAATTTCGTATTGTTTTTCTTTAATTTACTATACACCGTGTTTTTATTGAATTCCGTTAATTTTGTAAGCAGGTTCGATAGTTAAGGTTTTAATTGTCAAATTAGATTCTCTAAATTCTTCTAAACAACGAAGCCATACATTTACTCAGTTTTAAGCTCAGCTCGCGAGGTCTACAGCTCACAGAGCCACTAGTTAAAAAAGGAATTAAAATATTTTCTGCAAATAATTTAATTTGTTCTAATAGGTACTTCTTATATCTACTACATATATATGTATAACACAACGACCAAATGTTGGGAATACTGATTCCCAACAAATTTATTACATTGAATTTTTTAAATAGGTGATTTTATGAAATATGAGGCAAAGAAGTACATAGATGATCCGCCTGATGGTGCCTTGCCTGGTGGATTGCTTAATCAGCGTCGCCTATGGACGCCTGCAACACCAGAGGGGTTGTGAGTGCGCTGCCGCCTTTAAGATGGGAGTATGCTCTTTTCCTTGCCCTTGCATCTGGGATCTATTTAAAGTTGTACCCTCAACTTGCATTTTAAATTTTGGAATGTTTATATTTTATTCTTCTCAGAATCATCCTAATACAAGAAAAAAAGTCTCCCCAAAATTTCATACTAATTTTTGCTGTCCGTTGTCATAGAAAACCGGTTGTATTAAAAACCGTGATCAAACATTTTAGAGACACGTTTTTTCTCATTATAAGTTTTCATTTTTGGTACAAGTTTTTATCGCTGACTGTACTTTTCTTACGACAGACAACTATTAATACTCATCGGGACGATTCTAATAACCCCTAACACAATTAGGTTGCGTTGTTTCATCACAGAGTTCCTATGGCCACCTCCTGTCTCCATCATCAGATCAGCTCGATGGTACCATAATATTGCATTGTCATGCGATTTATACATGCATGCAAAATTTCAGCTCAATCGGAAACCGGGAAGTGGATCAAATTTAACTGCAAGATTTGATTACCCACAGACAGACAGACCGACAACGGTCAGGTGAAACTAAATAAAAGCTTGTAATAAAAATGGAAGGAGCTCGTGATTCTGAGTAGAAATAATATAAACATTCCCAATTGTTGCAATTGTACTGTAACACAACAAAATTTGGTTCAACGTGGTACAATTAAATAGAAACGCCTATCTCTTGCACTAATTTAAATCAAACCAATCCGAAATGTAATGCTCGTACCTAATAAAATATGTAATATGTAACTACCTACCGAATCAAGTACGCTATGTGCCTTTGTGCAGTACATAGTCGGTATATATGTAATCCGCATTCCTCCTAGAGATCGGCTTAGTTCCGAGACCGAGGCATATAATAATGATTATTATATTACTGTAATACCATATTATTGCGCAGTACAGCATGGAGTCTATTCTAATTTAAAGACCTGTGGGTTCAGGGTCTTCTCTCACTCTCACTCTCACTGAGCGTATAGCTAAGCGTGAGCAAGACGGCTGTGCGTGCCCTGGATTGCGGATACTTAATTATTATCATGTTTTTGAAATGTTATTTTTAGTAAGTTTTAACAGAAAAAGTGATCGTTGAGTTTGATCAAAATACATATTAGTTACTTACTATACAAGTGCGGAAAGTAGGAAATTCGCAATGAGTGGTGATAAATTAAAACACGAAACGAATTACCTATTCGCACGTGTATCGTACAATGTATTAAAATACAATATTATGGTCTTTAAATTTTCGATAAAGGCACGGGAGCTGCCTATTCCCACATTAGTGTTAGTGTTAATAAAATTACGCATTTTAGAAGCAATTTTCATATTTTTAGCTTTAGTCACAGAATAAATAATAGTACTAGGTACAGAAGACTCACACTCTAACAAAACGCGTCTGTTACGATCAGCACAGATATGGCCGCTAGGTGGCGACAGCGCTGCGCGCGGCTTATGGCTTTCCCCAAAATTGGGACGGAACCGATGTACTTTTAGCTACCTGTAGCAAAGCGACGAAATCGCGGAGTGAGCCACGCCTGCTTTAGTGCAAGAATTGTTACAAATTTTAAAGTGCGTTTTAAACATATGTTCGTGATTTCTGATGGCAACGTACTTGCTTCGTTTTGTTAGATCTTTACAATCTATTGGTGGCATTTTATGGCCCATAAATACGGCTCGTAAACAGTAGAGAGCGCTGAAAACTCTTCGTCGAGAAATTATCGGTAAAAGTTTGGCCGCAATGTTACTTGTAGGTTACATTTTAAAACTGAGGAAGTACAATCAAGAAGTATTTTAAAAACACGGGACAAGTGCGAGTCGGACTCGCCTACCGAGGGTTCCGTACTTTTTAGTATTTGTTGTTATAGCGGCGACAGAAATACACCATCTGTGAAAATTTCAACTGTCTAGCTATCACGGTTCGTGAGATACAGCCTGGTGACAGACGGACGGACGGACGAACAGCGGTCTTAGTAATAGGGTCCCGTTTTACCCTTTGGTTACGGAACCCTAACTCGAAACTCAAAATAATAACAAGTGAACATTTTTTTACCATGTAATACAAAGTCCCCGGTCGCGTCTGTTTGTTTATATGTTCGCGATAAACTGAAAAACTGGGCAAGTGCGAGTCGGACTCGCGCACGAAGGGTTCCGTACCATAATGCAAAAAAAAACAAAAAAAAAGCAAAAAAAAAACGGTCACCCATCCAAGTACTGACCACTCCCGACGTTGCTTAACTTTGGTCAAAAATCACGTTTGTTGTATGGGAGCCCTATTTAAATCTTTATTTTATTCTGCTTTTAGTATTTGTTGTTATAGCGGCTACAGAAATACATCATCTGTGAAAATTTCAACTGTCTAGCTATCACGGTTCGTGAGATACAGCTTGGTGACAGACGGACGGACGGACGAACAGCGGAGTCTTAGTAATAGGGTCCCGTTTTACCCTTTGGTTACGGAACCCTAACTCGAAACTCAAAATAATAACAAGTGGACATTTTTAGGGTTCCGTACCCAAAGGGTAAAACGGGACCCTATTATTAGGGTTCCGTACCCAAAGGGTAAAACGGGACCCTATTACTAAGACTTCGCTGTCCGTCCGTCCGTCCGTCCGTCCGTCCGTCTGTCACCAGGCTGTATCTCACGAACCGTGATAGCTAGACAGTTGAAATTTTCACAGATGATGTATTTCTGTTGCCGCTATAACAACAAATACTAAAAACAGAATAAAATAAAGATTTAAATGGGCCTCCCATACAACAAACGTGATTTTTGACCAAAGTTAAGCAACGTCGGGAGTGGTCAGTACTTGGATGGGTGACCGTTTTTTTTTTTGCTTTTTTTTTGTTTTTTTTTTGCATTGTGGTACGGAACCCTTCGTGCGTGAGTCCGACTCGCACTTGCCCGGTTTTTTTTACCATGTAATACAAAGTCCCCGGCCGCGTCTGTTTGTTTATATGTTCGCGATAAACTGAAAAACAACTGAACTAATTTTCATGCGGTATTCACCTATCAATAGAGTGATTCTTGAGGAAGGTTATGTAGTATTTGGAGTTTATAGTTCGTTTTTTTTAGCATTAGAAAGAACTTCGCAGAAGTAAGCTTGTGGTTCCAAATCCGGCACTTTTAGCGGTAACAATTTGAAGTAAATTATATGTATTGACCATGCTACATTACATAATTCAATAATTAATAACAATTAAAGAGCCTGATAAAAACTGCACGCTTGCTTCTGTGGAGTTCTTTCTAATGCTAAAAAAAACGAACAAACGCAGGTTTGGAGGAACACTTATGTTTTATTTTAATATTAAGTTTTATTTTACAGCAAGTACTTATCGTTAGAGAAGCTTCCGGCAAAGAGGGCGTGGTCACCCAGTAGACATTAAGCCCCCTCCAGACTATGCGCGTGAATCGCGTGCGAAGCCGCGAACGCGAGTGTGGAGTCTAGTTCGCTGATATGCGAAATCGACTCCAGACTCGCGTTCGCGGCTTCGCGCCGCGATTCGCGCACGAGTGTGGAGCGGGCTTTAGACATACATTTTTTAAAGATGCGTTCGGAGACGCTCTACACTGATATATTTGTTTCGGATACTATTACCACAGATATTACAGGTTAGGTGTATAATTTGTTGAAATTTACCCGTGCGAAGCCGGGGCGGTTCGCTAATTAAACCTGAGACTTAAAAAATTTAAGTGTCACTATCACGGTTCATGAGATGAAGTCTGGCGACAGACAGACGGACAGTGGAGTTTTAGTAATAGGTTTTTACCTTTTGTGTACGGAACCCTAAAGAGCCCCGCGCTCTAAAATGTTTTGTTAAAATATAATTCCAGAAATAACGGAGCATTTTCGTATAAATAATCCGCTTGTCATCATTAAATTTGCATATCACGGAGCTTATTGATAAAGTGAATGCGATTAATGTTATTTTACATTTAACATTTATTTTGTTTTCATGAACTTAAATCGAATTATGTAGGTATGCTACTGTGGCATTTTATTACTTTATACAGGGTGTTTGGTACATCGTTTGCCAAATTAAAACGGCAGATAGGTTGAGTCATTTGCTATATTCTCAGGCCTAGAAATGTTTAATTTGGTGCAAAAAAATGTTTTCACCTCTATGACATTTTTTCGTAAATTTCTAATTTTTACTTGCGTAGTAGTAAAAAAAAAACATGGCCAGTTTAGTTTTTTTAGGCATGAGAAGATAACAAATGACTCAAGCTATTTGCCGTTTTAATTTGGCAAACGATGTACCAAACACCCTGTATTTTGTATAATATCCTCTACCCGCTCTAATTTAATTCCGTTCTAATTGGAATCTTTATTTTGACAAATCAAAATTGCATTTGTATTGGCAAATTTTGACGTCTGGGCCGCTAGAGGATATTGCTGCATTATATTGAATTTTCTTTTACAGGACTTATTTTTTTTTAGATTTTTGGTTATTATAATAAGTGGAAACTTGAGTTCTTTTAACCCTTAGACAGGCCTGTCACTTTTTTACAATTGTATATTGATTACCTCGGATAGACAGACAGACATGGCGAAACAATAAGGGTTCCCTAGTTTACTACGGAACCCTGAAAATTACCATATTCTGTTAATTTAAGTTTAATAACTAAAATGTGACAGAAATTTGTTTTGACGCAGCCATTTTTTAGGCCTCATACTTTTGCGATAGATGAATTTTTTTATCAATCAATTCGAAACCACTTCGCAAATAAACACAGTATTTATATCAATAACAGTATATCAACTGCATTGCTTGAGCGGGAGCTACCAGGTCTGTACATACTCATCATTCTCCAGAGACTATTGCCTATGTTTGGAATGTAAATGCCAATCCTTGTGCGTTTGGTCTGAAACAAACACAATAATCATATTAAAAACAGTATTTCAACTACTTTTTGACAGTGACAGCCGCCAGGCAGGAATGAAATGTATCTTCAAAATATTCTCTTTTCGCTTTGACACACAAACACAGATTTGTTATGATTATTAACCTTTTAACCACCATAGAAATTTTCATCGAGCGTGCACGTGTCGCCAGCTCTCGCATCTCACTTCATTTTAATTGCACCAATCAGCTTGATCGATCAATGTCGTATCAAAATAGGATCAAAACCATAACAAATAGTCAAATCTGAATCGGAATTCCGGAATGTTTGTAATGTCATAATAGATCATATAGGTAATTACGAGTCCTCGTGCGGTCATCGCAAATATGCACAGTGTAAGTACATAATTATAACCAGTACCTTGACTGTCTTGTTTGAGTAGGAACCAATTCATAAATCCTCTGAGATAGGTGCCTCACTGCAATATTTGCGTTTTAAACGTGATTGGGTGAGTTTTGTTGGTCTTCTCAAATAAGCACAGTATAGATATAACAACCAGTGCTTTGACTGTTGAGCCATCTGATAAGCCCGACATAGTGCGTCACTGCAATTTGTGTCTTAAATGTGAGCTCGGTCAGTATAGTTTTAATATCAAAAACAGAAAAAGGCGTTAGTGATAGGGATTTGAAGTCCGACTTTCAATCCGAAGGTTTAAATCCTGGCTCGTACCAATAAATTTTTCTGAACTTATGGTTACGTTACATATATCATATCATTTGACATTTAACTCGTCAGTGATGGAAAACAGGTTCAAAGGTGTATGTGAAGTCCCCATCCCACATTGGGCCATCGTGGCGATTCAAGCACCACTTATGCCCAGCAACGAGACTTATAAAGGCTGTATTATTATAGTAGTATATTGACTGTATACTCGTAAAACCGTTAGTATTTACAGTTGGCTCGCAATGTTTGTGTTGTAAACGAGAGACCAGTATACAGGGTGTTTGGTACATCGTTTGCCAAATTAAAACGGCAGATAGGTTGAGTTATTTGCTATCTTCTCATGTCTAGAAAAAAAATTGGCCATGGTTTTTTTTTACTTCTGCGCAAGTAAAAATTTGAAATTTATGATAAACTGGCATAGAATAGAAGTGAAAAAAAAATTGTGCGCCAAATTAAAAATTTCTAGGCCTGAGAAGATAGCAAATGACTCAACCTATCTACCGTTTTAATTTGGCAAACGATGTACCAAACAACCTGTATATGCGGTTGGATTTATTTGCATATTATAAATACAGAATTCGTATAAAGACAGTATTTAATGCCATAATGTGGCACCGCACCATATAACGTACACCCCCGTAAGACCGGACTATTATCAGGCGAGTAGGAAAAAATCTTTCTTTTAAAATTTGTAACACACGACTGACACAGCTGAATTATTATGGCTCCTCTACACGATGGGCCAACGCCGGCCACTCCAAGGGACGCAGCCATGCGGTAGAATGAGATAGCAATATCACTTGCTCCCTCTAACGCATAAATGCGTCCCTTGGAGTGGCCGGCGTTGGCCCAGGGTTGGTTCGTGTAGAGGAACTTTTACAAAATGGCGAGAGGGGTGTGGTGAAATGCCATCGCACTGTGTTGCCAGTCATGTAAAAAAGCTACTATTTTGGTAGCACTTGCTTATATACGATCTTATCCTCCTTCCAATCTTATCCGGGTATACCTTAGTTACTCCAGCTGATTCATGATTGTTATTTACTCTGCATAATATGATTTCTGAACTAAAACTTAGTTCAGTCTCAATTGCACACTTACAGACAAATTTTACAAATATATTTCTCTATCAAACAGAACAAGTTTCAATAACACATATGTAACTTATTCTAAAAAAGTCTCTTTATAAGTAGTTCATACACCGGCTAGGGCAAGGGTACTGAGCACTGATCCCTTAATAATACTTTATATTATATACTAACCGAGAAGAACCAAAATCCTCCATTTTACATTTCCAAACTCCAATATTGTTCACAACTTCACATGACCTCTGTGAAAGTATAAAATATCCGATCAAATCCTCTATCTAAATCAGCAAAAGTAACTTTGCGAAAAGCCAAAAAACTTTTGGGCCTCACTAAAATAATCCTTGCCAATGGACTACATGCACGAGAAAAAAAAAACTTATCCGTCAAAAGAATTCGATCAAATTTCAATCTTAATTTAAAAGAGCTACGGTTGAGGATAGAAATCAGATGATTTGCATTCGGTCTTTTATTTTTTAAGAAAGGTGGCACGTAAATCCAAGCAATGCACACTCCTGCTATAACATTACCATTTTATTACCGTGTTTTGGCTGTTTAAATACTGTTTTTCGCTTCATTTTCTGTGCCTCTGTTGGAAAGGGGATTTTTAAGGTTTTACTTTGGACAAAGAATAATTGCTGAGCTAATTACATTATGTCTCAGTTGGACAAGGGACATTCTGAAGATGAATTGTTCCGTTGTAGGGTTTTAAAAGTTAAATAAAATAGCTTTAAAGCAACCATTGCGAAGGTCTTCTTTGACTCTTTATTTACTTAAATAAATAAACAATTAAAACACTATGTGTTACGTACACAGTGGGAGCATTCCACGAGCTGTCCCGTACAAACGCATTTTATTTCGTATATTAGAACTTTTTTTTCGACGTTTAAAGCCGACAATTATTATTATGGTCATATTTTTGACCAATTGTTACAGAAATAGAAACTCTTATACCTGCAAATCTTCAGAAAACTCGCGTTTGTACGGGACAACGGTAAACAATTTCATGGAATGCTCCAGTGACGGAATATAATATGTATAATATAGAGTATAGACGAAGCAGCAAGAGTACATTTTTGTCTTACACTAAACTTATCTGACACATCTCACTAAAAATTAACCCTTCTTAATAATAAATATATATGGCCCCGTGAATGAACTATGGGACCCGTCAGATTTTTGGCGCGAAGCGTAAATGTGTCGTTCATGCTTCCGATATAGCCCACAAGATGGCAGAACCTACTATGCACAAGGAAACGTACCGAAGAGAACGGTAGATGGTAGGACTTGCTTTGGCAATGTACATGTGCACATATGTTTCCGATTCAGGCCACAAGATGGCAGAATAGATGCGCACAGAATGAATTTTACCACTCTCTAAGGTGTTTGTTGACTTAACAAAATTATATTTGTACCTCATTTACGAGGAAAAAAAACCTTATTTCGGCTTAATCTTAAGTACCTATCTACGGTTATTATTTACGATCGTGTACGATTTTATATTTCGAGTCTTATAAATCATTAATGTCGTGTAAAGAAATCAAGGAGGCGGCCCTGGATAGAGTCAAATGGACAGAGCTACACCGACAAGAGTCTAACTCTTAAATTTACGACGATAAATCATTAATAGACAGCATTAGGAGTTAGGAGCTCAAAGTTTGGTAAACTTTGGCATCCGAATTTCGCTTTAATTGCAAATAAAGCACTAGGGCGGAAAGTTCATGAATGCAGTTATGAACGTTTATCTCAGTCCCGGATGGCTATTAAACATATCTATGCTTTAAAAATGATAATATTGTCCTGAAAGTAGGCCAATGGGATTCAATGCGACATATCTAACGCTATGTCGCATTGTATAATATCGCAGTATACCGGGTGTGGCCTGTAATATTAGCAAAAAATTAAACTGTAGGCCGTACTCCTCACACTGACCAACATTTGTTCAGCGACTTTTAAAAATAACTTGTGGTTTGATTTTTAATACACTCTAAAGTTTATTCTAAGACGCAATGTATTGCGAATTTTGTTATGCTTAAGGCGTGACAAGCAACGTCAATCACAACGATATGGCGTGGCGATGGCGTCAATTGAAGATAATATTTATTTTGTATGAAAAATAGGGAGTCTAAATAATTCATATTTTTTTAAAGTTGTTGAACAAAAGTGTCACCGTTTGAGGAGTACAGTCTATGTTTTAATTATTTGCTTGTGTTACAGGCCACACCCGGTATAAATAGCGATAGTAAAGTGGAGTGGAGTTTATGGGTAATATTGGTCATAATCAGCGATAGAAATCAGCGAGCCAAATTGGCTTTATCGGACGATCTACGCAATCGGGCGCAACGCCGATCTGTGTAAAAGCGTCCCCAAATATATTATTTATTTATACTATTCTGTGCCACAGTATAGCTAGAAACACTTAGGGGTCATCCATTAATTACATCACACGTTTAGGGGATGAGTCAAGAAAATGTAACATGTTGTGACAGGGGGGAGTCACAAACTTTGTGACGTCACTCTAGCTTATTTAAATTATTTAATCTGCTGTACAGTTTCTTTCCTAATCAGTCTTCGGATATAAAATTACCAATATTCTTATTTTTTTAATATTTTGATAAAATATGAATAATAGGTACAACATACTTAATACGATTTGCCTATTACGTTGAAAAAATGTGACATCACACCAGGGGGGGAGGGGTTTGCCAAATGTGACCAAGTGTGACAATGAGGGGGGAGGGGGCAAAAAACCTAGAAATTCGTGTGATGTAATTAATGGACGACCCCCTATCATAGTTGCAATAACGTGGTGCAGTAGAACGGAACGCAAACAACCTCTGCACTATCTGATACCTAGCTTTCCATTACCACACCCTTCTGTACCCTCATCTCCTTATAACCACTATGTTTTGACCTCTTCACTCGTAACACCTACATGTATTAAAAGACCACACTTTTTCTGGTTATTTTAGGGTTGTATCGAATGACAACGATGCCCGGAAATAGATTCCAGCGCTACCGTTTCTATTTCCTAACGTTCTATGTTTGAAATTTTCAATAGTTCTCTAGTATGTGGGACTTTCATTTGGGATGTATGGACATATTGAAAGTGAGTGAGGGTGTAGTGCATAATTGTATTCCATCGTATTTTCTCGGAAAGGTTCGTATTTGTCATGATACTTCAGTCAACTTCAGTACTTTTTGTACCGATACTGACTGAAATAGCAAGACACGTTCGTATACGTTTCAGTGAAAATACGATGGAAAATAATTATGTACCACTGTTTCCTTAAGACGTGTGCCTATCTGTTGGTTCAAATGACACCAATCAGTTCGGGCTCCGGTTCGTACCAATCAGTTTTTTAGGACTTTTTACGAAATATATAATACTAATAATTTCGTCCTTTTTATGCAGTACGAATGATTAATTCATGCTTAAAATACATAAGATATTAATTTTCTCCCGCGGACGCTTCCGGCTGTAGATTGAGCTCCTTACCGAGGTTTTTTTTGAGGTTGATAGTACCTACCTATGGGGTTTTTCAAAAGGAGTGTAAAGGTTTTTAAAGGGTCGCCAACGTATATAACACCCCTGGAATTGCATGCGTCCATAGATTACGGTGATCGTTTACCATAAAACGAGCCGCATGTTTGTATACCACTGACATAGTAAAAAAGACACGAGGAATTTTTGTCTTTTTATCTATAAATTGTCTCAAAATATTCATCGCTCGAAAGTTCAAAGGCGTTTTGGAACTCCATAATCGCTGAGCCCATTTGCCTTCACACCATTTACCTTTTATCATTTTATTTCCTGTTTTCCTTCATAAATTACCCACATCCCTACACGGCCCATTGTTTTAAGTCAATAACTCAGCTCTGCTCACTGAGTAAGGTACTTGCGCCTAATAAGGCCCACTTTTAATTTAATTTTTTATTTTTTTCATATTTGATATGAACTTGCAATTTTGTTTATGGTACTAACCAAACATGGGCGAGAAATTTAAACTCATTTACACTTATAAAAGTATGAAATTTCGAAATTGAGCAAGCTTTAAAACTGGGCCTTATTAGGTGCAAGTACCTTATTGTGGGAACTTCGCTCGACCCAATTTTATATAAGCATCTGTTCGACGTTAGTTTCACACTTTAGACATTATGCTGCTTGTAAAAACGCATAGGTGTGTAATGCAGCGGTCGGCAACCTTTTAGCACCCAAGGGCCACATAGTAGTTAACGCGGGCCGCACTTTGGTAATATTTGTGACTTTAGCAGACATTGTCGTTCGTCAGTATTACTACAGAATAAACAATAGTACTAGGTACAGAAGACTCACTCTCTAACAAAACGCGTCTGTCACGATCAGCACAGGTATGGCCGCTAGGTGGCGACAGCGCCACGCGCGGCTTATGGCAAACCCCAAAATTGGGGTCGAACGGATGGAGTTTTAGCTACCTGTAGTAAAGCGACGAAATCGCTGAGTGAGCCACGCCTGGTATTACATACAAAATAGCCAGGGAGGCCCGCGGGCCGCATGCGCCCTCGGGCCGCGGGTTGCCGACCGCTGGTGTAATGCATAGGCATTTGTAAAATGTAATAAATTGTGTCCGACCAAAAGATTCGGTTTCGAATTCGGCCAATTTCGGTAAAAAAATCATGTTTCGGCCGTAGTCACGGTTTCGGCAAAAAAAACGGCCAAACCTTTCGGCCGGGCCGTAACTTACGAAATGGTATTTCGTTCTATGGAACTATAAACCTAAACTATGTGACAAAGTGCGAAAGTTGTGGAACAAGTAGGACAACAATATTAATATACTGATTTATGTATATAGATATTAATTGGTTTATTAAAAACACAATTTTTCAGCGCGATACTGGACGGTCGACGCAGTCTCAATATGTGTAGAACAGTGTTTTTCAAACTTTATGGTGTCACGGCCTTTTATGACCACAAAATTTTTTTCGCGACCCCCATACCCCGTTTCTACGTTTTTCTATCTATATAGATATCTATAGAGTCTGTGCGGAAAGGGAACAGTCGTGAAATGTAGGGGATTCCATACATTCTACGGCTCTTTTCTTTCCGCACAGTCCATCAATGGTCGATATCAAAACAAAAAAAAACCGGCCAAGTGCGAGTCGGAATGGCAAAAAAATCACGTTTGTTGTATGGGAGCCTCACTAAAATATTTATTAAATATATTCTGTTTTTAGTATTTTTTGTTATAGCAGCAACAGAAATACATCATCTGTAAAAATTAAAACTGTCTACCTATCACGGTTCATAAGATCCAAAAAAGCGTTTTGAGGAATTAATTCCCAGCAAGCTGGAAATCATTTTAATATCTTCATTTGGTCCTGAGTTTGCTCCATCCCAGGAGGTGTGGATTAATTTTCGAAGCCTTGGGAGATACATTTTACCTTGGATTGAATTGAGTCACTCGAAATAGAAGGAACCCACCGTCAAAATTAACATCACTACCAGCAAGCTTGTTGTAGATCAGACATTGGTAAAAATAGTTCGGATTTTAACACGAAGTTACCAAAAAAAAAACCGGGCAAGTGCGAGTCGGACTCGCGCACGAAGGGTTCCGTACCATAATGCAAACAAAAACAAAAAAAAAGCAAAAAAAAAACGGTCACCCATCCAAGTACTGACCACTCCCGACGTTGCTTAACTTTGGTCAAAAATCACGTTTGTTGTATGGGAGCCCCATTTAAATCTTTATTTTATTCTGTTTTTACTATTTTTTGTTATAGCGGCAACAGAAATACATCATCTGTGAAAATTTCAACTGTCTAGCTATCACGGTTCGTGAGATACAGCCTGGTGACAGACGGACGGACGGACGGACGGACGGACGGACGGACGGACGGACAGCGAAGTCTTAGTAATAGGGTCCCTTTGGGTACGGAACCCTAAAAAAAACAAATTCAAAGTGGCTGCCATTTTTTACGATGTTTGACTAGGTACTAATTCATATTAATGTAATGTAATGTAATGTAATGTAACGTTTATTTCAGACAAACAGTCCATATACATAATAATTACAAAAATAACTAAAATTAAATAATTAATTATCACCAAGTCCTTAAATTAAATTAACACCTAAGTCATAATAAAATTAAATTTAAATTATTAAAATTCAAAAATTCAAAATTCACATTTAGACATTATAATTAAATTAAATAAAATTAAATAAAAATAAAAATAATAAAAACAAATGTAAATTTAAATTATGTAATGTCAATTAATATAATGTAATGTCAATTAATATATGTCTAGATCAATAATTTTGAAATTTTGAAAATAAAAATAAAATAATATAGAATATTAAATTAAACTAAACAAACTACGTTATGCAATCCGGGGCCTGACATGTAGGGCGATAAGCACTTTAGTGAGTGGACAGTCTAGACGGTTTGCTAATGCGTTGAGGATGCTATTGGAGCTGGCCCGCGCCCTGCGTGCCATCGAGGCGACCCGTTTACGCATAATGGCGTGAAAACCATCCGTGCGCGCCACTGCGAACATGGCTGACGCACTACAGTAGCGCGGCAATCCCAACAGCATCCTGAACGCATTATTATATTGAACTCGGAGGGCATTGATGGTCCGCTGCGTATAGCTGACCCACAGGCTACAGGTATAGAATGACTGACAGAAAGCTCTAAAGAGCGTGGTTTTTACTTCTGTACTACACCTCGTAAACCTGCGCGCCAACATGTTGCTCCGGACCGCCAATGCCCGACGCTCCCTTTCCACGTCAATGTTGTCCGAAAGATCATCAGTGACCCAGTGACCCAGGTATTTGAACTTTGACACTCGCGTTAGTTGCGTTCCGCCTAGCGTAGCGGGCGGCACTGTGTCAACTTTGCTACCACGCGGATTAAACACTAACAGCTCGCTCTTTTTCGAGTTGTACCTGAGTCCATGGGCCCCCGCGTAGTCCTCGCACACACCGATTAGTTTCCTGAGAGCGCCAATCGATGGACTCAGCAGCACCATATCGTCCGCGTAACTGATATTATTGACACATGTCCCATCAATAGAACATCCGATTTTGGTTCTGCTGAGCTCAACGATTAGAGTGTTCATATATAAATTAAATAATTTTGGTGAAGTCAGCCCCCCCTGCCTTACTCCGCATTCCAACCGGTACAAGTCCGAGCGCGAGTCCGCCCACCTGACGAAATTCGTTTGGTTATTGTACCAGTACTTAAACATGTCAATAACATCACCAGGCAGGTCAGTCTCGCACTCTAACTTGCTCCACAGAACGTCGTAGGCAACCAAATCGAAAGCTTTTGATAAGTCTAGGAAGCACGCATACACTGGCGTCTTCCTATCAGTGTAGTACTGCACAGTTTGCTTGAGACACAACACCGCGGACTCCGTGGACAAGCCAGTTTTGAAGCCAAATTGTGCGTCGTGCAACTTAACATGCTTCGTGAGTATTCTATCAAGCAAACTGTCCAGTACCTTAGCTACTATGGTCGCTAACGAAATGGGCCTATAGTTGGAGCTATCGGCTATGTCACCGGTTTTGTTTTTCACGAGAGGAACGACTATTGTTTTCGTCAAATCATTAGGTAAGTAAGCGTGCCTCATGCAAAGTGTGAAAAACATAGCCAGTACTCTCGGCAGGTGAGGTCCCGCGTGTTGCAGGTGCTCGACACTCAGACCGTCGTGACCAGGTGACTTCCCTCTAACCATGCTTTTTAATACTGCTTTTATTTCTTTGGCAGTAAAACTGGTTATCGGTTGACGATCACGACTATCTCATTCAACTTTATCATTTCAACTTTAGTTTAAAGTTCCTTCTGGTCTCCACCATCTTGTCGTAAAGAGGGCCTTGAGATGGCTTACCATGAAATACCCACTCCTGGAAACTAAGCCGAGCCTGTCCATGCACTTCCTTCACATACTTATTCCAACCCACAACGCGTTTAGATTTCTTTTTGGTATTATTGTTAGGTAAATTACAACTTAGCTCCGCAGATTCGCATAACTTACAAATAATATCCTTATACATACAGTCTAAGATTAATTTATGGCCAGAGTCATTGCACAACTTATCACAACAGCCTGCCAGCTCAGCAGGAAAATCAATATTTTTCAACTTCATGTTACATAATACAGTGTATGCTTCTATTTGTGATGGCTGCCTATCGCCCCAAATTATTTTGTTTGGTGAATTATTTGTAACGGCGGATCGCGGCCTGAGTACACTAATGTTACAAGTTATTTCTACTGGGAAATGGTCTGACCAGAATACATCGTGAAGTATTTTTACGCTAGAGACTGTGGGCCATGACGACTCCGTCACCAGAATATGGTCAAGCCAACGACGACACCCATGCGCCTCACTAATAAACGTGTAGGTATCCGAGGCCGCAGTCAACTTGTCCACATCCGCACAACGCCACTGTTGTTCGCTACAAAAGTCTATTAGTTCAAAATTAAGGTATGTACTTACTTTTCGGATCCTCAGATATCAATTTTTATCATGATTAGAGCAAATTTTCCTTCCGACGTACCGTTTTTGAACTATACAAGCAAAAAACTGAAAAAGAGCAGCATTTTTTCCACAACTCGTGGAATGGAGCAAACTCGGATTACACTAAGGACCCCGCAGCAAACATAGGGAAAAAGTGGTTTCAGTTAAATCTCACGAAATTTTAGTATGATATTAATTAGGCTCTCCTGATTATTTTTTTGTATGGGCCCTACTCTCTCGGAAGTATACTTTCAGAAATAATCAAGTATATAATTTTCTATTTACGCGACATGTTTTCTAAAATCGATATATTGATATGACACGCACTGACAGTTACTGACGTTATAAGGTACAGTTACATTGATTATTTCTGAAAGTATACTTCTGAGACAATTGTGCACATACTAAAAAATAATCAGGAGAGCCAAATGAACATCATACTAAAATTTCGGGAGATTTAACTGAAACCACTTTTTCCCTATGTTTGCTGCGGGGTCCTTTAGAACCAAATAAAGGTATTAAGACGATTTCCAGCTTGCTGAGAATTAATTCCTGGAAAAAATCTAATTTGACTTGCCTAACAGATCTTAACTTATTTAACTTTTTAATAAATACAGTTTACCTATATCTAAGAATGTTTTGTTTTATTGATATGTACGTTAACGACCATTAAATTTTAAAGGGTTGGAATATTTTTAAGTAAAAAAATGAAATCTGCTTTCCATAAGTTTCTTTCAAAGCTGAGCTTCGCGACCCCCCTGGACAAGTGCCGCGACCCCCCTGGGGGTCGCGACCCACACTTTGAAAAACACTCTTCTACACTGTAGAAAAACGGTTTTATGACATTTTTTCAACAATTTTAACAAGTCCACAAAAATTTCGGGTTCGGCCGAAACTAGAGCTAAAGCCGATCCTTCGGTTTCGGTTTCGGAAAAAAAACATGTTTCAGTTGGACACTATAGTTCGTTTTTTTTAGCATTAGAAAGAACTTGCAAGAAGGTAAGCAATCTTGACATGTCTTTTAATTGAAAAACGCTTTTTAAAAATCAAAAACTATTACTTATGAAAGCAGAAGAATATGAATGACCGTATTAGATTCATAATTGTTACATATTTGCCGTGACTAATTTTTAAAACGTGTTTTTCAATTAAAAGACACATCAAGATTGTTTACCTTTTTTCTAATGCTAAAAAAAACGAACTATTAGTAGGGAATAAAGTTACATTCAAATAGCAACTTCACCTGTATAATGTTACGACATTACTGCGACGAATTTGGTGCGGGCTGAGGGTCTACCGCGTACCACGTTCGACGTGTTGTCTCCCTGTCACACTTACGTATGAATTTACAAGTGTGACAGAGAGGAAACATATCGAACGTGGTTCGCGGTCTGATGTAATCAGTTTCATTAATGGCTTGTTTCAAACGGTAATTGCTACAATTAATCATGTTATTTACATTGTATCCTTGAGTTGATAATATTGTTGCCCCAATTTTATAGCAGTAGGCATTTCACGTCCAAGACCACCGGTGGACGGGCAGCAGCGTCCCTCAAATTCGGTGTACTCGACTGCGATCGCCAACCCGCCTGCCAAGCGTGGCGATTATGGCATACACCCCCCAAAGGGGGAGGCCTATGTTCAGCAGTGGACGTCTTATGGCTGAGATGATGATGATGATGAGGCATTTTAGATATGTATCTTTAATTTTACAGTCGTTTTAGACTTACAGTTCTAGACTAAGGAAATTAAAAGAGGTTGAAAAAAAGGCATAAAATTTGGAAGCAAGAAAAGTATTTTCAGCAGTTTTGAAATTTGTCCTCCAAGATTAAGAGAGGGTGGAATGTTTGTATCAGGAATTAAATATATTTCGAGTGAGGGACTTAAAAATTCATGGAAAAACATTATTATTAAAAGTGACAGTGAAGTAACGTGAAAAGTGATTTCAGTGGTTTTGTATCGGGAACGGACATTTTAAAGGTAAGCTTCCGGAGCTTCGTTTTCTATGGAAAGTACCACGTGATCACCGATCAGCCGTCATAAAAATGACATGTCGGCGTATAACTCGGCCCGGGCACGGCCCGGTCTAGCGTGGGTCATCCTTAATTATGGCACCCTTATTGCTTTATAGCAGCGGTCGGCAACCTTTTAGCAGCCAAGGGCCACATAGTAGTTAACGGAGATGACGCGGGCCGTACTTTGTTAACATTTATGACTTTATGCGAGATTGTCGTTTATCACTATTACATACAAAATATGAAAATAGCCAAGGCGGCTCTCGGGCCGCAAGTGACAGGTTCACGAGCCGTATGCGGCCCGCGGGCCGCAGGTTGCCGACCGTTGCTTTATAGTAAAGCGGCGAAGTGTAAGGTCATTGCGAAGGTCAGGAAGGATTTACGTGGGAATAACACGCGATTTGAAAATAATTATAGTGGTAAGGACGATAAGCCTATCGTATATACTTTCAATCCTTACTTATAGCCTTGACCATTCCTAAGTGTTTAATTATTTATGGAAATTACCGTAAAATACTATGACATTGTCCTTTCAACATAACTTTGCCCACCGCGTCACAGTTCAGTACAAGCGAAATTACTTAAAAGTAGTTGCAGATACATATCTTCACTTTCTTCAGAAACTGTATATGTAACTGTGACGCGGTGGGCAAAGTTATGTTGAGAGAGCAATGTTATACATAGTGTTTTACGGTACATTAGTGTGCTGTTGTAGCAGATGGCAGATCAGAATCAGAGCAACACCGTCGGCATTCGCACTAATTCCCCTCCGCCGAAGCACATGATGCCCAATATTACCCAACACTAGCGCGGTGCGTGTTGTGGCTCATCCGTACACAAAAAGAGATCGAAGTGTGCAAGATTCGTCTTTGACGTGTGTCATTTTCGATGTATTCGTGTCGTCATTACAGATTTTATAAATTGGATTTTGTTTGTAGTCAGTGAGAAGTGCGACTGTGTGCACCTTTCCCCCAGAAAAAAAATGCCAGAACGATTTGTACGGTAAGATATGGCTTGGGCTCCTCTCTTCCGACGTGTCGGAACAGTGGACCTACCGCGGACCACGTTCGAAATATTGCCTCTCCTGTTGCACTTGTAAATTCGTACGTAAGTGTGACAGGGAGGCAACACATCGAACGTGGTTCGCGGTAGGCCATCAGATTCGGAGCAACACCGGTGTTGCTCGAAGTCTCGCAATGATCAAATAAGTGTGATTTTTCCTTCTGATTTAATTGTGGCCGAATCACAAAGTAATTTTCTTGAAAATAACAAAGGACTTGATAAGATAAAGGTGAAAACTCCACGATTGTCCACGTTCATCTACTAATTCATTTATCATCTATCAGAATGAGTTTGTTAAAATATCCAATGACCTATTTTCTTTATCTTTGAGTACAATACTGTTTATAAAAGGCTTTTAGGTTTGAGGTTTTGTGACTTATTCACGTTTAACTTATAAATGTCAATAATTATATTTGTATCTCGTTGGATTTCACGGGCCTATAAACCCCGGTCTTTTGATAGGCTTATTATATTATTTATTATTAACATTTCAATTTATGAATTTATGCTCATAATAATGTCAAAGTAAAGTCACCAACATAGCCCACCGGATTAGCAAGCTGAAGTGGCAATGGGCAGGCCACATTGCGCGCAGAGAAGATGGCCGATGGGGTCGAAAAGTGCTCGAGTCGAAACCACGGACTAGCAAGCGCAGCGTAGGACGTCCACCCACAAGATGGACGGACGAAGACGCTGGATGCGGGTCGCTTCCAACCGGTACGAATGGAGGTTCAAGGGGGAGGCCTATGTTCAGCAGTGGACGTCTTATGGCTGAGATGATGATGATGACGATGATGATGATGATGAAGATGAATAATGTCAAGCTTGTACGTCAACTTAAAATTGCGCTACACAAGTAAAATTAACGTATTTCTGAGGCAATTATTAGTATCATCATCATCATTTTCCTCGCGTTGTCCCGGCATTTTGCCACGGCTGCTCATGGGAGCCTGGGATCCGCTGAGGCAATTATTAGTATTATCACTTTAATGAAACGGCAAAGTCGAATCTGGATGACTGTGTCAAGGAAAATTTAATAATGTAATTTAATTACATAAAATTAATAAAAATCTCGTCCATAGGCTACTGGAGGAGACTGCTTACCATCAGGCGGGTCGTATACTTATTTGCCACAGACGTAGTATAAAAAAACATATTGAACTGTACAACTAATGAAGAATTAGTCTTAATAATTTTCAAAAGAAGAATTAATTTATGGAATATTTTCAATGTCTTTTGCATCATTTCGATTCGTGTGAATGTACAATCAAGTGTAAAAGTATAGCTGCATATAACTCAAAAATATGTCCCATTATACTCAAAAGTATGTCCCATAGTTTTTATATCAGCGAATTAAGAACTATTCGCTGATATAAGAACTATGGGACACACTTTTGAAAATAATGTGTGCACTCATATTTTTATTAAATTGCACTACGGAACTTAATTGCCTATTTAAGTTTTAAGAATTACCTCCGACGTTTCGAGGACGGCGAATACGCGATTAAGTCCCGCTGAGCAATTTAATAAAAATAATGTATCAATCAGTGACTCATATTTTTACACTTGACTGTGCTATATAGTAAAAATAACATCTAGTTATTTTTTCTGATGTCCCTCCTAAAATACGCAGTAATAATTGTATCAGTTACAGTAAATTTCATTTTCCTTTGCAGGTACGGGACACATATCAATGACCTAATGGGATATACGTGAGGAACAGCGAAAAGGACAGAACTGCGTATTCAGGTATTTATATTTTACCTTGTTACACGGTCTGTTGCAAAATTATTACAAAAATTTTAAGCAGCAAAGGTTATCGCTTACAGGCGGGCTTATCGCTGTTAGCGCTCTTCCAGACAAAGCACCAAAACCAATGATTTTATTGCTGAAAACTTATTTTCTATATTTTGTTAGGAAAATCAACATACAGGGTCTAGTAGCCATCTTTATTGCTGTTATGTAGGGGAGACCGAGGTGAGTTGTGACAGAGGAGAGTTGTGACATTGTCGATTTTTTGGAATCTAATAACTGTTAGCGAGCTCGCAACAGTGTGCGTTTGTTAGCTCGTAACTTGAACTAACAAACGCGTGCTATTGCGACCTAGTTTTTAGTTAATAGGTTCCAAAAGATCGACTGTGTCACAAACTCACAACTCTCCTCTGTCTAAACTGACCTCAGTCTCCCCTAATATGGGGTAGCATGATGATCGCTCTTTTGTCGTCTGTCATTGTAGCCGTCATGTTCTAGCATAATGAAAGCGAGAGTGAGAGATCACACGATAGATGATAATAGCGCAACCATCTTAGTCTTAAATGGATCTGCTTATACTGGTGATTTTAAACTGATGTAACAGGTATACATATTTAAGAGTAAAACTCGCGTAAATAAATCAAAACTCTCATTAACCACCAAGCCTAAATACGCACATTTTAAGTCATCAGTTTAAATTTTTGAGTCTTATTCTAAATGCCGTAAAGTTCATTTTCAAATGAGCAAAGTTTCTGTTTAATTATTAGGAAGACAACAGACGCAGTGAAGAGAGCCCATTTCATACAAACTTATTACCGTAAATACAAACAATAGAGACAATGAAAGCATATAGACTGTCTTTAAAAAAAATCGTTTATATTGTTGTATATTCAAATATTACGTTTTTGTTGCCACACAATCTGTATTTACTTATTATAATGTAAAGAATCAAAATTACACCAATTTTTATATCATTGGAAGTATAATAAATAAAAGAATGAACAAACTCGTGAGTTATAAGTAGTTTTATATCACCATTTTTTGCGATAAATTGCTCATTTTCTATCTCATAATCCTCATCAACATCATATCAGCCAGAAGACGTCCACTGGACATAGGCCTCCCCCAAAGAGTGCCACAATGACCGGTCCTACGGCACCCGTATCCAGCGGACTCCCGCGACCTTTACCAGGTCGTCAGTCCACCTTGTAGGGGGTCTACCCACGCTGCGCCTTCCGGTACGTGCACAATACGGTGAATACCGTACCGTAGTACGGTATTTTCTATCTATTCAATTTTGAATTGTTTATTACGACAACGGTTTCACTCACTTGAATTCTTAGTCGTTATTGGCGACATGTTTCGGGCTATAGCGACTAAAAATTCAAGTGCCTTGCACTGGTCCCACCGCGAGCTAGTAAGCTATGAGCTATCGGCTATAAACACGAACAAAAGATAAGCACTCCCGTGTAAATAAAAGAGACACGGCGATATTTATAGTTACTCGCCCAGCGGTGAGCTATAAATATCGCCGTGTCTCTTTTATTTACACGGGAATGCTTATCTTTTGTTCGTGTTTATAGCCGATAGCTCATAGCTTACTAGCTCGCGGTGGGACCAGTGCCTATATAAACAATTCAAAATATGTCTCACGAAAATTTAATATCGATTATTCAATTTTGGTTATAAAATTCAACAAGTGTCATCATCCCTTGTCTCTGGTTTCCTACAGCCTTATTGTTACGTTTGCTAATGGCACCATCTAATTAAGCTCGCTCGGTTTCCCGTACGGTGACATGCACAGACAATGTAGAATGTTTGTGAAAACGGGATGGAAACACGGTTTTTTCATTAGCTAATGTGAATTTTAAAATCCTACACTGTGTTGACTTTATTTTGTTGACTTTATTTTTCTATTGCTTTCTATAATTTATAGTTGGTCAAACCAATTTGTCAGTCGGTAAGAACCAGGAAAACTATACTCATCCTTTTCTTTTGGGTGCTAGTACTAGTTTAAGACAAAGATCGTATGATTCTCTCTATCTATGATTGAAATGGCAGTCCTTTGATAAACTATATATACGCGACAATATTGGATAAATCGGCGGGAATGTTGCGCGGGCGCCCATATGGTGGCGTTGGTTTGTTGTGGCGGCGATCTGCGTTTCAAAGTGTGAGTGTGGTGCAATGCGAAAACGCGCGGTTGTGTGCTATAAAGATAATGACTGCTGATAATCAACCGGTCATAGTGGTGAGTGTTTACATGCCCACGGATTGCAGTGATAATGTTGCGGAATTCACGGATTGTTTAGCTGAGGTCAGTGCATTGATTGACGATTATGGCGTAGAATCAGTCTATTTAATGGGGGATTTTAATGCTCACCCAAATGAACGTTTTTATACCGAGCTAATTAATTATTGTGACGAGCAAAAGTGGTCTTGCGTAGACGTCATTAAGCTAGGGATTACATCGAATACCTATACTTTTTTTAGTGACGCGCATTTGTGTGAGCGCTGGCTGGACCATTGCGTGGTTACTGAAGCTGCCTTGTCTTCCGTGCGAAATGTGTTTGTAGATAACTGTGTTACTTGGTCTGACCATTTGCCTATGTTTATGGAATGTGACCTGAATATTATAGTTCCCAGAGTTACTGGTGGCGCTCATCTAAACAAGAATAATAATGTCATTTGGGGAGAAAGAACACCAGAGCAGGTTGAAATGTATTGTAAACAATGTAATCAGATGTTAACATGTATTGATTTCCCGACTGAACTAAGGACCTGTGCGGACAACTATTGTCAAATTTATGGGCACAGAAAAGTTCTGGATTATCTCTATAGTGACATAATTAATGCTTTAAGAAATTCGGCGACTATAGGGAGGATTGAAAGAGGAAGTAGGACTAAAAAACAGGTAGTGGGCTGGAATAAGTTTGTCAGTGGCGCTCATAGGGTTGCCAGGCAACGGTTTCATGAATGGACATTAGGTGGGAGACCTAAAAGCGGATGTCTTTTTAAAGAGATGGTGGAGAGTCGTAAGATCTTTAAATCACGGTTAAAATGGTGTCAAAATCATCAAAACCAAATTAAACTGGACATAATCACCTCTCATCACTCTAAAAAAGATTTCCGTGGTTTCTGGAGATCCACAAGTAAAATGAAGCCTGTGGCTGGTCACCCGGTCAGTGTTGATGGCGTAAGCGAGCCTAAAAGTGTCGCGAACCTGTTTAAAGACCATTTCTTTTTGAAATCTCCCTTAGGTCCATCGCTGATGGGGGGGGCTTGTGACTGAGACCTCCAATGAAAAACCAGGCCCGGGGTTTACGGTCAAGGATATTGACAAAGTAATTAAATCAATGTCCAGAGGCAAATCCTCGGGTCATGACGGTCTCAGTATCGAGCACCTCCAAAATGCTGGTCCTCACATATCTAGGATATTGGCAATGTTTTTTACAATATGTATGAGGCATTCATATCTGCCTGATGATATGATGCGTACTATCGTGGTTCCTGTAGTTAAAAACAAAACTGGGGACTTGGCAGACAAAAACAATTACAGACCGATATCACTGGCAACGATTATAGCCAAAGTATTTGACAGTGTGCTTAATTCACAGCTAAGTGAGCATATAAAACTGCATGACAACCAATTTGGCTTTCGACCGCGTTTGTCTACAGAATCTGCAATACTGTGTCTGAAGCATACTGTCAAGTATTACACCAAGAGCAAGACCCCAGTGATTGCATGTTTCCTGGACCTTTCTAGGGCATTTGACCTGGTTTCCTATGACATACTATGGGAAAAATTAAGGAAAACCAGTATACCACCGGAAACAGTACGTATGTTTAGGTACTGGTATGGAAACCAGGTCAACTGCGTTAGATGGTCAAATGCGCTGTCGGACGAATACAGGTTGGAATGCGGGGTGAGGCAGGGGGGTTTGAGCTCACCAACGCTCTTCAACCTGTATGTGAACGAACTCATCGAGGAGCTCAGCAGCATCCATGTCGGATGCCATATAGACGGAGTCTGTGTAAACAACATCAGTTACGCGGACGACATGGTGCTGCTGAGCGCCTCGGTCTGTGGCATGCGTAGGCTGCTCAAGATATGTGAGGACTATGCGGTGAGTCACGGTCTCAGATATAATGAGAAGAAGAGCCAATATGTAGTCTTTGAGAGCGGCCGCAACAGGTCTTCAGAGTTTCCCGCAATATATCTTAATGGCAGTCCAATGGACCGAGTAACCCAATTTAAATATCTAGGTCATGTTGTTGCGGCCGACCTCAAGGACGATATAGATATTGAAAGGGAACGAAGGGCCTTGTCGGTGCGGGCAAATATGATAGCACGAAGGTTTGCGGGTTGCTCCAGGGGGGTAAGGATCACTCTCTTTAAAGCGTTCTGTACTTCCCTATATACCTGCAGCCTTTGGGTTCAGTATTCGCAACGGGCTTATAGGGCCCTTCGAGTCCAATATAATAACGCGTTCCGGGTGATGATGGGACTGCCTCGCTTCTGTAGCGCATCAGGGATGTTTGCTGAGGCGGGCGTCGATTGTTTTCAGGCGACCTTGCGTGTGCGCGCCGCATCCCTGGTGCGCCGGGTGCGGGACAGTCCCAACACCATCTTAAGAATGATAGCGGAAAAGCCAGACTGTCCCATAATGCTCCACTGTGAGGGACTACATTCCCCTACAAGTGTGATACAGTGGTAGCAAAAATTAAGAGTTTGGCTAGCACTGTATATCTTGTGTAAATTTTAATGTGTATATGTTGTGTTTATGTGTAATTCTTGTAAGTTTATTGTTTATTGTTGTGTATTGCTATGTGCTATGTGTGTACGTAAATCACATGAAATAAATAATTTTGAATTTGAATTTGAATTTGAATATTTCCATCTTTACAACTTGCTTGGTTGTCAGTCCTCAACTTTGCAAACTTTCTAATAAACTAATGAATAAATAATTTAACAGTTCATCTGGTGCTTCATTACGACACCCTGGGCTATAATAAGCACATTATGTAACTACGTCGAAAATTTGAAGGGCCATAGTAACTACTGTATTTCGCATCGCAACTCGTGTCGTTCGGTCATGTTATAATTTATATACTGGGTCAAGCAAATCTTGTCAGTAGCAAACGGCGGCAAATTTGAAAAATCGCGGGTTAGCAACACTGTGTTCGAATAATTCGAAAATCGCGTGTCATCTGTGCTTTATCTGTGGAATGTGGATCGCGAATGACAGCCATCATCTTTGTTTACATTCTGAATCGATTCTATTTCAAGAGATATTTCTGCTGTGTCACCATTAAATACCAATATATTAAATAAGATTGTGCTTAATCAAAACTAAGATGCCTACAATGCCTACGGTGGCAACTGAGAAATCTAATAAAATATTAAAATCCAGTAGTAGGACATCTGCCTGCTGAAGCAATGATTTTATTCATACATTCTTGTTTAACGGCATAATCCACTTCTAATTTTATTTTGAGATCTTAAAATTAGTTAATCAGTTTTATCAACATCACACACCGCTTTTAAATTGTCCGTCCATACCTATTAATAACAATTTCAAACATTTTCAATAGAGAATCCGTGAGTGACAATTTGAATTGACGGGCGCGCTCAGCGGAAAAAAAAGTTTAGGTTCGATGTACATTGTACATTGCTGCTTTTCTTAGCGCAATACTACTCTTTGAGTGTTGCCCTACTTTAGTTTGCTTTACATTGCTACTGACAAGATTTGCTTGACGCACTATAATTTCCTATTTTACGCACTTGTAACGTAAATAAGAACTAGATAAAAACGACTCTCTCATGTGGGTATCCCAGCTACGCTAATTTTCCCAGTTTGTTTCACATGGGATCTAGTAGCGGGTAATCTAAGTTTATACGGGATGATAATGGCATACGGGCACGATCCAACTAATAAAAGCATACCCCAATAAATGTAATAAACAAGCCTTACTGTCGAATGGAGGGGGATTTGTAAACATCGCCGAATTACCTCTTACCACGAAAATCGGCTTTCTACTAGTGTTGAGACGAGAGATGAGTTAGTAGGAACGATTGCTAACCTCTTACTACGTTTCTAATTCTTTATTTCGGTGGGTACTGGGATTCTATAAATGGCAATGGCATTAACAGGTAATTAGCAGGTATAAAGAATGAATTTTAATGTAGTAGTAGTAGTAAACTCTTTATTGTACAAAAAGACATATTAAAAATAACATACAATTAGTAAGAAGTACCACCTACTTAGGTATTTACTCGATATTCGGACAAACTTTCAAGTTATTGTAAAAGTGTCTTATTGCTTGTATGAATTTAGTAAAATCGTGTGTATTTAGTAAAGTGATGAGAAAGTAGACAATCAACCTATTTTTAGGAATATGTGAACAGAGATTAAAACCGCTGGTGGCCTAGCAGTAAGAGCGTGCGACTTGCAATCTGGAGGTCGCGGGTTCAAACCCTGGCTCGTACCAATGAGTTTTTCGGATCTTATGTACGAAATATCATTTGATATTTACCAGTCGCTTTTCGGTGAAGGAAAACATTGTGAGGAAACCGGACTAATCCCAATAAGGCCTAGTTTACCCTCTGGGCTGGAAGGTCAGATGGCAGTCGCTTTCGTACCAACTAGTGCCTACGTCAAATCATGGGATTAGTTGTCAAGCGGACCGTGGCCGTGGCAAAATGCCGGGATAACGCGAGGAAGAAGAAGAAGGAAGGTGAACAGAGATAAAAATCAACCAACAACCTGATTAATTCTTTAAAAATACCCACACAAATGTGTCATGCGATTGAAAGTAATTGTAGTAGATTTTACTGTATTCAGCGCCGCCGGTTGTCAGTATCCTTTATACAAAATACGGGACCAATATGTATGCATATACATACAATCAAAAAAAGAATTATCAAAATCGGTCCAGTAATGACGGAAATATGAAGTAACAAACTTAAAAATAAACATACCTACAACCGAATTGATGACCTCCTTCTTTGAGATTTGGAAGTCGGTTAAAAAGTAATACATTTTATGTTACCGTAAAAAACCTGTAAGAGATGTGCAGCAATTAAATATAGATTTACCATACTGTAAGGCCAAAAATCCATAAATATCCAATAAAGTGTCTCTGATACAGTCTTTATCATTAATTCGTCTTTGGTGGTCTTTTCCAGTTAATAGTAATTGTATCAAGAAACAAATCGGCATCGTTCTCGAACGTACGTGTCCCGATTGGGTATTTACATAATAAAAAACCGGCCAAGTGCGAGTTGGACTCGCGCACGAAAGGTTCCGTACCATTACGCAAAAAACACGTTTGTTGTATGGGAGCCCCACCTAAATATTTATTATATTCTGTTTTTAGTATTTTTTTTATATTGGGGACATCTTACACAGATCAACCTATCCCCAAACTAAGCAAAGCTTGTACTATGGGTGCTAGGCGACTGTGCTAGGTGGGTGGGTGATTTGTTGTTACGAGTATAGCCGCAACAGAAATACTTCATCTGTGAAATTGATCATTATTTCAACTGCCTAGCTATCACGGTTCATGAGATACAGCCTGGTGACAGACAGACGGACAGACGGACGGCGGACAGCGGAGTCTTAGTAATTTTGGGTACGGAACCCTAAAAACGATTATCTTTTTATAGCAATCGCAGCAGATGGAAAAAAAGATTATCCTTTGTGCTGTAATAAAATGTAACGTGCAATTTCTGTTAAAGGTAAAATGTTTATTGTAGTTGACGTAATGTGAAAAATATATACGTGAGATACTTAAATGTTTTATTTATTTAAAGTTTATTGCACAAATTTACACAAAAAGAGTACAAATGGCGGACTTGAGGCATTCTCTACCAGTAAATATGTTTTTATTTAATGCTACAAATGTTATTGTACCGTAAAACAACCCGACTAATAGATAGTCTATCTATATGTCGGCGGCCGATCGTAAGATTAGGTATATTGTGAAATTCCTAGGCATATCGTGAAACGTGAAAATCTTTGACGCCACGCGGGGCTCCTATTTCTGGGCAGTTTGCCCTTCGGGCATCTGAAGCAACCTAACGAACCTATCCTACCTATAAGTATATTGGTTTAATGTGACTATCGTCAAACCATTACACAGGAACTTTACGATCTGCCTGATATTACGATCGGCCGCCGACATATACAAGAATCTTTACAGTAGGTACATAATGGTACTACTTTACCGCAATTAGTGCGGTACATATTTACATACGTGCTTCTGTCGAAAAAGGGCCATAATATGTACTAAAAGACGTGCGAATAGGTAATTTCCTACTTTTCGCACTTGTATCGTATGTACTAATACCTATTAATACTATTATTAGGGTTCCGTACCCAAAGGGTAAAACGGGACCCTATTACTATGAATACATTATGTGTGCGTATACACACACATCCGTCTTCATTATTATTAAATTTAAAACACATAATACCCCTGAGACACATACAGTGTACGCCAGAACAATCAAATTAATAATGCATGATGAGACCAATCGAAAACGAGCGAGAGGGGAGTCCTTCAAGTTAATTTAGATGCTTTTCCTTCAAGTGAATAAAATATTCAATTGGTACTATTTACCTTGGAAGCGAAAAAGCAAATTAATGTAATTTTCTGTGTAAATAAGACATTTATGGAAAAAAAGACCGGACAAGTTTGACGTGTGTCATTTTCTATGTATTTGTGTCGTCATTACAGAGGGCCTACCGCGAACCACGTTTGACGTGTTGCCTCCCTGTCACACTTACGTATGAATTTACAAGTGCCATAGAGAGGCAACACGTCGAACGTGGTTCGCGGTAGGGCCTTTGATTGGATTTTGTATGTAAGTGTGTGAGAAGTGCGACTGTGTGCACCTTCCCCCCGCGAAAAATGGCAGAATGATTTGTACGGTGAGATATCGCTTGGGCCCCTCCCTTCCGACGTGTCGGAAGCCGGTGTTGCTCGAAGTATTGAACCGTGATAGCTAGCTATCACGGTTCAATAGGGTCCCGTTTTATTAATGTATAATAGTATTTATAGTTTAATTAATTCTTATTGAAAAGGTTTCAAAAAACTTAAAAGCCTCAAAAAGTTTATAATTGCCAGTTTTAAGATGATTCGGTCCAATCCGTGCAAATTTTACGTCCAAACCGATTTGTTAATGGGCTATAAAGCCTTTATAGGAATAATTGGATTAAATTGAGGTTGGTATTAGAATCCCACAGAGAATACCAAATGGCAGAACCGTGCCTTTACAGACGTCAGAATCACTGCGTGTATACAGGTTGATTCAGGAGACATGAGCAGGACTAACACTGCGCATTTTGTAAATTAGAAGCAACTGTCTCGTATCAGTATTAGTGAGATTAACGTTAATGTTCTACTCGTGTTGAAAAAAAATTAATAAATTTATTTACGACATGCATGGCCACCCTAAAATTAGAATACTAAACTACCGATATTCTGTGTCAAATTGAATGTCATCACTGTCATCAGGGTCTGGTTACTTTTGAAAACTCTTATCTCACTCAAGTTTGACAGTTTATTTTCTTCGTAATCAAAATGCTGTCATTACGGTTAAAGAGGTTTTATGTTTATTAATTAGGTCTTGTAGGGTAACCATGATTGTAGACAGTTAAATTTGCCCTCACCAAAAAGTTAAAAATATGAAAAAGTGTCGTTGTTTCACCTAAATACGACGGTGATCGATCAATAATCAGTTACTGAGTGTGCAGGATTAGTCCTGCTCACGTCTCGCGAATCACCCTGTATAAGCGTAACTCCTCACATCGAAGCACAGAAAATCACCTGCTCGGAGCGGCGCACGTGCGATATTTTATAAGACCTACCAGACCTATACACCAAACGGGTGGTGACCGCGAGTCGTCCTATAATGGCTTTTCTACACGATAGGCCAACGCCGGCCACTCTAAGAGACGCAACCATGCGGTAAAATGAGATAGCAATATCACTTGCTCCCTCTAACGCATAAATGTGTCCCTTGGAGTGGCCGGCGTTGGCCTATCGTGTAGAGGAGCCATAAGCTCTTTCTATAGCTCTTTCTATAGGCACAGACCAGTGCATCGCAGAAAAATGTCCCAAGAGGCGATTTGCGCGATTTAGGAAACAAGGGATTGGCTACTCAATTTAGATTTTGAGCGAGACAATGATATGCGCATATGATATAGCGACATCCCGTTTGCACGTCGCTCCGATCGGCCGCAGTGTGCCATAATGCCCCTTATTCTTACGTCTCTTCTAAACAATAAAAAGAGCAAATATTTTCTGACACGGAAATTGTATATCCTATAGTCTAGATTCTGCAAATTTAGTATTCATGTTTAGAAACGACATCGTAAACGTTAGTTTGGGGTTTAGCAAAAGGGTTGTTTATAGTTATTTTATGTCAGCGCGTATGAACTTTAATTGGTTTGGATATTGCGGCATTCCTCGTCTAATATTTGAATTGGACTGTACAAATATTTGGATAGTAACAGGGTTTTGTGAGCAACCTTGTAAATCTGAACATAAAACGCTTACAACAGCGACGTACCAAAGGTATAGATAGACAAAGCTATTATCTATTACATTTCTGACTTTCCACATGATGAAATTATCTGACATATAAGTATCACTGACTCTGATCTGACTAACTGTCTGATCTTTCTCTATAAATTATAGCAAAGACATATGTAACTTCGTATAAGAGGAATAAAGTCTAAGAAAAGAACGTGCCTCGGAAATCAAGAAAAAGTCATTCTCGGATAGATGCCGCACACACCTTTAGCCTATGCTCGGCTACATGGCGTGACGACACCGTTTCATATTTAACAATTTTAACACATGGATATCATTGAATGAACATGGATCAAAATGATATAAAAATAATAAACTCATTTATCCATATACATATTTTTTTTTTGATAATTTTATACGTTTTCGTTTTGAGTTTTAGTCGTGTGCCGATAGATGGCAGGAAATTTATTGTGACTACAAAATTTACTATGACAGGAGTGACAGGACCCCTCTATACCTACTATCTATTCTTTTTGATTATAGGGACCGTGCGCGTTGGAGGGTCTGCCATCTTGTGGCCTAAATCGGAAACATATGTACACATGTACCTACATGCCCCCTTTTTTAAATACCTGCCGTTAAATTTAAATAATCACGATTATTTAGCATGAGATGGGCTCTTAAAAAGTTGTAGCTTCCCTGGAGACACCAATAAATCTACAGTATAAATGCCAGTTTTCACATAAGTCAATAACTTTGTTTTTCCCCGCTGGCCGTTGTGGCAAGTAACTGTAACTCGCCAACTTCAGTCCATTTAAAATTGATTCAGTTTCGAACCAGTCGAGTGCCGAGTCGAGTTGCTTAACTTGCTCAAAGTATTTAGTTGGTTTGACGTTACAGACATTTAACAAGTTTAATGTATACTAGCACGGATATCGTGGTCGATATTTTATCACCTGTCATGCCATGTCACTTTCATCATCATTCATTTAAGAGTTAGACTCTTGTCGGTGGAGCGATTTCCTTGTATGTCGGTCCTCTGCCTTCTCCTTGACAGCCTGATACGACACGACGTTGAGCTTTTCCTTTACTTGATCTATGTACGTTCTCCTTGGTCTCCCCCTCCGTCTTGTTGCCTTAACTTTCCCTTCAATGATATTTTTGATAAATTCGTCGTGTCGTAGCAGGTGACCAAGCATCTTTCCTCTTCTGTTTTCTATGGTTCTCAACAAACTCCTCTTCTCTCCTACCATGCGTAAAACCTCTTCATTTGTTTTCTTCTCCGTCCAGATGACCTTTGCCAATCGACGCCAGCACCACATCTCAAAAACCTTCAGCCTTTCCCTATCACGTTGCCTCATTGTTCACGTTTCGCTTCCGTACAGAGCTATGCTCCAGATGTACACTTTTATGAGCCTTTTGCGTATATTGCTTGATATTCCAGCTTTAAATAGGCACTTTGTGGTGTTGAAAGCTTTTTTAGCCATCACTATTCTGGTAGTAATATCCTGTGTACATCTGGAGTCACTAGTAATTAAACTGCCTAAATATTTAAATGATTTGACCTGTTCTATGTTACTATTATTTAAAATTATCGGGTTTTGTCTTTGCTGTCTATTTGAAGTATTATTCGAATTCTGTTTTGAAGTCATGTCACTTTCGCACTTACATATTTGTCACCATGCCTGTCACATTCTAACAAATATGTAAAGTGCGAAAGTGACGTATGGCATGACGGGTGATAAAAATACTACCTACCATGATACCGCTTCTGCTGGTTGATTTAAGTTGTCGTAGATTCAGAGACAGGAGTTTTTTTTTTATCGTACCGCTTTTTTAGTACACAATAAAATAAAATAGAGGAAATGGCACCATTCCGCGGGGGGTATTTTTAGTTTTTTATCTTCCGATTTAGTTTGTAATTTTTATAGTTTAGTTATCTATTGGACTTGTGATAAGTCAATAAAGTAAATTATGGAGATAATAACCGACTTCTTTCACTAAAACCAAGTTCTTTAAAATCCGCCTCGAATTATACGAGATTCCTGCAAACACGGTGAATATTTACTACAAGAAATATGTAGTATTCCTAAGAAGGGAGTTTTATTTTGTGCATAAAATTGGAAAGCCTGCAACGCGACTCTTACGTGCTCGGCGCCGGAAAATAAGGCTTTTGACGTCGTACCGAGAAATAAGCATTTTCTGAGCAAGTATTCAAATAAAGTGTGTAAAAATTGTGCATCTTAAAATGGAAACACTGTTTCCGTACCATGAGTTAACGCTGACATCTACGCCAACCTCTAAGTAATTTACTTTATTTACATCTCGCTCGCGCTAATATGTCGGTACGAGCGAGATGCATAGAAAGTAAGTTACGTTCTCGATACCGTTTATGTCAGTGCCAAACTGGTGGTAGCCACAATGTTTATAACTTTTACAAGTAACCTTCCCAGAACCCGTTTTACCACGATTTCATCATCATCATCTGAGGCATTACAGCCGCGGGTAGCCTGGTCAAGCAAGTCTCTCCAGTCCGATCTGTTTGTGGCCTTCGTTCTCCAACTTTTCACTCCTAAGGTCGATGTCCTGGTATACGCCATCCAACCATCTGAGCTTGGGCTTGCCTTTACCTCTGCGGCCCTCCGGTCCGGTCGGCCTTCTAGAAGCTTTACCACGATTTACGATCTATTATTGGTACGTTACTTACCCAAAACTAACTTCCCATATCAATCATAACTTAACCCCCAACTCCATTAAACACACATATAAACCTGCCACAATAAGTCCCTGGAAATATTTCGGTAAATAATTATGCCGGGATCGAACTCGGACCCTTTTCCAAGCCAGCGACCGCGTATTAGTCACGGCTCAATGAACTAACTTGAGAAACGGGGACTTGATTTATGAGTTAGGTTAAAAATACTAGGTTCGAACAAGTTCCAATGTAACTCGAACATTGTTATACTAGTATAGGGTTGCCATATGGAAGAATTAAATGTCCTGATAAATATCCTGACATCATCCTAAAAATCCGGACGTTTTTTGTAGCAGAAATACGTCGTAGCTTGAACGACGCTCCGGCGGCGCGCTGCTCTCTGCGGTGCACTGTATCGTGGATCTACTTTTCCCTTTCCGTCCGCCGGATCCCGTAGCCCCTTCCCAGGGCCGCATTTTATTTTTATAAGGTCATTTCTAAAAACTGGACACATGCCAAGTCCGGCCGCAATCCGGACAAAGGGTCAAAAATCCGGACATGGCCGGACAAATCCGGACGTATGGCAACCCTATACTAGTAAGGCTACTACAAGGCGTACTGACATATTAGTGCGAAAGAGATATATAGAAAGTAAATTACGTTCACGATAGCGTTTATGTCAATGCCAAACTGATGGTAGCCGTACAGTAGTTCGCCCCGAACTGAGAACTCGCGGTTTGCCAAAAAGTTAGATCAATTGAATGCACCTAGTCGGCAAAGGATCAAAAACCGCGTGCGATTAATTGAAAAGTCTGTGGAGCCCTTTTAAGTCACCGTAGAGATTAAAATAAACTGTATCTGTGGTAAGCCGTAATCTTTCTTGTCAAATGTCAAATGCCTGCCAACATAATTAATAATTATATTTAATTTATTTAGTTTTTATCTTGCCAACGACACGACTTGTTATATCACATAATAATCAATTATTATAATTATTATATTATAATTCTCCGCATATATTTTATTTTGTAGTAAAAATCAGTTTTACAAGTAACATGATCCAATTCTAGGATAAAAACTAGCTCCCTTGAACTCAGTAATAACTAAGTAAGAACTTTTAAACTTGCTAACATTATGGTTCTGCTAGATTAACGTTCACATCTAGCGAATGATGTCCATTTAAATTTATTTTACTACTCGTTTAATATCCGTTAGCGTAGCAGGTCTCCGATGACATTAATTTTATGAGTAGAACATTTATTTTTATTTGTTAGATGAGTCATAATGATTTCGTTTTTAGTACTACTGTTTTTATAACTAAATATCATAAGGACTTGCAGATTGTGATACGATGAAATTTCATTTTTTTTGTTATTTTTTTAACGTATGCATTTTATGTAATTAGAACATTTAGATACTTATATTCTATGAAGATACAACTCTAAACGTTGCGCAGTGTGCAATATTGCCGCAATAAAATAAATAATATCGCTATTTATGGAAAGATGTACTTATGGCCATTTGGGTTTAGTCTTTCAACGATTTTTTTTAATCTGTCACTCAATTTCAAACCCTGCAATAAGCTCAAAAATCATAAGTTCTGAGTTATGGCCAAATTGCAGACACACTTAGATTCAAATTGTTAATCATTCGTTTTAATTAATTTATATTATTATTATGAATTTTTAAATGATATTTCGGAATAAATTGAATTTAATAATAATAACGTAAAAATGTTATATTTTATTTGGATTATATTATATTAGGATTATTATGTTAAAACTTATAATTTAATAAAATTTAAGGCGGTGAATAATGTATACCTGTTAAGATATAATTTAGTTTAAGTATTATTTAAGTACCAATACCAATGTTGCTATGCCCTTACGGGTGCATGTTGTAACTTAAGATATATAAGACCTACTGTAAACACATGTATGCAATAAATGATATGAATATGAATATGAATATTCATTAATTAGCAAAATACCAAGGAATTAATCACGAAGACTTAAAACCAAGATGGCGGTCATGACCTGTGGCCTATTTTACAAAGCTACAAGTTACAATTTACAAGCGGAAGTCTCTTTCTAACCCTATGTGTTAGAAAGAGACTTCCGCTTGTAAATTGTAACTTGTAACTTTATAAAATAGGCCACTGTACTGGCATAAGTAAGAGAGTTTTCTTCTTACCTCTACCCTCCGTAGCTCTGTCTGAAAATAGAATTGACATAATGAAACACTTTGCCTAATTAACGCGCTGTAGCCCGCCTTTGACCTTGACATAGAACCGCACCCGCTGAAATAGCAAGGTTAATGGACAAACCAGAGCTAATTAAATTTAAATTCGACGATCGGACCGTCCCTAAATAGATACAGTAAAATTGTAAAGATTGATGTACTAAGATTGGTCTACTAGTCAAATCAGCTTCTTTTTTAGAACTGTCAAAACGATTTGGAAATATGGAATTTTTATGAAAACGAGTACAGTGACGTCACTGTCAACTCACCTGCTTTTTATATTACAACCGGATTTATAAATCAAAATAATATAATCTTTATTGCACTGACAAAATATTAAATTACATAAATTACTATAAGACATAAATAGGAATATAAAACTAAAACTAACTACAATTAAAATAACTAAAACTAAAAATTAAAAATACCTATCAAAATTTGGTGCCCCCGGGAGGGTGCCCAACACGCAGGCAGCGTTCCCGCGCTGGATTGCGATGGCAATTCGCTGCGCGAGAAAGCTGCCCGCGCGGGGGTCACCCGTTGCCTCCCTCAACCTTTTCCCAAGCGCCTTAATGAGCATATGTGCGCCTCTGCCCCACGAACCAAGTGTCTCGACGCCAAATGCGATTTATAAATAGAAATTGTGTTTAAAAATGCTATTTGGGCGTTTCCAGAAATAAATATCGAAAACCCGATTCTCACAGATCCCGGTGTTTTTGGATTCTTTCAACTCAGAATCACTAGCATATTCAATTCTGATGATAAAATAGAATGTCCCAAAAACTTGTATTAAAATTGTACATTCCACTACGTCACGCACATACAAGTGAAAATTTTTTCATACTAAAACGTGACGTAATGGAATGGACATTTTGGGACATCTTTTTTTAAAGGTGGGATGGAGAATGCTGTCGATTCTGAGTAGAATGAGCCCAAGAACGTCCAGATGTGAAAGAATCAGGTTTTCAATATTTATTTCTGAAAACGCCCATTTATGTTTTTCTAATAATTATCTGGTGCTTTATTTCGTGCACGGTTTGAAATAATTCATTTTCAGTACAGGAAACATCCCTATTTTGGATTTTACAATGAAATTATAACTCCAGCACTCAAGTGCTTATTGCTCATCAAAATGTTAACTATGTAGGTGTGCGAAACTGTATAATTAAAAAAACTTGTAAAAAGCCGGTTTTATCAAACTTGTAACCCGGATTTTAAATGTGACTGTAAACCTGGCATTACCGGTTTTTTCGAATTCGGTGAAACCGGTTTAGTGACGCCGACTCGACACGACCGCAACCGCAACGTGTCGACCCACCTTAATCGAACGTTCCATTTTACGGAATTGCTGTTACTGCTTCGGTTTTTTCGGCGATATTTCTGAACATGTGTTGCAAGATGTATGGCGGCCATTGTGAAACACTGTACTAAGCTACCTTCGGAAAATGTATACGATTTATAAAATAGGAAAACCCGTCTAGTAAATATGCCATAAATATAGTTAGGCCAAGAAAAGTCTGTAACGATTTTGATAGCACACGCAGTGCAAGTGTTATTTTAAACGTAAAATTTGTATGAAATTATGATACCTAAATAATACTTGCACACATCGTTGCACACTTTTCTTGCTCTAACTTCAGTTACCTTAACGGCTCGGCCACGACATTACGCGACTGGCGAAGGCGGCAGCGACAACCATAGGTAGGAACGAAAGGTCCGACCGCTGTCCCGCTCTAACCTATGGTTATCGCTGCCGCCGTCGCAAGTCGCTCATTTTAGACCACTCGCGAACTCGCAAGCGAGTTTAGGTACATAGCGGACTATTTAATTTCAACTAAGATGAAGTTACACCCAATTCAGCCGACCGATCAAATACCGCAATGTAATGAAACTCACGTGCGCGCGCGCGTACTCGTATGCTGGCTGTAATTCCAGTTCAGGATTTGTTTTGGCTAGTTTTATTTCATGTTACTTTTCTAAAATTTAATTTGGTCGTATAAAAACTAGCTTACTATTCATGTTCATTATTAAAAAATCGATAGGCGCTTAGTATGTCAATAAAAACGGTTTTTTTTTCGAAAATTTACAAAGACTGAAAAATAACACTGTTTCTTGGTTTTAGGTTCGTAAACACACAATTACCCCGCTGGGCGCCAAATTTCACCTTGCTAGGTCATCTAGAAGTGGGTTAGGTTTTTGATGTTAGGTGAGTCAGTCAATTAGTCAGTCAGTGAAAAAATCCCCATTTTTTGATCTTAATAACCGGTTTAGGTATATTCATGAAATGTGGGGTTCCAGTTTTTGATCTTTGATACGACCTTGGAGATGGCTCATGCTGATTGGTTCATGCGAAATCACAGATCACCAAAACGGTAACCAAGGTCGTATCAAAACCAGTTCCAAACCGTATCAATTTGTTAAATCTGAATTGGGCTGTTGGATATCTTACAAATTACGTCAAAACATTAATCCAATGCTCGTCCATCTTCCAAACCGACTTTCCCTCCAAATAATTCAATAGGAATCAAACTCAAAGGTCAAACTTTCTATTGTTCACAATTTAAATAAACCAACAGTACATCCTAAATCCAGCCTCGTGTTTATTCAAAAGTAGACCTAGTTCGTAAAACCGCAAGGTCTTATTTGTTTCGAACTTTATAATGAAATAAGTCCCCTTGAAAAGTACTTTAATGATTAATTATGCGGTTTGAAACTCTGAAAACTTTGATTAAAACGTTACGGCGGCGGCAAAGGTGTTCTCTGTTCAAATCTTTGCCGTTTGGGTGTGGCGCTGGGGTAATAGATGGCGTTGTATTGTTTAAAAATATGACTCTAGGTAAAAAAACTTTGTATTTTCAATTATTAGCGACCCGCCCCGACTTGGGTTAACAAATTATACACCTAAACTTTCCTCAAGAGTCACACTATTGACAAGTGAAAACTGCATGAAAATCCGTTCAGAAAGTTACTGACTTTATCGCGGACATAAAAACAGACAGATGCGGTGGGGGACTTTGTTTTATAAGGTGTACCTAATGCAAGTGTGATACCTAAGACACGTTTGATCATAGGAACTCTAAGGGGTGAATACGATTGTGATATTTTAAACGCCTAGATCATTCTTTTTTTCCGTATTTTTTTCGTTTTATAGTCTTTTTTTTTTCTTTAGCATCTGTCAAGATGCTAAAGGCCTGAATGATTTTAAACGCCATATAGTACGTAATTTGAAATTATGACGTATAATCTAACTCTAGCTTATTTTCAAAACTTCACTTCACATAAAAATAAAAAGGATCTGGATCCTTTTTATAAAACCTCTAAATTATCGTTGATTTCCTTTTTACCACTTTTATATGATCAGCTGAGCGTAAAAATAGCCGCAGACAGACCTTACGAGGCACGACCGACCAATGAAAATGCGATAAAAAGTTATGACGGAATAAAAATCCTGCAATCATGTTCATATATTTTATGAAGATCACTTGCTCTAAGTACTGCGGTTAGTGCGGTTTGATCTTAATAAGGCTTTTGCAATATTTTGATGCTGGTTGATATGATTTTCCTCGCACGTGTGATGAAAAACATTGTGTGTCACAGGAGGTGCAGGAATTACGAACTCGTGTTAATTAAGTCCTCGCGTTCGGCTTCGGGCTTCAATTCCCACTCGTTCGTATACCTATACTTATTAACCGCCTTTAATACACAGTATACTATTTCCTTTTTCTTCCATTTCTTCACAAAACTGCTACTAAATATTAATATTGATGCTACAATACCTACGAGTAAAATATCGATGTCGCGTTCAGTACAAACAAAGGCCAATTTCCTGTATATTCCTGTTACTCGTATGTTCAGCAAAATGGCTTCGAAGGATTTACCGAAATATTTCTCCGTCTAGAATTTTAGTTAGTTTTTAGGTTGCGTTTCGAGCAGAGATGAACGAGGATGCGTACAGAAATATAGTCATTGTCTTCCATTGTATTTTCTTGGAAACGTTCGTATTTGTCATGCTACTTCAGTCAACCTCGGTACTTTTCGTACCGAGACTGACTGTAATAGCAAAACACGTTTGTACGTTTCCATGAAAAAACGATGGAAAATAATCATGCACTACGTCTGTAGCGAGGGATGTGTTTTTAAGAACCAATAGCATCACTGCACGCTGAGAGAGGAAAACAAATTAAATTATTCCATTGTTTCTTAAAAACACATCTCACACATCTCTGGTAGAAACACAGTCGCTTACGCTATTATTAACGTCGCTCCAGTATTATTGCGGCGCTATGCGACGTAAGCACCAGTCACCATAAGTTTCCTTTTGCCGTGGAACGTCACACAACTTTACTATTTCATATCTAGTGAATCTCTAATTCATTACCCGAATCGAGCCGTAAACGAAGATAGCTTTGATCCATCCGTCATGAAAGAAAGGTTTTCAGCGGAGATGTCAACCGCCTTAATATTAATATTACGTAAAAGAATGATGAATGTTGACAATCCAGTCCCATCAGTCATTTATTTTAGGTTTTAATTTCTTATGGCATTATTCATAAATGCGTTACTGGCCTGAATTAGTTATGAATCATTTATCTTTCTGCCGTATTCGAACTTCAAGATATTCACAAGAGACGACACGTACTAGATCCATTCGAGATACGTTATAGTTTAGATATCAACTAGTTCTCTTTTGCAGCGCAATTCGGGCAACCAATGTCACTTTTACGTTAGTTAGAGTAAGATATCTATTAGATGCGATTTGGATCTCTATCATATCCTGTGGAAATCGTTCAAGAGTATCTCCAGAATCGCGCAAATGTCAAATTTGACAGGTTCGATCTTAGACATATCGTTATCGTATCTTGGTGATGTCTAAAAGATGTCTAAGAGATGTCTATTTCAAAATCCGAATCGAGCCCCTGGTCTGTTATTTTGACTCATGTATTTGTAAGAATTGTCCACTTATGGATTTGTATGTATTTGTATCGCTAAACTTAAGTGGCAGTGGGCGGGGCACATTGCCCGTAGAACCGATGGCCGTTGGGGCGGAAAGGTTCTCGAGTGGCGACCACGTACCGGAAGGCGCAGCGTGGGTAGACCCCCCACAAGGTGGACTGATGACCTGGTGAAGGTCGCGGGAGTCCGCTGGATGCGGGTGGCGCAAGACCGGTCATTGTGGCACTCTTTGGGGGAGGCCTATGTCCAGCAGTGGACGTCCTCTGGCTGATATGATGATGATGATGATTTGTAAGAAAGGGTAAAAACATGATTTAACTAAAGTAAAGTTTTATAAATAAGGGGTTACAATAAACGTAAGTAAGTATCACATTTCACTTCAATACTTTATTCCCATCTTAGCATAGTCTGACCAAAGAGAATAGATAGTATAGAGGGCTATTGCCAAAGTAAATTTTGTAGTCACGGTACATTTACTGCCATCTATCGACACACGATTAAAACTTAAAATAAAATTGAAAATGTATAAATTAATCAAAATATGCTTACGCATAAATGATTTTTAATTTTTATTGTTCCATACTGACCCATGTTCTTTTACTGATATGTGTTAAAATTGTTAAATATCAAACGGTGTCGTCAACGCCATCTAGCCGAGAATAGGCCAAAGGTGTGTGCGCCATCTATTCGAGAATGACTTTTTCTTGATTTCCGAGGCACGTTTTTTCTTTAAACTTTATTTATCTTACACGGAGTTATATATATCTCTGGTCTGACGCACACAAAAACACGGAACTCGTTCCTCCATTTTTTATTCAGGGAACCTTTGAAAAAGCAACTGTCACCAAGAGAAAGGTTCCGTGGCGTGGAATCAATGAGGCGTCCTGGCTAGGGAAAAAAGTGGAATACTTTCTGAAAATAAAACAGGGTGGGTATTCCGTACTTTTAGAGCGCTCGATACCTATCATAGGCGAGCGGTCGTAAGTAATAAATCAGCCACGATTTTTTAAAAGCCAACAATAATAATCAAGACATGATAATTGATAAAAAGTTGTCGATGTCGTAACGACGCCGAAAATTGATAAATTTACCAGTTAAGCTTTTATACAATACCTAATTAAATGTAAATAATTGAAAGCAATAACTTGGCGAACAATAAAATTAAAAGTAATATTGTAAAGTATTTAAAAGTTGTACATACCTTGTTCTAAAATTTTAACAAAAAATGTTAATGAGACGATGATATAAGTACTATAAATAAATAAATAGATTTTTATTATCTGGTATTATTACTAAGGTGCATTAGGATGACTTCAAAAGCAGGAATGTTGAAAATGGCAAATATCTATTAAACTACATACAAGCACTTTCAATTATACAAACCATAAGTAAGATGCCATGACGCTTAGCTTGCCATCTTAGGTACTTATTGTTTGTATAGTAGAAAGTAGAGTAAATATTGCTATAGTAGCAAGTTTTTTTTTCATATTTATTTCGAGTCGTGTTCTGGAAAATCTGAAATCGCTCCCAAGCCCAACATTAGGCCTTATGACGTTGGAATAAGGCTTACGAATAACCTACCTAACTGTGCCAACGATAGATTGAACTAACCAACGGCGACCTCTACATCCGTGTCAATTATACGATAAAGAAGATCACTGTATACTGGCTTCATTGCTCTTGTTTGAGTTTCGTAAGCGTTTGAAGTAACAAAAGGATGAATGGAGCCGGTTGATTGACCCAATACTTATTTTTAGATAATTTCATGCTTGAAGAATTTTCGGAGGCTTTTTATTATGTTAGTTAGCGTTACAGTAGACTTAGCACAAGAATGACGTTACAGTATCTTGATCGCGAGATCGACTACCTGTCCCTCTTTAAGAGCCAACAGGAGTGGTCATTTCTCCATACAAACGTACTCGACTGTTTCCTCTGTGGGTTTTGATGCTAGAGCAATGATTTTTTCAACACAGATTAATATTGTCAATATCTGTGTCGGACCGTTTTGCTTTTTTGATATTTTTGTTTTTTAAGGCGCTAGAACCCTTCATAAATGGCCAAAATGGCCTCATTGACTATGCCGCAATGAGAGGCGTAGTATTCAAAACTGATATCAATTTGCCAAAAAATCAAAACTGTCCGATACAGATAATTTCATAATCATTTAGATTTACAAATTTAGTTACGATTGGTTAAGTTTTGGAGGAGGTACCAGTCGAGTACGAAAAATTTAGGATTTTTACGCAGGATTTTTCGCCTTGTCCTTATAGCACTAGTTTTAGGCGCCGCTTCCGTTAGCGAGACGGGTATATTTACCTAAAATATTTAAAACTCAGCTCCTGTTTCATCTTAATTGAGGGCGGTTTCAGACTAACGTGTTTTTGTATTTTTCTGCGCGGTCTACGGTCTACGGCGGCGGTTTTTGAACGCTTAATAGAGGTAATGGTAATGTGTGTATGAGATAAAATAATTTGTCCTGTAGCTACTCTAGCGCCACTCTGGAGTGATTTGTAACTGTTATTTATAGCTGTCACTGTCAGCTCGATACTTTTGCAAATGTTTTCTCCTTTCCTCTATCCCCCATTGGAGCTTGTTATCTTTATCTGACAGATAATTTTATCTGATATTTGAAAAACCTAAAACGACATTTTCTTAGCTCGAATGTCACCCGGGCTGTCCGTTGGCAATTTAATGTCAATAATGTCAAACTAAAACAGACCGACGACCCTTCGTCCTTGTTTTCTTCCTAACCGATTAACTTCGCCATGAATGAACCCATTTGGCACAGATACCCTCATAAATACACGAATTCTTCCCTTCCAATTCTTGCTAGAGCGCCTACACACTAGATGGAGCTTTTAACTCAACTTGACAACTAGAGTCACCCCACACTAGCGCTGCCCTGCTTATCACAAGTGCAGTAATCACAATAGAGTACTCATGCTTGAGTCATGCAATTGTTTATCTTGTTCTCCTAAGTGCTGCATTTGCATTGAGCAGGGCAGAGCGTCTCCAGAGCGTCGGCGTCTAGCCAACTCTATGGCTGCCGCTCAACGTAACGTTGGCGCAACTGCGTAGTGACGACGCCATTTTCAATAGCGTCTCAAATGACGCTAATGTGTCTGTGCACACCGCCTTTTTAACGTAAGTACCTACCGTTGACGCGTTTTTTAAGAATTCACGTTATCACGTTGGTAAATATACAAACGCGCGTTGAAGGTGCGTTAAATAAAACGCATATGATATGGTGTACCATAACATAATTATAATTTTGAAGGATATATCACTTAGGTAATATAATTAACAATTGAATAGTTATTTATTTTACAAGGGGGCAAAGTTGTTGTTTAACCTCTCATACTAATATTGATACCCGAGCAAGTGAAAGATTCCAAAAGATTAAACGTGCACCACGTGCGTAGCGAGTACAACTTCTTTTTTTCTGTTTTTTGTCTAGAGCTAGTCCTTAGCTTTAGGTTGAAAGAAATTATATCAATTGACTATTATACCGGATGATACAAATATGTCATTCGTACGTATATGTATAGTTGTTTCATAATACAACATCTAAAGAGGGTAGTCAACGCTTCAGAACAATATACGATCGGATCTAAGGCCGCCTTTACACCTGTAAGTTACTTGCGTAATATTTACATAATTTACTTACGGTTGCATTTACACTTGCAATAAATGCTTACGTAAGTTGTGTAAGTTTAAACTTGCAAAAAATATTACACGCCCATTTACATTATGCTTCCCGAATCAGTAATAAAATGCCTTCTCACAGTCGCCACGTTCAAGCAGCTGCTGCATACATAATTGTATCCAATAGTCGAAAGAAACTGCTAAAAAAAGAAACTGCTGGATAAAACCATGGCTAGAAAGAAGAATGGCGAGAGGTGCATTTGAAAATCTTTTGAAGGAGTTAAGACTGGAAGACCGAGACCAATTTTTCAATTTTATAAGAATGAATTCTACGACTTTTGAATATCTTTTGGAAAAAGTTGCACCAATCATTAAAAAAAATGATACACATTTTCGACCGGCTATTTCATCAGCGGAGAAACTTATGGTCACTTCTCAACTTATCAATTTAGTTCGATAAGCTGTGAGTCGCTTCCGTAAACAAACTCGAACGTGTTTAGACCTGTAATTTTTCCAATTTACGTAAGCTGTGAGAAATTACAATAAGTCACTTACAATAACTGTTTACACTTGAAAAATTTTCGTAAGTCGCTTAAGTAAGTGACTTCCGTAAGTAAAACTTACAGGTGTAAAGGCGGCCTAAGTGTCTGGAAATGGAATGGTCTTTCTATCGTTTTGATTTTAGCCGGGAAAGTTTGTTTGTGACAATCTTGAAATAGAGATATGGGGAAAATATGACAATAAATACAATGCTTTGTCAAGAAAACTGTAACGAACCAAATAAAGTGCCTGTTTTAGCGCAACATATGTAGCAAAATGTATTCAGCACAACCCATGGTATAATAATATACTCCGCCTGGTTACTCTCTTCCCGTCTTTTCGTGGTCACGTGACTGACACAAGCCTACGTCATCATGCGACAGCGCTATATGATAATATGCGATAGCGCTATATATAGCGGCCATGTTATTGTGACGTAGGCTTGTGTCACTCTGGGAAGAGAAGACCATGTTTTATTAGACTATGGGACAACCTAATAATGCCCTCAAAATAAAAGTGTGGGGATAAGCGAAACTTTAGTAACTTTAGTACAAATCGATGTCGATAAAATTATGACGCTTAGGCCCACTTGCACCATGCCACTAACCCGGGGTTAACCGGTTAAACCTGGAGTTACCATGGTTACCAGTACTATTTGACATTAGTTTAACGATTTAACCGCTTATCTCCGGGATAGTGGAATGGTGCAAGTGGGCCTTAGTAGACTTACTATGAGTTAACATTGTGACAGATCATAAAATACATATTATATGCACAGAATAGGTAACAGTGCAACCGTACAGAAAGGACACTCGCTACAAAACCGAAGTTTGACAGTAAGTAATTCGCGGTCGAATCTTGATATCCCTTTCTAACTTATGGCACTATCCCTTTCGGCTATTTAGGGTTGTCAAAATTCAAGTCAGTATATCTTATCTGTGGTCGTGCACGCAAAGGGACGTTAAGTTCTGTCAACCCTACTAATTGCTCGGAGCAATGCTGAGCCGAACGAAGCCTATAAGTATTGGCGCGGTACGTACCTACGATAAACAAATAATATTATTCAAAATTCAAATATCATTCGTTCTAATTGGCCTATTTGTCTTATGTGAACGATTTCATTCAAATTAAAATTCATTATTCAGTTAAAGATTTAATTCATGAAAATAATTACAAAAGAAAAAAAATGTTTTTCCTCATACCTACTTGAGAACATTTTTTTATTTGACGTAACTCAAATAATTGGATTCGCTTGAAATCCAACAACAAATTAGTCGAATATTCGTGATATTAAATTTTATATCAAACGCTATGCCGTAACAGGAAAAACAACGCGAAAAATGAGATGAATCAGCTTCAAATAAATTTAATGATAATATAAATATGAGAATACTTATTTGATAAACAAGTACTTATTGCTTTTACTGTTTTTTACATCGTTATACCGGGTGTGGCCATATGAGCAAAAAATTAAGCCGTAAGCTGTACTCCTCATACTGACCAACATTTGTTCAGCGACTTTTAAAAATAACTTGTGGTTTGACTTTTAATACACTTTAAAGTTTATTCTAAGACGCAATGTATTGCAAATTTTGTTATGTTTAAGGCGTGACAAGCAACGTATTCATAATGATAATGGCGTGGCGATGGCGTCCATTGAAGATAAATTTATTTTGTATGAAAAATAGGGAGTCTAAATACTTCATAATTTTTAAAAGTTGTTGAACAAAAGTGTCACCGTTTGAGGAGTACAATCTATGTTTTAATTATTTGCTCGTGTTTCAGGCCACACCCGGTATGGTACTTATAATGAATTTTGGGTCAGAAACATATGGCATTAGCTCAATAGATTTATAAGTAAAAACAGAATTACGTTTTTATCTAGAGAACAAATCATACTAAATACTCATTTATAACTTATAATAAAATTAAAATTGTAAAATTAATTTAATAGGTACCCAACATTTTTTGCAATAGGTAGGTAGGTATCTATACTCATTCCGATATTTGATTATCTTTTAAACTTCTTAACGTAAGTTGAAATGTTACACGATTATTATACAAATATGAGATTCTTATTAACAAAAAGTGGCTGTGACATACAGATGGACAGACAGACATGACGAATCCATAACTTTTAAGTATGTACCAAACTTGTTACTAACATAATATGGGACTAGTCCTGAAATAAATATTATTCATTCATTCATTCATTCATTAGAAAAATACAGCAGCAGGTTTCCTCCAAGACAAAAACATCTCCAGATTACACACTCAAAAGTACACCAATAAAAGAATATAAGTTCTACGCGAAATGCACCCATTTACCACTCTTGACAGTAAAAACGATTCACTTCACTTACGCTAGTCGCAATCCTTTTAACGTGTGCAACACTCCTCTCTATCATGGACCTTATGCCTTTTGTAATAAGGTTTACCAATGGGCAGTTAACAGTGTGGGCGATGGTATGAAGCTCGCTTTTCAGCTGCATTTGTAAATGGCAACAAACATTAGAACAGTTTCATTCCGTGGAAGAACACGTGTTCTAAGTGTTATTGTGATTGGTAACAGGGACCGTGCGCGTTGGAGGGTCAGCCATCTTTTGGCCCGTTTCGGAAACATATGTGCACATGTACATTGCTAAAGCAAGTGCTGCCACGTCGTCGGTACGTTTCATTGATGTATAGTAGGTTCTGCCATCTTGTGGGCTACATCGGAAGCATACACAATTACGTCTCGCGTCAAAAATCTGACGGCTCCTATCCCCGGGTCCCCTATAGTTCATGCACGGGGCCTATACTGCATCGCCGCTGTCAGAACCCCTAGTGTAATTTTTTTCCATTTATAACTAAAATACTCTTTTCTCAAACATGCAATGAAATATTGATGTTATGTTCCTTATAATAGGCTGCAAAGTATGACGTTTCAGGTGCGGCTAGGACAAAAGGTCGTTAATGGAATTTCATACACATCTTGCAGGCCTAGGCCGGCAAAGTCCTCTTTTTTAATTTTCATTTCACAGATATTTGTGACACAGCATCGTAGCATTCAGCCATTAAAAAAACTAGAGGCAATATTTGCTTTATGGTTCGTAATGACACTCTGCCACTACGCCTATAAAAAAAAAACAAAAAACAATGTTTGCTATAATTTGCAGTTTTATTTGTATAAAATCAACATGAACTTAATAAATAATACATTCTATAATTTTATAATTTTAAATTATAAATTTAACTACACAAATAAAAACATTTAAAATATTTCATCTAAACGTTAGCGGTAAAAAGGTCTACTCAAACACGCGTAGTTATATTTTTTAAATTGTTATGGAGGTAAAGTTGAAAAATATTCATTCTGTTTTATTGGATTTATGGTGCGTTGTTGATTTTTTGACTTTAATATGAGTTCCGACGAAATAATTAAATTAATATTAATTGTAATCGTAGGTGTTGGAATTGGCAGCGTAAACAGAATTGATTTTAAATAACTTGCTGCCTCTGCCGCCAAGTCAAAGACGAAGTATGTATATGGTTGCTTATGGCAATGTTATTATTTGAGAAACTAAGAAAAATGGCTTACAGTTTATTAGAAACAGTTTTGTGGCATATTTTAAACGAATGTAACTACAAATTCGTCAACACTGGAAATTATACTTATTTACTCCACGCATAAAGCAACGATGTATGTGAAACATGATATCAACATGAAAGACTATGTAAACTTATGTGACGAAAACGACAGTCAGACGGATACAAGGCGAAAAAATCAAAGATACATGAAAATATACGGGTAGTAATAATACACGACACGACTCGTGTAAAACATACGCGTGATAATGATATAGGTACGTGTTGGTTATATTTTGGGTTTACTTTTAGTTTTTTCTATAAATAAAACTTGGGTTTCGTGGATTTTTTATTTTATTTATTTCATTGCATGCTTAAGAAAAGCACTATACATACCTCGGCGGGAAATGGGGTTGCCCGCGCAGACCTATCCTGTCTATATGTCTTCGGCCGGCAACCCCTTTCGTCCCGGCCTCTGTAGTAATGTACTATACCTGCCGCGAACGCGTAAATCATGTCACGCTATTGAATGAAATTTACACTAGGGGTACGGGTTACCAGTGTGTTGAACTATAAAAAAACGCGTTTTCACTGAGGCGATACGGATAACTAGTTTGCCCTCCGGCCGGAAAAGCGTCAACTTTCGGCCCGCTCAGCTAAACGTTGTTGCCGCTTTCCGGCTCCGTCGAACAGAAAAATAGTATTGACACCTCAAAAAAATACTCAAAAAAATAAAAAAGTAAAGCATTTAACGTAATTTTTTAGAGTTTTCATTTGTTTCTTTGTCTCAAGATAACATTCCATTTCTGACCGCAGTTGCACTACTGCTCCGACACGTCGATGTTATTGTCAATTTCCATAGTAAAATTAATGACAAGACAATGAATGACAGTAACGTCGCAACAGTAATGCAGCTGTCGATGGAACTGGACTGTTACCTTTAGGTATTAATTAAGGATAGAACTAGTTACGAGGCAATGTCTCTCTCTAAATGTGAATATCTCTAGTGGAAACATTCCATTACACGCTCTGAAACTAAAAGCTTGTCCGACTTCGTTGGTATCAGAGGGCCTACCGCGAACCACGTTCGACGTGTCGCCTCCCTGTCACACTTACGTACGAATTTACAAGTGCGACAGAGAGGCACCACGTCGAACGTTCGCGGTAGGCCCTCTGGACGCTGCGAGAGCTATCGGCGGTGCGGGATTGAAAAGTTTTCTGCAAATATTGGAATGCTTCGTAAAATATAAAGTAAATTTTTATGTCTGCCAGTCGTAATCGAAGTTTAGTTATTCCATCTATTTCCGACATTATACTGTCTGAAATAGATGGAATCTGTCAGTGTCAAAAGTGACGTTTTTGGTTGAAGAAATGTCACTTTTGTTACTTATGTGAATCTACTTACTCTTTGCTTGTGTGTCAGTTTTGGACCATCATTGAAACCTTTTGGCTTATATTTGGGTCTTTTGGCTTATATTTGGGTCTTTTGGCTTATATTTGGGTGGTTTTTTGGTACGTTTTTTAAGCAATAGATATACTCCTATAGTTCACAGACAGACAAATAGCTAGAGTACTTAATATTCAGGGTTCGATCCTTGGGGTACGGAATCCTATAGTTCGTTTTTTTTTGCATTAAAGAAAGACTACCTACGCGATCTTGACGTGTATTTTAATTGAAAACCGCCTTTTTAATCAGTAACCTATTGCTTATGAAAGCAAAATAATGTAAATAATCGTACCTATATGATTTATAATTGTTATAGTCAGACCGTAAAAAGTCTGTAGCGATTTTGATAAGTCAAAGTCAAAGTCAAAGTCAAAGTCAAAAATACTTTATTCATGTAGGCCTAGTAACAAGCACTTATGAACGTTTTACATAATAATATATTATCTTAAGCTAATTATCAGAGCAATTTATTGAAGTTAATATTATTCCATAGTAATATTGGATTATTATACAGATCAAATTTAATACTAAGAATTTCACAAAAAGATCGTCAAACATAAAAAAAAATTGTATAAAAAATACTAGTCTAGAATGTTTCTAGAATAAAATCTAAATGTCAATAACAAATGTCAATAAAACTTAACAAAGAAGTACATACATTGAATTATCTATTTCGAGTCACCATTAATCCCACGTTGTTTTATCACTCATGTAGTCTTGTGTGGTATAATAAGCTTTAGAAATAAGTTTACGCTTTACATAATTTTTAAATTTATTAATTGATAATTCAGTAATATGGTTTGGAAGTTTATTATAAAATCTTACACAATTACCCATGAATGATTTTTTAATTTTATGGAGCCGTGTGAAGGGCACTGCGAGCTTATGTTTATTTCTAGTATTAATATTATGAATGTCACAATTTTTCCTAAAATTAACAATATTTTTATGTACATACAGAATATTCTCATAAATATATTGACAGTGCACTGTCATTATGTCAATTTCCTTGAATTTATCTCTAAGTGAGTCTCTATGGTTCAATTTATATATTGCTCGAATAGCCCGCTTCTGCAGAACAAAAATGGTATTTATCTCTGAAGCACCGCCCCACAGTAAAATACCATATGCCATAATGCTATGGAAGTAACTAAAATATACTAATCGAGCTGTTTTCACATCAGTTAACTGACGGATTTTGCTCACTGCAAAAGCTGCAGAACTCAGTCTACTCGAAAGAGTAGCAATATGGGGACCCCACTGAAGTTTAGAATCTAAAGTTATACCAAGAAAAACTGTACTATCAACTAATTCCAATTCCTCATCCTTCACAATGACACTTGTTTGCACATGCCTTACGTTACTACTAGTGACAAACTGAATACATTTAGTCTTTTTCTCATTTAACAATAAATTATTAACATTGAACCAATTTACTACCTTTGAAATAGCATCGTTTACATCATTGTACGCTTGTTGCTGTCGTTTGACTTTGAAAATAAGTGAGGTGTCGTCTGCAAACAATACTATGTCATGGTGGGTCTTTACAAGGAATGGCAAGTCATTTATGTAGATAAGGAACAGGAAAGGCCCCAATATTGACCCCATATAGATAGCCCACGCAGTGCAAGTGTCATTTTAAAAGTCAAACTTCTATGAAATTATCTATGGGCTATCAAATCCGCTGCAAACTTTTATTGGTGCGACTATACGTATTTGCCCTGACTTATTTTTCAAAAGTGTTTATCAATAAAAAGACACGTCAAGATCGTTTACCTTTTTTCTAATGCTAAAAAGTACGAACTATAAAATATCGAGTCCATTAGGTACAAACTATATCCAAAATCAATGCAAGCAAAGGCAAATCAAATCTCGACAAAGCGAAACACAAGCTTTATCTGAAGCCATCGCCATTTCCATACATTACGGGAATCACGCTGAATGACAAGATGAAGGGAAAATGTTATGTATTATTCAGTCGAGCAAACTGTAACGGTACAAACAGCGTAATGGCTGAGCATCGGGATTTGCTTTTTAGGGTTTCGGCAGGCGTGGCTCACTCCGCGATTTCGTCGCTTTGCTACATGTAGCTAAAAGTCAATCCGTTCGACCCCAAATTTGGGGTTTGCCATAAGCCGCGCGTGGCGCTGTCGCCACCTAGCGGCCATACCTGTGCTGATCGTGACAGATACGTTTTGTTAGAGAGTGAGTCTTCTGTACCTAGTACTATTATTTATTCTGTGGTTTCGATGCGGTAAAGTAGGCATACGTGCTACATTACCATACAAGTGCGAAAAGTAGGAGCAACGAAGTGGCGATAAATTGAAATACGTTAAAATCACCTTTTCGCATGTGTATTGTACAACGCGTTGCGAATTTCCTACTTTTCGCACTTGTTCGTAATGTACTATTACAGTACGTATATATATAGGCGCTATTTTACCACACCGAAACCCTAAAAATCTAATCCCGACGTTTTACAGAGTACATATGGCCCTTTAAATTTTCGACTTAGACGTAATATTGTGATAATTACCCCACTAGGGCGGTAACGTAGCACCATATTATACTGTAAAGATATTATCCATAATGTCAATATCCAGAGAGGAAAACGGAGACTGCGTTTGTATGGAGAGGCAGTCGTCCTTTTCTCTTAATTCTTAGGGCACTTTCATCATCATCATCATCATTTCAGCCTATATACGTCCCACTGCTGAGCACAGGCCTCCTCTCATGCGCGAGAGGCACTTTAGTCTTCGTAAAATGTCCTTTACAATCATGAACAGTCCTTATTGTTTACTCGTCGCGCTGCCAAGTGTCCATTAGTTGGCGGCTCATAAAAGTATGATTGTTCAACTACCTCTGTTGCCAAGTTATTTTGAAGCTAATTGAGTTATGAACTGGATTTGGCAACAATTTCAGTTTTCAACCAATGAGAAAATAAACAAATATTACAATACAATACAATACAATACAAATACTCTTTATTGGACACCTCATTACAGAAAACAATACAATTAATACAGGAAGAAGAGGTTAAACAATATTCGGCTCAGTTTAATAACATTTATATACATTTGTCACTAGATTATTAATTTGAAGCTGGGTATTAAAGCGTTATCATTATCAACGTTACAGGTCATAGAAAATAAGGGTTGCCTAAAATACGTAGCTTCCATAAATTCACTTTTAGCACAGAATAAATAATAGTACTACGTACAGAAGACTCACTCTCTAACAAAACGCGTCTGTCACGATCAGCACAGATATGGCCGCTAGGTGGCGACAGCGCCACGCGCGGCTTATGGCAAACCCCAAAATTGGGGCCGAACGGATGTACTTTTAGCTACCTGTAGCAAAGCGACGAAATCGCGGAGTGAGCCACGCCTGCTTTTAGTACAAACAGCAACTCCCAACTGTACATCGGTGGACCTTGTTACAAAACGCATAAGGTCCACCGATGTACAGTTAACAGTGCGGGCGATGGTACATAACTTTGTCTTAACTAGCGTTAAATAATAAATTATTATTCCACTGTCAAACTGTCATCTCGTCGAGTGACAAGCAAAAGTCACTAAGTACCACCACAAGTTCATAGCCATAGTGAACCATATTAGTACTTAAAGAAGGTTGATTTTTGTTTAAATTTTTTTTAGTAATTAGTGTCTTTTGCTTATCACCTGACCATTTGTATCATGGGATTCATGGGCATATTTAACATCTGATTTAGTATAAGTTTTAATATAATTATCATAATTAAGAATACTATTTGGGCAAGTTTGGTTGTTTAACATTTTTATTTATTTTTACTTTTACGCGTTCCTTTTTATCGTTAATATAATATTACTTGGATGAGTTTAGGGTTCCCTATACAGGGTGATTCAGGAGACGTGAGCAGGACTAACACTGCGCATTTCGTAAATAATAAGCAACTGTTTCGTATCAGTATTAGTGAGGTTAACGTTAATTTTCTAGTCGTGATGAAAAAAAAAGTTATTAATTTATTTACGACATGCATGGTCACCCTACAGTTAGAATACTAAACTACCGATATTCTGTGTCAAATTGAATGTCATCACGGTCTGGTTACTTTTGAAAACTCGTATCTCACTCAAGTTTGACAGTTTATTATCTTCGTAATCATAATGCTGTCATTACGGTTAAAGAGGTTTTATGTTTATTAATTAGGTCTTGTAGGGTGACCATGATCGTAGAGAATTAAATTTGCCCTCGCCAAAAAGATAAAAAATAGGATAAAGTGTGATTGTTTCATCTAAATACGACGGTGATCAATCAATTATCAGCTACTGAGTGTGCAGGATTAGTCCTGCTCACGTCTCATGAATCACCCTGTATAGATAGTTTTGTCAATCGTGATTTTTAATGTATTGCAACATTGATTAAAAAAATGTAATCTGGAAGACCGTGGTCTCCAGACACAGGTACTTCATACCTAATAGGCCAGCCATTCTCAAAGTGTGTTCCGCAGAACCCTAGGGTTCCGCAAAGCCTCTGTTGGGGTTCCGCGAAAATACTTGTAATAATAAGAAAAAAACCAGCACTTCTATAGGTATATCTGGTCCACAGTGACAAACGATTTTTTTTTAATTTGGGGTTCCGTCAAATATTTCGCTTTCCAAAAGGGTTCCGTCACCAAAAAAGTTTGAGAACCGCTGCTATAGGCTACTTTCCTACTAGTCAACACGAATTGCTAATATGGAATTTATATTAAAACGAGTATAGTGACGTCACGGTCAACTCACTTTTTATATTTCAATCCGATTTATTAAATAGAAATTGTGTTTAAAAATAACTGCTATCTATGTTTTTGTAATAATTATCTGGTGCTTTATTTCGTGCATGGTGTGAAGTCATTTGAAAAAACATCCGAATAGGAGGATGCGACCATCATATTATAGGTATTTATCAACTAAGATTGAAATGAAATAAATGATTATCTTCCCTTATCTTACCTAATTGTTAACAGAGTTTAGCGACTAGATACAAAGTGGTACAAAATCAATTTCGTTGCCCGTACAAGTCTTCTTCTTCTTCCTCGCGTTATCCCGGCATTTCGCCACGGCTCATGGGAGCCTGGGGTCCGCTTGACAACTAATCCCATGATTTGACGTAGGCACTAGTTTTTACGAAAGCGACTGCCATCTGACCTTCCAACCTAGAGGGTAAACTAGGCCTTATTGGGACTACGCCGGTTTCCTCACGATGTTTTCCTTCACCGAAAAGCGACTGGTAAATATCAAATGATATTTCGTACATAAGTTCCGAAAAACTCATTGGTACGAGCCGGGGTTTGAACCCGCGACCTCCAGATTGCAAGTCGCACGCTCTCACCGCTAGGCCACCAGCGCTTCGTTGCCCGTACAAGTATTTCATACAAATGATTTGTAAGTAGGTATATATTAGCAGTATGAGCTTTTGTTAATTCCATGTTATGTAATATTTTCCGCTCTGTCGGACTTAATTTGATCTGTCATTTATTATTCTCGTTTCATTTGCCTTGTTTGATGCGAGATACGAAGTTTCTATTAGTAGTTCTAAAGATAATCTGAGTATCGGAAAACTCCGGAAACTATTTCACTAAAGGCGCGAACAGACATGCGAGACTTGCCGTGTGCCGAGCCCCTTACATCCATGAAAATAAAATAAAAAACCGGTCGGGTACTAATTAAAATAGCAGTAGGTATATGAATTTGGAGGAAAGATTTTTTGGGTTACTTTGATTCGTAGGGTATCTTTGATCATCGATTGGGATAGGGAGATGATTTTTAGGGTTCCGTACCCGAAGGGTAAAAACGGGACCCTATTTCTAAGACTTCACTGTCCGTCTGTCTGTCACCATGCTGTATCTCATGAACCGTGAACCCAGGAACATCGGCTTAGCAGGCCGGGTCACTACCCACTTAGGCTAGACCGGTCGTCAATTTGTTCACACTCTACAGGCCCCGTACACAATGGGCCAGCGCCGGTAGAAAGAGATAGCAATATCACTTGCTCCCTCTAACACATAAATGCGTCCCCTTCACTGATCCACGCTGGGCCATTGTGTACAGGGGCCTTAACGCTGGCGACCCACCCTAAAGACCTAAGAATATTCCACGCTACACCTTTATAAGTCCCATAATATTAGATTTAATCCTTTTCAAATAATTAATTCAGAAAGGACGTTATTTCAGGATTTCGTGTAAAATACGCAAACGACCCGAATGAAATATTAATATAAGAGATTTCCCGAGATTCTAGTCCAAAAAGGGAATATTCATTTCACTCGGGTAAGTTTCTTTGCCATCATACATTATAACGGTAGGTTTTTTTACGAAATAATTTGCTGCTTTGTTCATTTACACCGGACTGTTTTTTTATTAGATTTATTTTCGATTGTAAAAATAAGTAAGATTCTAAAGGAGCCCACTGATTATCAGTCCGCCGGACGGTATCGGCCTGTCAGTTGTTCGGAACTGTCAAAATTTTGTTCTAACTGACAGGCCGATACCGTCCGGTGGACTGTTAATCAGTGGGCCCCTTTACTAATCTTGAATTATCTGGTATATACATAATTGAAAAAATGAAATATCTTGAAATAAACGGTATCTATACCGTGAAGGCAAAAATACAAAATAAGTTCTGCATCTTTCTTTTACTAATAAGTCTAGTTTGATGATGATGAACTGGCTCAATAATAGATATTTTTATTATTACCAAGATAACTCTTGGTAATAATAAATATCCTAACGAATCATTCAAAAATTTGTATGAAATCTGTTTTTCGCTCTTAATTTTTATAATAATCAAAAAATCGAAAAAAGGCAAACGGAGGGGCATAAACTGTATGGTTAATATATACACCAAATTATGTAAAAATATTTTCCATAATGTCAATATCCAGAGAGGAAAACGGGGACCATTTGTATGAAAAGGTGATATCGCGCGGGTCGAGGAGGTATCCAGGAGGCCAATTCGACTGCACATAAGATCTAGTTTTGGTATAATTCCCAGCAGCGCTTCTTACTTACACCACTATGAGCGAGCTAGATTAATACAAATCAATATAAAATAAATATATTTCTATCAGAATAAGCCCCAGGGATCATATTTCAAATCGCACGATATCGGCCATATAGATCGCGATTGAAATCCGATGATCCTTGTGATATTTCATCGCATAATTTCCCTAAGCGTATCGTCAGGGGAGTGCTCGGAATTTCCGCTAATACTCCATATAATATATATAGTAAGGCGACTAATCTGTTGAACGACCTTGGCAATACCTACATTAGAGACTTCGCTTGTTCAGTCGCCATCAGATATATCGGAGCGGCCAAGGTGTTCACAATATCTGAACACGCACTCTAACGCCGTGATAATAGAGGCGTGTTGAGATATTTGTGAGCACCTAAGCCGCTCCGATATATCTGATGGCGACTGTTCAAAATTGAATATTAAATACATCTACTTACGTTTTAACAAAGACAATAGATAGTATAGAGGGAGCTTCAAGTTATTTCGCTTGTACCTACTGAAGTGTGACGCGGTGGGCAAAGTTATGTTGAAAGGGCAATGTTATAGTGTTTTACGGTACTCAATGCATTTTGCAGCACAATTTTTTTCCTTTCACTAAAAAAGTGTGACATGAGGTTTAATTAAACCTACGTAAGTATATTGTTTTATAAACTCTAAATCCAGTCAAAGAATTTAATTCCAGCACCATTTCGTAGAACGCACTTGGCCACAAGGACAATCTATATGAAAGTACGAAATGGTACCATCACCCACACGGTTAACAACTGTACATCGGTAGACCTTATGTCTTTTGTAATAAGGTATAGTTTTAATCAACTGTACACCGGTGTACCTTATGCCTTTTGTAATAAGGTCTAAAATGAAGTCTAGGTAAAAAAAATGTAATAAAGTTTTAATTCCTTGACCGTACAGGTTCTGTGAAGTCACGACGAATTCACTTTCACCTGTTGTCTGTTTTAATTTAATTGCCCTGTATTCCTTATTAGCTTTAAGTTAGGTAATTATAATTACACACCTGTATTATAAGGAATACAGGGTCCCCACTGAAAATCAGCGCTGCGGCTTACCGTAGCATTACGCTGAGTCGGATTTTAACGTCCATCTGATCTATTGGCTCCTCTACACGATGGGCCAGCGCCGGCCACTCCAAGGGACGCAGCCATGTGGCAGAATGAGATAGCAATATCACTTGCTCCCTCTAACGTATAAATGCGTCCCTTGGAGTGGCCGGCGCTGGCCCATTGTGTAGAGGAGTCATATGTCTTGCTTGTAATTATGACGTAAATAAATGTATTTTCTTTCATTCTTTCAACTTATATAAGCTTTTGTGGATAAAACAATTTAACTTTTCTATATGAAACTATAACTAGCCTATTCCCGCATTGAACCACTATCGAAGCTATCAAAATGTCGACAGAATGACCGATCATTACGGCCGAACGCACGTGAACGGCCGCTTTATCCGGCTAAAGTGGTTTCAGCTCATATGAGTGCCTCTTTGACGGTGTAAAGCGGTCTATGGATGGAGCGATTGCAATTTACATCCTTGATGGGATAAGGCATACGGGGCAAAGCGGGAACATTACGAAATTAGTGTCATGCATGTTGAAATCAGTTTCACGCTAGTTTCTATATATGCGAAAGTAATTTCGTGAAATAATTAGTGTCGTGAAATTCACAACATGGAAGCTATACGTACGCACAACGCAGATACTTTCGCGACACTATGGGCCCGATTCGGATTTTGAAATAGACATCTATTAGATAGATATCTTGCAGACATCACCAAGATACAATAACGATATGTTTAAGATCTAACCCGTCAAATTTGACATTTGCGCGATTCTGGAGATACTCTTGAACGATTTCCACAGGATATGACTTAGAGATCCAATTCACATCTAATAAACATCTTACTCTATAACTCTATAACGTAAAAGTGACATTGGTTGCCCGAATTGCGCTGCAAAAGAGAACTAGTTGATATCTAAACTATAACGTATCTAGAATGGATCTAATTTAATTGTGAATATCTTGAAGTTCGAATACGGCAGTGTTAAGTTTTCACGTCGCATTTACAGTTGCACGATGAATTTCACCAAAAAATCTCGTCTGGGCACGAAATTGATTTGCTTTCATGAAATTACCTAATTCATGTATTACGTAAATATTAAATAACAATAGTAGTATGTTACGTAATGTAAACGCAGCCATTTAAAAATAATAAAGAATTCTATATGAAAATCTAGAGTAACATGTTGTAACCTAAAATAAAGTGGCACCAAGTTTGCGCCGTAAATAATACCGCGCCCGAAAGCTTTCGGTTATAAAAAGTATGTAGGTACCTATATTCGTTGACTTTCGAAAGATCTTATCTAACTTGGCTTATGTAAAACCTACTTTATATCTAGTGAATAGGATTGAGATTTAAATAAACGCAAATTTAAGTCTAGTTTTTAAAAGCAAGGCCTGTTGGACAAGAGAATGATGCGCATATGTGGCAACATCGTTACATGGTTGCTGGTTAAAATTATGTTAAACAAGATCTAAGCGAACAAACAGCTACACTCCTAACTGTATATCGGTGGACCTTATTACAAAAGGCATAAGGTCCACCGACGTACAGTCAATAGTGTGAGCGATGGTATATCTAACATCATATAAGCCTAAGGCCTAAACAACTGGTAATATAAATAACTTCCTCGTTAACATGATCTTTTTGACGTTTCTGGCAGCAGTTCAGTCTGTATTGTTGCTGCCAATGTCAAAATCAATGTTGTTGCCCGGAGTGGGGAGACACTCCTCTTTTCGGGCAAACTCGGCTCCATTCGGCTCAGCTTTGCTCGCAATTAGCAGGGCAGCAATTATTAGACTTGACGTCCTTTTGCGTGCAACACCACAGAAAAGGGTATCGTCTTGGGTCGTCCCATTCGTTTTTCGTCAAGTTCTTAAATTAGTCCTATTCTGCTTTCGTCACTCATTCTACATTGATAGCCACCAACGATTGTGACGAATGTAGAAAGTGACGAAAGCAGAATAGGACTAATTTAAGAACTTGACGAAAAACGAATGGGACGACCCAAGACGATACCCAGATAAGATAAAGACTTGAATGTTGACAACCCTAAATAGCCGAAAGGGATAGTGCACATTAGAAAGGGATAGCTTGATTTGTCCCTAAATCGCTGTCAAATGGGCAGTACGTCGCGGTCTGAATCGTAACCTACTGCTTACTGTAAGGCTAGATCATAGTCTAATAAAACATGGTCTTCTCTTCCCAGATTGACACAAGCCTACGTCACAATAACATGGCCGCTATATATAGCGCTATCGCATATTATCATATAGCGCTGTCGCATGAGGACGTAGGCTTGTGTCAGTCAGGTGACCTACAGTGCCAACCACTTAAATAGCCTCACCTATATATTGTGAGTATTATAATTATACGTGATAATTTTTATCAATATAGGTATCTTAAATTTGAATTGTACGCCCTGACGTTTATCGAGCGACACATTCACAAGTCCGAACTTGTCTGCGCGCGAAACGTCGTGGACGCAAGAGCTAATACGGGTCGTCCACATGAATAGCCTCAGTGTAACATAATTGTCCAAACCGTGCATTTATGTTTCGCTTTCAAATTTATTTTATTATGATTAGATAATACAGAAGGCATTCTATTAAGTACCTGCAGTAACGCGATAAACACAATGTTTTTGTGACTATAGGACGTGGCAAAAACTTACAAGTTTAGAAATTGAAAAGGTTAATTTTTATTTAACTTATAAATTATCCCATCGTGAGATAGCTAAAAAAATAGGTCGCAGCCCTAAAGTAATTAATAATTATGTTAAAAATAAGGAAAATTACGGCCACCAGTATAAAGGACGCATAAAATTTGCCACTATGGATCGTGAACGTCGACTTATTTTACGCTCTGCTTCAAATTCCACCAAGACCGCCAGGCAGATAGCTAGTGAAATAAATACTAGAATATCTCTCTCTACAGTTCCACGAATTATTAGAACATCATCCCACCTCAAACGAAAAAAATCATGAGTAAACCTCCTTTGCGCGAACAACATGTGGCGGATCGACTGTCTTTTGCCAAAAAATACATATGCTGGAAAACCGAGTGGCGAAATGTGATTTTTAGTGATGAGAAAAAGTTTAATCTAGATGGTCCAGATGGATTTAAATATTATTTTCATGACCTAAGGAAAGATCCGAAAGTACTATCACGTCATCACTCAACTCTCGGATCGGTGATGGTTTGGGGAGCAATTTCTTACTATGGTACTGTTGATTTAATTATGGTAGATGGAAGACTAAATGCTGAAAAGTATTTAAATTTATTAAAAGAAACAAAAAGTAAGATCAGAAAAGTAATAAGTAGAAAAAAAAATTTTTTTCAGCATGATAATGCTCCCATACACACGTCAGCCATAGTTACAAAGTCGTTTGAAGAAAACCAGATTGAAGTTCTAGATTGGCCATCCTTGTCTCCTGATCTGAACATCATGGAGAATGCCTGGGGTTGGCTGTCTCGGCAAGTTTATTACAACGGAAGACAGTTTAGTAATAAAGAAGAACTGATTCAAGATATTCACACTTTTTGGGATTCTGTGGACGTTAATTACATACATTCTTTATATGAATCACTACCTAATCACATTTTCGAATTAATAAGGTCTAATGGAAGGTATACAAAATAATAAACGAAAGAGTTTTAATAACTAAAAAGTATCCTTTAGCATGTGAGGCTATTCAAGTGGAAGGGCCAATTATTTGTTTGACGTTATTTCTTAAAACTTTGATTAGATAACAATAAATATTTTATTTACTATTACAAGGCATCTTGTTTTATTTCATATTTAATGTTTAATGTATATCTCCTTTTTATATTACTATGAGAAATATTAATTTTGGTGAGTGAGGCTATTCAAGTGGCTGGCACTGTAGAAAAGACGGGAAGAGAGTACCAGGCGGAGTATATTATTATACCATGGGCTAGATCGATTTGTGTAAAATAGACCCATAAATACATGCATAATTACATACATTAGGGGTTCGTAGGGTGCTCGGATACTTTACAACCGCGTCCGTGATTCCTGATAATTTTTCCGAAGAGTTGTTGAACCCTCAAGGACCAAGGTTATCGAGGGAGGGTTGGTAATTTGGTTAGCGTGTTTTCAGAGGCCGGTCACTGATTATTTAGAGTCCCCGCTGATAATTCTCACTGCGAATGCGAACGTGGGCGAATTGAGTTCTTGGTTGAATATTTTATTTTTACTTGTTATATACTTATATATATTATTCAAGGACAAATGCCGTGAAAATAGGTACACACGGAAACAGACGCCAATCAAAACCTTAAGGCTTTGAGTATTTAGTAACTGAAGACGCCTGGGCTGTCATTTTCTGTCTTTTCTGCCAATTTTTGTGGGGGAGGGACACGCCAAATGTCGCTCGCGACCTTGCCAGTTAGCACCCTAAGGTTCCGTACCCAAAGGGTGAAAACGGGACCCTATTATCACAGAATAAATAATAGTACAAGATACAGAAGACTCACCCTCTAACAAAACGCGTCTGTCACGATCAGCACAGATATGGCCGCTAGGTGGCGACAGCGCCACGCGCGGCTTATGGCAAACCCCAAAATTGGGGTCGAACGGATGTACTTTTATCTACCTGTAGCAAAGCGACGAAATCGCGGAGTGAGCCACGCCTGCTCTAATCTAGACAAGAGATAAATATGAGATCAAATATCAGTACTTGGATGGGTGACCGTTTTTTTTTTTGCTTTTTTTGTTTTTTTTTTCATTATGGTACGGAACCCTTTGTGCGCGAGTCCGACTCGCACTTGCCCGGTTTTTTTCAATAATGCTCAGAAACGAAGTATAGACATGACAAATATAAATATTAACGTCTTTGTAAGGCAGGATTGGACATTCTATAGAGTAAGAGTAAGTGTATGAAACAACCAATTCAGCTAGGACTAGGGAATGCTATCTAGATCTCGCAATTTCGAGATCTCGCTAGATCTCGCACGTATTTTCGAAATTTAACCTAGTTGACAGGAAATCTCGATATATGCAATCTCGGTCGAGATCTCGATTAATATATTCGAGATCTCGAACAAGACTGAAAGTGAAATACTTTGTTTTAAGTAATATATGACCTTAGATTCATGTTGTTCAGGCAGTGCTATTATGTGTCCGGCTTTAACTCTATTAATGTTACGCAGTTTCTAAGTAAAGGTAAATAGTGGTTTAACATCGATAGCATTTCATAGAAGTAAAGAAAAATTAAAATTGATTTTATGTTAAATATTTAATTTGATGTTGTTATTTTCAAAATATAACATGAGGTACCTTAAATAAGTAGTATGTCGGCGGCATATCGTAAAATCGTAATCCTTGGCGTATCATGAAACGCCACCATTTCCTGATCTAATATTAACCCAGGCATATCACGATCTTCCTTATGAAAGAGACGGCAGATCCATCAGAGCTATGCATTCTTTTGTACGGTGAGTAGGCACATGACGTGTTGGGTATTAGGGTCAACACGTCATGTGACATTTAGGTGACATTTAATAAATAGAAAATATATTTAATAAAATAAACAATAATTCTAAGTACATTTCATAAAGGTCACCTAAATGCCACTCACGTAGGCCACTAGTATATAAGCACCAATTTACTCAATAAAGGAGTTCAGTATTCAGCAGACTTTCATAGTGTTATTTGCTACCCGAACGCTCCACATTACATGGCGACCCTGCCAGTGGAACTGCTCAGCAGTTCTGGTATCACCACCTTCGGAATCGTCTAAGTTGCGCCGCCCAGCCATTCAGCCAGCCAGCCAGGCACCCAGTCAACCAGCAAGCCAGCTAGCCAGCACCACTAAGCACAGCACTAGACCGCGTCACGCAGCTACGACCCTGAACAACTATGGAACCGAGCACAGCTTCAGCCCAGTGCGGCAATAAGATCACAGTAACAATAACGGTAAACACTGATGGACAGCCTACAAGAACAGCACAATGGACAAGGAAGCAGCCACATACCCGCCATCGACCCCAACCGCCAACCCCGCCAGTACAGCGTACTCAGCAATACCACCAAGCCAACACGTCAAGGAAGAAGAATAAAGGGCGAGCCACACGCCACATCCAAGCGACCATAACCACCAATAATACTTCAATAGAAGATCAGGATGAAGACTGGACAAAGGTACCCACATCAAACTAAATAATCTTCTTTAAACATTTTTTTTTTCTCTTTCCCTCGAAAATTATCATTAAATATAATCTATGCATCAAATCTATAATCTTAATAATGTATAAACTATTCTTTAAACATGCAGATATTGCAGATACGTCTATGAGCGATATTTCAAATTCTACTATCTATTAATTTATTAATTATAATTAATTTACGATTACTACTTGATGACGAAAAGCAAAACATGAATATATGTTAAAAAAATATATATTCACCAGTTGACCACAAGTAATTAATTTTAAAGTACATCCGAACGAGTCCAAGTAATTGCCGAAATATAATAAATTTAAATAATACCTACTTAATATTTAACATAAAAAAACCCAGTAAAAAAAAATATATATAATTATGTACGTATAGATAACATTAAATATCAAAAACTTGTTAAACTAAAACAATTAATAACGCAAAAACATTTTCTGATATCCATCAATAATTTCAACCAGTGCATCATTCGTTAATTAAAACAAATAAACAAAAATTTAAACAAACAATACACATATAACGCGTCGCATGGTTAACTCAAAAAACTTTACACAATCAGCAACATTAAATATCAAACACGGGGGTGCATTCCATTATTCCCATCTTTGCAATTAACGTATACAAATACAATACAAATACTCTTTATTGCACACCTCAATAAAATAAGACAATACAAAAGAAAACAGAAATACAGGCAGAGGTAAACAACAGGCGGTCTTATCGCTAAAAAGCGATCTCTTCCAGACAACCTTATATATTTAAATTTATTTATTTACTTATTTATTTTTTTATTTATATATTTATTATATTATATATTTTAAAGACTATAAAAGAAATATAAAAAAAAAAACACCCGTTACTAACAATAACACTAACATTAACATCATAATATCATTATTTAGCTTCGTTAAAAACAAAACAACCCACTAACCCCACTAACCAACCACCTCCCACCACTAACACTAACAAACTAACCTAACATTTCAAAAACCTACTAACCCACTACTACCCACCACTTACCCTAACAAACTAACCTAACATTTCAAAACCCCACTAACCCACTAATAGCCAACACTAACACTAACAAACTAACCTAACATCTCAAAACAAAACCTATTTCCCAACATAAAGACAAAACCACTAACAAACAAACCTAACAGTAACTTTGACTAACTGACAAACACTAGAATCTACTATTCCACACATTAAACAACATCACTTATGGTCTATTCAAATTATTATCCAATTTAACGTTCAAAAATTTAGCTTTCACACCATTTGGTTTTCAGTAGGTAACATATTTAATACATTTTTGCAAATGCCCTCTTAAAAAATTAAAAAAAAAAAACCTAATCAAATCATTTCACTATTGCAATTTTATTAACCAAACAAACTTTTATTGGTAAAATAGAAGTATTTTACATGTCAACAATTTATTCCTAAATACAAAACACATTAATATTTTATACATGAAAACATTGCTTACACAGAATATCATTATTATATTAGGACTAATAATTTCAACTCATAATAATTTCAATATATTATAAAAAATTCATATATTTAAATAATTTTATTTTATATATTTTAATACCTTTAATGCGATTTATAATCTATTTCTTTTTAAATTATTATTACTATCCACTCAATTTAAAAATTTGACATCATTTTTTTTTTTAATTAACAGTATAGCTTATTACTATGACATGTCATGGTTATCGTCAATCAAAATGTATAGCCAATCTGAGTAATTTTTTTTTTCCTAAAGTAAATAAATAACATTCTTACATTAACTTACATTTATATATCAATATTATTCAAGCCACGAATCTACTACTTAACTAATTAATTATTGCATAAAAATAAGAAAATACCATCGGCCACTCACCACTCTCATATCCTTATAATCATACATCGTTATCGCGGGAGCAAATATAAATTTATTAAAGAAGTGGTAAAACAGACTGCCCGTTTAGTAAAAACAGACCTTTCTGCCTACACATTATAAGCCTCCAAGAAGTTCATCATACATAGCACGAAGTTTTTGTTGCATAATGTTCATAAATCTTGCTTTACACTCTGTTAGTAAATAATGACCCGGAATCGACATATCAAATAAATATTCATGATTTATTTTGTACAACATTATTTAATTTTTGTTGATCTTAAGTGATTTTCGTAATATACGACATAAATTTTCTCTATGTTTTCTACTCTTAATCTGCGGCGTCGTGCAGTAAATATCCATTTTAATTGGCTAAATGATCTTTCGACTGCTACTGTTGTAATGGGTGCGTTTTTAAAACGACGGAAGTAATCAAATGTAGAACGATATATCGTTGAATCTAGTACTATCTCCTTCTCCGATATCAGTTCACACATTTTTTTCATAACTTCATATCCGGCATTTTTCTGCAAAACCACTTTGAACTTTTTTAAAATCTGTTTTCCATCTTTATTCAAAATTAATTTGGATATATGTTTGTATGTATTTTGTACTATGGTCAAACTTTCACTAAGAGATAGATTTTGGCACTGCAGTTTATTTATAGCATCTGGTATTACTTGCAGATACTTTGCTATGAAATTTACATCTTTTCGAACTTTTGCACTGAGTAAAGATTTTTTTGCTTTGACGATGCACTGTGCGTCTGAATTACGAAATGTGTCTATAACGCTTTTTATTTCATCAAAATACTTGTTGTAGTAAGTGGTAGCCTCGATCCATGTTCCCCAGCGAATAATTGTTGGGTTTGGAGGCAAAGGAATTCCATTAAACATTTCTCTTAATGCTTTTACTCTTTTCGGAGATTTGCGAAATACTTTCTTTACATTTGAAATTAATAGGTTAACTTCTGGAAAAAGAACACGAACTTGATCGGCAACTCTGTTAAGAGCATGGGCTAAACATGTAACATGGACAATGTTCGGAAAAAGTGTTTTCAAATTTCTGCCAGCTTTCAACATATACCCCACACCATCAGTCAATAACAACAACACCTTGTCATGCTTATTGTGACCAGGGCCCCACAAATCATCCAGGGCATTTTTTACAGTATTAGTTATACTGATATTGTTCGTTTCATTTAAACATTTGCTTGACAGCACGTGTGGAGTTCCAACATCATCTTCAAGCATAGCACCTACTATAACGTTAGCGATTTGACGACCTATAGCATCTGTGGTTTCATCAACACTTACATATATATACGCGTCTTTTAATTCGTCTCTAATTATATCCATCTCTTTGTCGTATAATTCATTCACGCAAGTCTGCCTCAGCAAACATTCTGAAGGGACCTGAACAGTTTTTTCAAATTTTCCAGATACACAATCTTCAATGAAATTTTTAAATACAGGGTTCTCTATTTGAGACCACGGTATGTTACAGCTTACTAGAAATTTTGTCAGTTCCAACCTAAAATCTTTTTTGAGAGAAGTGTGTCTTTCAGAGTTAAAATGACGTTTCACGGAAGATTTAGTTTTACAATAAATAACTAATATTGCACTTCGAGCAAAATAGATTTGTATCGCGAGCCTCTAGCTCAGGATAATCCTGTATAAACAACCCCACAAATTCATCACATGTTATTTTCCTTCGAGGCATTTTAAAGGCAACTTCTATTTGATTATGTTGTTACAAATAAAGATCAGTCAAGATTGACAAATGTCTAAATTGACTGATAAGGTTGCGTACCTAATAGGTAATCTTTTTAAGTACCAATCAAGTCAAGTATGGAGGTAAGATAGCATTGATATTCAATAAAATAATTATACATTTTAAGGTCGTAGGTATAAACGTTTCTCTATACGAATGTCATTTCTGTTTTTGACTGTTTTTTATAATCTTTCAGTATTGTCAAATCGTATTTGCTCCCGCGATAACGATGTATGCTTATAATATTCAAATATAAAGAATAATACAAAAATTAAATTAGATCATTAATATTCACATCTAAATAATTGCCAATAACAACAAAACATACAAAGTAACACATAACAACACTAAATACTAATCTATTTAAAAATACGATTAATGGAATGCACCAGCCTTGTGAAGGCCGCGTCACGCGTACTCGTCATACGTCACCCAATACGGATGCAACACATGCTATGTCATCTTAAATTTCGAGTACATAAATTAAGGAAAAAAAAAAGCAATAAACAGTTCATACATTTGACGCATTATTAGAGTTTTAAACTAAAAAATTATTCACAACATATGATATAAAAATTAAGGCATCAATTAGGTAATACGAGTAGGTATAAAATAAATATAATGAAAGACAAATAAACAAAATAAAAGGGAAGGAAACATCTAAACATCACATTGAAAGAGCTAAATCAGATAAGTGTTGCAACCAACAATTAGCCTGATCAACTAAAAGTTATTATGACTCTTATATGCTTTAAGTTTTCAAAGTGATGATTTCCTTTCAAAACGGGCTTGCTCGTGGAAATAAATAATGTAAGCAAGGTACACCAGGATACAACCAGGCAATAACCCTTGAAACCTAAACAATTCGAGCGAGCTCTCAATTGCAGCGGTCCTTGGGCACACGGAAAGGTTTTTTGTTGTTCCGATGTGTGAAAACAACTGTCTGGCAATGCATATTACGCGTAATATGTATCAGCGCGCTATAATAAATAATAAATTTTTGTATCCTTAATAAATATGTTGTATGTAAAAAAGGTCGGCCGACCGAGAGCGCTATTGAAAGGCGCTGTGTACTTTTTAAAAGACAGGTGACAGGTATCACAAAGTCAGCTTACATTATTAGGTCACAATGCAGACATTACAAAATGGCTCATTGGCGATCAATTCCTACAATAATAAACAAATTTTCCACAAATCACGAGCAAACTAAATTCTAAAAAAAAAAATAATAATAATAAATGAAAACCCCAGGGAAAATAATAGACACTATAACACAGAAAAACATTTTTTTTTACAAGCACTGAATCCTTGAGACATCATGATACGGTCGAGTTACCTAGCATGAAGGTCCTTGGACACATAGTATGTTTATTAATATAAACATGTGTTAAAAACAGCCTGTAAAAAATATATATATACCTATATACATACAAATATCAAATATAGCATTATACTCAATAAATAAATAAAATCAACTATAAATCAAAATAGAAAAGAAAATAATTAATTAATACAATAGATGATATACTAAATATATTTATGAATAAAACTAAATTAAGACAAATAACATTAATTATAAAAAAAACGTAATACCAACATTAAATAAATACCTACAATTGATAATACAGTGATAATAATAAACAAATCAATTTAAAAAAAACGAACTTAATTAAAATAAGTTAAATTAATGCAAAAAAATCATACGTGTAAAATATAAATACAATACAAATACACTTTGTATTGTGTCCATAATATGTATAATAATAAGTTAATGACCAGTTTACTTGTCAAAGAGAATTCTCAAAGATACCTAACAACCTATTTGCCATACCTATAATAGGTCAATGTATAAAAAAAAAAAACAAACAAACATAAAATAAATAAAATAATACAAATAATAAAATAATAAAGTATTATATTATACTACAATACGAGTTTTTCGTCATCAATGTAGAAAAATCATTTTTAACCACATAGTCATTAATGTTATTATTACCCAATGTATAAAAGAGCCATATACTATTATTTAAAATCAGTGAACAAATATTAGCATTAAGAACAGATTGTAAAAAAAAAAAACCCCCAGTCATACAGCACTAAAATAAAACAACACACATATTAATGCAACCATTACATAGTCAATGACATATTATAAAAATTATATATCAAATTCTCAAATTATTATATTTTTCGGCATCTAAAAATATCAATTTACACTAAACCGTAATTTTATACAAATTGTATAACAAATAAGACCCAATTTATAATTTTAACCCTTATTCCCTAGAACTTAAGTATAGATCGCAAAAGTCCCAGGAGGACGCTAGACATAATTTAATTAAGACAAAACAAGTTAAAAAACAAAAATATACAAAAAACAAAAAAAAATATATAAAAAAAAAACATTCATGTAACTATAACGTAGGAGACTTAATATTAAAAAAAAAGGAAGATAGAGATAACATGGACCCAGTATACACGGAACCCTACACAGTAGCACAACACCAAGGTCAAACATTAAAATTATTAGTATCAGGAAAAGAAAACATTGCACACCAAAACAGAACAAAGCACTATTACCATTAAAACTCACCTCTTCGGCACACCAGACACGAGAAACACATACACACACAAACACACAAGTCAAATTCAAACGTAATTGCAAGTTCCATGATCGACACAAATCCGCGAAGTAAGCGACAGAACTGATCTAATAATCTAACAATCCACATTTCTTATTTTACAAAATGCAATTTAAAACCGATCACATTTAAACTTACCAAGCCGACAGAATCCATAAAAGGATCTCCATCTTCCTTATTAGAACATAAGAAAGCAAGCAACGCGTTGTTTACAGTATTATATCTAATGTCACATAGGAATAATTGTAAGACACATACTAAATGTCAATACCGCACTTTTAGCTATAAGATAAATATAGTCATGTAACCTTTTAGGATAATTAATAGCAGAAATAGCAGAATAAGCAAAATAATAAACAACGACACCAAGGTGTTTATTGTAATTAAATAGCAAAGTAGAAATACGTAACGGGAAGTGAAAAGCAAGTATTATAATTACATTTAGAATATAAAGTAGATAATTTTAAGAACCTATTAATCTGTCATATGTTAACCAATTTTTTATTTTTTATTTATTATATGTTAAGTGAAATATTTCCAACATTGTAAACCTTTAATTGTTTAAACCGTAATTTATCTTTAATCAACTTATTAAAATGATCCGTTAAATTATTTTATTTAACAATAGATACCTAATTAAAATCATATTCTAATTAATATTTAAAATAACCTTGCTTGTTTCTTTTTTTTAAAGGTAGCTTTAGTGTCTTTATTTGTATGTGCATATACGTTTTGTTTTAGATTGTAAGGTTGGCATGTATTGGAATATTTTGAAATTAATGTCTTAGATTAAGTTATTATGTACACTGAAATTACGACAAAAATATATTGTAACCTATTTTTGTCTTAAAAAAAAACGGGGAAGGTGTACGGTGAGTAGGCACATGACGTGTTGGGTATTAGGGTCAACACGTCATGTGACATTTAGGTGACATTTAATAAATAGAAAATATATTTAATAAAATAAACAATAATTCTAAGTACATTTCATAAAGGTCACCTAAATGCCACTCACGTAGGCCACTAGTATATAAGCACCAATTTACTCAATAAAGGAGTTCAGTATTCAGCAGACTTTCATAGTATTATTTGCTACCCGAACGCTCCACATTACACTTTGATATTCCTAGCTTCATAGCGGGCGCATTGTAAAATAATTGATCGAGAAATCATATACATATTTTCAATGATTTTGTAAATGACTACAGTAATGACTACGGTTATTAGAAACCAATTATCCACTCAACCGTCCGGCCCACGAGACTGTTTTCCTGTCAACCGTCCGGGGTTTTTTAGCGACGCACACCCCGCGGAGCGCATTCACAATTTTCTACAAAAATTATAACTACACTGCCATCTAAATTTTTTTAGAGCTAACTATTTAGTTAGGCTACGTTGTCACATCAAGAGAATTAGTAAATAATGCTGAAATATTCCGTTAGATGGCTCTGAAATCAAATCTTTCTTCCACCCCTTTGGATAGTAAGGTTCCCGCGGACGGTTAAGAGCATATTTTTTTCGGATACTATGCTATCGTCGGACGGTCAAGTGGTTATAGTATGTTTAATATTCTTTCTAATGGTATGCATCACCAATTGATCAGTAAAATAGAACCCGAGAAATAATGATCAGTTGAAGTCGGTCGCCCGCCATTTACGTGACGGAACAAAATTCATCATTACTTTGTTATATGTATAATATCATATGTACATCAATAAAACTTATGTTTTTGAAAAGCTAATGAAATTTTTCGTATATTTTATAATAACATTAATTGCGGTAAAGTTATAATTTATTGAGTTGTTTTGTCAGTACTTATGCCATCCATGCACGGTAAAAAATCATATATTTTAAATATTTTGTAAATGACTACAGTCATGACTACAGTTATTATAAAACAATAATTGCACGTTTAATACTCTTACAAACGACATCTCACACGAACCGATCGGTCCCATAGGACTAAAGACGTGAACAAATATCAATGCTGGTCGGCCGCTCACTTTTTCCTTCCTTTTTTTCGACAGGTCCCCCCCCCCTCCATAAAATAAAAACCGGTTTATTCATATTCTGGAGACCACGAGGAACACGTCCATACCAGTTTTAGGTATTTAGAAGAGATGTCGACGAAAATCGTGAAGGAGACGACTTTTGTTTAATTTGCCTATAGACTATAGGAATATCAGAATATTACACCTTGAGGTTTGCACAAAATGGCTGGTGTTCGCTAGGCAGATCATGAAATGTCGGCGTTTCATTATATTCCTAGGAATATCTCGATACGCCCGATTTTACGATGTCTATATGTATGGAATTCTTAGAGATTTTTGATTAAAATAACACATTTTTAGTTACTTTGTCAAATTCGATCTCGTCGAGATATTAATCTCGATCCCGAAAATCTGACTGTCGAGATCTCGAAACACCCAATCTCGATTCGGATTTTTCGTGCGAGATCTCGAATCGCCAATCTTGGTGCGAGATTGCATTCCCTAGCTAGGACCTTAAATTGCTCGACAATTACGGAGCGTGACTGTACCTAAAATTTTTGTAAACCCATAACCATGCAATAAAATATTTTTGATTTTGATTTCTAATTTGAAATATTAGAATCAAAAAGTTCAAAATAGATTGTACCTATGTAACTACAAAAATGAGTTCCCTCTCAACGCAAAACCCCTTGTGTCTTAGGAGGATCTAGATATTTTCACACAAGACGGTTTATCGATAACTTCTTACATCACTAGATTATCGACATTAAATGTCGACTATTGCCCATCACTTTTCTGGCTGTGTACGTATTTAGAAACTTGACTCCGCCCCTAAAATTAGTGCGATAGGGACAACTGCAGCTGAGGCGAAAAATCCTGCGTAAAAATGACAAAAATCGAGGTTTCGTACTCCTCTTTTTCCTCCTCCAAAACTTAACCAATCGTAACCAAATTTGGAAATCTAAATGATTATGAAATTATCTGTGTCGGACCGTTTTGCTTTTTTGGCTAATTGATATCAGTTTTGAATACCACGCCTTTCATTGCGGCATAGTCAATTAGGTCATTTTGGCCATTTTTGAAGGGCTCCAGCGCCTTAAAAAACAAAAATATCAAAAAAAGCAAAACGGTCCGACACAGATATTGATAATATTAATCTGTGTTGAAAAAATCATTGCTCTAGCTTCAAAAACCACGGAGGAAAACGAGGACTACGTTTGTATGGAGAAATGACCACTCCTGTTGGCTCTTAAGACGTTACTCCACTGTCCGTCTGTCTGTCACCAGGCTGTATCTCATAAACCGTGAAAGACAGTTGAAATTTTCACACATGGTGTATTTCTGTTGCCGCTGTAACAACAAACACTAAAAAGTACGGAGCCCTCGGTTGGCGAGTCCGACTCGCACTTGTCCGGTTTTAGTTAACCCGCTCACGCTCACCCGCTACGAGCAACCTTACCACCTAGCTAGCGGACGCCCTACCTATATATACATCTTGCCTGCGAAAAACTTATCAAAACGACAAGAACTTTCTCAGAAAAAATTGCATTATTTTGGTTCATCACGGAGATCTTTGTCTACTGGTTTACTTAAACTTTTGGCATCTCATTTTTGGTACACGTTCGGAATGAGCCCAGCTGGTGTACAACCCCCCTAATTTGACTGAGAGAGTCCATTACGTGTCCGGTCCATAGACTATTTTGTAGAAGGGACAAATCTATATACCTATAATTGTCTCTTTCACTCTTGGGTGGTCTTAACAAGGGTAAAGGAGATAAGCATTATGATCTCAGTCACCAGTGGGTATTGCGTTAAGTATAATATATATATTATGTGTTAATTAATCACCGGATTAACCAGGCTCTACTGGTTGTTCACATGTGTCATTCACCTCTCTTGCCACTACTGTACATATAGGTAACTTTGCCCTTTAATATAACTTTGCCCACCGCGTCACAGTTCAGTAAAAGCGAAATACGAGTAACTTAAAAATAGTTACAGATACACTTTCTTAAGATAGTTATTTCGCTTTTACTGAACTGTGACGCGGTAGGCAAAGTCATGTTAAAGGGCAAAGATTTATACTTTTACGGTACTTATAAACGGCAGGAGTTTATATTTGTCATCTCCTACACCAGAGCAGGTGACGCCACAACAGAAAACTGCGTCCCGAAAATGATTTTCTTAGTATTTAAGATTTTTATTATTGTATATGTATACGTTACTTTGTAAGATATGTATCATGGGCCTTAGTTGCTTGAAAATAAATGCTTTGATTTGATTTGACACCCTATAATATAAGCAACTTTGCGTTGTTTGAACGTTTGCAAAATCTTGTGTTTCTAGCCTGCTTGACGAGGAACCTCCTCGTTGGTACTGTCTAAACCCAAGATATAGACATCATGCGCCTGTAAGTCCACATTTCACACACACATACAGACATAGACAGAACATGGTGCCGGTAACCTTAAAATCTTTAAATACTAGAAATAAGGCTTACAATTTAGGAGCATTCCATGAAATTGTCTACCGTTGTCCCGTACAAACGCGAAGTTTCTGAAGATTTAAAGCTATAAGAGTTTTCAATGACAAATGGTCAAAAATATGCACAGAAAAATAATCGCCTGCTTTAAATGCCGAGAAAAAAGTCGCAACACAGGAAATAAAATGCGTTTGTACGGGACAGCCCGTGGAATGCTCCTTTAGTAGAGTCTCAACGAAGCACTGTCGCGTCTGACACATTTTCTCCTCGCGCCCTATTACGTTAGATTGCGACCCGCCTGGAAATCCTTATTGGAACACATTTTTTCTATATTTTATTGGATAAAATCGTAGAAGTGGTCTCTCGTTTTTAGGGTTCCGTACCCAAAGGGTAAAAACGGGACTGTGGAGTCTTAGTTATAGGGATAACTAAGAATCCACAGTGCGTCAGTCTTTCTGTGCATCTGTCTGCCTGTCACCAGGCTGTATCTCATGAACCGTGATAACTAGACAGTTTTTTTTTCACAGATGTAGGCTGTTCACGCTATAACAACAAATACTAAAAAGTACGGACCCCTCGGTGGGCGATCCGACTCGCACTTGTCCAGTTTTTAATAACATTCGTGTCTATGAATAATATTTTATCACCGTTTTTGTTCCTTGGTTCACTTTTTTTTTCGATTCAAAATTTCGAATGAAAAGGAGATGATTTAATATTTATTGAAATAAAATTGCATGAATTCAATGTATTTGGGGTAAAATAAAAAATAAATACACGTATTACACGTGTTACCGTAAAAATATAGTATTAATATAACTTCGCCCACTAACCCATCACTTTGCTTAACACATAACTTTGCTATAGGTAAATATCTTAAAAGTAGTTACAGATACTCTTTCCGAAGAAAGTGCATCTGTGACTACTTTTAAGATATTCCGCTTTTAGTGAACCGTGACGCGGTGGGCAAAGTTATATAAAGGGCAAAGTTTACTGTACCTCAGTAGATACATATATTTCAGTTAACGACATAAAAGTTCGTTATGAGTTACGTTTCACCTACATTCAAAAACATACATACATACATATAATCACGCCTATTTCCCGGTTACATTCAAAAAGTAACTACAGTAAAAGCTTATTACAGAAATTTTGAGTAGATTTAATTGTCTGGCATCAAGAGAAGAGAATTCTGAAGTGTTATTATACTAATTACGTTATTCCGAAGTGAGATTCGCCATTTTCGATCGTCACAATTAATTGACGTAGACAGTAGGAAAAGAGTTAAGGTTACATTCGGATTAGGACTGCACCAGGATTAAGGTGACGATCGAATGCCAACTGCAGCTGCATTAATGTTGCGGCGTCATACAGCGCGATTCGGGAAACGATTTAGAGATTCACTAGATATGAAATAGTAAAGATATGTGACGTTCCACTGCAAAAGGTACCTTATGGCGGCTGGCCTTACACTATTAGTAACGCCGCTCCAATATTTAGCTGGGGCAATGGTACCTTTTGCCGTGGAACGTCACATATATTTATTATTTCATATCTAGTGAATCTCTAATTTATTTCCCGAATCGCGCCGATATTTGTCACCGCTGTAGCTGTATCTGTCGATCTGTAGTGTCGTCCCGTTATCTTAGATTGATTTGAAAGGGACGACACTACAGTATTTCGGGGTTGATCCCATAGTCAAAGTTGCTCAGTACCTATCATCCCAAAACCTCCCTGGCAATGGGAATTCAGTTATTTTTTAGCCACCCTGTATAATATATCAGTGCCAAAACGTTACTGTTCACGGGCATTTTAACTTAACTGTGCACCTTTAACGGCCGGTTAGCAATCGTTACAAAACTGACGGTCAATGTCAAATCCCATACATTTTGTCAGGAATGTAACGGTTAGACGTTACTGAAACATATTAAATGAAAATGCTCTGCAGATAACTATAACATAATAATTAATGTGATATGACAAATCAAGATCAAATTCATAACCTGTTTATTATCAGAATACACCACCAAGTTGTTTACCGGATTCCGAAAACAATATGTAATCCCGCACCCGGATCGGACACAGTCCTTGTTGATAAAATCTCCAACATTTATCCGGGACATGACAAATGAGGCAGTTTATTACCGGAATTACTTCCGGTAATTAATGCAATCACCAAGCACGTGAGTTTGACAAAGTTTTAATTGCATTGAGGCGTATTCGGATTTAAGGAATATGATACTGATTTGATAACTGACTAGGCTAGGAGGCCGTCAAATGAAACTCCCACGCACTGACATTTTTGGGAATTAAAAAAAAGCGGCCAAGTGCGAGTCGGACTCGCCCATGAAGGGTTCCGTAACAGCAAGTAACATAATAAAATTGCGGTTTACGGTTTATGACGTATTAAAAAAAAACTACTTACTAAATCTTGTTCAAACCAATTTTCGGTGGAAGTTTGCATGGTAATGTACATCATATATTTTTTTTAGTTTTATCATACTCTTATTTTAGAAGTTACAGGGGGGGGGACACACATTTTACCACTTTGGAAGTGTCTCTCGCGTAAACTATTCAGTTTAGAAGAAAATGATATTAGAAACCTCAATATCATTTTTGAAGACCTATCCATAGATACCCCACACGTATGGGTTTGACGAAAAAAAAATTTTTGAGTTTCAGTTCTATGTATGGGGAACCCTAAAAATTTACTGTTTTTTTTCTATTTTTGTATGAAAATCTTAATGCGGTTCACAGAATCCATCTATTTACCAAGTTTCAACAGTATAGTGCATATAGTTTTGGAACAAAGTGGCTGTGACATACGGACGGACAGACAGACAGACAGACAGACATGACGAATCTATAAGGTTTCCGTTTTTTGCCATTTGGCTACGGAACCCTAAAAACGGAGAGGCGTTTTCGGATTCCATTAGGCAATACTGATTCGATTTTAATTTGTTATGAATCTCACTAAAATCACAGACTTATTTTGGTATTAATAAATGTTACGACGTAACCGACCCGCCCCGGCTTCGGGGGCTGAACTACAGTGCAGTCATTATAGATTTTGACCCGTGAATAATTAGTTCTTGGATTTTTTTCGTAGGCCCCTCGGGGAGGTCACTGGGAGTGTAAATTCAAAAAGTAGACTGAATCAGGCTCCTGCGTATATTCGAAAAACGGTTTTTCTTGAATAACTCGGCCATTTTAGATTTTACAGTAAAACCGTGAGGACAAAAACACAAAACCTTAAGAAAATATAGGTACCTACACCTAAACCCTCCTTAAGAATCACTATCGATAGGTGAAATCCGTTCAGTAGTTTTTGAGTTTATCACGAACATACACACTTATGGCGGGGGACTTTGTTTTATAAGATGTTTAGTGAAGTAGGTAGGTACATTGTAAAGAAGTCGTTTGGCAAAATAATGTCGCAACATATTTATGAGTTAAATGAGTTAAATTGTTATTAATTTAAAATAAATAATTACGAAGGCGAAAAAATAGTATTTTATACAATCGTGATATAATAGAGAGCTTTTCAGTCTAGTACCGTGTTTAGGCAACGAAGTTTGCTGAGTTGCCTAAAAGTGACATGCCATTTCCAACTTCAGCTGCAATACTGTTCATTTTCTATGGAAATTGACAATGACAGCGACGCGTTTCCATAGTAAAATGAACAGTATTGCAGCTGCAGTTGGAAATGGAATGTCACTCTTATTCAGGTACGAGATTGAAAAGCTTGATTATATCACTATTGTATACAATACTTTTTCTACGAGTCAACAAAAATAATACTTTAAACTAGTAGAATCATACAAACAAACCAAACCAAAAGTATGCACTATGCAGCTAAGATGGTACGCGAGCAGCCGCGATACTTGCTCCGCGCTAAATTTAATTTTTAGACAGTTGTTTTCTCGATTTTGGCCACCATAGCCTATGGAGACTAACAAGCAACTCTAAGTGGTTTTCGTAGTCTATGGATGTTGCTATAATAAGGGTGTCACGTGCGCGTTTCTGACTTATGAACCAATTGTTTCTACTATACAACCTAAAATAAATAATTAATTTGAGCTATGGTTTTGTTTCGTCCTCTTGATCGCGGCGAGCTGTGATTGGTCAGTTTCATTATAGTTGAGTAAACTGTATCTATATGAATATTATAGTTGAGTTGGGAGCCCATACATTAAAAATACCCAATTGAAGTTTGGTATAAGAAATCTTAATTCAAGAATTATAGTCGACGAGTAGAAAAACCCATTTTCACTCCTGGCGTTTCTATTAATTCAAGAAAATTTTAATCTGGAGCCTCAAATCCCTCGCAACGCTTGCAACCTTGTTTAATGACAAACGCAAATTACTTGCACAAAGAGCCGTTTACCAAATTAATGCTGCAATCAGCAAGCATGTGAATTCACAAAGTTTTAATTATACAGGGCGTCCCAAGACTATGGGACATCAAGGGAAAGTACTTTAAATATCGTAGATAGGATATTTTGCTGAAAGAAGACATTATTTTAATTTAAAAAAACAATTTAAACTGCATTCATAGATTTTTAAATAATTACATTGTTGAACCGGGAATCGAACCCGCTATACGAGAAAAAAAACCGGGCAAGTGCGAGTCGGACTCGCGCACGAAGGGTTCCATACCGTAATGCAAAAAAAAAAACAAAAAAAAAGCAAAAAAAAAACGGTCACCCATCTAAGTACTCACCTCTCCCGACGTTGCTTAACTTTGGTCAAAAATCACGTTTGTTGTATGGGAGCCCCATTTAAATCTTTATTTTATTCTGTTTTTAGTATTTGTTGTTATAGCGGCAACAGAAATGCATCATCTGTGAAAATTTCAACTGTCTAGCTATCACGGTTCGTGAGATACAGCCTGGTGACAGACGGACGGACGGACGGACAGCGAAGTCTTAGTAATAGGGTCCCGTTTTACCCTTTGGGTACGGAACCCTAAAAATCAGCCTGTACTTTTACCATACCGATCGAAAGGATTCATCATAAGGATTATTTTTTGCTAAATAACATAGTGTCAGAAATAAAAGGAAGGCCATGAATTGAGTCTTTAAATGTTATACTAATTTGATATTACGGCCCGGTTCAAACTTTAAGATACGTCAATTAATAGATCTAGAAACGATATGGATTAGATATGTCAGTGTCAAATGTGACGCTTCTTCAAACAAAAACGAATCCATATTGTTTCTAGATCTATTAATTGACGTATCTTAATAGTGAATATAGAATCAGGCGTTACTTTGCGGAAATCCACATAAATTAAAACCAAAGCAAAGTAATATTTTGGTTTTAATTATATTAAAGTTCAAATCGGGCAGTTCGTCTCATCCACTCAAATTTTATTTAAATCGGTGACGTTACGAAAAGTAAGACTAGTATAACGCTGCGTTTATCACATAAGTAGCCAGGTAAAACAATCGCGCGCTTAAAGCACAAAGTCTAAACAGATAAGATTCACATAATCTACGAAATCCGCTTAATTTGACATGAAACATGACGAAACTGAAAGATTATGCAAAGCGAACGTGCCGACACGTCGTAAAAATTACATTTTCAACACGTGAGCGAAAAGCAATTATACTACCGTAGTCAGGAAACCGAGACCGGCGTAGCTAAGAATTAACAGTACACGAGAGTTAAATAATTTAAGTTGTCGATAATAGTAGTTTATGTGACTGTTACATAATGAAAGGATCTCACTTTCAACTCATTTTATAAACTCATACTAGTAATTAATGCCTTATTTATTACATCATCATCTTCCTCGCGTTATCGGGACATTTTGCCACGGCTCATGGGAGCATGGGAGCCATTTTGTATGGGATTTTGAACTGCGCGTCAAGTGGGACGTATTGGAAACTCTAAATTCCATACAAAAGTCTTACAGAAATTGTAGAATTATTGAGTACGCCACTTTCTACGTAACTGACACATTTTGACGTAAAATGCTTGAACATGGCAACAATTTAGTATGCGTTTTTTAGTTCCATTTTATTTAATTTCTACTATTTATGTCGCACTTATAATATATGTCACGATGCACTATCGAATGAGGGTTTCCGCGATCGAGTATTTCACTAGATGACAGCACCGTGGCGAGAGGTCTAGCTGTCATAATCCACCAATCATGTTCAACCATGTTTTTTTATTGGTGGATTTTGACAGCAGCTGTCAAAAAGACCTCTCGTCACTGTGCTTCCATCTAGTGAAAATCTCGATCGCGGAAACCCTCATTCAATGAAATTTACACTAGGAGTGTACTAGGTACTAGACAAACAGATTTTAAAACCGTAGTCTGCGACATGTTGATTTATTCCCGTAAAAACATTTCCGCTTCGCACCGCAATGAGAATCGAGAAACAAGTGGAACACTCACCAAATTGCATTAACTCTTCCTGAATTCAACGGGAAATATAAAGAGAGTAAAGAAACCTCTCAAATGTGGTATAATTCCGCTTGAACAACATCCATTTTTACGCTGGAGGGTGTTTTGGAGAGACGTGCGTTTGATGCGGTAAAAGGATCTGGTTTGAGGGATGTTATCAATTTAGACTGAGGTAAAACAAACATTTGATAAGTAATTTGAAACGCTTTTAACTTTCCCGCGGATGCTAATACCTCAGCCTCTTTATACGGTACCGAAATCTGTGAAAATTTCAACTGTCTAACTATCACGGTTCATGAGATACATTCCGGTGACAGACAGACAGTCGGACAGTGGAGTTTGTGGAGTCTTAGTAACAGGGTTCAGTTTTTACCCTTTTTGTACGAAACCCTAAAAACCGGGCAAGTGCGAGTCGGACTCGCGCACGAAGGGTTCCGTACCATAATGCAAAAAAAAAAAACAAAAAAAAGCAAAAAAAAAAAACGGTCACCCATCCAAGTACTGACCCCTCCCGACGTTGCTTAACTTTGGTCAAAAATCACGTTTGTTGTATGGGAGCCCCATTTAAATCTTTATTTTATTCTGTTTTTAGTATTTGTTGTTATAGCGGCAACAGAAATACATCATCTGTGAAAATTTCAACTGTCTAGCTATCACGGTTCGTGAGATACAGCCTGGTGACAGACGGACGGACGGACGGACGGACAGCGAAGTCTTAGTAATAGGGTCCCGTTTTACCCTTTGGGTACGGAACCCTAAAAACTACCTAAACCATTTTTAAAACATAAAATATCTTGCTCATAACTAAATCTTTACATGACGCATTTTTTTTTAAATACTGTGTATATTTTAATTTGTAAAAATATGATAAATACGAGTAGGTAGCTACTATAAGTACTATAATATACTCTAATTGGAAACGAGTTTAATAAGGATTATAATATTACCCAAAAACCTGTAACATTATACGGCAAGAGATTCTTCTTTTTCCTGGCGTTATCCCGGCATTATGCCACGGCTCATGGGAGCCTGGGGTCCGCTTGACAACTAATCCCATGATTTGACGTAGGCACTAGTTTTTACGAAAGCGGCTGCCATCTGACCTTCCAACCCTGAGGGGAAACTAGGCCTTATTGGGATTAGTCCGGTTTCCTCACGATGTTTTCCTTCACCGAAAAGCGACTGGCAAATATCAAATGATATTTCGTACATAAGTTCCGAAAAACTCATTGGCACGAGCCGGGGTTTGAACCCGCGACCTCCGGATTGAAAGTCGCACGCTCTTACCGCTAGGCCACCAGCGCTTCAGCGATTATACGGCAAGAGATTATGTCTAATTAAATCAATGAAACTTCTAGCAGTCAAAGCTTCGAGAGTTTTCCCAGTTAATTTACATGGACGATTTTTTTTTTATTTCACTCTTCTCAGGCTCGGATTAACTTACGAAATTAAGAAAATCATACTGTAATACGTTTGCTATAGAGATTCTTTTCAAATACCAGGAGCTGTCTATATAAAATTAATAAGTAACGTTAGATATTTTTAAGTACCTATGATGTTTGTTTCCTACGTTCAACAGTTTCTACAATACTTAAAAGTTAGCACGAACGTAAAGGGGCTCACCTCACAGATTACCAGTTCGCCGGACGATTTCAGCCTGTCAATTAAACGCAAAAGATGACAGTTCCAAACAACTGACAGGCTGATATCGTCCGGCGAACTGGCCGCCTAGCCAAGATGCCAATCGCTTACGTTCCGTAGCGATCGAAACGCAACTGTCACTCGGCGCGATTCCGAATGTGAATTAGAGATTAACTATATACGATCTTCGCAGATGTATGCAGGTTTCCTCACGATGTTTTCCTTCACCGAAAAGCTAGTGGTAAATATCAAATGATATTTCGTACATAAGTTCCGAAAAACTAATTGGTATGAGCCAGGATTTGAACCCGCGACCTCCGGATTGAATGTCGGACGTCATATCCACTCGGCCACCACCGCTTCAGCTTCTTAGTAACTAACATAAAATAAATACAATTATGACTGTCCGTGAATTTATTTATTATTTATTTATTTAATCTTTATTGCACAAAAGAAAAACCTTATAGTACAAAAGGCGGACTTAATGCCATAAGGCATTCTCTACCAGTCAACCTTAAGGCTAAGCAGAGAGATTGTGAGCGGTGCTACAACAGCAAAAACAAATTACGAATGACATATTAATTACCTATACAAATATACTATAATATATACAAAATCTAATGTTAAAATCGTATAGGTACAAAAATAACTACAGCTCTTTTATTGTACAAAGGTAAATAATGGTATAGAAATATCAATGACAATACAAAAACATTCCTTTATACAACAAAATGAGAATAGCTTTTTCTACCTGGCGTACTTATTACAGTAATTCTTTTGCCCAAACCAATGCCCTTGGAAATCCGTTATTACTTTTGTCCCTCTGTCATTACGTCTGAAAGGACCTTTACTCCCTCGTCTGTTACGTAAAGACTCTGCTATTATACCTTCTTGCTTAACCTCCTGGCAGCCAGAAGCAATTGGTTTGTTTTTGAAATTAGAACCCTTAGGTACACAATAAAAGTTCAAAATAGATTTTGTAATATGTACATAAAATTGTACGCAGGGACTTGGGAGGTTAACTTAGACGATAGTGGACGAGAGACACCGTATACTAAATATTAATATAATTTTATTTATTTATTGATAATAACGGTACAGCTATCATAACAGTTCCCCGATGCGATAGTGTAGCAAAAGGTAATCTAGAGACATATCTTTATAAAACTATTTCTAAGAAGTATAACATGGTATATTTATATGCATATGTGATTTGTTTTGAAACTGTACACACACAGACACACAAGGCTCGGAACCGGTTTTTTCTGCACACAAAAAATACCGGTATTATTACGTTTATTATTTCATTTTAATGGGTCAATCTAATAATACGAAGTCGTTACCCAAATACGTGATTCAGCCCTACGGAAAGAGCATAAAATCATTAAAAAATATTGGACTATTTGGGATTTTAATAAACCGGTTTCGAGCCCCGCAGACACACACACGCGCGTGCAGGAAGGGCTTTAGCAAAGTTTTTTACCTATAGAAAATGCAATAATGAAACAATTGTTCAAGTTCAACAAAAGTTCTCTTCTTCTTTTCCCTGCCCTTATATGGGGTTATGTGGGGTCGGCACAACATGTTTTTCTCTTCCATTCTCCTCTGTCTTTCGTGTCCTCAGCACTCACTCCTTTCTTTCTCATATCCTCTTTCACACAAACCATCCATCGTTTTTTGGGTCTACCATACGCTCTCCGTCCATCAACATTCATCCCTAACATTCTTTTGCCTATATGGCATTCATCCCTCCTCATTACATGCCCATACCACGCTAACCTCTCCTCATTTTCTCCGTGACTGGAGCTACTTTCAAACTTCCTCTTATATACTCATTCTTAATCCGATCCTTTCTCGTCACTCCACACATCCATCTCAGCATTCTCATTTCCGCTGTCAAGGTCAACTAAAGTTACAAATATTAATAGATTTAGATTTAAGATTGATTGTTGAGTCATTTCAGGTTCTAGCTAAATTGATTGATCAATACTAACGCTATGAGATGCCAATTTAGCTAGAACCCCATATGGCTTTACAATCACTGCGTGACTGTACATTCGACTTGACCTCGGACAGGGATCACTTCTACTGGCCAACTGAGTCGACGTTCGAAAAGCGATGAAAATAAAGACGGTCTCTTTATTTTCATCGCAAAGGTCGAGCGGTCCTGAATAGTACAGGTAACGAAGCGGCCTCGTGGCCCTCGTGGGAACGTCATCTAGAGGTATTAAAAAGAAAATACGAGTAGTACAAGAGCTGTACATATTAGATGATGTTTGAGGTCCTAAAGATTTTTCTGCTCAGAGCTTTTAAGCAAATGTTTGATGATTTTACGATAGTATGATAATAGAAATTTGATAATTATCGTAGATTTTTATCATCTCATAAATAATCCAACTCCAGATTCAAATATATATCTATAAAAAAAACATTATATTTGCCAGTTTCAAAAACGAGCAAATACGTCTACTTATTTAACAACAAATCCTTCATTTACATTTGATTTAATGTGTTTTGATGTTCGTATTTTAAAAGAAATCCCAATAAAAACGGATTGCACAGTTGCACAAAAACACAGTTTCACAGTTCCCCCTATAATTTTATTTAGTAAATAACATTTGAAATTTTGTTGTTTATCGATTTTATTATTAATTACTGACGTCTATTAAAAAAAATGTAATCTTTTAAAAGCTTCTAATAAGTTAGTAATGTCATACAATTTGAATAAAGAAAGTTCGAAGGATTTAGAACAACAAATATTTTAAGGGCAGGCTATAGATATTATGGAGACTAGGTAACCGCTATGTAAATATCAATAATCAATAGAAGACTACTTTTCGATTGCAAGATTGGATTTAATTGTTACCTATACAAATTACTAACAAGGAAACTAAGTTAGAAATACTGTGATTTAATTAATGACTTGTAAAAAATACGACGCTTTGCTAACGCTAACAAACTAGACGTTTATTTAATTTAATTTAATATACTTTAAGAATTTAATTTAATATACTTCAGTAAAATTCTCGCTGTCTCTTCGCCTATAATAATGTCACAAATAAGTGCCCCTTATTTGATACATTCTTCGTAATTGAATGTTTGATTTACGAACTCGGTCGGGCTTTGCTCGACAAACCGATATTTTTACGAAAGCGGTTTGTTTTATATTTTGATCAGCTGATTAATTCTTGTTAACAATTTTAACACATATATCAGTGAATGAACATGGATCAAAATGATATAAAAATAATAAAATCATTTATCCATATCTATACATTTTTTTGATAATTTTATACGTTTTCATTTTGAGTTTTAGTCGTTTGTCGATAGATGGCAGTAAATTTAACGTGACTACAAAATTTACTATGACAGGACCCCTCTATATTTACTATCTATTCTTTTTGCTACTACTAATTTACTACTCTGATAGACGCGAATACTCACGTAATGTACCTATAACATATCATATCATACATAGGGATTGTGGTATTGCTCAGACGAGCACGCCGATATGCCACAAATATTATATGTATTACATATATGTACCTATTATCTTCAAATTATTATTAGGTATCTACCTCACTACATTAAATTTACTCCCTTGTTAAGATGACTCACGTTAGACCGGGCCGTGTCCGGGCCGGACTTCTATGGAAAGCATCACGTGATCACCCATAGAAAAGTAAGCGCCGGAAGCTCCGGGCCGGACATGGCCCGGTCTAACGTGAGTCATCCTTTAGACGTGAACACACCTAATATATTCATTGTGATAGTAGTATTGCACAGAAGAGTGCGCCGATACGCCACACACTTGGGCGGAACATGTTATATTAAATTCCTATCCGGATGCCGTCGTATTGTATTACGGCGTCCGTAGACTTCCTCCTATAGACTACTTATCTTATCTTATAGTTTTCGGCAGGGATAAGAACCGGTTTTTTGCAAAAAATTAAGTGTACTTATTTAACTTAATCGTATTTTTTGTAATAATTTATATTGTAATTTCATATTATGAAATAATTAAATCTAAATCCTATCCTACTAGGGGTGCTACTACTACACTGTACTTGCTATGCGCAACACTCATGCGTGAGACCTTCGGTCCGATACGAACTTTAAGATACATCAATTAATAGATCTAGAAACGATATGGATTAGGGGCTATTCATAACTTATGTCATTTCAATTTAGGGGGGGGGGTCTGGGCATCGAATGACGGTAGCATGAAGTAGGAGGAAATGGGGTCATTTGAAGCATGATTTTTGGATGATTATAGGGAGGGGGTCAAAAACATGGACAGCCCCTTAGATGTGTCAGTGTCAAAAGTGACGTTTTTGTTTGAAGAAACGTCACATTTAAAACTGACATATGTAATCCATATCGTTTCTAGATCTAACTGACGTATCTTAAAGTTCAAATCGGGCCGCTTAAGCGCGCTTGATTACCTAGTCTCGTATGCGCTATCTAATAAAATGATCTGTGATTGCGGCACTCGGCTCGGGTGCTTATTATCATGTCGTGGTCGGGTCGTGTTCGGAAACGAAACGTACTCACATTAATCAGACACCAATGTAATACCAGTGCAATATGAATGAATAAATAATAGTTAAATAAATATTTGGGAACAATCTTGCACATATCTACCTAACTCCAAACGAAAATATAAATTCTTATATGTATTAAGAATACAGGCTGACTAAAAAAAAACATGCATTCCCTTTGCCAGGGAGCTTTAAGAATTATACTAGAGATGCACCGGATATCCGGTTACTATCCGGTATCCGGCCTATCCAGCCATAATTTTACTATCCGGCCGCTATACCGGATAGTAAATTTGCTTGATTTCGGAGTAAACAAATTGGATTTAAGAAACAGACACGGTCATAATCGTACTTGATAATTATTTTAAAACAATGTAATCATTCCACTGACTTGAACGCGCACTCATTTCGAACCTAGAAATGAGTCCGCGCAAACGTTTACTAGGAAACAGGTCAAACCTGCAGAATGCGCACCTGAAAAACCGAAATGCCTATTTCACCGGCCGAATATCCGGCGGCCGGATACCGGAGATTCGGCCAGTATCCAGGCCGGATATCCGGTATTCGGTATCCGTCCAAAAACTATCCGTTGCATCTCTAAATTATACAGAGCAACTTGTACTATGGGGTCAACTCAGAAATAGGAAAAAAGACTCAGATATATACGAGTTTACGAGTACATCACAGTACATAATATATAATCCCACAAGCTCCTTGGCAACGGGAATGCAGTTATTTTTTAGCCACCGATAAATAAATACCTTATTTAAAGTCGGTGCGAAAAAACAGAGTTGTGGAATATAAGGGAACCAGTACATTAATATTCTTCTCTTTCCGCACAGAGTCTTAGACACATAGATAACATCAATACTAACTTATTATATAAATGTTAAAATTCTATTCAGCCACACTATAATCAATATACACCTTAATAATAAACAAATCTGGCTTGCCTTAGTTGGCCGTCCAGAGAGGAGTCGCTAGAGCTATATGCTCCAGGGGTGGAAGTGAAAGATGCATAAGACGCGAGTTGGCACAGTGGCTGGTAACAGCCACTGGGTAGAAAGCGGCGCACACCTCTCGACACCCCTGAGCCGCTCACACCGATGTTGCCCCTGGTCGTCTTCACGACGGCAGTTTCAGGGGCCCATCTAGTCAGCGGCAAGTCACCACCTGCCTCGATAACGTGTGTTAGCATTGTTATGGCAGGTGTCCGAACTCTTTACAATAGCCCAGCCTCATAGTCCACCCAAACTTCAATCCATAGACCGGTATACTATTCACTTTTGCTACAATAGTCCCAATGCCTGCTGAGACCGGTTCATGGGTGTCTATTGTTGCACCTGTGAACGGGTTCCAGCAGGCGTTCTACATGACATTAAAGCTCTCCAAGGGGCCTCTACGTGTTGGATCTGTGTCCCCACGCAAGCCTATCAAAAAACCGGGATTATAGACCCGTGATATCGAAGGAGAAACAAATCTAAATTCGGAACTCAAAATCGAATCAGTCGTGGTCTAGCACCAATTTACCGGCTCCAAACTGAATCCAAATTCCATCCAGTTCGTTTGAATCAATTAAATTGTTCAAACTCAATGTTTACTCTCCGGTGAGATTCCAACATTCCATTGATGCTAGTTTATTGCATAATTATGTCGGTTCAAGTTTGGGCAAGTTTGTTAATTTATTTTATTTACTACATGGAGTAAATGAAGATTTCATTTATCTAGATAACCACTTTAGAAGTTAGCGAAATATAAAAAAAAACCGGCCAAGTGCGAGTCGGACTCAAGCGTAGAATATTAAAACCTGCCTCCTCTACTCTATTTTCAAAATAAAGACTAGATTTTAAAGATAAAGGAGTATAAAGTATTTTTTCAACAATGGCCGCGTCGCTAAAGTTGGCCGAGAGCTCTCGCGACTGAAATCGTTGAAATGACTGCGTCGTTCGAACTACTTCATAACTGCAAGTTCTGAGCTTTCTAACTAGCAATGAATACTGTTGTTTGAGCTTTTATAGTAAGGGACGAGCTATTTCAAAGTTTAACTTGACCATGAGGCCAATTCGAACGTACTATCGATCAACTTGAGTCCTGACCCACTGTGGAACCTTTTTACTTTTAGGTACAACGTCATTAATTATCACTACATTGATTTAAAATTTAAAAAGCATCTAAGCTATCATGTAACAAAGTATCAAAAGGGAGGCTATAACTAAATTTATTCAATTTTTTTTGCGTGTTTCGGTAGCTGCAATTCCTTAACCCACCAACGGAGCGACAGCTAACGTCCATGAGGGTTCATCATACATAGCCGTTAACCACTATACGAGTTATCGCCCGGGAGGCGATCGGTCCTGGAAATCTGTTCCTGGCTCGCTTTCTATAAGAATATTGAGTAATAATTCCCAATCTGAACGGGAACTTTCCAAGGGGAAACTTCCATGAGAATATTTGAGAATGTTCTGCTAATGTCATAAATATTTCAATACTTTTTTTTCGCAAACACACCTACATGGGCTCGGTGTGCCTCCACATTTAAGTTAGAAACCCGTAAAAGGCATCAACGCGTTTAAAAATGGAACGGCTTAGCGCGCCAGTTTAAAAATTAATGGCGCGAGAATATTGTCCATTACCTACGTGCGTGCCTATCTTAACTTTTCTGTTGACGCTACAGTACACAACAGTAGAGCACTTATAAATTTTAAATACAGTACAGGTGATGTGAAATAGGCCAAGTCTGTTAAAGGTGAAAAACATAACGTACCTACCTATTAAGTACAATATCTCGGCAATGGTTAACATTCGAGAAAAGTATATATAGCTAGTTTGACAGTACACAACGTTGTATGGGGACCTTGCACTTTGAGACTATGCGCTGAAACTTGGCACAGTTGATTGTTAGCTGGTCTTGAGCAGATACAGACCGGTAGACATCGAGAACCACGTCTCATTTAGTGGGGGGAGGGGGGAAGTTCGACGCCGCCGCGCTTCACTTGGAGCAACATTTCTCTAAAACTATACCTATTAGGGCATGTGATATACCAAATATTGATTGTAGCGAAAAACAGTAGCACTTATTTTATAAGAAATCTGAAACAGATTATTTACGTAAAAGGTTATTTTTTGCTGTGGGCTACCGTTTACGAGTTATGTACGAAAAACTAAAAAAAATAAACGATTGTAGAACAAATTATAAGTAACTTTCCCACATTCATAGTATTTTGTATTGAGATCACTCTGACCCACGCTTATTATTATTTTGTATCTCCCATTTATCAACAGTTTTGTATAATAAACTATATCCTCGTGCCGCCCAAGAAAAAAAACGCAAGATCAGCTAAACGCCCAGTGTGCAATATATGAGCCATAATATTTTAAAGTCGTAACTGCCCACGCACTTCAAATCAAGAGTGAACAGGCACCTTCTGGGCGAGCTCGCTCCATCGTAGGCCACGTCTACGCCTCGGCTAGTCTGTGGCCATGAGTAAGCCCATTCATAATAAAAAAAAAAAAAACATTTTTTTTTTACAAAAAAGTCGAGCAGGATTTTTTTTATTTTTTTCTGGGTATATGTGGCTAAAAATGAATACAGTAATCTGAATTCCACCTTCGTATCTTTTGTTCATTTAAATGCACATTGGGTTTTTGATTGATGTTATAAGTAATATAATATAATTTTTTAAATCAACTTTAAGGCACGTAATCGTGATAACGTAGCCTCTGACTATTATTATTCTTCTTAAACAGTTACATAATAAGCAACGTAAGTCAAAATTAATTAGAAATTATTTTTTTTAGTATTGGGCTACTTTTTTTATGTATGTTAACATTCATATTTGACACTGAAATGCTTTATAACAAGGTCTGAAAAATAGTTGCTAAACTTCCTTAACATAAAACTTAATATCCGTCTTAATTATATTTAAGTTATTGTATGTTTGCTGTGTTTCAGTATCACTTTCTTCGAAATTTTATTTTTCACTAAAACTGTAAAATATTTGGTTCATCACCAGAAAGTTGATATTCAGGATCACAAATTTTATTATGTGATGGCAAAAAGTCTTCCAGCTCGTATTCAACAAGTAAATCATCATGCAGACCTAAAAATAAACTATCAAAAAGAACCTTCAGCTGTAGGTTATATTATGTATTTTTATAACAGTAGCGCCTAGTGTACAATATGATGAACATAATCTTACAATTAAGAAAAAAATATATTTATTTGTGCCTTTGTAAAAAAATAACAGTATATTTCAATAAAATAAACATTCAGGATAATTTTTATGTCACGCTCTAAACGAAAAAAGCTATGATTCATTTAATAAATCAAGATTATATACCCATGTGTCGCGCGTGTTTGAATAATTGCGGAAGTACAACACTTGTCTATGAATATCTGTCAAACGTCAGCTGTGAAAATGGTCGCCACTGAACCGACCATTCACGCTCTCTAGGTAAATTCAAATTTTACGCGAAATTTTAAAACTGACATCTGATAAACTTTTATGTACAGCGTATTGCACACTGGGCGTTTAATTTAATTTCTAAAGTCTGGGCAGTTATGCTGAGTGTCACTTTGTACAATGTGTTGCACATTGGGCGGCACGAGGATATATTTTCTTAAACGTAATAAGTGTAGCTTTACAACTGTATTTTTTGTTTTCAGATACCTGCTACACTTTTAAAAAAAAATTGGTAATTATGAAAAAATCACAAATACGTTTTTTAGTCTTTTCTACTTTACGCTTTTTTTTGTTAGAAAGTGCATTGTTTTAGTTCCAAAACTAGATTTCTCATCTTTAATTTATCCGAAAATGATATATCACATGCCCTTATAGGTATAGTTTTAGAGAAATGTTGCTCCAAGTGAAGCGCGGCGGCGTCGGACTTCCCCCGTCCCCCCCACTAAATGAGACGTGGCTCTCGACGGCTCCCGGTCTGTATCTGCTCAAGACCAGCTAACAATCAACTGTGCCAAGTTTCAGCGCATAGTCTCAAAGTGCAAGGTGTCGTGCAGTAACAAACTAGCTATATAGTAGTAGTGTAATCACAATCACTTTATTGTACACAACACATGTTCACATAAAAATAGAAATAGAGGTGCAAACATATAGGTACTTTTTATCTTCGAAAATATTTAGTTAAAAACTCTGCTTTTGTAGGTACATAAAAAGGATAATATATTCTGTCAACCTGGATATGTAATGTAAAGCAAACTAAAGTATGGTATCCCTAGGATCCGAACAAAAAGCAGCAATGTACATCGAACAACGATGAAATGCAAACAAAACAGTTCCACAGATAAGATATAAATGACACACGATTTTCGAACAATTCAAACGTAGTGTTGGTAGCCCGTGATTTTTCAAATTCGCCGCCTTTTTCTACTGACAAGATTTAATCTACATTTTCATGCGTACATACCCCAGTCAATGGCTCGACTGGTCTGTCTGCCGAGCCATATCGATTATTCTTTTCATTTCCTTACATTTCCTTAGATTCTCAAGGGTTGCATTAAAGCTTAATGAATGCTGGCACTGACAGCACAAAGCTCTAGCGAGCTAAGATGGAATCCAATTCTTTTGCAAAGGCATTTTATGGAAGATAAAATGGTTTAGCTTGGAGGAGAATGTCGAAGTGACATAAAATGCTAAGGGATTTTCTAGAATGCATAATGAATTGTCTTCATTATCACTATACCTACCCAATGACTATACCTTATAAGCGTAGGTACATCGGGGTTTTTGGTGCGGGAATGTTTTACATTAGCCAAATAACAGGTAAAAACTGCAAAAAATTACTAATTAAAGATACTAATTTAACATTTCTAAGCACGATTGGACCTTACTACCTACGTTTAATTCATAGTTTGGTAATTATTTTACAACAAACAAAGTTATAAATACACGAAATTCCCGAACCGAAAACCCCGATTTATGCTTATTTTAAAACAAAGTCCCCCGCCGCGTCTGTCTGTTTGTTTATTCGCGTTGAATTCAAAAACTACTAACGGATTTTCATGCGGTTTTCACCTATCAATGGAGTGATTCTTGCGAAAGGTTTAAGTGTATAATTTTTTGTGTAACCCGTGCGAAGTCGGGCGGGTCGGTAGTAAGATCCACCATTCTGACTCATTATTATTTACTAAAACCGGACTTCGCGTACCTCCGACGTTTTGAGGTCCTGTCCTCGTGGTCTCATGTTATCAAAATTTTCTAGCCGTGCGAGTTTTTCAAACTTCCCTCACTTGGTCTTGTTTATCGAACGTCCGCGTAAATTTAAAAGCGCTACGATTTTCAAAAACTCTGATGGCTGAACCTACTGTACCTTGAAAATACTCGCTGTAAGTACATTTACGCGGAGAATATCAGAACAAAAGAGGATCTTGTACAGTTAAGTAAAGAGCCTGCTTCAGGCCCCATTTTTCGAGTACACAGCAAGTGTTTTGGTACTTTCGCGGAATTACGATGAAACGGGCCCGCCGCGAAGTGGTTTATATCATTTGAACAAGGCTCGAGCTTTCTTTTTTCGGGAAAGTTTGTCTTTGAGCTTCCAAATGAGCTTAGCTGGTTGAGAAAACTGAACGGTTTGAAAAACTCTACTTGAAATTATTATATCATTATACCTATTTACTTGGGGGTAAATAATGTTTCCATTGACACAGACATTTATTGTTTAATGCCATGCTGCCGTGATTAGCATACAATAAGATGCAATTTTCAATCCAATCGAAATCTCAGCTCAATCGAATGCCAACTGATCGATTTGCAAATTTTGTACACACTAGGTACTACCTATGTAAGTTGTTTTGGTTATAAGTTAGTTTTAAGACAAAATATTTACACACTTATGGTAGATCACATAGTACTAAACCAATCCACTGTAGATCCACATAGTTAACCAATCCACCCTAGAATTTCAGGCTGACAAGCCATAAAATATTTGTTACATCCAGACGCGCTGCCCAAATCTACTGTGTGGACTGTTCTCTCGTTATTATAGTCTCTAAGGCATTCTCAATTCTTTACCCCAGGCATTCATCCCAAAACCAGTATAGCTGTCAGCCTGGGATCTTTACCAACTTATTTCAATCCGAGATCACTTTCACTGGTTTTTCTGAGATCAGACGAGCATAAGCTATAGGATTAACTCTTCTGTATTTGTTTGTTCCCTAACGTGCTAAGACGTTAGATGGTTTTGGAGTGACTGATGTTCAGGGCCAAGTAAGCCATTTTACGGCCTGCCGTCATGATAAGTAAAGTTGCTTGTTTATTATGGGATTTGGAAACTTTACCGAGTTGCGAGTTATTAAATTAGATACTTGTTTACCTTTTAAATTCGGGATAGCGTTTAACTTGTCCGTTTTATTTTATCCGAAAATGTTGGGTGTTCTTTATACTTAGACTTGAGAGTATTTTTGTTTACCTAATCAAACCTATGGCTATGCTTTGTCGGTTTTGTGACTTACATAACTTTTGTTAATATTATCATGAAATACACAATTACACAGTCATGTTATATGAAAAAGTGAATACAATTATTTAGGGTTTCGTACACGAATAGCGACAAATAGAAAAATCGTTCCATATACTTATAATCCATCCATCATTATAATAAATATACCTCCATAACAATTTTCACAATCTTTCGCATATTTTGTCAGTTACCTGATAAAATTCACCACAACAGGCTACGCGAATCGCTATCAGTATCTCCGTCAGGAACAGGCTTATCTGCTCACAAAAGCTGTAATAGGCTGTCCATTGCTGTATCTGTGGTAAAAGTCAACTGACTCTAAACAACTGTAAACAGTGCCTTTTTGTTTGCCTACAAAGGTTTTCCGCGGTTTCGTTCAATAGAAACTAGCTAACAAACTTAAACTGATAGGACTATTTTTTGCAAACTACGTATATATCGGATATGTCGTATAATAAACAACAGCGCCTTTTAGTGATGGTGTTGGTGCTGTTAGTGCTTAAAAAACCGGTCAAGTGCGAGTTGGACCTGCTTTCCAATTCCGTACATTACTTACCCAATTTTTAATAATGTACTTAAGTATTGTTTTTGTGGAACGCGAATGAAAACCCGTAGAGAAAAACGATTGGATCAAAAATTAAATAATTAAGTGCGACTCTCGCTTGACTGCACATTTTAAATAGGTTCTTCTGACATCTGTAGGTAAAGAACTACCTATATTGTATTTTTTACAATTTTAGACCCAGTAGTTTCGGAGATAAAGGGGGTAATGGTCGGACAGACAGACAGACGCACGAGTGACCCGTTTTTTCCTTTTGAGGTACGGAACCCTTAAAAGGAGCCCTAGGCTCTCTGAAATATGTCGCTCGAGTGACTAAAAACAGGTGAGTTAAACCGTAATATTTAGCTCAGTGTGTTGTAGTGCTTAATGTATGTAATGTAATATATCTCACGACCATTTTACTCGTAAATTCTATACGTTCTTCTTCTCTCGTGTCGAGGTTCCTCTTAAATTTAAACAGTGGATGCCCAGAAAGCAGCGGAGCTGACAGTTTATACGTTTATTTTTATTAAAACATCAATCGCTCGTGCGTCGTGCTCCTAACTCTTGGTTCAAACAATTTTGTGGCCATCATATGGCTTTAAATACGGCCTGAGTCTACTCTCTACACAAAATCTTTGGCTTCAAACATTTTGGCAAAGCCAAAAAAGATTTCGCATAAGGGCTGGGCTAGGATTAACCATACACTCGCCATATCAGCAGGCATAGCTAAGTTGACAATCGCTATCGCTACGACAACGAAACGCATTGTGTCTTTTATCACCATTTATCACTCTTCTATTTAGTGTGATAGTTGTAGGTATAGCCACAGAATAAATAATAGGACCTACTAGGTACAGAAGACTCACTCTCTAACAAAACGCGTCTGTTACGATCAGGACAGATATGGCCGCTAGGTGGCGACAGCGCCACGCGCGGCTTATGGCAAACCCCAAAATTGGGGTCGAACTGATGTACTTTTAGCTACCTGTAGCAAAGCGACGAAATCGCGGAGTGAGACACGCCTGGTATAGCATGAATTGGTATACGCGAGTATTGTCAGATTTGCATACATCAGTTTTTGTCTCGAACTTGTGTTTGACTTACGTGTCCCAATGCATAACATGGCGCAGTCGGTAGGATTTCTAAATAATCCCTTGTAAACGAATTAGTAGTATCGGAATACTTGACTTGACTTGACTAGACTTGTTTATGTATCTTGAGTTTACGCCGGGCATAGATAGTGTGTTATCGTTGAAAAATGGACTCGTTGTTGCCTCCACCGCCGCCATTGACAGTTGCGTTTCGATCACTACGGATCGCAAGCGATTGGTACGTTGGCTACGCAGCCAGGAAACGTCCACAGGTTGAAGGTCGACGGGTGACGAGGGGACCCAAAGAGCGGAATCCCGAGATATTCAATTTCCTTGGTTCGGTTCGCCGTCTGTCTGAGGAGCACTAGTCGGTTTAGGTGCCTACAGTAGGACTGCTTCATAGAAAAGGATTAGTATATTATATTGTTCACCACACCAGTAATAAACTCTCTTGAGTGCTTCAAAAACTGACGAAGAACGGCCCGATTCGAACTTTAAGATACGTCAGTTAATAGATCTAGAAACGATATGGATTAGATATGTCAGAGTCAAATGTGACGTGTCTTAAATCTTGACGTATATTACAGTTCAAATCGGACAGAAAGTTGTATTTTATCCACATGATGTGGCTAAGTAATTAGATTAAAATTTCGAATTCTATCCTCATTTTGGCTGATGGAATTTACTTTTAAGGGATAATTTTGAACGATAAATATTTAATAACGTTCATTTGGATTTGTTTTGTAATGTAACATACTAGTAGTAGTATTTTTTTCTTGCGTTGGTGCGGTGATAAATTTTGTGTTGCTCGGGAGCAATAGTTATTTGTTTTACAAGGGGGCAAAGTTGTTGTTTAACCGCTCGTGCTAATATTGGTACCCGAGTAAGCGAAAGATTCCCAAATTGTAAAAATGGAATCTTGAGTGTTGCGAGGGTTTCAAAGCACGAGGGTTAAACAAAATTTGCCCCCGAGTGAAACAAAATTTTTCACCACACCAATACGAAGCAAATATTAAATGTAAAATATCAATCCAAATCAAATCCAAATTAATTTTATTAAATATTTATCATCCAAAATCATCATTTAAAAGTCAATTCTACTAGCAAATATAAGAAAACAACTCAAAATTTGCAGTTGATTACTTTGCCTCACTTGTGAATAAAATGCAACTTTGCTATCAATTTTTGAATTGCAAAGTAAGCCTCTTTTCGAGCTGGTGTGCTGAAAAGTTTGTTTAACCCTCGTGCCTTCAAACCCTCGCGACCCCAATACTCTGCTGTATCTTGTATCACTATGGTTTGTAAACATATTAGTGAAACTTAACAAATAGGCGCAAACTTGGAGCATGCGGACTCTCTGGATGCCTTGTAAAGGCCCTTTACAATGTACGAAATTTGACTACGATTTCGGTAAATTTATAGACAAAAGACACATAAAAAACACACAATCACAGTTTAAGGGCTCATTTAGACGGCGCGCGAACTCGCATGCGATTTTAGTTACATTGTGGACCATTGAGGTTACATCAATTCTGCTGACCGATCAAATAACGCAATGTAATGACTCGTGTGCGAGTTCTCGCACCGTCTAAATGAGCCCTAAGAGTGACATTCCATTTCCAACTGCAGCTGCAATACTGTCCATTTTACTATGGAAATTGACAATGACAGCGACGGGTTCCATAGTAAAATGAACAGTATTGCAGCTGCAGTTGGAAATGGAATGTCACTTTAAGTATGTATACAATTAAAGGTGTGTTAGTAGTTTTATACTAGTTATTCAGGCAATCATTGAGCCAGCATATATTTTATATTCTGGCAAGAAAAAACTGGTATCGAAGCGATATACTAATGTTATGGCCAGTTTTTAATAAAAATTTCACATATAGTTGGTCAAGCAGATCTTGTCAGTAGAAAAGGTGGCAAATTTGAAAAATGTAGGCGCGAAGGGATTTTGTCTCATAGAAAATTTAAATTTCGTGCCTTTTTCTACCGACAAGATTTGCTTGACCATTTATACCTTTGAAACGAAACGTCAGATTCTTAAGGTGCAGTATGTTTAGCCAGCAGAATTTTTTGCCGTACAGCCATATCGCTCAGCTCAGTGAGAGTGAGAGAAGGACACGGACCTACGGGGCCTTAAAAAAAGATTAATTATTGTCCGTCGAGGCTCAATACCGTACGTGTAAGTACGTATAATTTGCATCATGAACACTTATTATGCTGGCCGTGCTACTCGTACTACATAGGGTCATTGGGCTAGTTTTCGTCCGGCTTTAGGTTACGTGCACTTGACGAATATTAATTTTCATTGGCGCTCAAATTGAATATTGCAATCCTTAATATCTAAACAATTTATCTATCTACATAAAAAATATATTTCGCAAGTAGCTATTTATAAATGACATGTATTATTTGCTAATCTGTCAAGTGGATGGAAACTGACACCGGACGGTAGACTGACGCATACCCTATTAACCCAATTTCCAAACCGCGAAACACGTAACATGTAAATACCCCTTAACTTTCCCAGCCATGTTCAGGATACGAGTAGACTCTTAATTGCGAATTGTCTTCGAATTAGTTGTGATACTGCCTACACAGTATGTTCCTTAGAAACATGGCTGTTATTAATACTAGTAGTTTATGTAACAGCTACATAATCAAAGGCATTATAATATGAGTGTGGGACTGTGGGTTAATAAAACGAGCTGAAAGCGAGACTGCTTTATGTATGTACAGTCACCATACGGGATTGTTATGCCATTTAGGGTTTGTATGCTTAAAGAATTTAACAACAAATTTAATTAGAAATGTGGTGATCACCTGATCACAAATCCTTTAAAATCTTGGTTTCTTCAAAATGTTCCAAATTTTAATGTTTATTATTAAATCGATGTCAACGTTATTGTTACTCATAAAAAGAAATCAACAAAAATGTTTATGTTTATGCACCTGCCGTAATTTGAATCAATTTTTAATATTTATTTAATTAAAGTATTTAAACGTGCCCAAAAAGATTTCCAGACATGAGGATAACGACTACTTACTTAAAATTGGATAAAAATAATTATTTACAGTATCTTGTTTTCCTTTAATTAAGGCGTTCATACACGTTCCGACGGTCACACTTCACGGTCACTGGTGTGTCAGTCATCAAAGGAACCCTGCTTCCAATTTGCATAATGTTTCGAGTCCACTGGCTTGAATATTCGGGGAAACATGTGAAAAGAAATGTCATTACGAGAGTCGTGTTAAAAAACGATTGCTTTACAGAATGGGGCCAGTTCGAACGTAATGTAAATATTAGTTTTTCACCACACCAGCTCGGAAAGGCTTACTTTGCACTTCAAAAACTGATAGCAAAGTTGCATTTTATTCACATGTGAGGCAAAATAATCAAATGCAAATTTTGAGTTGTTTTCTTATGTTTGCTGAATTGACTTTTAAATGATGATTTTGGATGATAAATATTTAATAACATTCATTTGGATTTCATTTGGTTTGATTTTGTTTGATATTTTACGTTTAATATTTGCTTCGGGTTGGTGTGGTGAAAAATTTTGTGTTTCACTCGGGGGCAAATTTTGTTTAACCCTCGTGCTTTGAAATCCTCGCAACGCTCAAGATTCCATTTTTCGAACCACTCGCTACGCTCGTGGTTCAATTTTGGAATCTTTCGCTTGCTCGGGTATCAATGCATATGCAATCAAGCACGAGCGGTTAAACAACAACTTTGCCCCCTTGTAAAACAGATAACTATAAAATGTGTACCTAGCGTACCTACCTTGACGATCTCACTATGTGTGCTAATTTTTTTTTGTATTAATGAATATTTTGTATCGCTATTGAGAAATAAATAAAGCTGAATTTGAATCTAAATTTTTAATGTCAAATTGATGACATTTTGTTATCTGTTATACATACATGAATCATTGTCTGAGTACTCACAACACAAGCCTTCTTGACCTTAAGTAGATAATTTATAATTTGTAATGTATATTACCTAAATTTGTGAATTTTTCTTTTTTTGTATTTTTTTAAATTTAAATACCGGAGTCGCCTTCGAGAGCTTAGCCCTCTGTCGAAAAGCTCGCCAAATGGTCATACTCATTGTATGGAATTGACGTTTATCTGACATGTCCATACATTTGACGTGCCCCTCCCCCGAAAAAATTGGCGAACTGTTTTGTACAGAAAGTTACAGACAAGACGACTCCAGTTGTTAAACTCTCTAAGTTCTTGAGCTTAGGTCTTAGTACTCATAGTCAATTTGTGTAAGAATGTCTAATATTATTTATTTATTGCTAAAGTAGAAAATCGAAAGTCATTGTATTGTATTTACGTAAAACACAAAATTGCAAAAATAATATAAATTCACCTTTACCATTGTTCTTAAAGTTAGACTAAGAAAAGTCTGCAGGAGATGTCGATAGCCCACACAGTGCAAGTGTTATTTTAAGCGTCCAACTTCTATGAAATTATGACGTAAAAATAACACTTACACTGCGTGGGCTATCAAAATCGCTGCAGACTTTTCTTGGTCTATCTCTACCATACAAACTAAACAAAGTACTGATTGATTTAAAACTATTATTATTCTTTGCAGATCGTTTCCAAGAATATGAAGGCGAATTCAAGAACTTCCATCGAAACTAGGTAAGTTTCCTTCAATGCAAGCGTTTGTGCAATTGAAACGGAGGAAGTTTTTTGATAGTTTTTAAGTACTTTGTGTTTAAGTAAAAGGTGAGCTCCAAAACGTTCGAATTTCTGAAGTCCAGGCCGCGTAGCCAACATGCCAATCGCTTCCGCACCGTAGCGATCGAAACGCAACTGCCACTGTCGCACTAATATGGAAGAGTGATGGATACTAAGTTTCGTTGTCGTAGCGATAGCGATTGTAACCTTGGCTAGGCCGGCAGGCCGCGTAGCCAAAATGCCAATCGCTTATGCTCCGTAGCGATCGGAACGCGACTGCCACTGTCGGCTGTCGGACTAATATGGAAGAGTGATAGAGAGACACAAAGCGTTTCGTTGCCGTAGCGATAGCGGTTGTCACCAGGGCTAGGCCAGCAGTAGTGGCAATTAAACTAAAAAAAATACCCTAACCTATTCGTCTCCGCTGGCTTGGCCACCTCGTAAGGATGGGTGAAGATCGGACAGCCAAAAGGATTAAACTGCCTACTTGGGTCGACCAACTGGACGCCGTCCTGTTGGTCATCCTAAATACCGTTGGGCAGATAGAGTGGAGGCAGATCTCCGTGAGCTCGGCGTCGGCGAAAGCTGGCGGGATACCGCTCTGGACCGAGCAAAGTGGCGTGCTCTTGTGTTGAATGCCAGGACTCATTTTGGGTCACCGCGTCAACCAAGTAAGTAAGTATTGTATTTCTCAAAAAAGTGTGTGAGTACGCAAATACAAACGCAACATAAACATCAATAATAAAATAAAATTCAGGTAAGCGCGGCACGTGGCACCGGCCATTCAATTAAGGAGGGTTTATATCAGTAAGAGGGCCTTTAGGTCAGAATCGAATTAATCTGCAGATCATTTTAGATTAGGGATGCGTCGTGTGTGATCATCGCGTTTTTTTATTTTCGGACTTTACTACCTATGGTTGCCGCCGCCGCCGCCGGTCGCGCAATGCCGTGGCCGGGCCTTTCGTTACAGAGTCCCCAGCAAGATCGGCCGAATTTCACCTTTCAATACAAACGGGATTTTAATTCTTGTTTTAATAAATAAAATGTTAGCTTCTGCCCGCGACTTCATCTGCGTTGAATGTTGATGATGGTTTATAAAAAATATCCTATGTATCCCGTACCCAAAGGGTAAAAACGGGACCCTATAACTAAGACTTCACTGTCCCTCTTTCAGTCCGTACGTCTGTCTGTCACCAGGCTCAGCAGGCTGTATCTCCTGAATTGTGATAGATATAGGCAGTTGAAATTTTCACATGGATGATTTATTTCCGTTGATCACTATAATAACAAATAAGTACTTACTAAATAGTACGGAACCCTCGATGTCCGGTATTCTATAATATATTTCGATTGTTGTATATTGTGATTTCAGCATTTACTAAGATTTGCGTATTTCTCTAGTTTCACATAGTATTTTATAACCTCATTTACATATACCAAGAGCACACCGGGTCCAATTTCACCACGGCTACAATTGTCGGTGACATATGTCGAGCGACAATTGTCAAGCGACAGGTGACATATTACAATTTTATAAAATATTTTCTATAGAAATACTTACAAACACGACAGGCATTTTGCTACAATTGTATATTACAATTATGTTGTGAAACAAGAATTAATTTTTCTAGTCGACATATTTGTAGAATTTTCGGTGAATCTTGACAGGTAATGAGTTATATGTCGGAATTTCGTTACAATTGTAGTGTTTCTTGTGACAATTGTCATAAACTTAGCAAGAGAAATATCTGTTTTTTTCCGATACAATCAACTTTTTTTTAATAATTCAATGATGGTGGCAAACAGGAATACGGCCCGCCCGATTGTAAGCGGTAACCGTAGCCCATGGATGCCTGTGACGTCATGTTTTACAATTGCAACAGTGATGTTTTACAATTGTCGCACCTGTCACCCTGGTGAAATTGGGGCCTGGAAAGCGTTCCTTCTCCCCTCGGCCAGCAAAGTAAAATATCTTGAATTTCGGTACGCCACGTTCCTTGCCATTCAATTTTATATCCGCTAGCTTGAAGCGGGGAAATCTCTTGCCAACCTGTTCGCATTGAGGACATTCTTACGTATAACAGGCGTATTCTGATTTTTATAACAGGTTATGGATTAGATCTGGATTCGTTCTGGACTGGATCTGATTTGTCGTTAAAGACGTGGCTTTTGACACAGGCAGATCGGATCCATAACTAATCCATATCTAATTAGGTATTATACAATATTGCTCCGGCACCTCAAACTATCTCCAATATACCAAGTTTCACTGAAATCAGCAGTATTTTAAGCGTGAAGAGGTTATTAAAATCAAAATGAAATCTAATAAAAGATTTGTCGACAGCATTAAGTACACCACGATTACACTTTATACAATTTTCCACACATCGATTGAAACCCATTTTCTACCCTACCTACCTATGTATTGTCTAACATTTGCCTATGTATTACTTTATGATTGTTACCTATAATAATTAATAAATGCTAGAATGTAAAAAAAAATACACAAAAGACAAAATATTCAAGAGGTGTATTTGTGCACAAATCGTTTGTTAGAGAAAAAAATACATAGATTGCTCACTCCATACTTCAGTTTCAGTTTTAGTGCCAAAAAGACTATTATTTTCGTAATCGACATCTAGCATCGAGTAGCGGAATTATCAGTACAGGCCGCGTAGCCAAGATGCCAATCGCTTACGCTCCGTAGCGATCGAAACGCAACGGTCACTGTCGCACTAATATGGAAGGGTGATAGAGAGACATAAAGCTTTTCGTTGTCGAAGCGATAGCGATTGTAACCTTGGCTAGGCCGGCTGCTACTTGACAGTAGATGTTGCACCGACCGAAAAGTCTAAATGCTCAACAATTTTCACCTAATATTATGACCGGATTTACCGGAACTCTATTTTCAACTACTTTTAACATTAGTTGTAAATTTTTGTACAATACAACTTTCGTGAGTTGCGACACTAGAGAATTCCAGTATCAAGTAGCGGTACTGATAATTCCGCTGGATGTCGACTGCGAAAATAATGGACGCTTTGGTACCAAAACTGAGGTATGGAGTGAGCACTCTATTCTTACTATATTTCTCTATGGTTATACTTAATACCTCCTGCAGCTTTTGCGATAAAGAGGCTGGGGGCAAAGCCTCGTAACGGCAACGTCGATAGCATAATCCGCTTGAAGATACGATGGCCGCGACCGCAAGCTTTATACGAAAGTTTGTTAAGAGGATATGGGGGTGGTAATTTCGTAAGGTACTTTTCACAAGAATTTATTCATCAAAAACCGGGCAAGTGCGAGTCGGACTCGCGCACGAAGGGTTCCGTACCATAATGCAAAAAAAAAGCAAAAAGAAAACGGTCACCCATCCAAGTACTGACCCCTCCCGACGTTGCTTAACTTTGGTCAAAAATCACGTTTGTTGTATGGGAGCCCCATTTAAATCTTTATTTTATTCTGTTTTTAGTATTTGTTGTTATAGCGGCAACAGAAATACATCATCTGTGAAAATTTCAACTGTCTAGCTATCACGGTTCGTGAGATACAGCCTGGTGAGAGACGGACGGACGGACGGACGGACAGCGGAGTCTTAGTAATAGGGTCCCGTTTTAACCTTTGGGTACGGAACCCTAAAAACAGAATGAGCAACAACAAAAAGATGGCGCTAGTGCAGAGTGGAGGTAGACGGGTTAGGTAGGGCTGCACCGTCATTGGGACCGAAGAAATGTTGGATGGGTTTGAATTTGTGCCGAGTCCCACGTACCTAGAGTTAAACCAAGAAAAGCTTGCAGCGATTTTGATAGCTCACGCAGTGCAAGTGTTAATTACACGTCGTAATTTCATAGAAGTTTGACGTTTAAAATTACACTTGCACTGCGTGGGCATCAAAATCGCTGCAGGCTTTTCTCGGTTTGACTTTACAGATGTAGTGCATAATTATTGCATAATTGCGGAATTTTCTTGATGGAACTCATCCTCTTTTTGTTTTGTTCAATCTACAAAAATAATCCGCGACCCCGTGCACTCACAGCCTCTCGCTTACGCTCAGAGAGTCTGAGAGGACCTGAATCCACGGGGCCTTAATAAGTTAGTAATCCGTCACAATTTCATAGAAGTTTGACGTATAAAATAACACTTGCTCTGCGTTGGCTATCAAAATCGCTGCAGACATTTCTTAGTCTAACTCTAGTTGTAAAGCTTTTTTACTGTAATGCTCCTGTCGCAATCCGAATGTCACCTTAACTTTAATCAATTCGCTTGTACGTCAAACCCACCCCAATCCTGTAACGTTTCATATGAGAGTCGGAGGTAAAAAAAATAACCCGATTTTGAGTCCCGTATAAATTTCCAATTACATTTAAATATTGTGTAAAAATCGTCGGGTTCCGCTTTGTGACGTCACGGGTACAATGTAAACATCCTGACGACTTGACGTTAGGCCAAATTGCTACGGCGCCGCGGTATAAGTTTAAAACAGTTGTTTAACTTGAGACAGAAAGTAAGTTACATAGTATTATTCGCTTAAAATGTTTAAAATTAGTATACTCGTATTCTACGCTTACAATTACACTTTCCCTCTTTCATATCTCATCTCGCGTATACAGGCAATAAAGGTATCTGAGAATAAAATATTCATTATTATGCGTTCTAGCCTGAAAATCTTTCAAAGAGGTGGATGGGTTAACTAAGCCAAGAAGTGTACCTGTTTACACGCTTTAGAGCGTTATTATTATAGAGGTTCTATATTTATTTGATTATTATTGTATTAATTTATTATTATTATCTTTTAATTATTCTATTTTAGGTTCAATATTAGTCACTTAAATGGTTCGCACATAGCACTCCTCAAATGTGCATTTCTCCAGAACCATTATGCCTCGCACAGCTAAACTGTGGAATGAACTGTAGCACGCGGTATTTCCGGACCCATACGATCTCCAAACATTCTAGAAAAAGAACGTACTCCCAGCTTAAATTCCGGCAATGCACTTGCAACCCCTCTCTGGTACAGGTATCGATGGACGACGGTAATTGCTTATGATCAATGAACTATTTATTTGCTCGTTTCCTATATCATTAAAAAAATACTTCAGAGCATTAGACAGGTCCTTTAAGGGGCCCACTGATTAACAGTCCGCCGGACGGTATCGGCCTGTCAGTTAGAACAAAATTTTGACAGTTCCGAACAACTGAAAGGCCGATACCGTCCAGCGAACTGGTAATCAGTGGGCCCCTTTAAAGGTCAAAGATAGTTATTGTACTGACAGCAATATTGTCACTGTTGCCCGGAAGGCCATTTTATCGTAATATATGCTCAACATACGCCGAGCGGGGTTAATACGAACGTTTGGCGAAAATTCTGTCCCACGATAGTTTGGCTTAATTATCCAACTATGTAACTGTGGACTCGCGCACAAAAGGTTCCGTACCATTACGCAATACCCATACGTTTGTTGTGTAATATTTATTTTAATGTGTTTTTTGTATTTGTTGTTAATAGCGGCAACAGAAATACATCATCTGTGAAAATTTCAACAGTCAGACAGTGGAGTCTTATAGGGTCCCGTTTTTACCCGTTAGGTACGGAACCCTAGAAATACCGGAAACAGTACTTAGTATCAGCAATATTGCAGCCATATATCTTTCCGCGTGTCAAATAGATATCGAAACCTCATGCGACATATCGTGATAGTTTGAGGTAGTCGAGTTTGATTTATTGCTTTTCTAATGCCAACGTTTCGGGCGTGGAATAGACTTAGTTTAAACCGAATATGTTTAAAATCTAAACTACTAGTATATATTATAAGTTCGATTTCTTGTTGAACTATATTTAATAGACATCTAGTTTTATAAAGATATGTAACGCCGCTCCAATATTCAGCCGGGGCAATGGTACCTTTTGCCGTGGAACGTCACATATCTTTACTATTTCATATCTAATTCTTTTCCCGAAACGCGCCGTACATTTGTAATTATTTTTCCTGACATTGGGCCACCCTAACGGGTAGTCTATTCCAGACTATTATTACAGAAACCACATGCTGGGGCAGTGTTTGCCGAGGTACCCGCGGGAAATATGCAGCGTGGTTAAAGGGACCACACGGTTGACCTACAAAGTTGGAAAAGATTTTGTAACAATTATGACGTCCCACGGGAAAAGGTACCTTATGGCGGTACATATGTTGTTACTCGCAGCGCATCACCTTTGCACCCATAAAATAATATCAAAATGTGTTCAAATTTACATTTGTAAGTTCGAATCGTCCTCCCAGCCACGATGTAGCAAAAAATGCGAAATTGAAAAACTTACAACGCTCAAAGTTGACAGTGTTTTATTAATATCAAAGTTGGAATGCTTTGCCCTTGGAAACCTCGGCATTTTTGTGCAGAATTTTAATGTTTAAACAATTCTACCTCGGGGAATGAATGAGTTGCCTCGCCAAAGAGTTTTTAAATTAATGTACCTAGCCGGCGAGGTTTACATAAGATGTTTGGCTTTTAAATTGTCTTCGACACAAAGATTTCTTAGAAATTACTTAATTGTGACTTCCCACGGGTGAATGTACCTTATTGCGGTTGGCGCTTACGCTATTATTAACGCGGCTCCAATACTATTGCGGTGCTATGCGACGTAAGTGCCAGCCGCCATAAGGTACCTTTTCCCGTGGGACGTCACAATTATTCCGTTGATATATCATTTTTATTTTTCACTCAACAGCGATAAAAATAAATTACCTAAAATTATGATGAACCAACATGAAGCAGAACGGGTTTTAGTTTAGTTTCAGGCTAGCTAATTTTGAAGAAAGGCCAGGTCAAGAGCACCCTAAACCGGCGAGCGTGTATGAGGAATGTTATGAATGTGAAGGAAGCGAAAGAGGTATGTCAGGATCGTAGCAAGTGGAAATCCGTGGCCTCTGCCTACCCCCCCGGGAAATAGGCGTGATTATATGTATGTATGTATGTATAGTTTATTATTTTGATTAGTACTTTAATGTAGTTTATTCAATAACAAAACTTATACAAACTATTATTAAAATTAAGTATAAACTAAATAAATTAAAACTAAAACTAATAAAATAAATAAATAAAACTTACCCACCTACCTTAGGTCCCCCAGATCTGTCCCCTGCGGAGGGGTGCCCATAAGGCTGGCTACATTCCCACGCTGAATAGCTATGCCTATGTATGTATAGTTAATTTTATTATATCCCTGTGTTTATTATATTCAATAATATGTATACATTAAGGGTTGAGAAGAAACTCGCATACGAAGGGTTGTTTATAGTGACACCAGTAGCTTCGCAGACCGGAGTTAGCTGCATCCATCACAGCACAGTGAGGTTCTTTCGGGTTGCTGTAAAAATATATTTCATTACTTAATTAACGCCACTAGCACCATTCCACTAACCCGGGGTTAACCGGTTAAACCTGGAGTTAATGGTTACCAGTACAATTTGACACTGGGTTAACGGATTAACCGCTTAACCCCGGGTTAGTGGGATGGTGCAAGTTGCCCTGTCAACTAAGGGCAACTTGCACCATGAACTAACCCGTAACATGTACTAACCCGGTTAAACCTGGAGTTACCATGGTTACCATCACAATTTGACAGTGAGTTAACAGTTTAACCTGTTAAGCCCGGGTTAGTGGGATGGTGCAAGTCGCGCTAAGTAACACAGTATTACAGTAAAACCTAGGCCCCGCGAAAATACAAAATAAATTACAATAAGTAGGTACTAACATATAACGTCATCCAATATTTTATGATTTATACGAAACAGGGCTCGAAGTTTTTGCTGATGTCGTAAAAAAGACGTCGTTTTGCACACAGGAATATGTGGCAGATAAATTAACAGTTTTATGAAACTTGCCTGATAACCAAAGTCCGAAAGATACCGGAGTCGAAAGTTACCGGAAACTTGTAAAGGTGACATTTGACAGCGACTTTTTATTACATAATAATTGTCAAAATACAACAACTAAACCAACATAACGTCAATTTATATATGGTAATAAAATGAAAATACTTCAAAACAATACCTTCTGTTCCCGCTTACCTGCTTTTATCACCGTTCCCTTTTGCCCACGTTGCGAAACCAGTATTTTCTATTTCCTCTCCTGCAAATGATTTTATCATTGTGAATGACGCCCCAATTTCACATCGGTGACAGGTGCGACGAATTGTAAAATCACTGTTGCTGACGTCACAGGCATCCATGGGCTACGATTACCACTTACCATCGGGCGGGCCGTATTCCTGTTTGCCACCATCATTGTATTATTTAAAAAAACTTTATTATATCGGAATAAAACAGATATATCTCCTGCGAAGTTTCTGACAATTGTCAAAGATTTAGAAGAATTGTAGGTAATTCTTGTCAGGTAATGAGTTATATGTCGGAATTTCGTGACAATTGTAGTGTTTCTTGTGACAATTGTCATAAACTTAGCAAGAGAAATATCTGTTTTTTTCCGATATCATAAAGTTTTTTTTAATAATACAATGATGGTGGCAAACAGGTATACGTCCCGCCCGATGGTAAGCGGTAACCGTAGCCCATGGATGCCTGTGACGTCAGCAACAGTGATTTTACAAATCGTCGCTCCTGTCACGTTGGTGAAACAGGGGCCCCTACCTATTTACAATTTATAAGATTGTAATAATATGGTACGTCCCACAATAAAAAAGGAAAAATATATTAACTTTTATGTTGAAAATGTAATACCTAACCATAATAAAAAAAATATGCCCTCGTCAAACATTTCAAAAGGACACAAATCTTTTATTGTAAGGCAGTGCATTGTAAGGCAATTTCACTATAATGACTCAACAATATCTTATAAAGGTTGCATACGGATGACTGCAGCAGCGTTAGTATTGGAACATCACTGCTGCACCGTTGATGCAGCAATGTCACAGTCAATAAATTAGTCACGTTATGAATGCCCTAATTGCAGCAACCGGCAGTTAGGTACACAATTTTTGCTGCACTCGTTATCTGTATGTCACCTTAACGATCCAAATCCGAATGTTACCTTTTAATATCATCCAATTAAACGACATTATCGGTTAGAGCAAAATAATGTTTATCGTAGTTGAGCCAAAGGTCGACGGGTCAGTAAACAAAACGAATTATGTCTATATCACTCTAAAGGTGACATTCGGATATCAACTGCAGCTGCATTGCTGTTGTCTTGGGCATCCGCTAGCTGGCGCTGTTACACAGTATGAGCAACCTTCGCGACGCGAGGGCGGACGCGTGCGACGGATTTTACCTACAATAGCACCCGCGTGTGCGCGCGAGCTCCAAGCACCCACCCACACTAGCGGACGCCATAAACCAGGGGTCAACAAATTTATGCTGTAAATTACATTTGATTAGGTACTTAATAAACTCAAGTAGAACGAACCAGGATGGTCATATTATTTTAAAAACCTGAAGGTAATAATTGGAGACCAGCCCAAAACTCACCATCCACAGTCTTCCACGCTGGCTCATCGATGCTACTGATGCCGACCCACGCCAGCAGTCTGCTGCCGGTCCAGCCGATGATGCTGGGATAATGCATCTTCCGGATCAGACCTTGGATCACTCTGAACTCGTCCTGAAAATGAGTTATTCCCGAAATTAAACACACATACGCACGCACACGCACACGCACGCGCACGCGCACACCCACACGCACGCGCACACGCACACACACACACACACGCAAACAAAGACAGATATAAGTGACGTCCTACGGGAAAAGGTACCTTTATGGCGGATGGCGCTTAGTCGCGTAGCACCCCAATAGTATTGGAGCGGCGTTAATAATAGCGTAAACACCAACCGCCATAATTACCTTTACCTGTGAGTCGTCAAACCTTAAGGGGCCCACTGAATAACAGTCCGCCGGACGGTATCGGCCTGTCAGTTGTTCGGAACTGTCAAAATTTTGTTCTAACTGACAGGCCGATACCGTCTGGCGGACTGTTAATCAGTGGGCCCCTTTAAAGCCGATCGCCCAAGTAGTTCATGAACAAAGCTACTGTGCGGTTTAAGAGGAATTTCCTCCCGCTGACGCTCCGGCTGCGGAATGAGGTCCTTGCCGAGGATTTCTCAGGCGGGTCGTATGCTTGTTTGCCACCGACGTCGTATAAAAAAAATCACTTAAACTAGTTACCTGGGATTTAGGCACCGCTAGCTTGCCACTGTTGTTCAAGCAAGTCTGCTTCGCGTCCTGCCATGTCGCCGCGTTGTACATTAACTTGTAGCTTTTTCCTAACTTCGAGTTTTCTACATAGTCTGAAATATTAAACGACAGTGGTTATAGGTACCTATAACAAATATTTTTTGTTAATAGTGTAGATACATATTAAGCGCCCAGAGGCGGATGTCGATTTGCGGAAAATCCCCTGTAAAACGAACTATGCGCCCAGGGAAAACGATGAGAGTCCATTTTTTACTGCTTTCAAATAAAGTGGTCATTATAAATTCGAGTGCATGATATTGTTATTGCATTGTCTTTCAAAGTCATATATAGCAAAGGTTTTCTTAAGTTACCTACCGTAGTCTTTTCCCATTTTGTTTAATTTAAAAGTTAAAGTAGAGATGTTCTAAATTGGATTTTTTTTATATAATAAGTCTATTATCTTTTAGTTAATGTCGTAAAATGCCAAGTCAAAGTTTTTCCTCCACTTTATATATATTATGACATTGCGCACAAAATTACTTTACCATTACGATCACACAACACAGACGACGCCACTAACAATACACCCAGTAGATACCTGGAAATAAAAATTAGATGATCCTTTAAATCTTAATTTCGACATTGGACCCATAAATGAAGCCCTTATAATATATGCCATAGAGAAATAAGTACCTATAAGCTTAGATAGCTTACGCTTCATAGATAAAACCATTTATAACAAGTTTTAGCGAGCTTCTCGAAAACTTATTTGTAATAAGATTTAATCTTAATAAGTATTAGGTTTTAAGCGAGTTTAAAATTTATTAACAATAAGTTTTACCATACATCCTACATAACTTATTATTATTAAGTAAGGAAACTGATATATGGAGTGAGTACTTTAAGCTTATGTATCATAGATAAATGTGACGTCCCATGGGAAAAGGTACCTCATGGCAACTAACGCTTACGTCGCATAGCACCGCAATAATATTGGCGTTAATAAAAGCGCAAGCGCCAACCGCCATAAGGTACCTTTACCCGCTTGACATCACAAATATCTATGATACATATTGACGAAGCGACAATATTGACACTGCAATTGCATACAGTTTGTACCATCGCGCACACTATCCATAGGTAAACCTTATTACAAAAGGCATAAGGTCCATTGATAGTAAATAGTTAAGAGTGTTGCTGGTTGTACACTGGTATGTTTATCATGTAAATATATTATTCTCATAAATCATTATCCTCTCCAAAGCGGTCAAGTATAAAAGATAAACTCACCTCATATCGGCAGTTACGTATCGCGACACGACAAGTAATGGGTCGATAAAAACTGATTCGCTTTAATATAGGCATGCGGGTAATGGAGTAAAGAGACAAGCCAGAGTAACAGATTCTTACAACCGTGTTCTATTATTACAAGCTTTTATTTTTTACTTTCACCTGACCGTTGTCTGTCTGTCTGTGTGTAATCAAATCTTGCAAGTTAAATTTGATCCACTTCCCGGTTTCCGATTGAGCTGAAATTTGGCATACATACGTAAGTCGGGTGACAATGCAATATTATGGTGTCATTGAGCTGATCTGATGATGGAGACCGGAGGTGGCCAAAGGAACTCTGTGATATAACAACGAAACCTTATTGTGTTTGGGGTTTTTAGAATTGTCTCGATGAGTATTAGTTGCCTGTGGGAAGAAAAGTACAGTCAGCGATAAAAGCTTGCACCTACCAAAAATGAAATTTTTACCAAAAACTTATTTTTATTATCTACATACAAAGTGGCCCAAAAATACTTTAACAGGAATTATTTTCTGCACATATTGCTTATATCATTTGAAGAATCTTTGCGTTTGTGTATGAAACAAATCTAAAGGAGAATATTTAGAAGAAAATACCTTTTATATCAGTTCTTAGACTGTATTAGTATGGGTACAAGAGTAAATAAAAAGTTAAACCAGGGTATCAGCTTCATACAACCATTTTGTTTGCCTCAATCCGCAATTACTAAAAATGCGCATAGTAACATCGTCCACGCTATTAATTGTTAACTCGTTAACCTTATTTAAAATATATAAGGTACAACGGTGATGCGAGTTACTTACATAAAGTCTATAATTGAAGGAACAATAGAAAAAAAGAGACACAAGGGAAGACCGAGACGTACGTTTTGGACCAGGCCAAAGAGAAAATCAACGTAGTGACGCAGAGAGAAGAATGGAATGGCGGTTACTCCACCGACAAGAGCCATACTCTTAAGAATTATAATGATGTTGATCAGCTAACAATTGTTGCTAATGTAATTATATATCCACATAGTTCGGTGAGTACTGGTGAGTTAGGGTTTTAGAAGCCGTGAAATACAAAAAACTACTCAAAGAGTTTACGATAATAGCATCTTTTTTTAGTTACTGTCGACATTTTTTACCCGACTGCGCGACGCAATGGAGGCCAATGTGACTAATGACTATCCTATAATAAAAATATAAATATTATAATGAAGCTGTAAGTACCTATTTAAATTATATTTTTTAATTTTTCTTAGGTACCTATTCTAATCAAATTTAATGATAAGGGAACGTGACCTAAACGCGGTACTCGGTTCAAAAAGCTGTCATTATATCACGATTGTATAAAATACTATTGACAAACCCAGAGTGCTTCTGCTTCGAAAGATAGTTTTAACGACCTAAAGAGTCACTTACAGCTTACGGTGAGATATTACTTCATTTTTTGGAATAAATAAATAAATAAGAGATAAACAAATTACCCTCCTTTGCGTCCCACAGTCTGGTAATTAATAATACCTACTTATTTTACTTTCAACGTTTCCGAACACATAAATACCTTACCTACCTACCCTACCTACTTGCGAAGCGCGCGGCCGCGCGGCGCGCGGAGCCGGAGAGTCTTGAGGGGACGAGCCGGGGAGTGGGGGCGGGCTTCTTTATACAGCGCGCGACCCAAACGGGCAGACACGTGAGGGCAGACGACGTTGTTGATTGTGTCGATTCTTTGAATTTTTCGGACTGATATATAGGTTTAGGTACTAATGCTTAGGGTCGGATCAGAATTGTGAATTAACGATTCGTTTTATTGTTTTGTTCATACTTACTTAAAGAGTTTATGTATTCTAAGTTGGTCTTAGCTACTAAGAAATTATTTTTGGGTTTATTATTAATAATAAAAGTTGTTTGGTAATAAGTAGGTACCTAGCTTAGGTAATTACCTACCTACATTCGTAGAAATTTAACTACGTATAGATAATACTAATTGAAGTAGGAACCTGTAATATCGGTTAGGGACTATTACCTTCCGTCTATTTTTTGCTATTGTAAATAAAACACATACCTTTACAGATAGGTATAAGTAGATAAGTTAGGTAGGTACAAGTTATTAAACACCGCCTCGACGGATAATTTAATGTAGGTACTTACCTGATATCTAGTTGGCGATATAGGTAGTTAGCAGGTATATTTCTATTAAGTATTTTTTTGTTTTCGTTCATCTGCTTTGATAGTTTTTGTTTAGGAATTTAGGTTTTGTGTTCGTACCTCTTTGTTGTAAGTAGGTATAATTGTATAAAAGTTACTTGGCGTAAGTATAGTTTGGTACATTCGATTCGTAGAAAGTAGCAACTTAATAATTAGGTACTTAACTTATTTAAGTAGGTAGGTACATATATCGGTTAGTTAGAGACTGATAAGTAGGTACTTACCATCCATCTTCTTTGTTAGGTATTGTAAAAGAGATAGTTAATTAAGTACAGATACATACCTATAATATAATTGATTTACTAGTTACTAATAAATAGGTACCTCAGCGGTTTTATTAATGTAATATTTGGCGAGATTACTTATAAATACTTACCTAATACCATATGATTATTAATAGGTAAGTATGTAGTGAAATCCTGCATCTACTTTGCTAGTGCGTGTTTGAATACCTACATAGTTATCTAGGTGCGGTGTGAGTTTGCATTTATTAGTTGTAAGAACTTATATAAAAAGTTACATGTCATATACCTAGTTTTGTAGAAGGTATTAGTGAAATTGTGCATCAGCTTCGCTAGTGTATGTATAGGTACCTACGTACGGTGTGAGCTTGTAAGTCCCTATATCATTTAATTCGCAATGTTGCGAGCACGAAAACGTCGTCGGTCCTGTGCAAACCTTTCTCGTAAAACTAAAAAAGCCCGACAAGAAAGTGCACGTCGCGAAACTCAATCTCCGACATTACGACAGGAACGATTGCAACATGTCAGAGATCAAAATCGTCTTAATTATAACAGCCAATCACGCACAAATAAGAAAACACTACTGTATCAGGCTTCAAAAAGAATGGCTGAGTATCGTAATAATCGGGAATCTAATCAAAGTCGCATTAGTAGACTTGGTAAGCAAAAAATGCAGACAACGAAAATTCGTGGGCTGGAATCACCAAAAACACGATCTCGTAGGTTATCGTCTATGAAGACACATGCGTCTCAGATACGTGCCGACGAATCTCCAACGACCCGATCCCAGAGATTGTCGTCTATGAGGACACATGCGTCTCAGATACGTGACGACGAATCTCCAACGACCCGATCCCAGAGATTGTCGTCTATGAGGACACATGCGTCACAGACACGTGACGACGAATCTCCAACGACCCGATCCCAGAGATTGGCGTCTATGAGGACACATGCGTCTCAGATACGTGACGACGAATCTCCAACGACCCGATCCCAGAGATTGTCGTCTATGAGGACACATGCGTCACAGATACGTGACGACGAATCTCCAACGACCCGATCCCAGAGATTGGCGTCTATGGGGACACATGCGTCACAGATACGTGACGACGAATCTCCAACGACCCGATCCCAGAGATTGGCGTCTATGAGGACACATGCGTCTCAGATACGTGACGACGAATCTCCAACGACCCGATCCCAGAGATTGGCGTCTATGAGGACACATGCGTCACAGATACGTGACGACGAATCTCCAACGACCCGATCCCAGAGATTGGCGTCTATGAGGACACATGCGTCTCAGATACGTGACGACGAATCTCCAACGACCCGATCCCAGAGATTGGCGTCTATGAGGACACATGCGTCTCAGATATATGACGACGAATCACCAATATCTAGAGATAAAAGGCTTACACGTTTAAGGATGAACTCCCGGCGACATTATCGGCGACAACGTTTCGCGGATGACTCAATATTCAATGATTCTATATCACAAATCGCAAACTACGCATGCTACATTTGCAACAAATTATGTTACCAAAATCAAACGAGGACAATATCATTAAACCAGTCAAGTGTTATACCATTTGAAAGTCCAAGTCAATTTACTTGTTGTAATCGATGCGCAACAAACTTATTGAAAAATAAAATACCACCGAATGCATTTTGGAATAATATGACGGTTTCTAGAGATAGTTAATTAAGTACAGATACATACCTATAATATAATTGATTTACTAGTTACTAATAAATAGGTACCTCGGCGGTTTTATTAATGTAATATTTGGCGAGATTACTTATAAATACTTACCTAATACCATATGATTATTAATAGGTAAGTATGTAGTGAAATCCTGCATCTACTTTGCTAGTGCGTGTTTGAATACCTACATAGTTATCTAGGTGCGGTGTGAGTTTGCATTTATTAGTTGTAAGAACTTATATAAAAAGTTACATGTCATATACCTAGTTTTGTAGAAGGTATTAGTGAAATTGTGCATCAGCTTCGCTAGTGTATGTATAGGTACCTACGTACGGTGTGAGCTTGTAAGTCCCTATATCATTTAATTCGCAATGTTGCGAGCACGAAAACGTCGTCGGTCCTGTGCAAACCTTTCTCGTAAAACTAAAAAAGCCCGACAAGAAAGTGCACGTCGCGAAACTCAATCTCCGACATTACGACAGGAACGATTGCAACATGTCAGAGATCAAAATCGTCTTAATTATAACAGCCAATCACGCACAAATAAGAAAACACTACTGTATCAGGCTTCAAAAAGAATGGCTGAGTATCGTAATAATCGGGAATCTAATCAAAGTCGCATTAGTAGACTTGGTAAGCAAAAAATGCAGACAACGAAAATTCGTGGGCTGGAATCACCAAAAACACGATCTCGTAGGTTATCGTCTATGAAGACACATGCGTCTCAGATACGTGCCGACGAATCTCCAACGACCCGATCCCAGAGATTGTCGTCTATGAGGACACATGCGTCTCAGATACGTGACGACGAATCTCCAACGACCCGATCCCAGAGATTGTCGTCTATGAGGACACATGCGTCACAGACACGTGACGACGAATCTCCAACGACCCGATCCCAGAGATTGGCGTCTATGAGGACACATGCGTCTCAGATACGTGACGACGAATCTCCAACGACCCGATCCCAGAGATTGTCGTCTATGAGGACACATGCGTCACAGATACGTGACGACGAATCTCCAACGACCCGATCCCAGAGATTGGCGTCTATGGGGACACATGCGTCACAGATACGTGACGACGAATCTCCAACGACCCGATCCCAGAGATTGGCGTCTATGAGGACACATGCGTCTCAGATACGTGACGACGAATCTCCAACGACCCGATCCCAGAGATTGGCGTCTATGAGGACACATGCGTCACAGATACGTGACGACGAATCTCCAACGACCCGATCCCAGAGATTGGCGTCTATGAGGACACATGCGTCTCAGATACGTGACGACGAATCTCCAACGACCCGATCCCAGAGATTGGCGTCTATGAGGACACATGCGTCTCAGATATATGACGACGAATCACCAATATCTAGAGATAAAAGGCTTACACGTTTAAGGATGAACTCCCGGCGACATTATCGGCGACAACTTTTCGCGGATGACTCAATATTCAATGATTCTATATCACAAATCGCAAACTACGCATGCTACATTTGCAACAAATTATGTTACCAAAATCAAACGAGGACAATATCATTAAACCAGTCAAGTGTTATACCATTTGAAAGTCCAAGTCAATTTACTTGTTGTAATCGATGCGCAACAAACTTATTGAAAAATAAAATACCACCGAATGCATTTTGGAATAATATGACGGTTTCTAATATACCACCAGAACTGGAATGTTTGAGTGAAATGGAAATACGTTTGATTTCAAGAATTAAGCCATTTTTGAAAGTAGTCCGTTTAGGTGGCAGATTTGGGCAACAAGGCTTTAAGGGCCAGGCAGTTCTTTTTGCCCAGCAAGTGGAAGAAATTGCTGAACAACTGCCAATTTCAATTACGAGTGCTGGGATAATAATAGTCTCAGAAACGTTGCAAAATGTTGCTAATAACAAAAGGTATTTAATCGATATTACCAAAATCAAAAGAGCTCTGCAGTGGCTTGTACAAAACAATCACTTATATTCCAGTGTTCGGCTTAATTATGACACTATTACACAGGAGATTAATGATAACGTTTTTGAAGCGATCGTATCGCAAACCGATACGTCGCCAGTAATCACGGAAGAAAACGCTTTTAAACCAATTAGCAATGAAAAGTGTATTTTGCGAGGGACCTTCCACCAAGGAAGTGAAAGGTTTCACGAAGACTCGAGAGGACGTCAATGTACTGCCAATGCAGCTGCAGCTATTGCATATGCTACAACCAAACGTATCAATGCATGGCAACCATCTGATTTGGATCGAATTCTTCTTGCTGGCAATACCTATTATACGTTATGCTTAGAAAGGCTTAACTCTCGCCCCGAATTTCTTAACACTGAAGAGTTATTGCCATTAATTACAATAGCTGATAATAACTACCATTTACAAGTTGAACCAGATGTGGTGATTGGAGTGATAAAGCCAAATATTATATCTGAGGTATTGGAAGGTTACTACGCCAGTTTAGATGCAGGTATAGAATTTTTCTTTTCCATACACGAAAAAGGAATAATTACATGTGAAACCGCATATTCTGTCGCTATAATAAAATTTGATAACAAGTATTTTATATTTGATTCCCATTCACGAGGTCCTAAAGGTCATAGTGCCCGAAATTGCGGAACTTCCATGGTAATGAAATGTAATAGCATTCTATCCTTATGCCAACATCTGCTGATTTCACTACAAGTAGGTAGTCGAAAAGATTTGCAATATTCTATCACAGCAGTAATATCTAGTGATACAAATACATTTGAATCAACACATCAGACAGTTGAATCATTAATTAATAACGTAGGCCCACAAAATGACAATGAAAATACAAGCAATACACATTTGCACACGGATATGATTACTACAACATCTTTAATGCCCATAGACACCGATACACCAATGATGACAGATGTACTTAGTAATGTTCATGAAGACAGGCCTATACCGATTCACGAATTAAGGCGAAAAACATCTGCGCCAGTAAGCATACTTACAGAGCAAAGAGCAGAAGAACTTTCCTGGGTAAAGCTTTTTCCTGATGGGAAAAACGGTCTGAAGGAAGATAGAAGTACCCCAATTTCGCCTCTCCATTACTTCCAATCAAGAATAATGTCTAATTATCGCAGATTCCAAAACAATGAATACCTGTTTTATGCCTTATCAACCGTTGAACTATATAAGGCTCGGCAAAACATTTCTGTTTGCGGTAGATTACGCCAAGATGGCGTAGAACCCAGAGATTTAGTACAAAACGTTCATTTAGTCATGAGAAATATAAGAGGTACTCAATCGTATTGGCACAAAGCGTATACTGATTTGTTAGCTATGGTAAAAAATTTAGGACCGCCTCACTGGTATATTACTTTGTCTTGCAATGATCTGAATTGGCCTGATATGTTGCGTGCCTTATTAGTAGCTGATGGACGCTCTGAATTTGATGTAGATAATTTAACATATCAAGACAAAATGCGCCTTATAGAATCATACCCGGTGACTTTGTCAAGGCAGTTTATGTTTAGATTAAATGCGTTTTTTAGACTTCTAAAGAAAGACGTCAATCCAATATTGGGTCACAAAATGGAAGACTATTGGTGGCGAATAGAATTTCAATTGCGTGGTAGTCCTCATGTACATATGGTGGCATGGTGTCAGGACATGCCTTCTTTTGATAGCCGCGAAGGAATTGAACTAATCGACAGTGTAATTACATGTCAAATACCTGACGCAGAGGATGATCCTGAAATGAATAATTTAGTTAATCGTTTGCAAACGCACAAACACACACATACGTGTTTTAAAAATGGAAATCAATGTCGATTTTGTTTTCCGCGAATGGCTTCAAATGCAACTAAAATTTTGGATGATGACGAAGCTGTACGTAATGGTGGCAGATTTTGTATATTAAGAAGAGATGCACACGAATCGATGATTAATAATTATAACACTAGAATATTAAAAGTTTGGCGCGCCAACATAGACATCCAGCCATGCGGTTCTGCTTTGGGTGTAGCTTATTATATTTCAAAATATATATCGAAGTCAGAACCGACAGAAATATCAAGGGCTATACAGGAGTCCATTAGAAAAGTCCAAGAACGAGGCGGAAATTTTGCTAACCAGATATTTGCAATGCAAAACGCCATTTTGACTCATCGCGAAGTATCAGCAACAGAATGTGCTTATCGTCTCTGTCATTTGAAGTTACGCGATAGTTCACGGAAGTGCGTTTTTGTTAATACTTGTGCTCCAGCTCAAAGATACCGTATGTTACGCGTGGATTTTACAGAAAATTCGGAACCATTCAAGAATGTGTTTGATAGGTATGTCTGTCGACCGCATAATTTGGAATTTATGAGCTTAGGCGAATTCGCAGTTCAGTTTGAGACAATAACACGCATTGATGTGTCTGAAGATAATCAAGATGCTGATGCTTACGCTGTAGATGATGAAAATGCCGTAACTCGACAGAGAATTATTACATTATTAGATAATGCAGGACGAATGAAAGCTAGAACTCGTCCCGCAATTTTACGGACCAGATATTATACGGCTTCTTCAGACCCAGAAGCGTATTATTACTCTCTTTTGGTAACACATGTTCCTTTTAGGGCAGAAGAAGAATTGTTAGAAGGGTTTGAATCTACTAAAGAGGCCTTTATGAACAAAAGGCATTTACTACGGCCATTACAACACGGGTACAATGCAGAAACGATGGCAAGATGGGAAACTGAAATACAACAAGCTATTAGCCGTCTTGTGGCAGAGAATGCAGCAACTAATATAATAGAACACAATGAGGACAATGACACGCTAATACCTTTGAGAATGGACAATAATGACTGTTTATTGTTAAATCAAGAAGAAGAGATAGAAGAAAATGAAAGTGATGCAAGATTTTCTGATGAAGAATTTGAACGAGCTCTTTCTTCGTTGAATATCCAGCAAAGACAGCTTTTCAGAAGAGTGTCTCAGAAACTTTTAAATGATGTTAATCAACCTCTTAGAATGTTTGTCACTGGTGGTGCTGGAACGGGAAAAACTTTTACGCTAAAATTAATCGTAGAAGAAGTAAGGAGGCTCCGTGGTAACCATATGCATGAAAAAGCTATCATCGTGACAGCACCTACTGGTGTTGCAGCCCGATTGATAGGTGGTAGTACCCTTCATTCGACTTTTGCACTTCCAATAGAAAAGGGTAGACCAGAAAGTCTGCGTCCTTTAACTGGCGAACGCCTTCAAAGAGAACGACAAAGATGGAACTCTATAGATTGGGTGATAATAGACGAGATTTCTATGGTGCCATACCTAACGCTACGAAATATTAATCTACGCCTTCAGCAAATCAAACATAATAACCTTCACTTTGGTGGTTGTAATATTATTTTATTTGGCGATCTAATGCAATTGCCACCTGTGTCCAAAACAACTGGCGGCGCTTATTGCTTTCGTCAACCTGCGACGTTAACAGGTGAAGTCCACCTGTGGCATCTATTTGATTTTTGTGAATTACCACAAAATATGAGACAAGGACATGATACTACATTTGTGGATATATTAAACAATCTTAGAGTCGGACAACTGACAATGCAACAACTGGAAATATTAGATAGCCGACGAGTAGACGTAAACGAACTCAATGAAATCATTCGAGTTTTTCCGACTACTAAACAGGTTGATGATCATAATCAAAAAATGACAACTATGTTGGAAAAAACTACTAAATTATATAAATTAAGTGCAGTAGATATATCAGTAGAAACGAAGACATATGGTCAAAAACCGAAGGATGCATATGTTTCAGATGACCCAAATAAAACTGGGGGTATAGTTAAATATTTGTCAATCGGATTAGGATCTCGAGTAATGTTGCGAAGAAATTTGAATGTTAACCACGGTCTTGTCAACGGAGCAATGGGAGTTGTAAGAACGATTGAATGGCCAGCTCTTCGGAGGGATCAGTTGGAACCCGGAGAACTGCCACAGGCTGTTTATGTCGAATTTGACGACAAAGCTATTAAAAACAATGTCCCTGGAGTAGGCGTCAGAATCGAACCATCGACGACAGAATTCGATGCACTTCGTGGACAGGGCAAAATAGAGAGAAAAATGTTGCCATTGATATTGTGTTGGGGTGTTACTGTACATAAGCTACAAGGAACGACTTTAGACCGAGCTGTGGTTGATTTAAGTTCACGCATTTTTGCAAAAGGTCAAGCATATGTAGCTTTGAGCCGCGTTAGGTCTCTAAATGGATTAATTATCAGTAGTTTAGACCACCGCAAGCTACTCAATAATCCTCACGATATTAACTCCCTCAATGAAATGACAAGATTGCGAAATTTGCCGTCTTTTAATACTAACTAAAAAGTGTTAAATAAAAAAAGATAATTTAGAAAATAAAAAAACCCGACTGCAAAAAAGCTATCTTTAGAAAAAAAAATAACTGAAAAGAAAAAAACAAGTTCAGTAGTCGAGAACATTGAATCAGTTTCATGATTAACATTTCGTATGTCAATTTGGACCTTGGAATTTAAAAATAATGTCCAAATCGCTTGTGACGGATCCGGAACGAGGCATACGAATCGTTATGACACAGATAAAACAAACTATACATTCTTATACGAAACAACAACTTCAACAGTCGGGACCCATTAAAAGTCTAGGCTGCGGCACTAATGTTGACGACAATAATGGGTCCCGACTGTTGAAGTTGCTGTTTCGTATAAGAATGTATAGTTTGTTTTATCTGTGTCATAACGATTCGTATGCCTCGTTCCGGATCCGTCACAAGCGATTTGGACATTATTTTTAAATTCCAAGGTCCAAATTGACATACGAAATGTTAATCATGAAACTGATTCAATGTTCTCGACTACTGAACTTGTTTTTTTCTTTTCAGTTATTTTTTTTTCTAAAGATAGCTTTTTTGCAGTCGGGTTTTTTTTATTTTCTAAATTATTATCGAATTAAAACCGAGAAGATAATTGTCTTCTATACTCACAATTTCTTAGAATGTTATAAAAAGCTGTAACTCTGTTTCGTTTCTTTACTCTTGCGATGCGGGTACACTTGCCTACGAAAGGGAATCGTTCATTTCCACTAGTTTTGAAGAGTCCGTGACATAAATTATGACTGTGTAGGTTAACTGATGTACGAATGAGGTTAATTTAAATAACAATAAGTATGTATGTGTCATCTTATACTACAAGGAACCATCTAAAGGCCGGCACTTACGCCCATTTCTACGATGGTCCAATATAATAGCGATGATTTTTGTCGTAAGTGCCGATTTCACTAGGGTCCCTTTTCCTACAAAGTTATAAATGTGTGTAATTGTGTATTTTGTAAAACTGTCAAGTTCGTCAAAATTGTTAAATTAAAATATTGCATGGTGACTGTGTCAAGGCTTGACTTGGGAACGATGTTTATTGTTTACTGGCTTATCTTTTGCAAGTGCTTACTCACTTAACCTCTAGCCGTCCAGACGTCAAAACGTGCCAAGTCAAATGCAATTTTGATTTGTCATAATAAAGATTCAAATTGGAATGGAACGGGAAACCTTTTAATAGGCCTCTGGGCGTCTAAAGGTTATTACATGATTAACATTAATAATATAGGTCTGCGAGCGATACTACAAGTTTAATATAATTCTTTAATACATACTTTGCATGCAGTCCAAACATATAACTTCAAGAAAATATTATATTTTCACCAGAAACAACACCAACAACTTAGCGAAGCCAATAAAAATAATAGTGAAATATATTTCAAGAACTGTTTCGTGGTTCTTAGGTACTCTAGTTTTACTAATACTTGGGAAAGTTCTTGGCAAACCCGCGGTTGTTTGTGTCGTGTTTGGCCAAAATAAACACATTACTCGTTGTTTGACTAGACATTTGAATTTTGTAGCTTTTCAATATTTTTTATTAATATAAGTTAAGTATATAATAATTATGAAATTAAAAAAACCTCAAATGTTTCCAATGGGTAATGTTAAGAGCCCATCAACGTGCACACTAGCGACACTGCTAAATAATCGTGATTGTTTAAATTTAACGATAGGTATAGCTAGTCAATCAAATCTTGTCAGTAGAAAAAGGCGGCAAATTTTAAAATTGTACCTTTCGTGTCTTTTTTTACTGACAATATTTTCTTGACCAGCTATATTTATAATGGGGGCCGACGTACTGTATTTTGTATTTAAGTACCTTTTGAATACATCAAACTAGTTTTTATGTTGCTGGATTCGTCAATCTGTGCGTCCAAAGTTAAAACGGCCGTTTTTGTTTGAGTTCATAGATCGACGAATCCAGCACCATAAAAACTGATTTGATGTATTCAAAAGGTACTTAAATACAATAAAATACAGTACGTAGCGGCCCCATTTTTTTAAATATATTTCGTTAAATTTAAATAATCACGATTATTTAGCAGTGGCTCTAGTGTGCACGTTGATGGGCTCTTAATATCCAGAGGAGAATGGGGGCTACGTTTGTATGTAAAAGCGTATTTTAAGCATATTAATTAGTTACTTATTTTGTTTTTACTTCGTTTATTCGGGTTATTCGCGGATGGTCTACAACGCAAAAGGACTACTGTCATATTTTGTCTATATCGCTATTAGTCTAACTTTATAGCGATGTCGACGGAGCCCCGCTTCCGCGGGGCTCCTATACTTTGCTGTTTGGCCTTCGGCCATTTGAACTTTTGAAGATACCTAACGAACTTAACCTACCTATGTAAAATGTGGTGATATAAAAAATAGTCATTTTGCGTTCTAGACCGTTTGCGATGTAGACTAATAGCGATATAGACAAAATATTATAGTAGTTATTTTGCGTTCTAGACCATCCGCGATTAACCGGTTTATTACGGAGAATACTTCATGCCTTTTTTAAAGAACTCGACAATAATTAACAATTTAATACCTGCCTTGAATTGCACATCTCCATTTCGAAGCAGTTCTCGAGATTACTTCTTAGTTAATAATTTATTACCCCTTTTGCTAAACAAAATGTAACATAAAACTAAAACGTTGCCGTATCTTCCGTAACATTCTCAAAGTAAAATAGACTTAAGTCTTGAAACATAAGGTTTAGATCTGCATTTGCATTGTGACTGTTTTAAGGTAACGGCGGCTATTAACGCGGGTATCAAAATCGACGTCTAACACCGCGGTGTTTACAAATACGCATTTTGCAAGCAAACAGATTTATTCCCTAAGAAATAAAGCATACACAAAACAAGCTCATTCATTGGTCTATCGTGCCCATTAGTGTGCATTTGTGTGAGGGTAACAAAAAACTCGCGATTCGTCAGTTTGTGCGACGGCGGCGCAAGAGCCGGTTATTCCATACAGACGCGTGACGCCACAGTTAAGTGCACTCCAATCTTACTTAGTGTTTTACGTAATAGTTATGGCAAATAAACTAGTGCAATGCCTTATAAGAGGTTGTGTATTGTTTTCTACACGATTTTGAATTACTTTTAACTTAGTTTTTGACCGGGAAATATGTTTAAAATGGAAAATAAAATACAGCGGTGATAGGCGCCAATTTCTTCTGTGGTAAGTAATTCCGTGGTATGCCATGGTAATAGAAAAAGTGGTAGTTTTGTTATTTACTCTTTAGTTTTGGTACAAATTATCAGTTTTAGTAGTAGTAGTAAAACACTTTATTGTACAAAAATCAAAACAAAACAGGAAAAATAACATTGGTCATTAGTACAAAGGCTTATAAAAAAAAAGCTTATAAAGGTTTATAATTTCTTTTATTTATTCCAATCTTGATCTATTCACGCTATTAAAGAGCTATTTCCGTGGTATGGAAAGTATTCAACTAACCCTTAATTTTTAACAAAAACTTCAGCACCGATTTCCTTGTTTCTATGGGAACCCTTAATCTGTCAACTTTTTCTTATTATGAGATAAAACCTAAAATTTACTTGCCGGTTATGTGATTTTCTCTTTACAAGAAGCTTGTAATATACGTGTTTGATTTTATTTGAAGAACCATCTGTGTTTTATTCTTTTTATGGGTCGGAATTAGGTTTAATCAAACTCCAAATTAATCCTATTACCGATGGTATGGTCAGATTACCCTCGGTGATAGAATGTATAGAAATCTATTACCGACCCAGACAAATATCGAATGGGTCGGTAATAGGCTTTTAATTAGTTATCTATTACCGAGTGACTATTTGGTATTGTATTTTTGGTATTTTTAAACATACTCCTATAGTTTTATTTTTTATTTTGTGTCATTATTAAACTTAATGGCACAAACATAATATACAGAACCCACGTCATTATTATTGTTTTAATCCTCGGTATTAGGTTTCCAATTTTGAGTTTGGTTTCTATTAACGAGTGCAGAAAAATCATGCCAATTGTACCCTCGGTAATGAAAGCTCAATTCGCGATAATAGAATCACAGCCTGTCCCTTGCCACGGTAATAGAAGATTGGGTCATTTTGGCTTCAAAAAATATTTTAATACATATAATAAGCCAAAATGAATCCAAAAACGTGTGAAACGGAAAGTTCATTAAATGCTCTGATGTAAAAAAAATATTCCTGGCTCTTAGACAGCATTGATACCCTTAATTTTTAGATCTCTTTTGAAAAGTTCCTTAACTACCACGGTAATAGGTGCCTTTACCTTAGGAGGTTTCGTAAATAATTAGAAATGAGCGTAAAATCGCAGCTCGTGACGTAGGCCATATTCTACAAAATTAATTCAATGTAAAATCAACTTAGTCGTCGTACGGATAAGGTATAAATTTGTTATTGATTTATTGCCGTTTTAAGAGGTTTTGTATGTAATGAGAAATGAACTCCAGGCCAAGTCGTAGAAATGTGGAGTTCTCATTTTGGTGAGGTTTCTGTCGCCATTTTAAATTCGTTTAACGTGTTGAATATAAATGTGTTGGTTTGAGGTTTCCAATAGATGCACAATTATCTACATAATATTGTAGCTGATAGGACCAAAGAATTACTCTATAAACGCCTCAAAACCTATTTTAAGTAGAAATTTATATAAATAACAGTTTTAAGTGTACCATATAAGCCCCCTTCGGTCGTTAAAATTCGCCACTCCTTGCGAATTTCCTATTTTTCGCACTTGTATCGTAAATAAATAACTATTAAAGATTGGCCTATGTCACACTAAATAGCCATCATACACGGCCTACTTCTAGTGTTTTTTTCGAAAGTATGTAATTAGACCTTTCTAACTAAAGTAATGAAAAATGAAGCAAACTAGTCGAAGCGAAGTCGAGAAGCTACATTTTATTTAAAATATTTAAGGTAAAATTTAGCTACATAGAATATTGAAATACTCTCCCAACGGATTTTACCTACTTTAAATACATGATATTTAACTTCTAAATTGAGCACATATTTCATAAAATACGGCGCACTAGCTGCATATTTAATTTAACACATTACACGAGTCAAAAAATGAGAAAATAGTGTAACGTGAGATATGACGTTAGCACAGACATATGTGTAAATAGACACATGTCTTGCTATTAGTAAGATATCATTGTAAGTCTTTCCATTGACGTCAGAAGAACAGTGTCTGCCTTAAAATTAAAACATAAAAAAATGGTTTAATTAGCAAAACCAGAAAATGCAAATAGTTAGTTTTTATACTCTTACGCAACTCTTAAGAATGAAAAGATCGTATTTGATTAAAAATATATGGAATATGTTTCATAGCTTAATTCAAATGTCAACATACATTCTAACAGGATTTGAGTCATCTACTAGATACCTACTTATTTTTTGTATATTTTACTAAAAAGACAATCAACATAAAATCCCACTTAATAAAGTAACTATACAAACCTACCTACCATACATACTCTATTTTACATTTAAATGCCGTCAGCATAGGTTTTACCAGTGAATCGAACGAAAAGTGTCAAATTCTATGATCCAGGCCATTAAATAAAAAATATCCTTTAAGCTAAATCTCATATAACAAAACTAAGAGATAGGTGAAATCTATACTGCGCCATCTATACAAAACTTCGACATGATGTCTAACCCGCTATATGTCCGAGTATGTAGCCTTACATCACTAGAGCGCAAAAAGAATTACCCATCCAGCATTCCACGTTTATTCCCAGGCAGGGAAGCGCTGAATTTCTCGTGTACTCGTAGAAATAAAATAAAAATCGGCCAAGTCCGAGTCGGACTCGCGCACGAAGGGTTCCGACTTCGGGTCGTTGCGCCACAGCAGTAGTAGTAGTAGTAGTAGTATTTTGTTTTTAGGGTTCCGTACCCAAAGGGTAAAACGGGACCCTATTACTAAGACTTTGCTGTCCGTCCGTCCGTCCGTCTGTCTGTCACCAGGCTGTATCACACGAACCGTGATAGACAGTTGGAATTTCCACAGATGATTTATTTCTGTTGCCGCTATAACAACAAATACTAAAAAATAGCCACAACCGAATACAGAACCTCCTCCTTCTATGAAATGGAAGTCGGTTAAAAACAGAATAAAATAAAGATTTAAGTGGGGCTCCCATACAGCAAACGTGATTTTTGACCAAAGTTAAGCAACGTCGGGCGTGGTCAGTACTTGGATGGGTGACCGTTTTCTTTTTGTATTTTTTCCGCTTTTTTTTTTGCTTTATGGTACGGAACCCTTCGTGCGCGAGTCCGACTCGCACTTGCCCTGTTTTTAGTATTTGTTGTAATAGCAATAGAAATACACCATCTGTGAAATTTCAAATATCACGGTTCATGAGTTACAGCCTAATGACAAAGTTTGTTTAAAAGATATGAGGATTTTAAATGCCGCTCTAGCTAAATGGACACTATGAAAAAAATCTGAAGACACAAAAATTAGTCGAACTGCAAAATTTACAAAATTCTTAAATTATATTTTCACCCTAAGCAGTGAGAACATACCTAGAGGAACAGAGATAATAGAACCCAAGTATATCGAACTTGTATTAGACCCCGCATGTTGAAATGACATTTGACTATAAAGGTCACTTGAATGACATTTTGTCTCACTCAGTGAGCAAAATGCGATTTTGCTCACTCATTTATTCTCACTCAGTGAACAAAATGCGATTTTGCTCACTGAGTGAGACAAAATGACTCGGTGAGCAAAATCGCATTTTGCTCACTGTTTTTAAGAAGCAAAGTACTCTTGTTCGAGCTGCTGAGGTGAAAAATTTTGTGTACAACAAGAGATCAAAGTTTGATATTTCTTCGAGTGCTTATTTTGAGTCCCGTGCAAGCGAAAGATTCTATAATCTAATTTAGAATCTTGAGCGTAGTAAGGGATTCAAAAGCGCACGAGATGTAAATAACTTTTATCTCGTGTAGAAATAACTATTTCACGCCAAAGCCTGAAACTCTACTGGACTAATAGAATAATTCATTTTTTTAGTTTCTCATTAATGTCAGCCGGCAAAGGGGAGTTAGTTATAATAAGTTTAAAGTCAACGCTGAGCTTCTCAAACTTTATTTTACAAAATTGCGTTTTCCTGTTGGCGATGGGCTGCAGAAAATTATTTTTTAATACAGTTGCTCAAAAAGTGCTACTTTACGTAGCTGTTTAGCGTGCGGAAAGTTGGTTATCTCGAACTAGTGCTTTTTACTTTTCCAATTTTTTTAAATTTATACTTGTTCCAATTCACGACTACTTATTGATGAGTGTTAATATTAGTTTCCTTTAAACGTCGTAATCAGCATAAAAACCTACCGTTAATGTAAGAATACGAAAAATATTACATATTTCATATTTAATTACTTACCTCTTCATCATTATAACACGCTTATTTTTTAATATTCAATATTGAAAATTCCGTTCTTAATAAGTTGACTGAATGGAACGGAATAGCTGCCAAACGCCCATAGATATAATATACTTAAAGACGACGTCTAACCGAGCTGTCACTGTTACCACTTTTGTTTAGTGTACGATTAACAATGTTTTTCTTATTTTTTCGCAACTGTATTAAAAAACGTCGTTCGATACACGTGCGGAAATGTCATTCTTCCGCACTAGCATCGAAATGTACTATTTCATTTCAGCGGCTTGAAAAGTCGCCTTCGTAAGTAGCTACACGAGCGAAGTGTTCAAAATGAACTTAACATATCTATATATCTATGAAAATTAATTTTGAAGTCTGGAATACAGCGTGTATTTTTAGTACAGCGGCAAATCGAAACCAATTTATCTGGAAATCGAAATCGAATTTAATTTAGCTTTTACTAACATAGTGCAATTTTTTTTAGCGACACAGTATTGCGTATTTACACAAACATCGCTTGTCACAGTTGTGACGTCATGTCAGTAAAAGCCACGTTTTCAATTTAAAAAGATACATTCTATACTGAATTATTTTTTTAAAGAAAAATAAAGGTTATGTTTTTGATAAAACATATGAAAGTTAATTCATCTGATGGGCATATACAGTATGTATCAGAACGAAAGGCCAAGAAAGAGACCCATTAATATTTAGGTCATAGAATAGAATAGAATAGATTTATTCGTAAGCACAAACAATCGGAACAGTACACAAAATAAGATTAAAGTGCCACGAATTGGCCCCATCTCAGCATGTTGCTGGTGGCTTCCAGCGCTGATCTTCCGATGAGACCATCAAGTGAGAAGAATCACGGAAGGTAACAAACAAAAAGAAAAAAGACAGAAATAACATACAGTCAACAGTTAATTAAATAAGAAAAAAGTTACACAGCAAGAAGATACAACATAATAACTATTTACAATTAAGATTAATTAATACATAAAACAAACATCGTGCTCTAAATCGCTGTATCGATCCGGTCCGACCATATCTTGGCTGAGCATTACAGCTGTATATACTACTAGCGGCAACGGTGGCTACACTAACTAAAAAGCAATGTCAGACCAAACCAATATCGAGCGTTCATTAAATCTACGTTAAAAAATCTTGTAAGTCAAGTAATCATAGTGAGCAACTTTTACTATGGGACCATCCCCGTAAACGCGGAAAAAAAATTCATTGTTTCATACATTTGATTCATGTTGAAATTTCCTATGGGAGAGTCAATTTTTTTTTCGTGTTTTCGGGGTTGGTCCTATAGTAAAAGTTGCTCAGTATGACCTAAACATTAATGGGTCTCTTTCTTGGCCTTTCGTTCTGATACATACTGTATAATTAAGGCAAAGAATTATTCAAAATATTAAATATTAATTCACACTATATTTCATACTATATTTTTTTTCGCATAATCTAAAACTTTTTACCCATTTTTGATCACAACAGGGACACAAAACATAAAAATGATTGCCCTACGAGTAATAAAATAACAATAAAAACTTTGTTGCATGCGTGAAGGCTGCTAAAACACAATTGGTTACAGTATAAACAAGGCATAAACAATATAAACCTGCTGAAATAATGTTCGGTAATTTCGGTATCTAGTTTATTGCCTACGTGTTGCGGTTTGACGATCGAACGAACTCCAGTAAATAGAGGGCCTACCGCGAACCACGTTCGACGTGCTGCCTCTCTGTCACACTTGTAAATTCGTACGTAAGTGTGACAGGGAGGCAACACGCCTCGGTAGGCCCTCAAGGTGGTCCTTATTTCGTCGATGTTGAATTTTTCTACGGTGCACCCGCTTAATGTAATAGAATCTACCACTAAACCGATGTCATTTTTTTCCAAATTGTATATACATTATAGGGGTCACCTCTGCACTTTGAAAATGGGGTCCCTCCATACAAAATGTATTGTATTTTTTTCTATTTTTTACGCGGCGCCGCGCGGCGGGCCCAAGGCGTTCGCGTTCGCAACGAGATCGCCCACGTAGGACAGTTCTAGGTATACAAGGATTGATTCACCACGCGCCGCATCACTTCGCTTCGCGTTCGCGTGTTGTTCGCCTACGTAGTACGCTGCGTAATGGTAACATTCCATTTCTAACCGCAGCTGCACTACCGGTACTGGACGCGTCGCTGTCATTGTCAATTTCCGTAGTAAAATTGACAGTAGTGCAGCTGTCGTTGGAAATGGAATGTTACCCTAATGCGTCTGTTTATAAAACTCGACAGGCCTGATCAGATAAATTATGTTTCATCCCCGTCTTACAAATACATTTATCAAAATGACAGATAAAGATAAACGATTCATACCTAATTCAGGCCAGTAACGCGTTTATGAATAACAGCGTTAGCCTGTGCAACATACGATGTTTTATTTCAAGGCATAGACTAGGAATCCTTTAGACGGAGCTTAGAGCAATTATTTCATGAAACCGATGCTGCCAAAAATACAAGGGTGCGGGGGACGAGATGAGCGAGTCCCGTGCCGTGATTGGTCCGTTCAAAGACACGGCGTCACACAAAAACACTTTGACTCGAAAATGGAGTAAAACTACCGTAATAGGTATATTTGTGGCAGAGGGAGTGCCGCTACTATGCTCAGTCTCGAGGATGTCTTGTCTGTGATCAAGTCTAGTATATGAGCATACTTATATAAGCAACAAACAAAGGCGGAAAAGAGTTCCCCCATTGCTTGGACTAATTTGCCCCGTAGGGGTAATAAGGAACCATTCCGGGCATGACATTTGCCCTTCGCTGAGGGGCCTTAAAACTTTATAAGGGTCAAAATGTCGAGGCTCAAAAGATTTGAATGCTAATAACATTGTGCGCGGGACTTTTAAATCAACAAAAAACCAGCCGCTGACTAACCAAGTCAAATCCTAATCCAACTAATAGAGAGTTAGAAATAATAGGCTTTTAGTAATAAGTATTTATATTTATTAGAGATGCACCATCGGACTTTTAGACGCACGGCCGGTTTCCATCCTTACTTGGTAGATATTCCGCCAATTCGCACTAAGCGCTTTGCTTCTACTTTCCTTATGCGCACTGCCAAGGAATGGAATTCCTTGCCGGCGTCTATATTTCCGTGCTCTTATAACCCGGCAACCTTCAAATCAAGAGTGAACAGGCACCTTCTGGGCGAGCTCGCTCCATCGTAGGCCACGTCTACGCCTCGGCTAGTCTGTGGCCATGAGTAAACCCATGCATAATAAAAAAAAAAAATGCAACGGATAGTTGTTTGGCCGGATACGGATACCGGATATTCGGCATGATCATCGGCCGAATATCCGGTATCCGGCCGCCGAATATTCGGCCAGCGGAGCTATACCTACATTCCGGTTTTTCAGGTGCGCAATCTGCAGGTTTGACCTGTTTCTTAGTAAACGTTCCTGCGGACTCATTTCTAGGTTCGAAATGAGTGCGCGTGCAAGTCAGTGGAATGATTAAATTGTTTTAAAATAATAAACAAGTACGATTATGACCATGTCTGTTTCTTTAATCCAATTTGTTTACTCCGAAATCAAGCAATGTTACTATCCGGTATCCGGCCGGATAGTAGGTGACTATCCGGTATCCGGCCGGATAGTAAAATAATAGCCGGATAGGCCGGATATCGGATAGTAACCGAATATCCGGTACATCTCTAATATATTTATCAATCCAATGTGGCGGCATGGCGGTTAGATTCGTGTCGTGCGACTCTTAAGATTTATTATAATCCGTGCCGTATCGTCATGTTCATGCATAGATATAAACTATGGATGAGCGCATGCATACGAATTGCCTGTTGCGAGCTTCATGTCAGCAAAAAAGCGCCATCTGTTACACACTGCGTACAACTACGTGAGCTCGACTCTCGCGATAACTTTGTACGGGCGTACAAGGCTTGTTAAGTTTATTCGCGGTTTATATCAGAGGAGCGTCGAATAAGTTTATGGTTAATCAAAACGATATTTATTGTATTAAAATGGGCGAACTTATCCTTCTAAGTTTCCGTTCTTCTACGTTATTTCGTGATGTCATTATCGTCTCAGGCGGCAATGCAATATTTTAAACATTCGCGCCGTGCGGTGTGCCGCCCTGTGTAAAGGCTCCTCTTCACGTTGGGCCAACGCCAACGCCAACGAGAGACGCATTTATGCGTTAGAAGGAGCAAGTGATATTGCTATCTCATTCTACCGCATGGCTGCGTCCCTCGTTGGCGTTGGCGTTGGCCCAACGTGAAGAGGAGCCTTAAGCCGGCTCTGTCAAGGTCGACAAGTTGGCCGAGCTACTAGCTACAGCAGTACAGTTCGATAAGTACCTCCCGAGCTTTCGCGGGTAAAATGCGGCGAACAACTATTTCTGTCAGTTTCTTGTTTGCAAAACAGGTAGAGTAAAAAAGAAGGAATCTATACAGCAATACAAACTAACTAACTATTTTGGCTCAGTGATCCAAAGAGAATCTTGGCCTCCGAAACGAGAGCGTGCCACCTGTCCACAAACATGATGCAAAAATATAAGTAGGTAATGGAAAGTAATAAATACAGCGATGTGAATTAATCGGTGTTTGAAAATGCGCGCTTTGTTCCTAGCGCTCACCTGTTAAATTTTTTTGAGTTTTACCTACAGTTAATTAAAAACTTATACCTGACAAGAATTAATATACTAGGTACCTAAGTCAACGAATAAAACAATAACAAATACTTGATCTTGTTATTTTGAATGTTTTTAATAATTATGTAAAAGAAACGGGAACAAACTCTGTAAGTCAGACAATAGGTACTTTAATTTCGGTAATTATATCCGGTAGGTAATCAACTAATCATATTTAAGTAAATTTACCTATACAAATCACGCATTATGCATTTCTACTTCATAATAACTTCCAAAGAGAAATGACGTCCTTACAAGGTTAATGCATTAGCGCTATGACGTACGAGCGAACATCAGTTGCGCGTGAGAATGAAATAAAATTATCGTTTAAAATTGGTTTTAAGCAATAAATAAACCTAATTGGAAATTACTTACCGATGATATGAGGTCCCATTTTTTTTCTTATACTTCCTATAATGGTTTTTGCACCCTTTTACAACGCAATAAGGCATTTTTGTGTTATGCTGCGTGACAACTTTCTACTGCGCAATTCGCCACACGACTGAGCGCCGGGGTGTGATAAATGCAAATATCACACCCATGTAGCGGCCCCCTTTTTAGTGCTCGTTAGCCGCGTCCTTACGAAGTAATATATATGTCCATGTGTTCATGTATTTTGCAAGTTTTCGCCACATCAGTTAGTTTTAGCAAAGAACCCATTTTTAGTGAAAGCGTGAGCTTGTATAATGATTAGGTTACCTGTAGTACAGTCGCACTCAGATATATCGGCGCGGCTAAAGCGCTCACAAATATCTGAACACGCCTGTATTGTCAGGGCGTTAGAGTGCGTGTTCAGATATTGTGAACACCTTGGCCGCTCCGATATATCTGATGACGACTGTGCAAATAACGAAGGTAAGGGTTATTATTTTTCACATGCTTACGAAATATTAGGTACAATCAACATCAATAGTACCTACCGGATGAAACAGTGCCACAAAAGTCTATCCATCCATCCATCCTGAATTTTGTTATGTTTAAAGCGTGACAAGCAACGTCAATCACAATAATCATAGCGTCCATTGAAGATAATAGAACAGAATAGAATAGAATAATTTAGAATACCTAATTTGTTGAGAAAAGCCTTATTGATAATGTTACATTGTGCGTGAACTTTTACATTTTACATACATTGTTACGTGCGCCTGAATTAGGAATATAATCCTGTATCTCAGGCAAAGAGATAATATTCTGAAATAAAGAACAATAAAGAATAAATAAATTAAAATCATGAACATAGAGACATAAATATGTAGGTATTGAATTATCTTACACTTAACCTACAACTAAAAAGGGACTAAACAATGTTGTTTAGTCCCTTTTTAGTTGGTAGTTGGTCACAAAACCACTCGCAACAAAAGTCGTAACTTCACCAGTAACAGCTTTGCTTAATAAAAATCCCCTTTAAATCCGGATTTTCCGGACCGTGAATTAACAAATCCGGAATTTCCAATCACGGCCGGATTATAGCATTGTTAAACCAGAAATGGGAAAAGAATTCGAAGCCAGGTATTAGGAAATTATTCGAGGCGGCTGTAGAGATGTGCCGCTTCGGGGTTTCCCAGAAATATTTCCGGGAATTATCTGAATTCATAATTTTATAACTTAGTTCGTTTTTAAGATATTTTGCCTTCTTCTTATAATTTTAGGATAGTTTTACTCATTGTTATTTATATTGCTGTGCATACTTATTTTGGATGGCATTTGTATATTATAAAGCCTACCACTTTTATTGTAATCATGTGTTGAATGTTGTCTGTATAGTGTTATATTTTTAAGTGCAGTAGATCCAACCAGCAGATTTCAAAAAATCGTAGACTTTATTAGATCTCTATATGGTTGCCAAAAATTTGATTAGCAATTTTGAGGCATATATCAATTTCAAACCTGATTCCTCGACTTTCGCGCGATAGAAAAAAAATCACAAACATAGGTCCCAAACGCAGCTTAAAAATATCACTTTTCACACAAGCTAAATTATGAAAATTGCTTTAAAAAATCCTCAATTTTATTTTTAAGTGAACTCATTTATTCCTTTTCTCTTGTGTAGGAAATATTCCCGGGAACAAACAAAATTTTCCCGCGGTACATCATTATTGAGTAAACAAACTTAACGATCTGCCGTCCCAATTTGCACCTTCTCTCTTTGACAATAAAACGCTATTTCAATGGATAATTCCGTTTAAACTTACCAATAATTTCCAGTAAACGATGTGAATTAATTCCGCAGCTGGTATTGCATTATCGTACAAACAGCAACCTCCGAACTGGACCTAGTGGACCTTATTACAAAAGGCATAAGGTCCACCGATGTATTTAACTGTGTGCGCGATGGTACAGGCCAATTCGAACGTACATCTGACATCAAACAGATATTTGAATCATATTGAAATCTTATCACTGTACTTTTTTAGTTCTATCCGATTAATTAAATAATAATTATGTAAAAAAATAACCGCTGTCTGCGTTTTTCTAATAATTATTTGGTGCTTTATTTCATGGAAGTGTTCGACGGTCGTAAAATCCACGACGGCGCGTGGTCACTTGGCTTGGCTTGGTGGTTTGGAAGTGGTGGAGGGTGGTTGGTTGGCTTGGACGCTTGGTGGTTTGGTTGGTTGGTTGGTTGGTTGGTTGGTTGGTAAGACTTTAAGACACTCACATGTAAGCGAGCCAAGCGTCATCAGCCCGAGATCTGTTCGCCACGGGCACACTTTACCTGCCTGTTTTGCGGTCGTGGTTGCCGGTCCCGTATTGGCCAGCCATGAACAACGTTATCGCCCTGCCTGACACTGTTTACATGAATAGTCAGCAATAGACTAATTTATCATTCAGCCAACAACCCTAACTATTAGAGCAAAAACAAGAAGCAAATAGCGACACGTTATCAAACACACATAAACAATTGAACAAATAAACAATTCTACAAAGCATTTTCACGCACCGCCGACTATCAAACGACCCATTTGGCTCTTCATGAAAAAACAACCTTCACTACATTGGAATACATCTCAAATTACAACGCGCGTTCTCTTTTAAAGGCAGCTCACTGAAAAAGTAAAGCGTGGTATGAATAAAGTATCGATACGAGCGTGAATAGAGAAATGGATGGGACAAACTTACTCGATTTTAATGCATTAAGCGCATTGACATGCCTATTATATCTAAGGACTGGCCTTAAAGTGACATTCCATTTCCAACTGCAGCTGCAATACTGTTCATTTTACTATGGAAACGCGTTGCTGTCATTGTCAATTTCCATAGTAAAATGAACAGTATTGCAGCTGCAGTTGGAAATGGAATGTCACTCTTACGGGCACTAAAAATGGTAAAAGTTCAGCGGTGTCACTCACGAATTCGAGCCAATCGTGCAGCCTTTGATTTGACAGCTTTGGACCGTTCCTTACGTATTTCTATTTCACACTTTCTTCAGTATACTTAGGAGATATCGATAAGTATTGTCGTCCAAATTGGAATTGAACGTTTACTCGTCAAAATTAGAATTAAAGATCCATTAAGACTTCCAATTACGAGTGTTAACACTTCAGACAGACTACGTAAAAACATTTCAAACGAGCGAAACTCAATCTTACATCGATGTCAGAAAGTCTGCAAAAAGACTCAACTTGTTTCGCATCATCCCTTCAGGTAATAAAACGTAGTCCGAATTCTAAATTACTAACGCGCCGTGAATACCGAGAGGCTGATTCACATTTAACAATTTCTTATGGTTTTGATACGACCTGACGATCTTGGTGATAGGCGCGCATATCACGCGCGACTTTCACTTGTTTTAGCATGAAAAATCAGCCTGAAGGATCTTCAAAGTGGCTGTTGTGTACATGTTTCACTGTTAGTGCTTGAAAATTGAGACGTAGGCTCTCCGAAACATAGCCGGTCTGGCCTTAGTGGGTAATGACCCTAGCCGTGCCGATTGGTTCCTGGGTTCAAATTCCGGTAAGGTCATTCATAAACACACATATTTGTTGCTGAGTCATGGTTGTTTTCTACGTATTTAAGTATTTATATATTACATATATTATACTAGACGGGCCCGCAGCTCCGCTCGCGTAAATGAAATAAAGAGTTTGTCTTATGTTTAGTTAAATACCGATATTATTATGTATTGAACCCTGCCAGGGTTTATAACTGTGATAGGGACTTCTTATTTGTAACCGATATTTGGATAACTTAAGTCGCAAATTTCTATACATACAAAATTCTGTATATTAAAATTATGTGATTTGATAAAAGGCAAGATTGTATTTTTTCATCTACGTAGGTATTTATTTAAAACTTGTTTCAACATAAGATTATGGGGTTGCATTTGAATTACGCATCATAGGGAGGGGGGAAGGAGTAGGACCCCCCCCAACCCATCCCCAAAGTTAGGAAATCAATAGTTACCACGAAAATATATATTTTTATTTTTTGAGGTTATGTTCAATAATACAACCAAAGCGTACGAAATGGTAATCAATTTGGAATTTCGTATACATATTTTTGAGCACTTTATCCGTATACATGTCTTTGAGCACTTTGTCCGTATACATGGTTTTGACCACTGTATTTCTTTTTTGACAGCGAGTCGGGTGTGTTGTGAACGCAAGATACCTAACACTCCTCCTCGCTTCGCTCGTCGTCGTACCTGACGGTGACTCTGGCACTGTATTTCGTTTTTGACAGCGAGTCAGGTGTGTTGTGAACGCAACTTCAAACACGTATAAAAAAACTACGCGTCTCCTAGACACAAATCGGGTGTCATTTGAAAGGGGTGACCAACCCCTATAAAATGCCACCCTTCCGGGGCCCCTCCCTATAATGCGTGATTCAAATGCTAACCCAAAATTATTATTTAGCCCAATTGCAAACACGTTCATTAGAATAATTTCCGCCTTAAGACGAATATGTACGACCACCGCCCATAAATCGCATTTTCATACAAACGTAAATAGTCCCCATTTCCCTGTCTGGATATTGACATTACTTACGACGGCTACGGTGACGCAACGACCGAAAATGAGTCCTGGCTTTCGACACCAGATCACACCATGTTTCCCGGTCTTGCGATAGCTCTCGCCAGTCGCCATGGCCGAGGTTGATCAGATCTTGAGCAACCCTTGAACTCCAAAATATCTGAGCATGCACTTTAACTACATTATAATTTACATTGTTCAGATATTTGTGAATACCTCAGCCGTTCCGATATATCTGATGGTGACTGTTCAGCAAGAAGAAAAAATCCTACCTGGTCGAGTCGTATCGTATTACGCGAGAAAACAGTTCCCGAATTGGTTATATCTGTAAAGTCATTAAAGTATAATTATCACACACATTATTACGGTCACTATCCCTTGAACTGATGGGTTCTCTGGCCCATCTCGGCAGCCCGTTCCCCGGACGAATGGCAATGTTTGCCGAAGCCGTGAAAGTCAATCTGAATAATATAACTCAAAAAGAAATTTAAAACAATAACATACAAATTATTAACACGATAATCATACGATAATATTAATTTGATTGATACCTATGTCATAAATGGCATAAGTCACTCGTATGGGCTATGTACTAAGGTTGAGGTTGGCAGCACTTTTTATTTTACTTCGTGTAAAAAAACTCAGAAATACCTGTATACCAACATGACGAACATAATTTAGTTTACTTTAACTTACGGATTTTTTGGTCTAATCTGTAGCCCCGCCAAACGAAAGCAACCGAGAGTTGCCGAGAGATGGCCGAATAAAGTTATTTTGAAAATTTAATTTGCTTATTGTAAATTAAATACGCATCGAAAGCGATAAATTTTACGTTCTAGTTCTATTCTCATATTTAGATAATAGATTGGAACAGTTTTTTCTTATCATACGTGCGTCGTATTCGAGAAACGTGTCAAAAACTTTTTTAGAAATTTGTAAGGCGCCATCTCGCTTCTTCTCTCGTTTTTTATCCCGTTCTGGTTTTTCAATTTTATATATATGATTGTTGTCTGAGTACCCACAACACAAGCCTTCTTGAGCTTACTGTGGGGCTTAGTCAATTTGCGTAAAAATGTCCTATAATATTTATTTATTTACATGTCGCACGATAACTATTAACTATTAATAACTAAATTTGACCTTCAAGGTCGTATCAAAATAAGATCAAAATCGTAACTGTACAAAATCCAAATCAGGTTCAGGGATGCGAAAACCGTAAACAATCTGAAAGTCGACACAGCACGAATCGTAAACCGGGCATCTGTTTGCCCCTCCATACGTGACGAGAATCGCTAAGGCGACTTTAAACTCTTTACAAAAGGTGAATTTGGGTTCCGTGATTATAATTCATAAATTTAAATTATGTAGAACCCTTAAATAGGGTTGGCACTCTATGTATTTGACTGACCCATTCAAATACTTAAATAAGTATTGACGGATGCAAAATACGTCAAAATAATGTCGAACGATATACATACGTAATATGGATGTCGGCGGCCGATCGTAAGATCAGGCAGATCGTAATGTTCCTGTGTAATGTTTTATATAGGTAGGATAGGTTTGTTAGGTTGCTTCAGATGCCCAAAGGGCAAACTGCCCAGAAATAGGAGCCCCGCGTAAGTAATCCGACTTTACGGTACTGGACTAGGTGAACGAATGTATCGTGTGCGTCCTCAGTTCGCCTTTCAGAGTTTTATATTGAAAGAAACAGCTTGTAAATGTGCCCCGTCGGCCATTGTTTCTGCCGATTGTTTTCAGCCCGATCGTAAAAGAGCTTTACGGCACTTTTGTGACAGTTCCGTTCGAAAAATAACGGGGATATTTGGAGAAACGGTTTTAATTGGACCGTATTGAGACGATTTATTGAGAATACAAATAAATATATGTACCTACTTACTAAAATTAATATGAACTATTTTAAAATGTCGTCTTTGAAAGCATCTTCCAAGTTAAAATCAGATAGCCGTTAGAATCTGAGGTTAGAACATTTAGATACAGTCATGTTTCAGACGTACATATAACATATAACTATAGTCAGCATTTAAAATAGATAGTACTCTACATCTCGGTCGTACTTACTGGCATATTAGTGCGTGTATAGAAAGGATGTAAGTCGTGGTAGTACTCTTCTAGATACTATGATAATGCTTTGGTTATATCTGGTCGTTAGCATTTTTTCGTCAACAACTGTTCCCGGAAATCCCGGGCATCAATCCCGGGCTAATGCCAGTAATTAGAGAATACCCACTCTGTATATGTATATGGCGCCCAAACCCGGCCAACTTTGACCAAAGTGCGTAATAGGAGTTGAAAAATTATATATGCAAAAAAAGGTTCAATTTACGAGATAATTTACCTAAGCCGCTTACAAAAAGCTGGTATTAAGCAGAATTGAATTATTTAGGTATAGAAAAACAACTAAGGGAATAGGTACATACTTTTTGCGATAACTGCAAATCGGCTCAGCGAACAAGAAAGTGTAATGTAGCATATTCATGGCTTGGTTAAATTTGGAATAAAGGCAGCACCTACACTTAGGTATTTCGTATACCGGGTGTGGCCTGTAACACGAGCAAATAATTAAAACATAGATTGTACTCCTCAAACGGTGACACTTTTGTTCAACGACTTTTAAAAATTATGAAGTATTTAGACTCCCTATTTTTCGTACAACATAAATATTATCTTCAATGGACGCCAACGCCACGCCATTTCATTGTGTGTGACGTTGATTGTCAAGCCTTAAACATAATAAAATTTGCAATACATTGCGTCTTTGAATAAAGTGTATTAAAAATCAAACTACAAGTTATTTTTTAAAGTCGCTGAACAAATGTTGATCAGTATGAGGAGTACAGCCTACAGTTAAATTTTTTGCTCATATTACACGCCACACCCGGTATGTAGGTACAGAATAATAATATTACCTGTTTTCAGCCTCCAGACACGTTTTTGTGCTTCATATTGAGCCATAAACACCTGAAAATACTTCAGCCTCAAAATTTGCTATATCAGTATCTTAAGAACCCTTTTAAGAAAATTACAAGATCCTCAGGGCCCGATTCGGATTTTGAAATAGATCTGTTAGATATATTTCAGACATCACCAAAATACGATAACGATAGGTTTAAGATCTAACCTGTCAAATTTGACATTTGCGCGATACTGGAGATACTCTTGAACGATTTCCACAGGATATGACTTAGAGATCCAATTCACATCTAATAGATATCTTTATCTAACGTAAAAGTGACATTGGTTGCCCGAATTGCGCTGCAAAAGAGAACTAGTTGATATCTAAACTATAACGTATCTAGAATGGATCTAGTACGTGTCGTCTCTTGTGAATATCTTGAAGTTCGAATACAGCAGTATGAAAATTAGTATTACAAAGTACACAAAATAGGCATTGCGACCCGGTTTTTTAGCGTTTTCATGGACTTTCTAATTTCAGGATTTTCGCAATCTTTGTTAAGAAGCTTTGTGGTTTAGTATAATTCGTTAATTTGAATTCTAAATATAAATCCTACCGCCGGTAAATATCGTTTTTTGTGGAACTTGTAAATTAAGCTGTGAAAGACTCTCGGAACGTTTCATTGTTCAGTAAGCGTATTCAGGTTTTTTTTAACATAACATCAACGTGTCACGTTCAACGTGATATCATTTTTAATGCGTCACTATCACACAAATATCAGCAGTTTCATTCCTATAGCCTAAGCCTAGTTTCAGCACAAAAACAATTATGCGAAATGAGTTTTATGCGTATTAACATTACATTAGGACAATCGATTATTATGGGACCCAATGTAGACCCTTATTTGTTACTATCGTATGGGATACCTACTTCAAAAAAGGAGCTTAGATGTTTCTAAAGAGTAAGGAGTACGCGTATGTTGTCATGTCACAAGCATCCGTACTAAAACAACCACATACCATAAGGCTGTATTCCTGATTGCCAGTTGCCACCGAGGTAAGGTCTAAGAAACTCATTATTTTGCTATCAGTGCTCGATACCAAAGACATATGACTTCGTATAAAATGAATAAAGTCTAAGGAAAAAACGTACCTCGGAAATCAAGAAAAAGTCATTCTCGGATAGATGCCGCACACACCTTTAGCCTACTTAATCTCAGCTAGATGACGTGACGACACCGTTTCATATTTAACAATTTTAACACATAGATATGAGTGAATGAACATGGATCAAAATGATATAAAAATTATAAAATAATTTATCCATATATATACATTTTTTTAATAAATTTATACGTTTTCATTTTGAGTTTCAGTCGTGTGTTGATAGATGGCAGTAAATTTACTGTGACTACAAAATTCACAATGACAGGACCCCTCTATACTATCTATTCTTTTTGTCGATACCAAATTAAAAACAAACCTATAAATATAGAAATGAAACGCAAACGTCAATGCCTGCAATAAATCAGAACTATCACGATACCATCCATCATGTCAGTACAAATGCATTCGGCAGGCACGTAACCCTAATGAAGAATACATATTGCGTTCGTAGCTTATGCTCTACTTAAAGTTATTTTTAAAATGGCACATTTTTTGAAGTGAAAACTTCTTTAGCGGCGCTGTGCACTTTTTGTGATGGGGAAAAAATGTTAAACTCGCAACAGGTCACGTGACCGACAGATTCGACACATTGAAAATTCGTAAGACGGACACGATTCATAGCGGGCGGTGCGCTCCGTGCACGAAGTGTAGCCGCCGCGAACACTCGAGCCTGAAGAAGGACCCCCGACGGGCCCGAAACATGTCGCCAATAGCGACTAAAAAGTGAGTGAAATAGTTGTCGTCTAAACGATTCATAGCTAATTCAGGCCCGTAACGCGTTTATGAATGACGCCATTAGGGTTCCCCTAGATATGTCGACGCGGAATCGGCAAAATACGATAGGAAAAAGCTTTATGTCCGCGCAATAAGAGCGAAAAAGTCGTCGTTTGGCTCGGCTCGCGACGGCCGACGACGCCGGACGCGTCAACCGGTTTTTCGCTCTTATTGCGCGGACATAAAGCTTTTTCCTATCGGCTTTTGCCGAATGCGCGTCGATATATTTGGGGAGACCCTTAGGCATTAGAAAAAAAAATTAAGTTGGGGGCAGCGAGGGAATGCAGCAATACATTAACTTACCTATCCCCTTATATTCATACAACTTAGCAAAAAAAATGACAAACGATTATCAAGGCATGTCAAAATAAAGTGGCAAACTCATTTTAAAATAGGCAAGCCGGCGTGAATTAAGTATTATGGACGCTGTTGCCAGGGAGGTTTTGGGATTATTACTGAGCAACTTTTACTATGAAACCAACCCCGAAATCGCGAAAAAAATTTACACTCCCATACAAAATGGACCAGCCAAAATGTATGAAACAGGCAATTTTTTTTGGGTTGGTCGCGTAGTAAATGTTTCTCAGTATAATCCCAAAACCTCCCTGGCAACGGGAATGCACCTGCATTTTTAACCAACATGTATAATTACAAAAAATAACATTATTTTAGTAACTACAATTGCTTGGCGATACTAAGTAAGCTAAACTGCAAAACGTAATTCAAGACCAAAAAAAGTAGGAAATGTTGCCACTTTTTTATTAGAGCATCTTGTATTTATGTACCAAAAAAATAAATTAAAGTACCTACTTTTTTAAATCGTAGGACTAATATTAGTAATAAATAAATTATCTTAGTGTGATTATTTATCAAAAGGAATTTATTATTTTACAAACAAATTATTGCAGTGGCAACATTGTCTTACTTTTTTTGGTCTTGAATTACGTTTTGCAGTATAGTAAATGTCCCGGAAATTTTAAATTGTATATTTATTCACATTTGGGTACGTCGTCACGCCTAGCAATGTACAAATTGCAGAACATTCCCAAAAAGCGGAAACGTTCTCGAGAATGTTCTCAGAACATTCCTGCAACATGGAAATTATTGTTTAAACAAGAGAATATACTTGAAATAAAGTTTAAATAGGCATAACTTAAAACTAAATGTTATTATGCATATATTATTGTCTATTACAGTTAGCTATATTGTTGATGTGATAAATTTACCAATAAGTTGCTTAAATTCTCACTGTATATCAGAGAACATTTCGACTTTCGTCAATATTTTCCAAATTTTTTTTTTGTTTCATTAGAATCTAGAGGCCTCTATCTCCCGCCATGCCAAATCTCAGCGCGCTCGGACCAACTTGAAAAAAATTAAAAAAAAAGTCGGCCATTTTGTTTTTTTTTTAATGCAGATTGTTTTGTCTCGGGGCCCTCTATGACATTTGGTCGAGCACCCCCCACCTATCACGCACCGTTTAAAAGTTGCCATACAAAATAAAAGTGGCCAGTTTTCCCGCAATTGTAGCATTTTTCCAAAAATATTTTTTTTATAAGTATCTAGGGGAGCCCGAGATTCCGTGACCAAAATTTCAGCGCGCTAGGACAAAATTAAAAAAGTTAAAAAAAAAAGTCGGCCATATTGAAAAAAAATGGCGGCGTCAAGAACTGCCAGGGTCCCTCTATGACATTTGGTCGAGCACCCCCCACCTAAGTCTGACCGTTTGGCCGGGCCGTCATACATTTTTCTGACCGGAAGCGGACGACCAAAAGTCGGAATTTTCTGGGGGTAAGGACTACACCTAAACTATCGTGAATATTCATGGTATAAACTACGATAAATAAATAAATTGTCGTTCTCGAGAACATTCTCAGAAGTTACCGAGAATTTCTCATGTGGAAAGTTTCGCAACTTTAGAAAGTTCTCGTGCGTGCATTGCTAGACTCACGCCATTTATGTCAATATAGGTACTATACTGGATCCGTCCAAGAAAATAATAGCTCCATCACTCATCGGCGAAACAGGTGACTGTGACATTGATATAGTCCGAGAGACGATACCTACTTACTCATTAAAGATGTTTCAATTTGACGACCGGTCTGGCCTAGTGGGTAGTGAACTAGTGACCCTGCCTGCGAAGCCGATGGTCCTGGGTTCGAATCCCAGTAAGGGCATTTATTTGTGTGATGAACACTAATATTTGTTCCTGAGTCATGGGTGTTTTCTATGTATATAAGTATGTATTTATCTATATAAGTATGTATATCGTCGCCTGGCACCCACAGTACAAGCTTTGCTTAGTTTGGGGCTAGGTTGATCTGTGTAAGATGTCCACAATTTTTTTTTAATTTAATTTGGCGAGGCTGTATGGAACGTTATATTACGTTACTTGTAACGTACCTTAGTATATGAAAACTAAGATGATTGATTTTATTAACCTGATTCCTCAATAATAGGTTACTGATTTTGATTTGATGACTTTTGGTTTATCTATTCTCAAATAAATCTAATAGAGATAAAACTATTTTAACCAAATATACTTAAATCAAAAATCACAACGTAATTACGATCGATATATCGATGAAATTTCGACTTAATATCACTATGATAATGTTCAAATTTCAGTTCGATAAAAGTGAAACATAGAACCCTGTAAGATTGGGCCAGCGATATATCAACAATTAAACATACCTACCACAATAAATTAAACCAAAAAAATATTATAAATATATAGGAATTTTATTAAAAATTTTACGGTATATTTTATTTACATTTACATGATGGCGATGAGAATTCGCATTTAGCTCTCACGCTATAATGGGCCTAGGCTGATGAGGAGCCTTCATACATAAGTTATGAGATTATGCTCAAACAAAATGTTCCCGTAGCGTTGAGTAGTGCCTAATAAGTTTTAAAATTTACATTGCGAGGTAATGTGAATATTGTAGCAGTTGAAAAAAAAATATAGGGTTAATCGTCAATAACTGGCCACCGGTTAATAACTGACCACCTTAAAAATTCGCTGTCTTGGGCGGGACTTGAACCCACGACCACCAGATCGCTAACCCGGTGCGACCATCGTTCGTTGACGTTTCTGCTTGATACAAAATTAATATAGACTAATCTAACCCCCCCCCCCCTACATCTAGCGTCTTTCGAGTGTCGGCGTCTACAACTCTATGGCCGGTGCTCGACGCAACGTCGACGCAAAGAGTGCGCAGCGACGCCATTTTCCATAGCGCTGACCAGACGCCGACCGCGCCGACGCTCGAAAGACCCTAGATGTGGGGGGGCCCTAAAGGTACCTACTTTTACTATACTTTGCAATCTCGTCACGGCAGGCGATGTATTCCCATGGTAATTACAGATTATGAATGAAATCTATATGTATATATCTGTCTACTACCTTTAAACGAGCGATTCTTGTTTATATATATATATATATACATACATATATGTATATATGTATATATATATTTCGGGAATCTCGGAAACGGCTCTAACGATTTCGATGAAATTTGCTATTACGAGTATATGGGAGTTTTCGGGGGCGATAAAGCGATCTGTAGCTAGGTCTTATGTCTGTGAAAACGCGCATATTTTGAGATTTTGTATGTTTTCTCCAGCAAAGCTCGGTCTCCCAGGTATTAAATTTTAATCTTACAAAAATAATAATGTAGCTTCATACTACAAACCCCTACATCCCAAAACCATCATAAAGGTATTCAAAATACATCCTCATTCCCCTTAGAGACCCTTCGGTTGGCCGTTTTAATGCGTCGCTTCACGCACGTTACCCTACCCTTAGACCAGTGTCCCGTGATGGAATTATGAACCTATCATATAATAGAATTTTCGTATGCCGTGGAGGCTTTTAAGTATTGGAGCAGAGACCAGTTGATAATATAGACTTGTTGTCACCGACAATGCGCGACTGGCGGCGGCGACGACAACCATTGGAGCGAGACACAGCGATCGGATATTTCGTTACCCCATATGGTTGCCGCCGCCGTCGGTCGCACAAAGTCGTGGCCGTTACCTAAGGACTGCGCTCGTGGATATTGCATCAGAGAACGTTAAGGCCCCGTAGTTATTCTCTCAGGGCCCGATTCGGATTTTGAAATAGACATCTATTAGATATCTTTTAGACATCACCAGCAAGATACGATAACGATATGTTTAAGATCTAACCTGTCAAATTTGACATTTGCGCGATTCTGGAGATACTCTTGAACGATTTCCACAGGATTTCCACGTGTCGTCTCTTGTGAATATGTTGAAGTTCGAATACGGCAGTCACTCTCATTAATCGTAATTGTGTGTAAGATTGTCGCATAATATTAATTTATTTATAGGTAATTTAATTTATAGTTCGTCAAATCAATTTGTCAGATCAGTGAGAACAAGAAAAACTATACTCATCCTTTTCTTTTGGGTGCTAGTACTAGTGTTTAAGACAAAGATAGTATGGTTCTCTCTGTCTATGATTGAACTTAGACAGTCCTTTGACAAACCAAATTACACCATAAACCATATACAACTAAACCTATTAGAAATTAAAACTTATACCTAAACATACTCGATCTTATCAAATCAATAAATTACATTAAAATTAACTAAACTAAACTAAACTAAATAAAGCCACAACCAAGAACTTAATCAAACAACCCGTCCCGCGCCCTTCCAGAAGCAAAGGAATAATTGAATTGTATTAAATGTTAGTTAAATAAATTAACTCATAACTTTGACAAACTATATCCTCCTAAGGCCCAGCCATACAAATGAAAAACCCATAATTTGCCACAACAATTTGAACCTTTAGGGCAGGGAATAGAGTTGATTTTGCTTTTGTTTGAAATTTGGACGAAACAAAACAAATGCGACTCCGTTCCAATTGAATATTATTTAAATTTCATCGAACTGAATAAGTACTTTAGGTAGGACCTTGGGCCTTAAGAGGATATTATCAGTTTTTATTATGAATTCGTCTTTGATTTTAGGGTTGTGTCGGTTAGTTGTACCACGCGTGAAAGGAGATGTCATTGTATTGGTGCCTGACGGTGGTCTCTACATTACGAGTAGGTGCAGGTCACGTTGAAAACAATGACGACATGCCAATCGCTATAGTTGGTTTTTAGCATTAGATAGGAGGTAAACAAACTTGACATGTCTTTCTATTAAAAAATATTGAAAAAAGGTTTAATAATTACTATATATTACGTATGATAGCAAAAGTATGTAAAAAATCGTATATGATTCATAATTCCAACATATTTGCTGTGACTTATTTTTAATGGTGACCTTCGTTCTAATGCTAAGAAACAAAAAAAACTAACGCTCCGTAGCGAACGAAACGCAACTGTCACTGTCACACTAATATGGAAGAATGATGATAGGGAGTTACAAAGCGATTCGATAGCGAAGCGTAAGCGATTGTTACCTTGGCTAGGCCGCCATCCTTACCTTACTCCACTTCGGATGCAAGGTACATTTAAAGCATAATTTTAAGTACATTTTAAGCATATTCTAATTTAATAGCGCCATCTAGTTTTATGATTTTTGAACATTTTCTAAATGCTAAAACGTAAAGACATCCCCCTTATTCATAAACGCGCTACAAACCTCACTTAGCTTATAATGGCTGAATTTTTAGCTTATAATCGTTTATCTTTGTCTGTCATTTTGACTTATGCATTTGTAAGAAAGGGAGAAAACATAATTGAACTAAATCAGGCCCGTAAAGTTTTATGAATAAGGGGGTAAATACATACCTTCATAATAAAGAAAATGGATATATTCAAAGCTAAATTCTATTTATCACGTTAAAAAAAACCGGGCAAGTGCGAGTCGGACTCGCGCACGAAGGGTTCCGTACCATAATCCAAAAAAAAAGAACAAAAAAAGCAAAAAAGAAACGGTCACCCATCCAAGTACTGACCACTCCCGACGTTGCTTAACTTTGGTCAAAAATCACGTTTGTTGTATGGGAGCCCCATTTAAATCTTTATTTTATTCTGTTTTTAGTATTTGTTGTTATAGCGGCAACAGAAATACATCATCTGTAAAAATTTCAACTGTCTAGCTATCACGGTTCGTGAGATACAGCCTGGTGACGGACGGACGGACGGACGGACAGCGAAGTCTTAGTAATAGGGTCCCGTTTTACCCTTTGGGTACGGAACCCTAAAAAGGTTACAAATTCTTGTTAACCTATGACTGCCACACTAGGCTACGTGTGTCTTGTGGAGTCAGACTGAAAACAATACTAAGAGCCAACAGGAGTGGTCATTTCTCCATACAAACGTACTCGACTGTTTCCTCCGTGGATTTTGATGCTAGAGCAATGATTTTTTCAACACAGATTAATATTGTCAATATCTGTGACGGACCGTTTTGCTTTTATTGATATTTTTGTTTTTTAAGGCGCTAGAGCCCTTCAAAAATGGCCAAAATGGCCTCATTGACTATGCAGCAATGAGAGGCGTAGTATTCAAAACTGATATCAATTAGCCAAAAAAGCAAAACGGATCGACATAAATAATTTCATAATCATTTATATTTCCAAATTTGGTTAACATTGGTTAAGTTTTGGAGGAGGACACAGTCGAGTACGAAACCTCAATTTTTGAGATTTTTACGCAGGATTTTTCGCCTTGTCCTTATTGCACTAGTTTTAGGAGCCGCTTCCGTTAGCGAGACGGGTATATTTACCTAAAAATTTAAAACTCAGCTCCTGTTTCGTCTTAGTTACATCCTATGCTGAACTTTTAGTTTTCTAATAAGTATATAAATGTGTTTAACTTTATTTCCGACATTTTGACAAGGGTTCCACTAGTCAAGGTTGCGGATAACTGAACCCAAATAAAAGTCAAACAGAGACGGGTTAACTTGTTTTGACTGGCCTACAAAAGTTTGTAAAAACCGGTCAAGTGCGAGTCGGACTCGCGTTCCAAGGGTTCCGTACATAAGTCCGAGTCACGCTTGACTGCACATTTCTAATAGGTTTTCCTGTCAGTCATCTACAAGGTAGGTAAAGTACTATTTTGTGTATTTTATTTCAAAATTGTAAGCCCAGTAGTTTCAGAGATAAAGGGGGGGGGGGAATGGTCGGACAGACATACAGACGCACGAGTGATCCTTTAAGGGTTCCGTTTTTTTCCTTTTGGGGTACGGAACCCCAAAAGAGAGGTTAGGTACACATCAATAATTTAAACCTCCCACACACGTGATTTTCTCTTTCCTTACTAAAAATGTAACGAAAATAATCGACAAGAGTAGGTAGTCTTACCACGACTGCCTTAGCAGTGTCGAACTGACATACCGAAAATGGGGTGAGTAGGGATTGCGAGGAGAGTCGGGTTATGAATGGGAAGAGAAGGGATGACAGGGGGGTGAGATGGTTTTTAAAGGCTACTGCTACCTAAATAATATATTCCTATTATAAATGGAGCTGTTGTGATATGCATAATAAAAAAAACGATTCAACAACGTTTCCAAAACACCTTTTTTATGAAATCCCATCTCACCCCAACTACGAGGGACTACAGGAGAGGGGGATTTTGTGTTTATCGTTAAAGTTATGAAATGGAACTACCTAAAATCATAAAAAAAAACTAAAATATGTACAAACGGCTGGAACATTTATTAATAAAATTAAGTTTGCATGAAATGTAAAAATAAAATGTTATCGAGGTTTGAATGTCAGTTTTGTCCCTACTCACCCCATTTTACGGTACCTAATTCTAAAAACCAAGTGAAGAAATCACGAACAAGACAGCCAGTCATCAGACATGCCCATTTCACCAACAATGAGCTTATTGAAATGAATCCTTGATAAGATTCCATTTCCCTTTTTGCTATGTAAGCGAAATTATAATGAGCTTAACGGTTTTTAGAAACGATAAACGGATTTGAAATTGAACCCTGGCTCGTACCAATGAGTATTTCGGAACTTATGTACGAAATATCATTTGATATTTACCAGTCGCTTTTCGGTGAAGGAAAACATCGTGAGGAAACCGGACTAATCCCAATAAGGCCTAGTTCCCCCTTTGGGTTGGAAGGTCAGATGGCAGTCGCTTTCGTAAAAACTAGTGCCTACGTCAAATCATGGGATTAGTTGTCAAGCGGACCCCAGGCTCCCATGAGCCGTGGCAAAATGCCGGGATAACGCGAGGAAGAAGAAGAAACGGATTTGAAATTGGAAATATGCTTAGGGCTCATTTAGACTCGATACGATTTTAGTTACATTGCGGATCATTAAGGTTACATCAATTCAGCCGACCGATCAAATAACGCAATGTAATGAAACTCGCATGCGAGTTCTCGCACCGTCTAAATGAGCCCTTGGGTTTATGCCAAATTATATGATGACAGAAAAAATGTTTATTTTGTTATTTGGGAAAGTGTTAACCTTCTAAGACTAGATTTATAGGTATAACTAGATCCATTTAGAATTAAAATAAAGTAGGTTTTGTTTTTGTAGTTCAATAATCTTACATAACATAACCTTTAAGGCCGAGCCACACCGGCTTGCGTGTGCGTCACGTGCGCGTGTGCGTGCGCTAAAATGTTGGAGCCGCACACGCACACATCACGCAAGTGGTGTGCCATCTCTCATAAGGATCTGTATACTACAATGCCGCACGCGCACGTGCACGTCACGCACACGCAGCCGGTGTGCACAGGCCTTTAGGCCGGTGGCAAAAAGTCATTCGTACATGGCGTTCGACCAAACGTATGAACGGCTTGGATTTGCCGCTTGACGCCGCGCGCCGATTACTGCTGAGGGCCTACCGCGAACAAAGTTCGACGTATTGCCTGTCTGTCGCACTTTTGTATTCGTACGTAAGTGTGACAGGGAGGCAACACGTCGAACGTGGTTCGCGGTAGGCCCTCTGTACATTTTATTCGCCCAATTCCCCTGCATATGCTTTGCAAACGAGGCTTGGTAAAATGCATTGGACATCAAAGGCATGCGTTTCAATTTCGCACGCAAATAAAATAAATAATACCGGGAGGTCAATTCGACCTTTACATTTAGGTAGGTACATTTACGACAAAAGATAAACTCTTTAAAATTACAAAATTTCCCGAGAATAAGCTGAGAAATGCGACCTTTAGAGGAGTACATCCGGACAAACGATTATTTTTGCCCGAGCCAAAACGGAGACCTTCGCTAACGCTCGATCAAAAACGGCATCATTTTTGTATCAAAATGTAAGTGAATTGGTCTCCATGTGTCTTCTTCTACCTAGCGTTATCCCGGCCTTTGCCAGGGTCCGCTTTCCTACTTGCTTTCCTCCACTTTGCGCGATCCTGGGCGTCGTCTCGTGTGAGCCCATTCAATTGGTCTCCATGTGTGTTCCATTTAAATTGCATTTTATCTGGATGATGCAGAAACGCTTTGCAGAGCTTTTTGTGAGCGTTATTAACAAGGGGCTACTGCGATTTAAGCTTTGAACAAAGAATGAGCTTTGGACGAGTGCTTTTAACGAGCTTTTAATCAATTTTACATCCTCGTTAGTTCTTCTTCGCTCCCAATTTCCGGGATAATATTTTATCCACGTAACATCGCCCACAATCGTCTTTATTGTCTGTATAGGGTAAAAACTGGCGAATTGGCCTGATGACAAATTTTGAAATCCCTTTTATTATTGTCGGTACACTTGTACTGGTTCCGAAAAACACAATATTTCAGCTATACTCATAAGAGTTAACATAAATAATTGAATTTTTTTATAGCTAGTTTAAACCACCTCACGCCTCGCAAGCCGTTTGTGACGTCATTAATTAGTTGGTGGAAGGGTGATAGACATTGTTTACATACTTACAGTTACGAATTTTCCCTTGAATCCGAATGATATTGTAAATTCAGCACCATATATTATGATTAGGAATGATAAATACATTACAAACATTAATCACAATAACTCATTTTATACAAAAACTATCACACGGTTGCAATTCAAGATGAATTATTTAGATACGTGCAAATTCTGAGTGAAAATCACCAAGCGCCGGTTTTACTTTTTAATTTTTCATTTTTTCTGGTTAAGACAGACAACATGGCAATGGTAGTTCCATTCAGCCAAATAATTAAAAAAGTTTTTTGGTTAAATATCATATTATCTAGCATTTTATTTAATTAATAACAAATAAATATTTACTTTACATCGTGTAATAATATTTTCTGGACGTAATAAATGTTTAGTGGCGAAATAACATTTTTTTGAACCTCCAAACTCTTTGGCGAGGATGTATGGATTACGGTCAATGAGGTTGTCTATGCTGCTCTAAGAAATACGTCACTCCTTATGTCGCTTCTGATTGGCGTTTCAGTCAAAATGGCTGATTAGAGAATTTTGCACTTTTATTTTATTGAATATATTAATAATCCTAATGTTTATATTTTTTAGAACCATATTAACATATGTTTCTTTTAAACTATTATTTCCATGATTCTTTGTTACTGTCATCAGGCCAATTGTATCACAGGGCGAATCAAGCAAATCTACAAAATCAGGTTTAAGAATCTTTATTTCTCAAGAAGATATAACGAAACTTCGCTTAAATGAGAAATTAATAAATTATACATGCATAATTAACATATTGTTACTATTATATTGGCAACGCGCATGCGACACCTCTGGAATTGCGGGCGCCAATAGAGTACGGCAGCCGATTACTAAAGGGGGGTTGCAAGCTGGCGTGTTATTATATAATAATACCTAATATAAAGGAATAAATAACATTCTATTCTTATTAGGCTTTTTTTAAAGATGTTCAATGATGCTGAGTTACGTATTTCTATTGGTAGACTATTGTAGAGCTTCGGTCCTTCCCGAGTAAAATTTTTCTGACCAAACTGATTTGTTCGCGCTTTTGATAAGGCTAAATTGTTTGAGCGACGGCTGTCCCGTAGGCCTTTTTCGCTGTGAGTTAAGAATGTTATTTGTGAGTGTACTTTTTTATTTATTATTTTATAAATTAAGACACAGGTTTTATAAATATAGTTTTGTTTTAGTGTAAGTATTTTTGTATCGCTATATATTTTAGTTGTAGGTGTAAGATAATCATAATTGAATAATGTTTTTATTAATTTGTTTTGAGTTCGTTGTAATTTTTCTAAGTTGGTCTTAGCTGCACTTCCCCATATCTCTATAAGGTAGTCTAAGTGTGGTTGAATAAGGGCATTATACACTTGTTGACGGATTCGTCGAAATACTGTTTTGAAATCTGAAATAGTTACTTTTGAAGCTGGTGTGATGATCACCTTACTAGTTACTTAAAAATGATAATCACTATACACCTTATAAAAAACAAAGTTCCCCGCCGTGTCTGTCTGTTTGTGTTTGTATGTTCGCGATAAACTCAAAAACTTCTGAACGGATTTTCATGTGGTCACTTATCAACAGAGTGATTCTTGAGGAAGGTTTAGGTGTATAATTTGTTAAGGTTTTGTGTAATTCATGCGAAGCCGGGGCGGGTCGCTAGTATCTTAATAAATCCTTAAGTCTTTACTCTTATTAAAAATTTGGAGGCTACTTAGGAGGCCTTAGCGGTCATAATTCGAGTCAAAAAGGCAATTAAGTGGTTAATTAAATGCCAGAGGTTAATAATGGCCGGCATAATTTTTTGATTCGTTACCATTACATAGATTTATTGACTAAATTAAGAATAAAATTAATCTTTTATTTAATATCGTAATATCTTGCTCTATAAACGATAATTTTTGAATTTTTGGCTATTTATTATTTTCATGTGATAAGGTTGATATTAATCACTATTACCATATTTGAGCCGTTTTCAACTAAAAGGTCACTTAATGTTGTCAATAAGGCTCTATTTCCATATAACTTCAATTTCAAATCAACCTTAACGATAACCGACAATGTGAAATGTGTACCTTTTGGTTGAAAACGTTACATTTATACCATTAATGTAAAAAGTTTACACATCTGTATATTTTATTAAAAACGTATTTGCACTGCAAATCGAAAATAAATAGCTTCTTTAACACGATTGGACATTTCCTTGTCGGACTAAATTGTATGTATTCCCAAATCGAAGCTGCGGGCCATCCAATCTTTCGGAACCCAAATCAATTTCATATTTAACTTAATGATCACATAGACAAGCTAAAAATAAAAACGTTCTTAGTGACGTCCTCCGTTCATTGTAGTTTTTGTTTCACACCGGCATCGGCACACAGTTCAACTTTCGAACCCCACTACTGAAATGATATGTTTAAGCTCTAACCTGTCAAATTTGACATTTGCATGATTCTGGAAATACTCTTGAACGATTTCCGCAGGATATGACTTTAGAGATCCAATTCACATCAAATATATATCTTACTCTGTCTAACGTAAAATTGACATTGCCCGAATTGCGCTGCAAAAGAGAACTAGTTGATATCTAAACTATAACGTATCTAGAATGGATCTAGTACGTGTCGTCTCTTGTGAATATCTTGAAGTTCGAATACGGCAGTATGTTACCTCAGTTACCATTGCCCCCCTTTCCTTCCCCTTCTACCTCGTTTTCCCGTTGAATATATCACAAAGCTTGCACAACAACGAAAACTCATAAATCTGCAGCAAATCTCCAGAATCTCCCCCATAAAACAATCGAAGGAGAGAATTAAATCAACTTAGGGGGTCCATTTACGGTAGGGTTACCACTGTTTAGACGACTACGGTTTCGCACACTTGAATTTTTAGTCGCTTTTGGCGACATGTTTCGACGAAGTGCAGCCGCCGCGAGCACTCGAGCCTGAGGAAGGACCCCCGACGGGCCCGAAATATGTCGCTATTGGCGAAAATTCAAGTGAGTGAAACCGTTGTCGTCTAAACAGGGTTACCACTGTTACCAGTCACGGTAGGTTTTTCTAAAGTACCGGGGGTCTAGCCAAGATGACAATAGTGTATTGAGAAATACCAAACGAAAAGTAAAAATGTATCGGGATGACAGATGCTACGAAAAGTCAAGTGACTATTTCCATACATTATTTAAGTTAAGATTGACGTTTTTTATCGATGATTGTCATCTTGGCTAGCCTCCCTAGAATGCTATCGGAGTCCGGTAGGCAGTCAGCAGACATTATCCTAATGTCACCATAATGCCAAACGGTCTTCGAGCAAAACCGGTTTCCGACACGTCGGAAGACTCGGAAGGGCTCCTTCCTTCCGAGTCTTACGACGTATCGGAAACCGGTATCTAATCGTATCCAAGCGATATCTTATCGTACCAATCGTTCTACCATTTTTAGCGGGGGGAAATGTGCACACAGTCGCAATCTACTATAATCACGATACAAATACTCGTACATAGAAAATGACAGACGTGAAGGCAAATCTTGCACACTCGATCTCTTTTTGTGTACGGACAGGCGTGGCTCACTCCGCGATTTCGTCGCTTTGCTACAGGTAGCTAAAAGCCGTTCGACCCCAATTCTGGGGTTTGCCATAAGCCGCACCTGGCGCTGTCGCCACCTAGCGGCCATATCTGTGTTGATCGTGACAGACGCGTTTTGTTAGAGAGTGGGTTTTCTGTACCTAGTACTATTATTTATTCTGTGGTACGGATGAGTCCAACTCCTCATGTCCTCTCGTGCATGAGAGAAGGCCTGTGCTCAGCAGTGGGACGTATATAGGCTGAAATGATGATGATGATGATGACGGATGAGTCCCACACGCAGTAGTTAGGTTCATGCCCAGTTTGGCATGTGCTTCGGCAGAGGGGAAATAGTGCAAATGCCGACTCCCTTCCCAGTACTGCGCGAAGCAAACGGTCAAGGCGTTAAGCCTTTTAAAGTCCACAGAGATGCCGACTTGTTAACTCCGTTGACAAACATTTCGAGATCGGTTTGATCTCAGTAAGCTCATCTTGAGATTTAGGCACAACTTAGGCGGCGACAGTAACTAAATGTGACGAGCAGACATAGAAGATTTTGGGGCAAAATAAAGTGATTGACTAAATAAAATATCGACATGTCTGTTATAGATGTTACTTTAATAACGTTATACTTACTTAGATATTTATTACATTTTATAAGAAAATAGCTACCGCGAAATACCTACACAACATGTTAAAGAGATACGAGTATATTGTTTGTAATTTTACGTGATTATTTTGAAAAATAGTAAGCAAGAAATTTGAAACCTAAAATCAAAACATTTTTATTTAGATCTGTTTTCCTGGTATATTTCCTATGACTAATCTGTCAGAAATGTCACTTTTGACACTGACAGATCAGTATCATAATTATAATATCAGTATCATATTTGAAACAAATCTAATAACTTAAATTAGAATTGGCCTGTTAATTACACAAGCGGGCAGAACGTTTAATTATAACGTTTTCAACAGTTGAATCCGCTAAGTAAACCGGTTTTTACCGCAGCGGACCGGTTGCGGCCGCTCGGATCTGATTTAGCTACAAACTAAATTAGTTTTCGTGATTTAAAGCCATTGTGGTTATGTAACTATGGATTTATTTGTAAGTATATTATTTGCTACGAGTACGGGTTTTAATCACACTTGCGCGTAGAGAGTGTTAACTTCTACAGGAGTCATTTATAACTAAAAAAAGGATTTTTTTTTAATATGTCGCTTAATCTTGAGATCAGTAAGGAAACTGGAACAGAAAAAAAACTATATTTTTGTAGGTTTTTTATAAGTAGGTATATTTATTATTTTTTTACCATTTTTGCCTCCATTGCAGGTTTATGGTATTTTATAAGAAAATATCCGAATATTAAAATCCACCCATTGCGAATAAACCAAAGGAATGTTTTACGAATAGACAACGTGTCGAAAAATATAACCCGGTCGTTATCGGGCCGGCTAAAAAAATACTTGTTTACCATAAGGAATTGAATTTCCAATAGCCAGATTCATAAAGGGCGGTATTAAAAATGAACTCCCCACCACATTCTTAGAGATAAACATTTATCCTTATGCTGAGCAACAAGGAAATAAGCCTCTAAACTGTTGGGACGGATAAATCAATTTGCGGTAAGCGACACTGCTTGTGTTAAAGCGCGTCACACTGGCCGAGTTACTTATCTTGACAGTTACTCGTACTGTAAATTACTTACAGATAGTAAATTCGTCTTAAGTACCTACAGTATTACCAAAAAGAATAGATAGTCTAGAGAGGGCTATTGTCAAAGTAAACTTTGTAGTCACGGTACATTTACTGCCATCTATCGATACACGAGTAAAACTTAAAATAAAATTGAAAATGTATAAATTAATCAAAATATGGTTACGGATAAATGATTTTAAATTTTTATTTTTCCACACTGACCCATGTTCTTTCACTGATATGTGTTAAAATTGTTAAATATCAAACGGTGTCGCCAATGCCATCTAGCCGAGAATAGGCCAAAGGTATATGGCGCCATCTATTCGAGAATGACTTTTTCTTGACATCCGAGGCACGTTTTTATCTTAGACTTTATTTATCTTATACGGAGTTACATATATCTTTAGTATAAGGTACCCACAGTCCCACACTGCTGTTCAATTTGGTGGAGCAACAATGTAACAACAACCTTTCCTAAATATTTCCTTAGATACTGTTGCGCAGTTTTGCTACTTGTAACACAGTTGCTCCATTAAACTGTGTTGTGGATACATCTTCGAGTAAAAAAAACATTTTTTGAAAGGTAGGTTCAAAAAATGTTTGACCATTTTTAGGATTCCGTATACCTCTGAAGGAAAAAATGCAACCCTTATCACTTTGTTTGTTGTCCGTCTGTCAAGACCCTTTATCTCCGGAACACGTAGAGGTATCGAAAATAAAACCATATACTCAAATCCATATGCTCAGTTCCTTGAAGCTGTGAAAAAATTAAACTTCTAAGTTGACTAAAGTTACGGCCGCTAATGCAGCAAATTCTAGAGTCTAGACTTTGTCCCTCCCGATGGACACATCAACCCAATATTTAATGAGCGGGCAGTCAAAAGACTCAGCCATACACCTCAACTCAACATTCTGTTACACCTCACTCGTACGTTCACTCGCTCCGTGTGAGTCCACCTTTACGTTATTTCTTGCCCGCCGGGATGAATCATACTTTCTGACATTTTATCTGACGCTGTATCTGTCAGTTTTTTTGCAAGACAGTTCTTATCTCAAATCTTTTCCATTTGAGCCTCTCTAATATGGAAGGTAGAGATAAATAAATTAATAATAATAATTTAATAAATCAATTTATGAAAATTTTAAATAAAATTTCAAAAAACTGACAGCGCACTTCACTCAGTCAATAAGGTCTAAATTCATGTTAGTTCCCAGTACTACCTACTAGCGCCACCGGAGAGATTTCGAACTATTCTTTCAACTGACAGCTGGACACTTTTACAACTGTCTTATCATAAAAGATAGCTCTCCTTTACTTCTACACTCCATACTCTCTAACAAGATTCTGAGTTTTGAATAAGACATTTCATTTTGAGTTTGGACCGGTGCGATAAATCGATCTAGCTAGGTCTTATCTCTGGGAATACGCGCATTTTTGAGTATTTTGAGCAGATAAATGGACTCGGAACAGCAATCTAGTGTAGAACTTTCGAATAATTATATAATTATAATGCCTCACCCTTGCGTTGAGTTTATTTTACTTTTCACCGTTCTGAATTAATATGCGGAAAACTTGAAATACACACAATTAACAAAAATAAGTAATATTTTAATTGCTGGAGCATTCCATGAAATGGTACATTTTCATCTAGTTATTTTTTAACAAAATTCTTTATTTATACATATGTCTACGTGTAGGACAAAGTATTGGCCTATTTTGCATATGATTCGCTTACGAAATATTTGGTTATGTCCCGAATTACTATGTCGACTTGCGTATTATTGGGTTACTCATTAAAAAGAAGTGTGTTTTTTTCCTGTTTCATATTTCTTTTTATACAATAAAGTGTCTTAACTACCTACTACTATTTAATATGTAATTAATTCAAAAACATAAATACCCAGTGCACGGCTTAATATTAAATCGTTCTTATGAATGCTACGCTACAGTGCCAATAGTTAAGGGTAAGGGTACTCGTAAAGGGTGTGCCCTTTCGCGAGGGTCCTCAAAGGCCTCCTGAACCCTTTAATTAATTATGGCAATTACTCTCTAGAAATTATTTGTATTCACGAAAATTGGGGGTTTATTTTTTGCATAAAATTTTAGTTTGAAAATTACGTCAGAAGATTTTAACTGATTGTGGCGAACTTAAAATTTATAATTCAACGGGGAAAAATGCATGTTGATATAACGATTACTAATTCTGAATATTCTGATTATGAAAAATATCGTATTCAGAATAAGTGAAAATGGTACAGTCAACAAAACTATTAGCTTAGCAATTTTGCATACAACGATTTAAGCAGGGGTCTGGGAAACTCCGTGAAAAAAGGGGTTCTAAGTTAATCGTTTTAGTTCGTTCGTGAGTTTTGCCACAGAATAAATAATAGTACTAAGTACAGAAGACTCACTCTAACAAAACGCGTCTGTTACGATCAGCACAGATATGGCCGCTAGGTGGCGACAGCGCCACACGCGGCTTATGGCAAACCCCAAAATTGGGGCCGAACGGATGTACGAGTACTTTTAGCTACCTGTAGCAAAGCGACGAAATCGCGGAGTGAGACACGCCTGGTTTTGCTGACTGTACAATAAATTAAACAACAAAACAATAGTATATTACAAAACTAGGGCAGTAAAGTAAGAAATGGTATGCATTTGTCGACCGAGGCGAAGCGGAGGTGGTCAAACACGTGATATATATATTATACTATTTTTTTGTTCAACGGAGCCGGAAAGTAGCAACTTTGTTTAGCACGGCGAGCCGAAAGTTGGCACTTTCCGCACGGAGAACAGAAAATTATTTATTTGTCTTTCCTTGTCGGATTGTTGAGAGGTCATTACACCAGCTCTGTTCTGCGGCGAAGGATGAAGTTCCTAACTTAGTCCCGGGAATTTCATTAAGCAACTGTTTTACATAATACCACTCGACATCAGTAATAAACAAAGATTATTTTTAAAATTACGACCGCCTTCCAAATTAGACGGCGCGCGAAACTTGTGAAATTTATGATAATCTGTTGCGTTTAGTTTCGGGAAAGTTGTGCGGCGCGTTGTAAGCGTATTGAATATGTTTTACGGAGCAAAGTTCAGTCTCCCAGATTATTAATGATATGATATTTTTATGATGACAGAGTTTTAGACCATTGGACCGAAATCCAAAAATCATATATTAATATTAATCTCAATCGAACAAATTCTAATTTTGACGCAGACTGAAGCGTGGAAATTCGTTGAATTAATCCGTACACATAGATTTAAATAAATCAAAGCTGATCAAACGTTCATTTGAATTTTTTTTTGCAGATCGACGGGCAGAAATGTACGAGCTGCGAACTGAATAAATAAAGAATGAATACGCCAAAAATCGAGCGACCGCCGGACGAAAACACAACACTAGTGAATGAAACGGAACCGTTACGAATGGTTCTAGATTTAAACGACACATTCTTTTATCGAACGCTGAACGGAAGTAACTGTACATTTGAAAATGGAACGTGTAGTGATGTGAGTTATAACTATTGGGCGTTGTCGTTACTAGTGTTCCCGTTATTGACGTTATTTGGGAATGTGTTAGTGATAATAAGTGTGTCTAGGGAGCGTAGTTTGCAAACTGCTACGAACTATTTTATTGTGAGTCTGGCGGTCGCCGATCTGTTGGTGGCGGTCGTCGTGATGCCGTTTGGAGTTTATTACTTGGTAAGTGTTAATTATATAAAATATTAATTAATTATATTAACAAAATGTAAAACCTCAGAAGTTAGAAAAGGTTAATCCTCTTAAAGTACCTTTAATCCCCCAATATAGATATTCTGGCTTCTATTAAATAATTTTACCCGAATAGTACGCGATACACGGCCGTCGTGAACGCTGCTCGCACTGTTAATTTATGCTTGAGAAAGGAGACCTAGACATAAATTACAGGCCACACCCGGTATAACTATTTTGAATAATTTGAAAAGTACCTAATTCCTGTGTTTCGTCGCTGTATGTTGATTACATTACGAATTCGCGGCGTTCGCTAACTACATAGTTGACTAATTTGCATCTCTACTGAACATTTAAACACCTGAACTGGCTTGGCTGAATAAAATTTATACTTGAGCGCAATGAAAATAGAATAATTAGTATGGAAACTTAATATGCTGTGACCTGGTTTGATTTCTGTGAGGTGTACAAATTCAAGACAGGAACTATGTACACTGTCGTAAATAGCTATTAGGGTTCATGCATGTGTTGAATTAGTCTTTACGTTTAGGTTGCTATTTTTACTTTTGTATATTATGTTTTACTTTGTGCTCACATATTATGTCAAATGAATTGCGTGGAATGTTTTATATCTAGTTATAAGTCTAGGATTCATGCTCCTTTCATACGTGCTTAATATTGTATCTATTTATAAGTCTAGGATTCGTGCTCCTTTCATACGTGCTTATAATTAACGAGATTGACAGAAATAAATAAAACTCACTCTGCATATAATGCCCACTAGTTCAGAGATACAAATCGCCCGGCCATTCCTATATAAACCCGCGCCATTTGTAGCATATTCAGAGAACTCAGAGAGCTTAACTCTATCACTTGCCTGAACACTCTCCAGTAAATAAACTCAGATATATGTGTTTTTATTTCACACAACACATATTCCGGTAAATGGAGGTATAGCGGACTTCGAGACAGCACGACGGCCAGCGCGTTCCAGCGGCGAGTTTCTACGCTTCACCCAACGAACCCCTCATCACGAAAAGTTACAGTCTACACTCCACAGTTTGGTCCTTCTGAAGCCGAATGAAGATAGAAAAACGTACGCGCTGAGTTTCAAGCGACATAGCTTAACTCAGACATCAAGAAAGAAACACGTACGCGCTGAGTTTCAAGCGACATTGCTTAACTCAGACGGCAAGAAAGAAACAAGTACGCGCTGAGTTTTAAGCGACATTGCTTGACTCAGACGGCAAGACTGAATAAAGAACGCGCTGGGCCTAGAGGTTCGCTTCGGCTCAGACCCAACCCCAATACCTTTCCGTAACCCATTTACCGGCTTGCCGGTCGGACCGTGCAGCGTGTAGGTCGTCCTCCGCTCACGTGTCCTGGCAACTTTCGTTGCATGTGTCACATGGTTGATACCCACACACTGCTTTCGAACGTTCTAGGCATAGCACTTTGCCATTGCGGGAGATTCAGTGCCACGAGGGATCCACGCTACGCTTAGGGCCTGACGTTACGCTCGGTAACGGTCAGTCATAGATATAGGCAGGTCAAGTTAGGGACCCCCGCGTGTGTTAAGTGAAGTGAAGTGGTTCCAGCCAGAAAGATGTCCGAAAAGGAAGCAAGGAGCCTACGACCACGCACCAAGGGCCCGCCTGCGCCCGCAGCCAACATGGACACCCCTACCCCCTCGTCCGGTAAGACTACGTCCGGCGAGACAAATACGTGGAGCAAGGGCACCAGTGGCAACCCGAATACTACCGGTGGAAACGAGTCGGTACACTCGGAAACGTTAGATGCCACGGTAGTAAATCGTAGTAGATTAGGTACGCTAGTGAATAAAGACATCGATGCGCCGCCATCGCCGTCGCGGGCGCCGTCTAATCGCGATTCGCATAGGAGTCGCAAATCGGTTAGGGAACGCGATAATAAATTGGCCGTGCTAATGGCCGAGCTCGAGGTTCGTAAAGCCCGTCTAGCCGTTGCTAAGACAGAGTCCGACACTGCAAATGTACGGCTGCAGATTGCGCAATTGAAGGCGCAGTCTGTCGGCAGCAGTGACGCGACCGTCGAAGCTACTAAGACAAAGTCCGACACTGCAAATTTACGGCTGCAGGTTGCGCAACTGAAGGCGCAGTCTGTCGGCAGCAGTGACGCGACCGTCGAAGAACGGACTAGAAGTTGGGTAGAACGACAAGCTAGGTTACAGCACGAGATCGCAAAGGAAAACGTTAAAATCCCGCCGCCGAAAGAGACCGCGCAAACGCAACCGCCGCCGCGTGCAGCCGTCGATCGGGCTAGCAGACCACCCCCGCGCATTGTAGAGGTACCGCACGGTACCTACGCGCCAATGTACCATAAACCGCCGGAATTGCCTACATTCGGCGGAGATATCACCGAGTGGATATCATTTAGGGCAGAGTTCGAAGATACGTCGCCCATGTTTAGTGCCGTCAATAACGTCAGTCGGATTAGGCGCGCACTTAAGGGCGAAGCTCGGACGGCCGTAAAATCAATAATGTACACGGTTCAGGATCCGTACGAGATAATGGAAGCGTTGGAACGGCAGTTCGGCGACCCTGAGGAGATTGTTCTTACGGAAATTCATAACGTTAAACGCATGCCGCGTTTATCCGAAGACAATTCTAATATAACCTCATTCGCCGCGCATGTAGCGAATGCCGTCGCCACCATTAGATCCTTGCGTCAAGAGAAATACTTGCACGCGCCTGAGCTCGTGAATAAAATCGTGGATAAATTGAATCTGATAGTGCGCTATGAATGGGCCAAATATAGGCAGTCTAACGTAGAATCACCCGGGTTAGTTGCGATTTCCGAGTTTCTTAACGAAATTAGCACTGCGGCCAAGCGCATAAACCGACATAAGCCGTCTAACAGGTCACGGAATGCAGTGAACGCGGTTTCCTCTGTGCGCGAACCGAGCAGATCGAGCCAAGCTCTCTCTGGGTCGCGCGCCCCCGCGTTCTACCGTGACACGTCTGACGAATCACGGAGTGTAGTGAGTGCGGTTTCCTCTGTGCGCGAACCTAGAAGATCGAGCCAAGCTCTCTCTGGGTCTCGCGCCCCCGCATTCTACCGTGATGCGTCTAGTAGATCGCGAAATGAAGGAGACGCGGTTTCCTCTGTGCGCGAACCCAGTCGATCGAGCCACGCTCTCGCTAGGTCCCGCGCCCCCGCGTCGTCCTTTCGCGACTATAGTTCGGATTCGGAGTCAGATTCCCACGAATCATACACACGTGATACGAGAAATAGATCGCGTACTAGTAAATCGACTATAGCTCAAGTAAAGCACCGCGATGGTAATTTAAAGAAAAAGCCAGCGTCAACCAGAGCTCAGCCCAGGCAGCAGACATCGTCTGTCTCTGTCTCGCGCGATGCGTGCGCCATATGTAAGAACGGCAAAGAACACAAAGTTAGTGAGTGTTCGAAATTTCTAGCCGCGACTATATCTGAGCGATGGGACTTGGCAAAGGGTGCTAAATTGTGCTGTAGATGTTTAGGCGCGAGTCACCCTAAGCCTTATGGGTGCCAATATGTCGCGTGTGGCATGAATCAGTGCGAAGCCGGACATAATAAACTATTACACGGTCGAAACGCGGCCGCGTCCGCGAGCGGTAATAGAGTCCCGGCAGCACCTGCAGTACTCAATGTTAGACTGCCGCAGACGTGTCACAAAGTCATGCCTGGAGAGGTGTCGGAACCGTTAGGTACCGTCCAAACCCTCGCGCCACTTGACGAAGGCGCGACAATGACTTTGACGCTACACGGAACTGCGGACAGAATCGCGCCCGCGGTACAATTGGTTGGGCACGCAAAGCCTAATACCGCGGACGACGAGGCCTTACAACTTGTGAAACGGCATTCTGAGGTAGAATCATTAGGCGTTTCGCAAAAGTTGCCTCGGGTCGACCCCGACCAACGTGCGCTAGATTTACTAGAAGCTACCTGCGAAAAGATACCGGGGGAGCAAAGGTATCGCTCGGGCTTACTTTGGCGGTCAAATGACGAGAAACTCCCCAATAACCAAGCGCAAGCATTGCAACGGCCGTACAGTCTAGAACGAAAGCTAGACCACGATGCGAAACTTAAAGCCGAATATGCAAAGTGTATGTTGCTTGACAAAGGTTACGCGGAGAAAATAGACTCGCCACCGCCCCCCGAGGCACCCCGGACGTGGCCTCTGGCGCATTTCCCAACTTTTCACCCGCAACGCGGCAAAATGCGATTAGTTTGGGACACGGCCGCCACAGCTTGCGAACGTTCGCTTAACAGCGCGCTGTTGGCTGGCCCCGACCTGTTAAAGTCACTTTTTGGCGTATTAATGCGCTTCCGCGAAAGTAAAATCGCGGTGTTAGCCGACGTCAAACAGATGTTTTTACAGATCGAAATAACAGAGCAAGATCGCGATATGTTACGTTTCGTTTGGCGGACAGGGATCGATTGGGACAGGCCTATATCCGTCTCACTCGCACCCGCGTGGCGATCGTTCATTGATAATGTACGGTTAGTTCGCGCCACCGCTGGTAGTCTGGTTGCCGCCGAGGTTTTCAAAGCCGTATTGCTCGCTAAGAAAACGTAAAGAAACTGCATGAAGGTGACGTAGTAACGAGGAACGTGGCCCAGAGGCGTAATCGCCCAGCTATATCCTGGCCTGGATGGCCATTGTTCGCACACGCGCAGGTGACGTCCGCCGCCCAGTTTCTAGACTCATCCCCATTTACTCCGCGCATGAAGACGGTGTTAACACACGTGGGGGAGACTGTCGTAAATAGCTATTAGAGTTCATGCATGTGTTGAATTAGTCTTTACGTTTAGGTTGCTATTTTTACTTTTGTATATTATGTTTTACTTTGTGCTCACATATTATGTCAAATGAATTGCGTGGAATGTTTTATATCTAGTTATAAGTCTAGGATTCATGCTCCTTTCATACGTGCTTAATATTGTATCTATTTATAAGTCTAGGATTCGTGCTCCTTTCATACGTGCTTATAATTAACGAGATTGACAGAAATAAATAAAACTCACTCTGCATATAATGCCCACTAGTTCAGAGATACAAATCGCCCGGCCATTCCTATATAAACCCGCGCCATTTGTAGCATATTCAGAGAACTCAGAGAGCTTAACTCTATCACTTGCCTGAACACTCTCCAGTAAATAAACTCAGATATATGTGTTTTTATTTCACACAACACATATTCCGGTAAATGGAGGTATAGCGGACTTCGAGACAGCACGACGGCCAGCGCGTTCCAGCGGCGAGTTTCTACGCTTCACCCAACGAACCCCTCATCACGAAAAGTTACAGTCTACACTCCACATACACTATGTACAGCCCTAAAACGTAGACAGTTGATGAGGTTGTGTTAGAATAAGTACTAACTTTCTTCCTGAATTAAGGATTGCATGTGCAGTCAACTGTAAAAATATGGGTGTAGACAACTATCTCAAAAATATGTCCCATTGTTCTTAATTCACTGACGTAAGAGTTATGGGACATATTTTTGGGATGATTTGTACACCCATATTTTTACAGTTGACTGTACTGTACTGTGTATGCTTTTTTCTTACTGAGTATAATACAATCACACAGCCCTCAACTGCTCGATAGTGCCTACTGAAACTAAATTGATGAGCGGTCAAAAGTTTACGAAAAGTTTCCTAAACTTGTCATATTTTTGTACAAGAATCGAAACTTTCCGTATCCAAAATGAAAGTTTCCTTTGTTTCCTGTGAAGTTTTCCTAAAAGTTTTGAGAACTTTTCCATCTATTTGGAAACTTTCCACTCAACAGTAGGTATCATTCGAGATAAGTAATATATTATAATTAGGCTATTCGTCTGCTCGCTGGCCTAATATCTTAAAAACTATCAACTCTGTCCCGGACGGTACAAATCACATTACGAATGCAACTACCTAAATGGTTTAGCATCTTGAAACATTATTATACAGGGTCGCGAAAAACTAAGTGCATTCCCGTTGCCATAAGGGAGGTTTTGGGATTATACTGAGCAACTTTTACTATGGCACCAACCCCGAAATCGCGAAAAAAATTTGTCTGCTTCATACATTTTGGCCGGTCCATTTTCTATGGGAGGGTAAATTTTGATCGCGATTTCGGAGCTTGTCCCATAGTGTAAGTTGCTCAATATATCCCGAAACCTCCCTGGCAACGGAAATAAACTTATTTTTGGCCACCGTGTACATTATAAAGCAGCCTGAAGGCAAAAAGAGTCACATATCATAACCTGAAAATACCGTAGAAATATTTCTTTCATCCAACATAATTTACATGTTTATATATCATAAAGGATTTCCCCCGGTACCATATTTAGGATAAATATTGGCCTACATTGGAATATATTCAGACACCTAGGAATATAACCGTTTTTGTTTGTTGCTGGATGTCCCTGAGGTCTTGAGGTTTTCATATAAGCTTATTCGGTGCGGTGTATGTTGTTTTCTAAAGCCGCTAGCTTTTTTCAGGTAAATAATTTGTTTTAAATGAGACAACAAAGTTTTTAACCTCTTGGAAATTAGACATCTGCAAAAGTAATGGTAATTGAAATACAATCAAATGACAAAAACATTCCCATGAACTACCACCTAAAGGTGATATTAAAAAAATGTTCAATCCCTACCAGGCGTGGCTCACTCCGCGATTTCGTCGCTTTGCAACAGGTTACATCCGTTCCACACCAATTTTGGTGGCTAGCCATAAGCTGCGCGTGGCGCTGTCGCCAGTCACCACCTAGCGGCCATATCTATCCTGATCGTAACAGACGCGTTTTGTTAGAGAGTGAGTCTTCTGTACCTACTATTATTTATTCTGTGTCTCTACCTCAACAATAACGCTGATGTGGTCACAATTAGAATGTGGTCTTTACATACGTACCTTATTTCGACGTTATTCCCAGTAAAATATAATACTTAATATATTTTGCATAACCGTATCAGTTTTGCAGGCTAAAATTTACCAACTACAATATAAAATAAAAAATAGAACCCTCATATCGCCGACCGCACAGGTATAATCATAGTTTGCTAACTTCCTAATTTGTTTCTACTGTTTATCCTAAGCTTAATGAGCATGCGGGCTTAAAGCATGCCGATTCAAATTTATCAATTCGTTATGGTTTTGAACAGGTTTCGATACGACCGTGATGATCGCCTTGATGATTGGCGCCTTAGAGGATATAGACGGAGAGATGTCTATAATTTTCGGTACAATATATTCTGCCGTTTTTTGCGGGGGAGGGGCACATCAAATGTATACGTAACGTCAACATAGCCATGTCAGATAAACGTCAGTCCATACATGTGTTTGACATGTGGTTGGCCATTGGCCGCCTTTTTTCGACAAAGGGGAACGCCTGTTAATGACCACTCCGTTTGGTTATATTCTCTAAGATTGGCGCGCATCTCACGCTCGACTTTCACTTCATCGCGCATGCACCCACCTTAGATAAGCGTTTCTTTAATTTTTTGCCAGTTTTATATATTGTGATCTTTTTGCCACTTTTGTGTTATTACTCTACTCGGAATCACGAGCTCTTTCGATCCTAATGGGATAAAAAAATGTCCTAAAGTTTTTTTCCTATTGTGTTACCCATACACTTTGTATGGCGGTGATAATAAGGAAAGTTTGAAAAATGTATGGAAATTATAGGACACTTTTTTCTCCTCCGAGGATGAGAAGGGCCCGCGATTTTGACTAGAAAAGAAATAACACAAAAGTGGCAAAAAGGTCCCAATATATAAAATTGGCAAAAAATAAAAGAAACGCTCAAATAACTTCCAGGTCGTAACAAAATTAGATCAAACCTGTAACAAGTTGCTAAATCTTAAACGGACTCCTAGTTTACAGAGGGGACCACAAAGCTTAAAGCTGTGTACACACTGTGTACACAGCGAGTATGACTGTGTAGACTTAGCTCAAAATGTAAGCTTGTGACTTTTGTGAGTTGACTGGGGCTTTTAACTACATAGTTATTTTCAGTTTTCATTTGTCGGGACTATTATGATTCTTTTTTCAAATATCTCAAATTAAAACTTCAAATTATTAGAATAAATAAGTACATACAGTAGATTGTAGATTTGTAGGTACTGTATAGTTCGTAGGTTTCTAATAGAGCCCGACGGCTAATCCTATTGTCTATTGTTAAGTAAAACCGCACGTGCTACTTACCTGCAAAAAAGGGTCTTAATTATTCTATTTGGCACCTGTGCGCGGGCTAGTCCAACGCTCAAAAAACCAGTTTAGGTGCACTCTCCGATAACGCGCCTTTGTTACGCATCTCGATGACACATTTTAGACTGGTTCTGTAGCGTTCGACTCACCGGCACTCAGTAACCGAAGTCTGTACTTTTTATGCAGGTGGTTGTGGCACGTGGCACGAGCGGTTTTACTTAACAATAGACAATAGGATTAGCTCGGGCTCTATTAGAAACCTACGAACTATATGTGCAATACAGATAGTGCATAATTATTCTCCGTCGTTTTTTTTTTCGGAAACATACGAACGTGTCTTGCTATTTCAGTCAGTCGTGGTACAAAAAGTACTGAGGTTGACTGAAGTTGCATGACAGATACGAACGTTTCCGAGAGAATACGATGGAAAACAATTATGCACTATAGTCAGACCGTAAAAAGTCTGCAGCGATTTTGATAGCCCACGCAGTGCAAGTGTCATTTTAAACGTCAAACTTCTATGAAATTATGACGTATACATAACACTTACACTGCGTGGGCTATCAAATCCGCTGCAGACTTTGTTTGGTGAGACTAAACTACTTATATTTGTAATGGTTAATAAGTAAAGCAGTATTATAGCCGCGAGAAAATGAAAAATTGAATCCAATAGAATACCTAATATGAATTTAACTGCTTGTAATAGATTTTCCCCCTTGCCATGACTGAGCAAAATCCTACAAGTTTCCTCCATACGATTGAATAAATCAATAAAAAATCCTCTTTTGACGGAACATTGGCTCTGAATTTTCCCGTCATAGTGATGCGTCACAAGTCGACAGCTTGGTATGACTAAGCTAATATACGTTTTTTTTCTTGTAGCTTTAACTTCAAGTTTCAACTTCAACATTTATTCAGCCAATAGGCCACAAGGGCACTTTGAATTTACATACAAGCTAAAATAATAACATTACTATAACAATTATAAAATACAACTAACTGCAATTACCAATTCAAACTTACGTAACTAACGTATTACGATTACTTAGAGATGTACATGGTCTCACGTTGTCAAACCTTAACCTAAGACCCAAATTAAATAAAGAAAACTATAATAATAATATAAAAAATAGCTATTAGTTTTACCCGAACGACGTTATAAGCAAAATTTAAATCAGAAGTAAATTTTCAGAATTATTAACGATGTACTCTTTTTATTCCACTCCATATCTCTCCTCTCCTATCTCCCATCACAAATTGTGTGCGGCGCGCCATAACTTTTGCTCCCTTAATTATTTTTTCTGTTTTTATACCTACCCTTAACTCAAACATGCTGCTTTGAAAATAGAACGAGATATCACAGCGAAGCTAAAACAAGTCCCTATTATCTCGCTTTTTTCCTGTAAATACAATAAGTAAGTAATAATGTCAGAAATTGCCCCTCGGAATACATTCATGCAATTTCCTTAATGTAAGATATTTCTTTTTTATTATGTAGTAATTTCTTGGGTTTCTAAGATAAATTAGCTTTCTTTCTCTTTATGATTGTGCCTATTTGTTTCTTACGACGTATTTGTACGAGTTTAGTTATGTTATTACAAAGTAAACGTAATCTATCAATATATCTACCTATATAATACCTTTAAACGGGCAATTCTTGTTTATATATGTATATTCGATGAAATTTGCTATATGGGGATTTTCGGAGGCGACAAATCGATCTAGCCAGGTCTTATCTTGGGGTATAAAAAATTTCAAAAATAATCTTAAATTATTGCTTATTGAACACGCATGCTACTCAATTGATGAGTTTATGTGTATAGCCTTAACCAAAGATCATTAACCCAACACTGTGAAACGAAAATTATGATGGTTTGTTATTGTTATTTTATTGAACTATAATTGTTTTATTACTTGTATAATTTGTATTTTATTGTGACTTGTAAAATTTACTTTTATTTTTACCAATAAATATCTGTATTCTGTATTCTGTATAGGCTCATCATTTCGTTAAAAGCGGCTATTTAAACACGAGACCAAAGAGCGGCATTCGAAATTTTCTAAAATGATCCTGATTTGATAATATCTCTGCACCAACTTTGAAACCACAAAGTATGTTAATGCCATTAGAAGTTCATATTTGCATGGTAATTTGATGTTTATTGTAACATTTCCATACTCTGGCATTACAAAGTCTGTGCTGAATTAGCTAAGCCCTACTCAAAAATAGAGTCGCAAAAAAAGCGCGAGTCAGCCGGCCTAGCCAAGGTAACAATCGTTATCACTTCGACGACGAATCGCTTTGTGTCTCTCTATCACTCTTCCATATTAGTGCGACAGTAACAGTTGCGTTTCGATCGCTACGGGGAGTAAGAGTAATATCTTATCAAGATCAGATTTTTAATTAGCTAATAGCTCCTTGCTATTTGTTTTGGTAGGTACAAACATGACTGAAATATTTGTAGGTTACTTGACATTGTCATTTGTAACGTTTACCGGGACATGTAATGTACCTAGGTCTCAATTTAGAATACTTAGGAGGAAGCCTAAAATTACCAATATGCTTGCGTTTTCGTCATTATGGGACTTGTAAAATTTAACACATTAAGTAGGTACATTGTAGGTATATACACTACACACTTAAAAAGTTGTACACGGCAAGTAGGTACTAAGTGAAATGAGCAAACTTTAGGATGTCTAAAGTTGCTTAAGGAAAGAAGCGGTTTTTAGCAATGCATCATAAAGAAATATTAGGAACATCGCAGGTAACACTTTGGTCTTGGGAGTAGCTAAAAGTTAGAACAGTAGAACCTCGATTATACGAACCTTTAACTAACCGAACGCAGTCTTTGTGCTTCAATTCAAAATGGACAACTTTATAAAAATACTAGCGAGCCGCCCCGGTTTCACACGGGTAGTAAAGTATAAGCGAATCCAGTCACTTTTGTCCGGTACTATCACGAAACTGACATCTAAATTTGTATGAAAAACTAGAGCCAGATTTTGTTTGTTTTAATCAATAGTCCTCGTAATTCTAAGGGCCCGATTCGGATTTTGAAATCGACATCTATTAGACATCTTTTAGACATCACCAAGATACGAAAACGATATGTTTAAGATCTAACCTGTCAAATTTAACATTTGCGCGATTCTGGAGATACTCTTGAACGATTTCCACAGGATATGATTTAGAGATCCAATTCACATCTAATAGATATCTTACTCTATCTAACGTAAAAGTGACATTGCTTGCCTGAATTGCGCTGCAATAGAGAACTAGTTGATATCTAAACTATAACGTATCTAGAATGGATCTAGTACGTGTCGTCTCTTGTGAATATCTTGAAGTTCGAATACGGCAGTAAGTCGAAATAACAGTTGTTACTTAGTTTAAAATAAAAAAGTTAAATGGTAATTAGGTATGCTTTTATCTGAAAACCCCCTTGTAAGGTAACTAGCTCATTTCATTTCGTCAGCACCAATCAACGTGGGTCGCTGACGCTAATTTATGCTCACAGCCAAGCTCGTATCAAAACCGCATGATATCCTTATCAAATTGTTAAAACATATTCAAGCCCCCTTATTCATAGAACTTTACAGAACTAATTTAATTAAGTTTTATCCCTTTCTTACAAATACATAAGTACCACCACCAGCACACCAGCACCATTTTTATTACATCTTTGTTTAGCCCTATGGTTGACTGGTAGAGAATGCCTTTAGGCATTAAGTCCGCCATTTGTACATTTTATTTGTATTTTGTGCAATAAAGTTTAAATAAATAAATAAATAAGTCAAAATGACAGATAAAAGACTCGGCTAATTCTGCAGGCGTATTATGTATGGCTTTATCCACGTGATAATACAGGGTGTCCAGTAATTAATGGACAACCTTCTAACCATCGACAGGGCACCTTACGCTGGTCCAGAAAATGCACTTATAGGTCTAGTAAAAGTTTCGTGGTTTTCGAGATAATCGCACTTTTCTGTCTTTTTATTAACAAGCTTTTATTAGGTCGACCTGTATGTAACTATGTAATGGAATCTAAGGTAACTAATTTAACCATTTTCCAAGGATCGTAGCGTCATGAAAATTGGCAGCTGTATGTAGTTCTGATGACAATACAACAATATGGTACTGTCGAACTGATCTGATGATGGAGACAGGAGGTGGCCGTGAACTCTCGACTTGTATGTAACTATGTAATGGAATCTAAGATAACTAATTTAAGCATCTTCCAAGGATCGTAGCGTCATGAAAATTGGCAGCTGTATGTAGTTCTGATGACAATACAATAATATGGTACTGGCGAACTGATCTGATGATGGAGACAGGAGGTGGCCATAGGAACTCTGTGATGAAACAACGCAACCTAATTGTGTTAGGGGTTTTTAGAATTGTCTCGATGAGTATTAGTTGTAGGTATATCGTAAGAAAAGTACAGTCAGCGATAAAAGCTTGTACCAAAAATGAAATTTTTGCCAAAAACTTATTTACTAGTTAGCACCATACTTCACTTTAATCACCATCTAGGTCATATCTTTGTTTGTAGAAATGTAAATAGCATGTGTGATACCATTTTAGAATCAGTATTAGATAAACTATTTTTAAGAAAGTTGGCCACTCTGTTCTCTATACATTTTTTTTTTCACCACAAGCGACCAGTCTTCTTGAAAATGTTAGAGTACAATGTAATTTTTTGGATTAAGGTCTTCTAAAATAAAAATACACCTTGGCTATGGAAAAACTGTATTGCCTATCGGTTAGCAGGCTGATTTGAAAATATTTTTCAAAAAACAGAAAGTAAAAATCTTTTCATTTGTGGCCTAAGCGATCATTACAGTGAAACAAGGAACCAAAATTAAAATAGTGCGATTATCTTGACCGCAAAACTTCTACTAGGCCTATATGTGCATTTTCTGGACCAGCCTAAGGTGCCCTGTCGATCGTTAGAAGGTTGTCCATTAATTACTGGACATCCTGTATATCTGTCACTTTTCAACACCGTGGGATAGAACGTGACGGACACCGTTTTATCACACTGTCACGTAGACAAGAACGACCATCATATCCGTACGTACGCGTGTATGAATAACACCAAAAAACTTTACATGAACTTCACACATCAGTCAACTTTTAAAGGACTGGAAATGGTGCTTTTACCTTAAACATTTAACTTTGCTCACATATGCTTAACTTGAGAGTGACATGTGACAGGCTGTAATGGGTTTATGTTAAGTATTCTACATTAATTTTCAGAATGCTTCTTACAAAAGTTTTTGATAGGTGTTTAGGTATTTTCACATAATTATTACTTTATGCATGAAGTCAGTTCTGTTATCTTTACTTTATAGGACTAAAATAAGTAGGTAGTTAAAAATGGTCTTTCAAAAACATCAACTCGAAAAATCAATAATTTATTTCGACGTAAACAATATATCAATATATGGAGGAGACAGTAGGAGTGGTTGGAATATATACGTATCTAACGTGTTGTTATCGAAGTTTTATTACAATACCACCACTTTTACATTTGCTACTCATCTCACAGCGACTATATACATATATATCTAAAACCTACTTCGGAGAACTCAACCATACAACCTCAGTTACTTTAGCAAATTTAGTACGTCAGCTACCCATCCAAATTGCTCCAAGCACTCCATAACACCGAAGATGTTAACCCAACTGTTGTGTAAGCAACGTCAACTGCACAGCTAAACTCACAAACTAACTTGTATACCTACTCTAGATAGTATAACCTATTTAGTATGTATATAGGGTTCCTACCGATATATGGTACAAATACAATACAAGAGTTTGCCGTTCAGACTGCGTACTTAATTTGAATCAAGTTTACCACGAGAACTCCCTTTTTTACAAGTTTTTTTATTAACTTTGCAATGTATGTAACTATGTTTGTACGGGTCAAATCTTGCAACTTAAATTTGAGTCACTACCCAACTTCCAATGAAGTAAAGTAAAGTAAATTCTTTATTTGAAAACATTTGCATACATAAGTATATGTAAGTCGGGTGCATGACAAACCATCGAGCTGATCTGATGATGGAGACACGAGGTAGGCATAGGAACTCTGTGATAAAACAACGCATCCTAATGTGCTTGGGTCCATCCAGTGTTTGGGGTTTTTAGAATTGTCTCGATGAGCATTAGTTGCATATGGAAAGAAAAGTCAGTCAGCGATAAAAGCTTGCACCAAAAATATATTTTTTGCCAAAAACTTATATCTATTATGTATTTCCTATTAACATCGTATTAACGCCACCGAGACGTAGTTTCGCTGTCATACTCAGTGAGGTCTGGTGATCGTTAGTCGACTTATAAGTTAAATGCTCTTTCCAGCGGGTATGTGACTTGTCTCACAAACTAACTTCAACTACTTAACTCTTCACGCTTACTTGCCCTTTGCACACAAACTTATCCAACTTGCCATGCAAGTAGCTTTAAAAACAGACGCTGCATTTCAATTTTCTTGCTGCAATGTTGAAGTAAAACAAGTTAGTACAATAGTTATTACAATGTATTATGACATCATTTTGAATGGCAGATTGTTGAGACATACGATGTTTTTGTTTTGCAGCTTAGTCTGGTTATTAGTTTTTCCGTCTTTCGTATTCAAATGTCTTACGCAGTTTCAGATTTAATAAATGTCAAACGAGGCAACGTTATGTGTCACTGCTATCAAAATTAAATCTTTGTGCCTATAAACTGGGATACGTAATGAAATGAATTATATAGGTATAACATAACTAGCGACCCGCCCCGGCTTCGCGCGAACAAATTATACACCTAAACTTCCCCCATGAATGACTCTATTGGTAGGTGAAAACCGCATGAAATTTCGTGCAGTAGTTTTTTAGGGTTCCGTACCCAAAGGATAAAACTGGACCCTATTACTAAGACTCCGCTGTCCGTCCGTTCGTCCTTCTGTCACCAGGCTGCATCTCACGAACCGTGATAGCTAGTAGACAGTTGAAATTTTCACAGATGATGTATTTCTGTTGCCGCTATAACAACAAAATACTAAAAAGTACGGAACCCTCGGTGGGCGAGTCCGACTCGCACTCGTCCGGTTTTTGAGTTTATCGCGAGCATACAAACAAACACACAAACAGACACGCGGTAGAGGACTTTGTTTTATTAAGGTGTAGTGTACTAGCTTAACAAATAACTATAGTAGTGTATTAGCTTAGGTGTGGTCCCCGGCCTCCTGAGGGCCGTGTGTTGCCTTCCTGTCACACTTACGTACAAATTTACAAGTGCAACAGAGATGCAAAACGTCGAACGTGGTTTGCGGTAGGCCCTCAGGCCTGGTGGGTCACTAAGCCCATAAAAGGGTTTAGCGGGGACTTTCAAAGTGTCCTAGACCATAAACTGGTAAAAATTCATAATGAATGAGCGGCAGCTGATTTTCACGAAGCTTCATAGTACTTTGACTACTTTACTATTTATAGCTTGGGAAAAACTGTATTTGCCTAGCCCGGGACCTATAATGTATGGACCTTATGTTGTCTTTAATAAAGAAATTTTAATTTTAATTTAATTTTATAAATAAGAACCTAATACCTAAAAATACTTCAGCTTAAATAAGCAGGGTGCTGCAAAAAAATCTTATGACGAGTTTGACAAGTAGGTCGCGTCATGACATAAGAAATAGTTGAAAAACATGCCTGCATAGTTCTTAAAGTACATTCTTCGTTTTGTCAATACAATCGATTTGTTTTGCCCGAAAATTCACTGGTAGAGAATACCTTAAACATGAAATCCGCCTTTTGTAGGTACGATGTGTTTTCTTTGTGCAATAAAGATTAAATAAACAAAAGGAGCCTTATATAAATGAAATTTATAAAAATCCGGTCCACGTGCCCAATACTGCGAAGGCCATATTACTTGACTTCATCGCCGGTAACCCTATTAGGCGGTTATTCGAATGTCACTTACCCAGAATAGCTCCCTCGTGGCTCGATCGGAAAACGATCCTATGTACATTTCTATGTTAAGTTTACGATAAAAATAACGGTTGATTATGATTACACACAAATATGTTCTTACCGGGATTCGAACCCAGGACATCCAGCATCCTATGCAGGGTCATTCTTGCCTAGATTAGGAGGGCGTTCTAATGACTAATTTTACTTGATTTTGTTTTTACAAAAGAGCACGCCATTTGTTTACATAATAGGGTGGAAATCAAGAGAGTAACGCCAGTGTGATGTGATTTAACATAATATTTTTCCGTGTCCGCGCCAGTTGGCGGACGCCCTTATACTGGTTCCCTTGATACAAAACCTCTTACAACGATGGAATACGATATTGCAAGTCTGGGTTGTTAGTGAATTCTAAAAGGATGTAAATCTCGTGATGAAGTTAGTTACATAGGATGTTTTGTAAGTTGTTTCCTAGTTACTTTGTTGGCTTCCTGCATCGTGCCAATTAAGTGAACACAGGCTTGTCATGAGCAGTGAATAGCTTATTTAATGTAACGGAAAACTTATTTCCCTACCGTAAACTGGGGTTACTTTGATTTGCGGGGTGAAATTGAGGGTTCTGAGTAATAGGAGTTGATTTTTGAACCCGAGTTTAAGAAATTTCAGACGTGGTGTGAAATTTTACACCGAAACCTGTCAAAAAATTACAATATGGCGGACGAATGTTAGAAATGTCACCATGTACCGTACCTATTTAAGATTTATTTCCCTATAAATTTGGTTTCTTCTTTGCACTTGTGATGAAAACATTGTGTGTAACTCCGAGGGTAAGAATAAATAGCAAACTCGGGTCTTTGGGCCCGATTCGGATTTTGAAATAGACATCTATTAGATATTTTAGACATCACCAAGATACGATAACGATGTTTAAGATCTAACCTAGCTGTCAAATTTGACATTTGCGCGATTCTGGAGATACTCTTGAACGATTTCCACAGGACACGACTTAGAGATCCAATTCACATCTAATAGATATTTTACTCTATCTAACGTAAAAGTGACATTGGTTGCCCGAATTGCGCTGCAAAAGAGAACTAGTTGATATCTAAACTATAACGTATCTAGAATGGATCTAGAATGGAATATACATCATATTTCAAAATCCGAATCAGTGCCAGAGTTGTAAGTTGCGGACTAAAGTTACCAGATTTTACGGTAGCTATAATTATATATGTAGGTGCCTGAACATAACACGATTAACACGAAGTAAAAACAAATAAGTAAGAACTAAGAAGTAGCCAAGAGCAAAAAGCTCGTAATAAATGGGGTCTCACTTGGGCTTTCAGGGCCGCTTTGTGCCGTTACTGCGATATCTTTTGTGAGGGTCTCCGAGGAAAACATCGCGGGCATGAATGGCTGTGTGGTTTACTGCTTCTGGCGAGCGGGTGAGGAATTATGGCCGAGTGAGCAGCGTTTGGGAGTTATCTACTTACTTAAAATGCCGAGTGTGAAAATAGCTAGTTAGAGCTATTTTTAGGGTTCCGTACCTCAAAAGGAAAAAACGGAACCCTTATAGGATCTTTCGGGCGTCTGTCTGTCTGTATGTCTCTCCGAACATTCCCTTTTATTAGAAAGTTGAATATATTGTCAAGATGTTTTTATTTACAATCTACACAAGTGTAGGTTATATTTTATATTCATCACACGCTTTTGCATCAATTTCCTTACCAATGTCAAACGTGATGTCAAAAATTCTCTCTTTAAATGTGATATTGTATTGTAAAAGGCATATCCTGAGGTGGAACTGCGATTTGTAAAATTTATTTGTTTTACAAGGGGGCAAAGTTGTTATTTAACCGCTCGTGCTAGTATTGATACCCGAGCAAGCAAAAGATTCCAAAATTTAACCACGAGCGTAGCGAGTGGTTCGAAAAATGGAATCGTGAGCTTTGCGAGTGTTTCAAAGCACGAGGGTTAAACAAAGTGTGAAACCCCCCGAGTGATACCCAAAATTTTTCACCACACGTCACACCAATACAAGGACAACCAAAAGCAAATATAATGTAAAATATCAAACAAAATCAAAGCAAATCAAATCCAAATGAATGTTATTAAATATTTATCATCCAAAATCATCATTTTAAAAGTCAATTCTACCAGCAAACAAGAAAACAACTCAAAATTTGTGCATCTGATTACTTCGCCTCACATATGAATAAAATGCAACTTTGCTATCCGTTTTTGCAGTGCAAAGTAAGCCTTTCCGAGCCGGTATGGTGAAAAATCTGTTATTATTTTATTACTTGATTATTGAAATCAAGTACCATCACGCTCCGCGATTGTTACGCCATATAGGATCCTAGCTAAATTGGTTGTTCAATACTTATACTTACTTGCTATATAATTTCCAATTTAGCAAGAACCCCAAATGGCATAACAATCCCGTGTGGTGACTGTAATATAATCAGTTAGGTACAAAAACAATAATAACATATCAATTTTCTATTTTTAGGGTTCCGTGCCCAAAGGGTAAAACGGAACCCTATTACTAAGACTTCGCTCTCCGTCCGTCCGTCCGTCCGTCTGTCACCAGGCTGTATCTCACGAACCGTGATAGCTAGACAGTTGAAATTTTCACAGATGATGTATTTCTGTTGCCGCTATAACAACAAATACTAAAAACAGAATAAAATAAAGATTTAAATGGGGCTCCCATACAACAAACGTGATTTTTGACCAAAGTTAAGCAACGTCGGGAGTGGTTAGTACTTGGATGGGTGACCGTTTTTTTTTTGCTTTTTTTTTTGTTTTTTTTTTTGCATTATGGTGCGGAACCCTTCGTGCGCGAGTCCGACTCGCACTTGCCCGGTTTTTTTTCTCCGTAATACCCGGAAGTAACGAAAGTACGAAACTACAAAACTTCCCTAAATCCTGGACCCGTAATAAATTAAAAGTAATTTTATAGCACAAAATAAACAATTTACGAGCACATTGATCAAGGAGGGCCGAAAGGGGTGGGATTCAACATTACAAATCTTGTGACATAACATATGGCTGTATATCAAAATATGTGATAAATCCCTAGAATAAATAACTATTGAATTTACATTTTTAACCGACTTCAAGATTTCAAAATAGGAGGTTCACAATTCGTTTGTACTAAGGTTTTTTTTTAATGTTATTACGTTAGTTACTCCATAACTCCGTCATTTCTGGACCGACGTTGAAATTGTAAGTACCACCTACACACATACAGATTGGTCCCGTTTTTGTCAAAACCCAGTTCTGATGATGGAGTCCATGGGTATTGAAATCATCCACAGATTTAATGCTCAGTAAAAGGGGTTTAGCACACAAACCACTGCTTCCAGTAATATTTCTTTTATTACAGCGACATACAGGATTAATTATAAGATTACAAAAAGAACAAATCCAACATAACCTCGGGCAATGAAGCGCCGCCAAAATCTGACAGTTCTCCCTCAACAAACATGACCATAGATACAATAACCAAAAAGTATAAAGTCAGGTGCATATTACATGTGATTATTATCAGTATAAAGTAACATACAGGATATCAACTATTGTGATGCTTACAACTCGGCCGTCCTTTTATTTATAGTGAGTCCTCTCACTAAAAACAATTGTACATGAATAACAACAGCAATATATCATAACAATTTTATAGATATCAAACAAACATTCATAAGAACAGTTTTTGTAAACTTCTGACTATAGACTTTTATTAGTCAATCACACAACCAATGACTAGTTGCATATATTAACCTTATTGAGAAATCAGTCTTCACACTTCACAATCTTCACATGCTATAACCTGAGATCATATAAACACTAAACAGTAATTTAATACAACCCGCACCTGGTAGCATTAATAGCCTTCTTTCAATAAACTTTCAATACATATGAACTAACTTACAGTCTTGGTCTGGTCTAGACATCTGCCAAAGTATAAGCCAACATTAACATTCACAATCTGCCCTCAAGGCCTGCTCTAAACAGTATGGCAAAGTATAAAACGTCATAAACAATGACAGTCTACCCTTATAAGGCCTGCTCTAAATAGTTTAGCAAAACATAATTCATCATAAACAATCACAGTATTAAGACCATTTAGGCATGCTCTAAATAGTTTGGCAAAACATAATTCATTATAAACAATCACAGTATTAAGACCTGCTTTAAATGATTTGCAAAACATAATTCATCAAAACAATCAGTCTGCCATTTAGGCCTGCTCTAAATAGTTTGGCAAAACATAATTCATCATAAACAATCACAGTATTAAGACCTGCTTTAAATGATTTGCAAAACATAATTCATCAAAACAATCAGTCTGCCATTTAGGCCTGCTCTAAATAGTTTGGCAAAGTATAATTTATCATAAACAATCACAGTCTGCCATTTAGGCTTACTCTATAGTTTGACAAAGTATAATTCATCATAAACATTCACAGTCTGCCCTTAAGGCCTGCTCTAGATATCATTCCAAAGTATAAATTGTTATGGCCTGCTCTAGACTTGAGTTGTCTAGACAGTCTGCCATCACGGCCTGCTCTAGAAGACAGTCTGCTATCAAAGCCTGTTCTAGACAGTCTGCACATTCATACCTAATTAATTATTTGAATTAATTTGTTTTGGCCTGCTCTAGAACACAGGCTGTTATCAAAGCTTGCTCTAGACAGTCTGCACATTCATACCTAATTAATTATTTGAATTAATTTGTTTTGGCCTGCTCTAGAAGACAGGCTGTTATCAAAGCTTGCTCTAGACAGTCTGCACATTCATACCTAATTAATTATTTGAATTAATTTGTTTTGGCCTGCTCTAGAAGACAGGCTGTTATCAAAGCTTGCTCTAGACAGTCTGCACATTCATACCTAATTATTTTAATGAATTTGTTATGGCCTGCTCTAGAAGACAGGCTACTATCAAAGCCTGTTCTAGACAGTCTTCCTAAGTATAAATCATCATAAACAATCACGACCTGCCCCAGACAGTCTGCCTTCAAGGCCTGCGCTGGACAGTTTGTCAAAGTATAAACTAATATGTATATATATTTATTTGGATCAGACAACAAGGCCCATATTACAAGAACCTAACTTTGCCAAAGCATAAACTAACATAATAAACAGTCATGGCCTGCTCTAGACAGTCTGCCATTACGGCCTGCACTAGACAGTCTGCCAAAACTCAACGGTTATATTCTAGATTCATAATATTAATATAATAGCAATCTTGTCAGCTAAGAGTCCAAAACAACACCTGTAGATACTCTCGCTGGTCGCTGGATCAAGGATCAGATGCAGAAGGCAGTAATCTTGGACACGGCACGTATGTATGTCGGTTCCTCGCTCTGTGGCCCTGTCCATCGGCAGCGTGGGCCCTGCCCACTTCTGGCAGCACCGTCTTAACAGTTTAACCTCCTTTACTTCAGTCAGCTCTTGCTGCGAAGCCCTCGCTCATTATCAACTTCATCCATTCAGCCAGGTTACCAGCGTTGTAACATAAAAAAAAATAAAAACAAATGTTATAATTATTAGCAGTAGCAACGATCATTTTAGTCTCAGTCCTCGTCAACAATTTAATCATTGATTATACACATGGAATCAGTCAATCATTACCATCATCAATTAATCTTACTATACACGTCATCTATATATCGTCATCAAAGTGGTCAGTCAAGCTTTATCGCCGACATTATCATCGAAATCATCCAGCTCCGTTTTTATCATCGATATGACCAGTTATTGACCCTATCATAGTCATGGAGCAAACATTGTCGCCGACATCGACACTTACTTAACTAGTAGACATGTTCAGTCATATACCTACATCATCATCATTATCGGACCTCTGTTACCTAAGATCTTCCTTAGCGTTATAAATAAAGTATTTGTATTAGACACCTACTCATCGTTACTAAAATTGTAATTAGACGTCAATGTCGTCATGGATATCAATCATTATCTTCATCAAAAATCCTCAACATTAATAAAATAAAATAATAAATATTCATCAATTTATCAACTTTGAGAAGATTACATTTAAATCATGTTTTATTTTGTTGAATTTATATAAACAGATATTTATTCAATAACCTGATGGTCCTGATGTTTCGTCCTAAACTTCGTGCAACATTTCACCATAGTAATATTCAGCCACAGGAGGATGGTAAAAAACACAACACTAAACCTCGGGGTCACATGCACCCGGAAAGAAAAGGCTCCAAATAGGTACAAGCGTATACTACACCGAGTACACCGTAGCAAATACTGGCGTCATTACCCCACCTACTATATTATTGAAACTATTGGAAGTAATTAAATTCCAATATATTTATACACCTTTTTTTCTAATAGTTAGAGCCAATCGGCTATGGCTGTAAAACTGCAACCATAAATGTTGTGTTTATGAATCATGGTTCACATGGTTAATATCACCAACCTATTTCTCTTGTCATCACTGTGTCTTCGTCATAAAATCATAAATGTACCATGTGTTAAACCTAACAATAAACCAAATTTTAAGGATACTTTCAAAGTTTAATGAATTGAAAAGAAATGTAAAATAAAAATTAACTCCAAGTTACTTCTACACAGCCTACTTTATAAGGCTTCTTTAAATTTGAATGTTATATACTTTTAGATTCGTTCATTCAACTTACTCTGGTGTTGAGTCTTTTGTTTAAGTCAGTCACAGACTTTTGCACAAAACCATACTAAAACCCTGCACTAAAACTTGTGACATTATTTGTACCCACTCATCGACCTTACTCTTTAAGTCAATTTTCAATGAGAATTCTTTAAGTCTTGTCTTTTCAAACAGGCACTGCTCTTGCCAACATTTTAATTTTATAAATGGACCCTCTTATAATTGATAATGTATACACAAGTAATCTGCTTTTGCATTCGACCGACACTATTCCTGACCATTACCCACCTCTTAGCAACCTAAATTCCACAATTTATGACCTCTAGGATCCGTCCATTTGATTAACTTAATTAGGCATCACCAGCTGTTAAGTTTTTATGCAAATGAAACCATAAAGCCACAAATAAATTGTATTTCATAGCAACAATAATTCATAGTTTCATTTGTGGTTTATTACTGGATTGTAATCATAATCATTTTTCATCACAATCCATGGTATTACAGATGTATAACTGTACTATTTCAACTTCGCATACCTAGTCAAATTTTAAAAATATAACTGAAAACTATGCAATATTATTAGACAATAAATATTGTGTCAACACCGAAAAGTAATTTGTTCTTGTTTAGCCAATCCCGTACAACAAACGCTTTCACTAGAGTCATTAGACCTGCATTAAATTTATAAATTTAGAAAAACAAATTTGAACACTGGTGTATACCTATTTTGTGCAATAAGGTTTAAATATAAATACCACTTGTCAACAATTCGAAGGTATGAAGTAAATATTCAAGAATTCCAAATAGAGTGAACTTATTCACTTTCTTTTAAATACCTACAAGGAGATTTTAATATGCAATGTCAGTATCCACAATGCGACCATGCATCATGTTCCCTGAATGATAATAATGATGCTTTGAAATTGTAACTTCTATTTTCAAACTTAATTCTTTGGTAAATTGATGTAAAATAATTGTGACACCATTAATAGTACAAGTCTCTTTTACATTTTGAAATATTAATATCATTAATGTAAACTTCCTTGATTTGTATGCGAAGTGCGTGAGGTAAGCCTGGACAATTTCCAAAAATTCTGCACATCTGTTTTTCATTTTTAAATTATATAAACCTTGCTCATATACAAAATTCAGGCTTCAGAATGAATTACATAATCTAATGAATTGGATTGCTGAGATGCATGACCTTTAAATAAATGTTATGAAATAGATGTGAAACTACCTGTGTCATTTCAAATTTCGAATTTATACTGTGTATAATTTCATTCATTCATTATTGTTTGTATGTGCTTCTCTCTAAGTATCCAGATTGATAATTTCCAATATAACAATGATATGAAACTAAATGCATGTACCTACCTATGTAGAATATACCATTCAATATCTTCAATTAACATTTTTTTTTTCATATACAAAAGTTTATAAATAATTTCTTTGTTGTCAAATCAAAAACTAACTTCAGTCTTTTATCTAAAATAATTTATATGCACATCCACCTATTATAAATTACCACCTATTCTGAATTAGAGACCGGAATATAGAAATAGAGCTATATCTCAATAAGTGTGGGGCTTGGTAAAAGCCTCTTTTAACTCTTTCCGTTGATAACCGTCATGGGCCAATCTACAATTCTAGCCCGCTATCAGTTTCTTCCTCTCATCTTCACTATCCTATCAATTCATCATGGCAATAACCTCTGTAATACCAATCCATAACATTTTATTGTTATCTCTTGCCATATATAGGCATTATATACTCATACATCATTAGAAATAAAATACCTTTTAGAGTCATTAGACGATCCAAAATAGTAATAATACCTAGTATATATTCACCTAATGTCATTATACAACTCAGTGTTAATAACTAACTTCACTAAGCACCTATATTGTACCTGAATACTGCACAATGTCATCCTTACCCTTTTGACTTCGTTCGTAACCATGTTGGCTCTGTGTCTCACCAATCTCACTGTGATGAAGCTGATGGTTGCTTGCTTGCGTTTTCGTCGAGATCTATTCTCATTGTATTCCAACGTGTCATCTCTCAGACCAAAAACAAACAATGACAAAAAAAACAGGGGTTAGTAACTAGATCAATACATAGCAAACGTCAAGTACTTACATTGCAAATTTAAAACACCTTTTATGGTAAGCAAATGAAACCAATTGTCAATCAAACAAACTCAAACTTTAAAAAAAAACAAACAACATACATTGCTACGCACCTCTGATCATCCTGTCCTAGCCGGTTTCGGCCTCGGCGACTGAGTATTCACTGGCTAGTGAGAACGATGATCGTGTCGATCGTGACCTCTCAGGTGGCTGACGTAGCCTATTTTTGCAGTGAATGAACATCCACATTCACCGCAGGGCTGCACACTTCCGACAAAATTGTAGTTTATGACCGCAGGTGGTCGGGCCTTTAACTCATCTTGCATCGAGTTCGACTCGCCTCTGCTCTTCAAAGGCTTGCACTTTTTATTCACTGTAAACCTCTACTTCTGCCGATCTTGTGCCGAAATCTCCCAGTGCGATGGTTCAATATAGCACCTCTATACAGGTGAAAACAATTAACCAATTTCTATGTGGGCATTTGAATTCACAATCCCGCTTTCTGAGTTGAAATCATCCACAGATTTAATGCTCAGTAAAAGGGGTTTAGCACACAAACCACTGCTTCCAGTAATATTTCTTTTATTACAGCGACATACAGGATTAATTATAAGATTACAAAAAGAACAAATCCAACATAACCTCGGGCAATGAAGCGCCGCCAAAATCTGACAGTTCTCCCTCAACAAACATGACCATAGATACAATAACCAAAAAGTATAAAGTCAGGTGCATATTACATGTGATTATTATCAGTATAAAGTAACATACAGGATATCAACTATTGTGATGCTTACAGTATATAATCGAGGCATACTTATATTTTTTATTTTCATTAGAAAATCAAGCATTTACATTAAAACCGGTGGCATACGTCGGTAGCAAAAGTAAGCAGTTTCCTTACCTATGGAAGCCTGCAACTCTAAAGCTGTTACATGCGCGTTGCTGACCCCAACACTACGCACCCTCATTGAACTCTGCACATGTCACTAGTTTTCAAGAAAATAAGTCGAATTTTCCCCAATGTTCTCGCTTCCCAATAGTGATGATGTTTGTCTAACATTCTACATCGCTTTAATTCACGTGATTTGAATTTAACATGAGTTTTTTGTCAATTTTTGGGATTCCGTGCCCGCAAGTCAAACGTAAGCCTATTACTAAACCTCCGCTATTCGTGTGTCTGTCTATATGTCAGAGGCTGTAGATTGAGGAACAGTAGAGACAAAGAAAATGTACGTATAAATAGAGAGCTCTCTCCTCAGTCAGTTAAAAATCACTTAAAACTTAAACCCTATTTAGACATCACATTGCGGTTTTTGATCGGTCGGTTGAATTGGACGTAACCAACAGTCCGCATTGTAAAGCGCCCTCCAGACTATGCGCGTGAATCGCGGGCGAAGCCGCGAACACGAGTGTGGAGTCTAGTTCGCTGATATGCGAAATCGACTCCAGACTCGCGTTCGCGGCTTCGCGCCGCGATTCGCGCACGAGTGTGGAGCGGGCTTAACTAAAACTGCATGCGAATTCGCGCGCCGTCTAAATCAGTCCTTACGAGGGGCAAACTGAAAGTGTTTAGAATAGAAAAAGCTGAAGTAATTAGGACGTTACTCTTTATTTTAATGCGTGCTTTATCTCTTTCTGACCACGCGTACAAATTTTCATTAGGATAGGATTACCCTGAAGCGCACACAGCTCATTCTTCCAATGCCTTTTTTGTATGGCGATTTTAGGTCCTCGGAGGTTTTGTATGAAATTCATGAGGTACCCATCGGGATTCAAGCTTTTTTGACACAAAATAATTTAAGCAAGATTTTTTTAACAGTGTCATATGAATAATGAGGGATATCAAAAACTACTGATATACAATTTTTTGCCAGTATTTTTTATTAACCGCACAACTTTGCGATGTAAACTTTTGACGTCACTCTTGAATGACATGCTTCTCTATGATATCCGTTGAATAACTACAAAAGCGATTAAATGTGTAATTTAAAAAATAAACAGATGTACAAGAACTAGGCTTCATTATGAGACTATAACTGAAGCCTACTGTAACTCTGTTGTTGGCTGAGCTCACAATGAAAATCGTTATAAATAGTAATACGTAAAAATTCTTAGGTCGAAATTGGAATAACGCTCGACGTACAATTTCCAAATTGCCATCAATCCTGAAACACAGATAACGACCAAATTGCATATACCTTAAAAAAAGTATAAAGAGTTATATTTTCATAAATAATATGCCTCTTTTTGTTATATGATCTCTAAGTAGCCTTTTCTAAGAACTTTCAGAGTTGCCTACGTATTATCGTTGTCAGTTCCTTTTTGTTCCACTTAATAATTTAGATGGCATTAATTTCAATCTATACTCAGCGACACCTATTGAGCTATCAATAAAACAGGGTGCCAGTCCAGTATCTCCCTATCCAATTTTTCGCGCAGTGTATTTTTTGTATAACTACGATGATGCTAATTTAAATATTTTGTTACAGTTTAATGGAGCATGGGGGCTGCCGGCCGTGGTGTGTGACTGCTACATCGCCATGGACGTGACGTGCTCCACATCTAGCATATTTAACTTAGTTGCCATCTCCGTTGACAGGTGAGTGACTAGCAGTCTAAAATATCATCTAATGGTAGCCGTGATATGTGACTGCTAATCGCGATGGACGTGACATATTCCACATCTAACATATTTAACTTAGTTGCCATCTCCGTTGACAGGTTTTGACTAGTAGTCTAAAATATCATCTAGTGGTAGCCGTGGTATGTGACTGCTACATCGCCATGGACGTGACATGCTCCACATCTAGCATATTTAAGTTAGTTGCCATCTCCGTTGACAGGTGAGTGACTAGCAGTCTAAAATATCATCTAATGGTAGCCGTGATATGTGACTGCTACATCGCCATGGACGTGACATGCTCCACATCTAGCATATTTAAGTTAGTTGCCATCTCCGTTGACAGGTGAGTGACTAGCAGTCTAAAATATCATCTAATGGTAGCCGTGATATGTGACTGCTACATCGCCATGGACGTGACATGCTCCACACGGTACGAATCATCTCAGCCATAAGACGTCTACTGCCCGAACATAGGCCTCCACCTTCGTAGGCCTCCCCCTTTATAGGCCTCCCCCTTCATCGGCCTCCTCTTTATCTCTAAGAAAGTTAATCACCTTTATACTAACTAGTACGAAAGTACCTATCTTAAGATCGAACTGTTATAATATTGATTGGAAGTGCAAAGGCACCTCCAGACGAAACACATTTGTATGCAAAAGGCAATTAAACGTGTCTGGACTCTCCTTTATCGTGAGTTAGTGTTATTATACCTACTTGGAGATACTGAAAACAAATTAGTTGAGCTTCATTGCAATTTACATATGCATTACAAGTTTACAACCTGTGCTTTACTTTAGGTACCTACTTCAATATAATGCTCGGAGATATAAATGAATTTACGTAATTTACTAGCCAGTCCTGGGAACAATGCCTCAGGCTAATTTAGGGCTAGATTTATGATTTATTTATTTTGTTATTTAATATCTGTTTTAATAAATATTAAAGAGTATGCCAACAATATTTACTAGTTTCAATTCAAATAGTCGTATTTGTCAATACGGGGAAGTGTGGGTGTGGCTACGGGATATGTGTAACTGGCCTTTATTTATACCAGGGCCTGTTTACACATTGATTAGTGTTAAGGATGACTATCGTTAGACCGGACCGTGGTCGGGCCGGAGCTTCCAGAACTTCGTTTTCTATGGAAAGCACCACGTGATGACCGATCGGCTGTCATAGAAAATGACATGTCGGACGCCACAGCCCGGGCACTGCCCGGTCTAGCATGAGTCATCCCTTAAGTGCGAGTTCATACATTTCCGAAGCAATTAGGGGATAACCTCGGTCTTGCAAATCGGTTAAATGCGTTTTCATGGAGACCGTTATAGCAACTACTACCACTAAAACTGTGAATATGTCAAAACTTATTTATTTATTTATTTTATTTATATGAGCCTAGAGTGTCCCACTGCTGGGCAAAGGTCTCCCTCCACCCTTTCCACGTATCCCGGTTTTGACCCGTCTCCCACCAGTTCCTATCAAAGGCATCAAGGTCATCAGGTATTTAATTATTAAACTTTATTGTCCACAGATACATAGCAGTAACACAACCTATAAAATACGCGAAACACAAAAGCAACGGCCGAGTGTGGACCATGATCTGCATAGCCTGGCTCGTCTCTGGCGGCATCGGGAGCCCCGTAGTCCTCGGTCTCAACAACTCACCGGACAGAAGAGTAGATCAGTGTCTCTTTAATAATACGGACTACGTCATATACTCGTCGCTCGGCAGTTTTTACCTGCCGTGTGTTATTATGATGTTCCTGTATTATAATATATTTAAGGTAAGTTCTTCTAGTTTGTCTAGCGCCTTACTCAGGTCAATTGGGTTGGGAGACCCGTACTTATAGTCTTCGATCTTAATTCGACGGACAGAAGAGTAGACCAGTGTCTGTTCAATACTAACGGACTACGTCATAATTATACTCGTCGCTCGGCAGTTTTATTTTACTTGCCGTGGTGCCGTGTGTTATTATGATGTTCCTGTATTATAATATATATACATATTTATGGTAAGTTCATCTAGAGTCCGCCTAGTCTAAGGCCTATCGGTGCGCGCGTTTCAAGAACCTTGGGTATGTTTTGAGACCCGTAGTACTCAGTATAGTACAATATTGTTGCTCGATTACACTTTAAAGGTTTATTACCCTTTTATTTCATTAAATTCCGAACAGTTTTTATTGAACTGTCTTGTTTCAAAATGTGTACAGGTGAAGCATTAAAGCTGCGTTTCACTTAACAATATAGAGTAAGTCCTGCAGCAGTATCATGGTCGCATTTTTATCACCTGTCATGCCATGCGTCACTCTTGCACTTAAATATTTGTTAGAACGTGACAGGCATGATAACAGATGATAAAAACCCAAACATCTTAGCCCTACTGTACGGATATGATGGCCGTTCTCTACGTGACAGCGTGACAAAGACTGTCCGTCACCTGCAATCGCGTAGTGTTAAAACTCAACGGTTATTCTATCACGTGTAGTTCTCGTAATAAAATGGGTGAGAAAAGAACATGATATAAATAGCAAGGGTAGAATTCTAAATTTAGAAACGTCACGTCTCATGTTTAATACAGTTAACGGGGGAAATGGATAGACGGGTGACGCGTTCATCACAATATGAACATAGGTATTCCTAATAATTTCAAGGATTGCCCAGCGGAGTGTACCTGGAAGTGTTTATCAATTTAATCCCGCCTCAAACTCAAAACAACCCGCACCTGAGTTGGACAGTTGCCCTCGTCATATTAATGCCACAGCGTACGATATGGGAACAGGACATTACCCTAGCGGCAGTACCGTCTTCACCATAAGGGCCCGTGCCCAGGGGGCCCCGAAGGATATACAGTAACAGTATATTTAATTACCCATAAAAAATAGAAGACCATAGTAGAAATATGTTAGTTTAATTCGCTTTCTTTACTTAATATACCAAAAGGGCCCCAAAATCTTATGTGCCCAAGGGCCCCAGCATATAGTTTCAGACGGCACTGCCTAGCGGTCTAAAATATTATAGTGAGAATAAGGAATAACGGTATTAATCTATCCGAAGTCTGAACTTATGTAAGAATTGTGATTTTATGTCCCATTATTGGTTCCACACCCATTATAGAGGTGATTATACTAGTTAAATATCTGGGAGACCGAGCTTTGCTTGGAAAACATATAAAAACTCAAAAATGTGCGATTTCCCAGAGATAAGACAGCTAGATCGATTTTTCGCCTTCGAAAACCCCCATATAACAAATTTCATCGAAATAGAGCAGTTTCCGGGATCCCCGAAATATATATGTAAATAAATATATAAGTATACAAAAATTGCACCTTTAAAGATATAAATAAATAAAATAAATAAATAAATATTATAGGACATTATTCTTACACAGATTGACTAAGTCCCACAGTAAGCTCAAGAAGGCTTGTGTTGTAGGTACTCAGACAACGATATATATAATATACAAATACTTAAATACATAAAAAACACCCATGACTCAGGAACAAATATCTGTATCATCATACAAATAAATGCCCTTACTGGGATTCGAACCCAGGACTATCGGCTTCGCAGGCAGGGTCACTATCCACTAGGCCAGACCGGTCGTCAACCGGGTATAAGATTCAATACACAGGTGCTTATAACAGCTTCCGTAGATCCGTGGTTGCCGTACTGTTCCAAACGGTACACTATTTCCTTCTGTTCCACGCACGTCACGTAGAAGCCGTCACTTTGACGTGCCCGTTCCGTCACGTCGCTCCTTGGACTCTAATCTCCAAGCAACAGGGTCCAAATTCCTCTGACACTTCTTATAATGAAATAGACCCGTCAAGTCTTGTGCATTTGTGGTTACGTTGGGTTGTCGTCACGTCGGTCATACCCGTATGTGACGTGATAGGTGCCGTGAAATGCCTAATCTTGGGAAATCCGTGTGTTTTACCTGAAATAAGGTCGGGTAAGGGTATCTGGTGTTTTAGGTGACATACTCGTGTAAGTTCTTATATAAGCTTGCAAGTAAACCTACAGAATATGTTGAGAAAAAAAATTACTACTAATAAAAACATATTTTTGATATTTGAGACACGTTTCGGGTTAGGTATCAAAACTAAAAGGAGAATATTTTGAAAATAATGTGATTTTTTTTAGGTGATATGATAATTAATAGCTTCAATTATTAAAGACATTTGTAAAATATTCCTAAAAATTCTTTGTCAACATATTTTTAGTGTAGATATATAATTCCTTAGTTTTTTTTAAAACTAAATTCCCGCCGGATTTACTTCCGCGAGCATCAAAACAAAATGTTGTTGAATAAACATCAGTAAAAATAAATTGAAAATGTATTTTCATACCGTGTGTAGTGTAATGGGACAGACATCAAAGAAAACACACAAAAATACACACCAGCTATATTTAAAACTTGTGATGCGTTACAGGGAAAAAGATGTTTTGCGTTGTCTGCGGCGGTAGCACGGTCGCATTATTGTTACCTGTCACCATGCCAGTCACGTTCTAACAAGTATGTAAGTGCGAAAGTGACAGGCATAGTGACAAGCGATAAAAATGCAACCATGCAGCCACCGCTGGACGTATATGGCACTCTAAGTAGTTATAGTTCACTTATAGTCTGTTTGAGATCCTAAAAACGGTAAAAAATAAAGATACTACTCTTAAAAATACGTGTGATACCTCATTAGATTCGTCATGATGTCTAGAAAAATGTATTCGAAGCGTGTATTAGCACACAAAAAATATCAAAAGTTATAAACAAAAAAAGGGAGGAAAATGTACTTATTTTTATTTCCCCAGTATCTCAAAACTATTAATATTTAAGAAACCAAAATTAATATTATAATAGAGGAGGATATTTTCAATCAAACATTCCATACATGCAGAACTGTATCTCCATTATTTATACTTTTTATTCATCGCTGAACACAGCCCTCCGCGCCTCATTTTCGAGAATTCGAGAAACGCGCGCGGCGTGAAAAAACGATTACGTAACATTAAATATAATTTTAAAGGTATTAAACATTCATTGAACAGTTTTAAAAATATATGGTGTATTTAAAACATGTCTACACATGTAATACTTGTAGAAATTTATCTTAAAGTTATCATCTATCAACAAGTTAGGCAATTGTTAATCAGCAAAATTTTCTCAAATTTTCTTCTTTATTGAAAACGACAAAAACTGTATAAATAACTATCGTAAAATTATGTCGCTTTCTAGAGCCTTTTTCATATACATGTTCAATAAGATGGCGTTATAAAAGTTTTGAAAAAATTAATAGTTTGGTTATAATATTGTTTTATATTTTACAATTTTACCTTGATTTTTAGTTTTTCGTCAATTATCTATTTATTACTGCGTGCGTGTATCAAGCAGCAGTTACGAGTATTACTTATTAAGCTGGAAACAAATTATCGGACGCGGCTGACGGACGCGGCTGACGGGCGCGACATAAAAGTGTGCACAGTGTTCGGGACGTGGCTTGCGGACGCGCAACAACGCTTAGTCCACAAAGAACTGTAGACTCCTTTAATTTGAGATTATACAGTAATTCCTTGTTGCGAACATACTTGATAATTCTTTCCTCCATTTTTACCGTACGCACGTCCAAGCTCTCGCGTAGTCCGCGTCCTTCTGGCGCAGCGCAGTGACGCGTCCCGCACCCCTTGCATACTCTGCATACCGTCCGCGGACGTTTTCGGCTGACAGGAACATCCAGCGCGCCAGATTTCTGTCGGATGTCCGAAGGCTCAAGGTCAGCACAAGGTTACGTCCACGGCTTACCTCCGATAGTTTGCACAGTTCAGTGTATATTCATTATCTAGATACCTATAAGTCGCGGCTGTGAGCCGCGTCCGTCAGCCGCGTCCGATAATTTGTTTCCAGCTTTATGATGTTTGTATTTACTTCAACTCTTTTGCTCCCTAGGCAATACGCCAGCGAGCGAAGAAGCAGCGCTCAGCAAAAAGCACGTCGTCAGGCATCGCTTCAGCTTCCAGTGGCACAGCGGCCGTAGTTATTGAAAACTTGGCACAGACGCCAAGGCTGCAGAGCACAGAACCTCCTACAAATACTGCTTCGGCTTCGGGCAGTAACGAGGATGAGGAGGACGACAAGTGAGTCTCTCTCTCTCTCTCTCTTAGTGTAGTAGCTGTGGTAATTAAAAACTTGGCACAGACGCCAAGGCTGCAGCGCACAGAACCCCCCACAAATACTGCTTCGGCTTCGGGCAGTAACGAGCATGAGGAGGACGACAAGTGAGTCTCTCTCTCTCTCACACGACTCTCTCTTAGTATAGAAGCTGTGGTAATAAAAAACCTGGTACAAACGCCAAGACTGCAGAGCACGGAACCCCCCACAAATACTGCTTCGGCTTCGGGCAGTAACGAGGATGAGGAGGACGACAAGTGAGTCTCTCTCTCTCACACATGACTCTCTCTTAGTATAGAAGCTGTGGTAATAAAAAACCTGGTACAAACGCCAAGACTGCAGAGCACGGAACCTCCCACTAATACTGCCTCAGCGACAGACAGTAACGAGGATGAGGAGGACGACAAGTAGGTCTCTCTCTTCCTCTCTCTCTCTCCCTCTCTCTCTCTTAGTATAGTAGCTGTAGTTATTGAAAACCTGGTACAAACGCCAAGACTGCAGAGCACGGAACCTCCCACTAATACTGCTTCAGCGTCGGGCAGTAATGAGGTTGAGGAGGACGACAAGTGAGTCTCTCTCTCTCACATGACTCTCTCTTAGTATAGTAGCTGTGGTAATAAAAAACTTGACACAAACTCCAAGACTGCAGAGCACGGAACCTCCCACTAATCCTGCCTCGGCGTCGGTCAGTAATGAGGATGAGGAGGACGACAAGTGATTCTCTCTCTATCTCTCTCCCTCTCCCGCCTGAGTTTCAGCAACGAGGATGAGTGAGACGACAATATTGTAGGTCTTTTATATATAAAACTTGTACTAGCTAATAACTGAACCAAGCAACCCTTTGCACAACAACTACCTACTAGAGAATGCCGCATCAGAATTTCTGTTGCTGTGAATTAATTGTCTAATTCTATCATTTTCAACGTTTTCAATGATTATTTCATTTATTTTATTTACTTTATAAACTTGGACTTTCGTTTAATTTTGATTTATTTCCTTTTTTTAATCTTTAAAGTAGAATATGGGGGATGAAGCCAATTCAGCAACTATGAAAAAGAAGATGGCTACTGAAGACGTTTCCTTGAACACCAATAGACTATACTGTGTACAGCGTACAAGTATAAAAATGTTCCAAACGAGGATGGTATGATTGGTAAGTGCCTAAGGCCCACTTGCACCATTCCACTAACCCAGGGTAAACCGGTTAAACCTGGCGTTACCATGGTTACCAGTACAATTTGACACTAGGTTAACGGTTTAACCGCTTAATCCCAGGTTAGTGAAATGGTGCAAGTGGGCCTAAGGCTGGTATTCCATTGAGGCGGAGACGAGCGTAGATGATAGGATTCAACCAATAGTATTCATTGTAATCAGGGCCGGATTAAGCATGTCGGGGCCCCTAGGCAGTGCGAGGCTCAGGGCCCGCTACAGTCGATTCTGCACACAGCATATTCAGTACAGGGAAATAAGATTGCGTCTTTTATTTCAATCTTCAGGCGTCGGCGGAGCCGATCCAAATCGAACGATGTCTTTTTCGCTCTTATTGCGAGGACAATCTAATTTAAAGAATGGATCGAAAAAAAACAATAATAAAGCATACTCATTATTAAAAGAATAAAAAATACTCATTAATTTTGACCCTATGGAACAAAATTTTATTTGATGAGTGCTGAGCCGCCGGGGCCAACTAGCCGAGGCGGGGCCCCTATTAGGCAGTTGCCTACTTTGACTTAGGGTCTCCCCAAATATATCGACGCGCATTCGGCAAAAGCCGATAGGAAAAAGCTTTATGTCCACGCAATAAGAGCGAAGAAGCCGACGACGCGTCGGCCGGCGCCGGCCGATGCGAGCCGAGCCGAACGACGACTTTTTCGCTCTTATTGCGCGGACATAAAGCTTTTTCCTATCGGCTTTTGCCGAATGCGCGTCGATATATTTGGGGAGACCCTTAGGGTTAATTCGGCCCTGATTGTAATCCATCAGAGCGAAGAAGAGATGCGTAATCCGCATCCAATGCTGGTTCCTTCCTCCTGTTGATTCCTAATTCCTGTTGATTCCTTTTAACTCTGCTCGTGTCCGCCTCCGTAGCCAAGCAACATATTTAAGTATAAATATTTCAACAGATTGTGTATAATTATTACTTTAGTACAGCGGTCGGCAACCTTTTAGCAACCATGGGCCACATAGTAGTTAACGAAGTTCACGCGGGCCGCACTTTGGTAATATTTATGACATTAGCAGACATTGTCGTTTGTCGATATTGCATACAAAATAGCCAGGGACGCTCGCGGGCCGCAAGCGAGAGGTTCGCGGGCTGTATGCGGTCCGCGGGCCGCCTGTAATTGCCGACCGCTGCTTTAGACAAATCTCTCAGCAAATGGTTTCTGGATCCTCCTGAATTTACTTAAGGTACCTGCTCTAGGTCCTATTATACTGAATAGATTCTTATTCCAAACAGCTGTTAGTTGTAGAATTGTAGAAACACAAAATACAAGTAAAACCGCAAACGGTACAGTTTACGCAACATTAAATTCAGATATATTTCAAGGAATCAACAGTCACGAATCGTTAACTCTCAAACGCTAATACTCCTTTCCATTTTAACTGCCCGCGCAAAGCTCAAAAAGGAAAGCAATAATTGTACAGAAACCAGAGACTAGTTGTTAGTAAAGACTCCAGTAACGTTGCGCCTATAACTCTATGACCGTTGAAAATGGCGAATGGAACAGTCATGCCTTTCGCAAGTGTGTACATAACTGAGGTGAAATTTTTAACATTTCATAAAAGAAACCCCAGGATAACGCCAAGGGCCAAACGAATAGAAAAAGACACGTGACTATTTTCTATACATATATTATTTAAGTATCGAATGCTGCTTTCTGTCAACCATTATCATCTTGACTAAGCCCCCTGGTTTATATAAACTCCTGTTGATGCTGATGTCCTTGTGTCATCTAAGCAATCACGAGGAACGTTAGAATTCTTGTGTGCCACATAAACGTCGTTTGGAATCAGACATTGCAGTTTCCGTCCGTGTTTTAGAAATACCTTTCCCCGTTTCCGTATTGGATGTTTTTTTGATCCGTAGGCGACTCGCGCCTGTCTTAACAATGTACCTAGTCAACGTGCCAATGGTTTACGCTCCGTAGCGAACGAAACGTAACCATCTCTGTGGCACTAATATGGTAGAGTGACAGAGAGAGATGACAACGCCACGGAGCGTAAACGATTAGCACATTAGCTAGGCACCCTGGGCCGATTCGGTATTTAAATTGATATCTATTAGATATATTTTAGACATCACCAAGATACGATAACGATATGTTTAAGATCTAACCTGTCAAATTTATTATTTGCGTGATTCTGGAGACACTCTTGAACGATTTCCTCAGGATATGACTTAGAGATCCAATTCACATCTAATAGATATCTTACTCTAACGTAAAAGTGACATTGGTTGCCCGAATTTCGCTGCAAAAGAGAACTAGTTGATATCTAAACTATAACGTATCTAGAATGGATCTAGTAGGTACGTGTCGTCTCTTGTGAATATCTTGAAGTTCAAATACGGCAGCCTATTCTTATTATTAACCTGTCCAGACAAGACACATTGACAGTCCCTTTCATTCTGAGCATTATTTTACTCAACTTTAACTAAAACTGTTTGTGAGCTTCGTCTTTGTAAAGCATACATTGAAAGTCTCTTTCAGTGTCGGAGCGTTTCGTTCAACATTTCTAAGCTAAAACTATACGGGCCAGCAATGTGCTTACTGGCTCGGAAATTATTAAATGTGAAAGTTAGATAAAGCACGCGAGCTCTTGACGAGAATGAGATATCATATCACATGTGAGGTTAGTTTTGTTACTTTTAAATCGACATCGATAAGATTCAGGTTTTAAGGATGACTCACGTTACACCGGGCCGGGTCCGGGCCGGAGCTCCCGGCGCTTACTTTTCTATGACAGATAACCGGTGATCACGTGATAGAAAACGAAGCGCTGGAAGCTCCGGCCCGGACCAGGCCCGGTCTAACGTGAGTCATCATTTGATTGGATACTTTAGGTATTTTTGTGTGTACTTGTCTGATTTCATAAAATTGTTTTTATTTTTAAATTATTTTTTATTTTTAAATGAAAATTTACAAAAGTCGGAAAGTATGGCTATTTTATATAAAAATGCAAAATAGTCGCGTTTGTCATTAATTTCTCGCAAAGCAGACATTGATAGTCTTTTTTACTCTCATGAGCGTCCGCTCAACTTTTCTATGCAGGCCGCGTAGCCAAGATGCCAATCGCTTACGCTTCGTAGCGATCGAAACGCAACTGTCACTGTCGCGCTAATACGGAAGAGTGATAGAGAGACATAATGCTTTTCGTTGTCGAAGCGATAGCGATTGTAACCTTGGCTAGGCCGGCTGAAACTATACGAGCCAGCAATGTGCTTACTGGCTCGGAAATTATGAAATGTGAGAGTTAGATAAAGCACGCGAGCTTTTGGCCGGAATGAGATGTCACGTGTGATCGAGGACGGACGTCGTGGTTTCTGGATCGAAGGTTTTATTTTGTTGAAGGGTTGAAATAGTTCAACCCTTCAACAAAATAGTAAGTATAGACTTGAGTAGGGTAGAATTGCCGTTTCTGGACCAGAGTAGGTATTTAAATCCCCCTCCAGGTCCCCCCCTACCTACCTACTCTGGTCCAGAAACGGCAATTCTACCCTACTGACTTGGCCAAGCAAATCTTGTCAGTAGCAAAAGGCGGCATGAAACTTCGCGGGTTAGCAACACTGTTTTCGAATAATTCCAAAATCGCGTGTCGTCTGTGTTTTATCTGTGGAATGTGGGTCATGAATGACAGCCATCTTGTTTGTTTACTTTCTGAATGATCGTAAATATTTGTAAAATTTGAGGTTATGATAATGACATATTTTGGTTGGATGTACATTGCTGCTTTACATGCCGGGTGTGGCCTGTAACACGAGCAAATAATTAAAACATATAGTGTACTCCTCTAATGGTGACACTTTTGTTCAACGACTTTTAAAAATTATGAAGTATTTAGACTTCCTATTTTTCATAGTTAAAGTTGAGTATTTTTCCTTCTGGCCTTGTTGAAACTAATTGTATCATGATTACCATCCACAAAATTTAATGTACACAGTACTGCAATAAATCATTCTTATTCTTATTCTTATTCTTATTCATACAAAATAAATATTATCTTCAATGGACGCCATCGCCATGCCATATCATTTGTGATTGACGTTGTTTGTCATGCCTTAAACGTAACAAAATTCGCAATACATTGCGTCTTAGACTAAACTTTAAAGTGTGTTAAAAATCAAACCACAAGTTATTTTTAAAAGTAGCTGAACAAATGTTGGTCAGTATGAGGATTACAGCCTTCAGTTAATTTTTTTGCTCGTATTACAGGCCACACCCGGTATATTATTTTCAAGGAGCTAAAGTGCGTGTTCAGATATTTTTGTGCACCTCGGCGGCTCCGATATATCTGATGGTGACTGTACTGTACGAATATTAAACCAAGCTATACATAAAATTTTAACTACAGAAAATATATGAAAATAATAATTTATCTCTCTCTCACAGCTTCGACAGAACAGAGATGGGCGTATACGCAGATGAGCTGGCAACGACGCGATCTGCAAGGTTCATGCTAGCGGCCGTTGTGGAGGAGACTGGCCTGTAGGTATACCCTTCTCTCTCGATACGACAGAGGTGGCATGGGGCATTCGGTTTTTCTTTCCAGCAGCAATACTTTTCTAGCCAGCCCAAAGCCATCAAACCAAATATGTTTCATACTTATTAAGTGACTTATAGTTCGTTTTTTTAGCATTAGAAAGAACTTGGAAGAAGGTAAGCGATCTTGATATGTCTTTTAATTGAAAAACCCTTTTTAAAAATCAATAACTATTACTTATAAAAGCAGAAGAATATAAATGATCGTATTAGATTCATAAATGTTACATATTTGCCGTAACTTATTTTTAAAATGTGTTTTTCAATTAAAAGACACATCAAGATTGTTTACCTTATTCCTAATGCTAAAAAAACGAACTATAAGTAGGGTAACTGCTATATGTAGTAAGTTATTGGCCACTACATATTAATTGGCCACTCTTAACAATAAGGCTTCAATTGGCTTGTTTCTTTCTGATTTGTTAGAAGTGGTCAATTACTATGTAGTGGATAATAAATGTAGCAGTCACCCTACTGTATAAAAACCGGGCAAGTGCGAGTCGGACTCGCGCACGAAGGGTTCCGTACCATAATGCAAATAAAAAAAAACAAAAAAAAACAAAAAAAAACGGTCACCCATCCAAGTACTGACCCCTCCCGACGTTGCTTAACTTTGGTCAAAAATCACGTTTGCTGTATGGGAGCCCCACTTAAATCTTTATCTTATTCTGTTTTTAGTATTTGTTGTTATAGCGGCAACAGAAATACATCATCTGTGAAAATTTCAACTGTCTAGCTATCACGGTTCGTGAGATACAGCCTGGTGACAGACGGACGGACGGACGGACGGACGGACGGACGGACGGACGGACGGCGAAGTCTTAGTAATAGGGTCCCGTTTTACCCTTTGGGTACGGAACCCTAAAAAGTATAACTGTATGAAAAACTTGTCACTTGTTGTATTAGAATCATTTAGATATATAGTTACAAAATGTTAACTTTCAAAATAAGCGCAGTATGATTTTGTAAAAATGTAGTAAAAAAGTTTTTCGTTTGTCCTACCTCGTTTTCCTCGTTTGTCCTAAGAAATCCTGCCAACTCATAAAAGTTCTCACATTTTATAAAGATTTTTTTGAAAAGAAAGTATAACATATTCTAACAAAGTTGGGCACTGTAAGTAAAACTTGGACAACTGTGAAAGAAAAGAAAACTGCCTCGGGGAGTTTTCTTTAGTTCAGAATATTATTTTTTTAATGTTGCAACTTTGTAAATCTTTATGTGCGTTGTACGTGGGTATACAGGGTGATTCAAAAACAGGTTGACAATTTTAGGTACTGTGCATATTAAATATATTAAGAACGGGTCACTCACGTATTTTAAGTCGAAAAACGCTCGACATGTTTCACTCCGTACCGAGGAGTGTCATCAGGAGCTTGCGTTTACGACATGTCGAGCGTTTTTCGACTTAAAATACGTGAGTGACCCGTTCTTAATATATTTAATATGTCTGTGTCTCACGGAAGTTTTGTTATTAAAACTGTGCATATTGTTTGTTGATCAATTATTAATTGATCGTTCAAAGCCTAACGAAAATATATTGAATTTTTTTTTTTCGTGTAAGTTAGAAAGTTAATTCCAATTTTTATAAATGCTGTATTTAAAAAAAATCGTGTTAAATAGGATGATGTTTCTTCAACCTATAGACATACTCTGCGAAGCGAAATGTGAATGTAGCTATTAAAGATTTATCTCCTAAATAACGAAAACTTTTAAGGTTTCTTAAAATAGGTACTACAAACGTACTAACATTGATACTTTGTCAGCTGCAATGAAAGAAAGAAAAAACTTTTCACGTATTATCTTTAATTACACTATCATAACCTTTACCTTTGGCATGGCGTAGCAAACAAGCACCCAGGCCGTCTAACCGTCCATCTCTCCGCAGGATCATGGCGAACCTGGCGTCCCCCATCCCCATGATGGACCCCAACACCAACAACGACTCCGGGTACGCGCCCTCCAATATTGACGGGGACACTAAGGACCACAGTCCCCCTGCGTCCCCCAAGGAGAAGAAAGAGAATGGAGCGCCTAAGAAACCGGAGCTTAAGTAAGATTTGTTAATTAGCAGACCCAATCCCAAATATCCCCTCTTCCAGTCCCATTCATAAAGGTACTACAAAAAAAGGGAGGAAGGAAGGGAGAAGGGAAGGGATAATTCTCTATCTCTACTATCTCTCGTATAAGTCAACTCCAGCAATGTATAAGTAGGTAAGTATTTTTTAGGGTTCCGTACCCAAAGGGTAAAACGGGACCCTATTACTAAGACTTCGCTGTCCGTCCGTCCGTCCGTCCGCCTGTCTGTCACCAGGCTGTATCTCACGAACCGTGATAGCTAGACAGTTGAAATTTTCACAGATGATGTATTTCTGTTGCCGCTATAACAACAAATACTAAAAACAGAATAAATTAAAAATTTAATTGGGGGTCCCATACAGCAAACGTGATTTTTGACCAAAGTTAAGCAACGTCGGGCGTGGTCAGTACTTGGATGGGTGACCGTTTTCTTTTTGCATTTTTTTCCGTTTTTTTTTTGCTTTATGGTACGGAACCCTTCGTGCGCGAGTCCGACTCGCACTTGCCCGGTTTTTTTATTTAGCTTTAATTTATAGATAAGTTATCTAGTTTATTTTTATTTTTAATGTATCTACCTAAAACTGAAAATAAACTTTAAGAAAGTTAAAAAAAGTAAAAATTTTGCACAATCGTTATTTTGCACAATCCACCCGTAATTATTATACTCTGTATCTTTAGTTATTTAAATAAAACTAAACAAACAATTTGTAAATTTTAGGGTGTTGTTATAACATTTAGGGCCATTCATTTCATTCATTTTATTTATTTATTTCTATAACAATATGATATTGTGTTAGAAAAATCTTACAAACTAATACATGCACATAATTAAAATTATACAATAACAGCAGGACCGGACATGTCAATAATTATAATTCCAAAAACACACTTAAACCAACAAAAAAAGTAGGTACAAATAAAGTAATAAAAATGTCATCGTTAAAAGTGTAAAGTTACATGCATGATAATTTTGTAAAAATCAGTTTAATTTGCAAAGATCTCGTCAATACTGTAAACTCTACTGTAACTATACTGTAAACGCCACTTGCACTAATGCACTAACCCGGGGTTAACTGGTTAAACCTGAAGTTACCATGGTTACCAGTACAATTTGGCACTGGGTTAACGGTTTAACCGCTTAACCCCGTGTTAGTGAGTTGGTGCAAGTGGCACCAACCAAATACACAACCAAAAACAAAGATACAGACTATAGAAAATGTTCTGCCAGCTAGCGGACGGCCCAAATGGCCAGTCACGAAATGCAGTAAATAGTTCTGTCAGGCTATAAATCCTATTGTAAATGCACTGAGGGGCTAATGATATCAATCCACGGGCACTAAGTGGCACTAGAGCTGCCCTACACTACTAACTATTCTATAGAATAGAATAGAATAGAATAGAAAATATTTATTTGGCGTAAAATAACATACATTTGGTAGGTACAACATAAAGATTATAAGATTATAGGCTTAACGCATTCACTCTACCGTATTCCAACTTCAAGATATTCACAAGAGACGACACGTATATACTAGATCCATTCTAGATACGTTATAGTTCAGATATCAACTAGTTCTCTTTTGCAGCGCAATTCGGGCAACCAATGTGACTGTTACGTTAGATAGAGTAAGATATCTATTAGATGTGAATTGGATCTCTTTCATATCCTGTGGAAATCGTTCAAGAGTATCTCCAGAATCGCGCAAATGTCAAATTTGACAGGTTAGATCTTAAACATATCGTTATCGTATCTTGGTGATGTCTAAAAGATATCTAATAGATGTCTATTTCAAAATCCGAAACGGGCACTAAGTGGCACTAGAGCTGCCCTACACTATTAACTATTCTATAGGCTTAACCATCTGTCAACGACCAGCTAGGCGGGCTCTTTATTCTGAGGCGTATTTTGATACGAAGCGTCTGCTTTCAAATATAAAAAAACCGCATCCCAATCGGTGCCACAGAGAGACACACAGTCACACATACGAGTATAGCGAAATTTTTGCTGATTGTTTTACAAAACACTGTAAGTGTATGTTATACGTGTACTCCTTTTAATGGGTATGACACACTAAATATTGAATAACATATATGATATATGCAATTGATAAAATCCAAAAAATGGGAAAAAAATCGAAACATTCAAGATAGGTAATTTTCACGTATTTCCACGAGAAATGAGGGAACCTAATAAATATGAGAAAGCTTCCCAAAATTTTCTTAGTGGAAATATCACTATTTCAGAAAATTCGAATACACATCGGCATTTTGAACTGTAATGGTAACATTCCATTTCTAACCGCAGCTGCATTTCCGGTACTGAACGCGTCGCTGACATTGTAAATTTTCATAGTAAAATGAACATAATGCAGCTGTCGTTGAAAATAGACTGTCACCTTAACCCTATATACAAAATACAAACATGGATACTTGTAGTATCCACACCATAAGTCGTATAGGTACTAAATGGCCGGTCACCCAACGCAGTAAAGTCGGTCTATCAGACTATAAGTAAATGCACTGAGGCACTAATGCAATCAATCCACTAAGTGCCGCTAGGGCTGCCCTAGCTAGACTATTGCCTATATCATAGACTTAAGACGAAACAGGAGCTGAGTTTTAAATATTTTAGGTAAATATACCCGTCTCGCTAACGGAAGCGGCACCTAAAAGTAGTGCGATAAGGACAAGGCGAAAAATCCTGCGTAAAAATCTCAAAAATCGAGGTTTCGTGCTCCTCTGTTTCCTCCTCCAAAACTTAACCAATCGTAACCAAATTTGGAAATCTAAATGATTATAAAATTATCTGTGTCGGACCGTTTTGCTTTTTTGGCTAATTGATATCAGTTTTGAATGCCACGCCTCTCATTGCGGCATAGTCAATTTGGCCATTTTGGCCATTTTTGAAGGGCTCTAGCGCCTTAAAAAACAAAAATATCAAAAAAATCAAAACGGTCCTACACAGATATTGACAATATTAATCTGTATTGAAAAAATCATTGTTCTAGCTTCAAAAACCACGGAGGAAAACGAGGAGTACGTTTGTATCGAGAAATTACCACTCCTGTTGGCTCTTAAACTAGCTTTACCCTGTAACTAGCGCTGTCACTCTAAAATAAGGAGAGAAAACTAGCATGTTCGCGCGAACTGTACATTTTTCTCTCCTGTGGGCAATAGTTAACAGCTTGTGGGCATGTAACTAATGATTTTATCATAGTTCTGTAAATAAAAGGAGGACCTTTTTACGTGGGTAAGGGTTAAATAAGAAAATTAACCTTTATAGCCCTTAACTCTTGTGTATGTCTACAGGAAAGAACGTAACACAGTGATCTGTTTGACCCAATTACGCTTTAATTGGAGTAAAAGAGTTGGAGTAAAGGGGCTCACTGGTTACCAGTTAGCCGGACGATATCAGCCTGTCAGTTAAACGCAATAGGTGACAGTTCCGAACAACTGACAGGCTGATATCGTCCGGCGAACTGGTAATCAGTGGGCCCCGTGGCCGAGTGGTTTAGTGGCCAGGATGTTAGCCGCGTAAGCTGAAGACGCGGGTTCGATTCCCGCCTAGGCCACCGGTGAACTTGGTCACTTTTTACACAGAATAAATAATAGTACTCTTTTTCTTGAATGTATGATATCTATTTCAGTTTATAATTTATATATTATACCCTTTGCCTATTTGGCCTTTGTACTGCCTATCCTGTGCCATAAATTTGCGTTTTGTGTTTTTTACAATAAAGAGTTTATACATACATACATTATTAGTGTGACTATACTTACAAACACACAAATCAAAATATTACATAAAATAATTTGATTTGTTCCGTAGTTCCATGTTCAATTGTAAAATAAATTTAATTTACAATCAGATGGGTCTGACGGTCGGGTTAGTTAATTAATTTACACGTACACTTATCACGTTATGTTTTAACTACCTCGCAAGTTAAATCAAACAATCACAAAGGATTGTTCATATTGTAAAAGTTGTTAATTACTATATAACTTGACAAACTTAAAGACACGTTAATTTGGCAATAACCTAGCAACGTCTACAATTAAAGGGATGTTTACAAAAACAACATAACTGCTAACGCGGTTGACACTTTTTGAAGAACATTGTTAATAGTTTCAGGTGTCAACCAGTGTAGTCAGTTATGTTGTTTTTGTAAACATCCCTACGATTTAATACAATGTATCAATAGTTACCTTTACAATATTGTATCCAGACGCTAACGATTATTACGAAAACAGTAATGGCGATAGAACTCGCCAGCAACTCAAAGATCAAACCTTGTTAAAAGTTTTTGCTTACACGTGTTTCGGCACACAGACCAAAGTCCACATAAGTTTTTATATTTTATATATCGATACACTCATCTCGATACAATCATGCTAGTGGGTCAAAAAGATTACTGTGTTGCGTCTTTCCTGTAGACATACACAAGAGTTAAGGGCTATAAAGGTTAATTTTCTTATTTAACCCTTATCCACGTGAAAAGGTCCTCCTTTTATATAGAGAACTATGATAAAATCATTTACTTACATGCCCACAAGCTGTTAACTACTGCCCACAGGAAAGAAAACTAGTGTGTTCGCGCGAACTGTACATTTTTCTCTCCTGTGGGCAATAGTTAACAGCTTGTGGGCATGTAAGTAATAATTTTATCATAGTTCTCCAAATAAAAGGAGGACCTTTTCACGTGGATAAGGGTTAAATAAGAAAATTAACCTTTATAGCACTTAACTCTTGTGTATGTCTACAGGAAAGACGTAACACAGTAATCTTTTTGACCCTAGTATCGTGGAAAACTATAGGTATTTCAAAACAGAAAAATATGGACAAGTGATACTTTCAGTAATTCAAAAACCAAATGATCTGATGAGGACCCGGATATGTCCTTAAACTACGTCCAAGACCACCGGTGGACGGGCAGCAGCGTCCCTCAAATTCGGTGTACTCGACTGCGATCGCCAACCCGCCTGCCAAGCGTGGCGATTATGGCATTCGCCCCCCATAAGGGGGAGGCCTATGTTCAGCAGTGGACGTCTTATGGCTGAGATGATGACGATGAAATGATCTAATCCAGTCCTTCAAAATGTCTTTCGAACAACAGCTGGAACTATTTAGTTTATTGATCAAATTATACGAGAGATGTCGTTGTTATAATATATTATATTTTATACTTACCAACGCAAATGAAGCTTCGGCATGACGTGTTAATGTACAAGATTTTTTTCTGATTGGTGATTGCATGGTCCCTCAGGAGATCATTGGAGGCGCAGACTCTTATAAAACAGTCCCCTGCCGCGTCTGTCTGTAAGTCCGCGATAAACTCAAAAACTTGTCATTTTAAACTCAAATCAAAAGTCGTCGTTTAAACTTTGTTTTGCACACAGACAAAAGTCCCCATATTTGTATTCCAGCGCTCATGCATAGCTAAATAGTGAATACAGCCCTGACTGCGAGTTAGTGGTAATGAAGGACATTCAACCGAGGGACAATCGCTAACTTTGATGGGATTCGAGTCCCTTTAGGGCTGTCCACATTCGAAGTTATAACTGTTATAAGTAGACGAGGATTTACTTGAGACCAATACGTTGTAGAAAGTTGATGGGTTTATTAAATTATTCTTAATTTTATTTAGGGTTATTAATAATATAATAATGATCAGTGATCGGCACGGACGGTCAAATCATGGGATTAGTTGTCAAGCGGACCCCAGGCTCCCATGAGCCGTGGCAGAATGCCGGGATAACGCGAGGAAAAAGAAGAGAGATCGGCACGGACGGTGCCACATCGCGGGATCCCGAACAAAAATGAATGGACATGACTCAAATGCCACAATCTTGTTCGAAAAAGTAATTCTATTGTGTGTTTTTGAATAAATGCGAATGCCGACTCCCTTCCCGGTGTTGATCGAAGTTTTCACCTCCTCGTGCGAGTCGTATTATTTGTATAAAATATACACTATACTATTAATAGTATAAATTATACACGGTGTTACATGACGAAACCGAATAATTTCAATAGCGTATTTCTGATCATATTTAGAGACAAAAATGTCCTATAAACTCTTTTGATATTCGCCTAGTTTCAGAGTTAATACCAATTTTTTTTTTTTAAACATGTTTTTATGGTTACATACTGCAGAACGCCTTTTTGATGGCGATGATGCTGCTATGGGACGTAGTCTAAATATCCTTATTGTTAGGTGTCAAAAAGTGACAAGTAACACTTTGCAAAAAGTAGGTTTTACGAAAAAAAATGTAAAAATCAATTTTAAGTGACAAGTTCACCAATAATATTTATTTTTTATGTACAAATTCAAAAAATGGAAAAACAAACCAAAAAATATTTTTTTTAGCGAAATTGACCTAAACTCATATTACATTTTTTCCTTCTTTTGACCTCAGAAATGCGTGGTTAAAATTATTCGATTTCCTCATGTTACACCGTGTATACATCGCGTGTATTTCCCCCACCACTAACTTCGCACATAATCAATAAACAATTATCACTTGTCTATGCCCCCATTTATTTATATCTTTCGATTTAGTCGAAATGCCAAAGGTAGCCCTATCAGCACTTTACACAAGCGTAGATTAATTGCATTAGCCGCCTGATGCATTTGCAATGGCTGATCACGTTTCTGCTTTGAGCAAGAGGATTCGGATATAAACGTAGTGTGTAGGCGCCGTAAGCTAAATAGAGAGTAATACTATGGGGCTATTCATAAATTACGTCATCGTCATTTCAAATTAGGGTCTAGAATCGGATGACGGTAGCATGACGTAGGAGGAAACGGGGTCATTCGAAGCCACGGTTTTGCCGTATGTAGCGCGTATAGTCGCTACGAACAGTATACCCGACAGTCGGGTTCTAGCCCTAAATGTGTTAAATGTACGCCCCTCCTCCTCCCTTTGGCCATCGGCCATATTAACCCCCAAACTGATGACCTGGCGACGATCTTGTGACATAAAAATTGACATGTGACATAAAAAATACTCAATTAAGAACCATTTTTAGGGTTCTTCTGTACCCAAAGGATAAAAAATAAATAAATTAAAAATTAAAAAAACACGACAGCGAAAAAGCGAACTGAAAGGACAAAATTAATTTTTAGTTAGTGTTAGTTACTCAACTTAATGAATGTAAATTAGAATATAAGTGTTCAGTGAAGGTTATACCTAAATAGCAAACGCAAAAGTTTAATGCTCATTTAGGATCGTGACTGTACCTGTGCATTTTATTTCAATTGCAGTCGGACCTTGATGTATTGACATTTTCCCATTTAAAAGGTCCCCGACTGCAATCGAAATAAAATACACTGGTACAGTCACGATCCTAAATGAGCATTAAACTTTTGCGTTTGCTGTTTATAACCTTCACTGAACACTTAGGTATATTCTAATTTACATTCATTAAGTTGAGTAACTAACACAACTAAAAATTAATTTTGTCCTTTCAGTTCGCTTTTTCGCAGTCGTGTTTTTTAATTTTTACTTAATTTATTTTATTTTATACTTTTTAGATTTTTGAACCAACCATATTTTTTATGATTTAAGGCAATTTAGTTCCTTCAAGGACCTTTCATCATGTTGATCCTCGATATGTTAGCATAAAACATGCTTAAAAAGCTAACGGTTTTAGTATGATAGCTTTGGTAAGCGCACAGCATGTCATGTACTTACGTCGGGCTACGCCTGACTCTTTTAGTATGAGGGCGCCGAAGGTGCCCGGCTTTGGAACGCGTTCAGCGCACCACGTACGTCGGGCTACGCCCCATGCTTTGAGCATGAGGGCGCCGAAGGCGCCCGGCTTTGGTAAGCGTACAGCGTATCACGTACGTCGGGTTTTTTTTTTATCAATTTTATTATGGAATAATATTAACATCAATAAATTGCTCTGATAATTAGATTAAGATTAATTACGATTCATAAGAGCTTGTTGCTAGGCCTACATGAATAAAGTATATTTTGATTTTTTGATTTGATTTTTTTTTGGGCTACGCCCGAGTCGCCCGACGCTTTGAGTATGAGAAAGTCGGAGTCACTCAGCTTTGGAACGCGTGCAGCTCGCCACGTACGTCGGGCTACGCCCGACGCTTTGAGTATGAGAAAGTAGAAGTCGCTCAGCTTTGGAACGCGTGCAGCGCGCACGTACGTCGGGCTAGGCCCGACACTTTTAATATGAGAAAGTCGAAGTCGCCCAGCTTTGGAACTAGGGCTTGCAATATCGGATGGTTTCCAATTCCGGAACTGATTTTCGATATTGGATTTCAATTCCGGAATTCCGGAACTGGTTCCGGAATTAGGGTTTATCATAATTTTATTAGATTTTTTAGTAAAAACAACATAAAAAGGTGAAATTCTGATACTTTACGTTTATTAAAGTTAGTATTCATCATCATCATCATCATCTCAGCCATAAGACGTCCACGTCCAAGTTAGTATTGTTTAAGAGAAATTTAATTTGAAGTACCTATACGTTTTTTCACCTCTTATTTTACCACCTTATTAAAATGTTTACTTTAATTCACTTCTATCATACGGGGTATTTATTTGGGGAAACCAGAGTTGCTAGGAAACCATTCGATGCATAATTTTATAAAATAGTTAAATGCATAGGAAACCAAATAATACATAGGAAACTGTTAAGTTTCCTACTCTTCCTAACCTAGTAGGTAGTGGTGTTGTTTAAGCAGTTCAAGGTCTAAGTTTGAGTTTGCCTTCCTAGTTCCTAAAATGATTCAGAATATCATCATATATTCTGTGCTTCTACAGGATCCGAAATCGAATCTGAATCGAAGATACAAAGTCCAAATATTTTTAAATTTCAATTCTAAAAATTCACTTATTTAGGATTCAGACTATTCTGGCTATTCTAAGCAAGTAAATGGCCTTGTTTTAATATATTTTTATTATTATGAGCCCATATTTTCCAGCTGCTTTAGCAAACGGAAAAGTAAAACATACTAAGTATAGTTCATTCAATGACTAACAGGCACGTACTTAATAACGACAAAAAATACCAGTGTAGTGTAATTTCTTAACAATTTTCAATAAGAAACGTATTAAAAGTACTTAAATCCAATTCCGGAATTTTCGATATTCAGTGTTATCAATTCCGGAATTGTAATATCGGAAAATTTATCCGAGATTCCGGAATTTCGAAATTTCAGAATTCCGGAATGCAAGCCCTATTTGGAACGCGTGTAGCGCGCCACGTACGTTGGGCTACACCCGACACTTTTAATATGAGAAAGTCGAATTTTGGTACGCGTACACTTTTAGTATGAGGGCGCCAAAGGCGCCCAGTTTTGGAACATTTACAGCGCATCACGTACGTCGGGCTACGCCTGACGTTTTGAGTATGAGGGCGCCGAAGGCGCCCGGCTTTGGAAAACGTACACCGCACCACGTACGTCGGGCTATGCCCGACGCTTTGAGTATGTGGGCGCCGAAGGCGTCCGGATTTGGCAAGCGTCAGCGTGTCACGTACGTCGGGCTACGCCCGACATCTTTAGTATGAGGGCGCCGTCGGCGCCCGGCTTTGGAACGCGTCCAGCGCACCACGTACTTCGGGCCACGCCCGACGCTTTGAGTAGGTATGAGGGCGCCCAAGGCGCCCGGATTTGGTAAGCGTACAGCGTGTCACGTATTACGACACTTTTAGTATGAGAAAGTCGAGTCGTCCAGCTTTGGAACGCGTACAGCGTGCACGTATGTCGGCCTACGCCCGACGCTAATATAATTATATTATTTTATGGTCAGCGGACAAACTCCTTCCTTTTATAATAAGTATCCCATTTAATAATAATATTTGGTTTTATGAGATTATCTTCTCTTAACATATTTTGTCATTTCTTAATTTCTCAAAATTAAACTTAAACCCACATGTTGCATATATATTATCAATCGGCTTTCAAAGCCCTTCATTTTGATACCCCACTCGATAGGTTTGCACGATATTTTTTTCTAAAGGTTGCGTTATATCGCGTATTAAGTCCGCCATAATGTTTTTATAATGACGTCACATAGCCTATGTCACCCGGGATAACGTAAGGATTCTAATGATGTATCATACATCTAAATCGGTTAAGGCATTCAGAAGTTAAGGTGGAATAAAGAAACTCACATAAATAAATAGGTAAATACATACAAACATGAACGCTGAAAAACAATACACTCTTTTTGTTTGGGCAGTCGTGTAAAAACAGGACCCTATTACTAAGACTCTGCTGTCCGTCTGTCTGTCACCAGGCTGTATCTCATGAACCGTGATAGCAAGTGATAGCTAGGGAGTTGAAATTTTCACAGATGACGTATTTCTGTTGCCGCTATAACAACAAATACTAAAAACAGAATACAATAAATATTTAAGTGGGGTGCCCATAGAACAAACGTGATTTTTGTGCCGTTTTTTGCGTAATGGTACGGAACCCTTCGTGCGCGAGTCCGACACGCTCTTGGCCGGTTGTTTCAAAATACTCGTAATCTTGACGCGACTTTGTTGTTAAGAGAATGAAAGCGTGTCAAGGTAATTTTGAACACCTCGCCCGCTTATCAATTTATGCTGCTGACTGTACCTACACCTGAACAAAGGGAGCAAAGGGAATAAGCCGTTGACGTGCAATTAAAAGATAACGACAATAAATCGTTTCCGCGGCAGACGCGAACGATAAGCTGATTACTTTGCTAATTGGTTCAGGTAAGTAATGTTAGCTTTTGCACGTTTGTATTGTGCAACATATACATAGGTTGGGGTAGACAGGTATTGGGTACATACCTATTCATTAGCTATTGAGGCTTTAGTTACGTTCTGGACAGCGTGTCATCTGGATCAGCTAATTTCGAAAATTACCCATAAGTTTACGCAATCCCGAAGTCATTCGTTAGTCTTCTTCTTCCTCGCGTTATCCCGGCATTTCGCCACGGCTCACGAGAGCCTGGGGTCCGCTTGACAACTAATCCCACGATTTGACGTAGTTTTTACGAAAGCGACTGCCATCTGACCTTCCAACCCGGAGGGTAAACTAGGCCTTATTGGGATTAGTCCGGTTTCCTCACGATGTTTTCCTTCATCGAAAAGCGACTGGTAAAATATCAAAAGATATTTCGTAAGTACATAAGTTCCGAAAAACTCATTGGTACGAGCCGGGGTTTGAACCCGCGACCTCCGGATTGCAAGTCGCACGCTCTCACCGCTAGGCCACCAGCGCTTTTTTTCATTCAAATCATTCGGTAGTATCCGAATACATTCTAATTACAAATGTTATAAAAAAAAACCTGTTATAACTCAAGTTGTCGATTTGCAAATATCGTTTTACAGAGCCTAGCGAATTAAGCTTGAAGACGACTAATCTGCATAATTAAATTATGCTAAACGTTAGGTACCCTGCCAAATTATCCATGCAGCTACTAATCAACGCCTGCGAAACGAAAATCAGAGTAATTTTATTTACCGAAAGAAAAGTAATAGCATATCTTACTACGCATCTCTCTTACACTAACACTGGTTGACCAATCGTCACTACGAGCGAACGGACCTGTTTCAAAAAATCACTAGTTGACCCTCAATCAAAACAGGCATTTTCCAATGGTCCTTTAATGTCAAATTTCGTAGAGTTCCGTACCAAAAAGCCACAAAAGGAACCCTTATGATGCGACTCTGTCCATCCGTCTGTCCGTCACATTGCTATTTATATAGCACCCAGCTCTGCTTAGTACAAGAAAAAACTCACAAGAAAACTCTTTCGCAGGAAGAAGCTAAGTAACCTCAGCAAAAGCTCAGTAATCTCCACGCCTCGCCGGCGCTTCAGGTCTGCAGCATCAGCGGCCAGGTTCACCATCTTCCGAGCTAACCGAGCTGGGAAGCTGCGGGCCAAGAGCTTCGCGAAGAAGGAGAAGAAGGCTACACAGACGCTCGCTATAGTGCTGGGTAAGTTAGTAGGAAGAAGCTAAGTAACCTCAGCAAGAGCTCAGTGATCTCCACGCCTCGCCGGCGCTTCAGGTCTGCAGCATCAGCGGCCAGGTTCACCATCTTCCGAGCCAACCGAGCTGGGAAGCTGCGGGCCAAGAGCTTCGCGAAGAAGGAAAAGAAGGCTACGCAGACACTCGCTATTGTGCTGGGTGAGTTAGCAGGAAGAAGCTAAGCATCCTCGGCAAGAGCTCAGTGATCTCCACGCCTCGCCGGCGCTTCAGGTCTGTAGCATCAGCGGCCAGGTTTACCATCTTCCGAGCTAACCGAGCTGAGAAGCTGCGAGCCAAGAGCTTCGCGAAGAAGGAGAAAAAGGCTACGCAGACGCTTGCTATTGTGCTGGGTAAGTTAGCAGGAAGAAGCTAAGTAACCTCAGCAAGAGCTCAGTAATCTCCACGCCGCGCCGGCGCTTCAGGTCCGCAGCATCAGCGGCCAGGTTCGCCGTCTTCCGAGCCAACATACTTAATGTATGTACTTACATTACAAACAAGACTCGCTCGTAACTCTTATTTAAATTCTTGTTAATATTCTTTACTTCTTACTGACACTGGCAAGAGCCCTATAAGCCGTCATCGTCTTTACTTTTATATCAATGATAATTCCAATTAAATCGTCTAAAATCCAATATCCAATTCCAGGTGTCTTCCTCTTCTGCTGGGCGCCGTTCTTCACCTGCTCGGTCTTCGACGCCGTCTGCACTAAGCTCGGGCTCCCCTACGGGCCCGGCTACACCGTCTTCATCCTCACAACATGGCTGGGCTACATCAACTCGTTCCTCAACCCCGTCATCTACACCATCTTCAATCCGGAGTTTAGAAAGGCGTTCCGCAAGATCCTGCACTGCGGTACCTAGCCCATAGATTATCTGGTCGTGTATGATTAGATCCCCTCTAGTGTTACCTTCGTTCCTGACGTTCCTGTGAGATTTTAGAAGCCAAACCAAAGTTTTCACTTCCTGAAGCGCTACAACCCTTTCGACGTGTTGCCTCCCTATCACACTTACGTACGAATTAACAAGTGCGACAGAGAGGCACACGTCGCACGTGGTTCGCGGTAGGCCCTCTGTTCTTTTCCACTTGCGCCGGTCCTTTGCCTTCTTGTTCAAATTAGTGTACGTTCCCATTTGTTACATTTATTATTTTTGTTCAAATCTTTCAAACCAAAATCAAAAACTGTTATTATAGAATGTTACTGTTATTTTGAATCTTTTGACTGATATATTTTCATTTTCTCAAATCCTGTGAATTAATACGATTTCTGTATTTTCAAATTCTGAAATGCCCTTTATTAAAAGTTCCCGTGCTAAAGTATTCTTTATAAATTCAGAGGCTCATTTCTCGGACGATATTAGACTAATATTATTAATCCATGAACTGTCAAATCGTAGAAGCTATACCATGGCCACACACTGATAAAATTAGTCTAATATCGTTCGAGAAATGGGCCCCAGGGACTTATTTATCGAACGATATTAGACTAATGTTATTAGTCTACGAACTGTCAAATCGTATGGGTTTCCATGACAACATACCAATAATATTAGATTAATATCGTTCGATAAATGGGCCCCAGATCTATTTCCGGACAAAAAAATACAATTTCAACTTAAACAGTTTGCATTTGTGTTCAAGGGGAATATTTTGAAGATATCTAACTTAAACTCGTTTTTCAGCACTTTCGTTTTATATTGGATGATAGTGAATACGGAAATCTCGAAATCTGTTTACACGGAACGAAGGTCTTGTGGTTCCTTGTCATACATACACCAACGAACATTATCCAAAGCTGGTTCTTTCCTATTGTTTATGCTATCGTCAGAGTACGAATAAGCATCTATTGAGAGTTCGGTACTAATCAAATCCACTGAAGGACTAATAGCTCTGGAGTACTTATGTCAATATGCGAATCGGTGTAATATATATTATATGTACGTAGTATTTACCTTACCGAATGTGAAATATTTAAACACTTTCAAATATTTCTCAAACAATAATATCTACGGGTGCCATTTGGGTTGCGTAACGCACCAACATGTTTCCTTGTGTCCCTTTTAGGGTTAAACTCCTAAGTTTAATTGTAATAGTAGAACCACTGCAATTTCTTACGTCAAGAGTCTTACTGCCTTGTCAATAAGGTATGAAATTGCTAGATTTTTGCGTGGTTCTTCTACATTTTCGAGCTTTACCAGTCATTTCGTAGTAATGACGGAAATTTTGTAATTATCTTTAGGTCTGCCAAAACATAGTGTATTTCCATGTGATAATTGATGTTTGGAATTACTAGTCATTGGAATAGACGGGTGAGATGATGTGGTTTTTTTAGATATAGGTATGTATCTCTGTAAACTAATAAGTTTATTTCAATAAGTTTATCTCGATAAAATCGAGAACTTTGAACATCAAACGCATCCTCAGTCTTAAGGTGGTTCTCCTTGCTCGATTTTCATACAACTTTCTTGGCACCCTAGCTCCTATTATATAGGGTTTCTTCACTTGTATATGTAATGTTTGGGTAGTATATATATTTCTGTCTTCGCTTAACGTAAAAAAATACTAGATTTTGATTAAAATTATTAAGAAAAAAGCCTTTGAATATTGGTAAAATTTTGCCTCATTGCTTGTTTGTGTGAGTGATGCTTATAGTATCGGTGTAATTCTAACATGGCGACTTCATTTGACAAGTAATCATTTTTAATTTGTCATAGGTGTAACAGATGGCACTTTAAAACCGCAACACAGATTACCTGTGTATTTTGTTTTATTTTCACTCAATAGAGGGAGGTATATTTAATGCACAAAGCATGTTACGAGTATACCTACTCATTTAAGAATCTCCTTTCTGATATAATTTCATTCCCAGATTTAATATAACTTAATAATTATTATGATTATTACACAATAAAATACATTTATATAGGTATTTATAGAAAGGTCAGTCCAAACAATCATTCGCGTTACGGTCGTCCACCGAAAACCCTTGTGAATTCTGCTTTCGTTTCGGTAAATGTTCTCTGGAAAAGCCTATATTTATTGTAACAATGATTTTTAAACTAAAATACCTAGCTATATTTTTCTCAAAAATATATAGGTATGTGGAGAAAAATGTCATCTTCTTGTAAATAAACAAGATTCTATAATATCTTCTGCTTGTGCATAACAATAACATTAGTAGATGATATTTTTAGGGTTCCGTACCCAAAGGGTAAAACGGGACCCTATTACTAAGACTTCGCTGTCCGTCCGTCTGTCCGTCTGTCTGTCACCAGGCTGTATCTCACGAACCGTGATAGCTAGACAGTTGAAATTTTCACAGATGATGTATTTCTGTTGCCGCTATAACAACAAATACTAAAAACAGAATAAAATAAAGATTTAAATGGGGCTCCCATACAACAAACGTGATTTTTGACCAAAGTTAAGCAACGTCGGGAGTGGTCAGTACTTGGATGGGTGACCGTTTTTTTTTTTGCTTTTTTTTTGTTTTTTTTTGCATTATGGTACGGAACCCTTCGTGCGCGAGTCCGACTCGCACTTGCCTGGTTTTTTTTCAAAAATGCTGCCTTTCACCCGAGTTAAAACACTCTACTTTTCATTTCGCATACGAGGAAAGTAAAATGCATGTGTTTTTTTAAATACATTTTTATAGTAGGTATTTTTGAGAGTAGGTATTTTCAATTAACAATTTGGCCAAAAGTAATTTATGGAATGGGGAGTCAAATATCAGAATGGAAATTGTATAACAAATCCATTTATACCCAAATTTCAATTGCTTATTGTAAAAAGAATAATAAAATCGTACTTGGAATTGGAACCTAAACTGCTCTAGTGCAGAAACGTATCATTTCCTGCACACCTTTTACAACAACAATGATTCTTTCATATATTCGGTCAAATTGTGCTTTTTGAAAAACTAATTATAGCCAGCCTTTTATGAATGTAGGCCTAAGGTATCATACTACACATACCCTAGGGCACCATACCCTAAGGCTTAGGGTATGGTGCTTTACGCACACTAGCGTCCCTTCCGCTCCCCCTGACGCAACCCACCCTTTTTGCATGAAATATGTCCCGGTTCACAGTTTTTTACATTTTTTGAGGAAAGTATACATTTTAGGAAAAAAGTGTCAATGAAAGAAATAATCCTTAATAAATTCTTAATAAAAAAGGTCATATTCATTTTTTTTTATATGATGCACCTAATTCATGTATTAGCTTGTCAAAATTCGAAATAACATAGTTTTTACTTAGGGTTCGAAACTCATTTATTATACACGGTGTAACATGAGGAAACCGAATAATTTTAACAGCGTATTCCTGATCACATTTAGAGACAAAAATGTCCTAGAAACTTTTTTGAAATTCGCCTAGTTTCAGAGTTAGTACCAATAAAAAAAAACAAGTTTCTATTGTTACATAGTTCAAAACGCCTTTTTGATGGCGATGTTGCTACTATGGGATTTAGTCTAAATATCCTTATTGATATGTCAAAAAGTGACAAGTAACACTTTGCAAAAACTAAGTTTTACGAAAAAAATAACCATTTTAAGTGACAAGTTTACCAATAGCATTTAATTTTTATATACAAAATCGTTCATAAAATTAAAAAAAAAACCAACAAAAATTTTTTTTTTGGCGAAATTGACCTAAACGCATATTACATCTTTTCCTTTTTTTGACCTCATGTATACATTTTAGGATAAAAGTGTCAATGAAAGAAATAGTTCCTTATTAAATTCTTAGTAAAAAAGGTTATATTCATTTTATAACACTTATTATACAAGGTGTCCTCAACAAATGCGAAAGATTTTATTTCTGAGGTCAAATTAAAAGAAGGAAAAAATGTTTGTATGAGTTTAGGTCAATTTCGCCGAAAACAATTTTTTTTATTGTTTTTAGGGTTCCGTACCTCAAAAGGAAAAAACGGAACCCTTATAGGATCACTCGTGCGTCTGTCTGTCTGTCCGTCTGTCACAGCCGATTTTCTCCGGAACTACTGGACCAATCAAGTTGAAATCTGGTACACATATGTAAGTTTGTAAACAAATGAATCTAGACACGCGGCAGCGTGTCAAGCCAAGTTCAAGCAAAGGAACTGGCTAGCCAGCGCCAAGTGTAATATTAAACTCTATTTCTTTGCTTTATTGGATACCTATAACAATTGCTGTTATTTAAAAAAATGTGAGATCTTAAAGTAGGTTAGATTTGGCTTGGCCAGGTTTTATCAGAATTACAATATATATAAAATGATTGATATAATGAAAACTGGCCAAGTCAAATCTAACCTACTTTAAGATCTCACATTTTTTTAAATAACAGCAATTGTTATAGGTATCCAATAAAGCAAAGAAATAGAGTTTAATACTTGTTTATAATGTTATTTTGTTCCTATAAATACATATTTGGATTTTGCATAGAACTTGGCAGTGGCACTCATTTAGATCTCCATTCTTTTTGCGGCGAGCCCCACAGCCAAGCATAATTTTTGTATTGAACTTGGCTCTCCTTTTTTACATTTATGTTTTTGGTGGGATTTTAAACATGGGGGCCACTTTTGGGGGGTAAATGAAAAAAATAAAAAATAAAAATTTTCAAACTATATCATGTTACATATCAAATGAAAGAGCTTATTGTAAGGATCTCAAATATATATTTTTTATAATTTTCGAATAAACAGTTTAGAAGTTATTCAAGAAAATAGGCAAAAAATTACTATTCCCCCCTCCCCCTTTATCTCCGAAACTACTAGGTTTAAAATTTTGAAAAAATACATAAAATAGGTCTATACCTATAGATGACAGGAAAACCTGTTAGAAATGTACAGTCAAGCGTGAGTCGGACTTAATTACAGTTTTTGATCCGACTCCTACGGATTTTTTAAAGATTTCACTCACGTTTCGCATAAATAATGTTTAGTTTTAAGTTTATAAAATACAGATGTATGTTAGTCTGTAAGGTATTTGTAATATGGGCCTTGTTCCCTGAATTAAATATCTAAATAAATAAAATAAAAAATACATTGTTCAAAATTGTGTAATATACGGAATCCTTGGAACGCGAGTCCGACTCGCACTTGGCCGCCATTTTTAAATTTTTTGAATATATATGTATGTACATAAAAAGTAAATGTTATTGGTAAACTTGTCAGTTAACATGGATTTTTACTTTTTTTTCGTAAAACAGTTTTTGCAACGTGTTACTTAATTGTCACTTTTTGACATATCAATAAGGATATTTAGACTAAATCCCATAGTAACAACATCGCCATCAAAAAGGCGTTTTGAACTATGTAACAATAAAAACTTGTTTTATTTTTTTAAATTGGTATTAACTCTGAAACTAGCCGCATTTCAAAAAAGTTTATAGGACATTTTTGTCTCTAAATATGATCAGGAATACGCTGTCAAAATTATTCGGTTTCCTCGTGTTACACCGTGTATAATAAATGAGTTTCGAATCCTAAGTAAAAACTATGTTATTTCGAATTTTAACAAGCTAATACATGAATGTGCATCATGTAAAAAAATCAATATGACCTTTTTTATTAAGAATTTATTAAGGATTATTTCTTTCATTGACACTTTTTTCCTAAAATATATACTTTCCTCAAAAAATGTAAAAAACTGTGAACCGGGACATATTTCATGCAAAAAGGGGGGGTTGCGTCAGGGGGAGGGGAAGGGACGCTAGTGTGCGTAAAGCACCATACCCTAAGGTATCATACTACATTCATAAATGGCTGGCTATAATTAGTTTGTCTTCCCCATACATTAGAACACAATTTAACCGAATATAGCATGATAAATGAAACGGATATTTCTTGTTTTCTTTGCATTAGCATTTTTCTCTCGATAATTTAATCAATTTGCAACATAAGTAGAAGAATCCTCATATATCCATAAATATCAAAATATAAAAGGACATACATTTTCAGAAGAATTCCCCGTGCGACGTTGCCAAATGTAGCCAAATGGTTTAAAGTACAACATGCTCGCAACGTTTGGATGTCAATAAGTCGAAAATGAAAAATTATATTTCAAATCAATTCAAACTTGATATTTTTGACAGTAATGGGTTACTTAAATAAGAAGGCATTTTTCGCCCGGGTCTACTATGGTCAAATGGTCTAGTGGCTTTTAGCTACTGAGTATAAGTCTAACAAGTTGAACAGCATGACAGGGTTCAAACCACGAACAAAGACTCATTTCTTTTTGTATTTATTTATTTATTTTGTTTCATCTTTTTGGTAATTTTATATGCCTTATTTTAAAAGTTATTTTAAGTAAATGTGTTGTATTTGATTATTTCATGTAGGTATATCATTTCAATAAAATTTTGGAAACTTTTATTTTAGACCTGGTCAAGCAAATCTTGTCAGTAAAAAAACCGGGCAAGTGCGAGTCGGACTCGCGCACGAAGGGTTCCGTACCATAATGCAAAAAAAAACGGTCACCCATCCAAGTACTGACCACTCCCGACGTTGCTTAACTTTGGTCAAAAATCACGTTTGTTGTATGGGAGCCCCATTTAAATCTTTATTTTATTCTGTTTTTAGTATTTGTTGTTATAGCGGCAACAGAAATACATCATCTGTGAAAATTTCAACGGATCGTGAGATACAGCCTGGTGACAGACGGACGGACGGACGGACGGACGGACAGCGAAGTCTTAGTAATAGGGTCCCGTTTTACCCTTTGGGTACGGAACCCTAAAAAGGCGCGAAATCCAAATGTTCTATGAACGATATACCTTCGCGCCTACATTTTTCAAATTTGCCGCCTTTTTCTACTGACAAGATCTGCTTGACCAGCTATACTTCGTCGATAGTTGACTTCTTATGTACCTATTCTGCGATCCTAATTAGCCTCATGCATGACTTTTTTTTAATTATTTTAATCATTATTTATATCCTTTGAAAACCGGAAAATAAAAATACTTTTATAAATCTTCCCATAATATTATTAAAAAATAATTAAAATACTGAAAATATTTTACTCACGTAAGTTTAGTTTCAAAGAATAACATACGCTTAAAATAATTCAAAAGAGAAAGCTAAAATTATAAAATAAAAAAAAACTGGCATTGTCGGGGTTTGAACCATGTATCTTAGCTACAATCTGATTTTTTTCAAAATAGAGGCTACGGGTGCCACGAGCACATGACAGTTGATGGTCGAAAACATTAGTTGCTTCTGAATGCCTTGTAATTCTTAATCGTTGCTCAAACAAGAATTTATTATTTAATTTCCAATCTTTTTTCAACAATAAACATTTCATCCGCTGCGCCCTCTAGGTTACTTTACTGTAACATTACGAATCTGCTGACATTTGACACTGACTTTAAGGTGACTTTAAGTACGTAAGTGTGCGTGAATGCAAGAAATTGCAATATTTTGCAGTTGGATTCCGGTAATAACGAAATGAGACAATGTTGAGTTGAACATGTCTCGATTTGGATGTAGTATTTTTTATAGTTTTCGCACATATCAACACATCTTATGAAACTTTGTATTTTGGGAGAAATAGTGAAAATCCACAATTCGTGCACAGTGACGCCATCTTTTGGCTGATAATCGGCATCCCATCCCTAGACATCCACCTTAAGTGAATGCACACCAAGGTAAAATGGTTTTGTCTTAATAATTTATCAATTTTATAATACATATTTATGTACCTATATGCATTTGACAATACTTCCATGTTCTAAATAAGAGTATCGCAATAAAAACAGATGCTTCAACTCGATGCTTTGTGTTGTTTAGTTATTCAGCAATGTGCTAGTCACACTTTGTACTCTCGATAGAAAATAAATTAAGGGTAATAAATAGACTAATAATTTTGAAATTTCACTGACTCTAAAAGGCTGCTTCCGTTTTCAATTACATGCAAGACCCTAACTAATGGATAATAAATACATTTGTACTTGAGGTGTTCAAAATGATCTTGACGCGACTTTATCGTTAAGAAAATAAGAGTGTGTCAAGGTAATTTAGAACACCTCGCCCGCTTAGCAACTTCTGCTGCTGTACACATAAACGTTACGTAGCACGGTTGGATGGGGTGCGCAGAAATGCACGAGCGCGAGTTGCAATGTATTAAATAACAGATGTCATGCTTATATCTTATTCTTTCAGCGGCCCGGGCGCCCCTTACCGGGCGCACCTTGGGCCCATTTCTCGAACGGTACCTATAAGACTAATATTATTAGTCCACGAACTGTCAAATCGTGTGGGTTACCATGACAGCACACTAATAATATTAGTCTAATATCGTTCGAGACCCGGACCCGGGTATGTCCTTAAACTACGTCCAAGACCACCAGTGGACGGGCAGCAGCGTCCCTCAAATTCGATGTACTCGACTGCGATCGCCAACCCGCCTGCCAAGCGTGGCGATTATGGCATTCACCCCCCAAAGGGGGAGGCCTATGTTCAGCAGTGGACGTCTTATGGCTGAGATGATGATGATGACCGTTCGAGAAATGGGCCCCTTGTGCATACTCAAGAGCTTTTCTTTTTCGATCAAAAGTGTCAAAAGCTCGAGAGCAGAGCTTTGAATTCTTTAGGTTTCAGATAGTATGCTCATGTAATACCATATGTGGGGCATTCCATGAAATCATCTACCGTTTGTCCCGTACAAACGCGAATTTTCTGAAGATTTGCAGGTATAAGAGGTTCTTTTTTATGACAAATAGTCAAAAATATGCACAGACAAATAATCGATTGCTTTAAATGCCAAAAAAAAAGTCGCATCACAGGAAATAAAATGCGTTTGTACGGGACAGCCCGTGGAATGCTCCATGTGATGTTCTCTTAACATCATCAATCTAGTTTACTCTTAGTGGAATTCTATTGTTTTTAGGTAAATAAAACAATTCATTATTCGATCCACACAGCGCGCCCGCAACCAGCCGCCGCCATCTTTTTGACTCAAGTGTTGCCAGCACATCTGCTTATTTATTGATGAACAGCACACCATACATTAAAACCAGAGTTTGCTCTCGAGCAAGCGCATTTATGTTTTAGCCTTTAAACAATTGATATTGATTCGGCGCTTGCTGAATAGAGCCATTCCCAAACCTCCTTGTATTATAGGCATTTCCTTGTGGTTGTGACTCCTTAGCTAACTAACTGTAAAGCAATATTAAGCTAACTTAACTGTACATACGTAATTAGTAACTGGGATAGGCTATATAATATATAAATTATAATAATAAGTTAGTTGTAATACCTACGAATTAAGTTAAGATTATAATCTGTGAAATGAAAATATTATGCACTTAAGTAGGTAGTAGTTTTTGCAGCAGTTGTATAAGATAGGTCAAAAAAGAAAGTGATTTTTAGGATGTGACTAGGGAATGCAAATCGGTTATTTTTTTGTATGGAAATAATCGGTTTTTAACCATACAAAAAATAACCGATTTGCATTCCTTAGATGTGACCCGCAGGCAAGAGTGAACATTATAAAGAAAGACGATTCTATTTTGACCTATATACATCGTTACAAAATGTTGCATGCAATTTTTTTTGTACATCTGTAAAACAGTAGGTATAACACTCAAGGGCGTCGCCAGCTGATGGGCTAGGTAGGGGCAGTTCATATGGCCTATGGCAAAGGGGAGAGGAGGGGCATACATTTCGCCCAGTGCGCTGGTGTTGCTTGTGTTAAGGATGATTCACGTTAGACCGGGCCGTGTCCGGGCCGGAGCTTCCGGCGTACACTTTTCTATGACATGACAGGCGATCACGTGAGGCTTTCCATAGAAAACGATGCGCCGGAAGCTCCGGGTCGGACACGGCCCGGTCTAACGTGAGTCATCCTTTTCTCTTACACCAATTTCTCACCCAATAATGTGAATGATGATTTTCATTTGATGTAGAATTCGTAATCTCAAAAGTTGCGTTTAAATGTATCGAATGCGCTGCGACTGCAAATAGATAGTTGTTTTAAGGTTGCGTATTCACTTTTTTTTTTGTTTTTTTTTTTGATGTGGCGCGCGCACAGCTCTTGTGAGCAAGGAGCCCGCTAAGGATACGGGCGAGCCTTGCTCATATGCATATCTGTCGCCAGTTTTCCCTTAGTCGCCTTATACGACACCCACGGGACGAGATGGGGTGGTGCTATTCTTTTCTGATGCCGGCACCACACACGACACCACGCGTATTCACTATAAACAATGTTTGTTACTGAAACACTATACAGAAACAATGTTTCAATAGTGTGGACTGTCTGAGATACAATGAACTTGGGGATAAACAATAGTGTTTTCCGCAACTGTTTCTGTGTTTCAGAAACACGTGGATTTCTGTTTCAAAAACCGGGTTTCTAAACAAAATGTTTATAGTGAATACATTGCTTAAGTTGCGCCCCTAATCTGTGCAACTTATTCAAGGCTTTTAAAGCGCGCAATCTACAGCAAACATTCGTTTCATTCGCGTTCGCTAGACCTGGGCTATAACCGCGAAAATCGAAGTTCGCAAATTGCGGGGATCTTTCTCTTTTACTCCAATGACGGCGTAATTAGAGTGACAGAGAAAAATCCCCGCAATTGCGAATTTCGGTTTTCGTGGTAGCCCCTCTGGACGCAACTTAACATGCAAATGTGATAGTCAATTTACCGGCTGCCGTATCCGAAAGTGGTCAAAGTGCTTCGTAAATCCAAACGCCAATGAATAGTAAATGAACGCAGGCAGGCAATAGGCAATAGAACCTACTCATATAGTCTGTATCTTTAGGTATTTAAATAAAAGTAAACAAATAATTTGTACATTTTCGGGTAGTTATAACATTTATTGGTTAACCAACCAAATACAAAACCGCCTGGATCAGTCACTGAACGACCTGACTAACCTACATTATTTGATCATTTAATGTTTTCATCTAGCTTAAGGAGCCATTTGAGTGTAGATTTTGTTTACTTTTATTTAAATACCTAAAGATACAGACTATAGTTATGGTTTATTCGCTATAAAAGCCTTTGTTTTAAGAGAAAGGCTTTTCTGTTCGGCTGTTGTTTCTGTGGCTAATGACGGACATTAGAAATACAGGGAATGGTTAATTGGTTACACGAACAAAGAATTTGTTTTATATGCCACTTCATATTGTCACGGAGACAAAAGAAAGCCTCTAGGAATCTCTTATTTTTGTCACTGCGACAAAATGATATCAAAAATCTAATTCTTTGACCGTAAGTACATACATATATCGTAAATGTATACTGTATACGACTGAAATAATAATTTGCACAAGAAAACGGATAAAAATAACTGACACCATAAATTATTTGGACGCAAAACGTGTCGCATATTGTTTTGTGCGTAAGATATTATAGCAGGTACCTTATTAAACAGGATTACACACTAGAAAGTGACAAAGTGAGTGCTTCTAATTCTACTTTCTATTAGTAGTTTAGAAAAAAAGAATAGACCCCCTTCAAACACCCCACTTGGTGCCTATTTCTTGAACGATCATCATTCATCATTTCAGCCTATATACGTCTCACTGCTGAGCACAGGCCTCCTCTCTTGCGCGAGAGGGCTTGGGCTATAGTCCCCACGCTAGCCCAATGCGGATTGGGGACTTCACATACACCTTTGAATTTCTTCGCAGATGTATGCAGGTTTCCTCACGATGTTTTTCCTTCACCGAAAAGCTAGTGGTAAATATCAAATGATATTTCGTACATAAGTTCCGAAAAACTCATTGGTACGAGCCAGGATTTGAACCCGCGTCCTCCGGATTGAAAGTCAGACGTCATATCCACTCGGCCACCACTTACACTTACACGGCTTCTTAAACGATATTAGACTAATATTATTAGTCTACAAACTGTCAAGTCGTATGGGTTACCATGGCAACACACTAATAATATTAAACGAATACCGTTCGAGAAATAAGCCCTTGACCTGGTTAAACATGGTTAAACTAAATATTGTTAGTAGCATATTTGTTCTTTAAAACACATATGCGCCGCGCCGTGAAAAGCACTTTCCCTCAGTCTTACTTATCTTTCTCCAAAACCTGGACATTATATACTAGTGCTAAAGCACATGTTGCAAATCCACAAGCTCCTTTTAATAATTCCTTGTAATTAATGTGTAAAGCATGTTTGTAACAAAGTTAGAAAATAATGGCGTACGCAAACTTCGCGACGTGAAGTTTACTTTCGCAGTTTGCTTTTGGAATAAGGGAGCTTTTAATTTGAGTTTTCGACGCGCAAAGGATGCTGTAATTATACGACTTAGCACGAAGATTATGTTTTGAAATGAGAATAAATGTAAGGATTGCGAATTTTGAGTTATCAATATATTTATGTTTTTTTTCTCAGCGTAAATAAAAGCACACTGGTGTCCGAAAACAGAGAAGAAAACGGGTTTTGTTCAAAGCATGGAGAGAAATTACCTATTTATAAAAATGATGAGCGATAAACCAGCTAGTCTTTAAATAAAATACTGATTGAACATGTCGTGCTGCGAATTCATTGAATTGAATGAATAAATTGTTATTCTTCTAGTCAGGATAATATGTTTGTAATAAAATGATTTATCTTAATACAGTAAATTTTCATGTTTTACATCCATGAAAAGTGGTCGACATTTTGTGGTTGTTAAAGGTAGTGTGTTAAGTGTTGGTTACAATAAATTTACGCCCTAGGTCATACACAGAAAGAATAACTATGAATTACCTGTACCCGGAACTTAACTTTAAGAATAGTGGAATTGTTACTTAGTTAACCTATCCCGACGAGTTTTAATTTTTGTGACTTAGTTTCGTTCAATAACTGTAGGTTTTCAATCATTATGTCATTATTAAGAAAATACATAAATTACATAATTATTGACATTAAATCTGTGTAAAGTCCTCCATGAGTCCACCAAGTTATTATGCGGTAGAAATTAAATGTCTATTCTGTCCTTTAGAACTTAAAACGACAATCGAATTGTGCTGTAAATTAAATGCCAAATATATTTCCAGTTACAATTGTATAAATTTACATAGATGTTTTAAACTAAGCTGTAAGATTAATGTAAAAACCTTGTAAAGAATAGCACGTTGTAAAATGGATGTTGGAATAAATTGGATTAATTGAACACTTTGTTTTACTTAGCGGATGCACGGGGTGGTCTGGTTATAGCAGGGGCCTATTTCTCGGACGGTATTAGTCTAATATTATTAGTGTGTTGCCATGGTAACCCACACGATTTGACAGTTCGTGGACTAATAATATTAGTCTAATGCCGTTCGAGAAAAAGGCCCCAGGGGGCCGATTTTTGAAATTCGACTAGTCGATTTCGTGAATTTCGTTAAATGATATCTCCACTACTAGGCGTTTAAATTCTACTAATAGAATTGAAATCGAGTGGTCAATACCACGAGATTTCAAATTTAGATACCAAAAATCGGCCCCCAGGGAAAAGTTATAGAGAGAAACAAGAAAAACCAATAATATTGTATAGTATGTGCGGAAATAGAAGAGTCATGGAATCTGTGGAGCCCAATACATTCCACGACTCTTCTCTTTCCGCACAGACTCTATTAACGGCGAACGAAAGCCAGACTGTTTTTTTTCGCCCGCCAATGACATCGGATGGCGGATGACACTATGAGAACCCACTACCTACCTACCCTACTACTACCTACACTACTTAAAATATATAGGTGTATAAAGTGTAGAAAGAGTAGGCACATTTATCTCAGGAAAATTGGAAAGGTACAAAATTAAACTAGAAGCTCAACAAATCAAATAAAACACCGACGCAAAAAGCTGACAATGCCAAGATAAGGGACAGCGCTAAAATTTTAGCACCAATTTCGAAAGTCCCGGGCACGAATTGGTCTTATTTTAATTTGAAGTGTAACTGGAAACGAGTGCCGTCCTTGATTGGACCAATTTGGGAACTGGGGGCGAATGCAGGTCCTAACTATTCAAGAAACGTTTTTATACTCGACAGGGGCCCATTTCTCGAACGGTCTCCGTCTTCTTCCTCGCGTTATCCCGGCATTTTTAGCCACGGGTCATGGGAGCTTGGGGTCCGCTTGACAACTAATCCCAGGAATTGACGTAGGCACTAGTTTTTACGAAAGCGACTGCCATGACCTGAGGGGAAACTAGGTTTTATTAGGATTAGTCCGCACCAACCCTTTTCCCACCCAACCCATTTCTCCCATCCAATTTCATCTCATTTGGCCCATTTCTCGAACGGTATTTAGACCAATATTAGTCCACGTACTGTCAAGTTATATGGGTTACCATGGCAACACACTAATAATGTTAGACTAATACCGTTCGAGAAATGGGCCCCTGTTGGCAAATCCCTGTCCCTGTGGTTCAGAAGTGTTCAACCTTTTCATTATCGAACACTCTTAGTAAAAAATACGTATTTTCATTTTAATGCTTTATATGGAATAGGACACAAAAAAGACTAAACCTACTTTATAGGTAGGTATTTGAAGACTAACCTAACAATCTTTACACAAATACATAGTTTACTTTCTTCCTCGCAGAGTTAAACTGCGGAATAAACGTTGCCCGCGATATTTCCAGACCGATACGACCTTCAAACCTTCGAGAAAAGAGCGTACTCCGATCTTAAAACCGGCAACGTACTTGCATCTTGCATCTCTGATATAAATTAATAAAAAAATAGATAATTCATATACACGTCTCACTGCTGGGCAAAGGCCTCCTCTCATCATGCGCGAGAGGGCTTGGGCTATAGTCTCCACGCTAGCCTAATGCGGATTGGAGACTTCACATACACCTTTGATTTCTTCGCAGATGTGTGCTCTAATATAAATTAAATAGTAAATTCTTACAATAAGGCGATTTGTCCGCTCGTTTGCCTCCATTCAATAAACTTTCCTCATGCTTAATTATCGTATTCATACATAGGTCAGACTTATTCTAAAAGCTTGCAATCCGGAGGTCGCGGGTTCAAACCCCGGCTCGTACCAATGAGTTTTTCGGAACTTATGTACGAAATATCATTTGATATTTACTAGTCGCTTTCCGGTGAAGGAAAACATCGTGAGGAAACCGGACTAATCCCAATAAGGCCTAGTTTCCCCTCTGGGTTGGAAGGTCAGATGGCAGTCGCTTTCGTAAAAACTAGTGCCTACGTCAAATCATGGGATTAGTTGTCAAGCGGACCCCAGGCTCCTATGTGAGCCGTAGCAAAATGCCGGGATAACGCGAGGAAGAAGGAGAAGGTCAGACTTATTCTGGTTTAAGCCTAACAAAACAGTCCATGTAGTTATGAACAGCCACACTGTTTTTTTTACGCTTTGTTTACACTAATTTCGAGCTGGAGTTTGGACTAGGTCGAAGTGGTATTCCGAATCTATCGTTCGCTTTTAGATTATTCAAACAGGAGAATTCGGAGATAGAAATTTTGTGATTTTTCGTGGAATGGAAATGGATGATGATGTATGAAGAATAATATTAACATTCACTTTCATAATCTATCACTACACCTTATATTAAACACATTACCCTCCTTTGCATCGCGCAGTCGGGTAATAAAACAGGTATCGCCTTGGGTCGTCCCATTCGTTTATCGTCAAATTCTTAAATTAGTCCTATTCTGCTTTCGTCACTCATTCTACATTGAAAGCCACCGACGATTGTGACGAATGTAGAATGAGTGACGAAAGCAGAATAGGACTAATTTAAGAACTTGACGAAAAACGAATGGGACGACCCAAGACGATGCCATAAAACAAAGTCACCCGCCGCGTCTGTCTTTTTGTATGTAGGCATGTATGTTCGCGATAAACTCAATAACTACTGAACGGATTTCCATACCATTTTACCTACCAATAGAGTGATTCTTGAGGAAGATTTAGGTGTATAATTTGTTAAGGTTTTGTGTAACCCGTGTGAAGCCAAGGCGGGTCGCTAATTTAATAAATTATTTGTATGATTTTCTTTTTATCAAGGGAAAATGTAATGAAAAATATCACACGGAAACTAGACTATTTACAAGTGCAGACTCCAACCAAAACAAAATTCCACAAATGCAAAAATATTTCAAATATATAAAGTAACTTTTGAAGAAGTTCAAACCATTTCAGACCAAATAAATCAGTCCTGAAGAATATTTACATGGGAAACGAATTCCTATTCCGTGGAATAATGCTGAAAATAAATATGAAAAAGTAACTTATAAAAAGAATATCATATCAATCTCAACTTCACCAAACTTTCATCATCTACTGTAACTTTATCTTCTAATATTTTATTCATTCTGATCTTGTTTGTGACTGCTAACGCCATCTAGGGATCCATGTAAGAACTATAACACAACAGCAAAGTTTTTTGAAATCGATTAAAGTCATTATGTTAATTGTAATTATAATAGAAAGAGTTGGAATGTATTTGAAATAATTTCTAACTGAAAAATGTTAATATATTATTCATAATAGAGCATTCTGGTGTTTATAACTCTTGGTCTAGCAGAATACTACGTAATCCGGCTACTCACCAACAGGTGGCGCTAGTTGTAGTGAAAAACATCGCTTTATGTCACGCCCAAAATATAATACTACTGATAAACGATTACTTGTTATTGTGAAATAGAAATGACGGACCACTAATTCCATCGACTATTCTTATTCATCACATACACAACCAACCATTCCTGTGCAATTTTTCATTCGCATTACATTTTGCAATAAAAATGCAACAAGAAAATGACATTACAGTTCTCTTTCAAGTCTTTTGCCCGGTAAGTTAGTCATCTCGCTCGCACAAGCGCGACGCGATCACGCGTTCGAGGGAGTAAAAAAATGTGTCTACCCAGTTTGAAGTACAGCATATCAGCTGACAAGCAAAGCAAAACAGTCGGTGCGCAACCATCTTGTCAAAACTGGAGTTGGACACAAATAAATATTATAAAATGTCCTAAATCGCTCGTAATGACATAACATTATCTTCGTATTTAGTAAAGTATTGTGTTTAGTTTACGTTGGTGTTGTTTTCAACGCGGTTATTATACATTTTACTCAATATTTCGAGTTTTGTGTTGCGTCAAATGACGTCATGTATGTGATTATTAAACACGTATCGTGGCTGTCGAGTTTGTAAGTATTTTCTTTTATTTCCTTGTTGATATTATTGGATTATTTCTAATTGGGAGTTATTGGAAAGTGTGTGCGGTTGCTCGTTTCATTCATGATTAGTGTGGGAGATAGCGTTTCTTTTGTATGTGCGGTGTTTTTCATACGCGTCTTTGGGTTGTTGGCAATTTGCAATGCCCTTGAAAATAATGCAGCAAAAATCACGTTCCAAGCCGAAACGAGCAGTGAATCTCACTTTCTGTTCCATTCATTATGTAGGTGCTATAAAGCGTTTGAAGTGCCAATTACCTATATTCGTACCGCGCATAGCAACCGAATAATTCGTCCCCTAAAATAGGAATCGCGTATAGAAAGTGTTGTTTTGTATGAAACATTAAATAACTCTGCATATAGGTACGATGCCGTGCTAAAAATAACGCTATATCAAACGCGATTATGTTATACATTATGTAGTAAGTGTTGTAACGATGTCACAAAAGGAGTTTTTTTATTAGACTATGTAACTACCTACACGGCCGCTAACTTCTAACTTTCCAATTTTTATCGAGTGGAGCCGAATTAATTATATTTTAGATGTTTTGTGGTAGATCTTGACAAATACGACTAAATAGGAATATGCTAATCATCTCTGTAATAGTGGGCGTGCGTAATCATTTCATCAAATTGTTGTATGTGTGGGTACTTCCCCACATAGGTAGCTTGCTTGATGTTGTCGCTAATATAGGTACCTAGCCATTCTGGCGTCCCAACATCAATATCACAATACCTATTTGTATTTCGTATAGCTATTACTTCATTAGAGGAAACTAAACTAGTATTTACTGTTGACAATACAAATAATGCTTTCTTACGAAACGAATACTTAATAAACCAACAAACCTATTATTTTCTCTTTACTTGACATGTATAGTGACGTACCACGTTTTAATTGCTGCCTATTATCGGTTTTTCCGTTTCAACATTTATATCGACAAATCGATAGCGCCATCTGTATTTAAATTTAAAGCAACTGCCGACTACGTAACTTGACACGTGCAAGAAGAAAAACTTAGTAAATCAATGCCATTTTTTATAACATCGTGAAGTGGCTTCTTCAATCAATACTTTAAAAAGGCAGTCTCTAACGTAGATTTAAAATACAATAGTGACTTTGTTTCTTCGTAATGCATTTATAACATTGATGTTAGGTCATGCGGAATAAAAGTCGAAACCTAATAGGAATAGGTACTTATTACAAAAACCTTGTCTATAATAGTAGGCGGAATAGTTTCCGTGTCCAGTCTGGTTATTATTTACATTGATATAGGCAAGAATAGAATGAATAAATATTTACATACCTATTTACTTTTAATTACGAGTATGCCTCCTTTCTTAGTGAAAACAAGAAAGGTGCCTGGTTAAATATATTCGTACCTACCTCTTTGTATCCTACGAAATGTGATTCTGTTTGCAATGGTCCGTCGGATTAGGCTAGGCATATTGATAGAGCGCTCTATTGGAAATTGAAATGACAAGACCCCCCTACCTCGGCATTCCTGACCTAGATATTGACCCCATACCGTGGAACTTTAATCAGTATCGATTAGGCACTCGACTTGTAGACACCATTTGAATATTTTTCTTAGGTTCCATGTAGTTACTTAATGTAGTCTTCAACTACCTATCCATATTTTTGTAGCTAAAATAGAGTGAATTTGTAGATTCTAAGTCAGTTTTTTTAGATTTACGAATATTAATAAATATGCCTCATAATTTCGGGTTTCAACCAATTAAAACCAATCGGCAGTTTTTTATCGCAGAGTTTGTATAACAGTCATAATTTAACAATAATAAAAGGTAGATCAACTCCCATGTCATGGTTCACAGGTAGTCCAGAGATTCAAGATAGTACTCCTGTTTTTATCTCCAATTTTATGATATGATCTTTTAATAAGCAGACTAATAATTAACATCAGTTTTAGACGCTCAACGAGGCACTATTCAGACCAAATTATACCCTAACCTAACCTCGAGTTTCTCAAGCAAAATGGTTTTTTAAATGAATAAATTAAACTATTTTATATTAAACAACATGCTTCGCAAAGTTTGTGCAGTTTGACCCAACCTGTTTAAATGTAGCGTTAACAATAACATTTTCATACCTACCTACAGTGAATCATGTCGTTTATCAATATGGTTTAATGAATACTTGCTAAGTTCGCCATTTGTAATGTTATAACACGTGAACAAACATTGGTTAATATTAAAAAAATTAAAGCATCATTATGGTAAACTGTAATCGAATTTGATACTCCAATTGAGGGGGGATTTAAATTTTCTCGAGGCAGAGGTGTAGGGTTGGAGCCGGTGTAGCTTTATTTGACGTTCATAAGCGCATTGTAATATCAGTAACATGCCTACTTGAATAAACTATTTTTTATCTTTATCTTACTATTTAGTATGGCACATTTAACACAAAAAAATATGTTTTACGTAGCTATTGCTACCCATTCAATCTTTTTAGATAACAGCCTTAGCTATTGACGAGTGGTGTTCAGACGATTCGTCAAAATTTAATACTCATTGACTCCATCCTAAGTCTGCCGTCGCCAGCCTCTTGGTACTTGGACCTATCTACCTAAAATCATTGTGGAAAGGCATTTCAAATGTCTTTACAAGTAGGTATGTCAGTCTTTATTATCAGATTTCTGTGCTACGTGCCGCAATACATCTATGATTTACGAGTAGTAGATGCCGCTGAATCTTACTTCTAATTTATCATGCATATACAACTTATTTTGCGAAAATCTTTATGTTCCATCTCTTTCCTTAATATCGTCAACCAAGGTGATGCAGTCACATTTGCGCAAACGCCACTAAGAAAAATATTGCGGTGTTGTTCTCATTCCCTTCCAAAACATTACGCTCATTATTCATCCTCTTTCTGAAAACTTGGCCTCTCGACATTTACATTAAACAATAATAACATATTTTTCTTCAATAATGACTATGCTAATACTCTTAACCTTAAGGTATTTGGCGATGCAAAAACAAGCAAGAATCCTGTATAGTCTGCAAGACTTGTGTACACGCTCATTATAAACGGCGAGAAATAAGACGGTTTACTTATTAACTCACATTATAAACGGGTCTAACGCGAATTATATTCAATTACCTTTATTTACCGACGTTTCGACACAGGTTTCACTGGTCGTGGTCGCGGCTGACTGATTGTCCCAGCAAAATGTCAAAACAGAGATTTGTGCATCTACCCGACGAAAAGTGTATGGAAAAGTTTGGGGTAGACATCACATTTTTCAAACCACCCACCACACATAATGTTAATTATTGTCAATAGTCCGACACGCAACACTCACAATATCCACGCACCCGTCCGAAGATAGATCCTTTGGCTTTAGCTTCTGTATCACTGGTTCCCAAGTTGGCGATAAGTTGAAACCATCCTCCCTATTAAAATTCCTGGGGTGTTTCTTGATTTCAATTGCTTCTCGCACAACTCGAGGATAATAATGGCGTTCAGTGGAGACAACTTTTGGTCTATGCAACTCAATCCAGTGATTTGTGCCAGATGTAAGAAGATGTTCGGCGATTGCGGATTTGTGTAATTGGCGATTTTTAACTGCCGCTATGTGCTCTTTCACCCTCTCTTGCACGCTCCGTTTAGTTTGTCCAATGTACACACTTCCGCAGCTACAGTCTATTTTGTATACGCCCGGATTTTGGTACGGAATGACATCTTTTGGACTGCGCAACAGATCTGCTACTTTGAATAACGGCTTGTATACAGTCAGCCGTTATTCAAAGTAGCAGATCTGTTGCGCAGTCCAAAAGATGTCATTCCGTACCAAAATCCGGGCGTATACAAAATAGACTGTAGCTGCGGAAGTGTGTACATTGGACAAACTAAACGGAGCGTGCAAGAGAGGGTGAAAGAGCACATAGCGGCAGTTAAAAATCGCCAATTACACAAATCCGCAATCGCCGAACATCTTCTTACATCTGGCACAAATCACTGGATTGAGTTGCATAGACCAAAAGTTGTCTCCACTGAACGCCATTATTATCCTCGAGTTGTGCGAGAAGCAATTGAAATCAAGAAACACCCCAGGAATTTTAATAGGGAGGATGGTTTCAACTTATCGCCAACTTGGGAACCAGTGATACAGAAGCTAAAGCCAAAGGATCTATCTTCGGACGGGTGCGTGGATATTGTGAGTGTTGCGTGTCGGACTATTGACAATAATTAACATTATGTGTGGTGGGTGGTTTGAAAAATGTGATGTCTACCCCAAACTTTTCCATACACTTTTCGTCGGGTAGATGCACAAATCTCTGTTTTGACATTTTGCTGGGACAATCAGTCAGCCGCGACCACGACCAGTGAAACCTGTGTCGAAACGTCGGTAAATAAAGGTAATTGAATATAATTCGCGTTAGACCCGTTTATAATGTGAGTTAATATGTATTCAAAACGCGAAAGTTTAAAATATTATAAGACGGTTTACTAACAATACGTGTTGTGGAATTGAAATTACGCGCTAAATATTTGTGCTCTAAATGTTTCTTCGTTCTTTGAAATGATGCGGGTATAATTTTAGTATCTACCATATCTTTGAGCCATATTCTTTTAAGATACTTAGACTAGTATTTTCAGGTGTCAGAAATTCAGTTTTTTTACGGTATTGTGTTGTGCCTGTTTTGTCTAGTCAAGTGACACTTATAAATAGAGGTCCTAAAGCAGTTTTATAAACTATACATTCTTTTATTGGGCAGTCGTGTAATAAAAAGAGTTATAGATAAATATGCCCCCGTATTCGTAAAAGCCAACCTTTGGTCAATTTTGTCCCTTTCTAACAGACACTAATATTAAAATGACAAATAAGGACAAATAATTAACAAGGGCTAATAGACTTTTACAGGCGTTAATGACTTATGAATAACACCAATCCTTTAGGAATATTGTTGGTGTTTTGTTTTAAGATTTTTTTTATAATTTTTGTACTAGAATGTAAACATGAGCTAAACATTGTTATATTTATTGAAGCTAATAGCAATTTATTTCAGAAACGTTAATTTGCATCGAACGAGCGTTACTTACAAACAACTTGCCTTTATAAATAGCCGGATATGTCTGCAACTGTTCTAATTAAACCGTTTACGCTTTCCATCGCGCTTGTAAGGGATTAACTTGTCAAACCGATTACTTTCAACTTTATTTGGCAATACAATTGTTTAACTTTTTGTCGATTTTTAATCACGTCAGTCATTCAAAAAAAGAAAAAGTAAAACTAACAAAATATAATCACTGAAATTTAGCAAAAAAAAGAATTGCAATTGAAGTATACAAAAAATCTTAGTCAGCAATACTTAAAATACAACAACAATAAAACTTATAGAGTTTTCAATGTAAATTGTTAAGAAAAGCATTCTAGCTGTTAGTGGTATGATATAATTTATGCTGTTTCTACCCTTTGTAATGTACCTACTAATATTTCAACTTTAAAAACCACACAAAATGTTTTTGGCAATAATAAAAATTACATATAATATTCCCCTTCCTGCAAACACGCTAGCAATTAAAATAGGCCATAAAATATAATCAAATATCACTAATGAATAACCGCTATCGTGTATACCCGTTTCGTTATCAACTACTCAGAATTTTCCTCCATTCCTTTTAATAGGTTTAAACTTTTGTCATTGTATTTTGGACTATATTTTATTTAGCACTTGGTATAAAATTTCTGCACATTGATACGTTTGCTTCGTTCCATTCGGTCGATTGCCATACAAAGACTGAACGAATGGGATATGTCGGGATGAGAATGAACTACAATGATGATATTTATTTTAAACTGTTTTCTTTCTGACACGCTGTTAGCAATTAAGCACATCGTCCGTTTAATGGTAAGGTTCCTATTACTATTAAGAAAGTATTTACTTTACTTACCTACAAGGAAGCGTAAGGTTTCTTCACATTAGACGCAGATCCGCAGGTCGCTCACTGCGAGCTGCAAAAGTGCATACTCACTTTATGAATGAATTTCGTTAATAATGTGGGTATGCACTTTTGCAATTGAGTGTACGTGCATAGCGCTGTTCCTCTCACACTGAAGCGGTGTGCGGATCTGCAGATATAACTCGTTACTTTAATAAATGCCATTTGCTGACTTGCTGAGAATTGCAATTGAAGTATACAAAAAATCTTAGTCAGCAATACTTAAAATACAACAACAATAAAACTTATAGAGTTTTCAATGTAAATTGTTAAGAAAAGCATTCTAGCTGTTAGTGGTATGATATAATTTATGCTGTTTCTACCCTTTGTAATGTACCTACTAATATTTCAACTTTAAAAACCACACAAAATGTTTTTGGCAATAATAAAAATTACATATAATATTCCCCTTCCTGCAAACACGCTAGCAATTAAAATAGGCCATAAAATATAATCAAATATCACTAATGAATAACCGCTATCGTGTATACCCGTTTCGTTATCAACTACTCAGAATTTTCCTCCATTCCTTTTAATAGGTTTAAACTTTTGTCATTGTATTTTGGACTATATTTTATTTAGCACTTGGTATAAAATTTCTGCACATTGATACGTTTGCTTCGTTCCATTCGGTCGATTGCCATACAAAGACTGAACGAATGGGATATGTCGGGATGAGAATGAACTACAATGATGATATTTATTTTAAACTGTTTTCTTTCTGACACGCTGTTAGCAATTAAGCACATCGTCCGTTTAATGGTAAGGTTCCTATTACTATTAAGAAAGTATTTACTTTACTTACCTACAAGGAAGCGTAAGGTTTCTTCACATTAGACGCAGATCCGCAGGTCGCTCACTGCGAACTGCAAAAGTGCATACTCACTTTATGAATGAATTTCGTTAATAATGTGGGTATGCACTTTTGCAATTGAGTGTACGTGCATAGCGCTGTTCCTCTCACACTGAAGCGGTGTACGGATCTGCAGATATAACTCGTTACTTTAATAAATGCCATTTGCTGACTGAAATTTTAATTTTCTAGGTTTTTTTTGGAAAAGGGTTAGTGTGGTATGACTGAACAGTTTTTGTAGAAGCCCTTATATGAATGCCAACAACCAAAACGTGCAGCTATTCGGCGTTGATGAAAGCCTCGTATCAGCAGCGATAATATTTTTATTGCCATGGTTTGGTATCTTATAGGTATTCTCAGTTTGGTTTCGAATTATGTCTACCCCGTGTATGAAGTAAGAAGCTCATTGTCAATGACCTAGAGTACCTTGACTCTATGAATAAATAGAGTTTAACACTAGTTTTTTTACATAAATTATGAAAATTTGAATAAACTGATGTTTGCAACCGTATATTTAATGAGGTCCCGACGTTATGGTATTATAAATCTAATATTGTTTATGAATTAAACATTCTATTATATCCTTCGCGTTGCGCCACTCCAGTCAAAAATCGTAATAAGTATATTTTTCATATCACCGTTAGGTATTTTTGTCTATGCAATTCTAAATAGGTGTCTCCCACGTTACATGTGTGCGTAAACAGTGCGGATTGCCAAAAAGACTAGGTATATTTCTATAGTACTGTATTTACCATACCCAATAGCTACTTGCGTATGGAATGTGTTGTATTGTACCCAGGGGTGGGAACTTAAAATAATTAGCAATAAACACAGAATTTATAACGATCGACCTTCAATTAACTTAATGTCTGTACTCGTTATAGGCACCGTTGCCAGCTTTACTATTTGTTGCCATGCAACTCCGATGTTTTTTTTACTAAGGTTTAAAACCCGCAGACTATACTTCAATGACTACAATTGTCAGGGTTATAACTGTTATAAGATAAAATAATAATGAAAATCTGTGATTTATTCTGTTAAATTTCGCATACTAATCGACATGTTTTTTAAACGATGGCATCACTATCGTTTTAAGCCTTGCGCGTAATCCTCGTTGTCAAATACCGGTTTTATCCCATCCCTTGAATGTTTCTAGCTTTGTACAATTGTACAATGTGCTTAATATTTTATTGTAACTGTAAGTAGATACAATAAGCAATTCTAAGTAATAATAACGCTCGTTGAATTCGATAACTAGTTTCCTTCTGATAAATGGTTGTAAACCGGAAATGTTTGCAAAAATGCTGCCATTAGTCCTGTTACATTAGTGAAGTAGGTGGTTAATATAAATAAATTAAGGGGCTTATACACAAATAGAGTTTGTTCGGAAAGAGAAGAGTCTCTTCTCTCTCCGCATATAGTTCGTTTTTTTTAGCATTAGAAAGAACTCCACAGAAGCAAGCGTGCAGTTTTTATCAGGCTCTTTAATTGTTAATAATTATTGAATTATCTAATGTAGCATGGTCAATACATATAATTTAGTTCAAATTATTACCGCTAAAAGTGCCGGTTTTGGAACCACAAGCTTACTTCTGCGAAGTTCTTTCTAATGCTAAAAAAACGAACTATAGACTCTAACATTTTTTACTTGCAGCAGTTTACATTTGTACACGCGCGCGCGTGCTTTCTTAGGATTCCGTAACCAAAAACGAACCCTATTACTGAGACTCCACTGTCCGTCTGTCTTTCTGTCACCAGGCTGTATCTCATGAACCGTATAGACAGTTGAAATTTTGCTGATGATGTATTTCTGTTGCCGCTATAACAACAAATACTAAAAACAGATTATAATAAATATTTAAGTGGGGCTCCCATACATCAACAAACGTAATTTTTATGGCGTTTTTTGCGTAATGGTACGGAACCCTTCGAACGCGAGTCCGACTCGCACTTGGCCGGTTTTTTACTTTGTGTCAAACATCCCGTGTAACCATGTTTCTGGCAAAATATAATTTCAATTTGTAGATATATTGTCGATATTGATTCGGTGATATAATAATTACAAATATCTCGGCTAGAATAGGAACACGGCATAAAATATATAATAGCCTTGTAACAACATCATGACACATCACCCCGAGGTCATACATTGAACACAAAGTCAAAACCATACAAATAACTCAGAAAGTCGTGTCATATCTAAAATCAGGATTGCAATCAATTTGGCACTATAAGTGAAAGTATTAAGTTTCAAATTCGTTTGTATGCCATTATTGTGACGTTTTCATCTTTAAAACTGGTGTAGCGCTGATTGATGGGTGTAATGACAGATTGTGACGTCATCGCGATATTTTTTTGCGCGCTGTGCGATATTGTCTGCCAAAAGTTTGTAAACAATGGGATGAACTTCTGTTTTAGATTGTTTTTGTCCCTTTTCATAACAAACAACAACTTTAGACAGAGAAAAATAAAGGTTAACAGTCCAATTCTAACGTGCACGTGACATCAAAACGATATTTGAATCATATTGGAATCACTTCAGTCGGCTGTCATTCACGCGGTCATTTCGCTCGGACTTGTCCGTTCCGTAGGTGCGATTTAGAGCGAGTGAGATGCCCGCGCGAGATGACATTTAATTTAATTGATAGGTATGATTCCAATACTCCATATTGTTTATAATATTGTTTTGTCAAGTTCACTTTCGAATTGGCCTGTTAGATGTTAGTAAATATCGCATTTAAAATTTTAAATAATAGTAGGTTAGGTAGGTAATGCGCCCTTGTTTTTTTCTTTCTTCGATCCTATAAACATTCCAGATAAATATTCGAAACAGATAAGACCTTTTTGTCTTAGATGTAACATAAAGATTTTAATTATCATATCCTTTATCTTAGTAGATTAACTACATATGTGCATTTCTTATCGAGAGTAGTGATGTGACAACGTTATCGGTTTTTGAATTAAACTCTTCGCTACTTGTTTGTTTACCAATGAGTCATGTCTATTCTATGTAGGTATGGTTTATTGATGCTAATACATATGCCTAGACTACATATACCTATATGTCTTATCGAGTGTAGATAGTACGTATGTAGGTATAAGATAAAACCTTACTGTGTAAGTGAAAGTTGTTCCTGCCGCATAACGCTACGTCTTACGTAGGCGAACAACGCGCGAACGCGGCGCGGCGCGGCGCGGCGAAAGCGGCCGCCGCCGCGCCGCGCCGCGCCGCGCCGCCTGACATTCGCGTGCAAATCGCGCCGCACCGCGTTCGCAACGAGATCGCTTACGTAAGACACTTCTATGGGCATCAAAGGATTGATTTCGCCGCGCCGCGCCGCGCCGCGTTCGCGCGTTGTTCGCCTACGTAAGACGTAGCGTAATGACTACAACCATAAAAAACATGAAATTGTAGTGCTTATCTATCTAATTTCCTATTATAATTATCGGTCTTAACAAACGTATGTTGAGCTTCCTGTGGAACTAAGTTGGATACTGGCATAATTTGCGGTATAATACTTTTATACAAATATATTTTTAAAACTGTATTATGTCTATATCTTTAGGTATTTAAATAAAAGTAAACAAAGTCTACGCTCAAATGGCTCCTTAAGCCAGTAGATGTGAAGAAAACATTACACGATCAAATAATGTAGGTTAAAGTCAGGTCGTTCAGTGACAGATCCAGGCGGTTTTGTATTTGGTTGGTTAACCAATAAATTTTATAACTACCCGAAAATTTACAAATTGTTTACTTTTATTTAAATACCTATGGATACAGAGTATAGTCAATGATGTGTTTTAAAACAAGATTTGACCTCGTCGTGTCGATTTCGCACGCTAACAGCAATCGCACACACGGCCTCTGCATTCGACCTTGACCTTGCCAGCAGGATTCTGCCAAATTTGACAGGTGATGCTACCTCAAAAGGTTTTGTACTCATAATTATATTTGCGAAGCTGTATCAGCCCAAGTGATTTTTTTCATGTGAAACAACACTCTAGTGTCCCACGGGGCACGGTCCTAATACTAAGTTGACTGGGTTCCGACCCACCTAATAAAAACTGCCAAAATCGGGACCCACCTCTTCACCGTCTTACACACGGTGGCCAAAAAATAAGTGCATTCCCGTTGCCAGGGAGGTTTTGGGATTATACTGATTGTGAGCAGCTTTTACTATATAGGACCAAGCCCGAAATCGCGAAAGAAAAATTACTCTCCCGTAGAAAATGGAGTAGAGGCCTTTTTTGACACTTTAATCAATTCGTTATTATCGGTTATTATACTTATTATTGATCACAGCCAGTTCAACAGGCAAATACCACGTGTGGTTCCATCATATTATTCATATTGTAGTATCTGGGACATTGCGTGTTTTGGTCACATTACATACCTAAGCAATTAAAATTTTATAGCTGAATTCTTAAAGCAATGGGGATCAGCCCGCTGAATTCTTGAATAAATTACTTTATATGAAAGATAATTATATTTTAGTGAAGATTTTATTTAACAGTGGCCTAAAAGACTGAACAAAGCCAAAGAATCTCTGTGAAACATTAATACTCGTACAATCTCATCGATTTTATGGTTTCCCGTCTAGGGCGTCACCTACGCTGTCGACACTGTACCAAAAGTCCATAAACCACGACGATCAACACGACGATAAACATAGACGATCCAGTGAAATCGGACACATTTGTTTACATTTAAAAAATATTATTATCGACACAAAACCTGTCATGCGTTTAAAATCTTTCTTATGTGTGTGGTGGTCTTAGTTCATGGGCTCAAACCTCGATTGTGCTTTATAGAGGAAATGCAAAAATATGACTCGAATGAAGATCATGTCTGACATAGACAACAGGTAAAAAATCTCCAGTAAATGCTCCGTGAACGAGCTTCAAAATAAGACAAATCCGGGGACAAGTGACAACGCGCAAAGCTAGTCTAAGTTCAACCATCATGTATTATCCTTTAGATCAATATGCCAGATTAGAAATGTGTCTTAACAGTCCGCCGGACGGTATTTATCGGCCTGTCAGAATTTTGTTCTAACTGACAGGCCGATACCGTCCAGCGGACTGTCAATCAATGGGCCCCTTTAGAGCAAATGTTAGGAATTTCCAACTGTATCAAACTGTATCCAAGTAACTACCTAAACGGACTATAAACGTTAACATAGTCATTATGCCTATGCGTTATTTTTTAAATTATATATGTTATACAAAGAACAGTAGTTATTACCTGTACCTAGTTATCGATTCCATATCGTCACGGCCTGAAACTTGCACCGTTGATACGGTATCAATGTTAAGGTCAAACACATTTCAAACAGTCTTTGTCTGCTTTTTTGTATAATCTTGCTTGTTTTTATCGCAATTTCAAGATAGCAATATTTGATCTACATAGGTACAGTATACAGTCACCTGCAATAATATATGACTCTTCAAAGGCCGCAAAAATATCTGACACGCTCGTATGGCTTTACGAATAAGATCGTGTGAGATATTTATGCGGCCTTCGTTGCGTAACTTATTTTTGCTAGTGACTGTACAGTACAGTTTGTACTTGGCCAATTTATTCTCTGCCGTAACCACCTAAAAGTAATTATATACTTCATAAAACTTAATATTAAAATAAATAAAAATAAAATAAATATTATAGGACATTCTTACACAGATTGAGTAAGTCCTACAGTAAGCTCAAGAAGGCTTGTGTCGTGGGTACTCAAACAACGATATATATAATATACAAATACTTAAATACATAGAAAACACCCATGACTCAGGAACAAATATCTGTATCATCATACAAATAAATGCCCTTACTGGGATTCGAACCCAGGACCATCGGCTTCGCAGGCAGGCAGGAATATTGTATAAAGAGAAGACCGTACACCCGTCTAAAATTCCGGCAACGCACTTACAACGCTTCTGATGTTGCGGGTGTCCATTGGCGACTGCAACTGCTTTCTATTAGGCGATTCTGCTCCTTTGGCTCCTATATCATAATTCATAAAATAATCCAAACGGCATATTTTTCGGTTAAAATCGATAATGGCGCATCACTATTAAAAATGTAATAGTCGATCACACATGAATGAAATTGTAGTAGTAGTGAACTCTTTATTGTACAATAACACATTTATAAGTAACTTACAACTAAGGAAAAGTTAGGTAGAAAAGCAAACTTATCCATTTAGGATCTCTTGCAAAGAAAAAAGAATTGTCATTTTAGGCGGTTATCGTTATCACACTAGATGAGATTCGTTCGTACGTAGTTCCGATGTTCGAGCGGGACGTCGCTATAATACGCACATAGCGTTGTCTCGCTCAAACATCGGAGCGACGGCGACGTGCGAATCGCATCCAAAGGGCCTACCGTTCGACGTGTTGCGTCTCTGTCGCACTTGTAAATTTGTACGTAGGTGTGACAGGGAACACGTCGAAAGTGGTTTGCGGTAAGCCCTCAGTATGATAACCGTTACGACGGCTGGGCTGGCAGAATGTCTGTAGTTTACGTACTAATTGATTATAAGTATTGTTTTGAACCGGTACGTACTTACCTGTGACGAAGTGAGAAGAATACAAAGTTTTCCCAAGGGAAATAATAGTTATTGGCTGTACAGCCTGTGGTTTTTATGAATAACCCACATACAAGACATCCTCCTGATCCTCCAGACTGAGCATAGTAGCGCGACCCCCTCTAATATATGGTAGTTTTACTCCATTTTCGAGTCAAAGTGTCTTTGTGTGACGCCCGTGTCTTTGAACGGACCAATCACGGCACGGGACCCTCTCATCTCGTCCCACGCACCCCTGTTTTTTTGGCAGCATCGGTTTCATGAAATAATAGCTCTAGGCTCCGTCTAGAGGATTCCTAGTCTATGGAATAACCTAAACAGTGTCATAGTTCTTGAGGAAAGGTATACAAATAAATTTAACCGCAAGGTGGTGTGAAGGTTAAAAAACAAAAACACAAACTTTTCGCTATCTGCAGTGCATCTCGCTCGTACCTACATATCTTATTATTGGTGCAAGCTAAATGGACAGATAATACCTAATTTATGAAATCAACATCTCTCCTTCGGTTTAAACAAAAGGAACGAGAGAGAAACAAAATACATAATTATCGTGAGATAATTAAAGCTTCCGCCGCCTGTTACGATCTTACGATCGTCCGTCACCTCCGCATTATTAAAAAAAACGGCCAAGTGCGAGTCGGACTCGCGCGCGAAGGGTTCCGTACCATTACGCAAAAAACGGAGAAAAAAGTCACGTTTGTTGCATTTTTTTGCTTTTAGTATTTGTTGTTATAGCGGCAACAGAAATACATAGTCTGTGAAAATTTCAACTGCCTAGCTATCACGGTTCTCGAGTTACAGTCTGGTGACAGACTGATGGACGGACGGACCGCGGAGTCTATAGAGTCCCGTTTTTTACCCTTTGGGTACGGAATCCTAAAAAAAGTCAAAACGTGTTAAGGTGGAGGTTCGCGCCGCGACAGAGACAAGCGACCGAGACAGAAGACCGCGAGCGCGACCGTCACTTGACGGTAGGCAACATAGAAACGACAGTTCGCGAGCGAGACAGAGGCTCTCGCGTCTCTGGCGCCTGTCTCTGTCTCGCTCGCGAACTGTCGTTTTTAGACTTGAACGAAGGTAATTTTACACAAACTTTGCAATGACGTGTGAAAGTGCCACAAGAATTTAAACTTTTATACATCCTTTAGCCTATAACAGTAAAAACCAAATTAGACATAAACTTACATCTAAATAAACTTGTTTAAAAGGATGCGCGATTTACATAACCCAATTATGCGCCGTCGTCGGGCGGACGGCGGACGTCGAAAGCTCTGCGCGCGCGCCGTTTTCACTTTCATGGGCCGTCGGCCCAGCCTCGGCACACTTCGGCTGTGGGTCAAGGCCCTGGAGTTTATGGGGAGCAGGTGAAATTTGGGCGGAAAATGGTAAACTTGAGCTGTGCAAGTCTAATTAACGTTAATAAGATGTTATTTTTGATATATGAGACTTTTTTTTATTTAGACGTTTTTATGTTACTTCCTTAAAACCATAATAGAAGGCAAAATCCAGTCAGAGGCAGACCTAGACGTAGCTATGCAGACCAAATAAAAGAAAAAGCTGATGTCGTGTCGTATCAAGAGGTCTAGGCTATGGCTTATGAGAGGGAGAAATGGAAAATACAAGAGGATACCTCGTAAATTGAAAAAGGAAGTATGTTATTTCAACTCAGAATCATGACCTCTTTCAATCCTACATAGTGTCTCAAGATTTTTATTTCGGCTCCGTTAACATTTTTCGGAAACTATGGCGGTAACGGAATGAATGAATCGAAAATATGAACATTTTGGGATACTTTTTCTTCTATCAGGTTCGAAAGAGCACGAAGTAAAATACCCAAAGTACAACTTTAAATAAGGAGTTCTATAAACATGATTGAGTTGTATGGTGCCTGTACGGCTGTTCCATACAAATTTGAATTAAGAAAAAATCACGTCTGCTTGTAGAACGACCTTGCTCTTATGCCGTCCGTTTATTATACTTTATACTCTGAGACTTTATAGGTCGCTTTGACATTCAAATTCAATTAGTATTTTATAAATAAAGACAAAAGGTTTTAATTCCTATGTGACAATTGCTTACGAACAAGTCAGGAAGTGTTCTTTCCAATATAAGTTGCGGATAAAAGAATTTATTGAGTATTTAAATTGAACTGTCGGTAAATCTTAAATTTTGTGGAGGTATCTGATGTTTCATAAACATAATAATGCTTAGAAAAAATATACATATTGTATTTTATTACACTGTTAAGAACTACTTTGTAGTCATTAAAGTCAGACTGTAAAAAGTCTGCAGCGATTTTGATAGCCCACGCAGTGCAAGTGTCATTTTAAACGTCAAACTTCTATGAAATTATGACGTATAAATAACACTTACGCTGCGTGGGCTATCAAATCCGCTGCAGACTTTTATTGGTGCGAATATAATTGTGTGAACCTCATTATTCTCCGTAACATTTAATTTATATTTTAATTGTAGTATCTGTGCGGAAAGAGAAGGGTCGTACGATGATTTGGTTCCCTCATATTCCACGACTCTTCTCTTTTCGCACAGACTTATACATATATTTTCCACTGGCTAGACTCCTATCGTCGACGCCGAAAATATCAACGAAAACTAGATTCCCTTGAAAAACATTTTCCCTTGAAAAGCTAACAAGGGCGTTAGGGCAGTTCATTTAATTTATTTTAAAACCTTGACATTGAACTGAAATAGATGTCATATGTATAGGTATAAGGTCTAATCTAAACAAAACTAAGTCAAAGAGGCGTCTTCTTTCAGAAAAAACTAGGCGTAGTTTTTATAAAATTACTTTAAAAATTTATTGTATTATACCTATTCGAGAAATTGCGAACTGTACCGCCTGTACGAGTGTACATGTACCGCCGAAGACTAGCATAGAGGTCCAGGGCGTTATTAGCCGTGGACTTAGACACATTTTCTTTAATAGGTATAGACATGTATTTCAGTTTATAATTTTTATAGTAGTGTGACTACTTAAAAACACATTTAATATAAAATAATTTAGTTTGTTATGTAAGTATGTTGACATCGAGTCGACAAGCACCATAAGAACCAACGAAAAATCGGTAAACTTGTCGACAGCAAGCGCAACACTATTTTAAGGTCAATCCGCAAGAATGTGGTCGCGAGTTATGTGGCACAGAACGTGATGTTGAGGAAATTGAAATTAGTTTGCGGGCGGAAGGTAGATGGCGTTGTTTCTTTCCCTTTGCTTATTATTTACGGTTTAAGATTAAAAGTTAAATTGCTCTTTTTTCGTTCAATTTGTATGTTATAATTATTTTAACAACAAGATCTTAATGCTAAGATTCTTCTGCGCCTTTTAGGGCAAGAATTTCCGGTGACGGTAATGTCGGTAATATTAAGTATGACACAATACATAAAGAATTACGATCGCGTGATTGATTCGTTTTTTATCGATCAGAATTCTATTTTGTTTTACTATTCTGTAGTGAAGTCTGGTCCATAGCAAAATAAGTCCAGTAATTGTAAATTAATGATATTTACGTAACTTATCAACCTCTAATTGTCTCATTTGACTAGTAACAATATAAAGGAATTGTGTCGCGTCACATCCGCGAAGGCGTGCTGTGAAAGTTTTCAACGTGATAATATACCTGTGGGTAAACGAACTTTGTAACCTTTGTTACGACAAAGTTACTTAAGCAGGTGAAGTGTCGCTACTGTTATAACTAACAGGTGAATTTTGTATGGCGCGCTGCTAGTTCAAATTTCGGCCAATCGATTATAATAAGTTTGTATTGTTACTTAATTATAGTATCTTACTTACTATAATAGTTTCATTTACAGACGTTTTTTATTTTACTTCACTGTTAGTTAATTTCGGTTAGATGTCGCTTGCCTAAACTAAGTTTCTACCTATAAAAAATGAATTAAACGAGTTTAACTTAAATTTTGGTTTTAATTAATATCTGAGGAAGATAATAACTTGTATTAAATTAATTTCACTATTTGTTGCATTATGCTTTTAAAAATATTAAAACCTAGTTTAGTTGTATATAATTAACTATATGACACGCATTCTTGGCTCGTTAGTAGCCGTTGGACTCATCTTGCTTTAACCTATTTGTCGATCTTTGACTCTTGGAGATTACAACTAACGATTTTTACTAAGGTTGGCTCTTTTTTCTTAAGGGGCCCACTGATTAACAGTCCGCCGGAAGGTATCGGCCTGTCAGTTGTTCGGAACTGTCAAAATTTCGTTCTAACTGACAGGCCGATACCGTCCGGCGGACTGTTAATCAGTGGGCCCCTTTACACGTTTGGTGTGCCGTCAGAAAGTTTACAAAATTTCCACATGGAAAAAATCGGAATCATTTCATATTTTTGTATGGAAACCGAAACTTTTCATTTCAAAAATAAAACATTCCTTTGATCGTTAATTCCTATGATAACTTCCTGCAATTTCCGAGAACTTTTCCAACTTTTGGTAACTACTTCCACAACTTTATGGCGATTTAAAAGACTTGTCAAGGGGCCCACTGATTAACAGTCCACCGCCGGACGGTATCGGCCTGTCAGTTAGAACAAAATTTTGACAGTTCCGACCAACTGTCAGGCCGATACCGTCCGGCGGACTGTTATTCAGTGGGCACCTTTAAGGCTGGTATTATCTTTCTAAGCTGATATTTCACAATTTTATAGCTCTGCAACATTTAAACCAACAACAAAGCAACAGACACAATACAAAACTCATGTCATCGACCTTATATCGCTGTTATCACGTGACGAATTATTTTGCACTTGGCAAAGGAACGTACATACTTGATACCGTGTTCACTGATAGCGATAATACATGTAAATATACAATCTTGAGTCAGTACGGTAGCTTTGCTTTATCTGGATATGTGAGACTTTCATAACAAATATATTTTTCGGTAATTACCCATTTTTCGCAACACTATTTATCGATATCGAATCGTAGTCGGACCAAAACTCTGCATGACAAAGTTTGGTAAAATTGATGTTAAATTTCTATGAAAATATACATTATAAATTACTCATAAAGATGATTATACAGCAGAGTGGTATCAAATAACAATCGTTTTATCAAAGCGTATACCGTTGCGTAAGTATACATAAAGATGATTATACAGCAGAGTGGTATCAAATAACAATCGTTTTATCAAAGCGCATACCGTTGCTAATGCAATTAGTTCCTTTCGTCTTCAGTTTTCCTGTGTTCAAATACTTCAAATTGTTAATTATAAAGCAAAAGCTTTGTTGCCTGTAGTAACAATATTTATGTTTTTGTTTCAGGTAGTGAATCATGTTAGAGCAGGACGGCGACAGCGAGCCGGCGCACCACGCGCGCCGGCCGATGAACGCGTTCCTAATATTCTGCAAACGTCACCGGAGCGTCGTGCGCGACAAATATCCTAACCTCGAGAACAGGTGAGTTAGAGATGCCACGAATATTCGGCAAAGTGGCCGAATAGTTGCTGTATTCGGCCGAATGTTGCCTACTATTCGACCGAATACAGAATATCTGTTACACCTACCTAAAAAGAAAAATATCACAATATCTAGGTATATTTAATATTTAAAATGTATTCTTGGAAAGCAAAATATTTTATTTTTATCATGGGTCTGATTCATTAATTCTGTTCAACATAAATAATATAATCTTAGCAAACGTTGTGCTTTGTTGGCGAACAATTTTCATAAATTCATAATCATTGTGACTCGAAATGTTCGCATGTCCTGCCGAATATTCGGTATTCGGTCGAGAGAGAGGCCGAATATTCGGTATTCGGCCAAATTCACTATTCGGGGCCCTCTCTAGGTGAGATAGTGATCATGCTAGAGCAGGACATTGTTGAAGCTGTTTCTTTTCTCTTAAATGAATGTGTTAATTATACAGGATTTTGACTCTTGGAGATCCTATACCTCTCTATACTCTGTATCTTTAGGTATTTAAATAAAAGTACCTAAACAAAATCTACCCTCAAATGGCTCGTTAAGCCACTTGAGGCTAGATGAAAACATTACACGATCAAATAATGTAGGTTAAAGTCAGGTCGTTCGGTGACTGGTCCAGGCGGTTTTGTAATTGGTCGGTTAACCAATAAATGTTATAACTACCCGAAAATGTACAAATTGTTTGTTTACTCTTATTTAAATACCTAAAGATACAGAGTATAAGTAATGGTAATGTAATATCTACATTAGTTTGAATTGGTAGTTGCAGTTAGTTGTACTTTATAATAATTATAATTGTTGATGTATTATTATTTTATGCTTGTATGTAAATTCAATGTTGACGTGCAAAGGTGCCCTTGTGACCTATTTGCTGAATAATAGTTGAAGTTGAAGCTGTGTAAGGGGATAAAACTCTGGGAATCCCCATACGTAGAGGATTCAATAAATGTAAATATATATTAGAGATGTTTCATTATTGTGAGTCACATTTTGTTTAAACATAATGTAAGCATATAAGAAGAAACAATGTAACTACATATTACATTGTCCCTCTTTAGAACATGGAAAAAGAATAATGAAACCATTCGTCTTAACTGTAGCAGCTAATCTATGAAATAAATATTATTATATTATACGGTAGAGGATTGGGTTGGGGTAATGAGAAAGGCCTATCTATAGTAAATTTACTTTATAATTGGTTTAAATTTATTATGCAATAATATGCGCTTCTAATTGCAGATCCATTACGAAGATTCTAGGAGAATGGTGGGCCAATTTGGATAAAGAAGAGAAAGCCTGCTACACAGGTCTTGCTAAACAGGTAATATTCATAACTTGTGAATTGGTAAACGTGTAGAGTAAAAACTAATAATTCAACGTGATTTCTGAACAATATCAAGTGGTTTTGTTAAATGTTTTAGTTATTTCAGGCTTTAATTTTTGCGTTATATTGGTTCCAGTACAAAGACGCCTTCTTCAGCGCCAACCCTGACTTCAAATGGTACAAGCTCCCCGCCCCGCCACTCCGCACCCACACCTCCCGACCCAGAGAGACCAACGAGAAGGCAAGTGACTCCCCCGACATATTAGAATACCACGAGGTCGAGCTGGAAAAAACCAACAACAACTCCACCAAGGTTGACCTCAACAAGAAGCCTATTACCGAGAATGCCTTCGAAACCGACCCTAAAACCCTATCCATGTTCACTCCCGGAAAACTGGCCGACGAAGCCCAGATGGGAGGCCTGAGCAGCCTCCTAGCCGCCAAGACTGAAAACAAAACTCCAAACCCTTACTACTCACCTCCTTCTTATAAAATAAACACGATCTCAAACGCCAGATCTCATACTATTATAGAGGCGGATATGAAAGGTTTCACCCGAGAAGAGATGCTGCAAGATGCACTCTCGGAAACATCTAAGATATTCGAAGAGTTCGATGACCAAAAAGGTCGCCTTTATTACAGCGCCACAAACGACCAACTCACTAATCAGGATGTCATCGATCAGATTGTTGAAAAACGGTACTCTAGAGACGACGAGTACAGCTACCAGCAACATTGGTCAGAAGACGAAAAGAATATGAGATCCGACAGATCGTGCAAAGGGAAGAGATACCAGGAGTTCATGGCTGGAGGTGGACTGATAGTTAACAAGAGGCAGAAAAGAGATTACTCCGACAAGATGCCAGACGAAAACTACAACGCCTCGTGTAGTTGGGAGCCTGGTAACCCGCGCAGCGAAGAGTTCGTAGCTTACGATACGAAACAAAGTATGTCACCTAACGAAACACCGGCCGAAAGCGAATTTAAACCCGACGAAACCGAAGCACCCAAAGCAGACAATAACTTAAACAAACCTTTTAAGGCTGCAGATTTTGATTTAGACGCGAAAATTAAAGCGTTGCCCTCACTTAGTTTAGAAAAGTTTCAGCAAAAGAAACGCGAGAACAAACGCAAGAAAAAGACTAATAATGGGAAACCGAAATCGTTCGAGAGCTCCCATATAGTCAACTCCGTTCCTAGGCCTTACCCGAGCGACCGGTGGGAGACGGCCGAGTCCTGGCGCCAAAACGTCATAGGCAGTCAAAAACGGAAACCGAGGAAAATCAGCATCACAAGGCTCGAGATTAACAGTTTAATTTCTAGCGTAGATTTAAAGGAAGCGCATAACATCAGCCCTGAATTCAAAATCGCCACGGAAGCGCCTTGCGGCGTCCAAAACATGGAGACGCGTAAATCTCCTGGCAACGTCGACCTGCTGGCACTGGCCACGCTGGCCGAAGTCGCAGCGAGCACGTCCAAAATAGAAGAGGCGTCCATCGAAAACATTATGGCCGCCAACCAGGGCTAACGCTTCCAAGGTATAACATACCAACACCATTAGCCTTAAAAAGATATTCCAAAAATTATTTACTTTATAATCAGATAATATTTATATATAGATCTACTTTTACATACGCATAAAGATTAATATTATTGTACACTTTTAATTGTAGTTTTTATAAAGTAGATTATAGATTTTATTTATATGGAAATAAAAATCTATATATGTATACTTTAGTTGAGTACGGCGTTTAGGCTGCTACGTTCTGCTTTATTAGGTATAAAGGGTGATAGATAGGTAATTATTGATATCACACAAAATAAAAAAGAAGGCATAATCTTATACGTTTTAAGGAATACAAAAGTAATCCCCAAGATAGAGTATATTAATGAAATAACACGTTCCGAGGCAAAACGTGATTTATCTAAACGGAGCGTGGTATTTTCATGTATTCATCACAATTTACTATAAGTTATGAATGCCAAACATAAGTCATTATGTAAGTATATACAACCTCATTATTTGTTTTCATATAACATTAGTTTATTTAAATCGCCTTAATTTAGATTTAAAAATGAATACCAAGACATCACATGCATAGACTGCATTGCATTTTTAAAGGGTGTTATTTCGGTTAGCATGCCGTGCAGGTTTCAGAATTTTATTATTTTTTATACAGACGATTTTATTGCGTGTAAAATTAATCAAGATACTAGAAACATCGTCCCCTTTTATTGGGTTTTTGTTAGTAAACAGCAAGGAGCGGAATCGTCATAGCAAACATTTAAATATCAAAGGGAGAGACTAAAATATTTTATCGTCAGTCGATAACTGACACAGCGCAACAATAAGATGAATAGCATTTTTTTATAATTTTAATACTATAATTAGGTGCCTTAAATATTTTAAGGGACATGTGTTATAAAATAAATATATCCCACTTAAATAAATATTCTGCATCAGGTAAAGTACCTACATAAAATTAAATAGAAGAAAACAGTATAAATGTAAATTATATTTGAAATCTTTTCGGCATAAACTAAATGTTCTGATCAAATGAAAGAATGGCTTCCATCTTATTAAGTTTATAATATTTATTTGACGTGTTTCGTTGATTATAGATAGCAGATAGATAAAATATATTGTTATTTCCCTTTGACATTAGGATTTGTAATTTTGTACTATGACGATTCTTTCCCTTGGTAATCAGAAATTTATGGAAACGTTAATAACGTTTAGTTGAACGCTAGAGTTATCCTAAAGGCCTTACAAGCCGGCCAAATTTATTTGTGAGTTAAACTCGCAATTTAGCACTTGTGATAAACCTTTTCTAAGAGTTAGATGATAATTATGTTTCTCCTATCAATTTTTACTTTCACTCATTCTCTTTTATAAATTATTGTTTAATAAATGGAGATATCTACATTTAACTTACTAAATCCTATTTAAAAGAACATTCTCATTTTATTAACTGTTCATTGTTTAGTAAATATACAAAATAATTGTATCCCTTTAGGTACCTGAAACTCAAAAACTTCATGTGTATCATGAAACAAAAAAATATATTACAACTTTGTAATTTAAGTTATTTTAACCAATTTTAAGTTCACACCATTGTCACTAGCTTACTTTCGGAACAGTGTTTCTCAAATTGTTTTCTTTTTCTTATTTATTTGTGATGGACTTACTTTTTCTGTGATTTATTCTGTCGCCTATGGAGTTTCCTGAGGCCATGAGCTTCTGTTGCAGGTCTAGTCTAGAATTTGTATTGAAATTCAAAAGTGCACTTATATTTTTTAAAGTTACAGACATAGACACGCGCCATAATGTGACATGCTCATCCAAAGACCAAATGTATTTAGCATAGTATAGCTAGGTAGGTACTGTATAATATTAAATGATATAAGTAAGTGGTATATTATAGTATCTATCATATTTATATGTAAAAAAAAACATAGTTATATGACATTGCAAATGTCCATTTTATATTAAATGTAGCTTGTTGCATTTTTGTTTTAAAAACCATGTACTCTTCGCGGAGCTTAAATTTATTTGTTGATTTTTTATATAAAGATTTACGGATTGTTACGTTTTAATTGAAAATTGGTGAGCTTTTTAAGGTTCCTAAATGAGATTTAAAATTTGGCTTGGTCAGTATAAATCTAACATCACAATTACTGAATGTCTTATGAAAAAATGATTGCCTTGTGTAAGACGAAGCCTTATTTTACCGCACTAGAGTTAAGAAAAGTTGAAATGGGGCCAGTCTGCGGTCGGGCCGATTCGCACTTGTTCAGGATCGATCGTGTAAGGAGGTAGGGAAGTAATAGTAATGGACTCGATAAGTGTAAATTAATTAGTCAGAAGTACCTTTTGACGCACTAAGTCCATTATCGTATTGGTGCTAAGAGATCTGTTTTTCAAATTTCATTTAGATGCCTCCATTGCTAAACTTACTTCTATTTATCGCAATGGATGGTTCGTAGAAGTGATATAATCGAATTATTGTTAATTTTAAGCCATCGCTCGCAATCAGTTTTCATTAATTAGTAATTAAAATTATATTATTCACCTCGCAACTTGGTTACGAGATGAATACAATTGTTTCGTTGTTAAATGTTTGAGAAACACTGATCTATATTTTTTATTAGTTAGGCCATAGGGCATAATAAAGTCGGCACCCAAAGTGTATTTGGTTCCAAAGTATATATTGTTGAATGTTTTGTTACTGGAGAATGTGGTTCGATAATTATTATATCCTTTTATTGTAGAAATAAAGTTTATTCATATTATATGGTTGTTTAATTAATCACCTTGCTCCTATACATAATCGATTAAGTTACATAACGTACGATTGCAGTACAAACTAGAAACATCTATTTCATGCTAAAGCCTGCTGTAACAAAATAATCTGTACCGACAAAGTATGTTCAAATGTTAAAAACCGATAACTTATCGATATAAGAGTACAACACTAGTCGTAGACGCAGATAAGCGCCCTCCAGACTGCGCGTGAATCGCGGGCGAAGCCGCGAACGCGAGTGTGGAGTCTAGTTCGCTGATATGCGAAATCGACTCCAGACTCGCATTCGCGGCTTCGCGCACGAGTGTGGAGCGGGCTATAGACTGGGCTATAACCGCGAAAATCGAAGTTCGCAAATTGCGGACATCTTTCTTTGTCACTCTAATTACGCCTTCATTGGAGTAAAAGAGAAAGATCCCCGCAATTTTCGAATTTCGGTTTTCGCGGTAGCCCCTCTGTTGTTGAAAGGGACCAATAAAGGTATGTTCAAAGAGTTATATTAGGTATGTTTTATTTTACTGACCGCCGTATCAGAAAAAATGCAGTAGAGTAGCATAACAAAATATAACACAAGGCTTAGAGGATATAACCAACGGAGACGCCATGTCTATAATTTTCGGTACAAAATAGTCTGCCGTTTTTTGCGGGGGAGGGGCACATCAAATGTATAGGAACGTCATGTCAGATAAACGCCAGTCCATACATGTGGTTGACCATTGGCCGCCTATTTTCGACAGAGGGGAACGCCTGTTAATGGCCACTCCGTTTGGTTATAGGCGTACCGGACCGCGAACGCAGCTGTAAGTGGGAGCGAGAAAGAGATATACTGACCCGACCATGGTCTGTAAAGCGAAGTAGATTCCTCCAAAGGAAGAGCCGTGACCTTGCAGAACTGGCATACACTTGAAGCACTTAAAGAGCACAACGTTCAAGGCTGATGCACTCACAAGACTCGGTGCAACGGGGGTCAGCGGTTAAAAGTCTGTAAATGTTTTTATTCAATAAAGTTCTTTCTACTCAATAACGAACCATAGCTACACCTTTAATACTCAATATTTTGTTCTTAATATCACAAGTAAAAAATTAAAATCAGATCAAGTTGGAAGCAAATTAAATATCTTAAGAGCCCATCAACGTGCACACTAGCGCCACTGCTAAATAATCGTTATTATTTAAATTTAACGACAGTTATTTAAAAAAGGGGGCCGCTACGCACTGTATTGTGTATTTAAGTACCTTTTGAATACATTAAACTAGTTTTTATATTGCTGGATTCGTCAATCTATGCGTCCAAAGTTAAAACGGCCGTTTTTGTTTCGAGTTCATAGACCGACGAATCCAGCAACATAAAAACTAGTCTGATGTAATCAAAAGGTACTTAAATACACAATACAGTACGTAGCGGCCCCCTATTTTAAATACCTGTCGTTAAATTTTTATAATCACGATTATTTAGCAGTGGCGCTAGTGTGCACGGCTTTGCGCCGCGATTCGCGCACGAGTGTGGAGCGGGCTTTAAAAGATGGCTTAAAAAACTCGCATCCAGGCCATAAATGATCAAAAAATGGCTTAAAAGACTCGCATTCAGGCCATAAATGTAAAAAAAAAGTCTGCGTCAAATCAAATTTGTCAAAACCGAGTTCGTTGGTTTGTTACGGGTTTCGGAGTAAAAAGTAATTCTTATTTAGTCGTGTTGTTATTAATAATAAGTGTGATTTATGCTTACAGTCCCGTGTAGTTTAAGTAATCGCTTCAAATCTGGATGACAATACAATGATCGCGGCATCTGAACCGTTGGTAGGTTATATTTTGTTTTAGTAAAACAAAACATTCCTATACTTACAGTTTTATTTCTGATTTTACTCCTCATTCAAGCTAGAATAACGATTTTAATAATAGTCCTATAGAAAATGCTTCAGTTCCTTTATTATTGTAAAGTATTACAGGAGAATAATATTGAAATGTTCATAATTTAAGGTTCACAAAGAACAGACTGTCTTACAAGGATATTTCTGCGCAAAGCGCTCTGTCTTCGCCCGAAGTATCGTAGTTTTATGTGCGTTAGCACGGCGGTCACCACGGCCAAAGCTGCCTCGTGAATATCCTCGCAAGGCGGCTCATTCTTTGTAGACTTGCCTGTTTTGAAACACTAAGTTCGTTTTTTTAGCATTAGAAATAAGATAAACAATCTTGATGTGTCTTTTAATTAAAAAACACATATTAAAAATAAATTAGGGCAAATATGTAACAATTATGAATCTAATACGATCATTTATATTCTTCTGCTTTCATAAGTAATAGTTACTGATTTTTAAAAAACGTTTTTCATTTCAAAGACATGTCAAGATTGCTTGCCTTCATTCAAGTTCTTTCTAATGCTAAAAAAACGAACTATATATCTGTGTACTTAGGAGTTTGTGCCGCATGGTCGGACCGTGCTAGCAAAGCATCCGGAACAAATCTATGGCAAGGCCAACTCATCGACTTCGGAGAACTCGTTGCTGTACAAGTTGACCAACTTTGCCATAAAAGATGAAAGCTTGCTTGAAACCAAGGAGGAGCAGGAGTGGTGGTGTGTCCGGGAGGTATATTATAATGCTAAGGATGGTGAGTAATTTTCTACCGTTGTTGTATTTTATTATGCAGATTTTGTCAGTAATTAAGAATAAAAAAACCATCTATCTTTTAAGCCCTTTTGTTCCAAGTTAGAGTATGTCTCTAAGCCCAGTGTGCCGCTTGCCAAAGGCCTCCTTCCATTCCATTGGGGTCTGTCGTGGGCCACTCTTCTCCAGTTCAGGCCCGCTGCGAGTTTGAGTTCATCCTCCCATCTTGTTCGAGGTCTCCTCTGACTCCGTGTGCAACCTCTTGGGTACCAATCCATTACGATCTTACTCCATTTTTCCTGCCTGAAAAACTATACTCATCTCTTTCTTTTTGCTAGTACATACTAGCATAAGACAAAGACTGTATGATTCTCTCTGTGTATGTTTGAAATGAGATAACCCTGGCCAAACTATACAAAACTACCATAAGACTTGAACATTTTAAAATGGTTGTAACATGTCATGTACTTGCGCTCTCAATCGGTAGAGATGGAGATGCAGTCAATTTAATAGAATTGAATGTAGCCTCTCTTTTATATTGAACATCATACACTTTCAGATTTCGAAGAAGACCCACAGAGCCCCAAAGACATCAAAGAAGAGGGTATGTCTGACTCATTCCAACCAACAAGCCGTCTCAAACAAGACTTCAACATATCCATCAAGTCAGAAATGTCGGGAGTGAAACGGATGGATACGGAATCAGCCCCGGGCCCATCTAGAGCTAGCAGTGCGAATAGCTCAAGCAATATCTCAAGGCGGTTTAAGCTGGATAATGGTCAGGGTGCTCCGAGGAAGAAGAAGTTTAATCCGAAGACTGATTGTTGTTACGAGGAGGAGTTGTATGTTAAGGGGTGTACGGCAGTGTGGTCCAAAGGTAAATTTTAACGTTGTCACCTTACAATTACTAGTATGCCGTCGGAAAGCTTCTGAAATTGTGAAATTTTCATGTAGATAAATTTCGGGAACTGGTAACATTTTTGTATGAGAATTGAAAATTTCCGTTGCTATCTGTGAAATTATCCTGGAAGTTCCAAGTACATATGTTTATAACTTTGTGGAAACTTTTTGCAACTTCTGTAGTCAAAATGCTTTATTCCAATGTCGGAAGTATCCGCGCTTTTGTTAATAGAATTATCAATAATTTTACGGTTTAGACCAGCGGTCGGCAACCTTTTAGCAGCCAAGGGCCACATAGCAGTTAACGAAGTGGATGCGGGCCACACTTTGTTAATATTTATGAATTTATCAGACATTGTTGTTTGTCATTCTTTCATACAAAATAGCCAGGGAGGCTCGCGGCCGCAAGTAAGAGGTCCCCTGCTGCCCGCTGGTTGCCGACCCCTGGTTTAGACTCACTTGTTTTTAGTTTAGCGCAATATGTTGCGGAGAGCCTAGGTCTCCTTAAACCGTAAAATTATTTAAGGTATGTCTCACAAAATGTATGCGAAAGTCCTTTGAACGTCACGCCTATCGTTTGCGGCGCGTCATCATGAGGGTTATCGGAATGTACGAAGGTTAGCAATGGGCTGTAGCCATGCGAGTCTTTGGCGGTCAAAAGTATAAAGAACTTGGGACAAAGGAGATATAATATAACAGAAACCCTCGCATAGTACAAGTTGAGGATACTAATATTAAACCCAATCATTCTTTCAGGTCTAATTTCTACACCGGCCACGAAACTCTCCTCCGCAGAGCACAGAGAAACCATCGCCTGTTACACCATAGACAATCCGATCCAGCACGCCACCTTCGCTGACTTCCACGTCGCTATAAACAATACGATGCTCCTAGACGCTCTGAACTCGCAGATCGGAGATGTTAAAAAAAATATCAAGATCGAAGACTCCACAGCGCATCTCACTACAACCGTCATGCCTTCAATTTTACTCATAGACAATAAGTGTTTAAGAGTATATGCCACGGATGGCAGAGAATATATGACTAGTATTCCGTTTCAAGTGAAAAAAGTATGGCCGATGAAATATGGAGTGCTTTTCGAGAAAGAAGCGACGCAGTTAATGCAGAACTCAATGCTGCCAACGTCTTTCTCAAAATTAAACGAGTCTTATAATAGTACGTTTTCCAAATCGAAAACTTTTGGGAATATGAGCGCGAAGTTAAGACAAGAATCGATTTCGGGTTACGATCACGATGTGCCTTTACCTACTTGCTTTTCTCTGAGCCATCCTTTAGATGAAGTGTGCCCTATATTAATGAAATCACCTTCTCACGGCCTACAATATTATAACGATGGAGACTTGCAGATAATATTCGTGAGCTCAGATCCAAGTATAATCTTACTATACGACTGTAAGCTAGCGACGCATTCTCTCTGGAAAATCCGGAAAACAACTCGAGATGAGTGCTTGTCAATGTGCCCGAATTTAAATTTAACTACAACAGTTTTCAGCCAATCGGTTGACTTTGGGAGCCCGATGCATAGTAACATAGGCCGGAACACGACTAACCCTTTAACCGGCAGTCCGTTTCATTCGAAACGCCTTGGTACCCCGTCCAGATCAAGATTGGAGAGTCCATTAGCAAATGTGTTTCACCAGCAAGGCTTATCGCCTCACCACTCTATCGGCCAAGCATCATCAACCTCCATGATGGCAAACAACGTCCAAACACCACCGACTTTGCCTTTATATCCGGATATCTGCCTCGATCACATTTGGACGGACAGCCAGACTATCCGGAGAGATCCTATAGAAAACGCAACAGATATGAATACGTTTTTACATACAGATTTAGTTGGGCATGAATATTTATGCTTCATGGTAAAAGTAGCGGGTGTCAGTAAGCTACAGATATTGAGACTACAGAAAAGCCATTCGCACGGACAGTTGTGTAAGACGAATCTGATTGTGGGCACGATTTCGACGGTTTTGGCGAAAGATGCTGTTGTGTTGGACCATTTAAACATGATTGCGCTGATAGATGAATCGGGGAATATTATTTTGCAGAGTGGCAATCATGTTGTTGGGAAGGTAAGCAACATTTAGACTTAATAATATTTAAAATTTGATTTTCACATCAGACTATTTTTATCGCCATTTTCGTGAGATACGTTTCGTGTGCCCGACTTCTGACTTTTTATTCTTATTGTTTGAATGCAGTTAGTTCAATAGATACATTGTTTTAAAAAACGGTTCTCTTTAACAGAATAACACTATACTACTACTCACTATTGAATAGAATAGAATAGAAATACATTTATTTATGACAAACAAACACAGATGACAAAAACATGTTGACAAATATACAATGTATAACATTTAGTGAAAAATGCCATAAAAGGGTCACAACTCAGCATGTTGCTGGCAAAGCCAGCGCTGTTCTTCCGTTGTAACCCAGGCGTACGCCAGGCGGTTATGCTATAATTTACTAAACTAATTAAAAACTAGAACTATACCTAAAACATAAAATTGAAACTAAAACTATTTAATATACAACTTCAACATTGAAAATGCAATACCTTCTGCATTTAAAGTGTTTACAACTGAGATGTCGACACTTTCAATCTCGCTTGGCTACTTAAATTCATACACACAAAAAACAGATGATGGATAAATGAGAAAAAGTGTATGATTTCAAATGTTTTACTCGTTTCTTCTAGGTCCATGTAGGTGGCGTCCTAGCCCGCCTAATAGACTCACCATACACAAAACGCTCAGCGTTCCAATCGCCGTTCCCTAGGCGAAGCAGCTTGCTACCGTCACGGTGTAACGAAACCTTTGACGACTCGGCGCTACATTTGTTGTCGCCCGTACCTCATGTGTCCGCGTCGAGGGTGGAGAAAGAGACTCTCGGTAAGTGTAGATAAGGTTCACTTTTGAATAAACGTCGAAGCACCCTGCTACCTTCACGAAGTAACGAAACTTTTGACGACTCGGCGCTACATTTGTTGTCGCCCGTACCTCATGTGTCCGCGTCGAGAGTGGAGAAAGAGACTCTCGGTAAGTGTAGATAAGGTTCACTTTTGAATAAACGTCAAAGCACCGTGCTACCTTCACGAAGTAACGAAACCTTTGACGACTCGGCGCTACATTTGTTGCCGCCCGTACCTCATGTGTCCGCGTCGAGGGTAGAGAAAGAGACTCTCGGTAAGTGTAGATAAGGTTCACTTTTGAATAAACGTCGAAGCACCCTGCTACCTTCACGAAGTAACGAAACTTTTGACGACTCGGCGCTACATTTGTTGTCGCCCGTACCTCATGTGTCCGCGTCGAGGGTAGAGAAAGAGACTCTCGGTAAGCGTAGATAAGGTTCACTTTTGAATGAACTTCGAAGCACACTGCTACCGTCATGAAGTAAGGTAACCTTTGACGACTCGGCGCTACATTTGTTGTCGCATATACCTCATGTGTCCGCGGCGAGAGTGGAAAAAGAAACTCTCAGTGAGTGTAGATAAGGTTCACTTTTGAATGTTCGACTCTTCTTAAAGCAATTTACTCCTCCTCCTTCTCCCTCGCGTTATCCCGGCATTCCGCCACGGCTCATGGGAGCCTGGGGTCCGCTTGACAACAAATCCCATGATTTGACGTAGGCACTAGTTTTTACGAAAGCGACTGCCATCTGACCTTCCAACCCAGAGGAGAAACTAGACCTTATTGGGATTAGTCCGGTTTCCTCACGATGTTTTCCTTCACAGAAAAGCAACTGGCATATATCAAATTATATTTCGTACATAAGTTCCGAAAAACTCATCGGTACGAGCCGGGGTTTGAACCCGCGACCTCCGGATTGAAAGTCGCACGCTCTTACTGCTAGGCCACCAGCGACTTAAAGCAATTTACTAATTAATTTAAATTATCTGAAGTAACTAAATTATTATTAAATGTTTCCACAGGCCTAAAGGGCATAACGGACGCGTGCGGGGCCCGAGCGACTCTGGTATTTGACAACGGCTCGATGTACCGTATCTCCCTGCCCGTGGTCGCCTGTTCAAGACTGTTGGAATACTGCCTCTGCGCATTGCAGGCTTTACTGCCCAACGATATTACTATGCAAGTAAGAAACACACATCATATTTAAAATTAGCCGCTAATATCAATCGTTCACTTAGTGGGCGATAGGAGAGATAGATTTGAACCTTAAAACCACCCCGATACAGTCGCTTTTTAAACGAAATTTTTGCTTTGGCACGCGTTCTACACGGTAGCCGACCGCTCGCACAAAAGAAACAATGGTTTTTGTTTAACAGATTAGGGTCTTAGGCGTAAAAAATCATTTGAGAAAATTCGTACTATTATAGCGTTATCACACTGATACGTGAGCGAGACGTGCAAGGGCACGTATGTATACAGGGTGATTCAGGAGACGTGAGCAGGACTAACACTGCGCATTTCGTAAATTATAAGCAACTATGTTTCGTATTAGTATTAGTGAGGTTAACGTTAATTTTCTAGTCGTGTTGAAAAAAAAAGTTGTTAATTTATTTACGACATGCATGGTCACCCTACAATTACAATACTAAACTACCAATATTCTGTGTCAAATTGAATGTCATCACGGTCTGGTTACTTTTGAAAACTCGTATCTTACTCAAGTTTGACAGTTTATTTTCTTCGTAATCATAATGCTGTCATTGCGGTTAAAGAGGTTTTATGTTTATTAATTAGGTCTTGTAACCCTACAAGACCATGATTGTAGAGAATTAAATTTCCCCTCGCCAAAAAGTTCAAAAATAGGAAAAAGTGTGGTTGTTTCACCTAAATACGACGGCGGTGATCGATCAATTATCAGCTACTGAGTGTGCAGGATTAGTCCTGCTCACGTCTCGTGAATCACCCTGTATAGCTCTGTATCGCTCGCTCGGAGCGGCGAATTTAGTATTTGGCAAGAACGCGATGTATTACCTAATGTTATCACCATGCAGTAGGCCAATCATGTGCTAGCCCGGCAGGTAAGAAAATTCACTTGACATCAGACAAATCATCATCATCATCTTTCAAAATCGATGTCAGTTTCCTAATGATTTACAAATACTGTCTACTGTGATACTGTCTTTACTTCCTATTTATACGAAAGGCCGACTTTCAAATACAAAGTAAATTGGTAAAGCCAATAAATACAACGATCTTGTACAAAACAGCAACACTCCTAAATGTACATCGGTGGACCTTATTACAAAAGGCATAAGGTCCTCAGTGTGGGCGATGGTACGTGTGTAAAATATTTATATTGTATTTCAGGTGGTTATAAAATGGTACGGCGTCCGCAACGCGCCTGGTACACAAGACCTGACCCCGCAACAAGAATGGTCCATGTTCTCCAACCTACTACTCTCTCTCGTCGGCTACGACGTCGAGAATCTCTCCCAGTCGCACTGCGACGAACCGGAGCAAGAGGTCGCCACCAAAAAACAAAGGACCTCCAGCGACGGAACCACTGAAGACTGGGAGTATCTTCTAAATTCAAAACTGCACAAAGCCGTTGGCGATTCGCTGTCCGCCATTTTGAATATGACTTTACCTTCCGGAGACTCTAAAAGACGTTTAAAAAGGAAAGAAACGGAAAAGCAAGCGCAGTTTAACACAAACGCGCTCCTTTTTCCTTATACTGTTCAAGTATTATACGCATTTCACTTAATATATGAAGAAATAAAGTTAAACACGTTATTATTTAGTGATTTAAAGCCTTTATCGGCATTTTTGTATCAAATAGCTAAGGATCTACGTCTGGATGGTTACGTTAATCATTATTGGCTGGATTTTCCGACGGATTTCAGTATTGATTACAATATTGACGACTCGCAGATGACAGAGAGTGTCGTTGCGAAATTGTCGCAGCCGAATTACTTTAACAGTGAGCCGCCGAGTATATTCAGCTATTTGAACTCGATGATGAAGGATGTGGATGCCGGATATTATCCGTATTTGACGGATGTTAATGAGATGTCTAAGGATCTTATTGAGGTAAGCTTTTTGATTGCATAAAGAAATGTTCGTAGTGTTCGTAACTCATTATGTCGGTTAGTAATATTTGATTTTACATATCGTATTTAATTTAATTCTACCGCGTATATGTGACAAAACCGCATACTAATAGTTGTTACAGTCGACTCTCGTTAATTCCAACCTGCGATAATTCGAACCTCTCTATAATTCGAAGTTATCACGAGTTCCCTAGAAAATCTCTTTATATTTCGAAATAATTCCATACATTTTTAAGCACTTGGTAATTCGAACAAAAAAATCGTCGCTACGTAACAAAACGACGCGTTAATTCGAACCCATAGGCGTCAAACACTCGACAATTCAAAGTTATCAGATTGCAGAGGTAAGTGTAAGTACCCTACATTTTGAGAAAAGTTCAAATTCATCGTTGCACGAGCATTTGTTATTGTAAAATCATTTCCGGCACTAGGTATTTCTGATAAAAAAAAGTTATTGATCAGTCTCAGCAATGTGCTTTGAAGCAAACTAATATTACAGACTTCTTCTCAAAGACTAATAATTAATTCACATTATGTATATGCATGTATGTATGTACCTCTAACCTTTGGATATTGTTAAAAAATTAGCAGTTAATAAATCATAATTGATTATTATTCAATAATTCGAACTTACATATTTTTTCTCTCAATAATTTCGAACTATTTGATATTTCAAACTCTCGATAATTCGTAATATTTTTAAAGTCCCTTGAGTTTCGAATTAACGAGAGTCGACTGTATTGTATTAATGGGGTCTCAAAGAATTATTGGTTATTTGAACGCGTTAAAGATCATGTTTGAATCATTATCAATATATAAATGTCGCAATTCTATATCTTCATGATCCTTTAGCCGTGAACAAGGCTCATTCAGAGGTATCGCCTATATTGTCCGCACTGCCTGTGTGTTTTACCTGTGTAAGTCAAAATTGGCAAAGTTCTAAAGGAAGAATTTCAGCTGATGTCAGTTTTTAGGGTTCCGTACCCAAATGGTAAAACGGGACCCTATTACTAAGACTTCGCTGTCCGTCCGTCCGTCCGTCCGTCTGCCTGTCACCAGGCTGTATCTCACGAACCGTGATAGCTAGACAGTTGAAATTTTCACAGATGATGTATTTCTGTTGCCGCTATAACAACAAATACTAAAAACAGAATAAAATAAAGATTTAAGTGGGGCTCCCATACAGCAAACGTGATTTTTGACCAAAGTTATAGTTCGTTCTTTTTAGCATTAGAAATTAGGTAAACAATCTTGATGTGTCTTTTAATTGCAAAACACATTTAAAAAATAAATTACGACAAATATGTAACAATTATGAATCTAATACGATCATTTATATTCTTCTGCTTTCATAAGTAATCGTTTTTGATTTATAAAAAGCGTTTTTCAATTAAAAGACATGTCAAGATCGCTTACCTTCTTGCAAGTTCTTTCTAATGCTAAAAAAAACGAACTATAAGCAACGTCGGGCGTGGTCAGTACTTGGATGGGTGACCGTTTTCTTTTTGCATTTTTTTCCGTTTTTTTTTGCTTTATAGTACGGAATCCTTCGTGCGCCAGTCCGACTCGCACTTGCCCGGTTTTTTAACTTGGTTGTTGTTTTAGATACTGTCAATAGTCGGCAACGGACGGAATTGTGGCGTCCAAACCATTTCGCGTCGAGACAGTATGGCGGCCAGCACTCCTCGCCCGCGCCGTGGCAACACACATTATCAAGCAGTACTCGCCATGGTCGAAAGAGGTACATATATCACTTTAGTTTTACTCATATACTCGAATTGGTTGACCGTAGTATCCAACACCACTCACTACATATTGTAGTAGTAGGGGAGCCGGGGACTTAAGTAACAGGGGTAAGTAGTAACGCTCAATTTTGACGGGGAATTATATTAATATTAATATTCAGAGCCCACTGTGTCCCACTGCTGGGCAAAGGCCTCCCCCCACTTTCTCCACTCGTCTCTATTTAGTGCAATATCTGGCCAGCCTCTCAAGAAGGAGTCCAAGTTATCCCGCCATCGCCGACGAGGCCTGCCGGCTCCCCGGTTAGACTCGTGGGGCTCCCACTCTGTGGTTAACTTGGCCCACAAGTCGTCCGGCATTCGGCAGACATGACCAGCCCAGTCCCATTTTAACTTGGCCGCTTTCCGAGCTACGTCTATTATTCGACGGGGAATTAAAACATTTTAATTTTTTTTTGCCGAATGACTATCTTATAACTCGAAGAATAACGTAAACACCGCCATTGCCACCAGACATCGAAGCGAGTGGATGTGCATATGCTTAATAGTATCGTTCGCAGACGTTTCTGCTTGATATTTCTACAAAATTAAGTAGTATCTACTAAATATTGTTTTTTTTACAGGTGTAACCCCCCGCGACCTGGACAACCTCCCCCCCGCGCTGGCGCTGGCGCTACTGAGCGTGTGCGCGCGCTGCAAGGCGGCGCCGCCGGCCGCGTGGCCGCCGCAGGCCTGCGCGCTCGCCATGAGGGAGGACTTGGCTAAGGAGCATAAACACAAGCACGAATACATGGAATGTAAGTATTGGCAAGTATTGTCACAGGTGTAACCCCCCGGGACCTGGACAACCTCCCCCCCCGCGCTGGCGCTGGCGCTACTGAGCGTGTGCTCTGTAACTTTCGCGCCATCGCTGGCCCAATACCTTTGATGTGCGAAAAACCGACATCGCGGCCATACCATCGCCATCCCGCCGCGCCATAAGCCATCCGACTCCACTACCCAGCTTTAGCTCTCCCAGCTTAGTGGGCCAATGTGATGGCCTATTGTGTAGAGGAGCCATAAAAAATTTGCAATTTTTTCACAGCACTCGCGCTCGAGGTCCTAGAGAAAGAGACGGCATACTCCCTAAACAGTGCGCCCTCAGAGGAGCCTCAGTCGAAGAACGAAGACAGTGATACTAACACCGGCATGGAGCATCTTAATACTAAGCTGCTGAGCCTACTATATCCTAGGGATCACAGGTATTTTCTATTTCTATATTGATTGAGTCGAGCGTTACCAAAAGGGGGTCATCCATTTATAACATCACACGAATTTCTAGGTTTTTTGACCTCCCCCCTCATTGTCACACTTGGTCATATTTGGCAAACCCCTCCCACCTGGTGTGACGTCACATTTTTTCAACGAAATCGGCAAATCGAATTAAGTAGGTTGTACCTATTATTAAAATTTTATAAAAATATTTTTGAAAAAAGGAATATTAGTAATTTTATAACCCAAAACTGATTAGGAAAGAAAATTAAACGAATAAATATGATTATCGTTCCAAAAATTTGTTATTTAACTGTAGTAGTAATAGTAGTAATAGCCTTTATTTCATGCGTTTTTGTTATTTTTACACTGTCTTTGTTATTATACTTATTTATTAAATTATTAATTTTTAACTTTTCTTGTTTTTCAATTTATTTTATTCATTTGCATGCCGCGTGTGCGGAAAAGGCCTCCCCCAGTTTTTCCCATTCCTGTACATTCCATTAACTGTACAGCGAATTAAATAAGTTAAAGTGACGTCACAAAACTTTGTGACTTCCCCTCCCCCCTGTCACAACATGTCACAGTTTCTTGAATAGGAGGATACAATTTTTATTTATTTACAATACTATTTTCACAGAATGGCGGAAGTATTCAACCTCCTACAGTCCTCTATTCCTGTAACCATTGACTTGACACAGCGTCCAGAGGTATCAGACCACGACTTTATCGAAGAACAGGAGAAGCATCTATTCGCCATCAGCACAAGGACTATGGCGCTGCCTGTCGCTAGGTAAGTCACTTATTTATTAAAACACACAGAATGATGGAAGTATTCAACCTCCTACAGTCCTCTATTCCTGTAACCATTGACTTTGACACAGCGTCCAGAGGTGTCAGACCACGACTTTATCGAAGAACAGGAGAAGCATCTATTCGCCATCAGCACAAGGACTATGGCGCTGCCTGTCGCTAGGTATGTCACTTATTTATTATATAAACACACAGAATGATGTAAGCATCGACCTCCTACAGTCGTCTATTCCTGTAACCATTGACTTGACACAGCGTCCAGAGGTGTCAGACCACGACTTTATCGAAGAACAGGAGAAGCATCTATTCGCCATCAGCACAAGGACTAATGGCGCTGCCTGTCGCTAGGTAAGTTACTCATTTGCGCAACTAATAAGTGGTGAACGGTGTTGGTCACACATACTGTAAATAGTGTTAAAAATACTTCATAAGCCTTTCTCGTAGTGACTGTTATAAATTAAAAAAAAAAACATAAAAAATACGTTAAATATTGAATTTATATTATTTTTAAAGTAGTAAGTATGGTATATAAGACGCTTTGAGTTAACCAGTCATAACGGTCGGCACTGGCACAGAATAAATAATAGTATATACTAGGTACAGAAGGTTCAGTGTCTAACAAAACGCGTCTATTACGACATATATGACCGCAAGGTGGCGCAAGCGCGAGCAGGCGTCCGTTCCGTAGCGGTGCGCGGCAACTACTACTGCTAGACACCAAAATTGATGTGGGCCGCAAGTACTTGTAGTGACGTGACGAAATCGCGGAGTGAGCCACGACTGCCTGGTACATGAGCGGTAGTGAGCAACTACACTGTTGCTTTGGTTTTTATCTGTGTCGTGCCGTGACCAGACCAAGTTTTCTGAAATGAGAGTATTTACCTAAATTAATAAATTAAATTATTTTAGTTGTCAAGCGGACCCCAGGGTCCCATGAACCGTGGCAAAATGCCGGGATAACGCCAGGAAGAAGAGAAGAGTCTTTACCTAAACTATCCGTTTCAGGGGCATGTTAACCCTCCGCAGCCTGCCCTGCGCCCCGACGGAGCCGCTAACCCTCCCCGCGCTGTGCGTGTCGGGCCGCGCCCCTCCCCCCCGCGCCGCCACCATCGCCGGCGCGGAGCCCGGCCCGCACACGTTGCTGTGGCCGAACTTCCATAATGGCGTCGCGGCCGGACTGGCCCTTGTACCTATGACTGGAACTAGCATTGATTCTAGTTGGGTGGTGTATAATAAACCTAGGGTAAGCACTAATCGAAATTAAACTTTTGCGAGACATATTTTATGTAAACTTCGTTCGCTCAGTGCACGAAGTGCAGCCGCCGCGAGCACTCGAGCCTGAAGAAGGACCCCCGACGGGCCCGAAACATGTCGCCAATAGCGACTAAAAATTCAAGTGAGTGAAACCGTTGTCGTCTAAACAGTTAAGGGTAAGCGCTACTTACTAATCTTATACAACAGTTGGCGCCGCTTGCACCATGCCACTAACCCGGGGTTAACCGGTCAAACCGTTCCCAAACCCGTGGTCGAGTTGTACTGGTAACCATGGTAACTCCAGGTAGTCGAATGCTGATAGTGATTCTGCGGCGCTCCTCTACAAGGCGGAGTCGGCATTCGTTGGTGGTTTTAGACGGTACTTCTATTACTGGTACATTTCCCCAACGTAAAAAAAGTAGTCCGGGTTTAACCGGTTAACCCCGGGTTGGCGAATGGTGCAAGTGATCCTTAATGTTACTTGATTGACAAAGAATTTAAGTTAATATAGCATATAAAGAATTTCGCATCGATTTAACGACAAACAGTTGGTGTTAAAATTAACATCGGGAGCATTCCACGGGCTGTTCGTACAAACCCATTTTATTTTCTGTGTTGCGACTTTTTTTCGGCATTTAAAGCAGGCGATTATGTTTCTGTGCATATTATTGACCATTTGTCATAGAAAAGGAAGCTCTTATACCTGCAAGTCTTCTGAAAATTCGCGTTTGTACGGGCAGTACGGGAATAACGGTACCTAGACATATCATGCAATGCTCTACTGGAACTATAAATACTTGCTTTTGAAGTATTTGATAATTAAAACAACGAAAGTACGTTAACACAGCTGATGCTTTATTCCGACTAACGGTATGCATACAATATTATAAGTACCCACATATCTATACATAACACCCCCACACTTATTCTAATATTACATAGTAATATACTATTTTTAGTAAAACTTACAATAACAAAATTATGGTCTAAGCGGCGCTAGTTTAATACTATTGAAAATAAAACTTATGCTAAGTATACATTTGTTGTGCAGACTAGTACCTAAAAGCAATTATACAGTTAACCAGCCAATAGGCATTTATATAGAATTGCATAGTAATGCTTTACACAATATAACTCATATTAGGCCCTTTTCTATTTTTGACCTATATTAATGACTTACCGTATGTGCTTGAAGGTTTAACGGATACAGTTCTTTTCGCTGATGACACGTCTCTCTTGTTTAAAGTGCCCAGAAACAGTGATACTGCCGAGACTATCATAAACCCGGTTTTGCATAAGACATTGACTTGGTTTACCACAAACAACTTGCTTCTGAACCCGAAAAAGACTAAATGTATCCGGTTCTCCACTTGCCGTCAGCAAATAGGTCACAAGCCCAATTTGATTCTCGGACAGGATGTTTTAGAGTTTTCGGAAAGCACAGTTTTTTTAGGTTTAACTATCGATTCAAAACTTCAATGGGGATCGCACCTAACTAGCTTGAGTAGTAAATTATGTTCTGCTGCCTATGCCGTTAAAAAAATAAGACAAATAACAGATGCTGATACAGCAAAATTGGTTTATTATAGCTATTTTCACAGTCTGATGTCGTACGGAGTCCTAGTGTGGGGAAGAGCTGCAGATGTTGAGAGCATATTTGTTCTTCAAAAAAGAGCAGTGCGAGCAATTTATAATCTAAAACCACGCACGTCGATAAGAGATCTTTTTAGAGACGTAAACATTATCACATTACCATCGCTCTTTATTTATGAAGTTATTATGTACGCCAGGAAACATTATGAGGAATTTCTAAAAATTAGTGACATACATAACTATAATACGAGAAACAAAGGAAAACTTGCGGTGCGGCGGTTGCGATTGGGAAAAGTAAGAAAGTCATTTGTAGGACAATCGATCCATTTTTACAACAAAATACCTAGTCACATAACAGATTTACCATACCATCAATTTAAAAGAGTCGTGAAAACCAATTTAACTAAGAAAGCCTACTATAAAATATCAGATTATTTAACTGATAAAAATGTTTGGGATGATTGTGATATTGTAACGTAAAGAGTAGATAATAAGTCTGTATAAGTGTTTAATTACGAGTATTACTACTAATAATACAACTGATATGTAACAATAATGTATTGTACACGACGGACACAAGTGTATCTTGTATACCTATGTGGGAAAATAAATAAATATAAATATATAAAACATGTTAGCTTGCATAAGAAATAAAAGATAACTATCGCCCACATATCTAAGTAAGTATTCTTGGCTGACATTATCTCTCCTCTCTCCCTTACGCTTGCGTGAATACACTTGTGTGGTTACGCTTGTGTGGTTTTATATAGGTAGCTGTAACTAGTCAAAACTTAACAATACGTATTTAGGTACCTGTAGGTATTAATGAAATATATAAAGGATAACACAACGAGACAGGTATGCCATGTGAAAGGCTAGGTATAACTAGATAAAATTACTATTTTTTTTTTTAATATACATATTACATTTAACGTTAACAGATGTAGTCAATTTCAAATCCGTAGCGTTTTACTACTTTGGGTACTCTTTTTTCTAATGCCGGTAACGGTGGGTCGACACGTTTCGCTCGTTTAGGGTCTCCTCCCTCAACTACCTTCGGCTCCCCGTCACCCGCGCGAGGCGGAATGTCCACGGGCGCCGCAGGCACCTGCGATGGTGCTGGCTGTTCCGAGGCGGACCTCGCGTCACTGCCAGGGCTGTTTGCCATAACCTCGACGCTGGGCACGGCGCCATCAATGCCAGTTGGCCGGCCGCTCTGCACGGCACACCCTGGTTCGGTTTCAGTATTGGATGGAGGACAAACGTTTGAGTTTCTTAAGTTTCGGCGTTTCATTTGGTCTATATGTCGATGGTGTGTAGATCCGTCACCTGTTACAATCGTATAATCAGATTTCCCAAACCTATTGGCTACGTAACCTTCCGCCCATTTGGAACCTGTTCCGAAAGTTCGGTACTGTACGGGCTCACCTATTTCTAAATGCCTAGATGGCCTATGTAACCGTTCTACCATTTTAGATTGTTCGTTGATGACTTTAGCGCATCTATCCGGTTTAACGGCATCTAATCGAATACGTAAATCGCGGCCCTGCAACAGCCGAGCAGGCGTCTCACCGGTGGTACAATGAGGTGTATTATGATAGTGCAATAAAAATTTGAGTATGGCTGTGTCAATGTTAACCCCTTCGTGTTTAGCTTTTTTAATTACATTCTTGATTAATTTTACAGCTCCCTCCGCCGCTCCATTAGACGCCGGGTGGTAAGGAGCCGAATAAATATGACGCACACAATTCCTTTCTAAAAACTCGTTAAATTGCTTACTAGAAAACGGCGGGCCATTATCGGATACTATTTGTTTTGGAATCCCCCACCTTGACCAAGATTCTAATAATTTACTTATGACACTGTCAGCGGTCGTCCGTGTCATGCACGACACTTCTATCCATTTTGATCGCGCGTCAATCAAGACCATGTAAGTACGACCATCTAATGGACCTAGAAAGTCGATATGGACCCTTTCATAAGCTCGCGACGGCCAATGCCATGGCACCGGTGCGCTCGCCGGCGGCGCGGGAGCCACCGCCGCGCACGCGTCGCACGCGCGACACCGCGCTTCTATAGCCTCGTCCATTCCGGGCCACCACACGTAACTCCTGGCCATGGCTTTGGTCTTCACGACGCCCATGTGAGGCTCATGCAGTTCCCGCAGCACTATCTCGCGGCACGCTTCCGGAATTACTACACGATGCCCCCACATGACACAGTCAAGTTCTAAATACAACTCTTTATGCCTATTTAAATATGGTTGTATTTCCCTAATTTCCGCACTATCTGGCCAACCATTTTTTATATAATTGACCACTCGACCTAGCAATGGGTCTTTTGCCGTCTTTAAACGTATTTCATTACAGTCTAGAAAAAGCGCGTCAGATGCAAAATGCAAGTAAGATTGTTCCGGAGGGTCAACTTCCCTATTCTGTCCTATTGGTAACCGCGACAGCGCGTCGGCGCAATTTCCCGCTGAGTTTACATACTGAATGTCAAAGTCATAAGCCATTAATAGCAATGCCCATCGCTGCATTCGACTCGAAGTCATGCTTGGCACACCAGTTTGGGGACCGAAAATACTTATTAATGGTTTATGATCAGTTACTAAAGTGAACCGCTTGCCATATAAATATTGATGAAATTTTTGAGTAGAAAAAACAATCGCGAGTGCTTCTCGGTGTATCTGCGAATAATTTTGTTCAGCTGTATTGAGTTTCCTTGATATATACGCCACAGGGCGCTCCCGCCCCTGCCCGTCTGGCTGGCTGAGCACGCCGGCGACCCCGCGCGGGCTAGCATCACACGTTAGCGTCACGTGGTTGTTAGGGTCATAATGCGCTAGTATCCGCTTCCCTATCAACAAAGATTTGATTTTATTAAAGGCCTCATCGCAATTCGTAGTCCAATTCCACCGCGCACCTTTTTTTAGCAACCTATGTATGGGGTCCAAGATATCGCTCGCGTTAGGAATGAACTTAGAATAGAAATTAACCATACCCAAGAACGATCGCACCTCGGTCACGCACGATGGTGGTGGCATTTTTGCTACAGCCGCGACCTTGTTAGGGTCTGGTTTTATCCCGTCTTTGCTAACCACAAATCCTAAATAACAGACCTCGTCGGCAAGAAATGTACACTTGCTTTTCTTTAACTTTAAACCTAAGTCCTTTAATTTCTTCAATACAGCTTCTAACGTAGATAAATGATCCTCTCGAGTTTTTCCAAATATCAATATATCGTCACAAAAACTCTGAGCATTAGGAATATCCCTCACTATTGACTCACTTATTCTACAAAATATACCCGAACTTGATGACAAGCCATACGGAAGCCTATTGTACTTGAAAAGCCCCCGATGAGTATTAATAACTGTTAACATTTTTGAATCCTCCGACAAACAAATCTGATTATACGCCTGCGACAAGTCTATTTTTGTAAATAATTCTCCCCCCGATAAGTTTGCAAATAATTCCTCAACTTTCGGCAACGGATACCTATCTACCTTAAGAACCGGATTAAGCGTCACCTTAAAGTCGGCGCACACTCTCAAACCTCCATCCTTCTTAGTTACCGGAACCAGGGGAGTCGCCCAGTCGGCGCAGTCAACGGGCTCGATGACGCCGCTCCGCAGCTTGGCGTCCAGCTCGGCGTCGACGCGGCCCCGCAGCGCGAACGGCAGCGGTCGCGCGCGCCGGTACACCGGCGCAGCACCCTCGCGCACGCGCAGCGTGGCCGTCCCACCGTTGTAGCACCCGAGTCCCCCATCGAAAACTTCCTTATATCTGTCGAGAATTACATTTAAATCGCTATTAACACTGCTAACGGAATTGACATTGCTAACCGGGCTACGCTCCATTACCGGTATTTTTACCCGTAATTCGGCCAGCCACTCTCTGCCTAACAAACTGGTTTCACCCTGTTCTACAACATATAAGTCCAAATTCTTTGTAATTGAACCATAAGTTACTGGCACTGTAATTACACCATATGTTTTCATTTTAGTGCGGTCGTAAAATCTAAATACACTACTTGGTTTTTTTAGAGTCTCATTCCTAAAATATAGTTCGTAAGTTTCTTTGCTAATAAATGAACCAGCCGCCCCGGTATCAATCTCCATCATTAATTGTTGTCCATTTACACACATAGGTAAACTCACCGGCTTGTATTGGCTTAATGAAACTTTGTACAACGCTTCCTCCTCTTCCTCCGATTCAGTTTCTCCTTCGCTATCCTCTCCGGTAACAAAATAGGCCCGCGGCCGGCCGCCATTGCGCCCTCGAGCCGCTTTTTCATTGTAAGACGACCTCTTGGGACACATTCGCCGCAAATGTCCCGTCTTCCGGCACATACTACATATATATTCCTTAAATTTGCACGTCGATAAACAATGATTAGTGGCGCCGCAGGCAGTACAAGGCGTGGCACCGCCTATACTTCCAGCTGTTCCCTGCGCACTAAAACCTGTTTCCCGGTGCTGGCGCTGCGCCTGCGGCCGCCGGCCGGCCCCGCGCCCCGCGCCGTCCCCGCTAGCCACGCGATGCACCGCTCCCGCGGGCTCTCCGGAGGCTCGACCGCCGCCGCCCGTCATAATAGCTGCATCACGCTCCGCCGCCTCCAATGAACATGCCAAGGTCACCGCCTTAGCATACGTCAAATCCTCTTCCGCAAACAGCCGTTGCCGTATAACGTCCCCACTTACGCCGCATACCAACTGGTCTCGAAGGTTGTCCGCTAAGGTCTCTTTAAAATCGCAAGTTCGCGCCAACTTCTTCAGCTCCGCTATGTACTGCGATATGGACTCGCCCGCCGCTTGCCTTCTAAGCCGAAAACGGTACCGTTCGGCCATTATGGATGGCTTCGGCTTTAAATGTTTTTGCACCAACGATACCAACTCCGTGAAAGATAACTCCGATGGCTTTTTCGGACTTGCTAAATTTGTCATTAACTCATAACACCGATCACCAACCACCGCAATTAACGTTGATAACTGCTTATCGTTCGTCACGGAATTAGCTTTAAAATACATTTCAAGTCGCTCACAGTACAAGTCCCAACTGCCATTTTCAATGTCGAACTCGCGAATTTTACCGATAGACATTTTATTTTATTATTTCGCACGCGTCTCACAGGCTATTATTGCGATAAATAGCTTTAAAACTTGTTTTCCGAAGTCGCCAATGAAGTATTTGATAATTAAAACAACGAAAGTACGTTAACACAGCTGATGCTTTATTCCGACTAACGGCATGCATACAATATTATAAGTACCCACATATCTATACATAACAGCTTTTTTACAGGGCACTCAGGAAATGTCAACCGAACACGCGGGTTTCCTGATGGCCTTAGGGCTGAACGGGCACCTCAAAGATATGCCCTTCATGAACATGTATGAATACCTTGTTCGCTGCAATGAGATGATCAGTGTGGGGCTGCTTTTGGGCATCGCTGCCACTTATAGAGGTGAGTTCATATTTTCTACTTATGCCTTTATAAAGCAGAGGGAATATATTTCCCACCTGATTTTGCACTTTATTTCAAACTAGTAGGGTTCAATTTTGCATAATTTCTTATGCCTTATGCCTTATAAAGGGTTAAACCGGAAAATCGCAGGGCAATTTTGGATGAGACTAGCCCGGGACCGGGATAAGTGGCGTACACGAAGAGAGGCCTCTGCTCAGCAGTGAGCGATTGAAGGCTAGAATGATTAATGATGATGGTGACTTAAGACGGAATTATTCAAGATCAAAATAAGTTTTTGGCAAATATTTCATTTTCATTGTTGACTGTACTTTTTTTTTTCTACATGCAACTAATACTCATCGAGACAATTCTAACAACCCCAACCACAATTAATTTGCGTTGTTTTATCACAGAGTTCCTATGGCCACCTTCTATCTCCATCATTAGATCAGCTCCATATCATCATAATATTGCATTGTCATCTGATATACATATGTATGCAAAATTTCAGCTCAAACGGAAATCGGAAAGTGGGTCAATTTTAGCCTCCAAGATTTGACCCATACTAACTAACAGGGCAAGTTAAATAAAAGCTTAAAACGCTCAGAAATACAACCAATATTTACAATTAATCTGGAATTTCAATTTTTCGTCCTCAGGTACCATGGACCTTCAAGCCACAAAGATGATGAGTATCCATCTTGAGGCCTTATTACCTCCAACGCACGTGGAATTGGACATACAACACGGAATATTAGTATCGGCATTATTGGGATTGGGTCTTGTGTACCAAGGAACCCAACATGCTCATTTGGCACAAGTGCTGTTAATGGAAATTGGTACGTATTCTTCATTAAATAGGGAACTTATTACTTCAACACGTGGAATTAGACATACAACACGGAATATTAGTATCGGCATTACTGGGATTGGGTCTTGTGTACCAAGGGACCCAACATGCTCATTTGGCACAAGTGCTGTTAATGGAAATTGGTACGTATTCTTCACTAAATAAGGTACTTATTACTTAAACACGTGGAATTAGACATACAACACGGAATATTAGTATCTGCATTACTGGGATTGGGTCTTGTGTACCAAGGGACCCAACATGCTCATTTGGCACAAGTGCTGTTAATGGAAATTGGTACGTATTCTTCACTAAATAAGATTCATATTCGTCCACATAAAACATTATTTATTTATATTTCGTGGGATTACCATGAAGATTTTACGAACAGAATGGCTGACTTCTTAAGCGCCGAGAATTAAATTGTATAATGCAGCATTTCCCAAACTATGGGTCGCGAGCGAATATTTTGTGGCCAATTTGAACTTTAGCATTCCGATTTAAGGTTGAAATTGGATTGCTCTTTCAGGAAAACTTGTCTTCAAATTAATCATCAAAGCTGGTTCAATTGGATTCTATTTGTTTTTTTTTTGGAAAACCTTGTATAGTTTGGTGCGGCCTGTGCCCTGTTTATCAAAAGCTTGTAGTACAAGTGGAAGTCCCTTTTTGTCAGCTTTTGTTAGAAAGGGATAGTGTCCGACCGAAGGTTCGGTTTCGGTTTCGGTTTCGGCCAGTTTCGGCCAAAAAATCATGTTTTGGCTGTAGTTTCGGTTTCGGCCAAAAAACGGCCGAACCTTTCGGCCGGACCGAAACTTACGAAATGGTACTTCGGAATAAGACCAAAAGTTGGGGAATAAGTAGGACAACAATATTAATACCTATGACATATTATACTGATTCATGTATAGGTACAAAAATTAATTGCTTTATTATAAAACACAATTCCACTAATGAGGGCGCCACTGGACGCTCGACGCAGTCTTAAGAGATTGTCAATACCTATAACACGCACACTGTCTAATTGTTTCGGAGTGAATGAGTGATTTTTAGTGTCCGACCGAAACATGTTTTCTTGCCGAAACCGAAACCGAAACCGAATGTTCGGCTTTGGCTCTAGTTTCGGCCGAAACCGAAACCGAAACCGAAACTTTTGTAGACTTGTTAAAATCGTTGAAGAAATGTCATAAAACCCCTTTTATACACATATTATAGGGCTGTCAACACCCAATATCCTTGAAATTGATGTTACTTAAGCAGTTTTTTAAGAAAATTACTAGAGTTAAACCAAGATAATTCTGCAACGATTTTGATAACACACGCTGTGCAAGTGTTATTTTAAACGTCAAAACTTCTATGAAATTATGACGTATAAATAACATTTGCACTAGTTGCACTGCGTATGCTATCAAAATCATTGCAGAATTTTCTTGGTCTAACTCTATTCATTCACCAGTCAAGTTATTAACATACAGTAGATACAGGGTCAACCAAAAAACCAACCAAAAACGCAAGCGCGAAATTTTTTGTTGACAATATCGCAAGGCCGGGTACCAATCTTCACCTGGGCCTAAAAGTCTGAAGTGCCCCAGTGAGGCGAACTTTCATGCGAAGTCAAAGCCGTGCTTCAGGCTTCAGGACTACTCGTAGTAGTTGAGCACAGACTCCAACCAATGTCCATTGTATTAAAAAGCGAGACCGCAGGCCGAGCATGGCGCAGCGAGGCCAAAGGCTAAGCTGAAGTAGAGGACATGTGGAACATAAACCAATAGTAAATTGAGGTAAAATCACTCATTCACTCCGAAACAATTAGACAGTGTGCGTGTTATAGGTATTGACAATCTCTTAAGACTGCGTCGAGCGTCCAGTGGCGCCCTCATTAGTGGAATTGTGTTTTATAATAAAGCAATTAATTTTTGTACCTATACATGAATCAGTATAATATGTCATAGGTATTAATATTGTTGTCCTACTTATTCCCCAACTTTTGGTCTTATTCCGAAGTACCATTTCGTAAGTTTCGGTCCGGCCGAAAGGTTCGGCCGTTTTTTGGCCGAAACCGAAACTACAGCCGAAACATGATTTTTTGGCCGAAACTGGCCGAAACCGAAACCGAACCTTCGGTCGGACACTAGTGATTTTACCTCAATTTACTATTGGTTTATGTTCCACATGTCCTCTACTTCAGCTTAGCCTTTGGCCTCGCTGCGCCATGCTCGGCCTGCGGTCTCGCTTTTTAATACAATGGACATTGGTTGGAGTCTGTGCTCAACTACTACGAGTAGTCCTGAAGCCTGAAGCACGGCTTTGACTTCGCATGAAAGTTCGCCTCACTGGGGCACTTCAGACTTTTAGGCCCAGGTGAAGATTGGTACCCGGCCTTGCGATATTGTCAACAAAAAATTTCGCGCTTGCGTTTTTGGTTGGTTTTTTGGTTGACCCTGTATCTACTGTATGTTAATAACTTGACTGGTGAATGAATAGAGTTAGACCAAGAAAATTCTGCAATGATTTTGATAGCATACGCAGTGCAACTAGTGCAAATGTTATTTATACGTCATAATTTCATAGAAGTTTTGACGTTTAAAATAACACTTGCACAGCGTGTGTTATCAAAATCGTTGCAGAATTATCTTGGTTTAACTCTAGTAATTTTCTTAAAAAACTGCTTAAGTAACATCAATTTCAAGGATATTGGGTGTTGACAGCCCTATAATATGTGTATAAAAGGGGTTTTATGACATTTCTTCAACGATTTTAACAAGTCTACAAAAGTTTCGGTTTCGGTTTCGGTTTCGGCCGAAACTAGAGCCAAAGCCGAACATTCGGTTTCGGTTTCGGTTTCGGCAAGAAAACATGTTTCGGTCGGACACTAGAAAGGGACTTCCACTTGTATTACAAGTTACAAGCTTTTGATAAACAGGGCACTGGATAAGGTTCAACTTGAATATGGTGGGCTACATCATTATAATTGTACCAACTTAATTTATCCTGCCCACAATCATTAATTAATTCAAATGAATCATTGGCAGGCAAACCACCGGGCCCTGAACCGGAATCCTGCGCCGAACGCGAAGGTTACGCTCTCGCCGCCGGTCTAGCCCTGGGGCTAGTCTGCGTACGCGCAGGCAAAGACGCGCAACCACAGCACGCTACGGCCCTGAGGACATACATGCTCGGCGGCGAGAGGGTTAGCAAGCCAGGTATGTAAAACAATGTGAAAAACTCAAACATTGATTATAATGAAGAAATTATTGACGCAGTGAAGGTGCTTCCAAATCTATTGTAGACGCCAAAGGGTCGTTCCGGTTAAACAACAACTTTGCCCCCTTGTAAAACAAATAACTATTGCTCGAGCTTGACACGCCGCCTGCCTGTGTAGATAAAGTAAATTAACAAGTGAATTATTGTTTATTATTATATTAATGAAGCCATCGGTACTATAATAAATGCAGATGTATAATACTGTTTCATCGAGCAAGCGTAATTCATCGATAAGCAATATCGACTTTAGCCGCATCCTAAAGTCCATCCTGACGACCGGTCTGGCCTAGTGGGTAGTGACCCTGCCTATGAAGCCGATGGTTCCGGGTTCGAATCCAGGTAAGGGCATTTATTTGTATGATGATACAGATATTTGTTCCTGAGTCATGGTTGTTTTCTAAGTATTTATATATTACATATATCGTTGTCTGAGTACCCACAACGCCTTCTTGAGCTTACCGTGGGGCTTAGTCAATTTGTGTAAAAATGTCCTTTAATATTTATTATTATTATTTATTATCCTTGTTGACAGCTCGGTTTATTACCCTATCGGAAAGATCGTTTGGTGTCTATTATAGCGAATTCACCGCGCATGTTTGCTATAGATTACACATCTAATAAGCACACTTTATGCTTATATACAGGGCGTCCCACGGCTATGCCACATGGAGGGAAAGTACCTTGAATATTGTAGATGGAACATTTTACTGAAAGAAGACATTGTAATTTAAAAAAATAATTTAAACTGCATACATAGATTTTTAAATATTTACATAGTTGGACCGGGAATCGAACCAGCTACACGAGAAATAAAATAACCCTGTAGCTTTATCATACCGATCGAAAGGCTTCATCATAAGAATTATTTTTTGCTAAATAACATAGTGTCAGAAATGGGTGAGATGGGGGGTTCTCGTTACTATATCTTTTTTTTAGGTTCCCAACGCGACAAATTCAAACAAAGCTCGTCCATCCGCTCCGGTTCGGGCGTGAACCTGGACGTGACGTCACCCGGCGCCACTCTAGCGCTCGGCCTCATCTACCTGCGCTCCAACAACGAGGCCATCGCCGGCTGGCTGGCGCCGCCCACCACCGCATACCTGCTGGACTTCGTACGCCCTGACCTGCTCATGCTGAGGATTATTGCTAGAGGTATGTTGACTCAATTGTATGCTAGATGGCGCTGTTTAGGGCGACGTGATTCCTATATCGCGCTAACGATGTGTCGACGTGGAATCTTTAAGTAGTGAGAGTGATTGTCAAGAGGCCGTCGCCGGCTGGCTGGCGCCGCCCACCACGGCCTACCTGCTGGACTTTGTACGCCCTGACCTGCTCATGCTGAGGATTATTGCTAGAGGTATGTTGACTCAATTGTATGCTAGATGGCGCTGTTTAGGGCGACGTGATTCCTATATCGCGCTAACGATGTGTCGACGTGGAATCTTTAAGTAGTGAGAGTGATTGTCAAGAGGCCATCGCCGGCTGGCTGGCGCCGCCCACCACGGCCTACCTGCTGGACTTCGTACGCCCTGATCTGCTCATGCTGAGGATTATTGCTAGAGGTATGCTGACTCGATTGTCCGCTAGATGGCGCTAACGATGTGTAAAATATCTATAAGAAGAAGGTGTTTATTGATTTCGACTTATTTGTGAACAGCACTGCGTATTTATTTTTATTTTATTTTATTTTATTTTAATAGGTACAATAACATAATGCAGGCAAACAACATTATAAAATATTTCTTACATAAGCAACTTATACATTACTTACATTACGATTATAATTGTACACAACATTATCATGGAATAATAATTATTAAGCTAAATACCAATTTTGACTAAAAAATCTTCTGTTATTAAGGATAATAAAAGAATATAGTACAATAAATAGTTATAGCACGATAAGATAATAAGTATTTACTTACAATTTTGGGACAACAAAACATTTTTGAACTTAGGTAAAGACATATTAACTCACATTATAGACGGGTCTAACGCGAATTATATTCAATTACCTTTATTTACCGACGTTTCGACACAGGTTTCACTGGTCGTGGTCGCGGCTGACTGATTGTCCCAGCAAAATGTCAAAACAGAGATTTGTGCATCTACCCGACGAAAAGTGTATGGAAAAGTTTGGGGTAGACATCACATTTTCAAACCACCCACCACACATAATGTTAATTATTGTTTGTATGTTGAATATAATTCGCGTTAGACCCGTCTATAATGTGAGTTAATATGTATTCAAAACGCGAAAGTTTAAAATATTATAGGTAAAGACATGTTCAAAATATCTAAATCAATATCCAAGTTATTATATAAACGACACATTCTAAAGATAGGCGCATTATTGGATACATTGTTATTAGGAACCATAGGCAAGGCAAACAATTCTCGATTCCGCGTTCTCTTATTGTAGGCTCTAATGGAGACATAATCCATGAGGTTACTGTCGAGACCACCATGCACAATTTTATGGAGTGTAACCAGATCAACAACATCGCGTCGGGACGATAGTGATTGTAAATTATATGCTGACAGTCTATCTGTATATTCGGGAAGCGCACGACGTGTTTTATTTTTAGCGGAAAGATATCGTAAAAACTTTGCCTGTATTGATTCCAATCTATCAGAGTGTGTTTTATAAATTGGGTGCCAAACCGACGAGCAGTATTCGAGCGTAGTTCGAACTAATGCGGAGTATAGAACAATTAGGCTGTTTGACACTTTGAAAGGTTTTGCAGTTCGCTTGATAAAACCAAGCATACGATTGCATTTCAACACCATATGTTCATAGTGACAACGGAACGACAATTCACTATCCAATATTACTCCGAGATCTCTAATGGAAGAAACCCTAACCCTTATTGGACCTCTGACCTGTTCATGCTGGTATATAAAATTCTATTCACCTATAAACCCATGCCAGCTTTCAATAACTGGCCACCTTATACTAAAATGAATTCTATTTATAGGTGAATATAATTAATTTTTGGTTTGGGGTGGCCAGTTACTGGCGAATTACCCTAATATATAACCATACATACTGATTTTTTTTTGTTGCCAGGCCTAATAATGTGGGACAGCATAGAAGCCAGCGAAGAGTGGATCGAGAACCAGGTGCCTTCTACCATCAGACCATACTGCTTCGTTAAACCCACCGATGAAAACATTGATTATGAAGCTATGAAGTAAGTAATATTAACCTCATAAAACATTGATTATGAAGCTATGAAGTAAGTAACCTCATAAAACATTGATTATGAAGCTATGAAGTAAGTAATCTTAACCTCATAAAACATTGATTATGAAGTAAGTAATCTTAACCTCATAAAACATTGATTATGAAGTAAGTAATCTTAACCTCATAAAACATTGATTATGAAGCTATGAACTAAGTAATCTTAACCTCATAAAACATTGATTATGAAGCTATGAAGTAAGTAATCTTAACCTCATAAAACATTGATTATGAAGCTATGAAGTAAGTAATCTTAACCTCATAAAACATTGATTATGAAGCTATGAAGTAAGTAATCTTAACCTCATAAAACATTGATTATGAAGCTATGAAGTAAGTAATCTTAACCTCATAAAACATTGATTATGAAGCTATGAAGTAAGTAATCTTAACCTCATAAAACATTGATTATGAAGCTATGAAGTAAGTAATCTTAACCTCATAAAACATTGATTATGAAGCTATGAAGTAAGTAATCTGAACCTCATAAGACCCACCATATAAAGTTTTCGAATTTTTAATTTGAACCTTATTTAATAAGTAAATTAGAATGAATTTAATTTGTTTTAAAAAGCAATGAAACAAAATAAATGCTATTTTATATGGATCATGAAAGGTTCAAATTAGTTAGGTTGCACGAATATGTACATTGTAATGTACATTCAGTCTCAGGAGGTTAATTAGAAGGAAGTTGGGTAAATCGTCAATTATGTACTGGCTACCGGCCAATAACTGGCCACCCTATACTAAAAATGAATTCTATTCATTTATAAACAGAATTCATTTTAGTAATAAGCATTCAACAAGTGGCCAACCTTCAATAACTAGCCACCTTACAAATCTTACAATAAATCGTTTCCGAGAAAATACAATGGAAACCAATTATGCACTACATCTGTAATAGGGTCGATCAACTATTTCTTGTTGTTATTCTGTCCCATCAGCCAGGAGACAATAGTAGCATAGTTTCTTAGAAGAGCTGCTGTACCATGTTCTACAAACGTGCTTAGTAGATGTCACATGAGAGGCCTATCAAAAAATTCAAGTTTGGTTCGTTTAAATGCGAAATAACTAGTATTTTAAGAGTGACTCAGGAGACCGTAACCATGGCAACTAGTGACAAGAAAAAGTTGATTCACCCAACATTTTGTGTTCAGCCAAGCATACTGCAACATCGTCGCCGGAGCGTGCTTCGCGCTAGGCCTCCGGTTCGCCGGATCCGGTGACGAGGACGCCAGAGACGCCACATTACATTACACCAGACTTCTCCTTACGGTCCGGGGGAAGAGTATAGCGGAGTTGGCTGGACGGTCCACGTTGGAAGCATGTCTGTGCGTGTGTCTTCTGTCCGCGGGAATGGTAAGTTAATTTACCGATAGATGGCGCTTCACCCTTCGACGTTCATGTCTACCTCGCGCTATTAAGATTTTTCCTAAATGACTGGCGTTGGAACGGGTATGATTCGAAATCGGCACGGCAAATTGTCAATGTGCAAGTAGTAATATAAAATATCAATTTAACTGTACCTGCGGGCGCACCACGGTTCCATTTTTTTATCGCTTGTCATCATGCCTGTCACGTTCTAACGAGTATGTAAGTGCGAAAGGGACGGGCATAGCGACAAGCGATAAAAATGGAACCGTGCTGGTATATAAAGCCAGGGGTTAGTAGCTGGATCGCGAGAGACGTCACATTTCACTACCAGGCTTGTTCTCGCGGTCCGGGGGAAAAGTATAGCGAAGTTGGCCCGGTTGGCCGGACGGTCTACATTAGAAGCTTGTCTGCGTCTGTGTCTTGTTCGCGAGAATGGTACCTCGTTCAAATTAATGACTTAATTTTCTGAGAGATGGCGATTCTACTAACAAAAGTGATTTGCCAGATTTTTCCTTTTTTTTTCAGATAATGGCGGGTCGCGGTGACATCGCGGTGCTGCGCTACTGCCGGCGCCTGCGCGCGCGCGTGCCCGCGCCGCCGCCCGCCGCGCCGCCGCCCTCCGCCCCCGCGCCGGCGCTCACGCACGGCGGACAGGTAACGAACATTATAAAACTATTTACTCGACTATAATATTCGTTACGGAACGATTAGAATTTAAGGTATAATGAATGAGTGCGGATCTAGTTATGGAGATATTTAACAATGGTGAGTCTTTCGAGGTTCCCGAACTCGAGTTTTTAAGGATTTCCAGAGAAAGCGACGGCAAAAATGTAAACGTTTTCGGTAGCTAAATTATCTCATAATTCCAGATGGCGGTCCACTGCACGATAGGCCTCCTATTCTTGGGGGGAGGCCGGGGCACGTTAAGTACGGCACCTGAGGGCATTGGCGCGCTCGTGGCTGCGTTCTTCCCAAAGTTCCCCACCCACAGTGAAGACAATAGGTATTGCAAATTTGTAGAAACATGCCTTCAATGGAATTGGCAACTGTCAAAGGTTTACATAGATGGCGCCATCATAGCTTGCCCCTTTTTCTATGAGATTTGTCTTAAAGGGCTGACATCCCAGGCATAAAATTCCATTAAAAAACAAAAATTTGACACAATTCTAGGGATTGACAGGAAAGCTATGCTGGCGCCATCTGCTAAATACTTCGACCGGCCAAGCCCATTAAAGTTAAACACATAATGAAACAATCTAAAGTGTCATTCTATGGAACTTGCTAACTATGTAAACAAACCGCCATATTGAAACTGTCAAAAATGATGAATTTACTAGGGACTTTTCTACTTACACATACATACATACATACTTAGCAAGTTCCATAGAATGACACTTTAGATATACCGGGTGTGGCCTGTAACACGAGCAAATAATTAAAACATAGATTATACTCCTCAAACGGTGACACTTTTGTTCAACAACTTTAAAAAAATATGAAGTATTTAGACTCCCTATTTTTCATACAAAATAAATATTATTTTCAATGGACGCCATCGCCACGCCATATCATTGTGATTGACGTTGCTTGTCACGCCTTAAACATAACAAAATTCACAATACATTGCGTCTTAGAATAAACTTTAAAGTGTATTAAAAATCAAACCACAAGTTATTTTTAAAATTTGCTGAACAAGTGTTGGTCAGCATGCAGAATACGGCCTACAGTTTAATTTTTTGCTCATATTACAGGCCACACCCGGTATATAATTGTGAGTTCCTGTTATTGGCTTGCTGTATCTACTATAATGTATAGGGACCGTGCGAGTTGGAGGGTCTGCCATCTTGTGGCCTGAATCGGAATCATAAACTGTACATTGACACTTCACGCGAAGTGCTGCCCTCTACAGTTCACGTACATTTTCTTGTGCATTGTAGGTTCTGCCATCTTGAGGGTTACATTGGAAGCTTAAAATTGATATTTACACATCGCACCAAGAAACAGGAGGATCATGTGCTGCCCCCTACAGTTCATGCACGCTTATAATGTTATATTCAGCTTATGTTTAATGTCATAGCTGTTGGATCTTCAAATAAATTAATAAAAAGCGGCCAAGTGCGAGTCGGACTCGCCCATGAAGGGTTCCGTAGCAGCAAGTAACATAATAAGCGGTTAACGATTTATGACGTATTAAAAAAAAACTTCTTACTAGATCTCGTTCAAACCAATTTTCGGTGGAAGTTTGCATGTACATCATATATTTTGTTTAGTTTTGTCTTTCTCTTATTTTAGAAATTACAGGGGGGAGACACATTTTACCACTTTGGAAGTATCTCTCGCGCAAACTATTCAGTTTAGAAAATAATAATATTAGAAACCTCAATATCATTTTTGAAGATCTATCCATAGATACCCCACACGTATGGGTTTGATGAAAAATATGTTTTGAGTTTCAGTTCTAAGTATGGGGAACCCCCAAAATTTATTGTTTTTTTTTCTAGTTTTCTGTGAAAATCTTAATGCGGTTCACAGAATACATCTACTTACCAAGTTTCAACAGTATAGTTCTTATAGTTTCGGAAAAAAGTGGCTGTGACATACACGGACAGACAGACAGACAGACATGACGAATCCATAAGGGTTCCGTTTTTTGCCATTTGGCTACGGAACCTTAAAAATTATAGCTGACTGACTATAAATAACGTTACCTATAACGTGTAGCGTTAACTATAGAATATTTCTTTCATCAGAGTTTTAAATACAGGTACACGTGTCACAGGCCCGGTTTTTAATATGGTGACATATTAAAAACCGGGCAAGTGCGAGTCGGACTCGCGCACGAAGGGTTCCGTACCATAATGCAAAAAACGGCAAAAAAAACGGTCACCCATCCAAGTACTGACCCCGCCCGACGTTGCTTAACTTTGGTCAAAAATCACGTTTGTTGTATGGGAGCCCCACTTAAATCTTTATTTTATTCTGTTTTTAGTATTTGTTGTTATAGCGGCAACAGAAATACATCATCTGTGAAAATTTCAACTGTCTAGCTATCACGGTTCGTGAGATACAGCCTGGTGACAGACGGACGGACGGACGGACAGCGAAGTCTTAGTAATAGGGTCCCGTTTTACCCTTTGGGTACGGAACCCTAATAAACCCGGAAATAAACGAAACCCTAATAAATTACTATCATCAAAACTTTTGTTACAGATATCACTTGCAGGCGTTCAGGCACCTCTACGTGTTGGCCGTGGAGCCCCGGCTCATTTTACCACGAGACCTGAGCACGGGGAAACTATGCTACGCACATATACAGGTACGCACATGTACACTATGACAATATTTCGGATATGACATATTACGCAAAACTCTGCGCAGAGGGCGCGACTATCACAATCCATCACAATCTGGGGTTGTACCGCGAAACAAGAAATTCGAAATTTCGTTGTCTAACCTCTCTATCACTCTTGCATATTCGAGCGATAAAGAAGCAGACAACTAAATTTAGATTTTCGCGTTTCCCGGTAGGCCCTTGTTAACAAACCGCCTTGATGCATCAATGTCATATTAAGGCACAGTAAGTTACTCTATGGTTTACTAGCTAGCTTAGTGCTGCACTCTATCGACAGAACATTTCAGTAATACCCCCTATTTGAAGGATTTTAGCCAGATCTGAACGCACCTTAATTGAGGTGACCACGAATTTTAAGTCCGGAAGAGATCTTAGGGATAAGTTCGCCTTTGTACTACATATAAAGGCGCAACAGAGATAAGCACATTTATTTATATTTACGAGCATTTTATAAGTGGAAATAGGATTTTATTATAAACTTAATGTACTTACGTATGTTTGCAATAAGAAATCCGCAACGCATGCTTCGTCCGGTGGCTACAAATGCAAATCAGCAACATGCCTCGTCTCAAACATGATATCCGCAACAAGCTTCGTCATTATAAAATCTAAGAAGTTAACATATAACCGTCCCGAATCGTACCTGGCTCAAATGTCCCCATTACGTTGGCAGCGTTACCGCGCTGAATGGCCAATGAGATCTGTTGGACCAGGTACGATCCGGAACGAGGGTCGCACCCCCTGTCCCTCAGCCGCCGATCCAAATCCCTCACAAAGTCCCTAGCCTCCACAGTCCACGGTCCTGCAGTCTCGACTACTACTGGGACAAAGTCGTACTTTGGTTCCAGGGCAGGCGCAACTAAACGAAAGCGCATGGCTTTAGGGTGTTCGATAAACTATGTTGAGAAAAAACTTGGATATTCACAGGTGATCGACCTCACAGGCGCCGTTCGCGAAATGAAGGCGCCCTGCATCATACCTGAACTAGACACACTAAGGGAGGTCAGGGTGAATGACCCCCGGTACTGGCCTATAACTTTCCAGCGTGATCGAAATTGGGACCAGTTGAAGTGAGTATATTCAAAGCCAGTTATTACTGAAATATTACCGGGTGATAGATCTTGAAGGCGCCGTTCGCGAAATGAAGGCGCCCTGCATCATACCTGAACTAGACACACTAAGGGAGGTCCGGGTGAATGACCCCCGGTACTGGCCCATAACATTCCAGCGAGATCGCAATTGGGACCAATTGAAGTGAGTATGGTCAAAATTAGTTCTTGTTGAAATGTTACCGGGTAATAGATCTCGAAGACGCCATTATCCCTGGCCTGAACTAGACACATAAGGGGAGGTCAGGGTCAATGACCCCAGGTACTGGCCCATAACATTCCAGCGAGATCGAAATTGGGAGCAGTTGAAGTGAGCGTAGTTTTGCTTTTCTAGTAAGAAATAGTCCGCAAGCCAGCACTACGCAATAAGATGTAAAGTTAACAATTAATTAGGCATTTCATTTAATCATTCCTTTGTCCACTCCACAAAAAGATCTTATGATTATTGTATATAATTCAACACAACCCTGTAAGGGCACTGCAATAAAATTACAAACTAATCAACTGGCATTTAGCTAAGTCTACCCATCTCTGTTTTAAGGGAGTTCCCTCTGCCAAGAAACTGTCGTGCAGTTTGGCAGAAGTAAAACTGTACAAATAGGGTTTATTTCGCCTGAATAAACGATTTATTTATTTACCTATTTATTTTACTTATTTCCTGTAACTCGGCTTTAGGCCTCGCGTAGAGGCGATATGTGTCGAACGCTCCGGCCTTCGGCCCTACGGGGCGGTCGGACTTCTGCCTCCGCTGGGAAAACGTTGCGGCTAGTTGAAATAGCATTCACTGCCAATAACACGTATGAGTCTTCATTTTGTATTGGAAATGGGGCGATTGGCACTGAAATTGTTAAATTAATTCGTTTTTTTTTTTTCCAGAACACTTCTAGAATACACCTGGTGCATCGACATAAAACAGCGAGCTGGTTGTCTCTCCTACCTGGATGACCCACAAGGGTTCCTCTCCATCCTGGCGCAGACCCTGACCCTGGACAACACCAACATCTGGTCCGTCACGCCGGAGAATATTGAACTCTTCACCAATGATGACAAGGTATGATATTGTTTAAACATAAATCTACTAGAGCAGCGATCGGCAACAAGCGGCCCGCGGGCCGCATGCGGCCCTGGTACCTCTCACTTGCGGCCCGCGAGGCTTCCTGGCTAATTTGTATGTAATATTGATAAGCGTCAATGTCTGATAAAGTCATAAATATTACCAAAGTGCGGCCCGCGTCATCTTCGTTAACTACTATGTGGCCCTTGGCTGCTAAAAGGTTGCCGACCGCTGTACTAGAGTATACCGTGCATCGATATAAAACAGCAAGCTGGTTGTTTCTCCTCTTTCTTACTGGCATATTTGTGCGAGCTAGATATACATAATACAGGATAGCAAATGACTCGACCTATCTGCCGTTTTAATTTGGCAAACGATGTACCAAACACCCTGTATATAGAAAGTAAGCTACGTAGACGTTAGCGAACATGTCAGTATGACACTGATAAAGATTCCGACATACAGGCGCGTTTTTCGGGCGGGGCGTGAGCGTTTTATATGTAAAAGCGGCGCGCCCCGCTCAGGCCCTGCCCGGGAAACGCGCTTGTGTGACAAAGCCTTAAGGCAAAGGCAGTCATGGTAAGGCTACTAAGGACACTCTCTATGTACTATTACCCTAAAGAAATGATTATATTCCGTTCTTTAAAAATCCGTATGGGTCAAAGGATAGCGCGATCCAAAGATAGCGTAATGCCATCTACCGTGAATTTCAAACAACATTAAATTTATCGCTATCCTCAGTCCCTTAATCTAATAATCTTTGTCCCCAGGTCCGCAACTTTGTAAAGCACTACCCATCCAAAGATAGTACGTCGTCCATCTGTGCAGACTGTCTGCTTATACAGAAGAAACGGAAAGGATTGAAGAACGAAAGCTTTTTGCCTAAGCAGTGCATCTGTAGGACTTACAGGTAGGTTTACAGTTTGAGAACTATTAATATTTATATTTTTCAGACTAAATAATAAGTGTAAGCTAAATGGACACGAGAAACATCATTCGAACTTTTCAAATTGATTTATTTTTGACCTCAGTTTGCGTCACTCATCGCACTCAAGAATCCTAAAAGTTGTTGATATGTTATATACTGTAAAAGCCCGAAGTACGGCGAAACCTAGGATTTACCGGTAAACCTATGTTTTACCGATGCCGACCGGTAAAAGCCCGAAATGTTAACAGTACATCTGGTGCTCCATTACGACACCCTGTGCTATAATAAGCACATTACGTCAATACGTCGAAAATTTAAAGGGCCAAATGTACTGTAAAACGTTTCGATTTAAAATCTCCCTACGGTCGTGTTTTAAAATTCGCCGCACTCGTAAATTTCCTATTTTTCGCACTTGTATCGTAAATAAATGAATAATTTTGTTGTAGCCGCGAGGAACGCGAATACGTGCAGAGTCTCAGTATGGTGACGTACGAGTGTGTTGTGAAAGATATACTCTGCGCGTTACCCATATGGACCACATTCTTGAAGGTAAGTTGCCATATTAATCGTAACATTAAGTAAATAAACGGTTTAACAATGTACCACGAAAAGCCCTTATATAGCTAATTAGATCGAAATCGTTTTAAGATACCTCTAAATCCGCTTGAACCATCATAAAATGTGACGTTACCTATGAAAAGGGACCTTATTATCGATGGCGCTTACGCCATTATTAACGTAGTTCCGATATAAATACAATGCCGCGCGACGCTGTGCGGCGTAAGCGCCATCGACAATAAAGTCCCTTTTCATACTCGTAGATAATGCCCCAAATAAAGCCACGTATTTCCTTTCAGATAATAAAAACAATGAAATCCGACCCCTCCACCTACCACATCTGGCAGGTGAAACTCCTCCTCTCCCAAATAGAAGCTCACAACAAGCGCGCCCTCAGCGACATGAAAATAGACGGCCAAGACCAAAACGAACCGCTCATGTCCAGCGAGTTCACCTTGGCCATCAAACAGAAAGTTGCACACATATTTGACAGCTGGGAACATAAAATAACACCCTATCTAAAGAAGTACTTAGGTCTACCTAGTACTAGAAAGATATCTAGCACGGATGATGATATAAAAAAGATTCTATGCGCGTTTTTGATCTTTCACGATTTGCCGCGCAACGTGTTGAAAGGAGCGGATTGTGAGTTGGAGGGCGTTATGGCGATGGAGGGGTTAAGTTTGAGTGTTGAGGCGGTTTATAAAATTGAGTCGATGTTGAGATGATAAAACATGTAAAATATAAATTGGAAGGCTGTATTCATTATTGGTTTTTGTATTTACCACCATTTAAAAACTGTTTTCATTTTGATCCATCAATGACTTGGCAAGTTGAGATGATAGAATATGTTACGAGATGTAACTTGGATTGTTTGAAGTGATTGTACCACTGCTTACATTTTTTTTTAATGGGTTACTTTAATTATGTTGCTCGTTGCATTTATAATATTTTATAAATAAGTTACTTTTATTAACCTTTTCGACGCCGTGTCAAACATAAAAGCAGTCACTCGGACGCCACGTCACTGATGTGTCAAAACTGAAATTGAACTTTATGCATATGCACGTAGGTCTATGTTGCTCTGTGGTCTGTAACCGATTAATGCGTCTTTAGCGTTGGACTGTGGTGCGGATATATCGGTCATTGGCGTCCAAAAGGTTAAAAATTAAATTAGTTAAGTTTTAGAACAGAATTGTAATTGCTTATCTGTTGAAAATCTATCGAATCTCATAAATTTTTAATACAATTGTATTAAACAATTACCTACATAAAGTGGTCAAAGAATTAAGTGAAAGCCGGTCTTGTCACTATACTATAAGGGTATGTCTTTTTGCACGCAAAGCAAAATCATTTACTTTAATTCACTGAAACGCTTTTAAATATGAATAAAGCGTATGAAATAAAAATTGTTTTTAAATTCCATTATACTTACACATAAATCGTACTAAGAACGTTTCCACATTGTCCGATCCGATATCGGATGTCGGAAGGTTTACTTCCTTTAAATGGATAACTACCAGGCGCGGATCCACCGTTGTGGGCACGGTGGGCATGCCCACAACCCTAATAGGGTGCACTATTGATTCCCCGAGTAGAATTTATTGGTCGGGGAATCATCAGGTACCCTCGAGTCGCACTTGGCCGATTTTGGAGTGTCTGTGACCACAACCTTTTTTGAGGGCTGGATCCGCGCCTGATAACTACGACCACAAATGTGGCTTTCCAAAGAAGGGTCCCGGACATGGAGCATAAGGACCCTTCAGGCATGGAACGCCACATATGACGACACGTATGTGCTAATCATTTTCTATACTTTCCATTAAGAAAAAGATAAAAACTTAGTCATGTCATTGATTACAAATCAAGTATTCGGATTATCACCAGATAATTAGATATGGAAAGTTATAAATGGCGGGGTCGCGTCGGCCGAAAACAGACGCGGGTAGAATTCAGGAGGCATAATGGCGTACAAAATTGGAGTTTTGCTGATATCTCTCTTCGCTGGGAGTTTAGGTAAGTGCAGTTTGATTCATTACTAAAAATCAGAGTTAGACCAAGTGAAGTCTGCAACGATTTTGATAGCACTCGCAGTGCAAGTGTTACCTATTTACGCGTCACAATTTCTTAGAAGTTGATGTTTAACATAACACTTGCACTGTGCGTGTGCTAACAAAAACGTTGCAGACTTGTCTTGGTCTAACTCTACTTATTATCACTACTTATAAAAGTCCCCCACCGCGTCTGTTTGTTTGTATGTTCGCGAAAATCTCAAAAACTAATGAACGGGTTTTCATGCGGCTTTCACCTATCATTAGAGTGGTTTTTCAGGAAGGTTTAGGTGTATAATTTGTTAACCGATTCGTTGCTGATGACACGCCTGCCGTGTCATCTTATTCTATGGCGCATGGCACATGGACATGAAATGATTGTTCCGCGCCACAGCCAAAAGTTTTCGAAAATGGAACACGCAACGAATCGGTTAACCCGTGCGAAGCCGGGGCGGGTTGCTAGTACTCTATAAAGTCAAAGTTTATAAACACGTAGCATATACACATAGGGTGAACTTGTTATCTGACGTCGAAAGACTTAATAAAGTAAAATCGGCCATTATTTTTGAATTGCATACGAGGAATGACGTTCGCTCGAGCCTTGCGAATCACACACGTACAGTCGCCATCATATATATCGGAGCGGCCAAGGTGTTCACAATATCTGAACACGCACTCTAATGCCTGGACAATAGAGGCGTGCTCAGATATTTGTGAGCACCTTGGCCGCTCCGATATATATGATGGCGACTGTACATAGGTACAATATGTATAGGTCGTTGCACAAAAGTAAGCGCGATTTTTTTTGTGGAAATGTAGACAGTTCCTAGATGATGTAACTAATACATTACAAGCAAAAGTTACACACCTACCGCCACTTTTTCGCAAGTATATAGGTATTCAAATGAGCACGTGACGTTAAAAGCAAAAACACAATCACGCGGCCCCAAAATTATATTAAGTATTTATTTATTTATATCTCAGTAAGTATAAATTACAAATCACAGTTATAATCGAGCTTGATTTTTGTTAAGCCGTTGTGTAATCATAATCCATAGATAACACTGACGATTAATTAGTTGCTGATAAAAACGCAATAAACCCAAATTAGTCTATCATTGTTAACCTTTGAAATATTTCGTTATCGTAAGTAGGTAACACGCACGACGTCAACAATTTTATTTACCAACAAACGGGGTTTTGCAACATTAACAAGATATAAATTGTAATATATATGTAATAATATGCCTTTGCCAAAATACACCATACCTATTACACGATACAAGCCAATTTACAATTATCAGTAAATGATGTAAGATGTATCTTAGGCATCTTAGCGATAAAGCTCCAAATCACCGAAAAGCCTAATTTAAAGCAGGTAAAGTTGACGAAATACAAAGTGAGCAGATGTTGTTCAAAGTTCGAGAGATCGGCTCACTTTATATTTCAACCTTACCTATCCACGTGAGAAGTGAAACAAAATACCCTGCTACATATTAACCTACATTATAGACGGGTCTAACGCGAATTTTATTCAGTTACCTTGATTATACCCGACCCGTCCCGTCCCCTCCCGTCCGTCGTCCGTCGTCGTCCGTAACGGGTCGGGTTAGACCCGTCTATAATGTGAGTTAATATGTGTTCAAAACGCGAAAATTTAAAATATTATGAAATACCCTGCTGCTTTTGACAAATCCTTTCTCTTTCCAGCACTCCCCCACCTCCAAACTCCAGATGATTTGTCCATCTTCTTCGACCACACGGACCCGAGCGCCCGGATAGTGGGCGGGTCCCAAGCCCCAGAAGGCAGCGTACCCTACATGGTGGCGATGTCTCAGGGGCTGCTTATCCGCTCATTCATGTGCGGGGGCTCCGTCATTGGACCGAGGCACGTGCTGACGGCCGCGCACTGCATTGAAGCTGCCTTTAGCTTCGGAAGTCTGGCTACGTATGTATAATACCGTAAATTGTGCCTACTTTGGTCCAAAATTTAATAATAAGGGCCACCCCACATCTGGCGTCTTTCGAGCGTCGGTGTCTACAATTCTATGGCCGCTGCTCGACGCAACGTCGACGCAACATCGACGCAACTGCGCAGTGACGTAATTTTCCATAGCGCTGAGTGGCGCTGACCAGACGCCGACGCTCGAGGGACGCTAGATGTAGGGTGGCCCTAAAGGCGTCTAAATTATCGTGGGTATTTAGTTTTGGATGACTCTAAAACATTAAGGATATCAAAAAATATGTGTTGTTTATAGGTTCCAAATGTTATACTTAAATCTGATTTTTACACTTGAGACTATACCTAACTATCGTTTTACGAAAGATAAATCTGCGTATCAATGCTCTACCTAATGACTACTTTTGCAAATAATTACTTAGTAATAAAATAGTAGCGATACTTACTCGTTACTCAGCCAAAGGACCCGTCGGCGAATCGTCTGCGAAATGAGCCGATCCCTCGAACAAGTTTGACCAAGATCGGCTCACTAGGTATATTTCGTCAACTTTCGTCATCATCATCATCTCGGCCATAAGACGTCCACTGCTGAACATAGGCCTCCCCCTTGGATCTCCAGACGTGCCGGTTGGAAGCGACCCGCATCCAGCGTCTTGCGGCGACCTTAATAAGGTCGTCTGTCCATCTTGTGGGTGGACGTCCTACGCTGCGCTTGCTAGTCCGTGGTCTCAATTCGAGCACTTTTCGACCCCATCGGCCATTTTCTTTGCGTGCAATGTGACCTACTAGTTAAGTTCATCTTTCCAGCTCTCTCCGCGTGACCGTGGGCACCAACCGCTGGAACCTCGGCGGGCAAACGTACGCCCTGGAGCGCAACGTCACCCACCAGCACTACGTGTCCAACATCATCAAGAATGACATAGGGCTGCTGGTGACGACGACGGACATCGTGTTCTCGAGCACCGTGGTGCCTGTGGCGCTGGCGTTCGACGAGGCCGGCGCCGGTGTTGCCGCTAGGGTCGCGGGATGGGGCAGGATCAGGGTGAGTGATCCCACGAGGAGATTATCGATATGATAACGAGCAGACGTACTCCCTGGAACGGAACGTCACCAGCACTACTTGGAGATCAAGAATTACATCGGTCTGCTGGTGACGACGACGGACATGGTGTTCTCGAGCACCGTGAGGCCTGTGGCGCTGGCGTTCGACGAGGCCGGCCCCGGTGTGGCGGCCAGGGTTGCCGGATGGGGCAGGATCAGGGTAAGTTTTATAACCCAGCCGGTATGTCACCTTTTTTGCTTTGCGGACTTGCTGGGTGATATGCTGCTGTGTGTCTATTACACGGGGCACAAGTAAAAGTACTAGAGTTGACAAACACCGCAATCTGTCAGATAGATTTCCCGTTCCTCAAGAGATAATATAAAAATTTTACCTTCCAATAAAAATATTATTATGTTTCCTATCCACATCGGATATCTTCATTGAGAGAGTAACGCGATCGTTGACCAATGATGCCGCTAGCGTCTATGTAGTCGCTCCGCCCCACGCCGTGACGTAGTTCCGCTTCCACTTCCTGCGAACCGTTGCTCGCTTCCCGCCACTCGCCACCGCCATGTCATTGTTGAGGAGAAGTACCGTCGGCATAAAAGTAGCCTAGTAGCCTGCCAGGAAGGCATTACTCAGATATCCGATGTGGATAGGAAACATAATAATAATTTTATTGGAAGGTAAAATTTTTATATTATGTGTTCCGTACTCCACATCGGATATCTTCATTGAGAGAGTAACGCGATCGTTGACCAATGATGCCGCTAGCGTCTATGTAGTCGCTCCGCCCCACGCCGTGACGTAGTTCCGCTTCCACTTCCTGCGAACCGTTGCTCGCTCCCCGCTACTCGCCACCGCCATGTCATTGTTTCGTCGACCGTCTCGACCGATGGTCCGCAAATATTTTTTGCGTATATTTTTGCAGCATGGTGCTTTAACATTTCCGATCCAAAGCTCGGTCGATTAAATAGTGAGATATGGCAGAGATCGCCACTATTAGTCTTTTGGCGGTCTCGCGATCGAAGTCATCGAACGGTGCTTTTCGATTCTACCCACTTTTTTCTCGCTAAATTAATTTTCACATTCCATGCTGCTAAAATCGTTACCGTTAACTCGCATTTTCGAGATCGAAGTAGGAAGTGCGTCAGTGGTTTTTGTTAACAAGTGGTAACAAGTCGCTCCGCATCGGAGAGGGAACGCGCGGTCATCGTGCCTGCGGCGGCGGCGGCGGCGCCCGGGCGGCGCGGCGGCGGACGGCCTGCGCGCGCCGCTGTCGGGTGCCGCGCTTCGCCGATAAGGAGGTTTGGATTGTCTCGAACCATCCGGTGAGCCAGTTTAAGATATTCTAATTTTATTGGCGTTCAGAAGTTACTTCGTCACTCGCGGAGGGTTCTCAGGCAGTAGCCTGGGAGTACCTCGTGTTGTTAGTTGCGGCGCGACCGGGGCGCCCCGTCCCCCGGCGCGGGGGCGCGGGCCCGGCGCCCGCCCCCGCCCGCGCGCGCCGCGTCTTCTGCTGTCGTCCAAGGTGACTCCGAGACACCGCGACGCTGCGGGCCACGGTGGACGCCTCCAGTTCGCAGGACTCGGCGAGACGTCACACGCCCGCTCCTGTTACTGCAGTCGCGGTGCGGACGCCTCCAATCCGCGGGACTCCGAGAGACGTCACACGCCCGCTCCTGTTACTGCAGTCGCGGTGCGGACGCCTCCAGTCCGCGGGACTCCGAGAGACGTCACACGCCCGCTCCTGTTGCTGCAGTCGCGGTGCGGACGCCTCCAGTCCGCGGGACCCCGAGAGACGTCACACGCCCGCTCCTGTTGCTGCAGTCGCGGTGCGGACGCCTCCAGTCCGCGGGACTCCGAGAGACGTCACACGCCCGCTCCTGTTGCTGCAGTCGCGGTGCGGACGCCTCCAGTCCGCGGGACTCCGAGAGGCGTCACACGCCCGCTCCTGTTGCTGCAGTCGCGGTGCGGACGCCTCCAGTCCGCGGGACTCCGAGAGACGTCACACGCCCGCTCCTGTTGCTGCAGTCACGGTGCGGACGCCTCCAGTCCGCGAGACGCCCGCTCCTATTGCTGCAGTTGCGGTGCGGACGCTTCCAGTCCAGCGGGACTCCGAGAGATCCGCGTGGCTCTGCGAGACGTCACACGCCCGCTCCTGCAGCTGCGGGCGCATCGCGGGTGGATCGCGCCAAGGTGAAGGCGGACCGCTTCTGCGTCCCGACTGCTCGAGCGGAAGGAAGGTAAGTTACGTGTAAGCAGTGGAAATGCTACGAGTACAGCGACGATCGCCGCGTTGGTTGCCGCCCGTCATGACGTCGCTGGTGACCTACGCGCCGGTGGTGGCCACCACGATGGCACCGCCGAGGGCAACAGCGTCGCCGTGATGATGCGTGCAGCTACGAGCCTAGCCATCGGCGCCTCCCGTGCCGGTAACGTCCGTCACGCGCACCGGCGCCTGTCGAGCTGGCCGCCACGACGGCGCCTCTCGCACCTGAGCCTGGCGACGGTGGCCGCCATGATGGCGCCGCCCGCTCGATGACGCCGCCTGCCCCCCGAGCTGGCCGCCACGATGGCGCCTCTCGCATTACGCATCGACGCGGCGGCGGCGACTGCCACAATGGCGCTGCCCGCCACGATGATGCCGCCCGCCACGATGGCACCACCACCTGCGCACTGGCGCCTCTCGAGCTGGCCGCCACGATGGCGCCTCTCGCCTCACAGCAGTGCCTCCCAGACCAGCCAGCCAGACGGCGACCGCCTCATGCACCGGTGCCTCCCGAGCTGGCCGCCACGATGGCGCCTCTCGCCGCACGCACCGGCGCCTCCCGAGCCGGTGGCGGCGGCCGCCACGATAGAGCCGCCCGCCTCACGCGACAACGCTTCTAGAGCGGGCCGCCACTATGGGTCCTCGCCTCACGCACCAGCGCTTCCCGAACCAGTGGCGGCCGCCATGAGCCGCCCGGCCTCAGGCACCGGTGCCCCCCCCCCCCCCCCCCCGAGCCGGCCGCCACGATGGCGCCCCTAGCTTCACGCACCGGCGCCTCCCGAGCGGCGGCGGTTGCCACAATCACGCCGATGCTGTCCACCGATGCTGCAACTACGACGATGTCGTCCCTTGCTCGCTGGGCGCCACAGTATCAGTTTTGTCCTGTCCACATGGTTCCATTGAGGTACGCAGGCGCCTATAGCTATGGTGCAGGTATAGGTATGGTATGGTACAGCACGAACAGACCGCTAAACTCTTGGTTTCGGTTAAAGAATCCTCCGGCGACGGCAGACAAGGTCGTAAAGAGCCCCGTCCTAGCGCGGCTCGACTGCCCGGAGTTGAAAGCGGTAAGATATGTCGATACTCAGAGGAAAATACGTCGTGTTCCCGGGTTTCATAAAGGTGCTGATCGACTTCGCTGTGTCGCTTCGAAATTCCTACGACTTCTCGAGGCCATGGAGTGGTCCAACCGGAGAACAGCTAGCGACAAGGCCCTGTGCGACCGCTCGAAACCGAGGTGAAAGGCATCGAAAAGGTCTGCAGACTTCACATAATTATCTCTGCTTGCTCGCGCTCTCCAGCTTAAGTTCCGTCTTACAAAGACGAACTCGTGCGAAAAGCCATAATAAACAAAATGGGACAAATAAACCCGCTGCGCCTGAACAAGCTTGAGTTTCCGGTGCTAAGAGAAAGGGGCCAGGAGGACTCCAGCAGTTTACATCTGTCTGTATTCGACTTTATCGAAACAGTTTTGTTACGCAAAGCGCCAAAATCGATTTTAGACTTGATTTCATCAGTTCGATTTCCTTAAAAGCATGCTATTAACTCGATGCCCTATACTAACTCGATATAGGGTGTCTCTTCGGATAAAGCTAATTAGACCATCACGCTCCTAGACATCACGTGGGACACGCGGCACAACACACCGATTGAAAGTTTTCTTTTTCGCGACATACAGGCCTGCCTTGCTGCAGAGTTTCTCGCAGAAATGAGACTCAATGCCTTCTGTTCAGTCTCAAATTCGCAAACTTTAGTTCATGGAGGAAGGTGAAGCCTTCGCAGTCCCCAGCAACACGGAGCTGCCGAAAGCCTCGCACCACTTTCTTCCTCATCTTATGCAAGCAGTCCGTTACAATCTCCAATATTGGTAGACAATGTACGAGGTAAGGCCCTCTCAGCGAAGAGTAACCGTTAACGGGCCGCATCTGCAGCGCTGACGACAGAAGTGTAAACATACAACCGCACCGGTACAGTATACATAAAACGACGGCGACACTACATCCCTTCCGTTACTACGGTTGTCGCAAAAACTGCTGATGCCAGCAGATCGTCTACAGGTCGCGCTGGTTGCTTGCTACTTGCCAGGTCGGTACAACCCCCGAGGGCGACGGTTTATCAAGAAGTCACTGCGCGCCCGAGTGGCAGCTGCGCCCAGCAGCCGCCGAGACTGTCTTCGCCTGACAGGCGCCTTGTTGGCCGGCCTCCGCTTTCGAGAGCCCTCGCACTGTGCCACGGTATTTCTTAACAGACTCATTGAACTGCTACCACGACCTTTGACAGCTGCCTGTGAGACTTGGCATGGATGTCTCCACCTCCCAGCCTAGTCTGTGTACTGCGACGGCGTGATAAGGAGTCTTAAAGTAGCTGTGGTAAGCTTGCAATTTACTGGCGGTCCTAGTGAACACAACGTCAGACCGCCCTCCCTTACGAGTCAACGACCTTAAGAATGAGGCGTAGCTCCTGTCAGATAGGACGCTCCAACACCGAGCTGGCGGGATCAGGAGTGACGTCCGCTACTGGCGTGACTGGCGCATGCATATAACATGCCAAGGTCTAACGCTACGTAGCGAACGAAACGCAACTGTCACTGTCTCACTAATATGGAAGAACCGGATATTCCCGATTCCGGTACTGTGTTTGTATAGAAAACAGTAACGGGAGCCCCTAGATCGTCCCCTTGTCTAGGCTGCATGTACGGCCACAATGTAGAAACGGTCTTTATGGTGCATCAAAAATAAGATCAACTGCCAGGTACCTCTATCCAGTGAAGTAGCGAGCTATCTCAGACGTCTATTTCTATTATCCATGTTAGCTTTCAGAACGATATTCGTTCATAAGCCTCTCACAAGTGCTGTGTATGAACCACTATCGGACACTATGCCTTCTTCCAACGCCATTAATAGCGAGACCAGCGCCTCCCAAAGCACCAGCTTGGGACGCGAGACATCTACTTGCCCTAATTTAAATAGCCCTACAACGTTAGGTACGTTAGAAGAAGTACGATAGAATAGCTGCCGCACTTTTGCTGTTAGCATCAGGCCGCAGGGTCAATGACCTTACTCTACTACACTGTAGCCCGGGCAATTACATAGATAACTTTAACGCTATTATTTTGTGTCCGAAATTCGGCTCTAAACCAGATAACGTGTCTTACCGACTGGACTCTTAGAAGCTCCGGAATAAAGTATAGACCCAGTATAAGTAGGTAGTCTGGGTACGTCACCTTGCGAGAATTACACAAAATGTTAGGGGACACTTCGCTTATTTCTTTCAGCCACAGTCTCATCCAAGCCGGCCTCGCCTACGATTGCTTTCGATCCACGATGTACTTAAGAACTAAATTGGCTGGAAAGCTATTCACTTAGCGATATTTTCGCTTAAAATGTTAATTGGGAACATGACTCGCCGAGATTCTGCGGATCGGATGCGATTTCGAATGAGAATCCTCTTAAACCAGTTTAACGTCAGATTCGAACCTGAGATTACAGTTTCAATTCTCAATTTCCTGTAATTCACATTATAAGGAGTCACTGTGATTTCATGGGTTGCAATATGGTGTATACATATTTATTCTTTCTCTGAGTTCTATGACAGTAGGTGTAGCCCTATCGCTTGCGCGCCCGCTAACTCGCCACCAGGAGATAATAAACAGGTCTCAATGAAGATATCCGATGTGGAGTACGGAACACATAATATACAAATTTTACCTTCCAATAAAATTATTATTATGTTTCCTATCCACATCGGATATCTGAGTAATGCCTTCCTGCAGGCTTCTAGGCTACTTTTATGCCGACGGTACTTCTCCTCAACAATGACATGGCGGTGGCGAGTAGCGGGGAGCGAGCAACGGTTCGCAGGAAGTGGAAGCGGAACTACGTCACGGCGTGGGGCGGAGCGACTACATAGACGCTAGCGGCATCATTGGTCAACGATCGCGTTACTCTCTCAATGAAGATATCCGATGTGGATAGGAAACATAATAATAATTTTATTGGAAGGTAAAATTTGTATATTATGTGTTCCGTACTCCACATCGGATATCTTCATTGAGACCTGTTTATTATCTCCTGGTGGCGAGTTAGCGGGCGCGCAAGCGATAGGGCTACACCTACTGTCATAGAACTCAGAGAACGAATAAATATGTATACACCATATTGCAACCCATGAAATCACAGTGACTCGTTATAATGTGAATTACAGGAAATTGAGAATTGAAATTGTAATCTCAGGTTCGAAACTGGTTTAAGAGAATTCTCATTCGAAATCGCATCCGATCCGCAGAATCTCGGCGAGTCATGTTCCCAATTAACATAAGCGAAAATATCGCTAAGTGAATAGCTTTCCAGCCAATTTAGTTATTAAGTACATCGTGGATCAAAAGCAATCGTAGGCGAGGCCGGTTGGATGAGACTGTGGCTGAAAGAAATAAGCGAAGTGTCCCCTAACATTTTGTGTAATTCTCGCAAGGTGACGTACCCAGACTACCTACTTATACTGGGTCTATACTTTATTCCGGAGCTTCTAAGAGTCCAGTCGGTAAGACACGTTATCTGGTTTAGAGCCGAATTTCGGACACAAAATAATAGCGTTAAAGTTATCTATGTAATTGCCCGGGCTACAGTGTAGTAGAGTAAGGTCATTGACCCTGCTGCCTGATGCTAACAGCAAAAGTGCGGCAGCTATTCTATCGTACTTCTTCTAACGTACCTTACGTTGTAGGGCTATTTAAATTAGGGCAAGTAGATGTCTCGCGTCCCAAGCTGGTGCTTTGGGAGGCGCTGGTCTCGCTATTAATGGCGTTGGAAGAAGGCATAGTGTCCGATAGTGGTTCATACACAGCACTTGTGAGAGGCTTATGAACGAGTATCGTTCTGAAAGCTAACATGGATAATAGAAATAGACGTCTGAGATAGCTCGCTACTTCACTGGATAGAGGTACCTGGCAGTTGATCTTATTTTTGATGCACCATAAAGACCGTTTCTACATTGTGGCCGTACATGCAGCCTAGACAAGGGGACGATCTAGGGGCTCCCGTTACTGTTTTCTATACAAACACAGTACCGGAATCGGGAATATCCGGTTCTTCCATATTAGTGAGACAGTGACAGTTGCGTTTCGTTCGCTACGTAGCGTTAGACCTTGGCATGTTATATGCATGCGCCAGTCACGCCAGTAGCGGACGTCACTCCTGATCCCGCAAGCTCGGTGTTGGAGCGTCCTATCTGACAGGAGCTACGCCTCATTCTTAAGGTCGTTGACTCGTAAGGGAGGGCGGTCTGACGTTGTGTTCACTAGGACCGCCAGTAAATTGCAAGCTTACCACAGCTGCTTTAAGACTCCTTATCACGCCGTCGCAGTACACAGACTAGGCTGGGAGGTGGAGACATCCATGCCAAGTCTCACAGGCAGCTGTCAAAGGTCGTGGTAGCAGTTCAATGAGTCTGTTAAGAAATACCGTGGCACAGTGCGAGGGCTCTCGAAAGCGGAGGCCGGCCAACAAGGCGCCTGTCAGGTGAAGACAGTCTCGGCGGCTGCTGGGCGCAGCTGCCACTCGGGCGCGCAGTGACTTCTTGATAAACCGTTGCCCTCGGGGGTCGTACCGACCTGGCAAGTAGCAAGCAACCAGCGCGACCTGTAGACGATCTGCTGGCATCAGCAGTTTTTGCGACAGCCGTAGTAACGGAAGGGATGTAGTGTCGTCGTCGTTTTATGTATACTGTACCGGTGCGGTTGTATGTTTACACTTCTGTCGTCAGCGCTGCAGATGCGGCCCGTTAACGGTTACTCTTCGCTGAAAGGGCCTTACCTCGTACATTGTCTACCAATATTGGAGATTGTAACGGACTGCTTGCATAAGATGAGGAAGAAAGTGGTGCGAGGCTTTCGGCAGCTCCGTGTTGCTGGGGACTGCGAAGGCTTCACCTTCCTCCATGAACTAAAGTTTGCGAATTTGAGACTGAACAGAAGGCATTGAGTCTCATTTCTGCGAGAAACTCTGCAGCAAGGCAGGCCTGTATGTCGCGAAAAAGAAAACTTTCAATCGGTGTGTTGTGCCGCGTGTCCCACGTGATGTCTAGGAGCGTGATGGTCTAATTCGCTTTATCCGAAGAGACACCCTATATCGAGTTAGTATAGGGCATCGAGTTAGTAGCATGCTTTTAAGGAAATCGAACTGATGAAATCAAGTCTAAAATCGATTTTGGCGCTTTGCGTAACAAAACTGTTTCGATAAAGTCGAATACAGACAGATGGAAACTGCTGGAGTCCTCCTGGCCCCTTTCTCTTAGCACTGGAAACTCAAGCTTGTTCAGGCGCAGCGGGTTTATTTGTCCCATTTTGTTTATTATGGCTTTTCGCACGAGTTCGTCTTTGTAAGACGGAACTTAAGCTGGAGAGCGCGAGCAAGCAGAGATAATTATGTGAAGTCTGCAGACCTTTTCGATGCCTTTCACCTCGGTTTCGAGATGTCGCACAGGGCCTTGTCGCTAGCTGTTCTCTGGTTGGACCACTCCATGGCCTCGAGAAGTCGTAGGAGCTTCGAAGCGACACAGCGAAGCGATCAGCACCTTTATGAAGCCCGGGAACACGACGTATTTTCCTCTGAGTATCGACATATCTTACCGCTTTCAACTCCGGGCAGTCGAGCCGCGCTAGGACGGGGCTCTTTACGACCTTGTCTGCCGTCGCCGGAGGATTCTTTAACCGAAACCAAGAGCTTAGCGGTCTGTTCGTGCTGTACCATACCATACCTATACCTGCACCATAGCTATAGGCGCCTGCGTACCTCAATGGAACCATGTGGACAGGACAAAACTGATACTGTGGCGCCCAGCGAGCAAGGGACGACATCGTCGTAGTTGCAGCATCGGTGGGCAGCATCGGCGTGATTGTGGCAACCGCCGCCGCTCGGGAGGCGCCGGTGCGTGAAGCTAGGGGCCATCGTGGCGGCCGGCTCGGGGGGGGGGGGGGGGGGGGCACCGGTGCCTGAGGCCGGGCGGTTCATGGCGGCCGCCACTGGTTCGGGAAGCGCTGGTGCGTGAGGCGAGGACCCATAGTGGCGGCCCGCTCTAGAGGCGTTGTCGCGTGAGGCGGGCGGCTCCATCGTGGCGGCCGCCGCCACCGGCTCGGGAGGCGCCGGTGCGTGCGGCGAGAGGCGCCATCGTGGCGGCCAGCTCGGGAGGCACCGGTGCATGAGGCGGTCGCCGTCTGGCTGGCTGGTCTGGGAGGCACTGCTGTGAGGCGAGAGGCGCCATCGTGGCGGCCAGCTCGAGAGGCGCCAGTGCGCAGGTGGTGGTGCCATCGTGGCGGGCGGCATCATCGTGGCGGGCAGCGCCATTGTGGCAGCCGCCGCCGCCGCGTCGATGCGTAATGCGAGAGGCGCCATCGTGGCGGCCAGCTCGGGGGGCAGGCGGTGTCATCGAGCGGGCGGCGCCATCATGGCGGCCACCGTCGCCAGGCTCAGGTGCGAGAGGCGCCGTCGTGGCGGCCAGCTCGACAGGCGCCGGTGCGCGTGACGGACGTTACCGGCACGGGAGGCGCCGATGGCTAGGCTCGTAGTTGCACGCATCATCACGGCGACGCTGTTGCCCTCGGCGGTGCCATCGTGGTGGCCACCACCGGCGCGTAGGTCACCAGCGACGTCATGACGGCCGGCAACCAACGCGGCGATCGTCGCTGTACTCGTAGCATTTCCACTGCTTACACGTAACTTACCTTCCTTCCGCTCGAGCAGTCGGGACGCAGAAGCGGTCCGCCTTCACCTTGGCGCGATCCACCCGCGATGCGCCCGCAGCTGCAGGAGCGGGCGTGTGACGTCTCGCAGAGCCACGCGGATCTCTCGGAGTCCCGCTGGACTGGAAGCGTCCGCACCGCAACTGCAGCAATAGGAGCGGGCGTAGCAACAGGAGCGGGCGTGTGACGTCTCTCGGAGTCCCGCGGACTGGAGGCGTCCGCACCGCGACTGCAGCAACAGGAGCCTGCGCCGGGGGACGGGGCGCCCCGGTCGCGCCGCAACTAACAACACGAGGTACTCCCAGGCTACTGCCTGAGAACCCTCCGCGAGTGACGAAGTAACTTCTGAACGCCAATAAAATTAGAATATCTTAAACTGGCTCACCGGATGGTTCGAGACAATCCAAACCTCCTTATCGGCGAAGCGCGGCACCCGAAAGCAGCGCGCGCGGCCGTCCGCCGCCGCGCCGCCCGGGCGCCGCCGCCGCCGCCGCAGGCACGATGACCGCGCGTTCCCTCTCCGATGCGGAGCGACTTGTTACCACTTGTTAACAAAAACCACTGACGCACTTCCTACTTCGATCTCGAAAATGCGAGTTAACGGTAACGATTTTAGCAGCATGGAATGTGAAAATTAATTTAGCAAGAAAAAAGTGGGTAGAATCGAAAAGCACCGTTCGATGACTTCGATCGCGAGACCGCCAAAAGACTAATAGTGGCGATCTCTGCCATATCTCACTATTTAATCGACCGAGCTTTGGATCGGAAATGTTAAGAGCCCTTCAACGTGCACACTAGCGCCACAGCTAAATAATCGTGATTATTTAAATTTAACGAAAGATATTGAAAAAAGGGGGCCGCTACGGACTGTATTGTGTATTTAAGTACCTTTTGAATACATCAAACTAGTTTTTATGTTGCTGGTTTCGTCGATCTAGGAACTCAAAAGAAAAACGGCCGTTTTAACTTTGGACGCATAGATTGCCGAATCCAGCAACATAAAAACTAGTTTGATGTATTCAAAAGGTACTTAAATACACAATACAGTCCGTAGCGGCCCCCTTTTTTCAATATCTTTCGTTAAATTTAAATAATCTCGATTATTTAGCTGTGGCGCTAGTGTGCACGTTGAAGGGCTCTTAAAGCACCATGCTGCAAAAATATACGCAAAAAATATTTGCGGACCATCGGTCAAGACGGTCGACGAACAATGACATGGCGGTGGCGAGTGGCGGGAAGCGAGCAACGGTTCGCAGGAAGTGGAAGCGGAACTACGTCACGGCGTGGGGCGGAGCGACTACATAGACGCTAGCGGCATCATTGGTCAACGATCGCGTTACTCTCTCAATGAAGATATCCGATGTGGAGTACGGAACACATAATATATTAGAACTCATTTCGACTTTGCCACGAGAAGGCGCCCGGCTCTGGAGCGAGCAAAGCACACCCCGAACGTAACGTAAGGCTCTGCCCGCCTATTTAACATTAGGGCGACGCAGACGCCCGGCACTGAAGAGCGCGAAGCGCGCCCTCAATATCACGCTTAGCTCGATACTTTAGCATAAAACTCGTAGGCGGCCGGCACTGAAGCGCGCGCATTGCGCCCCAAACTTCGGGGTTTCTCCGACTTTTTAACATAACAGACGGCATGTGTTGTTATACTCTAGCAAGAAATAGACAAACTGGAAGATTTATTTTCTAGCAAAAATACTGAAGAGTTAAAATAAGACACTAAAAATTTCCACAGGCAGGAGGCGCTATCTCCACCGTGCTCCTAGAGTTGTACACGGAAACCATCGACAACCAGCTCTGCGTGGATGAAGCGGCGAAAGCTGCCATAGACTGGAAGGAACTATACAACGTGGACGCACCTCCCGTTGACCCTGTCCTCGAGATCTGCACCTTCCACTCTGAAGGACACGGCAATTGCAATGTAAGTTCTTTCTTTTCCTTTTCCTTCGCTTACACTCTAAAGAAGCCAAGCGTGTAAGTAGCAGAGCTAGCAGCCTTGGAGTTCGATCAACAGTACAACCTCCCGTTGATGATGATGCTCGATATCTGCAACTTCCACTCTCACGGTCATGGTAATTGCATTGTAAGGTCTTTCTTAGCTTTCCTTTGGTTACACTCTAAAGATGATGATGGGGTTCTTTCGACACCTTCTATTCTGGAGAGTATGAGGGGCTTTTTCGCCTTTCGGCTTTGAAAGCTGTTGCGGTTCTCGCCCCACCGCTGTGGATTTGTCGTATGTATCGTTTATTTGGGGACGATTGGGAGTCAGTTAGAGTTAGACACTTGAAAGATGCCAAGCGTAGATGAAGCAGAGAAAGCATCCATAGAGTTCGAGTTGCTATACAATTGTGAGGACACCTCCCGTTAATCCAATCCTCGAGACCTGCACCTTCCACTCTCACGGACACGGTAATTGTAATGTGAGTTCATCCTATGGGGTTGGCAACTGTCAAAGGTTTGCATAGATGGCGTCATCATAGCTTGCCCCTTTTTCTTTGAAATTTGGCTTAAAGGGCCGGCATCCAGGGAACTAAAAAAACAAAAATTTGACACAATTCTAGGGATTGACAGGGCAAGCTATGATGGCGCCATCTGCTAAAATCTTCCACCGGCCAACCCCATTGAGAGAGGGACTCTCTTGATTTTCGGAAGATTCGTTGAATCATTGCGTTGCGCCCTTCTTAAGATTTCTTGCGCTCAGTTTTGAGCCGCTATGGCGAGGCTTACCTAAGTCCGCCAAATGTTTAAATACGCCACTTTCACCCTATTTAAATTATACTTATTTAAAAATAACCCTATAATCTTATTTTCTTTCAGGGCGACTCCGGCAGCGCGCTAGTGCGGACAGACACCCAGCAGCAGATTGGCATAGTCTCGTGGGGCTTCCCTTGCGCGGTCGGCGCACCCGACATGTTCGTACGTGTCAGCGCGTATAGGCACTGGATATTCGAGAATGCCGTGTAATGACGACCTTATTGGCTTAGCAATACGGTTCAAATTTAAATAACACTTGTGTGTGGTATTACAAATCATACCTACCTATCTTGCGCATTTTTTTTCGGTCTGGTCATCGTCAAAATATTTTCAGCTTTATATTATGAAATGGGTATAATATGGGTACAATTATAAATAAAATAGTTCGTTTACTTTTTTATATAATAATAATAATACACAGCAACAAAAAACAAAACAAAGCATTTATAACAAAATTGACTAGCTACTTATTACTTGGGTCATACTCAAAGTTTCTGGATTCTGATATATGAGACGACTTATTTTTTCTAAGTGGCCAGTCCAGGAATTTTCAGTATGACCTAAGTACCTACCAGACATCATAATTTTTATAGCATTTTCGGTGCAGCGGAGTTGTGTTGTTAACGGAATTGGTATAAGCAATTTCAACCCTGATGATTAATTATGTTAATATTAACCTTAATTTACCATTTCAGTTGGAATTAGGTATACATTTATACCAATTCCGTTAAGACCACTCCGCTGCACCAAAAATGCTATAAAATTACGGTGTCTGCTCATCACAGTTATATTCTGACAGTGGGAAGAAAAAACAGAAAAGTAACACTACCCAAGCATCGAGAGGGCAATAGGTAATAATAGGGAATATTAGGCAAAGCTCTGCGTAGGTGGCACCACTAGCACATACAGTAAACAAACCTCATTGACATCATCAATGACACATCATGCGTCGCTATAATTTAAGGCCTGGTATGTATAAGTTACTCTATGGTTTACTAAACAAATTAGTGCTGCACTCTGGCGGCAGAACACTGCAGTAATACTCCCTATTGCCAAGGGGATAGAAATGACAGTTCTATTCTATTCCTCGTATTCACTCGCAGACAACCCAAGATTGGATACCAAGAACTCCTTAAACCCGCTAATTCTGGCGTGAACGTCGGGGTACCCACGCGCACACGGGAACCCCCAGGACACGGTACCCACCACCACCCTCTTAACTCCTTCACACTTTTCTCCGTTTGTACACTTGCTTATGATTTTCTTGTCCAACCATAAAGCGCTGCCAGAGTCACCCTGAAATCATAAAGCATTTTTCATCACACTTGCTCGGAAAAGATGTCATTACATGCAGGTGTACTGAAGGGCCTATATTGTTCCCGCGGGAGTTATGGATTGTGAAAAAAGAAAGTTATAACTACCTAGGGAGTTTTAAAATACTGACGTTTATAATTTAATATTTTTGTTTATGTTTAAAAATATTTAATTTGATTCATTTCATAGCCTTTTAAAATAATTTTAAACAATTTTGAATCATGGCTGAAAGCCGAAGAACTGTGCCTTCGATGCCTAGGTATTAACCTGTCAAGAAATGACAATATGGCGGACGAATGTATAAATGTCACCGTTTTTAATAATTATTACGCTTAAAATTTAGTTTTTTTCTTCGCAAGTGTGATGAAAAACATTGTATCTTCGGGGGTAAGAATATTGTAAGCTTGAGTCCTTAATCCCCCCCCCCCCCGTAAACCCCCCCCCCCCATGTTGCACAATGTGCTATTATATTATACCTATTATTAGGCTTCTGATTAATTATTCGACCCTCTGTCCCTTTTACCAGAAAGTTTCCCGCGAAAGGATAGATGTACCTAATACCTAACCTCTATTCCTCTTAATTTGCCCAATATGTTTATGTAAAGTCACAGAGTGCATAAATTACAAACTTCGTATTTCCCCCCAAAATGCGGATCAGACAATACCACAGAATAATTAATAGTACTACCGTACAGAAAGGAAACTTCCTACAAAAACGAAGTTTGACAGCGGTTCAAGGTCGAATCATGATGTCTCTTTCTAATATATGGCACTATCCCTTTCGGCTATTTAGGGTTGTCAAAAATCAAGTGATTATCTTATCTGTGGTCGTGCACGCAAAAGGTAGTCAAGTGGTGCCAACCCTAATAATTGCTCGGAGCAATGCTGAGCCGAGCGGAGCCGAGTTTGACCGAAGTCAGGAGTTTCGCACGCCTAACAATACTTACATTACACATTCCTTGCCCTTCGCCAAGCGGGTGCGTCGTACATAACTCGATATCCTCAACCACGGCCGGACCGGCGGAACCAAGCTCGTCTTGAGCCCTCTGCATTTCTGCCACGCACTCGGCGTGACTCAGAGAGTATACTTGCAGTGTTTGAAGACGGTCGGGCAGCGCTCCCCAAGCCTGCAAAAGTTAAAAAAATAATAGTAATAATTCAGCCTATATACCTCCCACTACTGGGCACAGGCCGCCTCTCATGCGCGAGAGAATTTCTTCGCATGCAGGTTTCTTCACGATGTTTTTTCCTTCACCGAAAAGCTGGTAAATATCAAATGATATTTCGTACATAAGCTCCGAAAAAGTCATTGGTACGAGCCAGGATTTGAACCCGCGACCTCCGGATTGAAAGTCGGACGTCATGTCCACTCGGCCACCACCGCTTAAAAGTTATTTCTTTTTATTTATTATGAGTTATGTCCCTTGAGTATTTACTATGAGTTATGTGTACTGTGTCCCTTTCCCATTGCAGCTGAGCAAATGCCTTCCGTCGTGTTTAATTTCGTCCTCATACTAACGTAAACGCCGGTCTCTTGATACAGGCTAAGATATCTTGCAATCGCGGCCCGCCGTCTGCCGGCTTCTCGGTTTGATTTGTGGGGCTCCCTCTTCATATTTTAGCCCTTCAGTCATCAGACGGCAGAAATATGGCCATCCTAGTCCTACTTCAACTTAGCCGCTTTCCGAGCTACGCTAGGCTATTGGTGGGGTTTCAGACTGCTATTCCACCTTTAGGGGCATCCATTAACGCATTCACTGCCAGGGAGTGTTGCCTAGGAACAAACTTGTATGAAGTTGGACGCACATATGCGTCGGGGGCAGTGAATGTGTTAATTACATCACACAAATTTCGATTTTTAGACTCCCCTCCCCTTTGTCACACTTTTTCATAAGAAAAAGATATTAAATACGTTTTGTCACACTTGGTATGACGCCCTCCCATCTCCCTGTTGCTGTGATGTAATATGTTGACGAACCCTTATCGATTAGTGGATCCGAGTCTTACCGTGTCATCGCCAGGATTGCGAGGGTCGACGACTAGCACATCATCCTATAAGGACACCCAAGATTTATGGTTTATCAGACTTATCAGCGAAAATATATTTGGCTACTTAAGATGGGGATGTTTAAGCATAACCACAGCAGTTGGATCTTCATGTTCTACAACTTAATTTCATAATTTGTTTATGACATTAATTCAATCCAGTACTTACCGTTAGTCTTCCCCAGCCCGTAACAGTCAGGCGCTCATCTCCGCCGATCTTCTCGAAGCTCAGCGCAATGGGTCTCGCAGGAGAATTATTATTCAACGGCTCGGTCAACCATAGAACGCCCAGGTCATGCTTGATGTTAAAGCTGTCCCAGGCCGGATGTTTCAGGTATCCTGAGAAACGGATCTCCTCGTAGCCGTGGCTTAGTGCGTTGCTTCCGATCTGGCCGTGGAATGTCCTGTAAGGAAAAAGGGAAAGTTGCGTGAGTTTTCTTCAGAAATATTTCTATTAGAATATTTTGGCTGTGGAACAATCTCCTTGCCGAGGTTTGGAGGACCAGTATGGGGTTCTCGGAAAAAGGGGGTTTTAATAGTTTTTCGACAACACGTACGTCGTCACACCTTTGAAGTTACAATTAAGCACCAAAGAGCTAGGGTAACCGTTTGCCATCGGGCGTGATATATGTTTATTTACCATCTACATACAGTCAGCAGCAGAAGTTGCTATGCTTGTGAGTTGTTTAATGGCTCCTCTATACGATGCGCCAACGCCGGCCACTCCAAGGGACGCATTTATGCGTTAGAGGGAGCAAGTGATATTGCTATCTCATTCTACCGCATGGCTGTGTCCCTTGAAGTGGCCGGCGCTGGCTCATCGTGTAGAGGAGCCATAAAATTCAACTATTTTTTTAAAGGAGTGGTATCGTGTGACCAACGCCTTATCACCAACTTCGCTGCTTCAGCTACAGAAGTTGAAGCATTTATGGTATTTTTCAAGTAAGTACTCACTCTAGTAGCTCTCCCGTCCACCACGATATCACCGGATCAATACAATGCGCTGCAGTCACGACAACGTCATTCTTCGGTATAAACCCTCCGCAGAGGAAGCTCTTAATATACTCGCCCACCATAAGCCCCACCATGTGCTGAGCAAATTTCTCGGGCGCCTCCGAACCGCCCACTATACGACCAGCGGACTCCTCAGGGACACGCCAGGAGGCGTAGAAGTCCTGAGGGTTGTACCGCCCAGATGAGTAGGATTCCTTAAGGTCGAAAGAGTCTTCGACCGGCAGACCTAAAAACGAAGACAGTTAATACACTGGAACCATTGATATACTTATACGGTGGCTAAAAATTAACTGCATTCCCTATGAAATATATTAAGAACGGGTCACGTATTTTAAGTCGAAAAACGCTCGACATGTTTCACTCCGTACCGAGGAGTGTCAACGGGAGCTTGCGTTTACGGTGACGGACCGGCGCAGACTTACGTGAGTGACCCGTTCTTAATATATTTAATATGTCTGTGTCTCACGGAAGATTTTTGTTATTAAAACTGCATTCCCGTTGTCAGGGAGGTTTAGGGATTCTACTGAGCAACTTTTACTAGGGGAGCAACATCGAAATCGCAATAAAAATTGGCTGTTTCATTCATTTTGGCTGGGTCATTTTCTACGAGAGGGTAATTTATTTTCAGGATTCAGGGTTGGCCCCTGTCTAAGCTTTCTCTGGACAAAGTGTGAAGTGGGAAAGTGTGGAAATATGGCTTTGAAATCGATTAGTGGTTTCCTTGGACCACAATGAGTCAATATACAGTAAATCAAGAAACTTACCCATAGATAATCCTAGAACACCTAGGACCAATAGACACAGTGAGGTATACATGATTGTTGTTTGGTTAACTCCAAGCATTGTTATGATGAAATAACTTCATCGGCTATTTATATCAAGGGATATTTACCACTATCTGTGATTACTGGTTATCTTTCAGTCATTCAAAAGTAAACAGTTAGTTATATCCATTGTTGTCTCAATCCGATAATTAGCGCTGCACCTAATTTGAATCCTTTTTGTTTTTAGGTCATAAAAATGTTAAAAAACATTTGGGCGATGCTTCCATAACTCGCACGATTTCCTTTATAAAATCACCTTTTAAATTAAAATACATGGAAGTTGATAAAAAATAACATACGTTTATTTTTCTTATTTTTGAAGGTAGACTTAAATCTTTACATTTCGATGGTAGGGCTCGATTTAGTTTGACGTTTACAATTTCTAAACGAAAGTCAAATGTCAAAAGTTCATGCCGGTGTCAGGGTGTCAGTCATTTACGAGTATTACGACCATAACAACACTTGTTGCATAGTAATAAGGATGTAATTCGCAAATCTAACTGCAGTATTAACGAAAATGTTATGTTCGGGACCGATTTACAAATAAAACGATGAAGTGAAATTCAAAATTATAAAAACAAATGTTGTTTAAAATTCTAAAAAAATGTATTCAGGTGATAGGACGGTTATTTCATTATTTTATGGCAGACTAATTAAACTGGAACTTGTGACGGCTGAAGTAGCAATAATGTATTTAAACAAAATGACGAAATACGAGGGTAGCGCAGTTTATCCTACCTTCCATTCGAAATTCAAATGTTCATCTCTTCTTCATCTACCCCTTCGAGCGAAGCACCGTCCAGACACGTGGTAAGTGAAATTTACCTGCATTTTACTGTATAAATTGCAAAAATATTCTTTGAAACACCTTCAATTAGGAAAATTAAGTAAATTGCGGTAGTTCACGATATGTTTTTATTCTGATTACCTAGGTTTCTGAAAGATGGACCAAGGTACCGCCACTATGAATTCGGAAGGTTATCCTGTACTGTTGCTGCCAAAAAAGTGTACTACGTTGGAAACCAATTGTGAAGTCTCCGATAATGTATTTATTGAGCTGAATATCTCCTCTCCAGATACCGAAGGGAATGAAATGTGTATTTACACAGGTTTCTGTAATGTAAAGTTAATAGATAGTTATGATATGAATCTATGCCACAAAACAAAGGAAAATGTTCCTACTGAGTATAATGATAATGACTTAATATCAGTATTGGTGGATGAGTCTGGAACCCAGATAGCTGATGCTTATAATCAGAGTCAAGTATGGATAGATCCAGCTAGGAGTCCATTTGTGTATAATCACTATGACACAAATCAGCAAGGGCATTACTCAATCTATCACAACACTAGGACTAACCACATAACTGTTGAACAACACAACACATACATCACCCAAAATGTGTACAATTATAACAAAGAGCCTCCAACTTACCCGACAGACGAATTTGAACATAAAAAGTTCAGGAAAGTCCAAGTTAGTGAATCGAGTACTCAGCAGAACACAACGGAACCCAACTTCAATTTATACGAAGAAGATGAGTTTGAGTGTGGTGTGTTTCTGTCCCAATTACCTGAGGAGATTCTACAGGAGAAGGAGAATAGAGTTAGAGAGGAACGGAAATACATTGGTATACCGAGTGAGAATGGAGCGTTGAAGCAGTTGATGTCATCGGACATTCAGTCATCTACAAAGCAGCGGAAGACCATATTGTTTCTCGGTCATGATTCTCATTATGGTCAGACCATACAGAAGATTGCTATGAATGATCCGTTTTTGGTGTGTTCGGTGAAGGAGGAGGTTAATTCACAAGTTGTGTATGGTAAGCGAATACTTTCTAACCATTTTTAAAATGTTTTTAAACAGTTCCAATGAACCAAGATAGCTAGTTGAAATTTTCACAGATGATATGTAAATCTGTTGCCGCTACAACAACAAATACTAAAAACAAAATAAAATAAATATTTAAGTGGCGCTTCCGTACATGTTTTGGCTTATGGTTGCATTTTTAAATTGTATCCACCTTTTTTTTCACTCACTCTCAAATATACTAGATGGCGCCACTTGTTTTGTTATTCAATAGGTAAAGCACAAAATACTATTTAATACCTATTAAGACACTTATATCACCTGTGTTATAGAAATAAACATTATTAGCGTATACACCCCAATAATCGACATTTTAAGACCTATTCGACCTATTTGACCTTGCTGTCAACTTAATTGCTATGACATTATGATTGCAAATGTCGATTATTGGAGCTATGTCAGGCACTGGAGCCCCTATGTTCATCTACATTCTTTTCTATTCTTAGCATATAATTTTCAGAAGAGCCTGACTATGGAAACCCAAGTCAGAAGAAATACCAGTGCGACAAATGCAAACAGATCTTCGACCAAATCATAGAGTTCCGACAGCACATGGTTGGAGACCACATCAGCCCAAGGTATTTAGCTTTTACCAAACTTAGGTACCGGACTAGCAAGCGCAGCGTAGGACGTCCACCCACAAGATGGACAGACGACCTTGTTAAGGCCGCCGGAAGACGCTGAATGCGGGTCGCTTCCAACCGGTACGAATGGAGGTCCAACGGGGAGGCCTATGTTCAGCAGGGGACGTCTTATGGCTGAGATGATGATGATGATGAAACTTAGGTGTAGGCGTGGCTCACTCCGCGATTTCGTCGCGTCGCTACAGGTACAGTCAAGGAATTTAAATTCCGACCCATTTCGTACTTTGTCACAGTGACAATCAATATGAAAGCCGCTAGAGACCTCATACGGTTGTCACTGTGACAAAGTACGAAATGGGTCGGAATTTAAATTCCTTGACTGTACATGCGGCGCATACTAATTTTGGTGTCTAGCAGTAGTAGTTAACGCGCACCGCTACGGAACGGACGCTCCCGGTTGCGCCACCTTGCGGTCATATCTGTCGTAATAGACGCGTTTCGTTAGAGAATGAACCTTCTGTACCTAGCACTAGTAGCACTATTACTTATTCTGTGGTTGAGGTTAGAGTGGCAGCCCAGCTCAAAACAAGACTGAAAAAAGTAGGGGAGGCCTTTGCCCAGCAGTGGGACTTTATAGGCTCCCAACAATAATAATAGATGCAGGTGTAGGTACTTAAACCTTATCCCACCCTCATCATCATCATCATCTCAGCCATAAGACGTCCACTGCTGAACATAGGCCTCCCCCTTATGGGGGGTGGGTTATCCCACCCTAATTTAACAAAACTTAGTGTAAGCAGGTGTAGGTAGACAGTATGTAGGTAGATACTGTATCTATATAACCCTTAGTACGGTAGTACTATTAGTTATTCTGTGCCTTAATTAGTGTTGTTTTTTTGTTTAACAGATTGTAAAATGTTTTTTTTTTCAGGACTTACGACGGCAGAACCGTCGGCGAAATAAAATTCCTCTGCACCGAGTGCGGCAAAAACATCAAATCGCAAAAGAAATTCGAGCAACACTGCATGTCGCACGGCGACCCGGAGCTAGAATGCAGCAAGTGCCATAAAGTGTTCGCCTCAAAATTCACCTTACGTGCACACAATAAGATCCATTCTCGCAAACACGGCTGCGTTTATTGCTCAAAGACTTACTCTAAACCAGACGGACTGAGGACTCATGTAGCCAAAGCGCATTGCGTTTTCATGTGTGAGCATTGCGACTTTAAAAGCAATAAAAGAAATGATCTGAAAGAGCACGAGAGAGAGCATAATCAATCTGATTTTGATACTTTAAGTGTTTTGGATGACGACTCTTGTGAATCAGATATTATTCAATTGAAGTCGGATGTTACGGAGAAGTCGGATTTGGAATTGAAGTCGGATTTGGAATTGAAGTCGGATTTGGAGATGAAGTCGGATGAGGTTCATGAAGTGAACAGTGTGAAGGATGAAGATATTCGGAGGGCGGATTCTGTTATAGCTAAAGTTATGTCGAACGAGATTTTTGGATCGAAGGGGAAGACGAGGCAGTACAGGAAGTGTAATAAGGTATGAGTTTGTTTATATAGTGTATTCCCATTTGTCCCCGCGGGCACAAATGGGAATAGGTACATCATTTCCATTTGTCGTCGCCTCATGTATGGCGGCGATACACAGAACCAGTATTTTGCCCCCATGAGTTGATGTTGCTTGGTCAACGAACCATAAAAGCGAGCGTGAATCTCGTGACCTAAACGCTAAACGCGTAAGCGCCATGAATTTACGGCACTTACGTACAGGTTGCGATTGCGACAATTTTATTGTTTGATATAGTAATAACTCAATGATGAATCCCACTGGACGCGTTATCGCGTCCGTAATGACATACGAAATCAAATTCTTAATCTAAAACTTCAAGACGGCTACCGTGAACTTCGGAAATCGAAATTTCATCTATTTGGATCTCTGTCGCTCTTACATGTCCATATAGTCCGTGATAGAGAGGGTGGTAATGGTAACTTCGATTTTCGATGTTCTTGGTTATAGCCCAGCCGCTTTAAGCGGTTTTAAAAAATACACGTGGGGTTGCGTGGGGGGAGGGGGGGTAGCCAAAAACCTCACCAAATATCACCAAGGGGGAGGGGGGTCAAAAAGTAGCCAAAAATACCTCGCATGATTTGTGCACGACCCCTTATGAATAAGCTCTAATAGTGTATGTTAGTCTGGGTTTTGTTCTAAAATCACAAACGAACATCTGCGAACAAACGAGTCCGTACGGGTTAACTGATAATTTCTGTTTTTTTTTTACCACATGTTAAAGAGTTATTCAACCTATTGATATGAAACATGTTTTCCTAATTATCGTAATATCAAATCGCGTTACTGATAAGATAAAAATAATTGACGTTTAGTCACTGAAATTACAAAATACAAAAATACAAAATTTCTTTATTAACAAAGTAACATGTGATTGACGTGACGTGTGATGTGTCAACGTGGTTTGTTCACTCTATGTGCCACAAAGGTGCCACCTACGCAGAGCTTTGCCTAATATTTTGACATAACTGTACCTAACATTTTTTTAAGCATGAATATTTAATCTTATTTATTTATTTATTTTTTATCTTATTTTAGTATGTATTTATCTATATAAGTATGTATATCGTCGCCTAGCACCCATAGTACAAGCTTTGCTTAGTTTGGGGCTAGGTTGATCTGTGTAAGATGTCCCCAATATTTATTTATTTATTTATTTTTATTATTTTTTGTTGACATGTAATTTAATAATTTGCTATTGACATTCCTAAAAATTACATAATGTTTACTACTATTTATTAATTTAAAATGAAATTAGACATTGTTAACATACATACAAACTCAATCCTTAGATTTAAGAATATTGCCGTGCCCTACCAGGGCCCATGTGGACTGTGTACTTACCATGGATGCAATAAATATATGAATTATGAATAATATTCCCTATTGGCTTGATTATCTCCTTGATTGATTGCTTGTCGTCAGGTATGCGACGTCTGCCTAAAGATCTTCGACCGCATCGGCGACTTGAAGCGGCACCTGATCGAGCACATTATAAAGAGCACCCTGGATAAGATACCCGTCAGCAGGAACGGGACCCTTAATATACAGTGCGAGGTCTGCCAGGCCGAGACCTTCACTAAAGTTGACAGGTAATATTCGTACAATATTACTATAGTTCGTTTTTTTAGCATTAGAAAGAGCTTGCAAGAAGGTAAGCGATCTTGACATGTCTTTCAATTGAAAAACGCTTTTTATAAACCAAAAACTATTACTTATGAAAGCAGAAGAATATAAATGATCGTATTAGATTCATAATTGTTACATATTTGCCGTAACTTATCTTTAAAATGTGTGTTTCAATTAAAATACACATCAAGATTGTTTACCTTTTTTCTAATGTTAAAAAAAACGAGGTATAACCTCCGTACAGGCTAGAATTACCACTTTCATAGTAAGTTCCACCCACTTTTCACATCTTTACGGCATGAATTTGTGATGAAACAATCTTATGTTTATTAAACACTTACCAGGACACTTACTTACTTTTTAAGTGTGTAAGGCCGGGGTCGTTTTCACCCGCCGCCCGCGGCTTCTGAATGGTATGTTCGGGAATGCTCGGGAGCAGAGATGCGAAAAATACTTTATAAAAAGTATTTAAATACAAAATACAAATACTTCCTTGATATTACTATTTCAAATGCAAAATACAAAATAGTTTTTGAATTCGTATTTAAATACAAAATACGAAATAGGTATTTTCAAAATGCTTTTTAAAAATACAAATACTTTGCGATAAAAGGTACTCTGAATAGTGAATACCTAGTCTGAATTAAAAATTATTACTCGGAATTTCCGAGTTGAAAAGACTCTCGTTATTGTTTGAAATCAATCCTCTTCTTCATCAATCAAATCTATAAAGTCCAAATTTCTAGTTGTTTTTAACCGGTAGGATGTATGGATGATGGGTTTTAACAGCCAACTTTTAAAGCATTAATTTGTAATGTTTTACAGCTAGTATAATGCCTGTCGTTAGTGTGATGAAAACGTCTCGTTTGTGTTTGACCAGGGCAGAAAAATTTGTCCTCCTTTCGTGCATTGAAACCCTCGCAACACTCAAGATTCCACTTTTTTAACCACTCGCTACGCTTGTGGTCATGTGCGACGTTACTAAACAGATTCAACAGTTCCATGTTAAAATAATGAGAGAGTTGCCAGGATTGTAACATCCGAAGAGATTGTAACTCCTACCTACATTACCTACCTACTATAAAGTATTTTGTATTTTGAAAATAGAAAATAGGTCCCAAAAACTATTTCAAATAAAATACAAAATGGTTTTCTTCCAAAGGTATTTAAATACAAAATACAAAATAGGTATTTTGCATTTTGTATTTGCATTTTAAATACAAGTATTTCAAATAAGTCACATCTCTGCTCGGGAGTGGTCGTTTTCGGGGGGACGCCGCACGCGGCGGGCGAAAACGACCACTCCCGAACATACCATTCAGACGCCGCGGGCGGCGGGCCGCTGTCGGCCGCGGGCGGCGGGTGAAAACGACCCCGGTCTAAATACATATATTAACCGACAATCAGATAGATGGAGTTAGGGTCGGTTGCATCAATCTCTGTAAAGTATAAGAAAGTTGCATAGTTGAGGGACGTGGATCAATGTCGGAACGGGTCAGTCCGTCAATAGGGGCCAGTGGGTATTACTGCAATGTTTTTCCACCAGAGTGCAGCACTAGCACATATTGTAAACCATAGACTAACTTATACATACCGTTTTTTGACAAGTTATTACTATGACTTTGATGCATCAAGGCGGTTTGTTTACAGAGAGCCTACCGGGAAAAGCGGAAATCGTAATTTCGTTATCTGCATCTTTTTCGCTCAAATGTATACTTTAGTGTGTGGTAGTAGCGCCCCTATGCAGATTTTTGCGTAATATTCCGTATTATGTTTATTGGAACTGACTCTTAACATCATCATCATCATCATCTCAGCCATAAGACGTTCACTGCTGAACATAGGCCTCCCCCTGTTTTTTATGGGGGGTGAATGCCATAATCGCCACGCTTGGCAGGCGGGTTGGCGATCGTAGTCGAGTACACCGAATTTGAGGGACGCTGCTGCCCGTCCACCGGTGGTCTTGGACGTAGTTAAAGGACATACCCGGGGACTCTTAACGCATCCATAATATTAATAGGGATTTATGGGTAATCGTAATGAACAAGTTATTATTTTCAGGTACAAAGCCCACCTCCGCGAGCACGCCAAGCTAACCATCTACAAGTGCACATTCTGCGACAAATCCTTCAGCGACTCCAGCAACTTTTCCAAGCACAAGAAAATCCACGGCACAACCTACCTCCAGTGCGACCTCTGCGGCCGCAAATTCAACTCTAAGCGTATGCTAATACAGCACATGGAATACCATAACAAAAACGAACCCATCCCCTGCCAATTCTGCCACAAAATGTTTCATTTCGAATCCATGTTAAACAAACATATCAAATGCGCTCACGCGAACACTCTAAACAAATTCAAATGCCGATTCTGCTGTAACTATTTCAAAACTCTAAAAGAAAAGTGGGACCATGAGTGGTCGATACATAATGTTAGGAAGATGATTGTTGATTGTCTGATCTGTGATTCTAAGTTTAGGAAGTATACGGAGTTGAAAAAGCATTGCTCTATGGTGCATAATGTGGAGATACCGCCCGCTAAGAAGTTGTGGCCGAAGTAGGCTGGTCCTATGAATGAAATAGGTATTACTAGGCTACAATTAGGATGTTATAGTCAGAGGAATACATTAGAATAAGAGGTATAGGTACTGCTATTCCTGTATTTTATATTTCTGTTACTGCAAAACAGCGTACATCTAGATAGGAAATATGTATCAAATACGTTTTCCCACAATAGAGTAGATCTTATGTAGGTATAACTATGATTATCGAAGTTATCCCAGAATAAGTATTTATTTAGACTTTTTTTTAACAAATCTTATGGTATGTATTCGGCGAAAAAGTTCAACACTCCAAACAAATCATTATTACGATTTTAAGATACTAGGTTGTTATTAAGTACAATATCTAGTTGATTATTAAGCCAAAGTATTTCATGTTATCAAGTTAAAGTTAAACATCAGTCCTTCAGTATTTATTATTTACAATTAGGATTTAAAAATTTGTATGCACAACAGGTAACTAGCGCCATCTAGGGACTAGATGAGGAAATAGTTCATAGATACGCCGCTAGAGCAAAGTTATCGTTCTATTTAGTGGCGCTAGCGTGGGGCGGTGGTTTCAAGATCACTATGGTCTAAGATTAGTTCCGAGTTTTACCACCCGCAAAATTAAGTTGGTATTATGATTTTTTTATTTAGGTAGGTATTTTAGAGAAATCGAGACTGAAATCATGAAGTATTATTAAAACGGGTATTTGGTTAAGTAATGTATGTAGTAAGAGTGTATTGGCAGAATGTGATTTCAAAGACTTCTTTATATTTCTTTTATTTTGTGCAAGGTGCACATTCTATTTAATATTTGTTTAACTTTTTTTGTCTCTTAGTATACTTTCGTTACTTATTTTATTTGTTTACATGGGAATTTCCAAAATGTCGCCTTACCTTTTTATTTACAAGTTAAAAAACTAAAAAACCTATTTTTCGTTTGTTACGATTTATTATGGTTACGTAGATGAAGTAGATCTATTATTTAATAACTAAGATACTATCTATGTACTTATAAATAGTTTAAGATTAAATCTGTGGACTAAAGTATTGTTTTTGAATATATTTATTACTTGTTAAAACTTTAAAAGTTTTATGTACAAAGTTGATTCTTTATAGGATACTTTTTTTGTTTTTAATAAACTTTTTCAAATATTGTTTATTATTTTTCTTACACACGTAAAGTTTAATCGAGTTATTCCGAAAATGGACCCTAAAATAATGTAATTGTGGGTGATTTTTTGGTGTCGTTAGATATTATGTGCTAAAACGAGGAACGGTTTTTTAAATACTATTTTTGGTGAAGTAAATATTTTCGGAAATAATCGCTCTGAAAGAAAAAAAATGTGACCCACTAACTTTGAAGGATGGGTTCAAAAACTTCGTGAATATAAAACCTGTAGTGAACATGCATGGTCGGTTAAGCTGTTTTTGAGTTAGGTATCGCAAAGTCTTTATTCCTTCTTAGTACAGTCACTGCAATAATATGTTACATAACGAAGGCCGCAAAAATATCTGACTCGATCTTATTTGTAGAGCCAAAAGAACGTGTCACATATTTTTGCAGCCTTCGAAGAGTAACATACTATTGCAGGCGACTGTACTTACTCCCTTTCGCTTTTGCGTAATGTTCAAAGGAGCCTATTGAGCCAGAACTAGAGATGGGTAACTACCCGGGTAAATACTCGAGAGCGGGTATTTACCCGGTAAATACCCGATATTTACCTACCCGCGGGTAAATACGCGGGTATTTTCATTTTTCTTCTAAATTTGATGTGTTTAATGGTATGTGAGTATAAATAAGATTAATTAAAGTATTTTTTTGTAATGTTACATAAAATGTATGTTCAAACTAATTACGAAAAGGTTGCTATGAGGTGAAGTTCGATTTTAACATATCAGTACAATTATGAAAATCATGTAAAATTATTCCCTGGCTTCCGGAAATGTTTTAAAACGCTTTTAATGTACATTAGGAAGATGAAAATAAAGACTACTTATGAATGTAAATAAAAAAAAATTGTGCAGTACCACAACTTGGGAAGCTCATAAGTCAAATACAGTTAGTTTCAGGACAAAAATGTATATAACCTTTTTTGTAGAAAATTATGTCTACTTTAGTTTGTACATACAACACTTTTCGATATTAATGACAGATTCCAAGAAATATGAAAAAGTTCACTTTTACCCCCCTCCCCCCAACCACACCCCCCGCCGACCGAAGTTGGAATGTGTATTATCAACGTATAAGTATGATAATTTACTCAAATCTAAAAAAAATACTCTCATGACGGCCTTTTTTTAATATTTATCCAAATTGCACTAAAAATTCCTTAGTTACAACTGCAGGTTTCACTAAACCATTTAATTTTAAATGACACACAATAATTACAACCATTAACTCGGTTTATATCTCCACTTTAACACAAATCGACATGTGCAACAAGAAATGAATCTACCCGTCCATTTGGGTAGATACGGGTAAATACCGGGTAGATGGGTATTTACCTCGGAGTAATTAACAAATGGAGACGCCATGTCTAAAATTTTCGGTACAAAATAGTCTGCCGTTTTTTGCGGGGGAGGGGCACATCAAATGTATAGGTACGTCATGTCAGATAAACGTCAGTCCATACATATGGTTGACCATTGGCCGCCTATTTTCGACAGAGGGGAACGCCTGTTAATGGCGGCTCCATTGTTAATTACTCCGAGGTATTTACCGGGTATTTACCTGGGTGGGTAAATTGGGTAAATACCCGCGACCCATCTCTAGCCAGAACATATATAGAAATACAAGTAAGGGATATATTATTTATATTTCTCTATGGCCAGAAGGATAAGTACGGCACCCTATACTAGTCAGCATTACCCGACATGCTCTTGGCCGGCTTTTTAGAATGGAAGGCCACGGCCTGAAAAGTGGTATGTCTGTTAAAATCATTACATTAAAATTAATTTCTTTGTCCAATGTGTATTGCGCCTCACATTTTGCTTAATTAAAGAATGAGACGCAAGCCAATGACATTGGACAAGTGGAATACCACCCTAATGCTTATTTCCTTTTATAGACCGTTCTTACTGGAATTAATAAGAACAGTTACAAAAAAAAAACCATCATTATTTGGTCCTTCGAACAGTTCAATGTGTGCACTATTGCACTTATGTAAATTGAATAGAGCAAACGATAGCGCCTTCTATCTTACAAGCAGAGACATCTGTTTTCAAATATTCTTACTAATTCATATTATTGTTTATGCATTCTGCACATCAACAAATAAAAAAAGATACTTCAGAAGTCTCTCTGTACTGTACCTCTATAAATTTTATTCGATAGCGTGACGTGACGCACGCGTTTGTGTTAAATGTCATTTTGTATGGGATTTGAGGTTCCAAAACGTCCCGCTTGGCGCGCTCTTCAAAATTCCATACAAAATGAGACTGAAGGTTCCGGTACCACAGGCGCGTTTTCCGGGCGTGAGCGTTCTATATGTAAAAGCCCCGCTCACGCCCCGCCCGGTAAACGCGCCTGTGTGACGAAGCCTTTAACGCAAACGAGTACGTCCGTCACGCTATCAAATGAAATCTAATCTACAATCTAGTAGAGGTTTTGAAAATTGAGAGTGTTTTCAATTTTAATAGAGTTAGACCAAGAAAAGTCTGCAGCGATTTTGCTAGCCCGCGCAGTGCAAGTGTTATGCATACGTCATGATTTCATAGAAGTTTGACGTTTAAAATAACACTTGCACTGCGTGGGCTATCAAAATAGGCAGACTTTTTGGTCTAACTCTACCTACCTAATTATTACAGACACTAAATTTACTTCAATTTTAATTTTTAACAAGCAGAAACGTCTGCGCACGATGCTATTAATGTCTTGGGTGAGACTTGAACTCACGGCCTCTGGATCGATATTCCAGCGCTCTAACATCTGAGCCACCAAGAAAGAAAAAAGAAAGGTGGTTGGTGGAAAGATTTTCTGGCTAAGGATGAGGTCTTGGTGGCTCAGATGGCAGGGCGCTGGAGTGTCGATCCAGAGGCCGTGAGTTCAAGTCTCACCCAAGACATTTTTCCACTTTTAAATAAATTTAATTTAATTTCATCATCATCATTCATCTCAGCCATAAGACGTCCACTGCTGAACATAGGCCTCCCCCTTGGACCTCCATACGTGCCGGTTGGAAGCGACCCGCATCCAGCGTCTTCCGGCGACCTTAACAAGATCGTCTGTCCATCTTGTGGGTGGACGTCCTACGCTGCGCTTGCTAGTCCGTGGTCTCCACTCGAGCACTTTTCGACCCCATCGGCCATCTTCTCTGCGTGCAATGTGGCCTTTTTTTTTTTTTTGACGGAGTGGGAATGCGTTTACGCACGGTGTGTGGGACTCGCCGCTCCTTTCCCCTCTCCTGACAAGAGAGGGGGAGAATTTGGCCCTACCCACTAAACCCACTCCGGCGTTTCACCCTCTCTGCCGTTCGTGAGGGCGCACTGGGATCGATGACATTCCACCACGGCGCCCTCCGGCAGCCCCGGCTTATCGCCAGGGCCCCCTCACATTGGGGGAGGATCAGAAACGCTTGATCCCCTCCCCTTTTCCGACGTTCAGTACCCGCTAGCTCTACTGGGGCTCGAGGCGAGCATACGCTCTTCGCCCTCGACCATGCCGTCTACGTCGGAGAGGAAGCGCGTCAGCAGCCGCTTCTCGCATCCTCTCCGCCGCCTCCTTCTGTGACATGATTTCTTCGCAGAAGGAGGCCACCGCTTCCCATTTCCTCTCGCTACCCAGCATCGCCGCTATTATGCTGCGTAGCGAGAGGTCCGCTACCCCTGTGGTCGCCCTGAGGGCAGCTCTTTCCACGGCCCAGCGATTGCACTCTTCTAGAGTGTGCTGAGCCGTGTCGTCCGCCGCTCCACATTCGTGGCACTGGGGCCCCGGCTCCCTCTGTATCTTGTGCAGGTAGTGTCCGAAGCAGCCGTGTCCGGACACCACCTGCGTCACCCTATATGTCAGGGCCCCCTTGCCCCGATCCACCCACTCATCCATTACCGGGAGAATAGCCCCTATGGTTCGGGTTCCATAGTGGCTATCCTCCAGGGCATCTCTCCATCGATCTCGTAGGCGCTCCGCGGCTGCCCGCGATACCCTCTCGGCCTCTTCCGCGTCTGGGGGCTCCCCACGCCCCCTCGCTTCTGCCCTCCACCAGTACCTTTCCGCTAGCACCCCCGCGTCTAGCTCCCAAGGCGGGGTGCCGGCAAGAAGGCATGTCGCTGCGTGAGAAGTGGTGCGGTAGGCCCTCACCATCCTCTGGGCCACCACCCTCTGTGGCCGCCGGAGCAATGCCTTCGTGCATCTCGTCAGCCGTCCGGCCCAAATTGGTGCCCCGTAGAGCGCCATGCTCCGGACGACCCCCGCATACAGCCGCCTACACGGCGCATTTGGCCCCCCCAAATTTGGCAGTAGGCGGCCCAGAGCCGAGGCAGCACCCACGAGCCGAGGAGCCAGCCGTGCAAAGTGCTCCTCGAATGTCCACTTTCTGTCCAGGACAAGGCCCAAGTACTTGATGTGGGCCTTGACCTGGACAGATTCACCCCCGACCCTCACTGCGGTGCCCACCGGTAGCCGCCCCCACCCCCTCGTTCGGCCGAGGACCATGGCCTCGGTCTTCGGCAGGGCGACGCGTAGGCCCAGGAGTTCTATGCGCTGCACTGTGAGCTCTGTCGCCACTGCCGCCCTCCTGAGCACCTCTTCCAGCTCCTTTCCCCGCACAGCCACTAGTGTGTCGTCCGCATAACACACGGTGACCATGCGGGGAAGTTGCACCCCCCGGATCGCCCAGTCGTAACCGATGTTCCACAGGAGTGGACCCAATACTGACCCCTGTGGAACCCCGCACGTCATGGCCCTCACGCTCCGGACACCCTTCTGTTCATAGAGCACTACCCGTGCCGTCAAGTAGTGCTCTATAACACGCCTCAGATAATGAGGCACTCCATGGTACGTGCAATGTGGCCTGCCCATTGCCACTTCAGCTTGCTAATCCGGTGGGCTATGTCGGTGACTTTAGTTCGTCTACGGATCTCCTCATTTCTGATTCGATCACGTAGAGAAACTCCGAGCATAGCCCTCTCCATAGCTCGTTGAGCGACTTTGAGTTTTGAGATGAGGCCGATAGTGAAAGACCACGTTTCGGAGCCGTAAGTCATCACTGGTAACACACATTGATTAAAGACTTTCGTCTTGAGGCACTGAGGTATGTCGGACGAAAAGACATTACGTAGTTTCCCGAACGCTGCCCAACCGAGTTGGATTCGGCGGTTGACCTCTTTCTCGAAGTTGGACCTACCCAATTGGACTACTTGTCCTAGGTAGATGTACGAGTCAACAACTTCGAGTACCGAGTTCCCAACAGAGACTGGGATGGGCACAACATTGGCATTTGACATAAGTTTCGTCTTGTCCATGTTCATTTTCAAGCCCACCCGTTGTGAAACTCGGTTGAGGTCATCGAGCATCATGCTGAGTTCCTCCATCGACTTTGCCATGACTACGATATCGTCGGCAAACCGAAGGTGAGTGATGTATTCGCCGTTGATGTTGATGCCAAGTCCTTCCCATTCCAGGAGCTTGAAGGCGTCTTCCATTACGGCAGTAAACAGTTTCGGAGAGATAACGTCTCCCTGCCTTACGCCTCTTCGCAATGGAATCGCCCTCGTGCTCTGCTCCTGTACTCGGACCGACATGGTGGCGTTACTATACAAACACTTCAACACTTCGATGTACCGATAGTCAATATGGCATCGCTGAAGAGACTCAAGCACCGCCCATGTTTCCACCGAATCGAAGGCTTTCTCATAGTCCACAAACGCTAAGCATAATGGCAAGTTATACTCTTCGGTCTTCTGTATAACTTGCCGCAGCGTATGGATGTGGTCTATGGTACTATAGCCTTTTCGGAAACCGGCTTGTTCGGGAGGCTGGAAGTCATCAAGTCTGTGTTCGAGACGGTTCGTGATGACCCTTGAAAACAGCTTATAGACATGGCTCAGAAGCGTGATGGGTCTGTAGTTCTTCAATAGGTTGTTATCACCTTTTTTGAAGAACAGCACCACCTCGCCTCTATTCCATGTTTCAGGCGTTATGCCCTCGGACAAGACGGAATTAAAGAGCTTCTGGAGGACTTTAAGTACCGGTGTTCCACCCGCTCTCAGAAGCTCTGAAGTGATTCCGTCTTTGCCCGGCGCCTTGTTGTTCTTAAGCTGCTTCAGGGCCATCCTAATCTCGTACAGACTGATGTCCGGGATATCTTCGGTATAATGTCGGGACAGCTTGGCTCTTGGATCTCCTACCAAGCTGTCAACGGGCTTTGCGATCGAAGTGTATAACTGTCCATAGAACCTCTCGATCTCACCTAAAACCTCCGCTTTGCTCGACGCTATGCTGCCATCTTCCCGTTTCAGCTTTGTCAGCTGGCTTTGCCCAATAGACTTGTCCTTTGCGAACACTTTGGAGCCTTGGTTTCGCTCAATAGTCTCTTTAATACGGTTAGTATTAAAGAGACGCAGATCATGTCGCAAGGACTTAGATATGTCGGCGGCCGATCGTAAGATCAGGCAGATCGTAATGTTCCTATGTAATGTTTTGACGATAGTGACATTAAACCAATGTATAGGTAGGATAGGTTCGTTAGGTTGCTTCAGATGCCCGAAGGGCAAACTGCCGAGAAATAGGAGCCCCGCGTAGCGGGGCTCCGTCGACTCCGGGAACGGGTCAAAGATTTTCACGTTTCACGATATGCCTAGGAATTTCACGATATGCCTGATCTTACGATCGGCCGCTGACAGATATACGTCTATTGAGCTGCCTATATGACTCCGCGTCATCGGGAGACTGCAACTGTAGCGAGCCGGTAGCAATGTACAAATTGCAGAACATTCCCAAAAAGCGGAAACGTTCTCGAGAATGTTCTCAGAACATTCCTGCAACATGGAAATTATTGTTTAAACAAGAGAATATACTTGAAATAAAGTTTAAATAGGCATAATTTAAAACTAAATGTTATTATGCATATATTATTGTCTATTACAGTTAGCTATTTTGTTGATGTGATAAATTTACCAATAAGTTGCTTAAATGCTCACTGTATATCAGAGAACATTTCGACTTTCGACAATACTTTCCAAAATTTTTTTTTGTTTCATTAGAATCTAGAGGCCTCTATCTCCCGCCATGCCAAATCTCAGCGCGCTCGGACCAACTTGAAAAAAAAATAAAAAAAAAGTCGGCCATTTTGATTTTTTTTAATGCAGATTATTTTGTCTCGGGGCCCTCTATGACATTTGGTCGAGCACCCTCCACCTATCACGCACCGTTTAAAAGTTGCCATACAAAATAAAAGTGGCCAGTTTTCCCGCAATTGTAGCATTTTTCCAAAAAAAAAATTTTCATAGGTATCTAGGGGACCCCGAGATTCCGTGACCAAAATCTCAGGGCGCTAGGACAAAATTAAAAAAGTTTAAAAAAAGTCGGCCATATTGAAAAAAAAATGGCGGCGTCAAAAACTGCCAGGGTCCCTCTATGACATTTGGTCGAGCACCCCCCACCTTAGTCTGACCGTTTGGCCGGGCCGTCATACATTTTTCTGACCGGAAAAGGACGACCAAAAGTCGGAATTTTCTGGGGGTAAGGACTACACCTAAACTATCGTGAATATTCATGGTATAAACTACGATAAATAAATAAATTCTCGTTCTCGAGAACATTCTCAGAAGTTACCGAGAATTTCTCACGTGGAAAGTTTCGCAACTTTGGAAAGTTCTCGTGCGTGCATTGCTAAGCGAGCGTCGTTCAGCCATGAGGTTTAAGGTTTGCTCGGTCAATTTCTGAGGTCTATCTTTACGGCGGGGTCTAAAAAACTTATACCCTACTGTGTGGACAGTTTCCACTAGCCCGTCGTTGATTTCGTCCACTGAAGCCAAGTTCTCTAGGCAAGCAAAGCGGTTAGAGAGCTCGAGTTGAAAGCTTTCGGGGTTTTGAACATGGGCTCGAGTAGGTCGGAGCGTAGACTTCATCAGGCTGGACCTTTCAAGTTTAATATTGATATTCAGTGTGCCTCTTACGATTCGGTGATCACTACCGGTCTTTACCCTGTTGATCACAGAGACATCACTGAATATCCGTTTCTTGTCGGTCATGATGAAGTCTATCTCGTTTCTCGTGGAACCGTCAGGACTCATCCAGGTTCATTTCCTGTGAGGCGGCTTCTGGAAGAAAGAGTTCATCATGAAGAGTTCCTCTCTCTCCAGAAAGTCGGCCAGCCTCTGACCCCTAGGGTTCCGTTGCCCATACCCAAATTGCCCCACTCTCAACTCATCCCCGCTTCTCTTGCCCAACTTTGCGTTGAAGTCCCCCATAACAACAGTAAAGTAGGTTTTAGAAGTATGTATGGCCCTACTTACGTCCTCATACATAGCTTCTACTTCATCATCGGAGTGTGACGAGGTCGGTGCGTATACCTGAATGACCTTCAGCGAATATCTTTTGGATATTCTGAGTATTAGGTATACCACCCTGCTCGACACACTGTCGATGGTTATTATGTTGTTTACGAGGGACTTGTGAACGAGAAACCCGACACCACCTTGGGACTGTTGGTCGCCCTGCCGGTGGTAGAGCAAGTTACCAGACTTCAGGGTTGTCGTGTCCTCCCCCTCTCTACGGACTTCGCATAACCCTACAATGTCCCAGTGTAACCTGCTCAGTTCCTCTTCCAGCTCGCAGATCTTTTCGTCAGTCCTCATAGTGCGTATGTTGTGTGTTACCAGGGCCAGTCGTCGTCGGGGCGGGTAGCCGGATCTTTGCCGGAGATTCTTAGCACCCCTGACCCCGCTAATGCCCTGACCGCTACCATAGCCAGAGCACCGAGCACAGAGCACCGGGGGTCGCCGGAACCTCGGGGCCGTGGTTTTATTGTGCTCATCATGATGGGGGGTGAATGCCATAATCGCCACGCTTGGCAGGCGGGTTGGCGATCGCAGTCGAGTACACCGAATTTGAGGGACGCTGCTGCCCGTCCACCGGTGGTCTTGGACGTAGTTTAAGGACATACCCGGGTCCGATAATTTAATTTATCGAACAATAATGGTAATGATGGTGATGTGGCTTGTGTTTAGCAACTTGGTGTCAGATAACATCAGACTAATGGCCCACTTGCACCATTCCACTAACACGAGGTTAACCGGTTAAACCTGGAGTTACTATGGTTACCCATACAATTTGACACTAGGTTAACGGTTTAACAGCTTAACCCTGGGCTAGTGGGATAGTGCAAGTGGACCTAGTATAAATTAAATGTGATATAATGAATTGCGATGGTAAATAAATTCACAAATTGATTGTAATTTAACACCTGCAAGATGCATCGTACAACATATTACAAATAAAAAGGATGACTCACGCTAGACCGGGCCGTGGCCGGGCCGGGGCGGGCCGGAGCGAGCCGACACAGGAGCTGTCAGGAGTGCCACCGTGACCGCACCGTTCCGGGGCCGAGGCGTCAGGGCCACCCGTTTATTACATTAACACTAGTGCTGTCCGAGCAATGTCCGAGCCTCCAGTGTTTGTAGAAACTCGAGTCCTTTGAGTCTGAATTTGAAGAACAGCTACTTTTTACAAGACTGCGCTTAAAAAAATTCTCCCAAGTCGAGTCCTTTGTAGTATTTTTAAGAACAACTCAAAAGGACTGGAGCCTTCAAATAAAGACACCGTGAACAATCTTATTCTGGCTACGATCAGGACAGATATGGCCGCTAGGTGGCGACAGCGCCACGCGCGGCTTATGGCTAGCCACCAAAATTGGTGTGGAACGGATGTACTTGTAGCTACCTGTAGCAAAGCGACGAAATCACGGAGTGACCCACGCCTGTTATAGCGGCAACAGTAATACATCATCTGTGATAATTTCAACATCTATCACGGTTCATGAGATACCGCCTGTTGACAGACAGAAGGACAGTGGAGTCTTAGTAATAGGGTCCCGTTTTTACCCTTTGGGTATAGTGTGTAGCTTCCAAATAGAGCTCGACGGCTAATCCTATTGTCTATTGTTAAGTAAAACCGCTCGTGCCACGTGCCACCACCACCAGCATAAAAAATACGTAGTGCGGTTACTGAGTGCCGGCGAGTCGAATGCTACAGAACACAGAACCAGTCTAAAATGTGTTATCGAGATACGTAACAAAGGCGCGTTATCGGAGAGCGCACGACCTACACTGGTTTTTTGAGCGTTGGACTAGCCCGCGCTCAGGTGCCAAATAGAATAAAGAAGACCCTTTTTTGCAGGTAAGTAGCACGTGCGGTTTTACTTAACAATAGACAATAGGATTAGCCGCCGGGCTCTATTTGAAATTAGACGTGTGCGCCGATTAAAAAATGATCGGCGGCGGCGTTTGCTAAAAAATTGGCGGCGGCGACGTGTTTTCGGCGTGAAATCGGCGTGACCTTGACTTTCAGGTTTCTTAAGAAAATACATTAATTTGTAGTTTTTCTTGAAAATTTTATACCGGTCAGTTAACTACGTTTAGTTTGAATATGCTGTGGGTAAAATAGGGTTTCTAAATTAATATAGGATAGGTATAATATCTTATTTTCCCTCGTAACTGGCTTGCATTAAGAGGTTACCTGATCCCCATGACCTTCGATCCGATCTGTAACTCTCCGTTTTCTCAAGCTTTCCATGGCTTATCCTATAAAAAACGTTAACAAAACAGAACTCCACATATCCATGACATTTGCTAGACTATTGTGTTTTCGTAGTTTTTCGTAGTTTCTTGTCGTACAAGCATCAGGCTCACCGAGACGTATCTTTTTTCTCGTTTTCTCATTGCTGATGCTCGCGACCACATATAATTTGTCTCCATTTCGTGCGGTCATAAGCCGTATGGACTGCACAGTGCAGACTGCTGCAAGCCGACCTCTTCATAGCGTTCAACCATCTCACACATGCTGCAACTCGAGCATGTTTGCCATTCATTGGGTTTAAATTCATGTGTTTCTCCACGTCATGCGTTGGATAATATGTCCGAAGAATCTAAGGGCTCACCCATGGCATGTTGGGAAGAGATGAGTGGCGATATAAAGCTCTTTGAGAATGGAGGGTTTGCTCTTCTAGCTATCCAAGGTATAAGCAGCACTAGCAGCAGTCTTCGTTCGTTTGTTAACAGTTGACGGTGAATACTTAGGACTACTCAGTTACTTTAATTGGTGTGTCAAATAGTTTCTGCAACTGGCTATTCAGTTTCATTTAATTAATAATTCATGTATATTTGACAACTGTAACATAAATAATACAAAAAATCCATTTTGTAATCCAAAAACCAACTTGGAATAGCTAATTAACAACACTCAAGGTCACGCCGATTTCACGCCGATCATTTATCGGCGGCGGCGGCGTGGCCAAAAAGCCCGGCGGCGGCGGCGCGCCGGCGCGGCGCACACGTCTATTTGAAATCTACACACTATACAGAACCCTGATAAAAACTACCCTATGTCCTTTCTCGGGCCCTAAACCATCTTGATACCACATTTTGTCCAAATGATATTTAGCAGCCAAGGGCCACATAGTAGTTAACGAAGTTGACGCGGGCCGCACTCTGTTAATATTTATGACTTTAATTGTCGTGTATCGGGGGGCACGGCAGTGCCCCCGCCAAGTCGAGCGCGAAGCAAACACTGCCGTACCATCCTTTACTGGAACCATTTCGCCGCATTTTCAGGCCCCTATTTGAGAACCTCTGGATAAGACCAGAACGTAGAAATTTTGGTCATCCAGTAAGCTATAATCACATACTTAAAATCCAAAATTTCAAGTCTGTAGGTCATTTAGTTCCGAAGTTAAGCGAAAGCAAAGTTTCGCATTTATGAAACTCACTCATGATCATCAGAATAGAACTAGTACTTCCCATAAACTCAGAGAGCTGAAATTTGGTACAGAGTTAGGGTTTAATGGCCACATAAAGGGAAAACCTAAAAATATTGCAATATCAGTCACGTTTTAAAGATCTAAGAACTGCATAAGTAAGTTTGTAATCCCATATAAATATATGATATTACAAAGTTACTGTTGCAGTTCCTACAAATAGTAGGTAAAGTAAAGATACACTACGATGTACGATGTGAGTATGAATGAAGATATGTTTAGTTATGATATGTGTATACATAGTATGGGTATGAGTACCCGAAAAGAAGGACTGCCTACAAAAAGAGATGAGATCCCACCAAAAACATTCTGTAAAAAACTAGCCAAGTCTCGATGGAGCTGCTTGTTTATCTCTAAAAAGTAATGAAATCTAGACAAAGCCGTGCCAAGTCTAAGGTTCCTTACTGCGATTTCTTTATTATTATAGTTAATGTTGTGTGACTTGGCCGTTGAAGGGTACACAAGGGTACAAAACCAGGTGCTCCATGACACCATTGCACCAATCTGTCGCCAGAACCGCTACCCATTGACGATGGAAAATTGCCACTTGGAAAACGTTGATTCAATAACCAGTCAATTGTAGGCTTGATAAAGCTGCATATTTCAATAATACTTATGTATTGAGCCTGAAACAAACACTTCTTTTTGGTGCAATGGCAGATTGGTGCAATGGTGTCATGGAGCACCTGGTTTTGTACCCTTGTGTACCCTTCAACGGCCAAGTCACACAACATTAACTATAATAATAAAGAAATCGCAGTAAGGAACCTTAGACTTGGCACGGCTTTGTCTAGATTTCATTACTTTTTAGAGATAAACAAGCAGCTCCATCGAGACTTGGCTAGTTTTTTAACCGACTTCCAAATCCCAAAGGAGGAGGTTATCAATTCGGTTGTATGTTTTTTATTTTTTTTATTTTTTTTTTTTTTTTATGTTTGTTACTCCATATCTCCGTCATTACTGGACCGATTTTGAAAATTATTTTTTTGATTGTATGTATATGCATACAGATTGGTCCCGTTTTTGTCAAAATCCAGTTCTGATGATGGGATCCATGAGGAATCGACGGAACTCCTCAAATCTTAAAGGCATACATATGGTGATTTTTGTGTTTTTATCAACAAATCAAGCATATACATTCAAAAACGTGACATTTGATGAAGTGGAACTGCTGATGATGATCAGAACGGAACTCTTCAACGACGCATAGTTCACCTTTGGCGATTTGTCCTCTTCGTTATGTTTGTTAAGCAAGTTTAGTTTTTAAGCCACATTTCTGTCAAGCTCGAGTTCTGATGATGGGATCCATAAGGAATCGAGGGAACTCCTCAAACCTTAAAGGCATACATATGGTGATTTTTGTGTTTTTATCAACAAATCAAGCATATACATTCAAAAACGTGACATTTGATGAAGTGGAACTGCTGATGATGATCAGAACGGAACTCTTCAACGACGCATAGTTCACCTTTGGCGATTTGTCCTCTTCGTTATGTTTGTTAAGCAAGTTAAGTTTTTAGGCCACAATTTTGTCAAGCTTGATTTCTGATGATGGGATCCATGAGAAATCGAGGGAACTCCTCAAATTTTAAAGGCATGCGTATAGAGATTTTTGTATTTTCATCAGAAAATCAAGCATTTTCATTAAAAACTGTCACATTTGATGAAGTGGAACTGCTGATGATGATCAGAACGGAACTCTTCAACGACGCACAGTTCACGTTTGGCGATTTGTCCTCTTCGTTATGTTTGTTAAGCAAGTTTAGTTTTTAAGCCACATTTCTGTCAAGCTCGAGTTCTGATGATGGGATCTATAAGGAATCGAGGGAACTCCTCAAACCTTAAAGGCATACGTATAGAATTTTTTGTATTTTCATCATAAAATCAAGCATTTACATTAAAAACTGTCGCATTTGATGAAGTGGAACTGCTGATGATGATCAGAACAGAACTCTTCAACGACGCATAGTACATGTTTGGTGATTTCGAATTTCGATTTTGACTTGGACTGGGACCCGGACTCATACCCGGATCCGGTTCGGACCCGGACTCGGACTCGGACCCGGACTCGGACCCGGACTCGGACCCGGACTCGGACCCGGACTCGGACCCGGACCCGGACCCGGACTTGAACCGGGACTCGGACCCGGACTCTGACTCAGAGACCCGGACCTTGACCCGGAAAACCACTATGATACCTAAACTAAATAAACCACTATGATTACCTACCATAAAATGTGGGTATGATGATGCCGAACCCCTCCCGCTCAAACTCCCGTACACCGCACCGCATGCGCCGTTAAGTGGGTTAGGTTAGGTTTGAACTCCGATCCTCACAGAACCGAACAAAAGTGGGTTAGGTTTGGTTAGAACTGTGAGTCTTACAGACACGAAATGCTACTAGAAAAGTGGGTTTGATTAGGTTCGAACTGCGATCCTCACAGAACCGAACTGCTATCAGAGAAGAGGGTTAGGTTAGGCTAGATAACTACGACCCTTACGGAAACGAAATGCTACTAGAAAGTACTGGTTTTACCTCCTTTTCTACATAGTGCACCATCTACCATAATCTTTCACCGGGCCCCATAGAAGTCGGTTTTTTTTTCTTAAAAATTATTACAGAATGTTTTTGGTGGGTCAATATTACCAGAGATATACTCGTATATAACTCCGTATAAGATAAATAAAGTCTAAGAAAAAAAGCGTGCCTAGGACGGCCAAGCAAAAGTCATTCTCGAATAGATGGCGCCATTACCTTTGGCCTATTCTCGGCTAGATGGCGGTAACGACACCGTTTGGTATTTAACAATTTTAACACATATCAGTGAAAGAACATCGTGACATGGGTCAGTATGGATGGTAAACATTTATCCGTAAACATATTTTGATTATTTTATACATTTTCAATTTTATTTTAAGTTTTAATCGTGTGTCGATAGATGGCAGTAAATGTACCGTGACTACAAAATTGACAATGACGGGACCCCTCTATACTATCTATTCTTTTTGATATTACATACAAAATAGCCAGGGGGGTTCGCGGGCCGCCTGTTGCCGACCACTGCTATTAGTATGGATATCCTCCTTCAACCATTCATACTGGTATTAATAAGAACGGTCACAAAAAGTAATTTGTTCTTCGAATCGAATGTGTTATGTAAGTTGTGTGCATTAATGCATTTATGTAAATCGCAAAGAGCAAGCGATAGCGCCTTCTAACTTACATGCAGAGCCATCTGTAAACCAATCATCATCATCATCATCATTTCAGCCTATTTACGTCCCACTGCTGAGCACAGGCCTCCTCTCATGCGCGAGAGGGTTTTTGGGCTATAGTCCCCACGCTAGCCCAATGCGGATTGGGGACTTCACATACACCTATGAATTTCTTCGCAGATGTATGCAGGTTTCCTCACGATGTTTTCCTTCACCGAAAAGCTAGTGGTAAATATCAAATGATATTTCGTACATAAGTTCCGAAAAACTCATTGGTACGAGCCAGGATTTGAACCCGCGACCTCCAGATTGAAAGTCAGACGTCAAATCCACTCGGCCACCACTGCTTCTAAACCAACCAATTTTGTAAACCAATATTGTTACTAAAATATTAATTTTAAAATTACATAATATATGGCAGGAGTGCGAAACCTTCGGGTAAACTCGGCTCCGTTCCGATAGTGCCATATATTAGAAAGGGTCAGCATGATTCGACCCTGAACCGCTGTCAAACTTCGGTTTTGCAGGAAGTTTCCTTTCTGTACGGTAGTACTATTGTTTTGTGTCTATGGCCATTTAATTTTAAGAGAAAAGAAGACTACAGCTTCTCCATAAGTACAAAGGTTGACCCCATTTTCCTCTTTGGATACCTATTGGTAAGTATTACCCTCGTAAGACCCACCATAGAAAGTTTTCAAATTTTTTATTTGAACCTTGTTCTATAATATAAGTAAATAGGAACGAATTGCTACAAATATGTACATTTTAATGTACCTCTACATTTAGATTCACGAGGTTATAGAAAATAATTTTACATATTTAATTTAATACAGACTCGAATAACCGCAGTAAAAAAGCCAAAATAAAGTACGTACTTACCTTACTTTGATGTTTTTTCGATTGTTTTATTATTACAAGAGTGAAAAATTATTCCATGCGAAATTTTCAGTGATCCTAACATTACAATCATAAATAATAATTAAAAATTCGAAAAAACGGAACCTCAGACCTCAGTGAGACTGAGAGGAGAAATTAATAATCTTGTACCCATTCTTACTGGAATTAATAAGAATAGGAGCAAAAATTTAATAGTCACGGGCGTGCACGAGCTGTGCAGCCTATATCAAAATTATCAATACAGGCTGATCTTATGCAAGACGCGAAAACCTAACGATAACGCCATCTAAATTGCACGCAGAGACATCTCTCGGTGAATATAGTTACTAAAATGCTCAGTTGCTCAGTAAACTTAGAAATTAATTCTAATTTTAAATAAAAATAAAAATAATCTCATTTAATCAAGTAGAATTTTACAATCTCTTTTGTATCGTCAAAGTACACAGAAATTTAGATTTTCGCCGTAGAACCTCTAGCATAAATATCAAACCACTAGCGCTAACGGCTACTTGAAGTACTTAATACAGACATAATAATAATTGAAGGGGTGTTTACAAAAACAAAATAACTGACTACCAGTGTAGTCTGGTTGACACCTGAAACGATTAACAATGTTCTTAAAAAGCGTCAACCGCTCTAAGCAGTTATGTTGTTTTTGTAAACATCCCTTCAATTATGTCGAATAACCGCAGTAAAAAAGCCAAAATAAAGTACGTACTTACCTTATTTTGATGTTTTTTTAGATTGTTTTATTTTTACAAGAGTGAAAAATTATTTCATGCAATATTTTCAGTGATCCTAACATCACAATCATAAATAATAATTTAAAACTAGAAAATAAGGAAACTCAGGCCTCAGTGAGACTGAGAGGAGAAATTAATAATCTTCTACCCATTCTTACTGGAATTAATAAGAATAGGAGCAAAAATTTATTAGTATGGGGTTTGTCCCATCCGTGCAGAATATTTTAAAATTATTAATGCAGGCGGATCTTATGCAAGACGCGAAAACCTAACGATAACGCCATCTAAATTGGACGCAGAGACATCTCTCGGTGAATATAGTTACTAAAATGCTCAGTTACTCAGTAAACTTATAAATTAATTTTAAATAAAAATAAAAATAATCTCATTTAATCAAGTTGAATTTTACAATCCCTTTTGAATCGTCAAAATACACAGAAATTTAGATTTGCGCCGTAGAGCCTCTAGCATAAATATCAAACCACTAGCGCCAACGGCCACAAAAGGAACTACGATGACAGCCCATTTTTCAGCACTTTGCATATCTAGATTCGACCTTGCACGCGCGCAGGCGCGAGGCGCCTCGGACCGCGCGCGCTTCGCTCCGTTCCGTTCTTCGACTTCGTTCTTCAGTTCAGTCTGCGAAAAAACGCTGCGTTGAACGCACGTCTCTGACGGTGCGACGCAGCAAAACCCAAACGCGAAACCATACATCAACCAAATACATTGAAATAACACTTGTTTAGCATCACAAGAACTGTTTAAAGTTAAATAGTGATTGTAACAGCGCGCGCGGACGCGGATTTTCACATATAAGGTTAGTATTAATGGCAATTATCTTAGCTGTCACGTTTCGACAATTCAATGCGCTAATAGTTACTCCATACAGGGTTTGTTTGTGTGTTCCATTGCTTTATAGCTAGTACGAACACTCGAAATAACAGCTGAAGGATATCTTTGTCTAAACATTCTGCATTCGATCTTGTTAACGGTGTTTAAAGATAGACTAGTAGGAAAAACATGATGAAAACATTTATTTAAACCGAGCGGTGAAGGTTCGCGACCCCTGGCTTGGCCTTTGACACGCCATAGCAACTATTGTCAAAATGTTTTGTTGTCAGTGTCAACTTTGCATGCCAAAAACATTGTCCTATTGTCAACTGTCAAAGTTGACATAATTATAATCGGTGTAAAAATACGTACGGTCAGCCAAGAAAGTGGTCTACCACTTTTCGACTCTATCATCTGATTGACTAACTGTACCTAAAGAGGACTATTAAATTTAATTTGAGACAAAATGTTAGTTTAGTCCTCAAAATTACCTATTAAAAACCAGTTCACTATTTACATATGCTAATTTCGCACGTAGTAAACAAGAAATTTAAACATAACTCGCCGCGAGTAACATTCAAACTATATGTAAGTACTTATTTTATATTATTTATATGTAGATGTAAGTAGGGTAATTGCGTCAGTTTACCGTCCAGTGTCAGTTTACGTCCAATTGACGGATTAGCAAATAATACATTTCATTTTTAATTTGCTACTTGCGAAATATTTTTTTTATGTAGATAGATAAATTGTTTAGATACCTATTAAGGATTGGATTAAGGAGTCCAAATTTGCGGAACAATTAAGGTTTATATTCAAATTTCGTCAAGTGGACGAAAACTAGCGTAATGACCCTAATGGTCTAAGATACCACGATCCCGTTTCTATGGTCGACCTTCACCAATCTGTCTGACGGATGAAACTATGAAAATATGAAAGAAAATATGTTCCAGAACATAAATAAATAGGGTTGCCTAAAGAAATATGGTCAAGGCTAAATTTTTGAAAAAAAAATTTTTTCGCCAAATTTCACCGATTTGTCTGACGAACGAAATAAGTTTCAATGGAAAGTATAGAACTTGTACAATATAAATCAACTAGGTTGCCTATCTTTTTCTGGTCACTAAAGTGAATCACTTCGGAAATAATCGTTTAGAAAGAAAAAAAAAGGGTTTTCCTTCTAACTTTTGAACCATCTGTCCAAAAAATATGAAAAAAATCGTAAAAATAGTGCTTATAAAACTCAATCAAATAAAATTAAAACAAACTTGATCAGTTAAGCCGTTTATGAACTATCGCTAAAAGTCTTCCCTTCTTATTTTAATTAAAAGCCTGGCAACCCTTATTTGTGACCGGATTTTCGCAGGCAACCCTATACCATTGTATTTGCAATAAAATTACTATCATTTTGATGTATAATTCAAGCGTCAGACAGATGGGTGCAATTATCGATATAAAATCACCTCTTTAAATTAAACACGGCAACCACATAATAGTGACCGGAAAAAGATAGGCAACCTAGTTGATTTATATTGTACAAGTTGTATACTTTCCATTGAACCTTATTTCGTTCGTCAGACAAATCGGTGAAATTTGCCGAAAAAATTTTTTTTTCAAAAATTTATTAATAATAGCCTTGACCATATTTCTTTAGGCAACCCTATTTATTTATGTTCTGGAACATATTTTCTTTCATATTTTCATAGTTTCATCCGCCAGACAAATTGGTGAAGGTCCCATATATGGGGGATCTCCTACTATAAGTAAATAAGAAATAACAGACGGTATTGGCCATGTACGAAATGAGTTCTTTTGGCAATGTACACATTTCTTAGGCAGGGCCGGCTTAAACTATAATATGCTGGGGCCCTTAGGCACATAATTTGGAGCCCTTTTGGAAAGTAAAGAAAGCGAATCAAACTAACATTTTTCTACTAAGATCTATTATGGGTAATCAAATATACTGTTACTGTCTGTCCTTCGGGGCCCCCTGATGATGGGGGCCCTGCACGGGCCCCGTCATGGTACAGACGATATTAGGTAGTTTTTTTGCGAAAATGTAGGCACGGAACCCTTGGTGCGCAAGTCCGACTCGCGCTTGGCCGGTTGTTTCTACACGGATAGTACCTACAAATTTCTATGCAGGGAGGGTCAGTTGTCTCGGCATTTGACTGTAAATCCGTGTTTACTATTACATACATAGTAGGTAGGTAGTTAGGTACTATCAGCCCGTATATTACAACGCTACATCCCCATATAAACATGTATAACATGGACAACATGGTCCGGTTTGATAAGAGGTAGATAAGCGTAGTTAACGTGCAAATTTGCTCAAATATAGCCATTTCGTTCGTGTTGATACTGTTAATCTGTCTCTCTCTAGTAGTGATCCAAAAGACTAGAGCCCTGTTAGCTCTTTTTTTGGGGCTCGCCTCATGGAGTCCTAAAAAAAAAACTCATCACATCATCACTAGTCTCTAGGTCAGCATTTTCTAAACTATGGGTCGCGACCCATTGGTAGGTCGCGAGCGAACATTCAGTGGGCCCTGAAACTACTACGGGATCTAAAAATTACAAATAGCCGGGTCCACACAGAGCGATACGCGCGAGGCAATTTCCTCGCGCACAAAACTGCCAGTGTAGTCGACTAGTCGTGCCTTGGCAGAGGCGGCGCACGCGAGGCACGAATTTCTAGGTTTTTTGACCCCTCCCCCCTTCCTTGTCATTGTCACACTTGGTCACATTTGGCAAACCCCTCCCCCCTAGTGTGACGTCACATTTTTTCTACGAAATCGCCAAATCGAATTAAGTAAGTACCTAAGAATTATTAATATTTTATCAAAATATTTTTGGCGATATAAATATTAGTAATTTTATAACCCAAAACTGCTTAGGAAAGAAAATTAAACGAATAAAAACGACTATCGTTTTAAAAAGTTGTTATTTAAATGTACAGCGAATAAAATAATTTAAATAATTTTCGGTTACTGATGAAGTTAAAGTGACGTCACAAAGTTTGTGTCTCCCCCCTCCCCCATGTCACAATATGTCACATTTTCTTGACGCCCTCCCTCCCTCTAAACGTGTGATGTAATTAATGGATGACCCCTTATTATAGCCCTCTGGGGCCTGTTTCTCAAAAGATTGTAACTTGTAATACAAGCGGATTCACTTCTTTTTTTTGGGGTCACTTTTTGACAGCTTTTGTTAGAAAAGGACTTCCACTTGTATTACAAGATTTACAAGTTGCAAGCTTTTGAGAAACGGGCCCCTGGCACAGAATAAATAATAGTACTAGGTACAGAAGACTCACTCTAACAAAACGCGTCTGTCACGATCAGCACAAATATGGCCGCTAGGTGGCGACAGCGCCACGCGCGGCTTATGGCAAACCCCAAAATTGGGGTCGAACGTATGTACTTTTAGCTACCTGTAGCAAAGCGACGAAATCGCGGAGTGAGCCACGCCTGCCCCTGGTCAGTCTACGAGCTATGATTTAATCCAGTTCAAGTGTTCAGAATCAATAACAATGAACTATTACTAATCTAACCTACAGGCAAGAAAGATAAACAAGCTACCTACTTGAGCAAATTAATTGCTTTAACGGCTAAACAATAACACTAGCCTTGCTTATATGACTAATGATACATAACAACCACTCCCACGATAATTGGACCCCTGACTCGTTCACAAAGGGCGCTCTTTACAACTGAAGCAGGCGTGGCTCACTCCGCGATTTCGTCGCTTTGCTAGTTGCTACATGTAGCTAAAAGTACATCCGTTCGACCCCAATTTTGGGGTTTGCCATAAGCCGCGCGTGGCGCTGTCGCCACCTAGTGGCCATATCTGTGCTAATCGTGACAGACGTGTTTTGTTAGAGAGTGAGTACTAGTACTATTATTTATTCTGTGACCGAAGCAATTACTATGAAATTATACCTATAACCTGCGCGCTGCGCGTGATTTGTGTGAAATCGGTCGCAAATGACGGACCGCTTAAGGCTTGGCCACATACAGAGCGCGACGCAGCGCCGCGTCCGCGCCGCGTCCACGCCGCGCGACCGCGGCACATGCTAACGCTACGTCTTACGTAGGCGAACAACGCGCGAACGCGGCGCGGCGCGGCGCGGCGAAATCAATCCTTTGATGCCCATAGAAGTGTCCTACGTAAGCGATCTCGTTGCGAACGCGGTGCGGCGCGATTTGCACGCGAATGTCAGGCGGCGCGGCGCGGCGGCGGCCGCTTTCGCCGCGCCGCGCCGCGCCGCGTTCGCGCGTTGTTCGCCTACGTAAGACGTAGCGTAAGGCCCTGGTCTCCTATAAACGCCATCGGCCGCTTACAGCGTCTGCGTCACGATGCTTACTATAGAGATGTACTGTTGTGGTCTGTTTTAGACGTCGACGTCAGCGTCTTTTTTGTTCAAAAACGTTGACGCTGACGCCAGACGCCGCGTACAGCATAAAATAGGAGACCAGGGCCTTACAGGTTACCGACGTCAAACAGACTGAGTCCCGCCGGTATCACGCCCCGCTTCTGTCGCGCCCTGCGCCGCGCGGCCTCTTGCGTCCGCGCGGCGCGTGCGCAGCGCTGCGCCGAGAGAACGCGGCGGCCCGCCGCGTTGCGCAAGGTCACATCAGTAGGATCGGACGTTAGGCAGCGAGCGGTGCGCCGCGTTCCCGCGCGGCCGCGCCGCGTTCACGCGCGCCTTGAGGGCGTGTTGAGAGCGTGAGGCCGGCGCGATCGGCGCGCGCCCTGTTTGACCAGGCTTCGCGTCGGCATCACGCGGCGCTGCGTCGCGCTCTGTGTGTGGCCAAGCCTTTATGAGTCCTCGCCTGCGCGGTACGGGGGCGATGCGGTAGAACGACTGAGGGCGGCGGGGAAGGTGCGGGCGGCAGGCGTACGGCGGTCTATAGGCCTGAGGGGCTACCGCGAAAACTGAAATTCGCAAATGGGGTTGGCAACTGTCAAAGGTTTGCATAGATGGCGCCATCATAGCTTGCCCCTTTTTCTATGAGATTTGGCTTAAAGGGCTGGCATCCAGGGTATTAAAAAAACAAAAATTTGACATAATTCTAGGGATTGACGGGGCAAGCTATGATGGCGCCATCTGCTAAAAACTTCCACCGGCCAACCCCATTGCGGGGATCTTTCTCTGCCACTCTAATTACGTTGAGAGTAAAACTCTTTTCGGTCGTGTTTTAAAATTCGCCACTCGTTGCGAATTTCGGACTTATCGTAAATAACTAATCTTTATGCTGACCGTAATTTCCGGTTTTTGAACAATTTGAACATCATCATCACGATATGTGTGTAGAATTGTAGATAACATATTCTAGTAGTCGTGAAACCAAAGCCAATATCATAAAAAAGCAATTAAAATATCGGGTGACCGATTGTTAACCCGTCGGCCGCCGTGTTTGGACAATCTGTTTACGTGCCCTACATAGCGGCCGATGCGGCGCAGTTGGTCAGTGGTAGGGTTGGCAGTGTTTAACTGCAATGAATATTGCACACAGAGTAGAACCATACAGTTCGTTTTTTTAGAAAGAACTTTAAAGAAGGTAAGCGATCTTGACATGTCTTTTAATTGAAAAACGCCTTTTAAAAATCAATAACTATTACTTATAAAAGCAGAAGAATATAAATGATCGTATTAGATTCATCATAATTGTTACATATTCGCCGTAACTTATTTTTAAAATGTGTTTTTCAATTAAAAGACACATCAAGATTGTTTACCTTATTTCTAATGCTAAAAAAAACGATCTATAAATTTCCGCACATTGCTATGCCAAACCAAAAAAAACAAGGAACTTGAACCCTGTCTTTTTCTTCTTCTTCAGTCGGTCCCTCAATAGTCTCAATACTAAGGATCGCGACGTGATATCCTTCTGTTGAAGACCAGGTTCAGGAGGGCCCTGAAGCAGGCCACTGACGAGCCTTCCAAATGGATGCCGTTACAATGGATTCGTCCAAATGGACGGCATCCTAATATTAAACATTGTACGTTTTTGACATTCACGGACCGATTTTGGATTGCAGCCACGCTATTTGGACCGTTGGAAGGCTCGTCAGTGGCCACCTTGAGGTCTCTTGCCTTCAACTTTGAACCCCGCCGTACCTGCATCACAAAATTAATTTTTAGGGTTCCGTACCTCAAAAGGAAAAAAACGGAACTCTTATAGGAACACTCGTGCGTCTGTCTGTCTGTCCGTTTGTCATGGCCTATTTTCTCGGAAACTACTGGACCAATTAAGTTGAAATTTGGTACACATATATGTAAATCAGTGACCCAAAGATGGACATATTTTTTTTTTTATAATTGTAAAATACATAGGTAAGAAGTTATTTAAGAAAATAGCCAAAAAATGACCATTCCCCCCCTTTATTTCCGAAAGTAATGGGTCTAAAATTTTGAAAAAAAATACTCAAAATAGTTCTTTACCTATAGATGACAGATTTATGTACAGAACCCTAGAAACGCGAGTTCTACTCGCACTTGGCGGGTTTTTTTAGTCATCTACATCCTACATCTAGCCAAACGAAGAAAAAACTAGCGAGTGAACGTGCGTTAAATTTTATCTTGCTGCCATTTGACTGTTTTCCTTATTTAGTGTGTTTAATAAAAAACATATAAGTATTTATGAGTCACGTCCTGGGTAATATGCAGACAACATATTATAACATACAATTATTACCGGTATACCCGGTAGTACGTCCTTGATACTGACTTTATTTGATCAGAAATATTAGAATATGTATAAATAGGTATACTCGTAGTGTCATCGAAAAAGGGCGCAAAGTATATGGGGCATTATCTATGAAAAGGGACCTTATTGTCGATGGCGCTTACGCCATTATTAACGATTCGCGTATACATTCTTGAAGCATTTTTGTAATTTGCCGTCTTATTCTAAACTTACAAAATTGGCTTGCTTTCTAACTTCGGTTTTTCTTATCGCTGAGTAAAATTGTTTGTTTTTTCGTGCCGGAAACAGTGAAAAGTAATAGTAAATACTTACAATAAACAAAAAATCTAAAAAAGTCATTTTAAGGGGCATAGCTAAGGTTAATCCCATCAAAAACATAAATGTAAAAAAGGAGAGCCAAGTTCAATACAAAAATTATGCTTGGCTGTGGGGTTCGCCGCAAAAAGAATGGAGATTTAAATGAGTGCCAAGTTCTATGCAAAATCCAAATATGTATTTATAGGAACAAAATAACATTATAAACAAGTATTAAACTCTATTTCTTTGCTTTATTGGATACCTATAACAATTGCTGTTATTTAAAAAAAATGCGAGATCTTAAAGCAGGTTAGATTTGACTTGGCCAGTTTTCATTACATCAATCATTTTATAAAGTTATTCAACATATATATTTTGTAATTCTGATAAAAACTGGCCAAGCCAAATCTAACCTACTTTAAGATCTCACATTTTTTTAAAATAACAGCAATTGTTATAGGTATCCAATAAAGCAAAGAAATAGAGTTTAATACTTGTTTATAATGTTATTTTGTTCCTATAAATACATATTTGGATTTTGCATAGAACTTGGCACTCATTTAAATCTCCATTCTTTTTGCGGCGAACCCCACAGCCAAGCATAATTTTTGTATTGAACTTGGCTCTCCTTTTTTACATTTATGTTTTTGATGGGATATCAATACTTTTTGTAAAGAAAACTAGGCAGGTATTGAGATTTAATGTTTTTTCTTGTGTTTCCGCTGCATGTTTTTTACTTCTGTTCTTTGTATTAATTATGTGGTGCCACGCGCCGCCAACGACACACCGTGGGCCGGTTGTTTAGCGCGTATTACAGGTTTTTTGTATGGGGACCCCCCCTATTTTTTAACTTTTTTTATTTTTAGATTTTTTCCTACGCTTACACACAATTACCGAGCTGGATTCCAAATTTCATCCTTCTAGGTCATCTGGAAGTAGGTTAGGTTTAGGTACTATATGTCAGTCACAATAAAAAAGAAATTTGTACGGGAACCCCCCCTATTTATTAACTTTTTTTTGTTTTTAGATTTTTTCCTACGCTTACACACAATAACCGAGCTGGATTCCAAATTTCATCCTTCTAGGTCATCTGGAAGTAGGTTAGGTTTAGGTACTTATATGTCAGTCACAATAAAAAATGGTTTTTTTGTACGGGGACCCCCCCTATTTTATAACTTTTTTTAATTTTTAGATTTTTTCCTACGCTTTCACACAATAACTGAGCTGGATTCCAAATTTCATCCTTCTAGGTCATCTGGAAGTAGGTTAGGTTTAGGTACTTATATGTCAGTCACAATAAAAAATGGTTTTTTTGTATGGGGACCCCCCCTATTTTATAACTTTTTTTAATTTTTAGATTTTTTCCTACGCTTTCACACAATAACTGAGCTGGATTCCAAATTTCATCCTTCTAGGTCATCTGGAAGTAGGTTAGGTTTAGGTACTATAGGTATGTCAGTCAGTCTTAAAATTTACGACTTTTTGACCTTCATATCTTTATAACCGTTTGAGCTAGCTTCATGAAATTTGGGCTTCTATATGTCCTTATGGATATAATTAAACACACGTAGTTTTATGTGTTTACGTTAAAGATGTTTTGAGTTATAGAAGGGTCAAAAGTGGCACCAAGTGGTTCGTGTAATATTACACTTGGCGCTGGCTAGCCAGTTCCTTTGCTTGAACTTGGCTTGACACGCTGCCGCGTGTCTAGATATACAACAAATAATGTAAAAATATTTTCCAATAAATATTTTCCAAATAATGTAAAAATATTTTATCAATATCCAGAGAGGAAAATGGGAACTACGTTTATATGTAGAAGCGGTCGTCCCCTTTCCTCAGCATATTTCCTCTTAAACTCCCATTTGATAGAGTAAACAATCTACTAACTGATGTAATGAAAGCATTCCCACATTCATATTCAGAATCTAATTGGAATCCAGACACGTGCACACGTGAATGGCCATGTTTGTACATAACAACGTTACATATGTAACGTATGTTTAACAATTAAACATACGTGTGCAGAGTAGAACAGAGAAACCACTTAGTTATGCGTCGTTCCGGAAAATCGTTAACTATTAGTATATTGTCCAAAGAATCTCTCACTTTCCTGTACCCCTAGTGTTTAGGTACAATTAAAGTAAATTCCATTCGATAGCGTGACGCATACGCGTTTGCGTTAAGTCTTATTTTGTATGTTTTTGTCCGGATTTTCAACAGCGCGCGGGACGTTTTGGAAACACAAAATCCCATACAAAATGAGACTTAACGCAAACGCTTACCTACGTCGCGTCACGCTATCGAATGAAATTTACACTAGGAGTATAGGAAAGCGAGCTTTTCTTTGGACGATATAATAGTTAACGATTTTCCAAAACGATGCATTACTAAGTGGCTTCTCTGTTCTACTCTGCACCGATCGTTTACCTTCAATTGTGTGTTTTTTTTAATTTAAGATATATTATATATTTAATATGTATTAGATATATTTAATATGTATTAGGTAGGTATACATATTATTATAAAATATATTTGTACAGTCAGCAGCAGAAATTGCTAAGCGGGTGAGGTGTTCAAAATTACCTTGACACGCTCTTATTCTCTTAACAATAATTAAGTTGCGTCAAGATCATTTTGAACACCTCGCCCGCTTAGCAACTTCTGCTGCTGACTGAACTTTTATAGTATTTATCTATGGGCCAATAGTTGCATGAAAATTTAATAAATATATGTGATGTTTTTACAATAAGTCCCCACGTAAACTGGTGATGGTGCTCAGTGGAAAACCACCCTAAATAGCAACTTAAAAAAAAAGAAACAAACCATCTGATTATGGCTAGAACAGCCGATTGCAGATTTAAGTTGAGAAAAAAAAATGTGATGTTCCACGGCAAAAGGTACCTTATGGCGGCTGGCGCTTACGTCGCATAGCGCCGCAATAATATTGGAGCGTCGTTAATAATAGCGTAAGCTCCAACCGCCATAAGGTACCTTTACCCGTGGGACGTCACATATTATATTTTCATATTAGGGCCCCCCCACATCTAGCTTCTTTTGAGCGTCGGCGTCTACAACTCTATGGCCGCTGCTCGACGCAACGGCGACGCAACTGCGCAGCGACGTCATTTTCCATAGCGCTGACCAGACGCCGACGCTCGAAAGACGCTAGATGTGGGAGGGGGGGGGGGCTTAAAACCATTGCACTCCATTTTATATCATTACCCCTTAAGTGCTCAGTTAATATTGAAGTGCAAGTATCCATGCACAGCCTCCACGGCACGTTTACCCTCGTGGGTCAGCGGTTATGAGGTAAATGCGTCAATATGGGTCAGTATAGTAAATGGCAGTGGGGTGGCACGCGTCGGTAGGCAGGGGTTCGAATCTCGGTGGACGCAAAAATAGAAATAAACTATGACGACTAGTTGGACGGCCGAGTATGAACGAGGTCTTTATAATTAGAATTGCACTTTATAAATGAAATAGATGTCATATCAGAAAACCGGCCAAGTACGAGTCGGACTCGCGCACGAAGAGTTCCGTACCATTACGCAAAAAGCGGCAAATATCTCACGTTTGCTGTATGGGAGCCCCACTTAAATGTTTATTTTATATTGGTTTTAGTATTTTGTTGTTATAGCGGCAACAGAAATATATCATCTGTGAAAATTTCAACTGTCAAGCTATCACGGTTCATGAGTTACAGCCTGGTGACAGACAGACGGACAGCGGAGTCTTAGTAATAGAGTCCCGTTTTTACCCTTTGGGTACGGAACCCTAAAAAAGTGACCAAATCTACCGGAGGCAAAGGCGATACCCTTCCCAAATTCTTCTTCTACAATTCTAACTTATCCAACTGGGTTGGTACAATCGCCAATCAAATAAACATATCGGAGCGGCCGAAGCGCCCAAAAATATCTGAACACGCACTCTAATGCCTTGACAATAGAGGCGTGTTCAGATATTTGTGAGCGCCTCGGCCGCTCCGATATATTTATCTGGATGTACAGATTTGAGGAGTACAGCCTTTAGTTTAATATATTGCTCATGTTACAGGAAGCACCCTGTACTTACGTCAGGTTTTATCCGAAAGCGGAAACCAACCTATATAAACCTTATAAAATTTGTATGTAAGCTCTAGTTTTATGGTGGAACGACATTATTTATACACCGTGTACCGCCGCTGTACAAAACCAGGCACGCTGCGTTTAACAATTCATGGCGGTTACACTGAAGCTATATTTAATGTACGGGCATACTGTGGTTTCATTCATTAAGGTTAATTACCTATACTGTCCTCCTAAGCTAAAAAGCGGTATTAGCATTAAATTCTCAATGAAAATACGTCCTTTTAGCTTAGGAGGGCAGTATAGGGAACGTGTACGAACTGTACCACATAGAGGTACAATAATATAGAAATGACACGGGGGAGGGGCCAAACGACCGAAACGAGATGCACTTATGGAAATTTCAGTAGGAGTAGCAGAGAGAGCGGTATTATTGCTTGTCCTTGTCACAGTCTCACTTTTTGTTTGTTCCCCACCAAAAATTTAGTATGGTTTATGGTGGGCAACAAATAACCCGACCGAATTACGTAGATTGTTTTTGGTATGTTGTCAGGAATGTTAAAACGTGTTTTTAATATCGTCGCTTTGCGTATGTTTTGTCCCTCACGCGTATAGGTCATCTATGTAATACTAAGTCTATGGGCTACCACCAGTTTTGACATTGACAGATGCGCTCGCGTCTACGTAAATTATTTTGTATACACCTCGCTTGCATTAATATGCGAGTACGAGCGAGACGCATAGAAAGTTACTTAGACGCGAGCGTATCTGTCAATGTCAAAACTGGTGGTAGTGGTTCTGTAGGCGGCACGGGCCCCGTAGACGACATGTCAATCGCTAACGCTACGTAGCGAACGAAACGCAACTGTCACTGTCACACTAATATGTAAGAGTGATAGAGACACACAAAGCGATTCGATGGCGAAGCGCAAGCGATAGTCACCTTGGCTAGGCCGCCAGGAGCCGTCAGTTTTTTGGCGCGAGGCGTAAATGTGAAGTTTATGCTTTCGATGTCGCCCACAAGATGGCAGATCCTACTATGTACGAGAACGGTAGATGGCAGCAGTTGCTTCGGCGTGAAGTATCAAAGTACATGTTTATGTGTCTGATTCAGGCCACAAGATGGCAGACCCTACAACGCGCACGGCCCCTATATTGATTGACCCTTACACACAGAATAACTAATAGTACTACCCCTTACACCCTTCATATTAGTAGGAGATCCGGTGTATAGGGTGGCCAAAAAATAAGTGAATTCCCGTGGTCCTCCCATAGAAAATGGACCAGCCAAAATGTATGAAACCGGCAAATTATTTTAACGCGATTTCGTGGTTGGTTCCATAGTAACTTAAAAGTCGCTTAGTATAACCCCAAAACCTCCCTGGCAACGGGAATACACAATTTTTTTGGTCACCGTGTATATAATTGGTACGTTGCTAGAGTTAGACCGTAAAAAGTCTGCAGCGATTTTGATAGCCCACGCAGTGCAAGTGTCATTTTAAACGTCAAACTTCTATGAAATTATGACCTTAATAACACTTACACTGTGTGGGCTATCAAATCCGCTGCAGACTTTTATGGCACGTTGCTACCTAGAACACAAATGTATCAAATCACCAACAAAGTAGTTACGCAGGGTAAATTACCCATTAATTGGGGTAAAACCGTGGCGGGGCGCGTGACCGCGTGCCTCTTACGTAAATGGTTACGGTTACTGAAAACTAATGGGCCTTCGTGCACCAACATGTGAACAGGCTAGGGACCCGATTCGGATTTTGAAATAGACATCTATTAGACATCACCAAGATACGATAACGATATGTTTAAGATCTAACCTGTCAAATTTGACATTTGCGCGATTCTGGGGATACTCTTGAACGATTTCCACAGGATATGACTCAGAGATCCAATTCACATCTAATATATATATTACTCTATCTAACGTAAAACTGACATTGGTTGCCCGAATTGCGCTGTAAAAGAGAACTAGTTGATTTCTAAACTATAACGTATCTAAAATGGATCTAGTACGTGTCGTCTCTTGTGAATATCTTGAAGTTCGAATACGGCAGTAAAGCAGAAATACTCATAGCTGAGCGGACGACGTGTCTCATTTTAAACACGTTTATACAGGTTAATTTTTGGACCGTTAGCCATATTGTGCGAGGTGATTAGGTAGGCCATACTGAACATCTTGTCTATGGGACCAACTCCGAAAAGTCCAAAATCACAAAAAAATTTTTGGCCGTTTTATATATTTTAGTCGAGTGGATGTAGTCACGATCGTCGCTCTCACTAACTAGTTAAACTAGTAGGCTAGGTACATATCCCAGTCGCCGTGGCCGAAACCGGCCAGGACAGGATGATGATGAATTGAGTTTAGCAATACTTATAGGAACTCCCAGCCTGTCAATAAATGATGCCCCATAGAATCAGAGGTCTAATGGTCGTACTTTTTGTCTCGTAACAGCATGATAATGTCACTATCTGTTTCTTTCAATCTGTGTTAAAAAGTAATTTTCACCACACCACCTCGAAGAAAATATCAACTGGCAAATATAAAACAAAATCAAACCAAATCAAATCCAAATGAATGTTACTATATATTTATCATTCAAAGTAATCATTTAAAATGCAACTTTGCTCAGTTTTTGAACAATCAAGGGAGGAATTTCCAGTTGGCGTGGTGAAAAGTAATTTTTATTTAAGTCATTCTTCGCGCCTAGCTTATTCCTTTTTTTCCTTCCTTTCAGCCTATTACGTGTGGCTAAAACGGGGCTTTTATCTTTGTCACGCGACATACGTCTATCACATTACCTGCGTAGCGCGTTTAAAAATCCAATTGTCCCAACGGCATTACAGAAGCCCCTTAACGCAATTAGACCGGGAGCCCGACCCAAGGCCTGGTAATCCACTTAGACAGGGCGACGCAAAACAAATCGTGTTGGGATACTGAAGGTTAGGTCCTAAGGGATAGTGTGGAAAGCACATAGGTAATATGATCACTATCATAGACACGATAGATGTTAGATTTAGTACAATGATCACTATCATAGACACGATAGATGTTAGATTTAGTATAGACACGGATAGATGGACGGTGTTTATTTTATTCACAAGATTAAGCATAGTCACACCGTAAAAAGTCTGCAGCGATTTTGATAGTCCACGCAGTGCAAGTGTCATTTTAAACGTCATACTTGTATGAAATTATGACGTATACATAACACTTACACTGCGTGGGCTATCGAATCCGCTGCAGACTTTTATTGGCGCGACTATACGTGGCGCGAAAGTACTCGTAGTCGTAATCGGTTTATAAATGAGAGGTTATCGTGAGATTATCTATTAACACCATCAGATTAGCGAGCTCGTTTGCTGCAAGCTACGGATTAGCCGGATATCCGGCAGCGAAGATTTAGGATGGAGCTTAAAAGTACCTAGGAGTTAAGGTAAGGACAAACTGTGCCCAAGCCACGCAATATATGCAATACATTATGAAATGGACACTGAAATTTGCCATACGCAAAGCAGTGTATAAATACGTTAACCGGGGTGAATATGGATGGCTGGAGTAGATAATAGAGACAAATTTTATCTACAGGGTGTCCCAGAATTCGACGTCAAGCCGTAAACGGATGACAGACCAAGTCATAACAGTTATCATAAAAATACAAAAAAAAATCCAACCCATGTTCTTTATAAATTATGGTCACTTTAAAAATTCACAAAAAAATCCACATCCTGTAATTATTCAAGATTACACAATAATAAAAAAATTAGAATAAGTTATGGAATTTGTAGTAACAAGAGTTAAAGAACCATTACAGGGTGTGGATTTTTTGTGAATTTTTAAAGTGAACATAAGTTTTTAAAAACATGAGTTGGATTTTTTTTTGTATTTTTATTATAACTGTTATGACTTGGTCTATCATCCGTTTACGGCTTGACGTCGAATTCTGGGACATCCTGTATAGTTATATAATATCATTGCTCGAAACCAATACAACAAAGATCCATGAGCTGGTATTTTAGTATCCCTTTGGGATTGCCTTGGTAAACACTTTGTTGACGTACAAACTGACCTTTAAAACAGCAATAACTATACTAATCCGAGATCTCGCTATGCTGGTGGTTTTGAAGTGATAACAAGAGTGAGCCGTGGGGCCCTACCGCGAAAATTGAAATTAGCAAATTGCGGGGATCTTTCTCTTTTACTCTGATTAAGACGTAATTAGAGTGACGGGGAAAAATGACCGCTTTTGACGACCGCATTCGCGGTTATACAGCCCTGAAGGCAACAAAGTTAGACATCTTGGATTAGCCGAGAAACTTGCTGTGGCGTCGACATTTTGGAGATGAGAACGGACTTCCAATTATGAAATGTTCCGTTGATGTTTAAGTTTAATTTTATTGTCAAATATCATAATTTAAAACCGATAATTAGCAACGAAAATCGTATTGCTGCAAAAATCGGTTCGGTCATGGAGAAAAAATAAGCTTAGTGTGTTCGCTCCAAACGTGAATAAAAATTCATTTAAAATAAGTTTTACCAAAGCGAGAGCTACGAAAACTTTTTGTAATAAGAGTTAAGCTTAATAAGTACCTATCTTGTTCTAAACGAGCTTAAAACTTATTAAATTATAGGTATTTTAAAGGTCAGTCCCGAATTTGCAAGTTTTAGTAAGGTGACTCGGAGCCCAGTCTACTTTGGTTACCACTGCTCCAGAGCAAAGTTGCAAGTATTTATTAAGTATAATAATCTAAATTTAACATAATTATATACCTACAGCAACAAAGCCTAGATAAAAACACGGAATCAATACATTACCGATGCCCCTGGATTACCCACGGTTTGTCACAATATGGGTATTGTTCAAATGCTCATTGTTCAGATTCAGAGTACTTATTCTGCTTGGTTAATAATAAATGAACGTGCATTTTTGACTGTGACGATCCGTGAAAAATACCATCGGATTCAAGGTTAAGATCGATGTGAAAATTTAAAACTGTTCCAATGTCGTTTGTCACGTATTGCTGCTCGCACAGTCTCGGCAATAAACTGACCCAATCGGAGAAAGGAAAAGACTATTAGGAAACAATATGTACACACTAGTTCTCGGCATGTGGGTCTTTCGACGAGTGTGTACAGCCGGCATAAAAAATACAGTTAGTATATCATTATGACCCACTAAGAACGATCAGAGTGTGTCAAGGCGATACGTTTCAATTTTCTATAGAAAGCATCACGTGATGACTGATTACCAGACAGAATACGAAGTGTCGGACGCCGAATCATCGTTAAAGGCATAAAATAGTACATTTCGATGCTAGTGCGGAAGGTATGTCATTACTTCACGAGTACCGAGATATCTTGCCACGAGCCGCAGGCGAGTGGCAAGACTCGGGACGAGTGAAGAATGACATTTCCGCACGTGTATCGAACGACGTTTTTTAATACAGTTGCGAAAAAATAAGAAAAACATTGTTAATCGTACACTAAACAAAAGTGGTAACAGTGACAGCTCGGTTAGACGTCGTCTTTAAGTATATTATATCTATGGGCGTTTGGCAGCTATTCCGTTCCATTCAGTCAACTTATTAAGAACGGAATTTTCAATATTGAATATTAAAAAATAAACGTGTTATAATGATGAAGAGGTAAGTAATTAAATATGAAATATGTAATATTTTTCGTATTCTTACATTAACGGTAGGTTTTTATGCTGATTACGACGTTTAAAGGAAACTAATATTAACACTCATCAATAAGTAGTCGTGAATTGGAACAAGTATAAATTTAAAAAAATTGGAAAAGTAAAAAGCACTAGTTCGAGATAACCAACTTTCCGCACGCTAAACAGCTACGTAAAGTAGCACTTTTTGAGCAACTGTATTAAAAAAATCTTTACAGTACATATGGTCCTATTTTTCCGCACTAGTGCGTAAAATAGCACTTTTCGTGCGATGTCAAAAGTTTAAAGGGCCATATGTACTGTAAAGTAAAACGTTGTACGATACACGTGCGAATAGGTAATTCGCAACTCGTGTCGATTTAAAACACTCCCTTCGGTCGTGTTTTAATTTACCGCCACTCGTTTCGAATTTCCTCTTTTTCGCACTTGTATCGTAAATAACTATTTTATAGTTCGTTTATTAAGCATTAGAAAAAAGGTATACAATCTGGACATGTCCTTTAATTGAAAAACACTTTTTTTTATATAACATAAATACGATCATTTATATTATTCTGCTTTCATAAGTAATAGTTATTGATTTTTAAAAAGCGTTTTTCAATTAAAAGACTTGTCAGGATCGCTTACCTTCTTTCTAATGCTAAAAAAAAACGAACTACCGACTAATGCCGACTAAAATACAACTCACAAAACTAATTACATTGTTGTACATTTTGCTGCATTTGTCACCCTCTTTTCACTCTCTCCTCTCATCTACTCAAAGGTTACTGGAAGAGATCCCTCAAAGGGATAAGTTCGCCTTTGTACTTCTTGCTAATTGTATGTTATTTTTAATATGTCTTTTTGTACAATAAAGAGTTTACTACTACTACTACTAATTCTAAGTTTTCATACGCTGTTCTGAATTCTACAGTTCACTGCAATTTTAGTAAAATAACATCAACAAATTCTTCGTCCATTCATTTTATTGATTCACTTTAAGGAAATTCTGCGTGCACCGAAGCGCCTCCGGAAAATGGCGGGAAAGCGAACAAATCAATCAAAGGGGAACCGGGGAATTAAAAACAGAATAGAGAATGATGAATTTATGGAGCTTTAGCAAAATAAAAAATGTGGCGACTTTTTTTTAAAGAAAGTAGATATTTAATTTGACTTGCTAGAAAGAAGACATTTACTACCCAAGGTAGTTATTGTATTAAACAGGGTTAGGTAGTAAGTAAAAGAAAAATAATTAGTAATTATTAGTAGTCGCTCCCGACCCGTGGTCCAACCGCTATTATATGTCCAACTGGTTGCACCACGGGTAAGTAAAACTATCCGTGGTTATCGACTATCAGAATATTTTTTTTTTCTGTGGCATATTGTTATGACCCGTGGTACAACTGAGGGGCAATTGTCCAACTAGTATAATGAACCACCGCTATGTCCAACTGGTGGTACCACGGGTAAGTAAAACTATCCGTAGTTCAACTGTCAGAGTTTGTGTTACAAGGGATCAAAATGATATATTTCCGTCAAGGGCGTACATTGAATCCTGAATGAAGCGATGGATTCTACAATATAATCCCGAACGTAGTGAGGGATTCTAAAGTAGAATCCTGAGCGTAATGAGGGATTCAAGGACGAAATAATTTTGATACCGTGTGACACATACTGCTTTTCACATGAACTATGAGGAAAATAAGAAAATCTTAGTGATGACACAATCTGATGCTTAAACAGATTATTTGGGCTAAAAAGATAATGTGTAAAAAAAATGTAAAAATAGTGTGCTAAAACAGAAAAGTGTTACTTTGATCCCTCCTAGCAGGGAAGAAAAGTGCCACTTTGATTCCTCCTAGCAGGGAAGAAATAGCCCTTTTCCGAATAGCTGATGTGAAATAGTTATTTGTTTTACAAGGGGGCAAAGTTGTTGTTTAACCGCTCGTGCTAATATTGATACCCGAGCAAGCGAAAGATTCCAAAATTGAAATTCAAAAAATGGAATCTTGAGCGTTGCGAGAGTTTCAAAGCACGAGGGTTAAACAAAATGTGCCCCCGAGTGAAACACAAAATTTTTCACCACACCAACCCGAAGCAAATATTACATGTAAAATATCAAACAAAATCAAACCAAAACAAATCCAAATGAATGTTATTAAATATTTATCATCCAAAATCATCATTTAAAAGTCAATTCTACCAGTAAACATAAGAAAACAACTCAAAATTTGCATTTGATTACTTTGCCTCACATGTGAACAAAATGCAACTTTGCTATCAGTTTTTAAGTGCAAAGTTAGCCTTTCCGAGCTGGTGTGGTGAAAACAATATTGTTCAGCGATCTCTGAGATCTTTTAACTATGTGGAGTCAATAATGGGGGCAGAATGCCAGTCACTAGGTCAGGAATGCCTCGATAGTTGTAGCGCCGAACTTCAAAGAAAACACGAGGCCCGAAACATGGCGGTTTCATAATTTATGACAGCACTAAATCCCGCTCTAATGAGAAACTAAATCAATTTATAAATATAGGTAGCCTTGCGGATTCAATGTTTAGGCCAAATTTCTTTGGCTGGATCGATATGATAGACGTTTTTTATACCGCGAAAGTGGCAAAGAAAAAGCTTTAAAGGGCTCCACAGACGTCACCGGTAATTGGATGTGATTTACGTGGCTCATTTGTTTTCATTAAATGGAGTAGGTGTAGGTACAAGTTTATTTTTGTAAGGCGAAAAGAAACACTTCATATTTAATTTTAATAAATAATAATCATTCGATCTATTTAAAATCTAAACATTTTCCTCAATCTACGAGTATGTGCTGTTACTTGAATGAATGAATGAACGTTTATTCACAAGAACATATGGTACAGTACAGTGGATGTTATAAATTTACAATGTTGACCCTTAATATGTTCTGCCATAAGGCATGTGAAAATTGTTTTTCCATGACATGACAAAGCCATGTATGTTAACATTAACTGCATGCATGCAATATCTGAAGTACTAAGTATATTATGCTAATGTAACCCTTAATATCTAGTATCTAGATAGCAAATGTTGAAAGTCATGCATATTATTATTACATTAAATGTCAAATTACAATTGTCGAATGTCACTTTTGGGTGAATATACTTTTAGAACACTGATTTCGTGTCTCCCTAGCAAAGAAAAATCGATTTTTCAAAAACCATGTTGATTTTTTTATATTTTTGTTTACAGGGGCATTATTAGGTCCATAAGTATTCATTTAACACATTAAAATTATCAACTTGTCTGATCAAGTTGATAATTTTAATGTGTTAAATGAATACTTACATTTTGTACGGAAAATAGGCAAAAATGGTGTGTTCCTGGTTTTTGTATGGGAGAAAACTTTTTTCTGGTGCGTTACCGTACAAAATGTAAAAAAAGTAAAAATATGAACATGGTTTGTTGAAAAATCGATTAAGGTAGAAGTACTAGTGCTCGACGCTGCACTAGTATTCGACATGGGAACTTTATGTCAAAGTGACAAGGATTAAATTTGAATACAGAAAAATCTTTGCCGTTCAAATTTAACCTATATTACTTTGACATAAAGTGCTCATGTCGAATACTAGTGCAGCGTCGAGCACTAGTACTTCTACCTTATTCTTTGCTAGGGACTCTATAGAGAGTCTACGGAAGAGACACGAAATCAAGTGTTCTAATAGTTATTTGATTTACAAGGGGGCAAAGTTGTTGTTTAACTGCTCGTGCTAATATTGATACCCGAGCAAGCGAAAGATTCGAAAATTTAACCACGAGTGTAGCGAGTGGTTCGAAAAATGGAATCTTGAGCGTTGCGAGGGTTTCAAAGCACGAGGGTTAAGCAAAATTTGCCCCCGAGTGAAACACAAAATTTTTCACCACACCAACCTGAAGCAAATATTAAATGTAAAATATCAAACAAAATCAAACCAAATCAAATCCAAATAAATGTTATTAAATATTTATCATCCAAAATCATCATTTAAAAGTCATTTCTACCAGCAAACATAAGAAACCAACTCAAAATTTGCATTTGATTACTTTATCTCACATGTGAATAAAATGCAACTTTGCTATCAGTTTTTGAAGTGCAAAATAAGCCTTTCCAAGCTGGTGTGGTGAAAAAGTTGATTCGCCCTTTTACACATTTTACCCCTAAGTTTCCCTCGAACAAGCAGAACGGTTCGACAGATGCTTACCAAGTTACCAATAAAGTTGTTGTTTTGTTTCCCTCATAGACTAGGAATCCTCTAGACCGAGTTTTGAGCAATTATTTCATGAAACCGATGATGCCAAAAATGGGGGGATGCGCGGGACGAGGTGAGCGAAGTCCCGTGCCGTGATTGGTCCGTTCAAAGACACGGACGTCACACAAAGACACTTTCGACTCGAACATGGAGTAAATTTAGTAGACTATGCTCAGTCTGAAGGATGTTTTGTCTGTGGTTTCCCTAAAGCAAAACTGTTCGACAGATGTTTACCAATTTTGTTATTTTCTCCCAAAGTTTGAGATTCCGGGACAAAACTCTTTAACTCTTTTAGTGACAGCTGTATTGTCACGGAAAGGAAATCGGAACCTTCGTAGCATTGGAAAATCTTGAGTAGAAATTTGCATGTACCTATTTTATGGACTAGGAATATTACAGTAATATTATTATTCCCAAACACAGACAAAACATCCTCCAGACTGAGCATAGTCGCGCTACCCCCTCTGCCACGCATACGGTAATTTTACTCCATGTTCGAGTCGAAAGTGTCTTTGTGTGTTGTCCGTGTTTTTGAACGGACCAATCACGGCACGGGACTTCGCTCACCTCGTCCCGCGCACCCCCGCATTTTTGGCATCATCGGTTGCATGAAATAATTGCTCTAAACTCGGTCTAGAGGATCCCTACTCTATGCTCCCAAACCTCTGTGGTGGTAAAGTAGGGGTGTATGATGCAACATGTTTACTATTTGAGAGTACCTACGAGTACGTCGTTTTAAGCAAGGCGGTTTTCGCTCGCTAGTGCTAAGGGTTGTCAACACTTTATGTTAATTGTGATATCAAATACAATGATCCATATATAGTCATAATTGGAAAAAAAATGCTCGAAAATGTGTACGAAAATTTATTTTGGCTAGCCAGCTTCGTCAGTAGGAAAGGCGGCAAATTTGAAAAATGCACCCACGAAGGATCGATCTCCCATACAAATTTTATATTTCGCGCCTTTTTCTACTGACAAAGTTGGTTCTCCAGAGTATAAAACTGTACAGATTCAAAGCTCTAATATTTTTGGTTTGCGAAAAAGAAAACATCGATGAAAAAATACTGAAAATGTTTGGTTAGGTAGCCCAAAAGTACCTACTACTAAAGTATATACTAAGGTACTTGAAAGAAGAGCCAAATTTTGATTTACAGTTTGTTTGATTCGTTTTCATGTCTGTATGTAGAAATAAGATGGCAAATTACATACACGTGAGATTCGTGTGAATGAAGTTTTTTTTTAATTGTAACAAGTGGGTCAAACAGATTACTATGTTACGACTTTCCTGTAGACATACACAAGAGTTAAGGGCTATAAAGGTTAATTTTCTTATTTAACCCTTACCCACGTGAAAAGGTCCTCCTTTTATTTGGAGAACTATGATAAAACCATTACTTACATGCCCACAAGCTGTTAACTATTGCCCACAGGAGAGAAAACTAGTGTGTTCGCGCGAACTGTACATTTTTCTCTCCTGTGGGTGAGGTGGGGTGTGAGGACCTTTTCAGGTGGATAAGGGTTAAATAAGAAAATTAACCTTTATAGCCCTTAACTCTTGTGTATGTCTACAGGAAAGACGTAACACAGTAATCTGTTTGACCCAAGTGACAACCCTAAGTCGCACTTAACTATTGCATAACGCAAGTCTTTATGCTTAAGTAGGGCGCTGCAAGTGGTACACAAAGGAGCCGTTTAAATGACTATCACTATACAACGGAGTTATGGTAACATTCCATTTCTAACCGCAGCCAGGCGTGGCTCACTCCGCGATTTCGTCGCTTTGCTACAGGTAGCTAAAACTCCATCCGTTCGCCCCCAATTTTGGGGTTTGCCATAGGGCAGCGCGTGGTGCTGTCGCCACCTAGCGGCCATATCTGTGCTGATCGTGACAGACGCGTTTTGTTAGAGAGTGAGTCTTCTGTACGTAGTACTATTATTTATTCTGTGCCGCAGCTGCACTACCGGTACTGAACGCGTCGCACTCATTGTCAATTTCCATAGTAAAATGAACAGTAGTGCAGCTGTCGTTGGAAATGGACTGTCCCTTTATACAGAGTGGAGCCTGCCACAGCAGCAAAAGTAGGACTGTATCCAATAGGGAATATTAGGCAAAGCTCTGCATAATTGGCACCATTGTGGCACATACAGTAAACAAACCACATTGACACATCACACGTCACGTCAATCACATGGCCTACCGCGAAACAAGAAAATCGAATCATTCTTGCATATTCGAGCGATAAAGAGGCAGATAACTAAATTTAGATTTTCGCGTTTACCGGTACTCCGAAATCGGATTAAAGAAGTATAATTGGATTTAAAAAACAGTCTTAATCATAATCATACTTGTTTATTATTTTAAAACAATTTAAACATTCCACTGACTTGCACGCGCACTCATTTCGAACCTAGAAATGTGTCCGCGCGAACGTTCACTAGAAAACAGGTCAAACTTGCAGAATGCGCACCTGTAAAACCGAAATGTAGGTATAGTTCCGCTGGCCGAATATTCGGCGGCCGGATACCGGATATTCGGCCGATAGTCAGGGCGAATATCCGGTATCCGGCAAAACAACTGTCCGTTGCATCTCCAATGTAGGTATATCTTCTAGATGTAAGCGGACAATCCAGTAATACCATTAGTTAGAGTAATCAGCGACGATAAGGCCAATCGTTAAGGCGCATTAGGCTGACGGGAGGATGGATTGTATCACGTCACGCCGATCACGCGATCTCAAGGAAGGAACACCAGCGGAAACAAAAGATTATATCATGGATAGCGATGCTTGACAATTCCAGTGAGTCTTCAAATTCACGCAAAGGTCAAAATTCATATTTTTTTAAATAATCATCTTTGTAGTATTATTTTTTGCATGATCGGGTCTCAATATTAGCACATTGGGTAAATAGCAAATTTTACTTTCAGATGTAATACGGTGGTCCAAACCTTGACGTTCAAAAATTTTTTTTAGATTCCTCACGTCGTGGGCTATCAGAATATAACCTATGTTAGCCAATCTTTCGCAGTTTTCGAGTTATGATTTTTGAAACTTTTAACTTTTGTTATGAAATTCCGGGATTCCATACAGAGTGGCAAAAAAATAACTGTATTCCCGTTGCCTGGGAGGTTTTGGGATTAAGTATACTTAGCAACTTTTACTGTGGGACCAACCCCGAAACCGCGAATCAAAAATTTGGCTGTACTGTTTCATACATTTTGGCTGGTCCATTTTCTTACAGATGTTATTTGATCCATTATAAACCATCGTAAAACATGACAGTAAAGTTTGCCATTAAAGTAAAGCTAGTCGCACGCAAGGGTGCGTTTAACGGTTGCAATGACCTTCAGTCAGATGACAATAAAGATGTATTATTTATCGACATTGATTACCAAAGGACAATGATATTGTAACTTTATAATAACTATCATTGCCAAAGGATAAAAGGTATCCATTTCATATATCGGAGAGGCATGATCTTATAGGACACCTTACACGGCATGATAAATTTTTCCTAAACATCCAGGAAGGCAGGATTGAAAAGACAAGAGAAGAAGGAGGGTTATCATCATCAGCATAGGCCTTTTCATCTATTGCAGACGATTTATGGTGTAAGCTGAATAGACCGATGCGAGACCGACATGGTCTACCACAGGTCTCACAAGAGAGATTGGCGGGAACCGGTACTGAGACACCTTGTCGTCGTCTTTGCCTCTTGTCAACAAGTGTGGTGAACCACAGGTCTAATCACAAAACTTGCGACCCTCCACAACACGTTTGCGCCATTCCGTCCGCTGCTCTGCGAGCCTCTCCCAGTCTCGGTGGTCGATATGGAAGGCAATCATGTCCCTCTTTGCGCAACTCTTAACTTCGTTTACATGTTCCTCGTAAAAAACAAGCTTCAGTTAATAGACTCAAACTCAATTCTCCATTGCAACTTGCACTTCCAACGGTTCCTATTTAGTATTCCGTGTCCGTGCAATAATTGCATTTGCTCGCAAAGTTCACTTTCAATGGCACATTCATTACCTCGAAGTTCTAAAAAGTTACTTTAATTTACTTTCCATAGAAGAAATACACTTACTCAACTACGGAGGTAAAGTTATAGTCTAACTTCAATAGTAGTGAAGCTACGCGTCTAGAGCATCCTACCATTTTCTGACAGATTACAAAATATTGATAAATAAATATTAAATAAATAAATCGTGATTTAATGAATTATAATACCTATTAAGAGATAAATTAAATAAGTCAAAGCGTTTAATCTTAAGCATAAGATTCGTTAAGCCAGTTTGTTAACAAGCTTCTACATCCACTTTTCAATGGGAAATACTTAATTAGCTTCGCGATGAGTAATTCGTTTTACGGTCACTTAATTCGCTTTACTATTGTATTGTAGAAATAAAACGTATTACATTTGAATAAGTAAGAGGTGATTAGAGTTAGACCACAGAATAAATAATATATAATAATATATAATAGTACTAGGTACAGAAGACTCACTCTCTACCAAAACGCGTCTGTCACGATCAGCATAGATATGGTCGCTAGGTGGCGACAGCGCCACGCGCGGCTTATGGCAAACCCCAAAATTGGGGTGGAACGGATGGACTTTAGCTACCTGTAGCAAAGCGATGAAATCGTGGAGTGAGCCACGCCTGGTTAGACTAAATAAGAAGCCTGCGGCGATTTTGATAGCCCTCGCAGTTGACGCAGTGCAAGTGTCATTTATTAAAATAACACGTGCACTGCGTGGACTATCAAATCCGCTGCAGACTTTTCATGGACTGACCTATTGTGAAAGTAAATTATGTAGTCAGTATATTTACTGCTATCTTTCGACACAGATGATTAAAATTTTGAGACACAAGATACCTATTATGTTAAAACTCGAGTTTTTTTTTTACTGTTAAACTTAGACTGAAGGTGAATCTGTAGACTCGAGTATTTCCTAGAGTATAGACTCAATTTTTTACTAAAAATATAAATTTTTACGATTTGTTTACATGACTATGGAGGATATTAACTACTTAGGTAGACATACCTACTGGAATTCATTTCTCGAGAAATGTTTGCCTTTGCAATAACAATAATCTAACTCTAATATACACCGAACTGAACAACGTTGGAGAAAACAAGTAATTAAGCTGATAGTAATTAACACCTAGCATCTAATATATAGAGATGTTATAAGGACACCTAGGTCTCAAGGCGCTTGTGACCTAGGCTTAGCATTGAGGCGGAGCGGGCGTGAATACATATCGTGGATTCATATTTGTTTACTACACTTCAAAGCAATTAAAATGGGTCACTTTTTATTGAACTTTTCTAACCTAGATGTTTATTTTTATATCCCAGGTACTAACGCCTTTATTCCTCGATTAGTTAATTTCTGTTTTATACCTTACAAATCAAATGTTCCGGACCTTTGGGAGGCGTGCACGGAGCCGAAGCCAACACGTAGATACCCTTTTGACACTTTAATGAAATGTAGTACACAAATTATTATTTATCTATATCCAATATCTTTAAACGAGCAATTCTTGTTTTTTTTATATAGCTAGGGGAGAGGGGGGCATGACGGGGTACTTAAGGTTTCAAGTCCAATAAAACTGAAAATACAACAATTTTTAAGGTTTTATTATTTTTATTTGTATCTTTGGTTATTAGTCTTTCATACTCAACACCTAGTAGGAACTCTAGTTTGTTAATCAAATTAAAAAAATAATGGCAAAAAGTCCCTTCTCTCCATCTTGCCCCCTAGGTAGGGTAAGATGGGGTTATAGGAATGATTCATATAAACAATATCTTTAGGGCCTAAACAAAACTTCAATTGATGGCTATTGGAATCGTCGTCTAAGAATAACTTCTCACAAACTATTTCTACTTTTATTTCTTAGTTGTCTGCGGGACAGAAAATATTTTTGCAGCTAACATGTATCCCATCTTACCTTCTATAACACCATTCACCGCTTTTTTCATGGCCTCCGCTGACCATTCTCCTCTATTTGACTTTTTTTTACGCGTTTTCACCATTTTACGAGAGTAGAAAGAAATGCATTCAGATCTGCAATTTCATCACTTTATAACTACGGAGGGGCAATGTACCCCATCATGCCCCCCTGTGCCTGATGAAATTAGTTTTTTTTTGTAAAAAAAACCATTACGTCTTTGAAACCAAACAAGTCCTTAGCTGCTGGCGCAATTGATGGTCCATAGGAATAAATTAACACTCTATTTGTGCTGGTGATATTAAGGCAACGAACACAACCAAATAAAACATTAAAATTACAAGAAATATGTCAAAAACAGTTTTTTTGCAAATAAATAATTAACGAAACCTTTTGTCTCCGCCGTTCACCGTGCAAACTGATTACCATGATGGCGACGCATCGTCATGCACTAACGGGATTCTGGTTGGTCAGTCGTATCGCCAAATAAAGCTCCTACCCCGTCTTACCCGCCACCCCGTCTTGTCCCGCTCTCCCCTACATATATATTTCAGGGATCTCAGAAACGGTGATTTTGATGAAATTTGCTATAAAGGGGTTTTCGGGGCCGAAAAATCGGTCTAGCTAGGTCTTATCTCTGAAAAACGCGCATTTTTGAGTTATTATTATGGTCTCCCAGATAGGTATGTATTATTAATATCTGTTCGAAACAATTCCCTTTAAGAATATTGCTCGGCTGTCACCAAGATAACTTTTCCCAGTAAACTTGTAAGTGTGAGTTCCGGAACTGCGGCCGCTGCCATTAGTTGCGAACTTACCACTTTGTTGCGAAGTGGTTGCGAAGTTTCCGCAACCGATATTGACCGGCTGTGGGGAGAAAAATAGAACGTTTTAAAAGTTCGCTGGAAATGAAAATAGTTGAGATGCATTGGGGTGAAATTGTTGGAAATTTTCGTGAATTTTAAAGTCACAAGTCTCTCTGTTACTGTTTTAACGCTTAAACCGTTCAGCGGTTTAAGGATGACTCACGCTAGACCGAGCCGGGGCCGGGACGGAGCTTCCGGCGCTTCGTTTTCTATGGAAAGCACCGAGCATCGTGATCACCGATCAGCCGTCATAGCAAATGACATGTTGGATGCCTCGGCCCGGTCCCGGCCCGGTCTAGCGAGAGTCATCCTTTAGATGAATTGGTATCTTGGACCTTTAAACGAGCAATCCTTAAATTTTTATTTTTCGGGGATCCCGGAAACGGCTCTAACGATTTCGATGAAATTTGCTATGTGGGGGTTTTCGGGGGCGAAAAATCTATCTAGGTCAGTCCTTATCTCTGGGAAAAAGCGCATTTTTGAGTTTTTAGGGTTCCGTACCCAAAGGGTAAAACGGGACCCTATTATTACTAAGACTTCGCTGTCCGTCCGTCCGTCTGTCCGTTTGTCTGTCACCAGGCTGTATCTCACGAACCGTGATAGCTAGACAGTTGAAATTTTCACAGATGATGTATTTCTGTTGCCGCTATAACAAAAAATACTAAAAACAGAATAAAATAAAGATTTAAATGGGACTCCCATACAACAAACGTGATTTTTGACCAAAGTTAAGCAACGTCGGGAGTGGTCAGTACTTGGATGGGTGACCGTTTTTTTTTTGCTTTTTTTTTTTTTTTTTTGCATTATGGTACGGAACCCTTCGTGCGCGAGTCCGACTCGCACTTGCCCGGTTTTTATATGATATTGGAGATAGTTTGAGGACCGAGTAAGGACATAAGATAGTTTTTATCAATCATATTATCATCATCACGTCACGCAGACGAATAAGTCATTTATTATGAATCATAATTTATGATAAACAGTTTATGTTCTGACCTTTCTGAAGTAGATTGTGTGTGCAATCTATTAGACGTTAGGGTTGATTTCCCTGGAGCCCTCAGCAGTGTTTCTTCTATGTATTAATCCCTTTCTACGGAATAATTAGCTGCTAAGTGGAAGGAAAAGAGTTAATTATTGCAAAGTGGATAAATAGCGCACTTAAAGCCTGAGATTGCTTACCTTCAGGTGATTCGTCTGCTCGTTTGCCTCCTATATCATAAGAACTGGCCAGGTGCGACCCGGACGCGGCGCCGAGGGTTTCGTAACTATTTTTTTTTACAGTTCATAGTTCTTGGTCAACGGGAAGTACTCTATCAATTTTGATTCCCTTGAGAGTGTCGAAATGTACGTTTTTTGCGATTTAACGGCCGTGTATCTTCTTTACGTACACTTAGAAGTTTGATATTTTCACAGCTCCAAGGGACCGGTAAAGTCCGTTTTTTTAGCATTAGAAAGAACTTCGCAGAAGTAAGCTTGTGGTTCCAAATCCGGCACTTTTAGTGGTAGGTAATCATTTGAAGTAAATTATACACGGTGTTTTTATTGAATTCCGTTAACTTCGGGGTATGGTTAAGTACGTTTTAGATAACTAAATGGCATAGTTAATTTTCAAAAAAAAATTTTTCTTTTCATTTTATTTTCCAAAAAAATTAAGTTTAAAAAGTAATTAAATGTAGCATATAGCGTTGTTGTAACGCTACGTCTTACGTAGGCGAACAACGCGCGAACGCGGCGCGGCGCGGCGCGGCGAAATCAATCCTTTGATGCCCATAGAAGTGTCCTACGTAAGCGATCTCGTTGCGAACGCGGTGCGGCGCGATTTGCACGCGAATGTCAGGCGGCGCGGCGCGGCGCGGCGGCGGCCGCTTTCGCCGCGCCGCGCCGCGCCGCGTTCGCGCGTTGTTCGCCTACGTAAGACGTAGCGTCACACAGGCATTACATTTAACTCAACCAAACAATCGAAATCTATAACATATCAATGTCATTTCGAACATTGATCGACTGAGATTGTACTTAAGTTTAGTAGCAAATGTATGAACTCATTCTAAACACTAATCAATATGTAAACCGGCCCTAAGTTAAGTGTACACGCTTGTAGAGGCACTATAGGAAAAAAATAAATTATTGATTATCTCCGAAATGGAGTTAATTAGAATATCGGTGTCTTTGAGAAAATTACTTGATTTAAGCTCAGGAATGCACCCTTGAAATTAACGGAAATCAAAAAAAACACGATGTATGTATTGAGCATGCTACATTAGATAATTCAATAATTATTAACAATGAAAGAGCCTGATAAAAACTGCACGCTTGCTTCTGTGGAGTTCTTTCTAATGCTAAAAATGAACGAACGAACGAACTATAGACCTGAGTATGTATATGGTTTAAATCTCAACTTGATACCTCCACGTGTTCTCGAGATATTCTCTTGACAGACAGACGGACGGACAACAAAGTGATCCTATAAGGGTTCCATTTTTCCTTTTGAGGTACGGCTCCCTAATGACTCTACACGATGGGCCAACGCCGGCCACTCCAAGGGACGCAGCCATGCGGTAGAATGTCCCTTGGAGTGGCCGGCGTTGGCCCATCGTGTAGAGGAGCCATAATAAGGTCTCACGTTCACCTCCGTATGTATATAGGTATCCCTACTTAACTGCGCTGGTGCAGGTAAAGTCGGGTCGATGGTCGGATGTTTTTATTACACATTCTGGGGTCGACGTACCCCTCCAGATATCTTCAGAGCCTTCAGTGAGATAGCATTTTCCTGCGCTAAAGTGTTTTTATACAGCGCAGGTACGGTTGAATTTAAATACAAACATATTTATAAGCCAAGGTTCAAAATAGTTATTTACGATACAATTAAGTGCGGAAAAGAGGAAATAAATATCAGAAAATACGTGCGCAAGTCGCGTCGATTTGAAACACTTCCTTCGTGTTTTAATTTATCGCCACTCGTTTCGAATACTCTATTCGCACGTGTATTGTACAACGTTTTACAGTACATAATTAGTTAATTACATAATATATGGCCCTTTAAACTATTGATATACGCACGAAAAGTGCTATTTTCCTCACTAGTGCGGGAAAAAAGGACCATTTGTACTGTAAACCACGTCTCTTACATATTGACAATAAGGTTGTGTAAATATCTTTTTGAAACATTTCAGACGATTCAGGACTGAATAAGGCAAAACGTTTGGCGAGCTGACGGATGGCTTCTCTACACGATGGGCCAACGCCGACCACTCCATGGACAGAGCCATGCGGTAGAATGAGATAGCAATATCACTTGCTCCCTCAAACGCATAAATGCGTCCCTTGGAGTGGCCGGCGTTGGCCCATCGTGTAGAGGAGCCATAACCTAACTAAAGAGGCCCCCAGCCAATAGCCTCGCCCCAAAGCGTGGAGCGCCAGGCTCAAGTAGCTCTCCACTTGAATAAACTAGTGCCAGTCTACTTGAACTTCGAGTAAAGATCACTCGAAGGGGAGACCGAGGTAAGTTGTAAAAGAGGAGAGTTGTGACATTGTCGATTTTTTGGAATCTAATAACGTAATAACTGTTAGTGAGCTCGCAACAGTGTGCGTTTGTTAGCTCGCAACTTGAACTAACAAACGCGCGCTATTGCGACCTAGTTTTTACTTAATAGATTCCAAAAAATCGACAATGTCACAACTCTCCCTCGCCTTGGTCTCCCCTATTAGATGAAGCATACGAGACAATATGTGGTCAGTGTTCTGTCTCTCCTCTCTCACTGCTTATTATGCCTCCTCTACACTATCGGCGATGATCGATATCATGGGCAAGATCATCGTGCAATCCACACTATAGCCTATAGTAGCAACCACCCGGCGATTCCCTTTGAAGTATGCCCAGAAACCGACACGACGATGACTGGCGGGGACTGCCGAATATGAATACTATTGTACTTGCCAGTAAGCGCTGGTGGCCTAGCGGTAAGAGCGTGCGACTTTCAATCCGGAGATCGCGGGTTCGAACTCCGGCTCGTACCAATGAGTTTTTCGGAAGTTATGTACGAAATATCATTTGATATTTACAAGTCGCTTTTCGGTGAAGGAAAACATCGTGAAGAAACCGGACTAATCCCATTAAGGCCTAGTTTACCCTCTAGGTTGGAAGGTCAGAAACGAAAAGGAACTAGTGCCTACGCCAATTCTTGGGATTAGTTGTCAAGCGGACTCCAGGCTCCCATGAGCCGTGGCATAATGCCGGGACAACGCGAGAAAGATGAAGATGGCTATTGTACTCGCCAGTCATCGTCTGTCATCGCCAATAGTGTAGGTAGAGGAGCCATTACACAATACATACACGCGACACAATTCCAATTATAAAACTCCCGTGAGACATTAAATACCCAACCCAATTTCGAAAAGGAAAAGTAGGTGTGATATTGATATAGTTTTTGTATTTTCGTTTTTACCTACGCAGCTCGAAGTGCTCGAACAATTATAATTTGTCAGACAAAAGGTGCAGCGGCTAATTAGAATGCTATGGATTGTTTTTTATGACATAGGAGGCAAACAAATTCTCCCGTTATCTACTCGAAGGTTAGCTGGAAAAGATCCCTTATAGGGATAATTTTGCCTTTGTACCTCTGTAATTTTTTTGTAAACCTGTGTTGTCCACAAGAAAGTAATTAATTAATTACTAAGCAATTGCCAGACGATCGCAATTACCGTCGCTCTGGCAACACCAGACGGGTTGCAAGCGCGTTGTCGGCCTTTAAGAAAGTACTCTGAGTGCACTCTTTCCTATTTAGGGTTTTCATAATGGCTCCTCTACACGATGGGCCAACGCCGGCCACTCCAAGGGACGCAGCCATGCGGTAGAATGAGATAGCAATATCACTTGCTCCCTCCAACGCATAAATGCGTCCCTTGGAGTGGCCGGCGTTGGCCCATCGTATAGAGGAGCCATAACGGTGGTATATGTGTAGTATCTATTGTCGGTAGTCTATGTACTTGAGTATAATATAGAGAACACTGCGAGAAGACAAACAGTTCCCTGTTACTGTTTGTTAAAGCGAGGAAACTGTCTAACTTGTAACTTGAGCTTAATTTATAACTATGTTAGCTACAGCTGCTTGATCGTTATACCGGGTGTCGCCTGTAAGACGAGCAAATAATTAAAACATGGATTGTACTCCTCAAACGGTGACACTTATGTTCAACAACTTTTTAATATTATGAAGTATTTAAACTCACTATTTTTCATACAAAATAAATATTATCTTCAATGGATGCCATCGCCACGCCATTTCATTGTGATTGACGTTGCTTGTCACGCCTTAAACATAACAGAATTCGCAACGCAATACATTGCGTCTTAGAATAAACTTTAGAGTGTATTAAAAATCAAACCACAAGTTATTTTTAAAAGTCGCTGAACAAATGTTAGTCAGTATGAGGAGTACAGCCTACAGTTAAAATTTTTGCTCATATTACAGGCCACACCCTGTATACCTAGTTAGGTATATTCGCAGTTGCGAAGGAGCAGGTGTAACAATTAAATACGTAGGTTTCTATGACAGCAGGGAACGACATCCAATCTTATGGAACAATTTTTAGAACAGGACCCCTATTCGACAAGCGACGTTTGACGTATCGTGTTGATCTCCCGTTGATGTGGGAAAAATCATAAGTTCTCGAATACGTACAATGTCAAAATTTGACATTAACAATCCACAGTTAGGGTGACAAGCAAACCAAACTGAACCGCCCTTAGTTTAGAGTTGAGTTTTGGTTGTAACAAATGATATTATCCACCGTTGATGGAATCAACACTCAGTATGCAATAAAATCAACTGTTGATTTGACGTGGATCCGAAATCTGACAGTTGCACATGTCGAATTTGGCCCCAGGTGCCTCTTTAAAGCTTTTTTAAGGGCCATATCGCGCCTCAGAAAGTTTCGCGCGGGCCACCGTCGGTTTTTGCGCCGGGGGAGGGTGCCTGGTTGCTGCTGTTATGGCTCCTCTACACGATGGGCCAACGCCGGCCACTCCAAGGGACGCATTTATGCGTTAGAGGGAGCAAGTGATATTGCTATCTCATTCTTAATGTAAAGTTCGTTACTCTTTAGATAGTTATTTCTTCTCTGATATTTTTCACTGTAGCTATAATATGGTGTTAATTAGTTTGTAATATTTCCGCTCAATTGTAAAACATGCTGTGTACACTTGTTTTGGATCTCGTGCTAGATTTAAGCCATAATGTGCAAATGTATTACCCATGATATTGTTCGATGTCTGTTTAGTGTACCTAATAAAGTAAAATAAAATAAAATTCTACCGCATAAAAAAAATGAAAAAAAAAATAAAGCGTTTATTCACAAGCTTATTTACATCTAGATACATTACATTCTTCTGCCAAACCACAGAGCGGCATAGAGCGGCGGCGGGAGAGCATGGCTGCGTCCCTTGGAGTGGCCGGCGTTGGCCCATCGTGTAGAGGAGCCATTAGGAACAGTTCCACTCTCAATGAATGCTGAACCCCTCGAGCCTGGCTCCCGCGGGCCGGACAGTGGGCACTCGCTTTGGGTGTTAGTCGGACGAGGAAGCTATCTAGTTTTCTCTGGAGTTAGATTTATGCTTTCTCTGTATCTGTATAATGCCACACGATAAATAAATTTATATGTCGCAGTAAGATAGATAAAGCCGTTATATAGTTATAACCCTAGGGATATAATTATATGTCGTAACATAGTTATACGAAAGCTATTCATTACTATCTTACTAGGAATATAACTATAATACGTCTTTAGTTTAGTGATATAGTTATATTACTAGATTAAGTTTAGTTAAATAATTGTAGGTACTTAGGAGTGCGGCGGTGCGGCGGAGGTATACTTATATCCCTGGGGATATAGTTATATGCCTTTTTTTACTTTAATAACTATATCACTAAACTAAAGACGTATTATAGTTATATTCCTAGTAAGATAGTAATGAATCGCTTTCGTTTAACTATGTTATGACATATAATTATATCCCTAGGGTTATAACTATATAACGGCTTTATCTATCTTACTGCCGACCGATCTTGACGACCGGTCTGGCCTAGTGGGTAGTGACCCTGCCTGCGAAGCCGATGGTCCTGGGTTCGAATCCCAGTAAGGGCATTTATTTGTATGATGATACAGATATTTGTTCCTGAGTCATGGGTGTTTTCTATGTATTTAAGTATTTGTATATTATATATATCGTTGTCTGAGTACCCACAACACAAGCCTTCTTGAGCTTACTGTGGGACTTAGTCAATCTGTGTAAGAATGTTCTATAATATTTATTTATTTATTTATTTATTATTTACTGCGACATATACATACAAACATGAACGCTGAAAACAATACACTCTTTTTTTTTTTTGGGCAGTCGTGTAATAAGGTGGGAGTAGAGCCCAAACCTATTAGGAATAACGACAAGTCTGACCCAAAAGTAGGACGCACCTATAGTCCGTTTTTTTTTAGCATTAGAAAGAACTTCGCAGAAGTAAGCTTATGGTTCCAAATCCGGCACTTTTAGCGGTAATAATTTCAAGTAAATTATATGTATTGACCATGCTACATTAGATAATTCAATAATTATTAACAATTAAAGAGCCTGATAAAAACTGCACGCTTGCTTCTGCGGAGTTCTTTCTAATGCTAAAAAAAACGAACTATAAGTAGCAGGTGATAAAATTCCCAAAATCCTAATTTCATAAGTGTTCTCGTAAAGACCTTAAATCCGCAACAATTTGGAGTTTCCCCCATAAAAGGGACCCTCCTCCATTTTCGTTAATGATTTTAGTTATGTCTAAGGCTCGTTTAATATTTAATGGGGGATAAATTTCCACTTAGCCTAAATACCGAACGTGCATAACTGAAATGTTTTGATTAGGGGTCATCCATTAATTACGTCACACGAATTTCTAGGTTTTTTGACCCCTCCCCCCTCCTTGTCACACTTGGTCACATTTGGCAAACCCCTCCCCCTAGTGTGACGTCACATTTTTTCTACGAAGTCGCCAAATCGAATTAAGTAAGTACCTAAGTATTATTAATATTTTATCAAATTATTTTTGACGATATAAATATTAGTAATTTTATAACCCAAAACTGCTTAGGAAAGAAAATTAAACGAATAAAAACGATAATCGTCGAAATAAATTTTCGATTACTGATGAAGTTAAAGTGACGTCACAAAGTTTGTGTCTCCCCCCTCCCCCATGTCACAATATGTCACATTTTCTTGACCCCCTCCCTCCCCCTAAACGTGTGACGTAATTAATGGATGACCCCTTATACCACCGCCCACACTGTACTGTACATCGGTGGACCTTATGCCTCTTGTAATAAGGTCCATCTATGTTCAGTTAGGAGTGCTACTGTTTGCACAGACTGAGCCCTGTTACGAGCAAAATAATATATAATCGGGGGATTGTTGTGCGAATCTTTAAACAATGAAAACCGGACAAGTGCGAGTCGGACTCGCCTACCGAGGGTTCCGTACTTTTTAGTATTTGTAAGCGGCAATAGAAATACATCATCTGTGAAGATTTCAACTGTCTAGCTAATATCACGGTTCATGAGATACAGCCTGGAGAATGACAGACAGACAGCGGAGTCTTAGTAATAGGGTCCCGTTTTTAACATTTGGGTACGGAACCCTAAATGCCACGACGACGAGCCTAGTTCACCTGATAGCGTACAAAAAATTAGATAATCTTCCTTTCATACTAATGCGAAATAGATTTACATATCTTACATACGAATACATATAATGACATACCTAGACTTTATTTTTGTACCCCATGGATTTTGGAAAAAAATTTGCACTATGGAAAATTTTGTTAAAATTTTGTTATAATTAGTACCTAAATTAAATTACAACAAAATTTTCATCATCATCATCAAGTATCGATGGTATAATATGATGATGAAAATATAAACTTACGTTATTAAACTATCTTACGGTTCAACTTCAGTCACTCACGCGATATATTTCGGAGAACCGAGGTCAACTTTGTATTTTTTTCCAGCTATTTTTAAATCTATTAATTTATAAGATCCATTTCTTTTGCAGATTCCTTCGAAGATGTCACGTTGATTCTGCCAATCTGATTTGAACTCTACGCGATGACGAAAAGGTTCGAATTCAACTGGCAGATCCCGGTGCCCGAGCCGCTACTGCAGGTAACAATTTTTTTTTTAATTCAGATGGCAATTCTTATTCAGATTAATTTGAATACATTGATGTTGATGGTAATATGAAGCCCATTTCATTATTTATAAATGTTGTTTTTTTTAAGACGAAACAGGAGCTGAGTTTTAGATATTTTAGGTAAATATACCCGTCTCGCTAACGGAAGCGGCTCCTAAAACTAGTGCGATAAGGACAAGGCGAAAAATCCTGCGTAAAAATCTCAAAAATCGAGGTTCCATACTCGACTGTTTCCTCATCCAAAACTTAACCAATCGTAACCAAATTTGGAAATCTAAATCATTATGAAATTATCTATGTCGGAGCGTTTTGCTTTTTTGGCTAATTGATTTCAGTTTTGTTTGAATATTACGCCTCTCTTTGCGGCATAGTTAATGAGGCCATTTTGGCCATTTTTGAAGGGCTCTAGCGCCTTAAAAAACAATTATATCAAAAAAGGCAAAACGGACCGACACAGATATTGATAATATTAATCTGCGTTGAAAAAATCATTGCTCTAGCATCTAAATCCACGGAGGAAACAGTCGAGTACGTTTGTATAGAGAAATGACCACTCCTGTTGGCTCTTAAAATTTGGTGGACAGAGTTCCCTGATCTGTCCAATATACAAACTTACGCATGACATTTTCGTAACGCAAAGCAAAACTTCTTAATTTTTTTGTTAGTACTGATCAAGATTTGGTATTTATTTCGTCGATTCTTGAAACCTAACGATATAAAAAGCATTCAAAAAAAATTCACAAAATTGTCAATAAATAAAGATTCGAATCACAAGGCTTCAATGGTAATTTTCTGTCGACTAAAAATGTAATAAACTTAATCTGGGGGCACGGTAGTGCCCCCGCCAAGTCGAACAAAACAAAGAGGCACGGCCGTACCATCCTTTTCTCGAAGCGATTCAGGCCATTTTCTGAAGCTAGAACCCTGAATTTTCAGTTACATAATAGGGCTTAACATGCTTTATGTAGATGTATTACAAATTAAAGATATCTTATTGATACTGTTTTAACACCCCCTGGCACTGATTAAAATAACCGACTTGGTTTCACTTTACGTCTCAAAACTTTTTTGTAGTAGAAGCGTTGCAAGACTTGCACCTTTTTACATGTAATGTTTTTGATGGGATAGATAGGTATAAATCGGATTTCTTAATTACCCACAGATTACCAGTTCGCCGGACGATATCAGCCTGTCAGTTATTCGCCACTGCTACCTTTTGCGAGTAACTGACAGGCGAATATCGTCCGGCCATAGTCTAATAAAACATGGTCTTCTCTTCCCAGAGTGACACAAGCCTACGTCACAATAACATGGCCGCTATATATAGCGTTATCGCATATTATAATACATATCGCACCTTTAGAATTATACTGACCTAATTGAAAAATGCAAAATTTTGGGAAACGTTAAATAAAGATTGATGGGTTCATAAATTCCATCGAAAAATAGAGATTACCAAGCTTTGATAGTGAAATAGTTATTACAAATTGTCTTTAATTAAACTCTTCTTATTTCTTAACACGCTTTTACACGTAAACACGTAAAATAAATGTATTAATTATTTTATTTTAATTTTTTTATAATGTGCGTCAATTTTAGGTCTCTTTACGACTGAAATCATATTTTTTTTAATGAACTATTTTTGAATAGGTCTTAATATTGCTGAACAATAACACATTCAAAACGTATCATATCAAGTTAAGTCAATATAATAGTAAACTTACAAATGTTTTAAGGGACGCTTTCTATTTTTAATGAAACATAACAATAGTCGAACATGATTTACTTTTAATCAAAAAGATGGTTTCATCTTAAACAACAATCATAACAAACAAATCAAATATCCTTTTAGAAATATAACGGGTTTGGCCTGTAATATGAGCAAAAATTAAACTGTAGGCTGTACTCCTCATACGGACCAAAATTTGTTCAGCGACTTTTAAAATTACCTTTGGTTTGATTTATAATACACTTTAAAGTTTATTCTAAGACGCAATGTATTGCGAATTTTTTAAATGTTAAAGGCGTGACAAGCCACGTGAATCACAATGATTTGGCGTGGCGATGGCGTCCATTGAAGATAATATTTATTTTGTATGAAAAATAGGGAGTCTAAATACTTTAAACTAATTTTAACAATATGCTCCTCTCGTGCTCCTCTCCATTCTGATAGATGTTCTGTAGGACTACTAAAATATATTATTATAAATTTAGAAAAATACCTACTTAATCACTTTTCTAGTACCTATTGAGATCACATAACTACTTAATATGTTCACACTTTAAACAAAAGATTATCATCTTAAACAACAACTGTTAACAAATAAATCTTATATAATACTAATACTTACTTCAAAAAATATTTAAACATAAAAACAAATATACTCTACTAAAGAGATCACATAATAGGCACCGTAGTTATGTTTATGCTCATTGTTATTGTTTCTTATTAATAAATGTCAATATAATCATAAACTTTGGGAAATCTTTTGCATTAGAGAATAGAACTATAAAAATCTGCAAAATAACTAGGAATCAAGTTATGAATGTAATTATAACCCAGTCTTCTCTCAATCTTTCAAATTTGAAAATCAATGTCAAATAAGGTCTGTCCATTGGTGTCATTTATATTCTCAGAACATATGAGTATACACTCACAAACACCTTTGATGGAACGAGCAAGGACTTCTTTTTTAGTTATAGACGAGACGTAAGATTTTCCTGAATTTGTCAATCTTTTTGTGACATTTTGTTTCTATTTTGATGGGTTTCTGGTACGTTTTCTGTATCTTCTATTTTGATGGGTTTCTGGTACGTTTTCTGTATCTTCTGGCTACTTCTGGAACAGACTCACCGTTGTCTCTGGATGCCCTGGAAGTTGGCCTGGAAGGAGCCGAAGAACTAGAACTGGGGCTAGAATCAGATTTACGTACGATACATGTTCGCTACAAATAGATTTATCGAGTAAGTCGGGTCTGAGTCACTTAAGTCAACATCGCTTTCATCGGAAATTAGAGGTGATTGATGATAATTCTTTGTAATGTACAGGACAAATTATAAGCAGTAGACCTCTACTGCTTATAATTTGTCCTATGCATTTAGATGTTGAAGGCCCATCTATGGTGGAATATACGTTTGAATTACTCATGCAAGCAGAGCTGCTCGATGTGGAAGATGTAGATGATGACCTACGTGAAGAAGAGGAGGAACTATCAGATGATGAACTGCTAGATACAGATAGAACCCCTTGTGGATTGTGGCGTATTATTTCGTACATCATCCTGCTGAGATGATGATAACTCTGATTCATTCGGTTTCTGAGCAATATCCTCGATTTTGTTTTGAACGTTTATCTGGAAACACAGATAACAAGATTAATATCTGCTAAATTCTCGCCAGGGAATGACATATAAAATATATCTATTAATAACCGAATAATATAATATATCGTAAATTTATAAACTCACCTCAATATTATTGCTAGCAAGAAACGTCTTTGGGTCAATGTATGGACTGGATTTTTCAGGAGAGCGGTCTATTATTGAACAGTAACTTGACGAGTTGTTTTCTTTGTCAGGATTATTTCGAAACACAAATACTTATTATATTAAAGTATTATTAAACACTGAAAGAACTTCTAAAATTATAGTGCTTAATTAAAGCTCTCTAATATTCCTTTTTTTAACAATTTTATGAATAGTTAAAAAATAATTATTTACTTCCTTGCCCGTATTATCCGCCAACGATAGTCTTACATCATTAGCAGTGTTCTGAAAAATAAGTAATAGGTATTATAGTACCTAACTATAATACCTGTAACTATAATACCTGAAACAACTGTTGTTGTAATAAGCATTAAATATATATCATTTTTGTAAACCAAATACTTATAATTTTAATATCAGACACTTTGATTTTTTCAAACTTTTGCAGTCCTCGTTGTGTAGTAAATTACTGTTTACTGCTGACATTGTTATCCTGAAAAAAAAAACTATCATCAGACTAAGTGTAAGTAGATAATTCGTATAAGTTATGTAAATAATAATATACAGTCTCACCTGGCTTCTACTTTTTTTCAGTTTATCTAAAATAGAATCCGCCCTTTTTCATTTTCTATACTTATGTTTATATGGGAAGCTCAATTCTTTTGATTTTAGATACCTAGAATGTTAATTAAAATATTTACAGCATTTAATTTGTCATTTGTATGTAACAATAAAGTTGTAACTTCTAGTATAATAAATAATTAAATAAATAATAAATAAATAATAAATTTTAACTGGTTTTATAAAAAGTCCCATTTATAAATTAAATAACAAATATTGGCAATTACACAGACACATGACTTAAATGGTCACTAAGTATATGCTCATTTTTATTATAAAAAAGACGGTATCCTGGATAACACTCTAAATAAATATTATTCGTTATTATAATATAAACCCATTTATGATTGGGGCGTCTAAATCGAACTGTTTTTAATCAAAGACTGACTTAAAGCTAAACAAGTCATATGGTAACAAAGCAATTTTGGTATGAAATTAACTTAATATGAATTCAGTCTTTATTGTATTAAAAATAAAAATGTCTACTTACCTTATTTTTGTTACTAAACCGACTCAAATCTATTTGCGTCGCCACAAAACCGAACACGTAACGACCTGCTCAGAACACTCGCGACATATCACTGCTTGCGTCTCGCTCAAACCGAACATGACGCGAAGTTAAAGGGAGGGGAAAAAAGACCGAAGTCTTAGTTTATCCCTTTCTACGTAGTATTGGGCCACTTTTGTATTAAGGTTCGATGAGGTTCATCATTTTAAGACTTTTTATAAGTGAAACTCAAAATCCGTAAATTTTGGATAAGGTCAGTATAATTCTAAAGGTGCGATATAGCGCTGTCGCATGATGACGTAGGCTTGTGTCAGTCACGTGACCACGAAAAGACGGGAAGAGAGTACCAGGCGGAGTATATTATTATACCATGTCGTCCGGCGAACTGACTGGTAATCTATGGGCCCCTTTATGAAGAAATCCTTTCATGATGAAGAAACCTTGACTTAATTCAATACTCGATCAACTTTATTTTTAATATCCCTGTAAATTAAAAACCTTCGGCCAATTTTCCTCGACTTGAAGTGCTGTCAAACGCACAGCTGATGACCCTAGAACGTTTATAACGTGATTTCGATTGCTTAGCTTTTTAATTTTCGCCAATCGACCTTGTGAAATGGATCAAGGTTGGCACAATTTCATTTCTTGAAATGTAATCAAAGTTGGTATTTATTGCCAAGGTTTTTTGTTTCCTTTTTGATAAGATATTGAAGGACAAAATAAGTATTTAAGTTAGCAGTGAGCATGACATAATTAAATCACTAAAATAAGCAATTGTATAGTTAGTGCTTATACAGATGTCCTTAGCCATTGGACATGCCCTAAAATCCCACGTAGGGTTTGTACATCGGCTTTGTCCAATAGCTAGAGACACCCTGTATACAATGTCCTAATTTAACTTAATAACGTAATCTATAGCGATAATATCTGCTTGAGCTTTGCTCAGAAAACATATATGTAAATAAAAAACAAAAGATGCGCGTTTTACCAGAGATAAGACTTGAGATCTATAAGACGAAGATCACTTTTTCGCCCCTGAAAACCCCCATAAGTATAGCAAATTTAATCGAAATCATTAGAGCCGTTTCCGAGATCACCGAAATAAATAAATAAATATATATATACAAGAATTGCTCGTGTAAAGCTATTTTTCTCAAAAATGGACGGCAAAGTCGACTTTGCCGTCTAAAAAATAGATCGCGAAGCGCGTAGTTTATGGTCAGTCAAAAATTAAAAAGTTAAAAACATTGCAGTCTCGATTTTGGGACTGCAATGTTGCATACAAATTCCATTATTTGTCGAATTCCAAATTTTTTAAAAGTTGAAATGACCATATCAAATGAAGGCACAGGCCCATTAAACAGCCAAACAGATGATTAGTACCGCGACTATTTAGATGTCTCAAATAGGTTGGCGTATTTTCGGCAGAAAAATACACTTCTATTTTTTTATTAAAAAAAATAAAAAGGCGGCAAGGACTTTTTTCTGTCAAAATATATATGTAAGAACGTTGCTTTTGTAAAATATTTCTATGATATTTATATTTCTTGCACCATTTTTGAGAAAAGCACTATATATGACTCGGCTGGAAGGCTACTTGCTGGCTTCGGATTCAATTAAACGGACTCCCAAGGTCGTCCGTTTAAAACGAATCCTCAGCCTGCAAGTAGCTACTTCCGAGCCTCGACAATAATGTACTATAAGATAAACAAACAATACAGCGCGTGCGCTAAAAGTGATTTATGGTAACATTCCATTTCTAACCGCAGCTGCACTACCGGTACTGAACGCGTCGCTGTCATTGTCTATTTCCATAGTAAAATGAACAGTAATGCAGCTGTCGTTGGAAATGGTCTGTCACCTTTATTGCAATGTAATAAGATAGCGCCGCCGCTCTATCTGTCAATTTTCTTGTTAAGCTGAGTAACGTAATGAACGTCATAATCGCGGCATTAATGCGCGGCGAACGTCACTCATTTTATAAAGGAAATTGACAGATACGGCGGCGGCATCAACGACAACTGGACGCCAGCCTTTTAAGCCAAGTCACTGAATAAATAATAGTACTATATAGGTACAGAAGATTCACTCCCTAACAAAACGCGTCTGTTACGATCAGGCCGCGTAGCCAAGATGCCGATCGCTTACGCTCCGTAGCGATCGAAACGCAACTGTCACTGTCGCACTAATATGGAAGTGTGATAGAGAGACATAATGGTTTTCGTTGTCGAAGCGATAGCGATTGTAACCTCGGCTAGGCCGGCAGGACAGATATGGCCGCTAAGTGGCGACATCACCGCCACGCGCGGCTTATGGCTATTAGCCACCAAAATTGGTGTGCAACGGATGTACTTGTTGTAAAGCGACGAAATCGCGGAGTGAGCTACGCCTAGCCAATTGTCATAGAAGAAGGGGCAAGCTATGATGGCGCCATCTATGCAAACCTTTGATAATTGCCAAATGAAACCTTAAGTCTCGAACTCGACATTCAGAGCTGGACGTATCAGAGCGGCTACCGCGAAAACCGAAATTCGCAAATTCGCAAGGCGTAATTAGAGTGACAGAGAAAAATCCCCGGTTATAGCCCAGATCGGAAGCAACCCTGATCTTTATCTTACGTGTCAATGTACTCTACGATCGTCATATGTTTGGCAACCAATCAACACAACACAAGTCACTTTTGTTATTTAAATGTTATTCAAGTTTAACTTTTATCTCTATAGCAGTAAGGTTGTTTTTGAAATAGCCTTGGCAAGTGAGATACGAGTTTTTTAAAGGAACTTTTATGGTGAACTGTTGGTTAACATTATTTCTATTATATCGCCCTCGAAGTAATAAAATGCTACAAATACATTAGTACTTTAAAAATAAATGTGTTCTATGAAAATATTTGCTTTCAAGTACCTACAGCTTGGCAAATAACAGTAGAAATTAAAAAGTGGCAACACTGTAGTGTCGTCCCGTTTTCTTATATGAATTGGTTTGAAAGGGACGACACTACAGTGTTGCCCCTTTTTAATTTCTACTTCATTTTTGTATTAGGTGGTTTCTAGTTCCATACGCATAAAGCTAATATGCAAAAATACAGGATAGTCCAAAATACGTCGACAAATCCTTTTTAATTAGGAATATTTTTCTTATTTACGCGAGGCAAAAACCACCGTGTAGTAAATAGGGCCAATTATGTACAACAACGCCGATGTTATAGGAAGCGCTGGTGGCCTGGCGGTAAGAGCGTGCGACTTGCAATCCGGAGGTCGCGGGTTCAAACCCTGGCTCGTACCAATGAGTTTTTCGGAACTTAGGTACGAAATATCATTTGATATTTACTAATCGCTTTTCGGTGAAGGAAAACATCGTGAGGAAACCGGACTAATCCCAATAAGGCCTAGTTTCCCCTCTGGGTTGGAAGGTCAGATGGCAGTCGCTTTCGTAAAAACTAGCGCCTACGTCAAATCATGGGATTAGTTGTCAAGCGGACCCCAGGCTCCTATGTGAGCCGTGGCAAAATGCCGGGATAACGCGAGGAAGAAGAAGAAGAAGAACGCCGATGTTATTTAAAATGCATTTGTATACGCAAACAAAACAAGCATATTTATAGCCATTTTGCATTTCAGCAGGTCGTTGGCAGAGACACGCGTTTGTTATTGTCATTGTCACTGCATTGTCCAGTTGTCCACCCACTGGCTAAACCGATTTAAATATTATCTAGAATTCTACACTATTTCGATTTTTTAGATCAGTCTGAAAATGAATAACCTACATTGTTTTTATAGTTCGTTTTTTTTAGCATTAGAAAGAACTTCGCAGAAGTAAGCTTGTGGTTCCAAATCCGGCACTTTTAGCGGTAATAATTTGTAGTAAATTATGTGTATTGACCGTGCTACATTAGATAATTCAATAATTATTAACAATTAAAGAGCCTGATAAAAATTGTACGCTTACTTCTGTGGAGTTCTTTTTAATGCTAAAAAAAACGAACTATAGGGTTCCGTACCCATAGGGTAAAACGGGACCCTATTACTAAGACTTCGCTGTCCGTCCGTCCGTCCGTCCATCTGTCCGCCTGTCTGTCACCAGGCTGTATCTCACGAACCGTGATAGCTAGACAGTTGAAATTTTCACAGATGATGTATTTCTGTTGCCGCTATAACAACAAATACTAAAAACAAAATAAAATAAAGATTTAAGTGGGGCTCCCATACAGCAAATGTGATTTTTGACCAAAGTTAAGCAACGTCGGGCGTGGTCAGTACTTGGATGGGTGACCGTTTTCTTTTTGCATTTTTTTCCGTTTTTTTTTTGCTTTATGGTACGGAACCCTTCGTGCGCGAGTCCAACTCGCACTTCCCGGTTTTTTGCTTTTTGTTTTGTAAACGCTGCAGATATCTTTTTGGGTTCCGTACCAAAACGGTAAAAACGGGAACGGGACCCTATTACTAAGACTCCGCTGTCCGTCTGTCTGTCTGTCACCAGGCTGTATCTCATGAGCCGTGGTAGCTAGGCAGTTGAAATTTTCACAGATGATGTATTTCTGTTGCCGCTAGATATAACAACAAAATGATTACTAGGTAAAAACAGAATATTAGAAATATTTGAGTGGGGCTCCCATGCAATAAACGTGATTTATTTGTAAATACAGTATTAATGCATAAAATTTATACTTCATCGTATTGTCACGGAAGCGTACGAACGTGTCTTGCTATTTCAATCAGTCTCGGTACAATAAGTACCTACTGAGTTTGATAGAAGTAGCATGACAACAACGAACGTTTCCGAAAAAATACGATGGAAAACAACTATGCACTAGTTCTGTATTTACAATTGACATTGAGACAGATGATGATGATGGGCTTAACGCCAGAACTGGCTTAGAATCGCCATGACTGGCGCAAATGTACTAGGAGGGCTGACCTCGAATAGGGAAAAAGCCAGGGGATTCTGGGTATTGGATTGGATTGGATTGAGACAGATGATCACCATTTTTTTGACGGAGTGGGAATAAGGATTGGGAATGCAGTTACGGATTATCCCTCTCGTGGCGAGAGGGGGGGGGGGGGGGAGAATTTGGCCCTACCCACTAAACCCACTCCGGCGTTTCACCCTCTTTGGCGTTCCTGAGGACGCACTGGGTCCGTAAACATAGTGACAGATGACCTGCGATGGCGATGCTATCTGGGTTGCACCTAATCGCAATGCAATCGGATGGAAATGTACACCTGAGTGCACACGATGTGCATAGCTGTCTGTTCAGCTTTGCAAACACTAATAATGGTACTCAATTAATGCTTTGATATTTTATGATTCTTGATTTACTATGTCTTTTGATGGGCAAAAACCTCTCTGCTACCTGCGGACAATTTTGGCTCATGTTGACCTGTCGGGTTGTTCCCACTAAAATACATGAGAATGACCTATATGTAAATGTGACATCTGTCTTAGAAGACTTATTCTATTCTATATAGCCAGAGTTTATGTTGGTACATATACGAACTCAATGGTATATTAGGCACACGCCAACATCATTCACAGTTCCAACAGGCGGCACCGTCGTCGAAACCAAGCCACCAGGTGGCGTGTGCCTCGGATGCACATGCTGGTGGCGCGTATAATGGCTCCTCTACACGATGGGCCAGCGCCGGCCACTGCAGCCATGCGGTAGAATGAGATAGCAATATCATTTATTGTAAACTACGTGTATGTGAGGTGTGCAATAAAGAGTATTGTATTGTATTGTATCACTCGCTCCCTCTAACGCGTAAATGCGTCCCTTGGAGTGGCCGGCGCTGGCCCATCGTGTAGAGGAGCCATAACGGCGATACTGATCCTGCATGCAAAAGCCACAAAATGCTGTAAATCTCAAGTCGTACACATTGCTCAATACAGCTAACGATTATTTTGAGACCGATTGAGATATGAAGTGGATTGCAAATGGCCGTCTATATCCGTATGATGTATGATTGATTTAACACGGAAATTGGGACGTGCAATCGGTGCAATACAAGTGTTTGGAGTTGAGTGGGATTTTCCGTAACACACATTATCGTACGATAATTATACATCTAAAACCTTTAAACGAGCAACTCTTGTTTATTTATATATTTCGGGGATCTGGGCAACCGATTTCGATTAAATTGCTACATGGGGGTTTTCGGCGGCGATAAATCGATCTATAGTTCGTTTTTTTTAGCATTAGAAAGAACTCCACAGAAGCAAGCGTGCAGTTTTTATCAGGCTCTTTAATTGTTAATAATTATTGAATTATCTAATGTAGCATGGTCAATACATATAATTTACTTCAAATTATTACCGCTAAAAGTGCCGAATTTGGAACTACAAGCTTACTTCTGCGAAGTTCTTTCTAATGCTAAAAAAAACGGACTATAGCTCTCGGAGTAATTAACAATGGAGCCGCCATTAACAGGCGTTCCCCTTTGTCGAAAATAGGCGGCCAATGGTCAACCACATGTCAACCATATGTATGGACTGACGTTTGTCTGACATGACGTACCTATACATTTGATAATGTGCCCCTCCCCCGCAAAAAACTGCAGACTATTTTGTACCGAAAATTTTAGACATGGCGTCTCCGTTGGTTATATCCTCTAAGATCTAGCTAGGTCTTATCTCTAGGAAAACGCGCATTTTTGAGTTTTTATATGTTTTCCGAGCAAAGCTCGGTCTCCCGCAGATATTGTAAGATAATTTGAGCTCCGGTACGATATACGATCCATTGAGCATTATCGTACGCAAAAGTACGTATACAGGGTGAAACATCTCAAAGACCGAGCTGAATAGTTAGTGTTATCTAAGTGATCTACAAACGAGATTAAAAACTCAAACAAAATCATCATAATGAAATATTTTTATATCACTGACAACCCTAGAAAGTTATTTACATTTTAAAGATAAAGATAAAAAATAGTTTATTCAAGTAGGCATATTACAATGCGCTTATGAACGTCAAATAAACCTTTACCGGCTCCAACCGTACACCTCTGCCCCGAGAAGATTTAAATCCCCCCTCAATTGGAGGTATTAAATTGACACATGTCACGTCGTTCAATAGGATCTACTTGCTAGGGTTGAAACATACAGATTTTTGCACTATTGTTTAACAGACTGTATCTCAAAAACCGGCCAAATAACTATCCGGCCGGATACCGGATAGTAACATTGCTTGATTTCGGAGTAAACAAAATTGGATTTAAAAAGCAGTCACGGTCATAATCGTACTCGTTATATATTTTAAAACAATTTAATCATTCCACACTTTCCACAGCAGTCATTTCGAACCTAGAAATGAGTCCGCGGGAACTCAAATGCTAATTTTGATATGACTTAAATATTCTTAATAATTCATCACTAGTAAAGTGAAACATAAATATTTAGCACACAAGTGATCCAATAATCTTAATGGAAGCAATTTGTTTACAGGCTAAGTGCTTTGTAAATATGTGCATAATACTTACGCAAATAATCTCGGTACAAAAATAGTCTTCCTACTTATGTATTAAAGACGTCGACAATTCCCGTTGGCAGGGAGGTTTTGGGATTATACCGAGCATCAACTTTTACAAAAAGACCAACCCCGAATTAGAATAAAAAAAATTGTCTGTTTCATATCCATTTTGGCTGGTCCATTTTCTCTGGAACGGTAAATTTTTTTCGCTCAGTATAATCCCAAAACCTTGGGCTCTCTCTCTGACAACGGGAATGCACTTATTTTATGGCCACCGTGTATAAACTATAAAGTGAGCCGATCTTGTTGGCTCATTTTCACTTTATATTTCCTCAACCATATAATACCTAGGACTTTTAACTTTTTATTATGAAGACATGCTCAACAGACAGTTAAACACATTGTCATTCGTTTTGCAACGTTTAATGGCAGAATAACGACTGTTTTAGAGTCCTGGCTGCCATAAAATACTTCAATGCACCATTTTAGGACCAATGGCAGTATCTGAAGTTTAATCTTACATGGAAATGGTTTTTATACACTTTTATGTACTCTTTGAAAAACAAGGGAATCTACTAAATCTACTCAATTCGTAACATCGTAAAGATTTTTATTGCGAGACGTACACGACGTGCAGCTATGTGCTCTGAAGTATGGACGCAAAGCACAAAGAATTGCGTACATTGACCATAGACTTAAATATTCTCCTGTCCGTGTCGTAATCTAGATACCGACATGCCTTAATTGAGCCACCGTGCACTGACAAACATGCCCACGTTGGCCTGACCTGGCCTGAGCAAAGTAGATTTGCATAAAGTAGTCTATCCTTAAACTGTCACTGTTACTGTCTGGCGCGAAGTGGCACAGAATAGGGCAGAGTGGCGCTCTCTTGTGTCAGAGGCCAAGATCCTTTTTGGGTCACTGAGCCAGTGATGTATGTATGTAGTCTATCCTTAAACAAATCATCAGGTCCGCCTTAACAACACGTAGGTGTTGTAGGTAATGACTCCTCTACACGATGGGCCATCATACTGACCCACTAAGATGGGCGAGCGTGTATAGAGAGGGTAGAGGTGTCGGATGGCTTATGACGCTGCGGGATGGCGATGGGATGGCTGCGGTGTCGGTCGTCCGGACATCAAATGTAGTGGGCCAGCGATGGTGCATACGCATCTACACGTGGGCCCATTCCATAGTGCGTGCTCTCAACCATGGCATGGCCATCTCGCTGGTCCAGTGCTGGGCAATCGTCAAAGCCAAGCACAATACTAGCCCTAGCCTATATTAGTATTTTGAAGCCATAGAGATTTGGTCGCGCTAACCCGCTGTCTAAATGAGAATTATATCAATGGCCGTTCCATTCAGCAAGAATGGCGATGAGATACACTTCAGATAATCTGTGGCTCTGATTCACGCGATAAGCATTGCCTATTTATAGACTCGTGAATCGCATCAATGAAATCCGATTTAAATTCCTGTCAATGGCAGCTTGACGTAAACATAGTTTTGTGGTTAAATATAGACGTAAACACAAATAACAATGAACACAATGTATTTGTTTATCGGTAATGTGTTTTGTGCATTGAAGGCCTGTGCACGCCGAATGAGTGTACGTTATATAGGTACGTGCACTGCACTGCATACGTGCACGTGCATATAATGTGCACAAAAAATGTAGAATAGCTAATTTCTCATGAAAGCTTCCAGATATTAGCAGGTTTTTTAGGGTTCCGTACCCAAAGGGTAAAAACGGCACTGTATTACTAAGACTCCACTGTCCGTCTGTCTGTCACCAGGCTGTATCTCATGAACCGTGATAGCTAGATAGTTGAAATTTTCACAGATGATGTATTTCTGTTGCCGTTATAACAAAAAATATTTGTTGTATTCATCATCTATCACGGTTCATGAGATACAGCCAGGTGACAGACAGACAGACGGACAGCGGAGTCCGACTCGCACTTGTCCGGTTTTTGCGAATGCTCTGCAATTTGCACATAGCTACATCAAACACTTATGTGTCTATTGTTACAGTTCACTTATGTGTGTAATTGTACTAATTGTGTATTACTACAAGTAGTGTAGTAAATAAAGGTAGTGGACCCCGCAGTAATTCCTCAGCCAGAAAAAACTTTACAGTATGATAAAGTATCAATAAATAAAAAGTATTGTATAAATTTCCAAAGAATAATAATAATAAAATTAAAGTAAATACCTAAAGTCTTAAATTACTGAAAAATGCTCCGTTCAAACTTTCTTCACCAGACATATTCATGTAACGTATTGCAACAATATATGAAATATCAAAAAAAATATCCCAGCAGAAATACCAGTATAATAAAATATAATTTTTTGGCGTGTTTTGGACCGGAAAATTGCTCAGTCTAACTTTTTCACTGGAATGCCATTTTATTGCTGTTTTATACATACAAAATGAAAATCTAAAAATTTTCCACTCTCAGTTTTTAACAGTTCTATAATACATACAATACATTTGGGTACGCATTATTTTTGGATTTTTTTTTTACCCACTGCGCCAAATTATATTCTAAGATAATATAAGAAGAAGAAAATGAAAGAGCAATTTTCCGATGAAAATGAGAGTCAAATAAAATTAAGGTAAAAAAGTTTTAAGTTAAACGGTTTTATTTTAATCAGATGTGTACCAAAAACTAGAAAATAAAAATGATTATACTAATCGGAGTTCTACATATATATGTACTACCTATGTTTCTTTTCTGGGCAGTATTCATGCAAGACGTGTAGCAAAATGTAGTTTTCTCGAGTCTGATTCTAAACGCCACTTTTCGACACTATGTCAGTGGATTAAGTATTAATCGGATTTTTTTCTCAGACTAAAATAAAAACGTGGGGCGTTAGTATTTAAAAATGTTGAGTAAGATCTAGGTATAAAAGTAAAAATATACAATGAAATGTGGACCTTTCTGTGCTAGGTATGACGTAGAAAAAGGTAAAATTGTGTTATAATGATTTCTAGTTATGTTTACTAATATTTATTTTCCAAATATATGAATGTATTATATTTCCCAACGTATTTTTATTCCAACGCCCCACGTTTTGTGCTCGAACAGAGAACAATGGTTCAAGTGTCTTAATTGCGAAGGGCGAAGGCCGAGCTTCGCGTAGGGCCGAAGGCCCGTAGCGTCCGGCACGTTAGTGCTCGAACAGAGAACAATGGTTCAAGTGTCTTAATTGCGAAGGCCGAAGGCCGAGCTCCGCGTATGGCCGAAGGCCCGAAGCGTCCGGCAGGTTAGTGCTCGAACAGAGAACATTGGTTCAAGTGTCTTAATTGCGAAGGCCGAAGGCCGAGCTCCGCGTAGGGCCGTAGGCCCGAAGCGCCCGGCAGGTTAGTGCTCGAACGGAGAACAATGGTTCAAGTGTCTTAATTGCGAAGGCCGAAGCGCCCAGCAGGTTAGTGCTCGAACAGAGAACAATGGTTCGAGTGTCTTGATTGCGAAGGCCGAAGGCCGAGCTCCGCGTAGGGCCGTAGGCCCGAAGCGCCCGGCAGGTTAGTGCTCGAACGGAGAACAATGGTTCAAGTGTCTTGAGTGCGAAGGCCGAAGGCCGAGCTCCGCGTAGGGCCGAAGGCTCGAAGCGTCCGGCAGGTTAGTGCTCGAACAGAGAACAATGGCTAAGTGTTTTAATTGCGAAGGCCGAAGGCCGAGCTCGGCGTAGGGCCGTAGGCCCGAAGCTCCCGGCAGGTTAGTGCTCGAACAGAGAACATTGGTTCAAGTGTCTTAATTGCGAAGGCCGAAGGCCGAGCTCCGCGTAGGGCCGTAGGCCCGAAGCGCCCGGCAGGTTAGTGCTCGAACGGAGAACAATGGTTCAAGTGTCTTGAGTGCGAAGGCCGAAGGCCGAGCTCCGCGTAGGGCCGAAGGCTCGAAGCGTCCGGCAGGTTAGTGCTCGAACAGAGAACAATGGCTAAGTGTTTTAATTGCGAAGGCCGAAGGCCGAGCTCCGCGTAGGGCCGTAGGCCCGAAACGTCCGGCAGGTTCGAACAGAGAACAATGGTTAAGTGTTTTAATTGCGAAGGCCGAAGGCCGAGCACCGCGTAGGGCCGAAGGCCCGAAGCGTCCGGCAGGTTAGTGCTCATGTCTAAATGCGAAGGCCAAAAGCCGAGCACCGCGTAAGGTCGAAGGCTCGAAGCGCCCTCATACTAAAATGATTATCTACTTGGGACTTCGCATATTTTCCAAGCTATACCTATAGTGTGGGCAGGCCACACCTTGCATCATCAGGACTGAGGAGTTGGAGGTCATTTTTAAATGCTAATGCCCCTACTGCCTAATACTTCAAATGCTACTTTGAAGTCAGAAATGTATTAATCTTGGTGGTTAAGGCAGGCAGTAATCCTGCAGCATCAGACAGAACTGATGAGTTGGTAGGACAATATGAAGCGCAAATGCCTCTACCCAAAACAATGAGCACTACTTTAAAATTGACACATTCGCCAACCTGTCGGTTATGGCAGGCAGTAACCTTGCATCATCACGATCGAGGAGTTGGAGGTCATTATTAAATGCAAGTGCCCCTGTCCAATACTTTAAATCCTACTATGAAATCAGAACTTTATTAATCTTGGTGGTTAAGGCAGGCAGTAACCCTGCAGCATCAGAACTGATGACTTGGGAGGACAATATTAAACGTAAATGCCTCTTCCTAAAACATAGAGCACTACTTTAAAATTGACACATTCTCCAACCTGTCGGTTATGGCAGGCAGTAATGTTGCATCATCACGATCGAGGAGTTGGAGGCCATTATTAAATGCAAGTGCCCCTGCCTAATACTTAAAATCCTATTCTAGTATCAGAACTGTATCAATCCTGGTGGTTACGGCAGGCAGTAACCGTGCAGCATCAGAACTGAAGAGTTGGAAGTCAGTAATAAGTCACTAAGGATTTGTTTCATAGCAACAATAATATAGTTAAACTAGCAAGTCTGTAATACTCTCGGTTATGGTAAGCAGTGTTTCTGCAGCATCAGGGTTTAAGGTCCAGGGTTGAAAATATTATAAAAAGTCATTGTCACCGGGACTTGATACGGATGCCAAATTTCATCGAAATCGGTTGAGTAGAAGTGGTCGAAAAATCGATTGCAAGATTTGAAGCACATATATATATGTAGATATATACAAAGAAGATACGGGGTCAAGCTAAATAAAACCGTTTAAAAAAGGAATTATTATAAAAAAATTCTCATGTTTGACAAAACTTTTACATTTTTTTTTAGTATCAGATACTGATACAAATAACTTATTAACCGACTTCCAAATCTCAAAGAAGGAGGTTATCAATTCGATTGTATGTTTTTTTTTTTTTATGTTTGTTACTCCATAACTCCGTCATTACTGGACCGATTTTGAAAATTCTTTTTTTGATTGAATGTATATGCATACAGATTGGTCCCGTTTTTGTCAAAATCCAGTTCTGATGATGGGATCCATGCGGAATCGAGGGAACTCCTCAAATATTAAAGGCATACACATAGTGATTTTTGGTTTTTTATCAACGAATCAAGCATATACATCCAAAAAAGTGACATTTGATGAAGTGGAACTGCTGATGATGATCAGAACGGAACTCTTCAACGACGCATAGTTCACGGTTGGCGATTTGTCCTCTTCGTTATGTTTGTTAAGCAAGTTAAATTTTTAAGCCACATTTTTGTCAAGCTCGAGTTCTGATGATGGGATCCATGAGGAATCAAGGGAACTCCTCAAATCTTAAAGGCATGCGTATATAGATTTTTGTATTTACATCAGAAAATCAAGCATTTTCATTAAAAACTGTTGCATTTGATGAAGTGGAACTGCTGATGATGATCAGAACAGAACTCTTCAACGACGCATAGTTCACGGTTGGCGATTTGTCCTCGTCGTTATGTTTGTTAAGCAAGTTAAGTTTTTAAGCCACATTTTTGTCAAGCTCGAGTTCTGATGGGATCCATGAGGAATCAAGGGAACTCCTCAAATCTTAAAGGCATGCGTATAGAGATTTTTGTATTTACATCAGAAAATCAAGCATTTTCATTAAAAACTGTTGCATTTGATGAAGTGGAACTGCTGATGATGATCAGAACAGAACTCTTAAACGACGCATAGTCCACGTTTGGCGATTTTTCCTTTTCGTTATGTTCGTTAAGCAAGTTAAGTTTTTAAGCCACATTTTTGTCAAGCTCGAGTTCGAGTTAGAGGGAGCAAGTGATAGTGCATGGCTGCGTCCCTTGGAGTGGCCGGCGTTGGCCCATCCTGTAGAGGAGCCATTATACACAAGCGAAATGCTAGTAAAAAAGTGGGTGGTTTTACCTCCTTTTCTACATAGTGTACCATCTACAATAATCTTTCATCGGCCCCCATGGAAGTCGGTTTTTTTAGTCTCGGCTCATACTATACAATAACCAAGCTAAATTTCATCGACTGAGAAATTAATGCATGGGTCTCCATACAACAACTTGCTTCATTTACTACACTAAAGTCACTTATGTGTGTAATTGTGTATGGTTACAGTTCACTTATGTGTGTAATTGTGTATTGTTCCAGGGCGCGGTGTTCGACAGATGGACAGAGGAGAAAGACAACACCGAGCTAGAACAGAACTGCACATTTAAAGTGGACGAGTATGGCTTCTTCATCTACTGGAAAAGCGATGGAAAGGTACGTAATTACGTATATCTTCTTCTCTTTCTCTCATTGCTAAGGATCGCGACATTTGACTTGGACCAAATTTGACTCTATAGTCTACTCGAGAAACTGAAAACGATGAAAAATAGAGATACTACTTCTAAAAATACGTGTGATACCTCATTAGATTCGTAATGAAGTCTAGAAAAATGTATTCGAAGCGTGTATTAGCACCCAAAAAAGTGGTTGTCCATAAAGTCGGTTTACGGACGATAATTTTGCGTGATAACGTCATAAGAAAACATTACCATTATACCAACCATTACATTACGTAACGTTACCATGGACATTTTGTCCACAACGTTACCATGGAGATCTGTCCACGACGTGACACTTTTTCGTGTTTTTCTACATTTCATCCACATACATTGACAATTGACATTTAGTTGGAAATACCTCGTAATGGTTTTTTTTTTATTATTATTATTTAATAGGACCTTTATACATTTGTACATATCGGCCCTATAAAGCCGCTTCTTATATCTTCAGAAATAAGTGTACATAAGTGGACATATAAAATAAAAATAATTAGAATTTATTTGTTAAGCATAACTTCAGCCAATCTATATACCAATTGTGCCGTGTCGCCCGTGTCCGATATTGGGTTACTAAGAATGTGTATGAAGGCACCGATGTCATATGGCATTAGATTGGCCGAAGTTATGAGCGCCTCCCTAGGGGCGCGATTTCTACTACACTCTACAAGTATGTGATAGACATCTTCTACTGATCCACAGATATCGCAGTTAGGAGAGTCGATCTTCTTCGTAACGGTTATTGACATTTGGAATTAGCTGACAACTGAAAATGATTCTTTATCGTTGACATTTGTTGACCTTTTCTAAATCATTTATCGCGCTGTTGCGGCATGCTTTTGGCACAAAGCGGAACAGGGGGGAAATAGTCTAGAGTTAGACCAAGAAAAGTCTGCAGCGATTTTGATTTGATAGTTATTTTAAACGTCAAACTTCTATGAAATTATGACGTATAAATAACACTCGCACCGCGTCGGCTATCAAAATCATAATTCATAATTCGTTTATTGTCTGTAGAACATGGGTATATACAATGATGCAAAATAATGATATAAAATCACCATGATCTTGCCATTGTCACCAGCATCAATATGTTACACAACATAGGCCGCAAAAATATCTGACACCATCTTATTTACAGACACATAAGAGCGTGTCACATATTTTTGCGGCCTTCGAAGTGTAACATATTATTGCTGGTGACTGTACAAACAGTCAAACTTATAACTACTTACTACTACTTAAAACTTTTCGCTGCAGACTTTTCTTGGTCTAACTTTAACCGCTTGAACACAATTTTCTGCTAAGTGCAAATATCGAAAACCCGCTGCTACGATCTACAGTCTACACTGTAGACTACAGCGTAGCACATGTCCTCCTCCTCAGTCGTTCACTCTTGACAGAGTGGTCGTGGTTGTATGATGAGACGTATCTATTGTGGATAACGCAGCCCTCGCAATGTGCCTCCATTTGCCACGGTCTTCGGCGTTACGGGAACATTGGACTATGGTGGTTTGTGTCGCAGATTTTATCAGGTCTGTCCAGCGCGTAGGTGACCGACCTCGTGACCGCTTGCCTTCAACTCGTCCCTGGACAACGAGACGTTCCATGGAGTTTTGGTTTCGTGTACATGTAGCACATGTAGCCCTTGCTTATTAGATAAGCTACGATATTTTAAAACCTTAACTTGCACCACAGAATAAATAATAGTACTATAGGTACAGAAGACTCACTCTCTAACAAAACGCGTCTGTTACGATCAGGACAGATATGGCCGCTAGGTGGCGACAGCGCCATGCGCGGCTTATGGCTAGCCACCAAAATTGGTGTGGAACGGATGCACTTGTAGCTACCTATTGCAAAGCGACATAATCGCGGAGTGAGTGAGAGTGCTCGTTAATTAGTTAACGAGCATTTCGCTTTGCATTTGAGCGTTGGCTTGCTTGGCTGTCCGGTTCGAATTTTCTTCAAACATCTAATCTATGTCATGTCGTATCTAGCCCGTGATATTTGACGTATCCCAAAGTTCGAATCGGGTCGTAAATGCATAATTTATTCATTCTGATGTCATTGTACGGTGTGCGCTGGAATTGGCATGTTTATGATGATAACATGCTGATGATTTAATTTCAATTTAATTTCAAATCAATTTAAGTATGTTCAAATCCATTATAAATAATTACAAAGGACTAAAGATGTTTTATGCTCAAATATTTTTTTTTATTAATGAGGGATGCCGTTCAATTTTCCTCTCTTTCATCAAAGTTTAAATATTAAAATTTAATTTTAATCTTCTTTAAGTGTCTGCATGAACGTATCGAAATTTAATTTACTTAATGTTAGTTCCAAATTCCTTTGATGTGCTTAATTTCTGTTCTTCGCTCCATATAATTGACTTGATAGATCGTTGGCAACCGAATATCAAATATCAGAATATCTTATAAAGCTGTATTGAAACCACTGAATATCTTCTGAAATATCTCTATGTATCTACTACCTACTTAATTTATTGAGTCAAATGTTACTTTGAGAAATTCCGTAGTAATAAATAGAATAATATTGTATTTACACTCTGCTCATTAGTCTAATTACTTGGTCGTCAATTAGTACCATGTACCAACAAGTTAATAAATAATTAATATTCACCATACCAAAAAGAAATACGCAAATTACTATAACAAACTCCGAATGTAGATAAAACTTTGTACGGGTCCTCAGTAAATGTGAAAAAAAAGTAATTTTTCTTAAACAAGCAAATAAGCATAGAATAAATTAAAAAAAAAAATACTGTCTTGAATGGGTGAGACTTGGGTGAGTATCGATCCAGAGGCCGCGAGTTCAAGTCTCACCCAAGACAGTAATTAATTTTTCCACTTTTAAATTTATTCTAAGCTTAATAGGATCGTTCGCAGACGTTAAAAATTAAAACAAGCAAATAAATATAATATCAGCACCTTACTTTCATTTGCTCTTTAACGATACAGATGTACATATGTAGTTATTTTCCACCGTATTTTCACGGAAACTTACGAACGTGTCTTGCTATTTCAATCAGGTCCCGGTACTACCAAAAAGTACTGACATTGACTGAACTAGCATGACAAACACGAATGTTTCCGAAAAAATATCATCGAAAACCATTTTTCATTTCTCATCCTCTGAAAGAGGGTCATTGTTGTTCTAAACGGTGTGCAGAAAATGATACGTTTCAGCACTAGAGCATTTTACTTTCCAAGTACGACTATATTTTCATTTTACGATAAGCTATTAAAATTTGGGTTTAAATCTATTGATCCCCTGGTCAGGCGTGTCTCACTCCGCGATTTCGTCGCTTTTCTACAGGTAGCTAAAAGTGCATCCGTTCAGCCCCAATTTTTGGGTTTGCCATAAGCCGCGCGTGGCGCTGTCGCCACCTAGCGGCCATATCTGTGCTGATCGTAACAGACGCGTTTTGTTAGAGAGTGAGTCTTCTGTACTTAGTACTATTATTTATTCCGTGCCCTGGTTAACAATCTACTAATGCACTACATCTGTATACGCCGATCACATATCTATTATCCATTAATTATACAATCTGCCGTCTACATTTCAGCGAATCATATGTCTCGCTGATTTCGGGGTTCGATTCGATTTCGCTCGTTCGGTGGAAACCGTACTTTAAACGGCATCTCATTCAATAAACAATTACTTACATCAAAGTGATCTTCACAAAACCACATGGAGAAAGTTGGTATACATGCTGTGTCTATAGTAAAAGACAATATAACCTTCAATCACCCTGGACCCCTATTCGACAAGCGACGTTTGACGTATCGTGTTGATCTCCCGTTGATGTGGGAAAAATCATAAGTTCTCCAATACGTACAATGTCAAAATTTGACATTAACAATCCACAGTTAGGGTGACAAGCAAACCAAACCGAACCACCCCTAGTTTAGAGTTGAGTTTTGGTTGTACCAAATGATATTATATCCACCGTTGATGGAATCAACACTCAGTATGCAATAAAATCAACTGTTGATTTGACGTGGATGCGAAATCTGACAGTTGCACATGTAATGTCGAATTTGGCCCTGTATAGATAACTACGTCAACATTATCGCCAGATGAGGCATTGCTCACATATGACCGACTGACCCTAATCGAGGCGTGATGATCGGTGTTTACGTAAAAGGTTACAGAATATAGTACAGATCCCCTAGTGTAAATTTCATTCTATATCGTGACGCGTTCGCGTTATGTCTATTTTGTATAATGGCTCCTCTACACGTTGGCCAAACGCTCCGCCAACGCTTGGCCCATGAGTTGGCCGTGCCTTGGTCGGAACGCTACACAAGTGGCCACGTATTCGTCATTTTTAATTTTAAAAAACACAAAAAGCATGAACGTCCACCCTCGACCGCGTCCGAGCACGCACTGCCGATTGGGCCACGTGTAGATGCGTACCTACCGCAATCGCTTGGCTAATCCCTTTGATGTGCGGCCGAAAAACCGACACCGCGGCCAACTCATCGCCATCCCGCGCGCCAAAAGCCAACCGACCCCAATACCCCCTCTACACGTTGTCCCAACATATAGGACCAATAGGTTGGGCCAACGTGTAGAGGAACCATAAGATTTTGAAGAGCACGCCAAGCGTGACGTTTTGGGAACTCGAATATCCCATATAAAATAACACCTAACGCAAATGCGTACGTCATGTCACGCTATCGAATGAAATTTACACTAGGGGTTCATATCTATTCAGAGATATTATAATTACAACCAGACGCTTAAGATAATTCAGCAATAAACCGACTTTGAAGTGCCAAAGTGTGTAAGCGCCACGATAAATCGTGTCGCTGCCGTGAGACTCACTATTTCTAAATGTTATAAAAAATTCTGACGAGTTGAGAACCTCAGGTTAGATAATTATCTAGAACTTTTTTGTCGATTCAGTTTTCGGATTTTTTTCAAAATGGCGGAGTGATGGGGGTTCGCGAGGTCTACAGCTCACAGAGCCACTAGTGTAGGAGAGGCCGAGGTGTTAAAACAGAGGTAAGTTGAAACAACGTAAATTTTGCGATATTAATTATTGTCTTGAAGGCAAGGACGCATATTGAGGGACTGGCGAACGTCGGGAAGAGGCTATAGAGTCGCGCCAAGAAAAGTCTGCAGCGGATTTGATAGCCCACGCAGTGTAAGTGTTATTAATACGTCATAATTTCATAGAAGTTTGACGTTTAAAATGAGACTAGCACTGCGTGGGCTATCATAATCGCTGCAGACATTTTACGGTCTGACTCTACATCGTTTTTTACAGCTCGCTAACAGTTATAAACGTCTCAAAATTGACGTTGTTCCAACCTACCTCTGTTTTAATTCACCTCGATCTCCCCTAAATAGGTATGGAGTGAGCACTCAATAAATAAAATAAAAAAGCCTTTATTACAATCTTACATAACATGCAGTATTTAGAGAGCACTCTAAGTTTACTCATTTCTCTATGATATAGCCAACTAGGCCCCTGGCCTCGTTAGGACTCTTTGTGCTTGACAAGGAACGCCTACGTGTCGTTATCGCCTGTCAGCTGCCACGATACGAGTCCCGGCGGCCTTTCTAAAGGCCTGAATGCTTATTGTGCTATTCAGAGCATAGGCGTGTTGTGATGAGGAGACAGTTTTCCTGTTTGCTGGAGTACGTTTTTAAAGAATAATTATTGCATTATTAAATTGTAACAACGAGACTTAAGTTTTAAGATTCACACACAGACAGACAGACAGAAAGACAGAGATTGACAAAGTCTCATCCCTAGTGCGAAAAACGTTCAAACTGATAAACAAGGCCAAGTGCGGGTAGTTCGAAAAACTCGCGCGGCTAGAAGATGTTGTTGATGTCAACTTAAGCCAGTCTTCTCCGAGACCACGGGGACAACGCCGTCCTCGAAACGTCGGAGGTAAATCTTAAAACTTGAATACATGATTAAGTCCCATTGTACAATTTAATTATGTGTAAAAATCGTAAAAGTTTTAATCAATATATAAATATACAATCGTAATTTTATATTTCGATTTAAATCTACTGAGGACTCGATTTGAATCTTATTAGGGAGTAGGGAGTATCATTCGATGCTATAAATAAATAAATAAATATTATAGGACATTCTTACACAGATTGACTAAGTCCCACAGTAAGCTCAAGAAGGCTTGTGTTGTGGGTACTTACTTAGACAACGATATATAATACACAAATACATGAAATACATAGAAAACACCCATGACTCAGGAACAAATATCTGTATAATTCATCATACAAATAAATGCCCTTACTGGGTTTCGAACCCAGGACCATCGGCTTCGCAGGCAGGGTCACTACCCACTAGGCCAGACCGGTCGTCAAATAGCCGCTATAGACGCGAGGTATACTCGTAGTACCTATAGTTCGTTTTTTTTAGCATTAGAAATTAGGTAAACAATCTTGATGCGTCTTTTAATTGAAAAACACATTTTAAAAATAAGTTACGATAAATATGTAACAAATTATGAATCGAATACGATCATTTATATTCTTCTGCTTTCATAAGTAATAGTTTTTGAATTTTAAAAGGCGTTTTTCAATTAAAAGACATGTCAAGATCGCTTACCTTCTTGCAAGTTCTTTCTAATGCTAAAAAAAAACGAACTATATAGACACGTATTTAAGATTTAGAAGCGCGCCGAGCAAGCACACTCAAGTTTTCCCTTGGCCCAGTCCTACCCCTTGCTCTTGCCCTTGCACTAACGAGCCCTTCTTGAGCTCAACTCGAACTGTAAGCACGAACTCAGCCCTATGCCCGAAAACTGGTGTCATACTCGTACGCAGAAAACCGCCTCTCGTAACTGAACTGAACAGTACGGTTACCATCAGTTTGTCACTGACATAAACGCCGTCGAGAACGTAATTTACTTTCTATACATCCCGTTTGCACTAATATGCGAGTCCGAGCGAGATGTATAGAAAGTAAATTACGTTCTCGACGGCGTTTATGTCAGTGACAAACTGATGGTAACCGTACAGAAAACTCGTAACTCTCGTAATTAGTTTCAACATAATAGTTACAGCGAAATATAGTTTAAATGATCTTCTTCTTCTTTATTTGCCATGCCCTAACGGACGTCGGCGACCACCTTTGCCATCTCTCTCCTGCTCTTAGCCATTCTTGCCAGCGTGGCTGCGTTATCCATGTTCTCTTAGCTTTGCGATGTCTACAGGAAAGCAAAAGAGATGCATAAATTCACACAATAAAATGTGCATGGCCGATTTGTATTTTTATGGTTTTGTACCCGAAGGGTAAAACCGGGACCCTATTACTAAGACTCGTCCGCTGTCCGTCTGTCTGTCTGTCACCAGGCTGTATACAATGAAACGTAATAGTAATATATTTCTGTTGCCGCTATAACAACAAATACTAAAAAGTACGGAACCCTCGGTGGGCGAGTCCGATTGCACTTATCCGGTTTTTTAGGGTTCCGTACCCAAAGGGTAAAAACGGAACCCTATTACTAAGACTCCGCTGTCCGTCTGTATACAGGGTGATTCAGGAGACGTGAGCAGGACTAACACTACGCATTTCGTAAATTATAAGCAACTGTTTTGTATCAGTATTAGTGAGGTTAACGTTAGTTTTCTAGTCGAGTTGAAAAAAAAAAGTTATTAATTTATTTACGACATGAATGGTCACCCTACAATTAGAATACTAAACTACCGATATCCTGTGTCAAATTGAATGTCATCACGGTCTGGTTACTTTTGAAAACTCGTATCTCACTCAAGTTTGACAGTTTATTTTCTTCGTAATCATAATGCTGTCATGACGGTTAAAGAGGTTTTATGTTTATTAATTAGATCTTGTAGGGTGACCATGATTGTAGAGAATTAAATTTGCCCTCGCCAAAATGTTAAAAATTAGGAAAAAGTGTGGTTGTTTCACCTAAATACGACGGTGATCGATCAATTATCAGTTACTGAGTGTGCAGGATTAGTCCTGCTCACGTCTCATGAATCACCCTGTATAAGTACTTAGCCCATTTTGTGTACAATGTTTCGGAAAAGTTCTCGAAGTATCTGGAAATACGCGTGGGATGTACGAGGGAAAATGCCTGAGGCATTTAGATTTCAGGACAATACTGTAACCGTGTCATTGTTATTTGTGAATAAGAATTACATAACCTAAATACATACCTAATTAAAACATAGGTATACAGGTAGCGTTAAAATATACAGGTAGCGCACAAATGTAAAATAAATACTCACTGAATCGAAATGCGAAATATTGTATTTTTAGGGTTCCGTACCCAAAGGGTAAAACGGGACCCTATTACTAAGACTTCGCTGTCCGTCCGTCCATCCGTCCGTCTGTCACCAGGCTGTATCTCACGAACCGTGATAGCTAGACAGTTGAAATTTTCACAGATGATGTATTTCTGTTGCCGCTATAACAAAAAATACTAAAAACAGAATAAAATAAAGATTTAAATGGGGCTCCCATACAACAAACGTGATTTTTGACCAAATGTGCCAAAGTTAAGCAACGTCGGGAGTGGTCAGTACTTGGATGGGTGACCGTATTTTTTTTTGCTTTTTTTTGGCATTATGGTACGGAACCCTTCGTGCGCGTGTCCGACTCGCACTTGCCCGGTTTTTATAATATTATAGCAGATTGTGTAGGTACCTTCTCATAATTTTCTAGTACAATTAATTAGGATATTGTAATTTTTTAACGTAGAAAGTATTTTTTTAAATAAAAGTAAAATGTAGGAACTGTTTTTTTTTCAATGTATTTCATAAAATCATATAAACTAAACGAGTAGAATGGTATCTTTTCCATCTTGTAGTAGCTATTATTAATAAGTAACCCACAAAAAAAGGCTTAACTTTTACAACTTTTATTATAAGTACGACTTATAAGTGAAATGAGAACTGTATTTGCATGCATGCAACTGTGCTTACTTATAGCAAATAAACTTTGATTGATTGATTGAATTATTTTTCCAAACAGGCTAAAGTCAATATAATTCTTTTCATTTTCTTTTCTCGGCTGCAAACATTAATTTTCTTCTTGTCCTAAATTTTCGCTTAGAATGTATAGCTTTCGTCCCTTAGCCAACAATATGGGAGGGATAAAAACCCGGTAAGTCGTTTTTTAAATGTTTTGGGCGTTTTTTGCCGACTCAGAAGTCTAATGTCGGGTCGTACAAGGGTATTATGTTTATGTTATATTTTTAAACAGTGTGATTAGGGAAAAGTGTGGACTGAACCAAGATTTATTAGTGACAAAAATTGATAAAAGGTACTTTGATTTATGTTGGATGGCATAAAGCTGCTTGTTATTGCACAATAATGTCAATAATACATAAAGCGGTACCTTAATTCCACTTTTCACTACGATAAACAGGTTAAATTTCCTCAAACTTACTGCTTCTACTTCAAACTACCGGACCCGACTTAACATGCCACCCACACTCATCCGTCATATTTAATGCCTCGCAGTGCCTCCATTACCACCAGTTATTTCCCAAAGGTAAAACCTTGAATATTTAATTCTGTCCAGTCCGAACTGTCCGAAAGCATTAGGTACCTTACTGGACCGCGTACCTTACTAATCCGCACACTGCAAAAGGAACTCTAAAGCTTACGTTACAAGGTTTATATTGCTAAAGTAATGTGTTAGGGATGAAAGTTTGAAAAGCGAACGTAAGTAATTTATCATTTTAGTAAAATTGGCGACATGTTCGCAGTTTGTAAGTGATATTTTATTCAGCGGGGAAAGCGACATGCGACGTACGTGTGGTTTAGCGTATTCGCGAGCCTAATTTTTAACAGAATAATTAATGTGATTTTAATTTGTTTCAACAATGAAACTTGTTTCAAGGTCGCTCCTTTTGTTTTTAGATATATACCAGATATTCCTACCCTTCATACCCAAAATATCTATCAATATTGTACGAGTGAGGCGCTACTTTTTACTAAAGCAATAGCCATCTGATCTTTCAACTATGATGGTAACTAAGCAAGTAAGCATCATTGAGATTAGTCCGGTTTTCACACGATTTTTTCCTTCACCTAGAAGCCTCTTAGCTCAAAAAATCTTTTTAATTTAAGATTAGTAGTTAAGTTTGTAAATATGCATGCTTTATGAAATAACCAAATTACATAAAAATATGTTTTTTTACTGATAACCGTTAAAATTATGTTTAAAGCGACGTTTACTATTAAATACCCCTTCAAACCTTCAAAAAAAGAGCGTACTCCCATCTTAAATCCGGCAACGCACTTACAACCCCTCTCTGGTGTTGCAGTGCAGGTGTCCATGGGCGACAGTTATCGCTTACCGTCACGCGATTCACCTGCTCTTCTCTCCTATATCATAAAAAAACTTCAGTTAAATAAAACTAACATCTTAGACTAACCGAGAAGATAGTAGGGGAGACCGAGGTGAGTTGTGACAGAGGAGAGTTGTGACATTGTCGATTTTTTGGAATCTATTAACTAAAAACTAGGTCGCAATAGCGCGCGTTTGTGCGTGCGTAGCAACTTGAACTACCTCTCGGTCTCCCCTATCTATACCTACATAGTTTTATAATCCCATGTCATAGGATGCATTTCCCGGAACTCAATTTCCTCAAACGAGTTGGAATGACGAGCCGACTGGAAATGACAGCTGGTAGAGTGACATCAGTGACATGCCGATTTATTACATTCTTGTCCAATTCCGTTCGAGGAAATGGATTTTCTTTTGAGGCAAAAGTAGGAAGTTTTTGAGGGCAAAAACCGAGTAGGGGTCTTAAAGGATATTAATATACTATAAAATGTGCTTTGCTGGGTAATTGTGTTTTCATCACACTCGCTCAGTAAATGTGGAACTGCACGCAGGTTTAGCGGGAGTTATAGAAAAAGCGTTCTCCCTAGGGAGTTATGAAGTTTCTAGTGCCATAATTAACAGTTTTTTGTCTTTATACTTAATTTTTGTATCGCAAGTGTGATGAAAAACATTGTGTGTAACTCGGGGCGTAATAATATTGCAAACTCGAGTCTATAAATCGCTCCGGCAAGCCGTCGCGATTTAACTTACTCTCGTTTGCAATATTCAACTTACGCCCCATGTTGCACAATGTACTATTTTATTATATGAAAACTGCAACTTACTATCATAATGTAAAACATGGAAGATCGATATTTTCGATTAGCTGAAATTTCGCCGCAGTCGAAATTGGCCCCCTGCACTGCACCTTATGCCTATTGATAGTGTCTAATAATTGTCTATTGTCTATTGACCTTAAATCACAACCTTTTGATATTATTTATTTTATTATCGAATTCATTGGGGAACGAAGAAAATTGTGGATTGAAAATATATGATTCTTCGGGTGTCTTCAATTAGTACAGTCATTATAGATTTTGACCCGTGAATAATTAGTTCTTGGATTTTTTTTTCGTAGGTCCCTCGGGGGGGTCACTGGGAGTGTAAATTCAAAAAGTAGGCTGAATCAGGCTCCTGCGTATATTCGAAAAATGGTTTTTTTTCCAAAAAAACGGTTTTTCTTCAATAACTCGGCCATTTTTGATTTTACAGTAAAACCGTAAGGACAAAAATTGTAAGAAATTTGATTCTCTACAAGTTAGTCCAGTCATTATATCCAAAAAACCGACCCTTCCCGTGAATAATCAGTTCTTGGATTTTTTTTTCGTACGTCCCTCGGGGGAATCACTGGGAGTGTAAATTCAAAAAGTAGACTGAATCAGGGTCCTGTGTATATTCGAAACGGTTTTTCTTGAATAACTCGGTCATTTTTGATTTTACAGTAAAACCGTGAGGACAAAAATTGTTCAGAATTGGATTCTCTACAACTTTGTTTCCCCTTCATTTATGCCGTAAAGCGTAGAACATAGGAGATAATGATAATATTTTGAATTTGTCGCGTTTTTTAGGGTTAATTTCTAAAATATCGATTTTGGGGGAAAAAAGGTGGGAACCAAAATTATTCAGAATTTGATTCTCTACAAGTTTAGTCCTCTTCATTTATGTCGTAAAGTTGAAAATAAACGAGATGTTGAAAATATTTTAAATTTGTCGCTTTTTTTTCATTTTATTTCCAAACTATCGATCCTAGAAGAAAAATTGTGAGGACTTAACTTGTAGTGAATCAAATTTTCTAAAATTTTTGTCCTCACGGTTTTACTGTAAAATCAAAAATGACCGAGTTATTCAAGAAAAACCGTTTTTCGAATATACACAGGACCCGGATTCAGTCTACTTTTTGAATTTACACTCCCAGTGATTCCCCCGAGGGACGTACGAAAAAAAAATTCAAGAACTGATTATTCACTGGAAGGGTCGGTTTTTTGGATATAATGACTGGACTAACTTGTAGTGAATCAAATTTCCTACAATTTTTGTCCTTACGGCTTTACTGTAAAATCAAAAATGGCCGAGTTATTGAAGAAAAACTGTTTTTTTGGAAAAAAACCATTTTTCGAATATACGCAGGAGCCTGATTCAGCCTACTTTTTGAATTTACACTCCCAGTGACCCCCCCGAGGGACCTACGAAAAAAAAATCCAAGAACTAATTATTCACGGGTAGGGTCGGTTTTTTGGATATAATGACCGTACTAAATGGATATTTCTTCGGAGTGTATTTGAGTCGCTTAACTTCAAACTCGGGTAAATCCATCTGTCAGATTGCGTGCATGCGATTTTGGTATTAAGAAAACGTAATGGGGTAGATATTTGCTGAGAGGGTCCAATGGATTTACCCGAGTTTGAAGTTAAGCGACACATTTCTCGTCTCGATTATTTTAAATATGATAGTATTAGTGGCTCTGTGAGCTGTAGACCTTGCGAGCATAACTTAAAACGGAATGCTGACAGGCCGATATCGTCCGGCGGCCTGTTAGTCAGTAGTCGGCTTAAGGGCTGATTTAGACGACGCGCGAACTCGCATGCGATTTTAGTTACATTGCGGACTGTGGTTACGTCCAATTCAAAACACGCAATGTAATGAAACTCGCATGCGAGTTATCGCATCGTCTAAATGAGCCCTAATCCTTGGAGAAGGCCAACATCTGTCGACTTCATTAAACTTTGTTAGGCGCTAAACGCAGTTCAACTCATTAATTAGTACAGAGAGCGAGCGACGAGTTGGCAAAGTGACCTATAACTTACGATGGCTTTTGTGAAGTCCCGGGTTCGAGCCCCGTGGCCACTTTGAGGAAGCCGAGTTTCCGGGCGATAATGAAGGTTCTAGTTTATGTTTAATTAACTTTGGATTTTTCAGGAAGTGTCGCTTTGAGATGAGTTGGCAACTTTGTCTTAGTCTCATGTGATCTCGTGTCTAGATTAGAGCAGGCGTGGCTCACTCCGCGATTTCGTCGCTTTGCTACAGGTAGCTAAAAGTACATCCGTTCGACCCTAATTTTGGGGTTTGCCATAAGCCGCGCGTGGCGCTGTCGCCACCTTGTAACCGGCTAGCTAGAGCGGTAAAAGAAAACCAAGTTCTTTGCAATAAACAATATAATATGAAAATATGTACAATAAAATAAACTAATTTCTGTCAGTACTTGCATCTAAACCAATAAAATATCGTCACTGGCCTTAGCGTTCTTGAATCCCATTCTTTGTCGAACCATACGATCAACTTTATGAGGCCGCGGTTGCGGGAGTCAGCTTTGGCAACGCAGGCTCAGCGAGGTCCGTGGGTAGAGAAAAGCTTCAGCAGCAAACGTCCAAATAATAAACAGCAACAGTAATAAGTAGCTCTTCAATTTAAAAGGTAGAAGAAAGGGCTGGAACAATCGTACGTTCTTAGACTTGTAGTCGAAACCTAACCCAAGCCTTATTCCGTTACAAGAACCAGTGACGTGCATTACGTACAAATAAGACTTGGATTAGGTTTAATTTCAACATAAACCTAAACTTAATGCTATATATACAACTATACAAACTTTACCTGCATTAGTGGCAGCCCTGGTATTAAACTTTATCACTAATTATAAACATACAGTCGGATTAAAATAATAATTACAGAATTGCTATATCCAACAACATGATTTACTATATGTGTTGTTTTTGCCTGTTTGTTTCCCAAAGGTTTAAATAAATAAATAAATAAATAAATTTCCAAAGGAAAAATTTATGAACAAAAAACAAAAGACGGGCGAGACCCTTAGCTTTTTTATTTACAACCGGCCAGTGTGCGCGGTGACTGTACATGCAGGTTTGCCATGTTACAACCTAGCGGCCATATCTGTGCTGATCGTGACAGACACGTTTTGTTAGAGAGTGAGTCTTCTGTACCTAGCACCTATTATTATTTATTCTGTGATTAGAGAGAGTACTGTAAACTGGGGTTGCTTTAAATCCCGGGGAAACGTTGAACATAGAGTTTTAAATTTTATGATGTGGCTGGCAATCTTAACAAAAATAAAGCGTTCAGAAACCAGTTCCTTATAGTTTAATAATCGATGATCAACGTTTCCCCGCGATTCAAAGTAGGTAGTTAACCGGTAAAATTATTATTAACAGTTTAACTGCAAAATCGTGTCTAGTATAGAGACAGAGACACCTACACCAAAATGCCCCAGTACTGGACAAGTCGAGGCTGCCCCATAAGTTGACACGTTTTAGTTTTACATATTTCAATTTATAGTTCCGCTCTGTTATACTTACCTAAGTACTAAACTTTTACACGAGTTACAAGTTACATTGGGAGAAAACAAGTTCAAATACAATTTTAAATCAACAATAACAACAATTCTTGTCGAAGTACAAAGAAAAACCATTAACTTTGTGATTGTAACGTTTCTGCCAATTATTGTTAAACAACAAAAGTTTTTCGTTGTTTAACAATTCGTTCGTTCTCCGGTTGAAAATTGAGCTGGTCGCCAATTCTCGTTGATTACAAGAGCGTTGGTGATTTGAGTTCTCGGAACCGATTAAGAGGAAAAGAGACTTCTTCGTACAAACGTAGTTCCCATTTTCCTGTCTAGATATTGACATTGTAGAAAATATTTTTACGCAATATGATGTGTAAACCACAGCCGTAAACCCCTTTGTAATTTTTTTAAATTGTCATGAGCTTTTAAATAATTGTATGGAATTTGTTTTGTTCCTTATTATATCTCTTGATACTGGACAACCATGTGACGGCAGGTCTTCCTCTTCCCAGGGGATTTGTGGGGATATTTAGGACGGACTTAATCGGGAAACTATCATCTCGTCTCATAATGTGGCCGTACCATCTAAGCCTACTTTCCTTTACTTTGTCAGTAATAGGAGCCACACCGAAAGTCTCACGTGCTCATTGCGTATTCTATCAAGACGGGTAACACCGCCTGCCCAGCGCAGCATTTTCATTTTCGCTGTGTGTAACTGTTGTTCGTGCTTTTTTATCATTGTCCAGGACTCCGCTCCGTACATTATAGCAGGTCGGTCAGCCGTCTTGTATATCTTACCCTTAGTTCGCACTGGCACTCGGGTGTCACAGAGCACTCTAGTTAGCGATCTCCATTTCATCCATGCGGTGTTAACTCTAATGACTGACATCTGCATCTACACGAGCATCAGTCGTAAGCATAGAGCCAAGGTTCTTAAAGTGTGTGACTCGAGGCAATGTTTTATCAATTGAGATGTTGCAAGATGTTTCATCTTCTTCGAAAAGCTGTGGTTATACATACCTACAATAAATTATGTATTTTATATGCAATTAGTAAATATCCAGGGAGAAAAATAGGGACTACCTACGTTTGTATAGAGAAGTGGTCGTGAGTTAGGGCGGCGTTCGAAGACTTGCTGGATTTAGTAAAGTTTTTGAATACGGCAGTTCAAATGAGGGAAAGAAACGGCAAAAACTTGTCAAAAATTTGGGAATTTTAGCTTATTTATTTCAGTGTTATTAGGTCTCTATCGTCTTTTATCTTGCATATACAAACAACAGAGACACAGATACAAAATATTCTAATTTCGACGTCTAGCGTTTTCACAGCCTTCATCTCAGGCTTTATATACTGGTTCTGTAACCCTATCATCTCGCCCTCAGTCAACAGACGATGGAACATCGCCGGGCCCGGGCTTAGGGTTGCCATATGGCAGAATTAAATGTCCTGATAAAAATCCTGACATCACCCTAAAAATCCGGACATTTCTTGTAACAGAGATTTGGCGCAGCTTGAACGACGCCCCGGCGGCGCACTGCTCTCTGCGGTGTACTGTATCGTTGAAAGAAATATTATTGTTTTCGTTGATTACTTACTAATACTTTTATGTATTCTTTCATTTATGAAAACTATGTTAACTTGGTAATAAATATATCACGTAAACATTTTTTTATAAGGTCATTCCTAAAAATCCGGACACTTGCCAAGTCCGGCCGCAATCTGGACAAAGGGTCAATAATCCTGACATGTCCGGACAATTCCGGACGGGCAACCCTACCCGGGCCCTGAAATTCGACCGTTGTACAAAGCCAGTGTCGGGTGTACTCTGTCCTTTAATTACTGAGCTAGAGCGTTTGTAGACTTTGCGAGCATAATTTAAAGCTACTGGGATTTAGTGGAGTGGAGTTTTTGAGTTCGGCATCTGAATAGGATAAAAAAACTGCAATTTGTTGAGGGTTTAGGAAAGGCTCCTATTTATTTCAGTGTCCCCAGTTGCCCCATAATAATTAATTAATTTACTACTTACTAGATTTAGATTAATTTATTTCTCAATAAGTATTACATGTTTTTATTACAAACTAAAAATATACAAATTAATCTAATAAATAATACAGGCTATAATTGTTTACAAATTACGATATCAAATTACATATTTATATTAATTTATATTACTTTGCATTTATTGATCATTTTTCTTAGGCTAGGTTTTTATAATATGTATATAAAAGTAAAATATAAAAACACTTACAAAACAATATAAAAATTATATTCATTATTAAGGTTATCGTTTATGGTGTACACTGTATTATTGAGTAGCAATGTCTTTACTTGGAGACTGAAGGTGTTGATATTATAGTTTCGGCTTCCATGTCTTAATTAATAAGATAAAGATAAAAAATCGTTTATTCAAGTAGGCTTATTACAATGCGCTTATGAACGTCAAATAAACATATACCGGCTCCAACCGTACACCTCTGCCCCGAGAAGAAATCCCCCCTCAATTGGGGGAGGGTATCCCAATATGGAACAGGCAAAAAACTCGGCGGGACACATCTTTTCAAAACATTATTACATCTTAAAATTAACATGCATTACGAGTAATTAAGAAAAATACAATTTAATTTAAGGGGGGCAATGGGACGGGGCTAAAGAAACAAGCTCAGTAAAAGCCAGTTATGAAATAAGTTTCAAGACGGCTACGTAATATTTCCTTTCCTGTGTCGTCAACGGCGAAAGTTTCTACATTTGCATACTTAAGACAAGTTTCGAGGACTCAAGTATTCGGTAATATTACGTTCCGGGTCCATATTGAAGTTATTTACGTGTGAAATTCCAGCATCATGGCAATTTCGAGAGATTTTATGTACCTACTCCTGAGTTACCTATTTTAATCTTCCTCAACGTTACAACATGTAAAGCATTGCCTGGCATGAAATAGAGTTAGTCCAAGAAAAGAAAAGCAGCGATTTTGATAGCCCAAGCAGTGCAACTGTTATTTATATGTCATAATTTCATAGAAGTTTGACGTTTTAAATAACACTTCCACTGCGTCGGCTATCAAAATGTTAACTTTTTCTCGCTATATTTCAAACTCTTACGGTCTTACGGCTCTGCCACGACATTGCGCGCCTGGCAACCATAGGTGGGAACGAAAGGTCCGATTGCTGTCTTGCTCCAACCTAGTTGCCGCCGCCGCCGTCGCCAGTCTCGCAATATCGTGGCCGAGCTGTTAGCAGGGCGATGATGCCGGCAGTCAATCCCACTGTGTGAGCGCGACAGCAATATAATTAATTAATTGTGCGATAGAGATAAGAAATGTCGGGTCAATTATACGAGATTCTCCGTGCTTCTGCTTATAGTGACCATAAACTAAACTATGCCTCTTTTTGCCGCAGGACGGAGACGTCATCGAGCTGTGCCAAGTCAGTGACATCCGCGCTGGAGGTGTGCCAAAGGTGAGCTGTAGTTTATGGTCGGAAACGGAAACGGAAACCATCCGTCATCGTTATTCTACAATAACGCTTTCTATTATTACTACGAATAGATGGGTGTCAAGTTACGGTAACCATTAAATTTTTCGCCTAGACTAGCGGTCAGCAAACTTTTGAAAAAGATCCAGAAGAAATCTGTTTTAGAGCCGCAAATAAATGTCAGTCATCATTTCAGCCTATACATATACGTTCCACTGCTGAGTACAGGCCTCCTCTCATGTGCGAGAAGGCTTGGGCTATAGTCCCCACGCTAGCCAAATGCGGATTGGGGACTTCACATACACCTTTGAATTTCTTCGCAGATGTATGCAGGTTTTCTCACGATGTTTTCCTTCACCGAAAAGCTAGTGGTAAATAAATGTCAGTGGTTTAATAAAACTTTATTAACATAGAGGAAAAATTTTAGGTCTGGATGTTGTCACAATAAAATGGCCTCCTAGATAAGTACTGTAACGAGTATCAATTTACTGACCAACAACTGACCAGAACGCCGGGTCAGCCACTGACCAGAACGCCAGGTCAGCCACTGACCAGAACGCCACTCGACATTGACCAAATGACCAAGCGCGTGTTAAACACCGTTTTACACTTGTACATTTGTATTTGTGCTCGTAGCTGTAAACGGTCATTCTCAAATAAATATGTCTGCGGTCTAATTGCCGCGACCCATACAAAATGTATGAAAAGAGTCGCGGCAATTAGACGCAATCGCAGACATATTCTCAGAGAATGACCCTAAAATGGTCTTCAGGCTTTCTTATTAAGGCCTGTGGTGTGAGCTTCTTACGTAATAAACCAGTGTCATAAATTGTCCCATCTCTTGTAATATACCGTACAAGTATAAAACTTTGCCCTTTAACATAACTTCGCCCACCTCGTCATCATCATCATCATCTGAGGCATTACAGCCGCGGGTGGGCCTTAGCCTGGTCAAGCAAGTCTCTCCAGTCCGATCTGTTTGTGGCCCTCCTTCTCCAACTTTTCACTCCTAAGATCCTGAATCCTGATGTACGCTATCCAACCATCTGAGCTTGGGCCTGCCTTTACCTCTGTGGCCCTCCGTTCGGCCTTCTAGAAGGCGCTTGGGTACTCTGGCCTCGTCCATCCTCGTCCACCTCGTCACAGGTCAGTAAAAGCGAAATATGTAACTTTAAAGTAGTCTCAGATGCACTTTCTTTACTTTTTTCAGAAATTGTATCCGTAACTACTTTTAGGTTATTTCGCTTTTATTGAACTGTAACGCGGTGGGCAAAGTTATGTTTAAGGGTAAAGTTTTATACCTTTACGGTACCCACGTAATGTACACACGAGATGATATTTTAACTGTGAATTACAGTGAAATTACTCTCTTAATGTGTAATTTTGGCATAATGTCTCTCATAATATAAAGTTGTAAACTCACTGAAAGTAGGGCACCTCCCAGAGGCCATTAAATAACATGCGGACTACTTCAATGTTGTCGTAAACTTTGATGGAACTTAATGACACACTTTACATGATTTGTAGTTTAAATTAACTTAAATAAATAAATATAAATAAATAAATATAAATATTACAGACATTCTTACACAGATTGACTAAGTCCCACAGTAAGCTCAAGAAGGCTTGTGTTGTGGGTACTCAGACAACGATATATATAATATACAAATACATACTTAAATACATAGAAAACACCCATGACTCAGGAACAAATATCTGTATCATCATACAAATAAATGCCCTTACTGGGATTCGAACCCAGGACCATCGGCTTCGCAGGCAGGGTCACTACCCACTAGGCCAGACCGGTCGACTTAATGTTTCATAATCATTTTCAATGCCAATTTGTAAGCGCTGGTGAGAGTGTGCGACTTGCAATCTGGAGGTCGCGGGTTCAAACCCCGGCTCGTACCAATGAGTTTTTCGGAACTTATATACGAAATATCATTTGATATTTACCAGTCGCTTTTCGGTATTTTCAGTATGGATTGAGCACTCTATGTACTTTTTTCTCTGACATATCTAAGAAACCGCCTCTCCCCAGGACTCGAAGCTGAGCACGAACCTGCTGAACAAGCATGGGGACACGCTGTAAGACAAGTCCCTCACCATCTGCAGCGGCACCATAGTCGACATCTTGCATCGAGTACCGGAATTATGAGTACCGCTACTCGATACTAGATGTCTCTTGTTTGGCGACTCACGAAAATTGTGTTGAACAACAATTTACAACTAATATTAAAAGCAGAGGGTGTTGAAATTAGAGTTCCAGTTATTCCGGTTATAATGTTAGCTGTGTGGTTATGTGTATAATGTCGACTACGAAAATAATAGTCGTTTTGGTACCAAAACTGATGTATGGATGGAGCACTCTATGTACTTTTTTCTCTGACATATCTAAGAAACCACTTGTCCCCAGGACTCGAAGCTGAGCACGAACCTGCTGAACAAGCATGGAGACACGCTGGAGGATAAATCCCTCACCATCTGCAGCGGCACTGACTACATCAACATCAACTACCAGCACGTCGTCTGCCCCGACGCCAACACTGCCAAGGTAACTAACGGCGCGATTCGGGAAATGAATTAGACAATCACTAGACATGAAACAGTAAAGATATGTGACGGTCCATGGTAAAAGGTACCTTATGGCGGCTGGCGCTTACGCTATTATTAACGCCGCTCCAATTTTCAGTCGGGGTAATGGTACCTTTTGCCGTGGAACGTCACATATCTTTACTATTTCATATCTAGTGCATCTCTAATTCATTTCCCGAATCGCGCCGTAACTTAGTAGCGGGTACTTATTGAATACAAATAAATAAGTAGGTAAAGTAGCTATGTAATACCGTAAAACTACCCTACCTAAAACTATGAACTATGGTCCACAGCTTCGAAACGAAAGGTACCTGCACCAAAGAAGGCACAGTTTTTAAGCTCGACTACTTTTCTAAGTACCTACATATCGTCGGGTGACAAGCAAAAGTCACTAACTAGCACCATTGAAATTATTGGACAATAAACCGTGTTACAAGTGAAATAAAGTGCATTGTTACTTTAATTTATTGGTAGTACTTAGTGACTTTTGCTTGTCACCCGACGATATTTGATTGTGTGTTTTTCTTTCAATTCTAAAAATATTTTGTCTTAGAACTTGGACATCCAAATAATAGTAAAACCATGAAGAGATCAGAGTTAATTTTGGACTATAATCACTGTAGTTGGGTAGTTTTACCTATAAATTACCTTTTTGTTGGTCTCAAAATCCGGCCCGCCACCTTTGACCCGCTGAGAGGAGCGAGCTTAAGGTCTGGCCGTGGCCCTCCTGTCAAAAATTTTGGGGACCCCTACTTCGTTGGCTAGTAGATAAATATATACTCGTATTTACTTTATCGAAATTTTTTATTCGTATCGTACCATAAAAAAAATTTCAGTCGGAGTCGGATTTCAGTTTTTCAAGGAACTAGCAATTTTTACATACAATTTAGTTCTGTACGAAATTGATGGTCTTTTGAATTTATTTTTGATCACACACTTGAAACTAAAAGTAACATCCATCCCTTTCCCCTTTCTACTGGTTCGGTGTGAAAGAGACTACCTACTAAGATCTGTGCAAAGTTAAACTGTAAAACACGTTTTTTTCTCGGGAAGTATAATTGCCGGATAAGCTTGGAATCCGTGCTTGGAATATTGCAATTTTCTGCTTGGCCACGCTTACTAGTACAGTGAGCATCAATATTGAGCTGTAGATCAGTGGCGGCTTGCTACTTTTCCAACAACTCATAAAGAGAAGTCTAATTAGTTCTGGCTTGCCTTAGACTGCCTTCCTACTGAAGATGAGACGTGTGGGAATCAACCCATCCTCCAACTCCAAACCATGGATAACAATACAAGCAATGCTATTAGCACTCTCATCTCCGCTTACCTTCGATTAAGATGAGATTTTTAATGTTTGAATAAGTCCCTGTCCGCTTTATAGACAAGGAAACCGGAAGGCAAGCCGTAACCGGGTTTACAGTTGCCCAAACGGTGTAATGTCAGCAAACACGGCTCCAAGAGGCCAATCCAAACTTACATTGTGACATCAAAATGATGTCAGTTCGCCTGTGCGTCTCGCTCACGTCAATTGTACTTAGTAGGTAGGTACGAGGGAAAGGGGCTCGCGACTGGCATCATTTATATTTTTATTTTGGTGTCATAATGTTATTTTGAATCTGCTTCCCAGTCAAATAAAGGGTTTCACCTCGGAACGAGAGATAATAAGCTGAAATCTCGTATACACCTGCGTTTTATAACGTTATAAAAGTCACAGAAGCTCGTGTCAGCGACGGAAGTTATTCGGTCACGAAAATAGGTTTTTACGAATAGGTATCAAGGTTTCTATAGCTCCAACGATGTTTAGGTACATCTATACATATACTAGCTTTTGTCCGCGACTTCGTCTGCGTGGAGTTAGTGACAGCATGCAGCTAAAGTAGGTATAGCGCCTGGATAATGCTAATAGCAATCATTCAATTCGCGCATTGCTTACTTCAATAATTAGGCAATGCTTAACTCTTTCAATTCTACCCCCCTTTTGCACTCTTTTTAGTGCTACCCTCTTCTGGGATGATTTCCAACATAAAAACTATCCTATGTCCTTCCCCGGGACTCAAACTATCTCTATACCAAATTTCAACTATATCGGTTCACCGGCTTAGCTTGAAGAGGTAACAGACAAGACAGACACACTTTCGCCTTTATAATATTATTATAGTATAGATATGTAGTATGGATTACATGTCTCCTGAATATATGATACAGTAAGTCTGCTTTTATAATACATATATTCAATATAATAATTATTCGGCGTCACCATTTAACGAGGGTTGTTACAATTCAAAGAAAACATCCGTTTGCACCTTGAAAAACATCGGACCACCCTTTTCATTCCGTCAAACAATAATGAATAAAAAGGTTAACGCGTAAGTATGTAGATATCATATAACATTTGTTGAATATACGAACGGACGAAGGAAAACACATTATATTGTTAAATACGGACGAATAAGCGTCAAAAGTTAAAAGACCCATTATTGTCAAGCTTAAACGCTTTTCGGTTCGTACAGAATTTAGAAAAATAAGCACTTGAAGTCTCTTTCACGCCTACTTTAATAGAAAGGGAAGGATGATTTAAGACATACCCTAGCTAAATAGTTTGTCACTACAAAGGAACACTTGCGAATTCGCTTGAGACTTCAGGAGTAAGTCGGCTAGGTTTATAAAGATTTGCCCCCTTATTCATAAACGTTTACTAAAGTCGACAAGCCGATAATAATCGTTTGTCCCTTTCCATCATACCGATACGTCGGAAAGGGACAAATGATTATTATCGGCTTGTCAACTTTAGTAAACGTTTATGAATAAGGGGGTTAGACAGTAACTGCAGCAGCGTTGTTTGGGTAGCAATAAATGGGTGATGTCACTGTCAATTGAATTCACAAAAACCTTTGTTTTTGTCTTGCTTGCCGCGATTAGAACGTTAATGATTAGAACGCTTGACTCATTTTACTAAGGAGATTGACATTCCCGGGCCAATACTGTAGCAAGGTAGAAACAGCAACACTGCTGCAGTTTTCATCCCAATGAATCCTATCTATTTACCCCCTTATTCAAAAACGTTTACTAAAGTTGACAAGCCGATAATAATCGTTTGTCCCTTTCCCACGTATTGGTATGAGGGAAAGGGACAAACGATTATTATCGGCTTGTCAACTTTAGTAAACGTTTATGAATAAGGGGATTAGTCTGTATCCACCCATTTCTGAGTATGGACCTCTTCTTTAGTACCTTTATTATTCTGTCTGTCTATTGTATGTTTTTCCTGTTTTTGTTGATTTTTGTTACCTTGATTATTTTACCGGATGGTCTCATCAGAAAATCAGCGCTGGAATTCGCCAGCATTATGCTGTGATGAGATTTCTCGGCCCTTCCTCCTGCTTCTATGTTTTTCCTTTTTTGTTTAATTTTCTCTTCTGTATTTGTGTTTAATATTTTCTTAAATGAAAACCTAACCCTTCCCTCTCCCCCTCCTTCCTCCTTCCTTCTTCCTTTCTTTTTTTCCTTTCCTTTTCTTCTTTGGTTTTTTTGAAACCTTGATTTTTGGTTCAATTCTCTGGGTTTCCCAAACATTAACGTGTTTTGCGTAAGGTGTGGCTGGAAGGCCTGAGGAAGATCACCCACAATGTGAAAGCGAACAACGTGTGTCCCATGACCTGTCTCAAGAAGCAGTAAGTCGCGTGGCATGCCCGCCGCATGGCTTTGTGTGTACTGTATAGGTTGTTGTTAGGTTCAACCAACAAATAAAATATTCAGAAAAATAATTTAGAACTTATGTATATCCTCTAGCCGCCCATACGTCAAACCTTGCCAAGCAAAATGAAATTTTATTTTGTCAACACAAAGTTCAAATTAGAATGGAACAGGAGACCTTTTTATAGGTCTCTGGGCGGCTAGAGGTTATGGTTGGCAGTTCTCGAGCAGAAACGTCCTGCTCCGCACAGTTAAAATAAAATAAGTTTGCTTCGGATTTGATAGCCCACGCAGTGTAAGTGTTATGTATACGTCATAATTTCATAGAAGTTTGACGTTTAAAATGACACTTGCACTGCGTCTGACTATATATCGTCTGTCACTGTGGCTGTCACGTCACTTAAGTGACGCACGATAGGCGATAAAAGCGCAATTCTTTTTTTTTACTGGGCTATGGCCACGGATATTGATGTTTTTCAATCTCCATAAAAATTGACAAATATAACATGAAGATGGTGAAATTAATTGTCGGGGTAAAAGAGTGAATGATTATACAAAATAGAGTCTGAGCGGAAAGAGAAGAGTCGTGAAATGTAAGGGAACCCAAGCATTCTACGACTCTTCTCTCTCCGCACAGACTCTAGTAGATTTGCCTAACTTTTGTAATTCAAATTAGGAACCTCAGTTCAAGATGCCTAACACTCAACGGTTTTGAGTGACGTAGCGGTCAGTATTCTGTATTCGAAATCGCAAGTGGTAACATTTGCCCGCGAAAATTACGAAAATGAATAAAACATGAACAAAACATTATCCTTTATAATAAAAAAAATTCTGTATATTTTAATTGTTGGTTGAATAAAGTGGATTTAATATTAAATATTGTCTTATGTTTTGGGATATTATTCACGCTTTAACGTATTTTAGTTTTTATGTTGCATAACTTGCGTACAATTAAAAACCTTCCTAAAGTATAAAAATAAAGACTAAGCTAAGCTTACTCTGTAAGTCTGTCCTGACTTGGTAAAATAAAAATATGGCAGGGTCATAATAAAGTCCTATTTCCATAGTATTTTCAATGAATTACATTCATAAAGCGGTTATGCAGCTCGATATATGGTAGTGGTCCCACGCCGTCATATCTGCCAAGTCAAAGGGCTAACGAAGATCGAAATTTCTTTTTCTGCGTCTCTATCGCTCGAATACGCAAGAGCGATAGAGGCAGATGACGCAATTTCGATTTTTAAGTTTTATAGAAGTAGGTGAAGTTTTTACTGTACGCAGGTTTTCTAGCACGTATTAATTGCATGTACATTTGTTTGTTTAATCGCTTTCTGCTAAAGGTGTGGAAGGAGAGTCTCCGAGCCATCACTCACAACAACAAAATCAACAATGTCTGTCCAAGAACAAACCTTATGAAACAGTACGTAGAATTGATTTTTATTTGCCGTAGCCTTACTGTAAATTTACTGTAATTTGTAAGGAAAACCCGTTCTAGATTTTCGGCATTATTTTGTGCTTACTGTGACCTAAATTATCAAAACTCATTTGTAAATTACCAAAGCTTTTGAGAAATTAAAAAAAAAGGTGTGTAACAAATGGTGGTGTTGCCATCTGTAAATATTAAAAAGCGTTTACTTAAAATTGACCTACATTCTGTGGGAGAGCAGCATAAAAACCACGTGTTTTACTTTTAATATATTTTTTTCATCGTTGTTATGAGAAAAGTTAGCGACACGTAGGATGGGAAGCAATTTGTAGCCGCTGGGAGTTTTTAATGCGAGAAATAACAAGACGCCGTGTCATGTAGATAAGGGTGGTATTCCAGCCATTTTGTCTCACATTTTGTTTAATGAGAGAGTGAGACGCAATGACCAAGATATTGGACACCAGAGAGTTTTCATGCTTTTTAGTTGTATAGTTGGTCAAGCAGATCTTGTGAGTAGAAAACTTAGAGGATATAACCAACGGAGCCGCCATGTCTATAATTTTCGGTACAAAATAGTCTGCCGTTTTTTGCGGGGGAGGGGCACATCAAATGTATAGGTACGTCTGTCAGATAAACGTCAGTCCATACATGTGGTTGACCATTGGCCGCCTATTTTCGACAGAGGGGAGCGCCTGTTAATGACCACTCCGTTTGGTTATATTCTCTAAGGTAGAAAAAGGTGGTAAATTTGAAAAATGTAGGCGCGATGGGATATCGTTCCATAGAAAATTAGAATTTCGCGCCTTTTTCTACTGACAAGATTTACTTGACCATCTATAGATGGTAACAATACAAAAACACTGCCCTTATCTTTGGGGAGTTATTTTCTCGCGTTTCCTCAAGCAGCTAAATGTTTTGTAATGTAATAGTACAATTACCTGCGATACAAGTGTGTAAACAGTGTAACATAGAAATTACCTATATAATTGTTCTTTTGAAGACTCCTAAATAAATTCCCTCATTTATACGAAATTCAGAGATTCCCACCCATATAACCATTCCAGTCGCAGAATCATCAAAGTGGTAACTAAATGTCAGATGTGTCGTAACAGAGTCCACACAATGTGTCTAGAATTGTTTCGAAACAAAGTGTCGTCGCCGTGTGTACACTTTTCCGTAACAAGGTGTCGACACATTTGTGTGCACTTTGCGTGCGGTTTGCGACTAAATCTGACAGCAAATTTGTGACAGCAAATGTCAATATAAAATACCTCTTGAAAACCAAGGTTTGTCAAACTACTACATATTAGTGTCTCGTGTGCTCGTAAGTAATTCTAGTAAGTCATCATGGGCGATGCAAATGATAATAATCGACCAAAACCATATAAACACCCAACACCCGTCAACCTTTTACAGAAAAGTTTTTAAAGAAATGCAATAAGCTACTTAGGTCAGCCAACGAATGCTCAAAAAAGTTGTAGAGGGAAATGCTCGGAACACAATTTTTGACTCTGTAACTTGGTTTGGACAAGTTAGGAGGTGAACATATCAAAAGTCCCCGGCCGTAGCCCTTGAGCGGGGGGAAGAGAGGGGGCTTTGAATGTCCCATTTTCCGGTTTTTCGATTATATCTCGGAAACTATGCATCTTAGCGACATGGCCACTTATACAAAATGAAAGTTAATTTAATTTGTTACAAGTTTATTCAGTCAATTTTTTCGATATGTTGAATAGTTTTTGAGATATCCGCTCTTGAAAGTTTATTTAGGGCTCTCAATTTTATCTTGATATATCTACATCAGTGAAGGTGCTAGGCCGTGTATGGTATCGTTTCCGTATAAATCTGGGTTTCTGAATCCATTTAAGGTATCACATTGAAACCATTCCACAAAATTAAAAAAATCTTTTTAGGGTTCCGTACCTCAAAAGCAAAAAACGGAATCCTTATAGGATCACTCGTGCGTCTGTATGTCTGTCTGTCTGAATACACAAAATAGTTCTTTACCTATAGATGACAGGAAAACCTATTAGAAATGTGCAGTCAAGCGCGAGTCGGACTTAATGTACGGAACCCTTAATACGCGAGTCCGACTCGCACTTGGTCGGTTTTTTTTAAACTCCTCTTGACGCTTAACCGCTGAACCGATTTCGTTGAAATTTGGTATAGAAATAGTTTGCGTCCCGGAACAGGACATAGGATAGATCTTATAACCAAAATCATCTTTTGAAGGTGTGAAAAGTGGCGTGGAAATTTGTACGGGAAATCAATAACCGCTGAACCGATTTATATTAAATTTGGTATGGTCTACATCTTTGATTTAGTTAAAAATGATAAAAAAAACATGACTTTAAACCTAAACTTAAACAGTATTAACTTCAAGAAGTCAATTCTGGATTCCTCCCTACACCTCATTTCACACCTTTGAAGGATGATTTTTGAGATAACTTATTATGTCCTGTCTCGGGACTCAAAATATATGTGTACTAAATTTAAATTAAAACTGTTCAGCAGTTTAAGCGTGAAGAGGAGTTTAAAAGAAAGTAAGTTTATATGTTTTTACTTTGGAATGGTGTCAATGTGATACCATAACTAAATTTGGTACTGCGAATTTATACGAAAACGATACCAAACATGGCCTCGTAGCTTTACTGTTGTAGAAGTCAAAATAAAATTGAGAGCCCTAAATTCTTATTACTTGACCAAACTTGTGTAGAAGGAAAAGGAAAAATAAAAGTCTTCGGCAGGAATATAAGACACAAATATATTTTTTTTTGCGTTACTATTTCAATCATCAAATATAAACATACCTTGATTATATTATTCTAGTGAGATCCTCACAGATAAACAATAACATTTACTAAAAAAATTAGAAGGTCGAAATGTCACGGAACTTGTGAGAGTAATACGTGAAAAATAAAAACTTTTATGACAAAAAAATCTGGACACAATTTAAGAAGCATCCTATTGCGTCGAGGAATCATCTGTATTTTTGCTTGTTTCATTACCTCCTCGCTTCTTTTTTTGTCCTTTGTATTCTGTAGCAATTTGTTAGATCTGAAAATAAAGATAACTTGCGTCGTCACGGATGTCGATTTATAGGTTTTAGGGAGTGCAGAATTCGAAAACGATGATCATTTTATAATCCAAGATGGCCGCTACGTATTTTGTCATAAAAATCGTCATGAATATCGTTTTATAGGTTTTAGGAAGTGCCGATTTCGAAAATGATGACCAGTTTGGAATCCAAGATGTGTGCCGTGCACTTTGTCATAAAAGTCGTCATGGATATCGTTTTATAGGTTTTAGGGAGTGCAGAATTCGAAAATGATGACCATTTTGGATTCCAAGATGTCTGCCGTGCACTTTGTCATATAAGCCGTCATAGATGTTGATTTATAGGTGTTAGGAAGAGCAGATTTCGAAAATGATGACCATGACCAACAAAACGACATCCATGTCGACTTTTAACATAGTGCATGGCCGCCATCTTGGATGCCAAAATAGTTATTATTTTCGAAATCTGCGCTCCCTAAAACCTATAAAACGACAGCCATGACGACTTTAATGACATACTGCATGGCCGCCATTTTGGATTCCAAAATGGTCATCATTTTCGAAATCAGGGCCCCCTAAAACCTATAAAACGACACCCATGACAACTTTTATGACATAGTGCGTGGCCGCCATTTTGGATTCCAAAATGGCCATCATTTTCGAAATCTGCGTCCCCTAAAACCTATAAAACGATATCCATGACGACTTTTATGACATAGTGCATGGCCGCCATCTTGGAATCCAAAATGGTCATCGTTTTCGAAATCTGCGCCCCCTAAAACCTATAAAACGACACCCATGACGACTTTTATGACATAGTGCATGGCCGTCATTTTGGATTTAAAAATGGTCATCATTTTCTAAATCGGGGCTCCGTAAAACCTATAAAACGACATCCATGACGACTTTTATGACATAGTGCATGGCCGCCATTTTGGAATCGAAAATGGTTATCGTTTTCGAAATCTGCGCCCCCCAAAACCTATAAAACGACACCCATGACGACTTTCATGACATAGTGCATGGCCGCCATTCTGGATTCCAAAATGGTCATCATTTTCGAAAGCGGGGCCCCCTAAAACCTATAAAACGACATCCATGACAACTTTTATGACATAGTGCATGGCCGCCATTTTGGAATCGAAAATGGTTATCGTTTTCGAAATCTGCGCCCCTCAAAACCTATAAAACGACACCCATGACGACTTTCATGACATAGTGCATGGCCGCCATTCTGGATTCCAAAATGGTCATCATTTTCGAAAGCGGGGCCCCCTAAAACCTATAAAACGACATCCATGACGACTTTTATAACATAGTGCATGGCCGCCATTTTGGAATCTAAAATGGTCATCGTTTTCGAAATCTGCGCCCCCTAAAACCTATAAAACGACACCCATGACGACTTTTATGACATAGTGCATGGCCACCATTTTGGAATCCAAAATGGTCATCATTTTCTAAATCTGCGCCCCCCAAAACCTATAAAACGACATCCATGACGACTTTTATGACATAGTGCATGGCCGCCATTTTGGAATCGAAAATGGTTATCGTTTCCGAAATCTGCGCCCCCCAAAACCTATAAAACGACACCCATGACGACTTTTATGACATAGTGCATGGCCGCCATTTTGGATTCCAAAATGGTCATCATTTTCGAAATCAGGGCCCCCTAAAACCTATAAAACGACACCCATGACAACTTTTATGACATAGTGCGTGGCCGCCATTTTGGATTCCAAAATGGCCATCATTTTCGAAATCTGCGTCCCCTAAAACCTATAAAACGATATCCATGACGACTTTTATGACATAGTGCATGGCCGCCATCTTGGAATCCAAAATGGTCATCGTTTTCGAAATCTGCGCCCCCTAAAACCTATAAAACGACACCCATGACGACTTTTATGACATAGTGCATGGCCGCCATTTTGGATTTAAAAATGGTCATCATTTTCTAAATCGGGGCCCCGTAAAACCTATAAAACGACATCCATGACGACTTTTATGACATAGTGCATGGCCGCCATTATGGAATCGAAAATGGTTATCGTTTTCGAAATCTGCGCCCCCCAAAACCTATAAAACGACACCCATGACGACTTTCATGACATAGTGCATGGCCGCCATTCTGGATTCCAAAATGGTCATCATTTTCGAAAGCGGGGCCCCCTAAAACCTATAAAACGACATCCATGACGACTTTTATAACATAGTGCATGGCCGCCATTTTAGAATCGAAAATGGTTATCGTTTCCGAAATCTGCGCTCCCTAAAACCTATAAAACGACAGCCATGACGACTTTAATGACATACTGCATGGCCGCCATTTTGGATTCCAAAATGGTCATCATTTTCGAAATCAGGGCCCCCTAAAACCTATAAAACGACACCCATGACAACTTTTATGACATAGTGCGTGGCCGCCATTTTGGATTCCAAAATGGCCATCATTTTCGAAATCTGCGTCCCCTAAAACCTCTAAAACGATATCCATGACGACTTTTATGACATAGTGCATGGCCGCCATCTTGGAATCCAAAATGGTCATCGTTTTCGAAATCTGCGCCCCCTAAAACCTATAAAACGACACCCATGACGACTTTTATGACATAGTGCATGGCCGCCATTTTGGATTTAAAAATGGTCATCATTTTCTAAATCGGGGCTCCGTAAAACCTATAAAACGACATCCATGACGACTTTTATGACATAGTGCATGGCCGCCATTTTGGAATCGAAAATGGTTATCGTTTTCGAAATCTGCGCCCCCCAAAACCTATAAAACGACACCCATGACGACTTTCATGACATAGTGCATGGCCGCCATTCTGGATTCCAAAATGGTCATCATTTTCGAAAGCGGGGCCCCCTAAAACCTATAAAACGACATCCATGACGACTTTTATGACATAGTGCATGGCCGCCATTTTGGAATCGAAAATGGTTATCGTTTTCGAAATCTGCGCCCCCCAAAACCTATAAAACGACACCCATGACGACTTTTATTACATAGTGCATGGCCGCCATTCTGGATTCCAAAATGGTCATCATTTTCGAAAGCGGGGCCCCCTAAAACCTATAAAACGACATCCATGACGACTTTTATAACATAGTGCATGGCCGCCATTTTGGAATCTAAAATGGTCATCGTTTTCGAAATCTGCGCCCCCTAAAACCTATAAAACGACACCCATGACGACTTTTATGACATAGTGCATGGCCACCATTTTGGAATCCAAAATGGTCATCATTTTCTAAATCTGCGCCCCCCAAAACCTATAAAACGACATCCATGACGACTTTTATGACATAGTGCATGGCCGCCATTTTGGAATCGAAAATGGTTATCGTTTCCGAAATCTGCGCCCCCCAAAACCTATAAAACGACACCCATGACGACTTTTATGACATAGTGCATGGCCGCCATTTTGGATTTCAAAATGGTCATCATTTTCTAAATCGGGGCCCCTTAAAACCCATAAAACTACATCCATGACGAGTTTTATGACATAGTGCATGGCCGCCATTTTGGAATCGAAAATGGTTATCGTTTTCGAAATCTGCGCCCCCCAAAACCTATAAAACGACACCCATGACGACTTTTATAACATAGTGCATGGCCGCCATTCTGGATTCCAAAATGGTCATCATTTTCGAAAGCGGGGCCCCCTAAAACCTGTAAAACGACATCCATGACGACTTTTATGACATAGTGCATGGCCGCCATCTTGGAATCCAAATTGGTCATCGTTTTCTAAATCTGCGCCCCCTAAAACCTATAAAACGACACCCATGACGACTTTTATTACATAGTGCATGGCCGCCATTTTGGATTTCAAAATGGTCATCATTTTCTAAATCGGGGCCCCCTAAAACCTATAAAATGACACCCATGACGACTTTTATGACATAGTGCATGGCCGCCATCTTGGAATCCAAAATGGTCATCATTTTTGAAATCTGCGCCTCCTAAAACCTATAAAACGACACCCCTGACGACTTTTATGGCATAGTGCATGGCCGCCATTTTGGATTCCAAAATGGTCATCATTTTCAAAATTGGGGCCCCCTAAAACGTATAAAACGACATCCATGACGACTTTTATGACACAGTGCATGGCCGCCATTTTGGATTCCAAAATGGTCATCATTTTCGAAATCGGCACTCCCTAAAACCTATAAATCGACACCCATCTCGACTTTTATGACAAAGTGTTTGGCTACCATCTGCATGCAAGACATTTCTATTATTTTTACGTACAAAAATGGCCCCCTGTCAACTTCCAACCGAGATTTAATCGATAATTTATTCGATTAATGTTCAGATTAATTCAATTTCAATATATGTTAGGTCGACTAAACTAATCGTGATTAAAATTTGAGGATTAACTTTTTAGGGTTCCGTACCCAAAGGGTAAAACGGGACCCTATTACTAAGACTTCGCTGTCCGTCCGTCCGTCCGTCCGTCCGTCCGTCCGTCCGTCACCAGGCTGTATCTCACGAACCGTGATAGCTAGACAGTTGACATTTTCGCAGATGATGTATTTCTGTTGCCGCTATAACAACAAATACTAAAAACAGAATAAAATAAAGATTTAAATGGGGCTCCCATACAACAAACGTGATTTTTGACCAAAGTTAAGCAACGTCGGGAGGGGTCAGTACTTGGATGGGTGACCGTTTTTTTTTTTGCTTTTTTGTTTTTTTTTTGCATTGTGGTACGGAACCCTTCGTGCGCGAGTCCGACTCGCACTTGCCCGGTTTTTTTATTCCATTAATTAGTCGAATAAACAGTTCATCTATTAAGTCCCATCTCTGACCACGTCATTTTTACACTTTGAGAATATCTGAAAACAAATGAACACAAGGAGCCATTTTGCAAATCCAGTAACTTTGTTATTACTTTTGACAGCGCGTGTCATGTGTCTACACAGAGTCGACACAAAGTCGAAACATTTGCGACTACTTTGTGACTGCAATATTTCTCAGCCTTAAACCATATTTATACATCATAATTAACAAGTTTCGTAGTATATAAAGCGTTATTTCTGTTATTTAAGTATAGTATACGCATCGAAGTACTAAAAATGCATCAAATAATATATTTATGAACACAAGCACTGAGAAGTAAACAATTTAATTTCCGGCTAAACTAAAACAATGTGGTGGCGCGTTGATTATATTACACTTAGTTTATCAAATCACTCGAGCAGTTTAATTCCCCATAATAATTTAAGTCCTATTGTAATATAAATGCAAACAATATATAATTACGTCTTGTAATCCGTTTTAGAGATGGCGTATTAATGTCATTATTTTTATTTAACTATTTTTCCATCTGACAGTTTCCATTTGACAGGAACAAAATGAACGAATGAACGAATGATTTTGGCATAAAGTAGTCGCAAACCCGAAACAATGTGTGCACACGGCGACCACACTTTATGTCACTTTGTGTCATGTGTCGACCCTTCCCCATTTCTGGTAACTGTGTCGACACGGCGACGACTCTGCGACTGGAATTGTGACCGAAACAGACGGTGTCGACACAAGATGTGTCTACACCGCGTCGTAACGGCGACTGGAAATGGTTGTATGGGCAATTCCTTCGTGTCTGATGTTCCGTTTGTAAAGAAAATAAAAATATAAGAATTCTAATAAAAACCGAGGCTCTCGAATTCTTTTGTAAACGAAACATTGAATAGAATTTTACAGTTTGTTTTCGGACGTAAAAAGGTATGCTCAATTGCTGATGGTAAATATTTTCTTAAAAACTTTTATTTATCATGATATGTTTGTCTGTTTTCATTCTATTGTTTTGGCAAAATTATTTTAAGATATTATAAAAGGCTAACTTACGGAATATTTTTATTCAGATTTCTTAAAAGAAAACATTATATTGCTACAGAACAATTTTACTCACAATCAAAAAATGTATGGGCTATAAGAGTTTAAAGCCAACAGGGCATTCAATCAAATAAACTTATTTTAATTAAATAACCTCTAGCCGCCCATACGTGAAACCTTGCCAAGCAAAATGAAATTTTATTTTGTCAACACAAAGTTCAAATTAGAATGGAACAGGAGACCTTTTTATAGGTCTCTGGGCGTCTAAAGGATAATATTTTCCGTTGCAAAAATACTTTTTATGCCACCCGTATTTTAAACTAACATTTGAAACGAAAATTCAATAAAACACGTAGCTAATTTCAAACAGCACAGCTAAAAAGTAATCCAATTCCGCTAAATCAAATGACTTTAGTTGGCAACACTGATTGCACACAAAAAAACCGGCCAAGTGCGAGCCCGACTCGCGCACGAAAGTTCCGTACCATTATGCAAAAAAAGGCAAAGAAATCATGTTTGTTGTATGGGAGCCTTAAATATTTATTTTATTCGGTTTTTAGTGTGTGTTGTTATAGCGGCAACAGAAATACATCATCTGTGAAAATTTCAACTGCCTATCTCGGTTCATGAGTTACGGCCTGGTGACAGACAGACGGACAGTGGAGTCTTAGTAATAGGGACCGGTTTTTACTAGAGATGCCCCGAATAGTGAATTTGGCCGAATACCGAATATTCGGTCCCCCCCTCGCGGCCGAATACCGAATATTCGGCGACCGAATATTTGGTATGACATGTGAAGATTTTGAGTCACAATTATTACGAAAACTGTTCGCCAACAAAGCACAACGTTTGCTAAGATATATTTTTATGTTGAACAGAATTAATTAATGTAGGTAGAGTTAATCAAATCAGACCCATAATAAAAATAAAATATTTTGGAATCAACAAATGCTCAAACGTGCCTTCGTATTTAACCACTTTCCAAGAATAGATTTTAAATATTAAATATAACCTAGTTTTTGGTTATTTTTAGGTAGGTGCAACAGATATTCGGTATTCGGCTGAATAGTATGCAACATTCGGCCGAATACCGAATATTCGGCAAAGTGGCCGAATAAGCCGAATACCGAATAGTTGCCGAATATTCGTGGCATCTCTAGTTTTTACCCTTTGGGTACGGAACCCTAAAAAAACGAACAAACCTCCCGACTGCAGAGTTTCTGTGGCTCCTGATTTAGTTCCACTTTGAGTTACATAGTTCAGTTTGAGTTACGACATGGCGCTTTTGAGTTGAATTCAGTGTTTGCTCGGCGCAAACATTTTGTAGAAAGTTGGGGGACGACCTGAAGTGTGATTCTTGGAATATATCTTTATACCGGTATGAAGTTCTTTATCGTGTCATTAAGACAAAGGAAAGACACGAAATAAAGCTAAAAGTTAATAAACAAGACTTTAAACATAACTTAGTGCTTAGCTTAAGCAGCTTAGGTACATATTTGCTTAAGGCAATTGGATACGTGTTTTGTACGTGAATTTCTTTTTCAGTAATGTATTAGTATTACTTAAAAGCAATAATCGCTTGCAATCCCGGAATAATATGCGAGTACGAGCGAGATGCATAGAAAGTAAGTTACGCACACGCTAGCGAATATGTCAGTGTGAAACTGGTAGCCGTAGGTATAGGAAGTCTAAGTAGGTATACGCAAAATGTGTTGTGAGAACACAATTACTCGAGGGATACCTACCTACTAACAATATAACACAATACTAACCTTAACAAGCACTTTAGAAAAAGGCCTAACAAAGAATCAAAAGAACATTTAACGCTTTTTGCGCTGTTGTTTTAGTTGTCTACAATTTTAATAAATGTTGTTTAACCTTAAGTTTTATATAACAATTTATTTTAATTAAATGTGGTGTTTATATTTCAATATCTGCACGAATGTTCAAGTGTTTGCATGTTTTTACAAATCGACAATAATTATCTAACATTTTTGTATTTAAATTTTACATGGTAACAACCTTTGCATATTTTATTACGTGCTTTAAACACGGCATCATGTAAGCGAAACTTACCCGTGTAACATTATCTGTTGCGGGTATTTTAATGTAAAATAAAATTTAATATCCAAGTAACCTAATTTATTCGAGACCACGATATACTTTAAAAAAGCAATATTGTAGCTTGGGATCCCTAACAAAGGAGGATTTCATATAAGAAGCGGTTTACACGGTGGCTTATTTTTGTATTATAGAGGGTTAGATTTAATATAAAAAATAAGTCGAGACTTTTAAACCTTTTTAACGAGGAACATCTGACCCTGAAAACGATAATTAAAAAATCTGACCTTTTCAATACAATGAAGCTTGGTCTTCGAATATAGTCAGACCACAATCGCTGTCGATTTAAATTGGTCTGACTCTAGAATAATGTTGTTTTGCAACTTCTATTGGCATAAGTAGGCGTCATGGCTATGGTTAAATTTTTTTTTATTACCTAAAAAAAAATAGACTTATTCTCAAAAATAGAAAAAACCAACAAATATTTTCTAAAAAGCTGCTTTACCTAATAAATAAATAAATAAATATTGGGGACATCTTACACAGATCAACCTAGCCCCAAACTAAGCAAAGCAAAATAAATATTTATCTTAAAACAAAAGAAACCTAAATATTAGAATATTTGCGAACCCTTTTCTAAACCAAAGAGAGTTGAAGTGCCGCCCCCGCCTTATTTGCTTAAACTAGGTACACGTGGAGTTAGTGCTGGTAGGAACTCGAGTCTTTTGAGACTAAATATGAAGACTGTACTCATTTTTACGGGCCTGAGGTAGAAAAAAATCCGAGTTTTTTTTGGTTTCAAGTCGAGTATTTCTAAGAGCCATTCAAAGGACTATAGCCTCCGAACAAAGACTACGTCAAAGATTTTGTAGGTTTTATCTAAACGTGGACAAAGTACGGCCCGCGGGCCAGCTCTGGCCCACGCAAGTATTTTATCCGGCCCGCTGCCAGTCCTTCGAAATATTTATTTAGTATATGGCTCGCGACGCAGCGGTTGTAATTTTTTTTGGAACAAAATGTCTTGTCTGTGTCTGAAAAAAAAAACCTTTACAAAAGACTCAGATCTGTAACAAGTTTTCACCTAAATTCTTCTGTAACAAGTTTTCACCTAAATTCTTCTGTAACAAGTTTTCGACTTAATGATAAGTATGAGTCTGAGTCGAGTCCACAGTCGAGTCTCAAGGGACTCGAGTCCTGACCAACACTACGTGATGCCGCGGGCGTAAACCATAAACTCCACTGAGTTACAAGATAATTATGTACCTGTTAAAATTAAATACAGGTAAGAACGAAACAATTGAATGCTCAAATTTTGTTGTTAATTTTTAGAAAACATAAAGTAATTATTTTGTAACGTAGCTAAACTTGGCTTAGGATTTAGAAGTCTAAACAATGTTTCACGAAACTTTCTTTGACTTGCTTGCTCGGTTTTTTGTTATAAAATTATATTAATGTGTTTAAGTACTCGTCCACTTAGGTATAAGTAGAAGTTAATACTGAATCTTTCTCCTTCTTCCTGGCGTTATCCCGGCATTTTGCCACGGCTCATGGGAGCCTGGGGTCCGCTTGACAACTAATCCCATGATTTAACGTAGACACTAGTTTTTACGAAAGCGACTGCCATCTGACCTTCCAACCCAGAGGGGAAACTAGGTCTTATTGGGATTAGTCCGGTTTCCTCACGATGTTTTCCTTCACCGAAAAGCGACTGGCAAATATCAAATGATATTTCGTACATAAGTTCCGAAAAACTCATTGGTACGAGCCGGGGTTTGAACCCGCGACATCCGGATTGAAAGTCGCACGCTCTTTATTTTTTAAATAATCATTTCCGCTTTTTTTGTAAATCACACTTATAGAAGTACTTTAAACCTACTCATCGGACTTAATGACAATATGAATAACCAGAACCACGACAGGTTGGAAAATTTCAACTGAAACCTTTTTTGGAAAATTGCGCCACAATAGAAAGTGTCCACATTATAAGAATGAGTGTAAACTTGATTGCACGCTATATATAATGATATTAATGATGTTACACAATTATTTATTTCAAAACTATTACCAATTTGACAGGAATTAACAATGACAGTTCCACTCTCTAATCCCAAAACCTTCTTCTAGTTGGATGCGTCTCTGCTTCCTCACGGACCCTAAAGGCAAGGTCCCTGTCAAGGTGGTGGCCCGGACCTTCGCATCAGGCAAGACTGAGAAGCTGGTATACCAGTGTCTGTCGGAGCTGGGGCTTCCATCAGGGAAGAATGAAGCTATGGAGAGAGAGGCCTTCACTTTTGACAAGTTCTACGCGCTATACCATAAGATCTGTCCTAGAAATGATATTGAAGAATTATTTAGGTCCATGTAAGTATCCCCTTATCTTATCTTATCGTTTTCGGGGGCCCTTGCGGATACACTTCGACCCATAGGTATCTTTTATGCAGTTACCCCCTTAGACCTTTTCATTAGGCAAGTCTAGTTAACTGATTTTAAGAGTTTTGATCAATTTGGGGCAGCCATCAAGGAAGGATGACGCTATGGAAAAAGCCTTCACTTTTGAAAAGTTCTACGCGCCGTACCTTAAGATCTGTCCGAGAAATGATATTGAAAAATTATTTAGGTCTATGTAAGTATTTCATCCTCTGCCATACTATAAGATACGGCGCAATAAGATATGTCCAAAGAATGTCACGAGGAACTGTTTAGGACTGTGCCATGGTACGGTAGACGTCAAAGATATGTTTACTTTTTTGCACCTTTATCCTTTGTAATCTTCTTCCTCGCGTTATCCCGGCATTTTTGCCACGGCTCACATAGGATCCTGGGGTCCGCTTGACAACTAATCCCATGATTTGACGTAGGCACTAGTTTTTACGAAAGCGACTGCCATCTAACCTTCCAACCCAGAGGGGAAACTAGGCCTTATTGGGATTAGTCCGGTTTCCTCACGATGTTTTCCTTCACCGAAAAGCGACTAGTAAATATCAAATGATATTTCGTACATAAGTTCCGAAAAACTCATTGGTACGAGCCGGGGTTTGAACCCGCGACCTCCGGATTGCAAGTCGCACGCTCTTACCGCTAGGCCACCAGCGCTTTTGTAATAAGGCGAAAAATGTTAAACATAATATACAATGATTTTGCTTCTAATTGCGTAACTTGTTCTTAATATTAAATTCACAAAGATATCAATTTTTTTTAGAACTCAAGGCAAATCCGACAAGATAAACTTGGACCAGTTCGTGAACTTCTTGAATGAGAAGCAGCGAGATCCCCGCCTAAACGAGATCCTGTACCCGCTGTACGACGACAAGAGAGCGGCGGAGATCATCAACACGTATGAACAGGATGAGGCTGCGAAGAACGAAAGTAAGTAACGGGTGTAGATAGATATTAGGAAGGGGTTTAACAAGATTAACATAACTATACAAGATCAACTTGGACCAGTTGGTGAACATCTTGAACGAGAAGCAGAGAGACCCCCGCCTAAACGAGATCCTGTACCCGCTGTACGACGACAAGAGAGCGGCGGAGATCATCAACACGTATGAACAGGATGAGGCTGCGAAGAACGAAAGTAAGTAACGGGTGTAGATAGATATTAGGAAGGGGTTTAACAAGATTAATATAACTATACAAGATCAACCTGGACCAGTTGGTGAACTTCTTGAACGAGAAGCAGCGAGACTCCCGCCTAAACGAATTCCTGTCCTATCCTGTTCGATGTGTGTGTCGACGACGAGAGAGCGGCGTATGAAAAGACTGAGGCCGCGAAGAATGAAAATGAGTTACTGAACTTGTACAAACCTTATATAACAAAAAAATACATGTATTAATGTTTTTTATTTGTGTCATCAGAACGCAGATCTAGATAATCTCATACTAATTGTACCTAAGTCTGATAAGCCTGATGCGAGCATCTAAAGGTTTCTATTCCACCTGTCCAATTTCTTAGTCCAATGTGTATGCGTCTCACTTTTTCCTTAATGAGAGAGTGAGAAGCAATGACATTGGTCCAAGAAATTGGACCGGTGGAATACCATCCTAAGGGTCGATTGCACCAAACCTTCTGTCACCGTTAAAATGTTTATTGTATGAGTGATCTCATTGGCTGCTGTGGAGTGGCTGGTGTGTGTGGAGTCAATCAGTTCTTCAATTATTGTTGGTGCAAATACCTTTATAGACTACAGCATTACTAATTAATCATTTTCAACATCATATTTGTGACTCATCAAACTCATCTTTCCAGAATGCCTAACGAAAGACGGGCTCATCCGCTACCTGATGTCCGACGAGAACGCCCCCGTATTCCTGGACAGACTGGACAACTACATGGACATGGACCAGCCGTTGGCTCATTATTATATCAACTCGTCCCACAACACGTATCTCTCGGGACGGCAGTTCGGTGGCAAGAGTTCTGTGGAGATGTACCGACAAGTGTTGCTAGCTGGATGTCGGTGAGTATTCTCCGACAACTACATGGACATGGACCAGCCGTTGGCTAATTATTACATAAACTCGTCCCACAACACATATCTCTCGAGGCGACAGTTTGGTGGCAATTGTGGCAAAAGCACTGTGGAGAGGTACCGACATGTGCTGTTAGTTGGGTGTCGGCGAGTAATTCAATAAATTACCCAAGCTCACTGACATAAGAAAGTCGAAAACAAACAAAAATTGGAAAAAAACCTAAATTCGGTCACCAAAAAGATTATTAATCTCTATTCGACAAAATTTTTCAAACGGAATTTCTGGAATAAAAAATTATCTAGAGATATTATTTCATCTTTTAGTCTATCTATCCTGTAGTCCTTCTGTGACGTAGAACATCAGTGCCTTTTGTCTGAGACATGATTCTCTTAAATCCTTGTCAATTATTTTCAGCTGCGTAGAACTCGACTGCTGGGACGGCAAAGGCGAAGACGAGGAACCAATCATAACCCACGGCATGGCTATGTGCACAGACATCCTCTTCAAAGACGTCATCTACGCGCTCAGAGACACCGCGTTCGTGACGTCAGACTACCCCATCATACTGTCATTCGAGAACCACTGCTGCAAGGCCCAGCAGTACAAGCTGGCTAAATACTGCGATGAGATCTTGGGGGATTTGCTGTTGAAAGAACAGCTGCCAGATTACCCTGTGAGTATTCACTTTTTGTACCACGTTTCAGGCTTTCCAGGTTGTTTCTTTAGTTATTTTCCAAATTATTACAAAGTCAGTCAGAACTGCTCGTAAAACAGACAGTGCTTGACAGAGAAAAGTTCTTTATTCGCCATCTGTTTTATTTGGTAATTTCTTCTTCTACGCTAGCGTTATCCCGGACTTTTCCAGGGTCCGCTTGCTTTTCTGCACTTTGAGCTATCCTGGCTAACTAACTGGTTGGTTTTATTTGGTAATTTATCTTAATTTAATGACACAGACTATTTAAGTTTTTCTAGAGTCTTTCTCCCGCGAACGCATCTCTGGACTGCTCTCTGTTAAATTCCCAAGAGACTTCAATATGAAGTTCTGATTCTTTAAAAGAGGTTTGAAATAATTGACAGTGTTCATGTGACTTTAAATCTACAAGAGTCAAGTGTTACATCCTCTTCAAGAGAGGAGAAACCCCTAATCTTATGACTTCTCTGATAATGCAATCTGAGTCCAGTTAATCCAATATCAGACCAAAATAGACTCGGAAATTAAAGGGCATTTGAAGCCATCATCTGATGGCATTTTTAATATTTTTGTACTAGTTTAAGGGCTATCTCATAGAATTCCTTACCTTCCAGTTGGAACCGGGCCAGCCCCTACCACCACCTTCAGCGCTGAAGAGGAAGATCATGATCAAGAATAAGCGGCTGAAGCCAGAGGTGGAACGGCAGGAGTTGGAGCTGTTCCGACAGGGACAGTTCGTTATCGAGGACGAGGTTAAAGAAGATGCTTCTGCGGTCGCCGTGCCCGATAAAAAGGTATAGCCGAAGCCATACAAATATCCTCTCTCCTCTTCTTTTTTCGGTTTTTATTAACCACATCACTTCGGGAATCAGGGTGCTCACCATCTGTATGCAGATGATTTGCAGTTGTACACACAAGCCGATGTTATCGATATTAACTCTGCCATAGCAGCCATCAATGATGACCTGAACTTCATAGCTGATTGGTCGAATCGCTTCGGCATATCTGTAAATCCATCTAAGTGTCAGGCCATCATTGTGGGAAGCCAGCGTCAACTTCTGTATTTGGACACCGCTTCTGTATCACCAATAATGTTTGATGGTTCGTCAATACCTTTCTCGAGCCAGGTTAAGGATCTCGGTATTATAATCGACAGGCATCTATCTTGGGAGGCAACTTTCGGAGGTTAGTCGAAAGGTCACTGGTACTTTACGCTCTCTATATCCCTTAAAAAACTTTCTCCCAATATCCACCAAAAAATTACTTGTGCAGTCACTAATACTTCCGCTCATCGATTACGCTGACGTGTGCACAACAAACATTTCACAGTGTTCACTTAACAGGCTAGATCGCTTGCTCAATAACGGTATTCGTTTTATTTTCGGTCTACGCAAGTACGACCACATATCTCATTACCGTCGCCAGCTTAACTGGCTCCCTATTCGGCAGCGTAGGACTCTCAGAATTCTTTGTTTGCTTTTTTCGATACTGTTCGAGTCATCTGCTCCCAGTTATCTAAAATGTAGAGTCAGTTTTGTAACCCCTCGCCCGGGTTGTGAACTACGTTCCTCCCGCTCTCTTAAACTTTCGGTATTTCCTCACCATAGTGGTTTTCTCTCTTCTTCCTTCACCGTACAAGCAATCCGCCTCTGGAATTCGCTCCCTCTGACGATCAGACAGGCTCCAAGCAAGTTAACTTTCAAACGTTTGCTTTATAACCACCTGCTAAGACAGGCACAGTAGGAATTAGTAGGTAGGTAACCCTTAACGCATGTGCAATTATATGTATTTGTATATATCCTTGTGTTTATATATATATATTATATCTATCTATGTATTTAGTGTACTCTTAGTCTTATGGTATAACATAATTATATGTATATAGTAGGTATTTAGAATGTTGATATTTTACTTCGCTCAAAAGTTACGTTTTTTTTCTGTTTATTTCTCACTGCACCCACATGGACGCTTTTCTGTTTCGCCCTATGGTTGACTGGTAGAGAATGCCTATACCGGCATTAAGTCCGCCTGTTGTACTTTTTGTATGTGCAATAAAGTTTAAAATAAATAAATAAATACAAATGAAAAACCCAAAATTTGCCATTGAAATTTGAACCTATAGTGCAGGGAATAGAGTGGATTTTTATTTGTTTGAAAATTTAACGAAACATAATGCACCTCTGTTGAATATGGGTTAAATTTCATGGAACTGAAGAAGTACTATAGGTATATACTTGGGCCTCAAATATGAGGATAGATATTAAAGCCAAGATGGTCATTTATTAGCCCTTAAATGCCACGCCTATCGTGTGCGGCGCGTCATCGTGAACCTTGTCTACGAAAGTTGATTTTGAGCTGTAAGTGCGCGTCAGTTGACTTATTTGGCAACCAAAAGGTCAGTAACAAAAAGGAGGGGATTATTGGAAAATTCTCTCATTATTTTAAAGGGCCCGAATATGGATGGAATCCTGAGGAAATTGAGAGAGCTTTTCGAACGTTATAGAACCTGTAAGCAAAAGAATTAAATGTAAAGTGTATGGCAAAATCAACAGGTAATGAAAGTTATCGCTGTATGGCTATAGTTTTCAAAAGTCGAAGTCGAAAAAACAGGCGACGTACAGCACCATCTTTTTCAACTGTCAAACTTGAAGACACGACTTTTTTGTGTAATCACAAAAGTAACCTGTCCAGCCCGAAGAAATAGTGGCGGAAGCAGCGACAGCTGGCGACGACGCGCCTCCACCCGTGGCGTACACCGGCTCCACCACCAACGTGCACCCCTGGCTGTCCTCCATGGTCAACTACGCGCAGCCCATCAAGTTCCAAGGATTCGAAGAGGCTGAGAGTAAGTATTACTAGCGCCATCTATTGACAGTTATGGGAACTTGGTAGGCGATAATGACAACACCACCAACGTGCATCCTTGGCTCTCTTCCATGGTGAACTACGCGCAGCCCATCAAGTTCCAAGGATTCGAGGAGGCTGAGAGTAAGTATTACTTGCACCATCTATTGACAGTTATGAAAACATCATGACAACCCCATCGCTGAGACTAAGTAGCTTATACTACTAACGCCATCTAGTGACAGCTGGGAAGCCTTGCCAGGCGATGACTCGCTTCAGCCGTTGAGTAGGTTCCACTAAAATACATCATTTGCTATCTTCTATGGTTGACAAAAGTGTGTCTGGATGACTAAAAGTGATTACTTTACCACTAGTAGATGACTACTGACAATTGGGAAGGGAAGACTTTATCGCTATAGAAAACAACTGAGGATCTCTCTTTTTGACACTGTACTAACAACTAGCGCGAACGATGCGTTGGGACCTCTAATAATTGCTATTAAAGTAATTATTTGTATCTATTTTGTTGGAGTTTGCATGCACTTTTTTATATGACAAACGGCAGTTAAAAAGTAATTCTATCTCTATTTTTATTTTCGTGGAAGACAAGGGGTTTAATCGTAAACTTTTGCTTACAGAAAAGAACATCTACCACAACATGTCTTCCTTCGCCGAGACGACCGGCATGAATTACCTGAAGCAGCAAGCGATAGATTTCGTCAACTACAACAAGAGGCAGATGTCCAGAATCTACCCTAAGGGCACCCGAGCTGACTCTTCCAACTACATGCCTCAGGTATGAAAAATAACGTCATAATTGTTTTCCCACTGGTGGGCAAAGGCCTCCCCCTTGATTTCCACAACCCCGTTGTGCTTTTCCTGGCCAGTTACTGATGAAGGCGTCCAAGTCGTCCCGCCATCTCCGTCTGGGCCTGCCACGTCCACGCTTCTTTTGCGGCATCCACTTGGTGGCTATAATAGCCCACCTATCCGGATGCATGCGACAGACGTGACCCGCCCAGTAACAATTTATATAGCCACATACAATTAACAAGCTTATTCTCTTTCCCCAGGTGTTCTGGAACGCCGGCTGCCAAATGGTGTCCCTCAACTTCCAAACCTCAGACCTCCCTATGCAGCTCAACCAGGGCAAGTTCGAATACAACGGCAACTGCGGATACCTCCTCAAACCGGACTTCATGAGGCGCGCGGACAGGAGCTTCGACCCTTTTGCCGATGCTCCGGTCGACGGGGTGATAGCGGCCCAATGTTCTGTACAAGTAAGTTGGACCTAGTGGAGTACCTTGGAGTACACCCTGGGCTAATAATAGGGCTTATTGTAGTACCCTTAGGTACACCCAGAGTAAGTTCGAATACAACGGCAACTGCGGATACCTCCTCAAACCGGACTTCATGAGGCGCGCGGACAGGAGCTTCGACCCTTTTGCCGATGCTCCGGTCGACGGTGTGATAGCGGCTCAATGTTCTGTACAAGTAAGTTGGACCCAGTGGAGTACCTTGGAGTGCACCTTGGGCAAATAAGTAGGACTTAGTGTAGTAACCTTAGAGCACCCAGAGCAAGTTCGAATACAACGGCAACTGCGGATACCTCCTCAAACCGGACTTCATGAGGCGCGCTGACAGGAGCTTCGACCCTTTTGCCGATACTCCGGTCGACGGGGTGATAGCGGCCCAATGTTCTGTACAAGTAAGTTGGACCTAGTGGAGTACCTTGGAGTACACCCTGGGCAAATAAGTAGGACTACTTAGTGTAGTAACCTTAGAGCACCCAGAGCAAGTTCGAATACAACGGCAACTGCGGATACCTCCTCAAACCGGACTTCATGAGGCGCGCGGACAGGAGCTTCGACCCTTTTGCCGATGCTCCGGTCGACGGGGTGATAGCGGCCCAATGTTCTGTACAAGTAAGTTGGACCTAGGACCCTGCGGTACACCGAGAGGAAATAAGAAGGACCTAGTATACCCAGCCCGGCCCTTAGGTACATCCGGCCGTTTTCGCTTGGCATAGACAAATTTACTGCCTCTCAATATATGTATTTTTAAATAACAAATCCCTATTTCTTTACCAGGTAATTGCCGGCCAGTTCTTGTCAGACAAGAAGATCGGCACATACGTAGAAGTCGACATGTATGGTCTACCCACCGACACCATCCGGAAAGAGTTTAGAACACGAATGGTGCCCGCCAATGGACTGAATCCTGTGTACAATGAAGAACCGTTCCTGTTCCGAAAGGTAAGTCTTATGATGTATTATTAAGGTTGAGATTCGAGTGGCAACTTGATGAGCAGATTAGTACGCAAATTGTGTTCATTTGAATTGGCTGGCTTACTTGGCTGTTTCTCTATTGAGACTATAGCTACATTGCAAGGCAGTATTCGAATCACTCAGTTATCCGCATCGCGATAAGTTTTAACCTCTACTGTCTCGCGGACTCGATATCACGTCGGCAGAAATGTTACCTTTAATATACCAATGTCACACGCGATTTTCTACAAAATGTACATAAGGTTTAAACTCCTGGGCTCTGGGAACTTCGAGGTTGGAATTTTAAAGTGCTGGGACGTTGGGATTAATCTATTAACAGAAATCTCTGTCCCCAGGTCGTCCTCCCAGACTTGGCCGTCCTCCGTTTTGGCGTTTACGATGAAAACGGCAAGCTCCTCGGGCAGAGAATCCTACCCCTGGACGGTCTGCAAGCCGGCTACCGTCACATTTCTCTGCGGACAGAAGCTAACTTCCCAATGTCGCTTCCCATGCTGTTCTGTAATATCGAGCTGAAGATCTACGTACCGGACGGCTTTGAAGGTTAGTGTTGACGAGTCATGATCATCCAACTCCTAGGCCAAAGAACCACTACCTAGGCATATAAATAGGCCCTTGGACGGTTTGCAAGTTGGCTATAGCGGCACATCTATCTTCTCATCTAACTTTGCACCGACTTCTACAGAAGAAATACATGTTTATAAAGAGTCGACAACGAGCTTGTGACACCGCGTGCGTTGTATACTGTTTGTACTGTTGTACAGTACACTGAGAGAAAAATCATCACTAGGAGTTAAAAAACAGTTCTGTATTGGGGGAAAAAATTAAGTTTTAGTAATAATTATGGACGTTTCACTATTTCTGTAAAGTTTATTTATTTCTACAAACAGCTCAGTAATCCCAAATATAATTTCAACAAACAGATAATAGAAATTGCAAGAACTAATAGAAATTGCAAAAGTCAATTTGTTCCTATTAGTTAACTCTCCTTGTCCCCGGATTAAGTTTATTTTTGTAATTCTAAGTGTATTTTTGTTGTACTTTTCTCTCAGTGTACGCTTGTTTGACGTGTCACGATCTCTGAATAAAATATATATGTTTCTGAAATACATTCTTGTTGCAAAACAAAACATTTTCTTTCTTGTAAGCCACATTTTGTTTGCAGACTTCATGGCGGCCCTGTCCGACCCCCGCGCGTTCATGGGCGCGGCGAAGGAGCGCACCGACAACATGAAGCAGATGGGCATCGAGGAGAGCGGCCCCGAGAAGAAGGTGCAGATCGAGGACAAGAAGGAAGGTCAGTAGAATCATGGGATAGGAGGCTTGAAGATGCGTTCATAAGCGTGGACCGGGAACGCACCATCGCGATGCAGATGCGTCGAGAGCGAGAGAGAACGAGAGAGATGCGAGAGATCGTATGAACCATATTTAACACAGGTGTTAAATATGGTTCATACGAGGCCAATAACAAGCCAGCGCTGGCACTGGCTTCGTCTAAACTTAGCTTAGGAAGGCTTGTACTAGGCGACAATATACATTCCTATTTATATATACATTCCTATTAAATAGGAATAGGGTAATAAATTTTATTACCCAAAAAAATACCCTTACCCTGGGTGAAAAGAACCGAACATTCGCATTTTAACGATTATTCACAGACGTCCGTATTAGATGTGGCCTAATAAAAACAAAAACCAAAACACATGAACTTTCACGCCGCCAGCCGTCCAAGGTCATTATAATATCCGAGATATGTTTACGAGTCGCAAATAGCCGTGGAATCATAATTTATATTGAACTGGAGCGTACACCGACCGCGTAAGAGATATTTTCAGATGCTTCATTTATTCAGGTTGGTCTAAGGTGAGAGCTGAAGCGTTGCTATCTCCCGACCTATAATGTTCAAACGAAACATTTTGGGTCTTACTGACACTAAGGGACTCCCCACATATATCGACGCGCATTCGGCAAAATCCGTTAGGAAAAAGCTTTATAACAACAACGGTAAACAATAAACGAATTCTTATTCCGGCCGGCCGATGCGAGCCGAGCCGAACGACGACTTTTTCGCTCTTATTGCGTAGCCGTAAAGTTTTGTCCTGTCGGATTTTGCCGATTCCGCGTCGACATATTTATGTGGCGGAACCCTTAAACGATTTAACATTTGCTATATTACGTGTGTGAATGTGAAACGTGAACAAATTTTATACTTGATAAAGAATGAAGATTCATAGGATTTTATATAGGTGGGTAATTATTTTTATGTGTTATATTGTATATTGTATATACAGGGTGTTTGGTACATCGCTTGCCAAATTAAAACGGCAGATAGGTTGAGTCATTTGCTATCTTCCCAGGCCTAGAATTTTTAATTTTGCGCACATTTTTTTCAGCTCTATGCCAGTTTTTCGTAAATTTCAAATTTTTACTTGTTCAGTAGTAAAAAAACCATAACTAATCATTTTTCTAGGCATGAGTAGATAGCAAATGACTCAACCTATCCGCCGTTTTAATTTGGCAAACGATGTACCAAACACCCTGTATATGTAAGTCTGTGTGGAAGGCACGATAGTTGTACTTTATGTACTGTTTTTTTATTCAAGGTGCAAAATTCTACAAATTATATATTACAATCGTACCTAATGAAATTAAATATGTGAAACTGGCTAAGTAGTTCATTATTGACGATACAAATTTTATAATAAATTTCGCTCTGGAAAACCGCTAATGCCTGTGAGTTTGAACCGATATTTAAATAAATAAACGATTCGAAAATTCCCTGCAGTTCGAGCGAAAACTTCAGTTTGATGAAAGTTTCGGATTTAGTTTAGTACTAGTCGAAATAGTGTAGTTATCAATTATCATTTAGAGTTAGGCAAAGTCGGCAACGATTTTGATAGCACATGCAGTGCACGTGTTATTCAGGGTGGAATCACACCTATCAGCATCGCTCGTCAGTATAAAGATACGTACGCATGCTTTCAGTTTCCTGACGCATACGCATCTTCATAGTGAAGAGCGATTTCTCGTATACAAAATGCTCGATGCTGACAAATGTGATTCCACCCTTATACGTCATAATTTCATAGAAGTTTGACGTTTAAAATAACAGCTGCACTGCGTTTGCTATCAAAATCGTTGCAGACTTTTCTTGGTCTATTTCTAATGATTTTTTCATAGATATAATTTGTGGTGTGTTTACTTAATATAAATTGTGGTGTCAAGATGCTCAGATATCAAAGAACCGTTAAGACTGTAAGGATAGCTGAGACAGGTAAGCAGCGTATGAAGTATACTGTCTTACCACGCTTAGTAACCGTATATAACATCGGGAAACTAAACCAAATGTATACTTCTGATTATTATGATTTCGTAATTTTCAGATGTGGCTGCTCTGCTAGATTTTTAACCATTAAACTAGATTTCGTTTGCTATTTAGGCTGTAGTTTTTTGTGACGATGCCTGTAGCTGATTGTAAATTTGTGTTTACCTGACGAAGCCTGCGTTGCGGATATAAAAGTTTGGTCTCTGAATAAAATTATTCTATTTAGAACTTTCGCGTTTTGAATACATATTAACTCACATTATAGACGGGTCTAACGCGAATTATATTCAATTACCTTGATTTACCTTGATAATTCGCGTTAGACCCGTCTATAATGTGAGTTAATATGTATTCTATTTAGGTAGGGACGGTAAGTAATGAGTTCTGATTTACAAGGGGGTGCCCGAGCCTCCCGACTGCCCAATGGTCCCTTACCTCGATACTAAATATGAATCGTAAATTTTTTACAACCCTAATCAAATTCAACCGTCCCTATTCTTTACAGAGCCTCTAGTATTCGAGCCAATCACAGTAGAGTCCCTCCGCCAAGAGAAGGGCTTCGTCAAAACTGGCCGCAAGCAGCAGAAGGAGCTAGAAGCCATGCGCAAACGCCACGCCAAGGAGAAACTCGCCATGCAGAAGACGCAGTGCAGCGCGCTTGAGAAACTCATCAAGGGGAAGAAGTAAGTACTAATTAGATTAGGGTGGTGTTTGATGCCTTCAAAACTGGCCGCAAGCAGAAGGAGCTGAAGGCCAGGTGCAGCGCCACGCCAAGAAGCTCGTCATGCAGAAGCCACAGTGCAGCGCGCTTGAGATAGTTCAGATATTCATCAACGGGAAAAAGGAGCATTCCATGAAATTGTCTACCGTTTGTCCTGACAAACGCGAATTTTCTAAAGATTTGCGTAATAAGAGTTTCCTTTTCTATGACAAATGGTCAAAAATATGCACAGAAAAATAATCGCCTGCTCTAAATGCCGAAAAAAGGTCGCAACACAGGAAACAAAATGCGTTTGTATGGGACAGCCCGTGGAATGCTCTAAAAGTGAGTACTACTATCTACATTAGGGTGGTGTTCGATGCAACATCATAATAACATTGGTGCAAAGTTAATTCTAGGTACGATGTGACGAGGGTGTGGCAATAAACGCGCTGTTTTAGCTGACCAGTTAAAATATACAACAACTTCACGATGTCATTCTTAACAACTTTTATGGACACTCCGAATCTACGAAAAGGCTTGGCCTTTCCTTAATTATCACTTATGAGATGACTGTTTGTCACAGCCTTTTTTTCACAATTCGTGAAATTACTAACGGTTAAATATAAATAAAATACATGTATTACTTTAATTTCCAGCAAAGAGCAGCTAAGCAACGACGCGGCCTTCCGAAAGCTTGTCACCGACCAATCAGCGGCGTGGAGCGAGCTGGTGGCCAAGCACCGTCTCGAGGAATGGAGCTCAGCCCGCAGCCGTTTGGACGAGCAGCGAGAACTGCTCAAGAAGATGATGGAGACGACCCAACAGGTCCAGATGAAGCAGCTGGAAGCCAAGCACGAGAGGTACGTCGTAAGATCAAAGACTAAGCAACCGAGCGCGCGTTGGAACTTATTAAGCCGGTTTCTCCACTGCTGAGCATATAGCTCTCTCCGAGTACGCGACTCTTCCCGGTCCTGAGCTAAGCTCATTCAGAAGTGACCCACAATCTTCCGAATGTCGTCCACCCAACGAGCCAGCGGACGCCTGACGCTCCTTTAGTCCGAAAGCGGCCACCATTCCATTCCGTTAATATTTGGTCTATCTGCTTGTATCAATCTTATCCATTTACTACTCTGTACGTACAGGCAAAATCCGTAGTCAGGTTTCGGAGAGGTAAATTGACATGTTGTTTCCAGGGAGCTGAAAGACATGAACGGGCGGCAGGCCAAGATCAGCATGGAGACCAGCAAGGAGGTGGCCAACGACAAGACGCTGAAGACCAAGCAGGAGAAGGACCGCCGGCTCAGGGAGAAGAAGCAGAACAACACCAAGAAGTTCATGGAGGAACGGAAAGTGAGTTGGTCTTTTTTTTAGGGTTCCGTACCTCAAAAGGAAAAAACGGACGCACGAGTGATCATATAAGATCACTCGTGCGTCTGTCTGTCTGTCCGTCTGTCACAGCCTATTTTCTTTGAAACTATTGGACCAATTAAGTTGAAATTTGGTACACATATGTAAATTAGTGACCTAAAGATGGGCATGTTTTTTTTTATCATTTTAAAATACATAGGTTCGAAGTTATTTAAAAAAATAGCCGAAATATGACCATCCCCCCCCCTTTATCTCCGAAACTACTGGGTCTAAAATTTTGAAAAAAATACACAAAATTGTTCTTTGCTTGTATGTGACAGGAAAACCTCTTCGAAATGTGCTGTCAAGCGTGAGTCGGACTTATGTACGGAACCCTAGAAACGCGAGTCCGACTCGCACTTGGCCGGTTTTTTTTTTAGTAGTCTACATTGTGTTCCACTGCTGTGCAAAGACCTCCCGGCCTGACCGGGCAAGGCATTCTCCTGCCAGCTATGCGGTCGCGGCTCCCGCTCTCGCATTGGACTTACTAGTCATTTGCGGAAGTGCCACACTCTTAGGGCTCATTTAGACGGTGCGAGCACTCGCGTGCGAGTTTCATTACATTGCGTTATTTGATCGCTTGGCTGAGTTGATGTACCCTCAATGGGGACAACGCCGTCTTCGAAACGTCGGAGGTAAATCTTAAAAGTTAACTACGCGATTAAGTTCCGTTGTACAATTTAATAATGTGTAATAATCGTGAAAGTTCAAATCAGTCTATTTGCCAAAAAAGCTTCTATGTCTGTAAATAACATAATTTGTTATGTTTTATGTTCTCAGACGGCGACGATCAAGCAGAATCGCGAGAAGGAGAAGCTCAAGGTCACGCACGACAAGCAGATGGACGAGCTCTCCAAGGACGTTGATAACGTAAGTAAGAGCAGTGGGGTGACACTCCTTTCGGGCATTCTCGGCTCTGTTCGGCTCAGCATTGCTCCGAGCAATTAATTAGGCTTGACACAACTTGGCGTCCCTTTGCGTGCTCGACCAACAGATAAGATAATTAATTGAATTTTGGAAACCCTAAATAGTCGAAAGGGATAGTGCCATATATTAGAAAGGGACTGCATGATTCGTCCCTATATCACGGTCAAACTTCGGTTTTGTAGGAAGTGTCCTTTCTATGCGGTAGTACTATTATTTATTCTGTGGTATGAGCAAACACAGCCGCTTTGGTTTCATTGCACCTTAATATCATAATGCCAGTTTTTATTTGTTCTAAATTTCAAAAAAACTTGGTCCCAAAATGAGTCGCTTAACTTCAAACTCGGGTAAATCCAATTGTCAGATTTTAGTAAATTAAGAAAAGGGTAGATAGTTCCTATGAGGGTCGAATGGATTTATCAGAGTTCGATGTTAAGCAACACATACCTACTCGGGCAAGCCAACTTTGTCAATAAAAAAGACGCGAAATTTTTTTCTGCCTTTTTAGGTCGGATTTTTTTATTCGTTTCGCTTTTTCAGCTGATCGAGCTGTACAAGATGGAGGAGTCAGAGTTCGACAACTCGAGCAAAACGGAGTTCTTCGCATGAAAGTACCCCGACATTGCTCCTCTTTTCGAGCAATTGACTTGTGTGCCAGCGGCCACTGAGGCGAGTGACTCGAGCCAGTGAACTGGCAAGTGTGAAGTGATCTCTTCATAAAATAAATTTAATAAATTAATATATTTACTACCTAAGATTAATTCCATGTCAATCCAAAGTTCCAGAGTGACCATTTGTTTGAGGTTTAGATGAATTTTCATATATTTTTTTAGAAAATTTAAATTAGTGTGTTTAATTCACCTCGTTATATTTAAGATATATTTACGTCATATATAAGCGACGTTTATTTTATTTAGCGAAAACTGTTACCACTAAATCTTAGGTATTTTGTACATATGTGGTACAATGACAGCTGTCAATGTCAATATTTTAATTTGTTCGTTGTAAACTCGCCCTTATTATATTTAAGCATTGAACAATTTATTTAGAAATAATTTTCAGCGTCATTATTTATTAGCATATATTTTAGAAAGTAAGTAATTAATAACGTGTTAATCAAAATTGGAACGAGAAATTTATCGAGAAATATTGACGAACTGAAATCTGTTGTTTCGGCCTTTTCGGTTATTAATTATTAAAATTGACTAAATATAAGCAAACTTTACATTGTAAGTTGTATGGAAATGGGAAATATCATGTTCTTTCTACGGGTAATATTTAATCCCTTTTAGTTTAGACACTTCCAGTAAAATACTAGTCTTCTGTTTAGATTTCTTCCTTAGGGTCATACGAATCTATCCGCCGCCATACAATCCAAGTTACGCCAGTGGGGAGCTCCTGACTTCGGGCAAACTTGGCTCCGTTCGGCTCAGCATTGCTCCGAGCAATTATTAGGGTTGACACAACTTGACGTCCCTTAGCGTGCACGACCGCAGATAAGATAATGACTTAAATTTTGACAACCTTAAATAGCCGAAAGGGATAGTGCCATAAGTTAGAAAGGGATATCATGATTCGACCCTGAATCGCTGTCAAATTCAGGTTTTGTCCTGGGGTCCTTTCTGTGCTCACATTTTAAAATGGCATTCTGGAATATCTTGAAGTTTTACATGACCATTCAAGTACCATATAATTTATCGTTTTTTATCATTTTGTCGTTTCAAAATGGGAACCTAACTTCCGATTGTATGGGAGCGGCTTTTTGGCGGCGGGTTCGTGTGGCTCTGAAAATGACTATTTGACAATTATATGCTAGTTTTATTTAATTAATGAAAGCAATAGGTAAGATATACCCACATTTTTAAATTTTAACAGTATCTTTTCCTATCCCCATGACAATGTATGTATAACTTTATATAATTTATATTATTGAAAGTACTTATACTTTAAGCGAAATATTAATTTTAAATGTTGGTAAGGGATCAAATGCCAAAAATATTTCACGAAAATAATAAAATTATAGCTGTGAAATTTTAAATAAATAGCATTCATCAGCCCTATTGTATGAGGTCACTGAAAATTAAATAGGTAATTTTCTTTCAGATCTCATGAAAGGATTGGGGAAATACTTAATAAATTATAGTTTAATTTTTAGTGGTCTAAAATTACTTGAAAGCAATATTTTGAATAATGGCCTTGTATTCTGTGGATCCCATCTCAAGAATTAAAATCTAAAAGTGTTAAAACAACTGTAGAATGTAGGGTTGAAATTGCAATAACCGGTTTTGTAGACATAATTAACAGTGTAGCTTTCATACATTCCCAGCTAGTAGTACTGCCCCAATTTCAAAAATAAACTACAGATCTATGATTAATATTGTATGGATCTAAATTTTTATTAAAATTTGTTTTTTAGACTTCGACCGAAACTATAGCATGTAATGCCATTTTTTAAAAGATACTTCGTAGTTTTAGACTCTTAAAAACATACTATTCATATTTCATACTGTTTCCTAAAAATGTATGGAGGTATCTAAGAGTATAACTATACTATCATTCCATTCCAATTTTATACTCTCATACTTTCTCGTTGCTAGTGGACCAAACTACTCTATCTCATGATACTGAATATTAACTTTTAGTTACACTAATTGTTGTCATAAGTCTAATACTAAGTAATACATAAACTAATTACTGTAATGACGTAATAATAAGCCAAAGAGATTAAATTAATTATTCAATCAATATATTTGAACTACTTATTTGATTTCAAATCAATTATTAGTGTAGGTGGACTCTTTTGATGTCAATATTAATTAGGAATATATTTTGAAAACTTTATTTCTTCGTTTGTCAATCTGTGGTTGAATTTACCACAATGTAAAATAGAGTAAAACTTATTTAGGTGTCTATTCGAGGTACCCATCTGTTGATTTCTAGTCAATTTCATTATAGGATAAAAGTACATGATGTAAGTGCAATTGTATCGTGAATTTAAATAAAAGATACACTTCTTACATATTTTGACATACTTACTACATAAAGTGGTTGACATTCTACTTTAGATTCAATTTATGAATTACATAAATGTAATAACATTGTAGAAAATCTTAGGACGTTAAAATTGTTATATAATAATAAATTCTTTCTAAAATATATTTATTCTAAATCATAGTTTTAAAAAAGATAGTGAGAATAAATCATAAGTGTTTATTAACGTAATAAAAATGTATTGCAAAAATTTTACAATTAATAATCAATATTATGTTGTAAAACTAATATTTACGATTGCACTTTATTGACTTTGCTAATGATAATAAAACTGTATTTTAGATATTATGAGGAAATGTGAACAAAAAAATCTTTTCGTAGTTGTTGATGAAACGAAATTTAACATTTTGAAACTAGCTAGTTTTTGGAATTGTGATATAAGTAGGGGGGATATCCAGAATTGGCCTACTGGAGTGAATTTAAGATTCACGGAGCTCTTGAAAGCATTTTTAGGATTGTTTACGAAATTAAGGACTGGGCATGTGAGTGTCAAACGTTTTGGTATCTATTTATTTTACTAAATTTAATCATTTTCAATTAGCATTGTAAGAGCTTGATATAAATAAGGCACTTTCTGAGCAGTATGTATTGGCACTTGATGTATTTTGTATTTTGATTGCATGCAGTATGAACCGAGTAGCGTTAAGGGTCAAAGTAAAGCATATATTCTAAATTCATTGTATTGAGCATAGTTTAACACATTGCTCTGCATATTATATTATCAGAGGGTTTTAATGAAAAAGCGGATTTACAGAATGGCTAGCATTTATAATGTAGAGTTTATTTATGGTATGATTGCATCCTTTATAGTCTGGCTAATCATTTTTGATACTAAGACAAAAGGCTTGAAATTCAAAAGCACAGAAGTATGATTTATATTTTCAATTTATCGCCTTTTTTTAGAAACAGAAATGGGTTGCCCATACTATAAATATCATGTATAGCTCGGTTTTCCTAGGATAGTGATACCATCATATAGAGGCCATCTCCATGCAAAATAATATGGCTAACTTAGTATGAGTAGTATTTTGTATGGAGACGGCCGCTATATGACGGCACCGCTATCCTAGGAAACCAGACCTTAAGGGATGCCATCTGCCGTGTCATAGACAATACATCTACTTCTTAAGCTAGAGTTTGTGCAAGTGCATTGATTGCATAATTATAACTGAAAATGCTAACCATTCAACAGTACTTAACCATCAAATAGCTATAATAAAAATATGTTGTATCCAAAGATTTATTTATTGTTTTAATGTACAATAATTAAATTAAAACATTTTAAACACAACACTGGCTATTATTTAAGTTTAAGGACTACCTACATTAAAGTACGATATTATTAGAACCTGATTTATGATGACTTGATGCTCCTAATCTTCTTCCTTTCCTTGTACAGACTTAGCTGCCGAACTGTAATTAATAAAAAAATATTATTTAAAAAAGTAAAAATATTAAAAAACCAAACAATGAAAATTTTGATCCTTGTTGATCAATTATTATCAAATGAGAGAATTATTAATTTTACCTAGGGCTGCCATCTGTCCAGGTTTCCCCAGATTGTCCTAGTTTGGAGGCCATCGGGGGGGTTAATTATATGTGTGATAATTAACACCTTATTGAATTTAATTATTTATTTAGTGTATAAAGTAGGTAAAAACCGTATAAATACATATCCGGGAAAAAATGCGATTTACGTCAATGGTCTGGTTTTTTTAGTCTTTGTCTGGGTTCAGCAAATTTAGAGATGGCAGCCCTAATTGACTTGATAATTAGCTGAATAGGCTCATTCCACACATATTTTCTAAGACAGTCTCCCTAAGGAGGATACTGGAAGATCTTGTCTTATTTTCTCATGCAAGAAGGAGATTAAGATTATTTTAGTGTGGACAGAGGGAAGTGCATCTTTCCCTGTTTTTTTGAGTCCCTAAGGAAAGTTTTAAAATATAGTTAAGATCTTAGTATACTATAAACTCAGCATTATGTGACCTCCTTGGTTTCTTATGCCCCTTGATACAGAATCAAAATAAAATAGGTAGCAATTATATGCCTACACAAAACAATACCTTTCTGACAAAATATCACAGTCTATTTAGATAATATAGACTTAATAATATTACACTAGTATTTTTATACACTATTTTTCAGTTGTTATGCTTTCAAATTATAAATAGAGGAATTTGTAAATACATAGGTTACTTACTGTAAGGATCGAATCGTATCAATTCTAATTTGTCCGCCAGTCGTTCCCGGATAGCGTTAAACTTATGGCCTGATACCATGCTCTCCATTAACACCATAATGTGCCTAAAATAAGAAATGAATTAGACATTTTACTTCGAAAACACAAATCTAACCTAACAAAGCAGAAAATATTTGATGGTTCCTTACTTGCTTTTAGCTTTCTTAAATAATATATTTGTTAGAAACATGGTGTTTAGTAATGAATTGCAAGTTTATTTCGCTTTCAATTAAAAATCTCCAGAAATAAATACAGCAAGAAGTATTAGAACCATAGAACACCTGACACTGACATTGACAATGACAGTAGACAGTCGACCAAAAAGGGATGCCTAATGTCGCCACAATAAAAAATGTACTTAGGTTTGTAAGCTGGGCCGCATATAACCGCAAAAATCGAAGTTCGCAAATTACGGGCATTTTTCTCTGTCATTCTAATTACGCCTTCATTGGAGTAAAAGAGAAAGATCCCCGCAATTTTCGAAATTCTGTTTTCGCGGTAGCCACTCTGATAACGAGGAAAACAATATGGTATACCATGTTAGACAATATAAAGAATACTAAAGTCGTCCTCGAGAAATATGCGTATTGATATAAATATTTTTTATCTGTATTACCAAAAGTTAAAAAAATAAAAATCGCATAGACAAAATATTTTTTAAATAATGCCACGTATGTGCAAAAAATAATTTAATTATTATTTGACAGAAGAAGATTTGCTACACGTGCAAATTAGTGTTATATCTCTAAGTTAAAACAATACTTGTGGAGTTAAGCATTAGTGGAAGAATTCTTGAAATGTAACAGAGTTCTTAGTTACATATTTGATGAAAAGGGTGCGATATCCTGGTAACATTCGAAAAACAAACTGCGATGATGATGAACTTGTGAACCGGCGTCGTTGGCGTTTTCGTGCGGCTACTATTTTTTGTGTTCGTTCTTTGTTCATTTACCGTGTCGCAAATGAAATAATCAAGCGCCTATAGTGTGAGTTTTAATAGTATTTTGTTTTCCGTAGTGTAGTTTTTACGTATAAAGAACAATGAAAAACGAAATGAGCGTCGTGAAACGTGAAGAGAATGGCGGCGGCGACGCCAATTCTAATGTGTCACCGACCAAGCTGATGGTGAATTATATCCCGGAGCTGATGACGCGCGACATGATGTACGCGCTGTTCTCGGCAATGGGCAAGATCGAGAGCTGCAAGCTCATCGCAAACCGCGGCTACGGGTTCGTGGAGTACGAGAAACACGAGGACGCCGAGAAGGCGCGAGCCGCCTTCAACGGGCTGCTCATGCAAGGCAAGACGCTCAAAGTGTCGTTCGCGCTGCTCAATCCCGAAAACAAGGCCAGTCACAAGCCGGATACGGAATCCAACCTATACATCAGTAACCTGCCGCCCGACATGACATTAGAGAGACTCAACGTACTATTTGGACAGTTCGGGGTGATCACAAACAGCCGAGTGTCGCAGGGTATCGGGTTCGTGTGCTACGAGACGCGCGCTCAGGCCGAGGAGGCCATCGCCCAGCTGAACGGCAGCACGCCGCTGCCGGGCGCGGGCGCCGTGGTGGTGAAGTTTGCTAACAAGCCCAACGCCAACAAGAACGCGCCGCGGCCGTCCCCGCGCGTGGGCGTGGCGGCGCCGCTCGCCTACAACGGCTCGGCCGTCTTCAACGGCGCCGCGCCCGCCGCCTTCAACGGCACCAACCTCAGCGCCGCCTTCGGCGCGCGCCCCGCCGCCTTCGCTCCCGGCTTCCCGCAGGCCTCGCCGCCGCCGCTGCTGCCGTCGCCCGGCAAGGCCCTGCCCTTCATCAACAAGGGCCAGCAGCGCTTCAATCCCATGGCGGCGGCCAACCACTCCCCGCTGCCACTCTTGGGCGCGCCCGCGAGCCCCGTCCCGCTGCTGGGGGCGCCGCCTGCGCCACATCAAACCACAGTGTATGTATACAACATCGGGGAAGACACCGAGGAGCTAGCGCTCTGGCAGCTCTTCGGTCCCTATGGAGCCATTGACTCGATAAAGGTGATCAAGGACCCCGAGACTAAGAAAAACAAAGGGTTCGCGTTCGTAAACATGCGCGAGTACGACGAGGCCGCGATGGCCATCCAGGCACTCAATGGCTATACGCTCAATGGACAGGTTCTATCCGTTAGCTTTAAGACGCAGAAGAGAAGCAATTAGAATGTGAACGGACGTTAAAAACGCCGTCTCGTTGTGATCGTTCCGAGGCCGAAAGCTTAAAGAAAGATTCATTCCAATCTCAAAATATTTTTGTAGTCGAGACGCGAGATCCTCTATGTGCATTTCAGATTAGTCGCATAAGTATTTTTGTAAGATTTAACATAGTTTTATAATCGCGAGAGCGCGACATGACTATCTGTGAGTTGGTTTAGTTAGCTTGACAGTATCATATATGTGTACTTCTATTGTATGGTATTATATTATGAACTATGTATGGGCCTGTCGCACGTCCCGGGGCCGGGCGCGGAGCCCCAGGCCTGCGGCCCGCGCTCGGCCCGCCTTTACCCTCTAGGTATTTTATTTTGTGTAAAACAAACCATTGTATGTTTTTTACTCTTTAATAAATTTCATGTTTAAATAGAGTTTATTGTATATTTCTCTATTTTTTTCTATATACGATTTTATCCTTTCCCCGTCGTGTCCTTATTTACTTACATTATATACAATATAATATTTGTGGCAGTAGTGTTTGTACCTAAATGTAGTATATCTTGTGTGTATTGTCAATTTGTCACTTGTCGCGGCAGGTCACTGTATTGCTTCAATATTGCATGCGTGTAGCAACAGAAATAAGTTTTATTTGTTTATGTTATGGCGGGTTATGTCTGTCGTTATTGTTTGTCCGTCACTAGTATCTTAATCTATATTATTTTTGGCGCAACGTTTCTGAAATGTTACGACAGGCTATAAATCAAGCTATATTGCTCGCCGCCGTGAGAAATGTTGAGATAATGATCTATATTCATATTTTTATACGTACATAACTTTAGCGTAACGTATTGTTGAGCCTTCGGTCATGGGTAGGCGAAGCGCACAGCGCCGAGCCTTAGGACAGCGGTTATCTACCCGCGGGCCACTAGATAAGATTAAAACATTGCTGTCCATTTTCAAAGCCAAATTAACAATGTAAGGAGTAAATAGACTGCCACAACTTAGTGTTAGGTGCCTTGCCTATCCCGGGTCTGCCTCGATACTTCTCTTTGCAATTCCTAACGCAATTGTGCTAAAATAGCCGTTTCCATGCACCAGCGTCGCAGACGCGACGTGCCGCATGTCTCAATTAGCATACAGTCTACTGTGGAATTTGCAATTGGATCCTTTGCATAACGAAATTAAATTTCAAAAAGTTATTTGATTGTCTATGCTTGGCGAAAAACAATAGAATGTCGCGGCAGATCCATCCTCCCATATCAATTACTTGGGACGATTAGTTGTATCATACCAAGAGTTAGGAGTGAAAGTAGAAAGTAAGTATAATGTCATCAACGGCGAGTTTATATTTTCGAAATATAAATGCCAGACTTTCAGATATTCTAGTCCACATAGGTACTTAAAGATCTTTTCAATTTTTGGAAACTTTATCGTATAGGTAGGTTATGTTAGTTGTAGGTTTTTAATGAAACCTGATAAAGGTGTTGATAGCTTTAGCGTCAGGTGGGTAGAGATAACAGCGGTCCGCAGAGGCACTGCAAAGCTCAATATTTGTAGTAGATAGAGTAGGCTGCGGAGATATGGCCGGGATGCCCTTCTCAAGGACGTCTCGCGTCGCAGCCGATGCGTCGACCCCCCGACCTCGCTCCTGCTAGGGTTACCAGATAATCAGACTTCGGGAAAAGAAAAAAAACTCTCATTGCAAAGTAGATACTAGAGTAAGTACTAAACGTCGGGCTGAAATTGACTGCATTTGATCTGCAAGTTGCAACATACAAGTCACCTGACGTGGACCTGTTGCAAACAATTTCTGAAATCGTAGATCCAAATGCAATTTATCGAAAATACCAGAGAGAATTAAGTCTATAAAAATCGAAATATCAGTAAAAATAAATACGACAATGTATTGCTGGTTTGAGAGCTTAACGATGTATGTGGTAACCCTAGCTTGACAGTTTTTGATTTATTAACTGCCGGGGCTTGGAAAATACGCTCCGAGACTGAATCCTGATTCATTGAACTCCATAATTCCATAAATGGGATCCTATTACATGGAATCGATGGATTTGGCGTCGAATTTCTTAGCTAGTTATTAGTATTAGGTGGCTATATGTAGAGCGTTGACGGGCAATATGCGTAACTATTGATGGCGCATCAGGTTTTAGAACAGGGTAAAAAATCTGTGTATTAGCACTTAAAAATAATGGTCATGGTCGCTTAGTTAGGGCACGATTGCCACTGTTGTTAATTTATGAATTAGGTTGAATTTGGAAATAACCGGAAGGAGAAGTTTATCTCATGAGACAGTGGAGCCTTGCTCGCCTAAATACAGGAGTCTAAACGTGACTCAAACTAATGATAGCCTTCAGAATCAGATCTATAAGGCATTGTTATATTACAGTGAATCATACTCTTAAGACATCATTCACAAAGCATTCGCAGCCGTTAAAAATATTATATTCAGATTATATTTTTAAATCCCATATAATAAAATAAATCAGTTATATCCACAAAACCACATCCACATCGTATATAACTCGTGGCATATAGTAATGATTTTCCTGTTACATGATTATCAAAGCATCCACCATTTTATCGCTCTAAATGTCACATAAACTCGATGAGCATGTTTTTAAACAACATAAAAAGCGGCAAGCGCTTCAATGTAGACAGGAATTCTATGGAACCGGTTTTAAATGTTTTAATTCCAAAAGATATGGTTAATGGTGGTTAGTGTAACCCCCAGAAAGGGTGGTTGACCTCGCTAATTAGAGGCTGGATCGATTGACGCAGGCTGTGTTTACTGTAGGTATTGTGTCGACACGGTATTGTTTGCCACAAGGCTTTCAGATGTCGCTTTCCGTGTTGACGCCTCTTGACAATGTTGAGAGGGCGTAAACTTTATCATTTGCAAATGAAATACGTCTCGTTGCTTCCACAAGTTTACGTTAAAGACATGACAGTATTTGAAACCCACAACGTTGAGATTTTCAAGAGATTCAATTCACACTTGCAGTGCGTCATTAAATGTTTGAAGATGTGACAGTGCGTCAAGGTCTCGACGTTTTAGCACGCCCGCTCAATGAATGAACAGTCGCACTCACGTTATCGCCATACAATGCGTATGGCCAAAATATCTGCTCTGTCATAGTTCGGCCGCCCGTTATCTGCTAGGTAACAATTATGTACCGTTGCCTACGCATCCTATCGAGACTCGCAGTTTTAAGTACATACCTAGTCTACCTACTGATTTTTTATGGAAATTAATTCACGCATATGACTCCCGATTTGTTGGCAGCATACATTCTCATTCGTTTTATTATGCGACGCGTATGAAGCAATTATTAGCTATCAATGCTATCATGCTTCTATAGTCATAAACTTTGTTATCTCAGCTGCTTGGCATACTTATGGGTTTTCCGGTAAAATATCTCCAATTAACTTGAGTAGTTTTAAAAACAATTATTATACAAAATCTTCAGTAGAATATCAGTATGAAAAAGTTCCACTTAACCAAACGGTGCTTTCTGAGTTACTATAATAATACCCAGTTCAATAAAGGTGCTCCTATAAAATATGACGAGTTTACTCTATATCTCCAGGATACTGTCATCAGATACCTAAAAACAATAGGATCTACTGTGAAAAACCCTTTAGATGATATTTTTTTAATCAATTGAGCAAACTTCTAAGTTTCGGGTATCATACAAAAAAAACAACGAACCTCTATAATTTCCTCCTTCGAAATTTTAAAGTCGGTTCAAAACATGAGAAGCGACGCTATTATAATGGCAATACGCGAGACGAATCCCACTACAGATAGGTGCTGCGTCCACCGCTTTTATCAAGTTTTATGGTCCCCGACGGTATTATAATTACCTACCTGTCGGAACCAGGCTTCGGGACTGGTTCTTTTTTTTACTGCGTCCGACGCTTGTTAATGACGAATTTTTACCGAATTCGTGCAATCTTCGAGCCCAATTGGCAATTAAATTGACGAAGACTGTCTTGGACGATAATCATAAAAATGTGGCCTAATGGCCTTCGTTTTCATACATCTATTTACTATTAGCATGCTATTAGATTCATCATGAAAGTCATTCACCAGTATTATCTATTGGGATGACAGGTAAGTTATTTTGAGACGCTTAAAAATGCCTTACCGAAACCATCAGTACCTGTCGCATGATAAGGAACCACGTCTGCTGTTTTATTATCTCTTTATTTTTGAATCGATTGGCATAATAGCTGACTGATAATTTTTTTGCCACTTTAATGCTGTGACGCTCAAATTACCAAAGGGTTATTAATATAAAAGTCAGTAGCTTGACGTCAATACGGCTTCGTCTGGCTTGCAAAGCCCAGCAAACAACTAAGTTACCGCAAAAACAATACCACTTCCGTTGAAACGCGAGGGTTGACCAAGGGGAGCATATAACTCGTTCTCCAAGTTCTATATTTGCTTAAGAAGTTATTTTAAGCTAAAGGTCAAGGATTAATTTGATTACGATAACGGTACTAAAACGTTCGTGAAAAGTTACTGTAATGGAAAAATCGTGGAGGCTGATTAATTGCGATTTGATTCAGGCTGACACTTGAATAGAATCGATTAACTTCGGGTTTACTACACAGTAACCCTATTAACGGGTTTGTACAATGCTATAGGTACATTTATTCTGAACACTAGGAGAGATAAGACAGAAAATGTTGGAGTGACTTAGGTTTAGCAGAAGATTGTTATAGATAGACAATAACTTTGTCTTCACTTCCATACACGTGTTAAAAGTCGTAAATTCGGCAAACAAAAGGTCACGGTTGAGAAATCTACAATTAAAGCGACCTTACGCACCGAACCAAGAACATCTCAGGTTCACGGTCAGATAATGGTGCAAATCTAAAATTGAAACGTAATGAAATAATTATTAACAATTTCAGTCGTTTTTCGTTGTCGAATTAAAAGACAAAACACTCCTCGTCTCTGACATTGAAAACAACGAATTGTCTGAGAATAGAGAATCATAAACACGTTACGTAAGCCTTGTTGCGTACTGTACGGCTACATACACTGAATTCGTAATCGAGTGTGTTTAGCTGTTTCTGAAGAGCATTCCGACAATAGACGAAAATGCCGGTCTAGCTTAGGTACCCGAATTTACTAGACGTAGGTAAATTTAAATGAATACTTGACGTGTAAAAGGGACGTTCACATTTCATAAAATATAATGCTGAAACTTATGTTCGACACGCTTCAATTGGGGTTCCCTAAGCGAATCTTGCGCTACATCGAAAAATATTCTGATTGTAAATTCAGAGGTTCATGGAGACCCGAATACCTACACTTAAAGGTGGGTCAGATTAGGAATTATGGTCATATTTGCCCATGGCTTCTCAATCTTCTCTTAAATAAGAAAAGATTTGCGCTCAGTAGGTAATGCGGCACGTGATTTCAGCTTATGGCAAGAACTGGGGTATTTTCGATAATCCCAATTTGATTTACTTACTAGCAGACATCACAAGACATAGGTACATCTTAAGAGACATAATGTCTGTACCTATGATTATAAATGAAATGATACGGAACCCAAAAAACTAGACTTAGTGAAATGAATCGTCTGACTGAACAACAAGATAACGCAAAGCGATATGGTTCATGTGGGTGAATTTATAATGATAGCCTCGAAGGTTGTGCCAAGCCATTATTCGGGACTGTTGTAAACAACTATCCTGAGCCCTTCGTAACGTTTGACTAACTCTCCCACGTTTTCATCCAGGATGTCCCGTGTTTCAAATATACGGGTCAGCAAATAAACTTTCGTCAGGACAAAAGTTTTGCACATTTTATGGTATAACAATTAAGTTTTAACGTCTAATAAAAAGTTTGGGACCCATTCGTGAAAACTGGTGCACTAAATGCGGCTAATGGATTGAAAGAGAGTACCTATGTACTATGAAGTATTTGAACAAATTAAATCATTTTTCAGAAAATGTTTTAATTTGTTTTTATCAAGTAGAAACACTACTATATAAACTGAAATAAATGTCATACTATTACTTACTTGGAAAAATTTGACTAATGTCGCTGTGGCCCGGTGGCCGAGTGGTTCAGGCACCTGCCGCGATAGCAGAGGACGCTGGTTCGATTCCAGCCTGGGGCACTGGAAGGCCTTGGTCACTTTTTCTTAGTATATGACATTTATTTCAGTTTAGTACCTATGTATGTCAGGAGTAGCTTACGTTCGTCTAGTGTTTGTCTAGAACTGATGTACTTTTATAAGAGAAAACATTATGACTATTCACACCATGGTGCGAATCATTATGAACCACTCGTAACAGCTCTCCTAAATTTACGAGTATCTGTATGCTTTGGCAACAGTATAAACTTCGTGATAAAAAAAGTACATACGTTAATTACTCTAACCCATAAACTATTTCAATGAAAATCCCAGTTGTCTGTTTTAGTTATAACGTCTAAAAAAGTTATTACATCCGCACTTTCTTGTTTAGTAAAGATGATGCAAACGTAGACATAGACTCTTTAATATGATACATGATAATTCTGTTTGTACTGACAAAATTGGTAAAATTGTTCCCATAACAACGTACTTATTGTGTTGTTATTGTAAGGTAAAGTAAGAGCAGAAACTATTTGTCATCCTTCCCCTATTGAATCGACTATCTATAGTAGTCGATAGGGGAAGATATATATATAAGTATATTTCGAATATAGAAAAAACAACGCACTCCAATTATGTATTAATTCAGGGGTCCGCTGGCCACCTGCTGGTGATCGAAACGATAATGGTTGAACGCACCTGACATGTCCTTCGGTTTGAAGTTCGAATCTTCCATAACTGTCTCCCAACGTTCGCAACTCTTCCGTTACAGTATTCTAATAATTATTCGAGATATGTTTGTTTGTTTGAAATTAACATTGATGGTATATGTATATATAGGTATCAATGAATCATTACACTTCAATAATCCAACGAAATTTTCGTCAAACAACATTCGTAATTGGTTACATGCTTCTGTGAATTCGCGAAAGTTCAAGTTGCGTAGTGTTAGTTAACCTACATAGTTATACATACACCTACTACCGTTGTGACATACACTAAACTGTTGTCTAGCGTCGTATTGGAACTTATTACCCAAAAATTTAAGTCGGTCTAACGTGATAAGATCGATAAACTTAAATTCCCGAAAGTATAATCAAATTGAAAACGGTCCCACGGTCTCAAATAACATTTTGACCCGGGCATTTGTGCTGGAATTCGCGAAAAGACCCAACCGCTTTGCTATAAGCGGACCAGTAGATTCGACCACAGATTACGTGCAGTTATTACGAATCTCGGAGTCCAACTTGTATAAGTCAGGACAAAAACTTTGTACACTGACATGTGATGTAGACTGCGTATCAGCACCGACCTAATCTCATTTAACGAGTTCACATCAGACTAGTAGATACATAAAAAGGATATTACTGAGGAAATATTATATTTGACTTCATACGTGAAGGACTAAAGACGATGGAAGATGCACTTTTAGAAAATAGAAGTTCACGCTCAAATTGTTACAGCATAGCTTGTACCATGTATTAACGTAATCATAAAATTCATAACTTGGTTAGGCGCAGGCATCACGGTTTCGCATAAGAACGCAAATGTGGTATCTAAAACACGTTTAACGTGAAAGAATTTGATGATGGTTTGAGTAACCTCTTGGTTAGTTAGTTCTTGTAGACTAGCTAAACTGTCTAGCTCTAGATAGATCAGCTTGCGGTCGGCAACAGGCGCCGCATGCCGCCCGCGAACCTCACTTGCGGCCCGCGAGCCTCCCTGGCTATTTTGTATGTTAATATAATATTGACAAACGACGACGTCTTATAGTCTTTGAATATTAACAAAGTGCGGCCCGCGTCAACTTCGTTAACCTGGCCCTTTGCTGCTAATAGGTTGCCGACCGCTGGTACTTTGGATTGGGACCCCCAACATCTATTATTAGTCTAGATCTAGATAGTAGTAGCCTACTACTACTAGTAGGTATAACAGTCGTGTTGTCCATTGACTAGTAGAATTGACCTAAAAATTTAAATTTCCAAGATTTTAAGGACAAAATCTCATTTAATTTGTTGAATTCTCAAAAACGTAGTATGTCAGATCAGATAGCGCTTTAAATTGCGAGGAATATTGATCGACTAACGACTAGGAATCTGTTGTGAGTGCCTCTATAGATACCTATATCCTTCCCGTTCGACATAAATGGGACAATAGGCTCTTGGCGCCGAGCGACACGTCTAAAGAGTCGCAATACACAACACATTTTGTCGATCGAACTGCCAGTCATGATCACATTGTCACAAGATGTTTAAAAACACTGGTGACTGACTTCACAAGAAACAGCAGATTTTATTCTTTTTATTCCATGCAAATATAGGCCACTAAAACATTCTTTTTCTCACTCCATCTGCGATTCGTTTATATACAAAGGATACTCGGTCTCAAATATAACCGGTTTACCGGTTAGCGGAAATACCAACAAAATCTGCTAGATTAAGTTACTATGCTTGACGGGATCTACCATTGCGGATTCATTGGCATAATATGCGGGGTGTGGACATACGATAGAAACTAGATGGTCGAGATAACTGTTTTCTGTAGAATTGGCCTCAGGACCGCTAGTCAGGCCCTATTCCCTTAGCAAGTAAGTCGATTCATAGAAATAGTCCTAACTATACATTTGATCATTGTGATAAGCCAGGCCTTCCTTGGCATAGTTAAGAATTTGGTTAAAAACCTAAATTATTATGGTCTTATTGGACTGAACTAAACAGGTGTTTTATATTATTTTGTGAGTATTCGCTTTGAAATTTGATTGATTCGTGTATCAGTGGAACGCAGTTCGGACTTAGGATAAGAAAACCAATTTTAGTGTAAGATAAAGCATATTTTATGACCGCTTGGATTTGTGTTGTAAATGGTTACTACTGACATTTACTTGCTGTTTTTTCTCAATAATGCGAAGAGAAATACATTGATGATCGTGATTTGTATTTTTATGACACGATTCTAAGCAGGTGTATAAGTATATAAGTAGCGTATAAGAGCACATTTTATATTATATAAGTATTTTTACACTGCACTGATATAATATTTTAATGATACCCAATATTGAATAAATTGTTCTTTTTATACATTGTCTATGTTATTTATTATCCTGTCTTAACCTTGTTATATTAAGTACGTATACGTAACCAAAAACGGCCTAAAACTCAACTGTGATATTTACTTATTATGTACATACGTACTTACTATGGGTATGTAGCTTACACTTTATACATGTAGCTACGTATGTAAGTATAAAGCCTTCGTATTTACTATTTATATGTCGTACCAAAGGGATATATAGAAGTGTTTACCTAGCCAAGGGCAGAAACTGCTCAGACCACGCTCAGACTGTCGCGAAATAAATCTTTGTGTTCCCTAGCAAGGCCGAATACATTTAGCCAATAATGGTAACAATAAAAGGAGAAAATAAGTAAATAATATACTTAAGTCTTCAAAGGGAAATAATGGGTTGAATTGAACTTGACTTAATTTCTTGTAACACTGGAGGAAAATTAAACTTATTTAAATGGTATATTCTCATTCGTCCCCCGCCTCACGTAACCATCGCCATGTACATGAGACAAATGGGAATTATTTATATGAAATGAAGCTATCCCCATCGACGAGGACAAATGGGAAAACTCTGTTTAAATGACAGTTTGTGATAAGGGGGAAAACTTTGGCCATCTGCCACTTTTGTAGAATAAATATTACCGACCCGACTGGTGAATTAGTACCTACAATATTCGTTTAGGTACACTTTGTATCTATACTTACCTAATTACGACCTAAAGAAGAATATCGTGTTAGTCTAATACTTATTGTTTCATATTTTAGTTATAAAATAGCTCATGTAGGAGAGTTGTTTTAGTTACATTAGCTTGATCTAGCCTTTGGATTGGTAAGTCTTTTAAATATTAACTTTTAAACGTGCTTTAACTTTTATGTACTTGTGTTATATCTTTGTTTTTTTTGTGTGTTTATGTACAGTACCATGTCGTCCTCCCGTGAACGTATCGCCGAGATGATTGAGGCCTTCAACGAACACGAGCTTGGACGCCAGCGTAACTTGGGTGATGCCCGCAAAACTGCTCGCGAAATGCTGAATAAAGGTTTGGTGCCGCAAGTCTTGTCACTCGAGGACCTCGCCGCCGTCTCCTTTTGCGAAAATTTGGACGCAGTTACTCGGCCTCACAATTACAAGATTCTTGTACGTCCGTACCGTATGTATTGTTCCTGTTCAACTTTGGCAATCATATTAAAAAAGCTGGCAAAGTTCCAGCCAATTCGACAAGGGGGTCTGAGGGGGGCAGAAATAACAAGACTCCATAAAAAGCTTAATCTAGTTTTATTTGTCAATTTATTTCAACGTACTTAAGGCATTTTTCCTTCTTGTTATTGGCACAAAGAACCATCTCACATCCGTAGACTAATGACTGCATCTGAGCACAATATCACTTCCTTTAAATTATATGGAATGTCATTTTCACAGAAATATGGAATGCCCGAAGTATGCCTACACCGTTCGTACCTCCAATACATACAAGCCAGATATTAAAATTAAATATTTTTCAAGACTAGAGTATTTTTAAGTAATCGTGCCATGAGTCAATACATACAATATAATTAAACATATATATTTACAGTGTTAAAAAAACTGTTAATAAATTCATTTCACTTGATAATAATTTGTGACTCCGGTATTTGAAACTTATTTATTATAAAGAGATTCTTATAATAATTTGGTTAGGATTTGGCTTGCACTAAAAACAAGTTTGGAAACGGAGCACTGAACATCAGGGTGGCACTGGCGTGTCAACAAATCATACAATATACTACAACATACATACCCATGTAAAAATTCCAATATTTATATAAAATATAGTGGTAATGAATCTCGAATACTGCTGAAATACTGCTACATTCACGATTTCCGTTTCATAAATAACAAATTAAAAGTATAATAAAAATAAAATGGACGCAAAACAATTTCAATTATTGCACAAGAAACGAAAATGAAAACGAATACATAATCACAACATTCGCTTTACTGGCCTAGGCCAGAAACAAAGTGTACCGAGGAAAGACTTACAACCTGCGTAATCTCACGATCCAAACGTTAGGCACTGGTTTCGCTAAAATATCAAAGCTAAGTTACATTTAAAATTTGATATAAATACATTACAATATCTAGATTTAGTGATGACGATAACGTGTGTCTAATTTTCAAAAATTGCTCCATAGGCCTTCGAAGTCGAGAAGATATTCGAATACATACCTATCCTCTATACAAATACAGTTGCTTTTAGAAAACCAGTGTTCCTGAGTACAGAAAGCATAATATCGAATATAATATCAATCGCAGGATATGCAATATTAGGGTACATTTACATTTTGAAAAACTCCGACTAGTTTTTTTTTTACCTAATTAATTATCGTGGGATACAAAACTGGTCACTACACCCTATATTTACTGATATTTTAGTAAAAAATAATCTAACATATGATTTTGTACAAAATCCATACACTGTCCGACGTACATAACTGTTAGTTACCGTAATGTGGAAAGTAAATAATTTCTACTCAATTCGTTCGTATGGTACTTAAAAATATATTTGTACTATTTATAATTTAATAAAAATAACAATGTAAATGGTGCGCTAGCACCGCAACAAAATAAAATAAATGCCGGGAAAGGGGTTATTCCCACCAGTTACCACCAAGTTGTTACCAGTGGTAACTACTGGGATTTTTTTCCCACCTTTTACCACTGGTAATAACATGGTGGTAATTAGTGGGAATAACCCCGGGAAAGCTGCAGCTTTAGGGAATATTTACATTTTGTACATTTTTTGTTATTTGTGCCTTTTTGTTCCTCTAGTTATCACTGGGTATAAAAACATTACTCTACCTCAATCAATTAATTTTAAGACAATTTTCGAGTATGAATTTATAGTTTAAATTAATAGAAGAAATAATGTTTAAAAATTACTGAAATTACACGAGTCGTTGCTGTTTACTAGAAAATGTTTAATTTTAAAATCAAATAACCTTTCCAAATGAAACCTCACAGCTTGACTTTTCCCACAAAGCACAATCTAGTAATACTTACATGGAGTTGATTTGTCCTTATCGTTGGAAATCATAAAGACTGCTTTAATTTGCACACTCCAAAATTTAAAAGTACTTTGTTATATGGAGATGGCGTCACATTAGCATGGTCTTATTTCTGCGTATTCCTTTTTTTTACATCAAAACCTTTACCTATAACGCCATCTATTGAAACTGCTGGATATTATGAGAAATAGTAGTCAATTTGACAGTCAATATTTTTGTTACGAATCAAGTGCTGCCATCTATGGGGAGTAATATTTAGTGGGTAACAGGTACTGTCACGCACCCAAACACGCATACACGTTTTATACAAATGTACATCTCTACACGTTACTAATGAACACAATTGCATTTATACAAGGCTGGGCCCAAAGGCCGGGGGCTGACCACTCATTTTTATTCTAAAATTGAATAAATACAGAAAGAGAACAGAATATTTTTTGGGTTTCATTGATAGAATGCTGTATAGAACTACGTAACTATCAAAGTGTTCGGACTGCTAAATAAATCAAACTAGAAAAGTATTGTCCATCAAAATTTTCATCTGAAGATACTTAAATCAAATCTAGCTAGATCTTCCGCCAATAAGTATTTTGTTTAAAAGTTTATTAGTTGAATAATCGAGATTAGGACAAAAAAAATATTAATTTTACGTGCGGACAAATTAGGGTGGGATTCCACCTATACAAATTCTGTCCAATGTGTATTGCATCTCACATTTTGCTTTAATGAGAGAGTGAGACGGACTGACATTTGACAAATAAATTGGACAGGTGAAATACCACCCTTAGCTGAAAATTTGTTGCAGTTAACGAATCAAACAGAGAAATTAGTAGCACTGTAATACATTATAGTTTACTCTTTTTTAATATAAAGATCAATGATCAGCTGAGACAAATTCAGAGGTCGACATAAAACTAGATGTCGCTATGTTCTCCTAACTCTCCTTGTTTACCCAGTTTTAAGTAAATAATTATGCATATGCATAATATTGTTACAACCACAAGTCACACAGTGTTAAAAAAAGAATCTTGAAATCATACTATATGACAACATTATTTTGTGGTGATTGCCTGAAGTTTTGATGATTTTGATGGCACGAAAATGACATACGTCACATTTAGGATCACGTAGCGACATCTATACACGGATCAAGACACCCACTTAAGTTAAATATTATTTTAATCGTGACGTCACACGGTAACGGTGTAACACTATTCTCAAACGCTAAGCAACTTATTTAAATTACGACCTCTTATGGGATAAATCGAGTATACACTCGTACTTGAGCCGCGGAAGATGGCGCCACTGAAAAGCAGAGTTCAAATTAACTGAGAAAATAATAATATAAACTGTACTTATCTGTTTTTTCGTTATTTTCTTGCTACATTTTAATTATGAAACTCCTGCGAAGTATATGTGTATAAATATTTAAATCGGGTCACTCACGTTCTTTAGGTCGTTACAAGCGATAATATACTTATTTTAAGTGAGTGACCCATTTTAACCTTTTAACCGCCAGCAATTTTTGATCGAGCGTGCTCGTGTCGCCACCGACAGTAATTGTACCATGCAGAGTAATGTTGGCATAGTTACGGGAGTTATAAACGTACTGTAAAAACCAAATCAGATCTTTGTCTTATTTATCAGACTGTGGCGAAATGAGCTGGATATGTAATGTCTTATATATCAGACTCTGGCGGTTAAAGGGTTAAATATTTTCTTGCTACATATTAAAGTATACACACTCTTTATAAATACAATTAGAGCGGAGTTATAATAATTATAATCGATAATTACGATTTCATTCACAACCGTTGCCAACATTGTGCAGCTAATGTTAATAATAGCATTATCCGCGAAAATATTACTTTAAAACGAAAATATTTTTTTTAAACAATGCTTCTCAGTGCAATTCCGCCGCGGCAAAAAATTTGCTAAAAAGCAAGCGTTCCACGCTACCGCCTATATGTACATTGTACACTCACACAAGGTCGGCTTATAACTGCCTAATTTTAGTAGTTACCACTGAACCCTATGATAGTGCCAAATAGTTCATTGTTGGCCGCGTAGTAACTACTGGTACAGCATAGACAATGTAATTATAGCAGATGTACACAGTCGAATATATCGTTAACTAAATGGCGCTGTAGGATGTCATACGTTTTGTAGTACGTTTTATAGTGAAATACGCTGAAAAAATATAGTCAAACATGTTTTTGTTTTATATTGATATTTAAATCAACGTAAACTTATATGACGAAGTTGACTGTGAAGTTACATGTTGTGTTGACACTATCATTACTAATATTAATATCAAACTATTTCGAATTTGATAAAGAGCAGCTGAATTTATTGGATATGAATCGAGGCTATGGATTGTCATACATTAGCGGTTGACATGTAGTTACTCCAAAATGAACGGCAGCGGTGCAGCGCCATCTAGATTTTTCACCACTCACACTTTCTGCATAATCTACTAAAGTTGTCTATGCGAACGGGCCGTTAAACCTCCGTGTACAGTCAGACCAGGTAGTCGTCGAACTTCTTGAGCCTTCGCTACGAGTGTTTGGAGGGCCGCCTCTCCACTCCGCCGGGCAACGACTCCGGGCTGAAGCGGACTCGAGAAACTGAGCCTGTAGAGGCATCCCTAGCCGATACGTACGAGCTATCCGTCTCACTCGTTATACTGTCCGGGGGAGTTGGGTTAGTAGGTGTGCCACCGCCGGAACTGCCTCCTGATGCGCTCGATTTCTTATTGTATTTTTTTAAACTGGAACGTAGTTTTGTTGGAGCGAGTTCTAAACCTAAATTAGCTGGTCGCTCGACGTCCTCTTGCCTGTAGAAGTCTCTAGGGAGAGAATAATCTGAGGTTTTCCTCGGATATTCCGTTATAGGCGTCCGATATTCGCTCTTACTGTATTTCCCACTGTACTGCCTCGAAGGGGAGAATTCCTCTGCATGTGAGTTAGTTGCTGAAGAGTTAGAGGGTGTTCTTCTGTGAGTTAAAAACTGTGGTCTATAGTCCGGCGCGGGCTCCTTATATTCGTAGCTCTCATCGTACGGGAAATATGGATGTTTGACTACGTAGTCGGCCGTCCTGTCGTAGCCGTAAGGTTCTCTATAGTAGAAGTCCCGTTCTTGTGTCGGTTGGAAGTTTTCTCTATAGTTGTGGTAGAGATCGGCGAGGTGTTCGGAGGTGGCCGAGGAGGTTCTTCTAGGGGAGGGGGTGGGGGGTTGCGTGGAGGTGTAGGTGGTGCCGAGACCGGAGGTGCCGGAGAGGGGTTGTGCGGAATGTGTGTAAGAGGAGTAGGAGGGGTGCGCGTTGTGGCTCGGAGAGTCCGTGAATCTGATCGGCTTCTGCTCTTCCGCTTGCAGACTGGTGATCTGCAATAAAACATGATTTATAAGTGGATGGTGTTTAGCAAAAATGAGTCATTCCACATCCATTTTGCAATAAAATGTCAACTTTATGCTTCAATTTTTTGAGTTGACATCTTATTGAAAAATTAATGTGGGTTGACACATTATTGCGTATTCAGCATCCAAGTATACTCAAAGTAGAGCTACTTTTAAGTATAATCTTAACCATGTCTGTCGTAATGCGCTAAGAATATCAAGAAACTATTATCAGTTTTTAAAGAAAAAAATATACCCCTTTCTCAGAATCTTAAAAATATGGCGCATAGATTATAAACGAGCCCAAAAGACCACTGTTTAACAGTTACGTACGTACGTACGTACACATCCCGGATTCAATAGTACCGTACCGAGCAACTCCTAGCAGGGTCGCCATGTGAGGTGTGCCGTAAAGACAATTAGGTTCGAGTATAAACGTATAAATGGTTAAAATAACGCGTACGTGCTACTACACCTACGGGCATGTGGGGGTGAGGCATAGCTCTCCGACGAGTCGGTGGCATCGGGCGGGGTACGTGGGCCTATGATAACGAACGGGAATGAAGTGCTCGCATGCGGAGCTTTTCTTTCAAGCAAAAATACGGGGGTGCGGGGGACGAGGTGAGCGAGTCCAGTGCCGTGATTGGTCCGTTCAAAGCTTCAAAGTCACGGGCGTCACACAAAGACACTTGATTCTAAAATGGAGTAAAACTACCGTATATTTGTGGCAGATGGGGTAGCGCTACTATAGTCATGGAGGATGTGTTGTGTGTGTGCACTCACCGGCGCGCCCGTGATGGCGTTGAGCGGCGCGCGCAGGTGTCTGGCGGGGCCGTGGTAGGTGTTGTGCGCGAACCCGAGGCCCTCGTACGCTGCGCCCGCCGGCTCCGGCTCAAGGTCCTGCCTGGAAATCACAACCAAAACATTACTTGCTTGTTAGGCCCACTCGCACTATCCCATTAACCCGGGATTAAGCGATTAAACCGTCAACCTAGTGTAAAATTGTACCGGTAAACGTGGTAACTCCAGGTTTAACCGGTTAACCCCGGGTTACTGGAATGGTGCAAGTGGGCCTTAGTCGGTGCCCCGTAACGTGTGACGAAAGTAAATAAATATAATTTTCTACAATTTTAAGATAAGATGACCATTTTCCCATCTCCAAGAAGGCTCCCGGGTCTAAAGTTTTGAACCAAGAAATAGTTCTTTACCTATAGATTACAGGTAAAACATAAACAAAGGTCAAACGTAAATGCATTACAAAAAATATAAATGTATGGAACCGACTCACATTTAACCCTCGGCCCAATTTTTGATTTGAAAACCATAAAAAATTGTATTCTATAATGTTTTTTGGCCCGTGCCCTATTTTTTAGGGACACATTGCGTTAAAAGTTTTAAGATGTGAAGTTAAACCCTAAAGATGACAGAGTTTAAATATATTTAAAACGGGTCACTCACGTATTTTAAGTCGAAAATCGCTCGACATGTTTCACTCCGTACCAAGTAGTGTCATCAGGAGCTTGCGTTTTTATATGTCTGTGTCTCACGGAAGTATTGTTATTAGAATGATAGCATTTAATGCATACCTGTGTGGTTGTAAGGTGGGGTGTAGCGGACTGACGTTGCTGACTCGGACGTCGTACCCGGCCGCCACGCCGCCCAAAAGTGCCGCCATATTGTAGAGAACCAGCTCAATAATCGATGGCTTCTTGAATTTGTAACCTGGTGCAGAGAATTTTATTAATCGGAAACATAGGGTAATGAGATAATCTTTCTTACAGTACATTTGAAAAATAATCGCTTTGAGTGAGAATACTTTTCAGAGACAAAATTTTCATAAGCGTCAGTGTGTCATAATTAAAATCACAATCAACTGTCGCCATAGGCACAACTAACACGAATAGTTCAGTTCTCAGTGATTTGATAAAGTAATAAGAATTATAGAAACCGTGCGTGATGAAGGATAACACCTTGTGGTATAAATAGAATATTAAAATTTAACATTCATACTTCACACTAATATGCTATTGATGACCCTACAGTTGAGAAATCCTCCCTTGTCCGTTGAAAAAATCTGCCAATTTATGTAATTCGCGCCAATAAACGAAGAACTTCTGTGCTGCCCCAGTACTACTAAAAGTCTTCTGTTGTTCTCTAAACCCAGAACCCAGTTGTCTAAGCCCTACTTGCACCTCACTAACCCGGGGTAAACCGTTAACCCAGTGTTAAATTCTACTGATAACCATGGTAACTCTAGGTTTAACCGGTTAACCCCGGATTAGTGGGATGGTGCAAGTGGCCCTAAATAAATCCAGAGTGCTAACTATAAGCATAAATAATATTTACCTTCAGTGCTATATAGCGTGGGCATGGGTATCGTGTACCGCGACGACGTACTGAGCGGGTACTCAGGGCCCCACTCCTCGGGGCTGAAGTCTGCGTAAGGAACAAAACAACCTATGTGAATGAAACATAGGCAGTTAGTTACGAGGTGCGGTGGCCGATTGTACCTGGCGAATAGATGTGGAAACGGGTGGAATTTTATTGTTAAGTATATGTTAATGTTCTTATGAATTATTAAATGAAACGTGCCATACTTAAATTGTTACTTAAATTACTTGTTTTTTTTTAGTTTCAATAAAAAATAGACATTCGTTTCCAAAGTAATCTATTCGTTAGGTTATTGTATTGCAAACTCCTCACGTCTCATATTATGAGATACATATTCTTATTTGGTTATAGGATATAAAGTTAATTTGAATGAAATATGAAGAGTTTGCGAACAGTGAAATGAAATTATGATAGAAATTATTAAAAATAACAAATCATGAAAGACAATTATTCTAAATCACAGCTATTTTAAATGATATAAATATAACAAAAAAACAAGACATATTTAGGAGCTACATGATTCCTAAAAATGTTTCTAACAAAACAACATGCATTGAAATATTTCAAATAATAACTACACATGCTAAACAGTTCATTATAAAAATCAAAAGCAAGGTGTACAAATAAATCATACTTACATGTGCAAAACTTAAAACTAGCACTTTTGTTTAAAAAAAATTACGTTTTCTCTGCCTTCCCGATATTAGAGCCGAAAGAAAAGCGGAAGCGGATTTAGATTTCTTTTTGTTCCCAGCACCAAGTGGTTTATTTTTTTAATCGTTTATTCATACGGCTCATTTAAAAACTGTTAAGGGGTTTGTTAGTTCTAAAATATTAGTAAACCCATGTTAAAAGAATACACCAGAATCGATTTCATGGAAAAGGTTTATTTAATATATAAAAAGGATATAAAGAACCGGATCACCAGAGTTTCACATTGGCAGAGTTCATTAGTTATGTTACGCTCTGCGGAGATTTTTTAACATTCTTTTTACATCTGAGCCTCATTTTCTAATACTAGTCCACCACCACTGTAGAGATTACGCGTGTTACACGGTCGGCGTCGTACAGATTGGTCTACAGATTGGAAGCCCGTGCGAAAAATATAAAAAAAATATACAGGGTGAAATTTAAATCACTGGCCATATTCATTCCCGGCACTAGGTTACACTTAAGGAATCTATTTAGCGAAAAAATAGAGTACACTTTTTTTTAATTTTCATTTTTCAATTTTTAAATATTTTCCACGAGTTGTGGTCACTCTATTACCACAAAGGTAAACAAACCTAATAGTAGGTTTTAACAACAACATCAGCAAAACCCTTATCTGACCTTCAATAAACCTTATAATCGTTGCAATAGGGTCCACCTAGTTAGTGTTGGCGATGGTAGGCAGGTTTATCAATTTCGAGGGTAGCCTAAACTAAACCATTCCGCGCTAGCGGTAAACATAACGGTAAGCATAAATGATTAGTCACTCGTCACTCGCCAACCTTAAAATAATAATCGCGCGCGTACTAAGGTTAAAAAAAATGTTTTCGAACCGGGAATAATTACGAAGTGGTACGGTGTTATTTATTAAGTAGTGAGTGTTTACGTGGTGCACAAAGATTATACGAAATGGAATCCGTTCCAGACAAGGATTGAATCCAAGAGTACCATCTCGAGGGACTTTCGTTAATTGCGTCGATTTTTAATCAAATGTACGTAAGTTGATTCAATTTTTTAAATACGCCTGAATGCAAAGATTCCTGACCTAGTTTTTACTCGTTGTTTTTAAGCCACGGACGTTTTGTTAATAATCATTAGTCAGAAATAACATTTTAGATTAAAAATGGGTTGCCTTTGCATTTTAACGGTTCTAAGCCCGTTAATATGAAAGGAAAAATTAGCAACTTATGTAGGTAATCTCGCTGCAATAGGGTTCATAATTGGTAACGCGATTGCAAACAGCGGGAGGGGCGGGGTGTCAATGACCTTAACTGATAAGAGAGAAGCGGGTGTAGTGGGTAGTTGTCGGTTCACCATAACGTACGAGGTTTTTAGGACAACTTGATGATGAGTTATTTCGAAAAAAATGTACTGAGCGGTATTAAAAGAAAAAACACGTGTTTAATATTTTTTCGAGTTCTTTCGGTTGTTTCAATTTGGCCAGTGAATTAAATTTCACCCTGTATATAAACAAAAATTTACTTGCTTGTACCAAGGTACATAAGCTATTTCATATTTGTCTTTGTTAAAATCTAAGAAAAATATCTTTTAATTTTAATAAAATATTTAAAATCGAAACACATGAAAGAAACCTGACTATCTCGATTTCATGTCATAGTCGAAGTCATAGAAAAATCATAGATAAAGATTTGATTTATATAGTTATTTATAATCTTTGATATCACATTGACTTCCAAAATACATAAGGAAATTAAAAATTAATTGTAAACATTTGAAAGCGTGCCAGATGTGGTGAAACCAAGCGATAACTATCAATAAGTAAGTACGACGTATACATATATAATTATATCACTTAAACCGTAGGATATAGCATACACTATGAACTGCTAAGCATGCATAGCACTTAACTTAAACGGCTGAAAGCAAACAAATGCTTACAATTTACAAAAAAATCAAGTCAAACGGAGAACATATAAACAATACAAACTTCTAGAAATATCTCTACTTAACGCACATAATGTGCCACACAAAATATAAAAAACCAATGAAACATACAATTTTTACATTCAATTCCATAATTAAGTCTACTTGAACACTAATATCTTAATAATAGTGTCAAAACTGTCCGCTCCGGAAAAATGAACCTAGTTTAAAAATGTTTTCAAATATTAAAAAAATAATAATATGAGTCAATTCCTTCCAACAACACTATTTCCATCGGTCAGTGAAAAATAAAATGACTAAAGATACAATAAATTTCTTTGAAAATAAAAAATACAATAAAATATATTTTTCACCGGAACGAACAAGTTTGGAGTCTAACGAAATGTTCCTTCATTATGTCACAATCATAAAACCATAGACATTGTTTTTTTTTGTGACGTAGTTTAAGCCTAAACATCCGTTTAGAGTCGGACCAAACAAAGTCTGCAGCGGATTTGATAGCCCACGCAGTGCAAGTGTCATTTACACGTCATAATTTCATAGAAGTTTGGCGTTTAAAATAACACTTTCACTGCGAGGGCTATCAAATCCGCTGCAGACTATTCTTGGTCTGACTCTAGAATGTACCAAACCAATTTAATATCTGTGGTACGGTCAGCCAAGAAAGTGGTCTACCACTTTTCGACTCTATTAATCAGATGATAGATTTATTATTGGTCAAACAAGTTTGTCAGTAGAAGAAAAAGGCGCGAAATCAGTTTTCTATGGGACGATAACTTTTCGCGCCTAAATTGTTTAAATTTGACGCTTTTTTTAAATTGACGGAAATGGCTTGACAGACAATCAATAAGTATTGAAATGAATGATATCAAAAATAGTTTATTTTTTGCATGAGATTAAATTATTTATCTCGATATATTTTACTTACTAAATTGTACTAATGTTCCAGAGATTTATCTATTTAGATTTGGTTGATCTACTTGGTGTTGATAGATCAAAATCATTGCTTACAAAGAACGAATGAGTTGTTTTAGCTCCGATATTCATAAAAGGTTTGGTATATAACCACGGATTATTTAGGCGTTTTCGTAAACACAAAAACATACTTACAGGCATAGGGCAGGTTGTCGTGCGAGGCTCCTTTGCAGCGAAGGGAAACATAATCATTGTCAAACCAACATACACATAACTGGATATCATAGACAAGTCACTACTGTAGTCACAACACGAATCCTAATCATAAGGTTAATGTGGAAAAGATCGTCATAGAGCGAGAACTCTCGTACGTGTATACGTACGTCGCTCAGACACGGTCAGAAAGGAAGAGCTTCAATCCTGCGCTACCGACCATAGCAAGCGACAAGCTTGTAGACGGTCTTCCTTTATAGACGATCTTTACCATGTTGACCTTAATCTAAAAGTGAACTTGTGAGTAAAATAAATGCAGGAGTCTTCTCATATGAACTAGCTGAATTTAGTAAGATTTTGACTTTTATGACTATATATTTGATGAGCGTGGATAAAATTGGTTGCCCCCAATAACGAGATGTCTATGGAATAACCTTGTTATGTCAAAACAATTCTCTACGGTCACTCAATTTGCTAGATCCAAGGTCGTATATCTTAGGGTAGTTTTGGTGACGTCACGTTAAAAAATAATTATCATTATTACGTAATACTATTATTTTATTTTATTTATAGGTAGGTACTAAAATATAAATGAAAGTGTGCTTATGATTATGAAATTCCAATATTGTTGGCTAACATTGACGTCACCTAAATTAACCTAAAAACAACTAATTTTGGAAACAATTGCAAAAGACCACAGGGTGTTTTGCACAGCCAATTTTTTTTATTTTTTCTTCTTATTACGGCTGTTACACTGCGATCTTTCGCAATATTTAAATACAACTTGGCAAGAACCTAAACAATCCTCAAAAATATATTTAATTTAAAAGTCTTTTATCATAATCCTAAAAAAAAATGATAACTATTAATTAAAAATAAATTAACTAACAATGAAATGAGATAAATGCATTCTTGTGATGTCCGCCAGAACTTTTGTACGTAAAATTGTTTGTATGTAAAATACGGGTAGGAGATAATTTTACTTAGTTTTGGTACATCACAATGGATACGAAATTGCATTACGTGTTCATACAGGTTGATCCATGTATCAGTGTAATTGAGCATTTTAATTTATATATTACCGGATGAGACCGGTAACATGAACAAAATATATCGGATAATACATAAAAAAATTGATTTAATAATTATGGCTGAAAAGTATTTTTTCGTGAAAGTATTTCGAAAGTCCTTATGTACATCGTTTTCTAGGCTCTCGGGGGTGCGGATTTCGAGAATTATTACCGTTTTAGAATCCAAGATGGCGGACATTTACTTTTACGTAAAAATCTTTATTGACTCATTTTTTTAGATTCTCGGGGGTACGAATTTCGAAAATTATGGCCATTTTTGTATCTAAGATGCCTGATATGCATTTTTTCGTTAAATCGTCACGAATTCAACTGGGGCGGTATGAAGTTCACCGGAACAGCTAGTATACTGTTATTGTTATACTGTATTGTTAGGTTATTACGATACATGTATCAACTGCGGTAAAGAATCAAAAACAGACACTGGTTTTACTTTTAAAACTAAGAAATAAGTCTTTTTTACACTTTTTATTTACTTAACAATTAACTAAAATTACTTCAAATCCTTCGAATAGATCTAGCGAATATATTTACACCTAAAGTCGAATCGAATCGTTCGGGTCAATTATACTTTTTTTTTGTAAAAAAAAGGTTATGACGGGTTAAAATTCTCGTTTGGGATAGAGTTTAATTTTCAAGTGTTAACGTAGGAATGTGGTTATTAGTAGAAAATGATATGTCTAAAATATGGCAACATTTTGTACAATATCTTAACTGAATTGCGGATCGGCTTACTCGTACAACTAAAAATGAATTTGTGCTTTACGATTGAAAAGGTGATCTAAATATATCTGAATTTGTAATTTTTAACGTTTTATTGTACTATTTTTTGGTTAAATTTTAATTAAATCTCATCGGTTTTGAAAAGTTTGAAGTTAATCAAACCAGGTACTATTAAATAATCGTATGAAAAAAAATTTGGAGAATTTTTCGAAAAAATCAGAGTTTCGACGGACCGAAAACGGAACTCCATCCCAAACTACTCGTCCCGCAAAAGCTCAGTCGTCTCCGAGTTCAAAGCGCCCGAGAGCAAACCTCCGGCCAAACTGTGGGACCTGAACCCCTTGAAGAAGGTCTTCTTCACCTCCCCGTGGCTGCCCTTCCGCTTGCCCTGCGGCTTCTGATCGAAGACCGTGTCGTAGTGGTGCGGGAGGTCGGACGTCGAGGTGAAGATCGGGCAGATGCCGAACTTGGTCCGCGGCTTGGTGTTCTCGTAGAGGAGGTCGTCGTGGCTGCCGGCGCGCTTCTTGAGGTCGGCGTTCTTGGGCGTGCGGACCTGGGATTTGGACTTGCGCGGGCGGGTACCTGTGGGCGGCGGCGGCAGGTCGGGCGCGGACGAGGAGAAGCGGTGCGAGGGGCGGGGACGCGCCAGCGCGGGCAGCGGCAGGTGCCCGCGCGACTTCTGGTGCACCGACGACGGGCCCCACGTCTTGCCCTTCACGCCGTCCGCTGGCACTGGAATGCGACAGAGTATATTGTTTTTAAATACAGATGTGCCGGTTGCGGAAAGTTTCCATCGAGTAGGAAAAGTTTTCGGAAAAATCAGGAAAACTCTACAGGAAACTAAGAAAACTTTAAGTTTGAAAATACTAATTTTTGATTTCTATGTAAAAAAATTGCCAGCCTTCTGGGCACCCTGCCGAGCAACTATAGTTCGTTTTTTTTAGCATTAGAAAGAACTTCGCAGAAGTAAGCTTGTGGTTCCAAATCCGGCACTTTTAGCGGTAATAATTTGAAGTAAATTATATGTATTGACCGTGCTACATTAGATAATTCAATAATTATTAACAATTAAAGAGCCTGATAAAAACTGTACGCTTGCTTCTGTGGAGTTCTTTCTAATGCTAAAAAAAACGAACTATACGACTTAGGTCAAATTTTTTATTTATAAGTTTTTAGTGTTGTAATAATATTTAATACAATCGAAAGCAATAATAATTTTTAATTTTATAATAGAAAGCTTTTCAGTCGAGTACCGTGTTTAGACAACTAAGCTTGCTGAGTTGCCTAAGTAAGGTACGACATTAAAATACTTGTTGAGTCAGCAAAAATAATACTTTAAACTAGTAGAATTATACACATAGCTAAACAAACCAAAGTTATACAGCTAAAATACGCGAGCAGCCGCGATACCTTCATACTCGTACGCGCCGCGGCCGCTGCGGCCCGACGGGTTCATCAACAACGACCCCTTCTGATAACTCATGAGGCCCTGGTACTTGCTCCGCGATAAATTACATTTTTAGACAATATTTTTCTCGATTTTGGCGAGCTGTGATTGGTCAATTTCATTTAAGTGGTCAAAATAATATACTTACGTGCGATAGCTCGCATGATGGCGGGTGATCCTGGCGGGGTGTCCTTGGCGACGGCGACGAGCTGCTTGACGCTGGACTCGTCTTCCGAAGGCCGCACTGTGAGGGTGTGACGGAAGTCCACGGGAGAGGAGATCGTATCTTTCTTGAGTAGTTTGATCTTGCTAAATTTGCCTGGAAACGAAACGACAACAGAGTTGTAGTGAATTTACTTTCCTCTTGCAAGCTACAACAATGATCCATTGTTGTCAGATCTATCTCTCTCATCGCCTAATTTTTCTGTCGCAACAGCTGAACATATGACTTTCACAACCTGACTCCACATACCAAAAACACTCTTACCCTATCTTATTAAGCTTCTTTCATCTCGTTCCTACGCGAGGTTCTGCTCCATCAGTCTCTGTTGGTCTTAGCCTCTTGACAATTGCAAACCCTTTCCTTTATTATGTAGCTGAACTAAACTGTAAACTGACTTACCCTTCCTCTTATTAGGCTGCGGCGGCTGCGTGTGGGACATGTTGCTCGCAACTATAAGGATGTGCAGTTCTCTGGCCGCGAGATCAAACTCCCTCATCTCGAGTTCCCTCTCCTTCTGCGCGAGGTTCTGCTCTATCAGTCCCTGCTAGAGCTGCTTGCTTTTCTAAAGTTTTGTCTGAACATGTGACTAACTACCCGAATCTCAAGCTCAATGGAGTTGGATGGTCGAAGCTCTTTCTTGGTGCCAGCTATAAAAACCTTTGCCAGTTGCTAACTCTCTCTCTTATTATGTGGCCGAATTGAACTGTAAACTGACTTACCCTTCCTCTTATTAGGCTGCGGCGGCTGCGTGTGAGACATGTTGCTCGCAACTATAAGGATGTGCAGTTCTCTGGCCGCGAGATCAAACTCCCTCATCTCGAGTTCCCTCTCCTTCTGCTCTCCCCTGCTAGAGCTGCTTGCTTTTCTAAAGTTTTGTCTGAACATGTGACTAACTACCCGAATCTATACCTCAAGCTCAATGGAGTTGGATGGTCGAAGCTCTTTCTTGATGACAGCTATAAAAACCTTTGACAGTTGCTAACTCTCTCTCTTATTATGTGGCCGAATTGAACTGTAAACTGACTTACCCTTCCTCTTATTAGGCTGCGGCGGCTGCGTGTGAGACATGTTGCTCGCAACTATAAGGATGTGCAGTTCTCTGGCCGCGAGATCAAACTCCCTCATCTCGAGTTCCCTCTCCTTCTGCGCGAGGTTCTGCTCGATCAGTCGCTGCTGGAGTTGCGCTCTGGAAAGTTCTTCTTCGCGACATCGGAGTTCCTAGAAAAAGGAAGAAAAATTAAAAACGAAGTACGAAAGAGCCTAAAAATAAAATATTAGAAAAATGCTTGAATATGATTTAAATTATATACATAATTGTAACTACATTCAAAAGGATTGTAATATCACTATTATGATGCGTTTAACAATAGAGGATTAGTAAAAATAACAATATGTAATGCAAATAAAGTTGATGGTACAAACAACAGGTAAATACAACAAAACATACAGAAAAATGTGCGAAAATGAATCACAACAAATACTACTAACCTCCTCTATAGTTTTGCATTCCTATTGCAAGCGTTACAAAGAAAACAGAGCGTTAGGTTAGTACATATAAAATACACATTTGAAATTCACTTGGTGAAGCATCAAGCATTTGCAGTAAGTTAGTGAGTTATAGAAATAATTTATCAATAGTAAGCGTCAGTACCAGTAGCTTTTTGAAGATTCAATTGAATATGAAATCTAAAAATGTGTGAAAAAGACAACTTATGTTTGTAGGGTTAGACTAGACATAGAAAAAACAAATGGCGTTGAATTCAAAAATTCTGAAACCTCGAATATATCCTATTAACCAGTAGTTAACCACTATCAAAACTCTTAAGCAGAATATAAAACAATAAACCTAAAATAGGCAGAATATTAATTAGGTACCATTCTGATTTAAAAAGCCACCACTTAAAAATTATATAACACTTGACTGTGAGCTTACTGAAGGAAGAATAGTCTGGTTGGTAGGCAAACGATATTGTTCATTACTTCCTGGAATATTACATTAGGGGTCATCCATTAATTACGTCACACCAATTTCTAGGTTTTTTGACCCCTCCCCCCCCTTGTCACACTTGGTCACATTTGGCAAACCCGTCCCCCCCTAGTGTGACGTCACATTTTTTCTACGAAATCGCCAAATCGAATTAAGTAAGTACCTAAGTATATATCTTCTTTATTTATTTTTCTTCTTAAGTTAGGTTAATTATAATATGGATATAAAAGTAAAATATAAAAACACTTACAAACAATAAAAAAAAATTATAAACACATTATAAAAAACCTAACCTAGGGTGCCGCCGGCAGCGGGGCAGGGCCCAAGCTGCCGGTGGTCAGGGCCGCAGAGAGAGGAATCGACGTACTATACGCGCCGTGTCCAAAATTACCGCCTTCTGCATCTGACCCTTGATCCAACCACCTAGCGAGAGTCTCTCTAGGTGTTGGTCGAGACTCTTCGCTATGAGACCGTTCGCTGACACGACTATAGGAACAATGATCGTCGAGTCAACATCCCACATGGCGGTTATCTCGTGAGCTAAGTCTAGGTACTTGCTGTGCTGGACTTGTCCTTCTCGGCCTTCACGAGATTCTCATCATGGGGGATGGTGACGTCGACGAGCACGGCCCGGCGCTGCGATCGATCTATCAGCACGATGTCAGGCTTATTGGCTACAATAGTCCTGTCAGTGATGATAGATCGATCCCAATAGAGCGTGGCACGACCATTTTCGAGAACTGGCGCAGGTGAGTACTTGTAGTACGGCACTTCACGGTCCACAAGGCCGTATAGGAGGGCAAGTTGCTGGTGAATAATTCTGGCTACGAGATTATGTCTGTGCAAGTACTCGCCGTTAGCAAGATGAGAACAACCGGAGATAATATGCCTGAGTGACTCTCCGGGACGGCGGCATGCCCGACAAATGTCGACCGTACCGTCCTTCAGGATATATCTCCGGTAGTTATTCGTCATGATAACTTCGTCCGCAATTGCACAGGCAAAACCCTCGGTTTCTCCGAAGAGGTCTCCGAATCGTTGCCAGTTCACCGACGCGGGTAGGTCTACATCGGGTCCCATGAGGGCCTTGTAGAACCGCCCGTGTAGCTGCTTATCCTTACCTAAGTATTATTAATATTTTATCAAAATATTTTTGACGATATAAATATTATTAATTTTATAACCCAAAACTGCTTAGGAAAGAAAATTAAACAAGTAAAACTTTTTTCGTTTTAAAAACTTGTTATTTAAATGTACAGCGAACTAAATAATTTAAATAAATTTTCGGTTACTGATGAAGTTAAAGTGCCGTCACAAAGTTTGTGTCTCCCCCCTCCCCCATGTCACAATATGTCACATTTTCTTGACCCCCTCCCTCCCCCTAAACGTGTGACGTAATTAATGGATGACCCCTTAGTCACTACTGGGAGTATTATATAATTTAGGTATTTTAACCAATTAATACGCTTTGTTAGTTACACTAAGACTGACTCATTATCTTTTCTAAAATGTCATTTGTAATAAAGTTATATGTATGTATAATAGGGTGCTCGCGTGAACTCGTGTCTGATGTGTTCCAGCTGGGAAGGATCTCGGGGAAGAGCGGCCGAGGGCGCGGGCTTGAGTTCCACTGAGTAACTTACTTTTTCTTTCCTCCTCAGTTCCCGCAGAACCTCCTCGATCTCGACTCATCAGTCCTCCTGCATAGTGTGGAAGGACTCATGGGGCGCTCGCGTGAACTCTGACTGTCTGATGGGTTCCAGCTGGGTCAGGATCTCGGGGAAGAGCGGCCGAGGGCGCTGGCTTGAGTTCCACTGAGTAACTTACTTTTTCTTTCCTCCTCAGTTCCCGCAGAACCTCCTCGATCACGACTCGCCAGTCCTCCTGCATGGTGTGGAAGGACTCGTGGGGTGCCCATGTGAACTCTGTCTGATGTGTTCCAGCTGGGTCAGGATCTCAGGGAAGAGCGGCCGAGGGCGCTGGCTTGAGTTCCACAAGGTAACTTACTTTTTCTTTCCTCCTCAGTTCCCGCAGAACCTCCTCGATCTCGACTCGCCAGTCCTCCTGCATGGTGTGGAAGGACTCGTGGGGTGCTCGCGTGAACTCTGTCTGTCTGATGGGTTCCAGCTGGGTCAGGATCTCGGGGAAGAGTGGCCGAGGGCGCTGGCTTGAGTTCCACAAGGTAACTTACTTTTTCTTTCCTCCTCAGTTCCCGCAGAACCTCCTCGATCTCGACTCGCCAGTCCTCCTGCATGGTGTGGAAGGACTCGTGGGGTGCTCGCGTGAACTCTGTCTGTCTGATGGGTTCCAGCTGGGTCAGGATCTCGGGGAAGAGTGGCCGAGGGCGCTGGCTTGAGTTCCACTGAGTAACTTACTTTTTCTTTCCTCCTCAGTTCCCGCAGAACCTCCTCGATCTCGACTCGCCAGTCCTCCTGCATGGTGTGGAAGGACTTGTGGGGTGCTCGCGTGAACTCTGACTGTCTGATGTGTTCCAGCTGGGTCAGGATCTCGGGGAAGAGCGGCCGACGGCGCTGGCTTGAGTTCCACTGAGTAACTTACTTTTTCTTTCCACCTCAGTTCCCGTAGAACCTCCTCGATCTCGACTCGCCAGTCCTCCTGCATGGTGTGGAAGGACTCGTGGGGTGCTCGCGTGAACTCTGACTGTCTGATGGGTTCCAGCTGGGTCAGGATCTCGGGGAAGAGCGGCCGAGGGCGCTGGCTTGAGTTCCACTGAGTAACTTACCTTTTCTTTCCTCCTCACTTCCCGCAGAACCTCCACGATCTTGACTCACCAGTTTTCCTGCATGGTGTGGAAGGACTCATGGGGCGCTCGCGTGAACTCTGACTGTCTGATGGGTTCCAGCTGGGTCAGGATCTCGGGGAAGAGCGGCCGAGGGCGCTGGCTTGAGTTCCACTGAGTAACTTACTTTTTCTTTCCTCCTCAGTTCCCGCAGAACCTCCTCGATCTCGACTCGCCAGTCCTCCTGCATGGTGTGGAAGGACTCATGGGGTGCTCGCGTGAACTCTGACTGTCTGATGTGCTCTAGTTGGATCAGGATCTCTGGGAAGAGTGGCCGCGAGCGTGGACTTGAGTCCCAGCAAGCTATGAACAAAAAGATAAAACGTTACTTTACATAGTACAAATTCTCATTAAGGTCAGTTGCATTATGATCGGACTGATCAACGACGCATAGCAGATAAATCATCATCTCAGCCATAAGACGTCCACTGCTGAACATAGGCCTCCCCCTTTTTTGGGGGGTGAACGCCATAATCGCCACGCTTGGCAGGCGGGTTGGCGATCGCAGTCGAGTACACCGAATTTGACGGACGCTGCTGCCCGTCCACCGGCGGTCTTGGACGTGGTTTAAGGACATACCCGGGTCCAAATGAAATCTACTTAACAAAACAATTTTGCCACTTCGTGCAACCGACCCTTGCAGGGCTTTTTAATGGATTGACTGTATGACAGAAAGTATGAAACTAGTGCGCAGAAATACAACTAAAACATTTAACTGGTAATTACAAAACGTTGTTTATAATGTTGCAATCAAGTTAACAAATTGTGTAACCAAGGACCGAACAGTGTTAATTTTACACGAGGATGAGAATTTTCACCCTTAATTATCCTTGAATATATACAGGAAATCAATATAGGAATAATAGATGCATTTATGGTGCACTTGCATCATATTTCCTAAAGGAGACCTTGAGTCGCACTATCAAGCGTTATCAATCTGAACGCCCGCCGCTACAAACGACAATCGTAAAATCCGGTCTCACCCACTAAGCGCACTTTATGTTGGTAATTTTGCTTTATTTATTTATTTAAAGTTTATTGCATAAAATATAAATATACAACAATGTACAGTCAACTGTAAAAATATGGGTGCACAAATCATCTCAAAAATATGTCCCATAGCTCCTATGTCAGCGAATTAAGAACTATGGGATATATTTTTGAATTAGAAGGCTACACCCATATTTTTACAGTTGACTGTACAAATGGCGGACTTAATGCCAAATTATGGTTAATGCTTTACTGACATTTTAACATACACTAGTTGAACGAGTCGAAAGCAAAGCGTCTCCGTTTCAGCAAAAATACTTACGTATGTCCGGCTGTTCTCATTCACATTTCTCAACTGATTCTCGTCAAATTTTGTGAGCAGGTTTTTTTTAAAATAGCGGAGTTGTGGGTCTCGAGGTCTACAGCTCACAGAGCCAGTTGTTAATATGAGGTGGATTGCAAAACAGTCTGCGACGCGCGTTGACCTCCCTTTGTGATTTGGGGTTTACGTCAACTTTGGGAAAATCCACGGTGGTGATTGCGTTTGAACACAAATATGTCTTATACGTGTTGATGTCACACGTCGACTGAGGTTGGAGGTCATTAATACATATGCAGTAAACATATCTCAATATTAAAGAAAAAACAAGAGAAAAAACACTGTAGACCTCATTCACGGCGCATATCTATGTATCAAATGTTACGGCAACGGCTTGCAGATTGTCTCCTATCATGTGAAGTTGCTCCGAAAGCAACGTGTCGTAGGGTCAGATCAGAGAGCAATCCAAAATATCCAAATCAATTTAAGGAACACCTCGTGAATTTTATGTCAGATAAAATCTGTCACTGGGAGAAACTTTGCGAGAAAGTTGTTGTCCCGATGACTTCCAATCGGTGTACTCTCCATCTTTATTTACCTACTTTTTATTTTCAGCTTGCCCTTGTACGGCGTCTCCCCTGTCACCTCTCTCTCTCATTTACCTTGCATCAGCTTCCGCCACGGCTCGGGGCACGTGCTGGGGATGGGCAGCGTCAGCTTATTGACGGCGACGCCGTACGCCACGGCCAGCGCGTCGATGCCCTTGTACGGCGTCTCCCCTGTCATCTCTCTCTCATTTACCTTGCATCAGGTTCCGCCACGGCTCGGGGCACGTGCTGGGGATGGGCAGCGTCAGCTTGTTGACGGCGACGCCGTACGCCACGGCCAGCGCGTCGATGCCCTTGTATGGCGTCTCCCCTGTCATCTCTCTCTCATTTACCTTGCATCAGTTTCCGCCACGGCTCGGGGCACGTGCTGGGGATGGACAGCGTCAGCTTGTTGACGGCGACGCCGTACGCCACGGCCAGCGCGTCGATGCCCTTGTACGGCGTCTCCCCTGTCATCTCTCTCTCATTTACCTTGCATCAGCTTCCGCCACGGCTCGGGGCACGTGCTGGGGATGGGCAGCGTCAGCTTGTTGACGGCGACGCCGTACGCCACGGCCAGCGCGTCGATGCCCTTGTACGGCGTCTCGCCTGTCAGCAGCTCCCAGAGCAGGACGCCGTACGACCACACGTCGGACGCGTGCGAGAATGTGGAGTTCTTTATCACCTGGAAATTTGAGAAGGATTCAGTTAATGTATGTATGTTAAACTCAAAACACAAATATGGCACAGGATAGGTAGTATAAAAGCGAACTTATCCCTTGAAGGTGTTTCTTAATACAGTTACCTAACACGCGAACTTATGCCTTTAATGCATTTCTTCCAGTTAACTTTTGAGTAGATGAGAATTGATGAAGAATATGAAGAATAGTAGACAAATATAGCACTGAGTACAACATACTAGGAGAAATGAAATAAAATTAAAAAAAGGGGCGTAAATAAATAAAATAAGATAAAAAATTAGAAGTAACAGTATAACAAATGGGTCATTCCACCGTTTCGGGTGTTACACTTGAACTCATAAAATAAGGTTTTAATCGATATTGTAACAGGAACTACGAGGTTATAACTATTGATTCATCTACTACTTTGATAATATTTTCTTTTATTGTACACACATAATTAAAGTATAAGACCAATAACGAGAGAATCACTAAAAAGTAGCTGTTTCGGGCGTTACGCGAATTGGCCTATACCTTCTGACCATCAGTACCAAAATGCATATTTTAGCGAATTTTGTCAAGTAACCTCCAGTTTTATTTATGTCAAGTAGTAATAGTTAGCATAGTCTACTGAAACACTGAAGTAATACTAAGTATCACTTTTTGTTTAATTTTAATAAAATAAATTACCTGTTTCGGGTGTTAAGGCCCATTTACATGGTGCGAGTTTCTCGCACGTTTTGGGGCGAGAAATCGTATGACATTATCGTATGCAATAATCGTCAGGCGATTATCGAATAAAAATGTTTACACTCATGCGAGAAATAAAAACTCGCCTACGATTATGTCATGCGATACTCGAATGGCGATTATCGCCAGGCGAAATAGTTTACACGGGGAGCTGCGTTCTAGGGAAATATTTGCATACGATTTCTCGACTCGTCTAAACTGGTTCTCGTATGACATTTTTTCACGTACGTGCGAGTATCGCACGAATCGGTGCGAACCGATTTTCGTACGAGTTTTACCTGTCAACTTACGTGATTAGTTACTAATCTTTTCACTATACTGTCAATATTCTTAGTAAATATTTCTTGATTCTCTCATTATTTTGAATTTTAATATATTTTAAGTTGCATTTACGAGTATTTTAATATTGGCTCTTGGCTGAAGTAACGTGACGTTGCTTTTAAGAAAAAATAATTTGCCGGGAAACGACAACATTACTCTGAGGGGTGAATACATAATTACATAATGTACTTAGTTCATACAAAAGAACTTTTACCTACTCCATAGTAGGTTGTCATAAATTTCAAAGAGTCATAATTCGTCAATGTTTTCTATGGAACAAGCAGATTTGTTTTCCGCGATTTCGGGGTTGTGGCTCCACACTCCACAGTAAAAGCTGTTCAGTATGACCTACATAATTCACCCCCCAGAGTACATTGGTCAAACATCACAAAATACACTAGGTATGAAAAGAAAAATATTGTTGCGCGTTTTGGCTATTAATAAAACATTTTAAAACGCATAACATTGGGTCACCAACAAATATGAACTCGAAAATCTCGAAATGCGATTCTCGCATTAAAATTTTGTTTACACGGAGACATCCAATCAGCAAAGGCGAGGCGATTATCGCTCCTTCTAGTACCATATCGTATGTTTAGTTTACATGATACTATATTTTTTCTCGTGCTACGATAATCGAGCATTCGAGGCGAGAAAATCGCACCATGTAAATGGGCCTTTACTCATGGTTCGTTTCGGGTGTTACGAGTACGAAATTAAGACAGATTTATACGAAATTATGGCTCATTTTATTGAAATTATTGTCTTTTTAATAAATTCGATTAAAATCATAAGTAATAGATGCGGAATTAGTATTAAATACATTAATCTTAACAATAAAAACTGTTTCTCGAAGATATCATAATTATTTTTTTTCGATGCGAATATTTCCGAAAATATTCACTTAATCAAAAAATGGTTGATGGTGACACCTATTCATTTTGAAAGATCTATCTAACGACACCCCACACCACAGGATTAAAGGCGAAAAAAATAAAAAATATTTTGTACTGGAGCTAACCTAAAAAAAATTTTTTTTTGTAATTTTTGTGTTACTACTTTGTCGCCGTGATTGATTTTTGTATCCGTGCCAAATTGCAGCTTTATAGCACTAACCACCACGGAGAAAAGCCGGGGACGGACAGGCGGACGGTCACCACGTTTCGGGTGTTACACAACTTCAAACCTTAAAACATACGACTAAAGCAGACGCTAAAACAATAATTATTATACATTTGAATAGGTTCACATCATAGCCTTTTTTTGGCAAAACATGTTTGGCTGTAGTTAATTTACGGGAAAAGTTACACATACTTTTATCTCTTTTTCGTTTCGGGTGTTACTTTGAGACCACAGTCTAGAATACTCTTCTAAAAACCAATTAATCCATGCTGTTTAATATTTTTAAAGACAAATTATAAAATTACGATATTTTACCTGAAATAACTGCGAGAAATTTGTAACAGTTTACAGTTATTTTCTTTTTAATTAGTCTTGCCAATATCGCTATATAAATTTAGTTTTACGCCTATCATTTAAAACGTTCCGATCAAGTACATGGAAAACATCTAAAAATGTTTTTTTTTCGGGTATTTTTTCTGACATGAAGGTTTGGTATGTTTTCTATGGAAATAGGTTATTGTTGACTTCTTAAACCAATTTTCATTTTTGAACCCTTGGTAGCGTTTCTTATGGAATGACCCAAATATTATACTGAGAGTCCTTTTATTAGATAATCCACTTTATTCTGTAAATGAGTATATGACCTTGACATTTTAAATTGTAAATTGAATCGTATAAATTTGACATGTTCTCAGTTATTGATTTATGTATATTGTAATATGTACCTAGTATTTTATTTAGAACATGACGATCATTAAGAGATACTCGTACTTAGTTATTACCGTATTTTGTTTTGACATGAATGGATAAATTGTTGACATAAGATTAATTATTGTAAGACATTTTTTAATTTGTATGTATTAAATAATATTATGTAAATATGAATGACGATCATAATATAAATTCGTGTAGATTAGTCTAGCATTATTTATAATGTAATTTAATATTATGAGAATAAATATCTAAATCTAAAATCTAAATCTATATAGAATACCTGCGTTATATATAATAAAATATGTGTCTATAGTCACTAAAAATTTGCTTCTGGTCCGATAGCCACAGCTTCTTTAATGTTGATGGTTAAGTTTTTAATAACAACACATTAATGTAATAATACGTACACATATTAAACTGAAAATGCCTCTTATTTTACGTTTGCATAACGTAATGAAAATAAATGTGTGTTGCTTCCGATGAATTAACGCATGGCGTACAACATTATGGTTATATGTGTATGTGTATTTGTGTACGTGTATCACGTGCACGGTCATGACGACACACAGATAACGGGATTAGACACGTCCACGTCATATTCGTACCGAGAAAGCCATTGAAATGTACGTTATGTGTAAACGTCTAATAATATATTTGGATCAAAGTCAACTCAATAATTCTAGATATGCAGATGATATCATATGTAATTCTGTGAATTTACATTTATAGTTCGTTTTTTTTAGCATTAGAAAGAACTTAAAGAAGGTAAGCGTAAGGAAGCTTAAAGAAATCTTGACATGTCTTTTAATTGAAAAATGCTTTTTATAAATCTGTATGAAAGCAAAAAATACATAAGTGATCGTATTCGATGCATAATTGTCAAATATTTGCCGTAACTTATTTTTAAAATGTGTTTTTCAATTAAAAGGCACAACAAGATTGTTTACCTTATTTCCAAAGCTAAAAAACTGTACAGTAAGCGACAGAGATAGACCCAGGCCGCGTAGCCAAGATGCCAATCGCTTACGCTCCGTAGCGATCGAAACGCAACTGTCACTGTCGCGCTAATATGGAAGAGTGATAGAGAGACATAATACTTTTCGATGTCGAAGCGATAGCGATTGTAACCTTGGCTAGGCCGGCTGAATAGAAACTGCAATGAGATTTGTACGACAATGTGCGCGTACGCAGTGCGAGAGGCGTCAACGCCTCCCACTGGCTGGTGTGGTGAATAATAATCCCATTTCCGAACAGATCGAAATCTGACAGGGCGGCCGTGAACTAAAACGGGCACTGACAGGCCAATCCGAATGTGCACTGATATCAAGAAGGGGGTGGAGGGATGACCCCTAGACGGTTAAACGTGTAACTGAATCGTAGTGAAAAAGTGTCTGGCACAAATATTTACTTACACTTAATTATCATTAGAGTTGTTAGATAAAGAAAGCCCTACACAAACGTGCGTGATACTCATCGTTTCTCCGCACTCGTTGCTCTGAAGTCGCAATCATGGGTCCGACACTACCATGACATAACTTTAATGGATTGGAAGATTGGCATGAAGGAATGACGGCAAATAATGAAGTTTATTTTAATATTTTGCTTCAGTATTGGAGTTATGTTAATGTAATAACACTAGAAATGACATTACCACTGACAGTGAACTGATTAGAATGATGGAATCGGAAATGACAGAAAGAATAACGAAAGATAATGAAGTTATTAAACTAGATGTTACACTGAGACAAAAAACTAACAAAAACACACTTACAATTACAAAAATAAAACTTAAGGTATCGTCTTGGGTCGTCCCATTCGTTTTTCGTCAAGTTCTTAAATTTGTCCTATTCTACTTTCGTCACTCATTCTACATTGAAAGCCACCGACGATTGTAACGAATGTAGAATGAGTGACGAAATCAGAATAGGGCTAATTTAAGAACTTGACGAAAAACGAATGGGACGATCCAAGATGATACCAAACTTAATCCGGGGACAAGGAGAGTCAACTAATAGGAACAAATTGACTTTTGCAATTTCCATTTAGTAGGAAATACATCTTCTATATTTGTAATTTGAAGTATGCTAGAGTAATTTCAGAAATTTGGTTTTGTTATTCCGAGAGGTGCTTTAGCAATATCGGAGGTGATGACGTCATGGGTGAAAACTAACCGTTTTGTAATTCTAAGCGTGCTTTAGCAATATCGGAGACGATGACGTCATAGGTTTTACTAAACTGTACTGCGATTCCAAGCTAGCTGTTGTTATTCTAGAGATAATGACGTCACAGGCAAAAACTAAACTGTTTGCAATTCCACCGCCCCTAGCAAAGGGGCGCCGCGAGAGCATGTCGCGCGCGTGGTAGCTACCCGTCTCTATTTCTGTCTGTATGAATAAAAAAGCATTTGGTAGTATATCTCTGTACTAAAGAGGCACTATAAAAGCCTGTCGAGATATTCTACCCATTCCTTTCTTATTCATACAGTCAGAAAGAGACTAGTAGTTATTACGCGCGCAACATGCTCTCGCGGCGCACCTGTGCTAGGGAGGTTGGAATTGCAAACAGTTTAGATTTACCTATGATGTCATTATCAATAGAATAACAACAGCTAGCTCGAAGTAGCAGAACAATATATTCCTGTAGACCCCAACTACACAGTAGGTCGCGGGTTAATATGTCCATGGCCCACAATATATCCTAAATTTATTATTTAACTTAAGTATGTTTTAAACAAAGAAGACACGGACACGCCCGCCCGACATCCGACACAATACTAACTCTAACCAAATGAACGTAGCAAGTAGTAAATTTTACTAAAATCACTAACATTCGTTTCGCTGTGTTGGTATTACAAAACTCGTTTAGTGATTGGTACAACAATGAACATAAACACAACAAGTCTATCTACTAAATACGAGTAAACTTTGTAATGTCGCTATAGTAACAACTGAATTGTTATTTTAAATAGGGTAATGTTATTTCCGCGAACTCGTTTTTTAGATTTTACAAAACTATGTAAGTGAGACATTTACTAAAATCATAACTTGAAATCACAGATGCTTTTTTCCAAAAATCGCAAACTTTACTAGTAAAAATCGGAGAATTTTAGTAGTAATAAAAATGGATTGTAACAAATACTGAACTTTGTTTAATGCTCCATTTACTAAAGTCTGTTTGCTGAAATTAGATTTAGTATTACTGAGCTGTTTGTAGAAATAAATAAATTTTACAGAAATAGTGAAACTTCCATGATTACTACTAAAACTTCATTTTTTCCCCCAGTACAGAACTGTTTTTTAATTCCTGGTGATGATTTTTCTCTCAGTCTACTGTGCAATCCAGTTGGCTTGGTATTCAAGAGAAAAAGTTCTAAAAATCAGCAAAACCTCGTCGAAACATCTCATGGGCCGGCACTGTTTAGTTCATTATGTAGATGTTACATACCTAACGCTACCATATAAATAATAACAACTACAAGTTACAATGTTGTTGGCACTCTGAGGACGACATCCCAAAATAGCCAAAACGTGTTTTCAAGTGATATAAATCTACGTTTCCAGTCCTCGAGCCCTACACGTGGTTTGAGGCCAAATACTAGTCCATTATAAAGTCTAATGACCACAGTCGCACGGTTCAAGGTTAGCAAAATTATCTACACGTTATCATGAAAGGCACGCCTACTGATAGTGAGTTTTTTTTACTCGTCGACTTTAATGGTTGAATTAAGACTTCGTACACCAAACTATAATCGCATACTCTTCACTATGGGTTATCTTATCGACTCAACTATAATGACTTCATTACGAAACGCTTTGGTGAACTGTAATGAATTTGAACGATCACGTCTCACCGCGGTCAAGAGGATAAAGGCTTCGTCACACAGGCGCGTTTTTCCGGGCGGGGCGTGAGCGTTTTATATGTAAAACCTTAAAGCCAAAGGATAGAACAAAAAACATCAACGAGTTTCTTTTTAATGAAAAAGAAGTATCCGGGCGCTCGACCACTTCCTTCTTAATTAGATCGGTTAATGGCTAAAACTAAGATATGAAATGGTAAGCTAGATACTAAGCAGGCAAATAATAAATGTCATCTATGATCTAAATAAGATTATTACATCATCCGACTTTATAAGTGGCATGGACATTGACCTTACGGATTTATTACCTAATCAATACGCATAGATTATATTATAACTACACACTAACTGCTTGTTATTCTGACCTCAGTTCCAGAAAGGCTTAAGTGATAGAACTTTTCCATAGCGATAGGCCGTTTTGCATAAGAATGGCGGTATAGGTATGAAACGTTATTGTGTTTACATCACGTCTGCCGATATTAATAGGTACATCTCGTGTTGTGTTCGTGTTTTACTTTATAATCTTAAGCATTTATTTGTAGAGGTATTATCTTGATACTTTGCATTGTATCTCATCGTAGTTTATTGTTGTTGTAACAATAAGGTTAAATTATATACGAATTTTACATAAAGATGTCGCTTGCCATAAAGCCGACCACTGACTAACAGGCCGCCGGACGATATCGGCCTGTCAGTTAGAACAAAAATTTTACAGTCCCGAACAACTGACCGGCCGATATCGTCCGGCGGACTGTTAGTCAGTGGTCGGCTTAAGGACGCTTTGACAGATTATTTATATAAAGATACAAGCAAATCTCGTCCTTATGGTAAGCGAAATAGTGGGACCTTTGACTAGACTTCGACATATTTATTTACTTGGGGGGATGGTCGCTATACGGTTGTTTTGATATGGCAAGCCATGTACTTATTTAAACTTAATTCATAAAAAAAAACGAATGCGTGGAACAACGTTGACATACGAAGAAGTAAATAACAAAGAATAATATAAAGTGGACTAGGATTATCTACTAGGTATATCATATACTGTTTCAAACAGGTATGAAACTTCGATGAGGCATTTATTGTATTTCAAAGCCTACAAATTATGCATTAAGTTATTTTTACAAATTATTTATGATGGTAAGTAGGAATTGATTTAAGTACTAGAATCTAATGTACTAACACTTTCAGTCTCAGACTTTATATCTGAATCAGAACAATGCGAAGTATTCTCAAGGAATACCAGAACAAGACTCGTAAAATTTTACGACCTCGATCGAGACAGTAGCTAAAGAGATAATAAACTGATATAAGGATCATATAAGAGTGTCGGGCAAGCTTAGGTATTTTGTGTTAAAGATTTTCTTGGAAACATTCAGAGAATTAGAATTATCTGTAGCCTTACCACGAGTTTGACACTGATATATCCGCTAAAGTCTGCGTAACTTATTTTCTGTACATCTCGCTCACATGAATATGCCAGTACGATGTTCCCTTACTACTAGTAGACTGTCTCGACACAAGCACAAGACAAGAAAGGAGCATACCTCCGGAGGCATCCAGGCGTAGGTCCCCGCGGCAGACATTCTGGTGGTCTTATACACCTCGCGAGTCAACCCGAAGTCAGTGATTTTGAGCGCCTTGTCTTCTAAGATGTTCCCTCACTACTAGTAGGCTGCCTCGACACAAGAAGATGACAAGACAGGAGCATACCTCCGGAGGCATCCAGGCGTAGGTCCCCGCAGCAGACATCCTGGTGGTCTTATACACCTCGCGAGCCAACCCGAAGTCAATGATTTTGAGCGCCTTGTCTTCTAAGATGTTCCCTCACTACTAGTAGGCTGCCTCGACACAAGAAGATGACAAGACAGGAGCATACCTCCGGAGGCATCCAGGCGTAGGTCCCCGCGGCAGACATCCTGGTGGTCTTATACACCTCGCGAGCCAACCCGAAGTCAGTGATTTTGAGCGCCTTGTCTTCTAAGATGTTCCCTCACTACTAGTAGGCTGCCTCGACACAAGAAGATGACAAGACAGGAGCATACCTCCGGAGGCATCCAGGCGTAGGTCCCCGCGGCAGACATCCTGGTGGTCTTATACACCTCCCGTGCCAACCCGAAGTCAGTGATTTTGAGCGTCTTGTTTAGTTATCATATGACTAGACCGCCTCGACACAAGAACAAGACAAGAAAGGAACATACCTCCGGAGGCATACAGGCGTAGGTCCCCGCGGCAGACATCCTGGTGGTCTTATACACCTCGCGAGCCAACCCTAAGTCAGTGATTTTGAGCGCCTTGTCTTCTAAGATGTTCCCTCACTACTAGTAGGCTGCCTCGACACAAGAAGATGACAAGACAGGAGCATACCTCCGGAGGCATCCAGGCGTAGGTCCCCGCGGCAGACATCCTGGTGGTCTTATACACCTCGCGAGCCAACCCGAAGTCAGTGATTTTGAGCGTCTTGTCTTCTAGGTTGTCGTCGGGAAGGATTGCTTCGCTCAGGAGAACTGGAAAATAGAAATTAACAATTAATTTAGAAATGTAAGAAGCCGACGTAGAAACTTAAAAGTAACCGAAACGTTTTCATATTTTTTTACAAAGTAACAATCATAAAACTGAATGATCTCAATATGTAATGGGTGTTTTAAATCAATAATTGACAAGAATATATTCACGACGTAGGCTTAGCTGTGGGCTGTCAAACGGCTAAATGTGACCTAAGCACGTAGGTTTTGGAGGTTATTATGTAGAATAAATTAATGCTTTTTGCTATGCAGTTTTGGTGATATGGCCACAACATGTTCACATAGGCGGTGCAAAATAAATGCAAAGTTGCAAACAGGTGTGGGCTTATAATGGCTGTTTATCGCTTAGGCTTAGGTCTCTTGTTGACAAAGTACGCTGCGTGAAGCGTCACATTGTAGGTACAGGAAGGTAGTATTTCGAAACAGTACGCAGCGTATGGCGCCCAAGCTTTAAAGGGGCCCACAGATCATCAGTTCGCTGGACGATATCAGCCTGTCAGTTAAACGCAATAGATGACAGTTCCAAACAACTTAAGAAAATTTCACAACGGGAAGCGAATAATGCCCATTTTTTTGGCGAGTGAGCTATACGTAGATAAACCAACGAGCCTGCCATCAGTGGCATAACACATGCATTCACAAATTTTCGTTTCACCCATTTTTGAAGATTGGTTGAAGGCCATGCAGCGATGCAGACCATCACGGATGCGTAATATGCAAACAGCCGGTATGCTCTGGCAAAGTTATTGGTTAATTTAAATTGCCTGTTCTTTTTGTCAGCATGTCAAATGCTCGTAATCGCTGCGGTTAATCTGCGGCCTTACATAAGTACTGTTTATATAGCTATACATATAGTATATAAGTCCGCATGTAACCACAAAACGAGGCGTATTTCCCACAGCGAGCGTGACCGGGGGAACAAGCAGCTTTACGATCGCAGCAGCGACGGCTCATTGAAAATTGAGAGCTTGTACAGTACACATTATACGAGTTCCTGATATTTCGGCAAAGTTGCAAGCACCACCGTCACAGACGTACTGAGATTTTTAATTATGGCAATACCACGCGTCGTACAGTCAGCATTAAATACATAGTGACAGCCAAAATAAATAAAATATTATCGTAACACACCTTGTTACCTTACCATAGACGTGTTCTGATATACACGGTGTAACATGAGTAAACCGAATAATTTTAAACAGCATATTCCTGATCATATTTAGAGATAAAAATGTCCTATAAACTTTTTTAAAAAACGCCTAGTTTCAGAGATAATATTAATTTAAAAATAAACAAATTTTTGTTGTAACATAATGTAAAAGGCCTTTTTGGTGGTAATGTTGCTGCTATGGGACGTAGTCTAAATATCCTTATTGATAGATGTCAAAAAGTGACAAGTAACACTTTGCAAAAAGAAGGTTTTACGAAAAAAAGTGTAAAAAAACAATTTTAAGTAACAAGTTTACTAATAACATTTATTGTTTATGTACAAATACATTCAAAAAATTGAAAAAACAAAACAAAAATAAATTCTTTTTTGGCGAAATTGACCTAAACTCATATTAAATTTTTTCCTTCTTTTGACCTCAGAAATGCGTGGTTAAAATTATTCGGTTTCCTCATGTTACACCGTGTATATATATATATATATATATATATATATACATATATATATATATATATATATATATATATATATATATATATAATCTATGTGACACATCACATATTAGATGCTGACTATACATAGCCTCTTTATTATTCCATTTCATTTACAACATGGCGGACCCGGGTATGTCCTTAAACCACGTCCAAGACCACCGGTGGACGGGCAGCAGCGTCCCTCAAATTCGGTGTACTCGCTACTATGTTCAGCAGTGGACGTCTTATGGCTGAGATGATGATGATGATGATGATGATTTACAACATGCTCAAATCTCAAGTAACATCATCTCTGGTGCGAGGTTCTGGTAGGTTTTCGTATAGCTCAATTGGTTAGAGCAAACGCACGGATTGCGGAGGTTGCGGGTTCAAGTCCTGCCGGAAGCGTACATTTTTCCATTTTTCCCTTTAATATAAAATTTGGAATATCATCTCTGTTCGCATACCTTATTGACACGACATAAGGTTCACATATGGTCAGCTATTACAAGAGTTGCCGTTAGTATTTAATTACTAAGGTTTCATGTCATGTCAATTTGGAAAATAAATATATTTGTATTTGTATAGGTGCGTCATAGACTAGGAATCCTCTAGACGGAGTTTAGAGCAATTATTTCATGAAACCGATGCTGCCAAAAATACTGGGGTGCGGGGGACGAGGTGAGCGAGTCTCGTGCCGTGATTGGTCCGTTCAAAGACTCGAACCCTGACTCGAAAATGGTTTTTTTTTTTAACATGGAAATCTGAGTCGGCCGGAAAAATCCGGCCCTATTTCTCATTACCCTAAAGTATAAGATTTTACAGTTAGCACAACCTAAAAACGAACTATTAATACAATATAATTGACAATAACCTAACTCCTCTAATCTAATACCTAACATTTAGCTTTATCTATATTTACAGTATTTAACAAGCTGCATTTAAAAACACATATTTTATATTTCTTATAACCCAAAGAAACAGTTTTAGTTAGCGCAACCTAAAAACTAACTATTTATACAGTACAATCTAGTCAATATCCTAACTCCAATCTAATACATAATTTAGCTTTAAACTATATTAATAGAATTTTACAAGCGTATTTACAAAACACGTAAAACTACCGTATATTTGTGGCAGAGGGGGCAGCGCTACTATGCTCAGTCTGGAGGATGCCTTGTCTGTGAGGTGCGCCTACGCATCCGTTACTCTCTACACTCATCGTACTACGAACAGTCCTATAAATCAGTCCACAAGCTGTTTCAGTTACACGTATTCATTTGGAGGGGGTTTTCCCGTGCGTTTCTGTTTAGTTTCAATGATTAAGGAATTCTGTTTACGAGTATCAATGAGATTGCGAAAGCACGATTAAAAAACCGGACGAGTGCGAGTCGGACTCGCCCACCGAGGTTTCCGTACTTTTTTAGTATTTGTTATTATAGCGGCAACAGAACTACATCATCTGTGAAAATTTCAAGTGTCTAAGTATAATTATAATTTTAAGTTGTTTTTATTATATTGTTTTTGTAAAATTGTAAGTTGTTTATTTCTAAATAAAATTTAACACTCGTACTGCTTTGTAAACATGTGTTCTGTTACATTAGCGTGCAATACCTGATTTACAGAGTACACCTCGGAATAGCTTGGACATTTCTTATTCATCGACCACCGACTACCTCGCTTGCTACATTGCTTATGCCTTCAATCAGTGACATTTCAGTGGGTCAGGCGATCTAAATTAGAGATTAGATCAATTTAGCATTTAGCATATGATATGTTATGGGTCAATAAAACTATCCAGTGGACAGGGACACCAAATATAGTGTGGCGTCACGGCATACCTCGAAAGAGGTGGCGGCATGACCTTAACGTTTTTCAGAATGATTGGCATAATATTGCCCTAGAGGCCTAGACTAGACCGAGACGCGTGGAAGGAAGAGTGGGAGGCTTTTGCCCAGCAATGGGACACCATAATATATTTTTTTACAAAACCAAAGCCAGACCGTGACCCACTAATCCAACTAAAAAAAGTACCTAGTCCTGTTAAACTTTATGTAAAAAGATTGTAGACTTTATGTTAGGTATGTATAAAACATAATATGTAGGTATTTTAATTGCTGGTGGCCTAGCGGTGAGAGCGTGCGACTTGCAATCTGGAGGTCGCGGGTTCAAACCCCGGCTCGTACCAATGAGTTTTTCGGAACTTATGTACGAAATATCATTTGATATTTACCAGTCGCTTTTCGGTGAAGGAAAACATCGTGAGGAAACCGGACTAGTCCCAATAAGGCCTAGTTTACCCTCTGGGTTGGAAGGTCAGATGGCAGTCGCTCTCATGAGCCGTGGCGAAATGCCGGGATAACGCGAGGACGAAGAAGATGTAGGTATTTTAATTTGCGATGAAATACCGGCATTATAACGCCGTTTTGTCACCTAAATAGTGTTTAATAGTTTTTAAGTTTATAAAATACATATATATGTTAGTCAGTAGGCCTTGTTACCTTACTTACCTTAAATTGAATTATCCAAAGCCAATAATAACAATAAAGCAAAGTGATTTCCGTATCTATCAAGGCAGTTGGCTTAAACTTTACGATGCCTCTACCACCTGGCATTAAGTCCGTAAACTACCATCTTTATACAGTAAGATTGAGGATACAGTACATTGACTCCACATATGTAAACCGTTCTATATACTCGTATATACATAGTTTTCCTTACCTCAAAAACGAGACGCGGAGATAACACAAATACAATGGTAACTAACAGTTTAACACTTAAAGTGCAGTAGGTTCAACCAGCAGTTTGTGAAAAATCGTACGTAGCGGTTGCCAACATTTTTATTAGCAATATTGAGGCTTTTCTCTAGTAACTTCATCGATTCGAAACATTCTGAATGAAAATTGCTTCTAAAAATGGGCAATTTTATTTTTGATGGAACTCATCGATTGCATTTTTTTTGTTAAACCTTACAAGTAATTAAAATTCAAAAACATGATATCCGCGATCCCGGACACGCACGAGGCACGAGTGACAGAAGAACCTAAAACCACCCTTAGAGAAAATAAATTGACTTTTGAGGTATAATTTTAAAGTATTATTTTAGGTTCAGTTGCTAAATTAGCAAAATAGCATCATATAGCGCTTGCGACAGTAAAGTCGAGAGACTTATGTCCTGTCCTGTGTATAGTAAATAATACTTAAAGTACTGTCGGCTAAGTTACTTGTGTCATTGTGGGTGGTTGTTACGCGGTTGATCCCAGTGTTTCCTGCTCGGCTCTTTCTAAATACGGCGCCATCGTGGAGAAACATTCAATTAAGGAAAAACAATGTGATTGGATTTCGATTTACGTTGGACCTTTGAACCTGATTGATGTATGGGTTTCCTTACTTTCCTTCCCTTAAAGCCGAAACGTGTATATAGCGTGTTAGACGTGAACTGTTGGTTCTAACTAAGTTTCAGAGTCCAGAGAAATTAAATGAAAATGTTCATAAACTGACATTTATAGACGGGTCTATCACGAATTTATTTTTATTACCATTATTTACCGACGTTTCGACACAGGTTTCACTGGTCGTGGTTGCGGCTAACCCGCGCCGGCTAATTCGCGATAGACTGGTCTATAAATGTGAGCTAATATGTGTTCAAAAGGCGAAAGTTTTAAATATTATAATGTTTGTAAAGTCGTAAACAGTTGCACAGACAGAGGCTGCAATGGACAGCAGCAGTTTCATCGCTTCTGAGCGTATTTAACTTTTTAAACTCCATTGTTCTTCATTGGCTTTCATTTTATAGGTCTGACTTTATGCAACTTAATAGAATCACTGTGAATGACACATGACATAACATGAGTTGCGGATGCTGTAAATTTTGTGTCGCTTAACTTCAAACTCGGGTAAATCCATTCGGCCCTCTCAGCAAATATCTATATTACCTTTTCTTAATTAATACCATAATCTGACAGATGAATTTATCCGAGTTTGAAGTTAAGAGACTCATTTATGAATCGTCAGTTGTAAATAAAAATAAATAGTTTTGTAAATTGCACGCTCATGACCCAGAAATCGGAGTAAGTAAATTTTAACCACTACGAAATTAAAAAGTACATATACATAATAAAAGATTTACTAACGTCCAAAATCGTTGGGAATTTCCAAAATCATTTTTAAAGATCTATCCGAAACATCAATAGGAAATATTAGCTAATATAACCTTGAGGACAGAAACCCCATTACCACATTATCGGTTAAACCGCATAAATTACGATTCTGCGCACGTTTTTGCGCACAATACGCCATTATGCTTCTAGCCCAATATTTCGACCGGCAAACTGCGCGATCAAAGTGCCGCGCGTTTCAATTGGACGATAAGGCGTGTATACACGTACATGTATATCTTTCAGTATATAAAATAGTCGCGAACAGCCTAAACCAGGAATCGGCAAACCGCAGCAGGGCAAAGCATACATTTTTAACTTATTACGAAAAAAATGTATGACTAAATGCTGTAGTACTACACTCAGAAAGGATTTTGAAAATCATCATCTTTCTCGCGCTATCCCGGCATTTTGCTCATGCCAATTCTTAGGATTAGTTGTCAAGCGGACCCCAGGCACTAATTCTTACGAAACCGACTGCCATCTGATCTGATTGGAGAAGACAAGAAGGTTGGAAATGGCAGTCGGTAATGTCTGTGAAAAGGTTTTATAAAAAATCGTTTTTGACATAGTAACGATATAAAGCAAAATGAGCAAACATTTATTGCAAAGAATGGCATGGCTTTAGAAAATAGTCAGTAAAAGTTTCTTTTTCACAATTCCCTACCAATACCTTTCTGCCAATACCTTTAAAAAAATGTGGGAACAGTAGTTCTTCTATGATCCAAAATTTTTGTCACCATCAAGGTATACTAATTATAGTTACTCAGTGTGATCTTTGCTTTATTTGCACACAAAGCGGTGTGTTTGAAGCTAGCGCCCGAGATATAGTTAACACGCAACGTCGCCGTGTGAATGGCTTATCCATATTTATCCGCTTAATTAGAGTCTCGAGGTGAGACACTAAGGAGCGCGGCACATAAACTCCATTCATTGGCGCTGTCTTATTTGGTCAACGAAATGGGGTGAAAGTATATAAGCTTAAAATTTATCGTTGAACGAACTGTTTAAGTGTAGTATTATAAGCACCGAAGAAAACGATTATATAATTGACAATTATTTAATGTTATTTTTACTAAAAATGTTCAAAACGGGGACTAAATGCCAAACGGCATTATCTACCAGTCAACTTAATAACATATACCCCGTAATCTGGGTATATGTTGGTGAAGATGAGATTCAATAACTTACAAGGAGAATTTATCAGTCCTAACCTGTCAGACCAAAACTCGTAAGGCGTAAATCAGTGTACATTTCAGAGCAAATTCTAAACTGAAAGAAGTTTTAAATATTAAAGGTTTTCTTTAAGGACCTCACATTAAGAAATCTTTATTAAAATTACTTATAAAAGATTATCTCTTGAACAGTAAGGTGTGCAAGATACCCCGTCGGGTCGTTCAAAGTGCATTCAAAATGGCCTTCGACAAATAAGATAAGATCGCAACTATCGGCCACAATGAGAGTGTAAACAAAAAACAATTGGCTCATTATACTCGCACGCAGCTTGCTATACTCGGATAGTTTGATTGAATTTCGCGATTTGTGTGACCGCATGAACTTTACTTTATAAAATAAGCTTAATGCCAAAAATTTCATTTTGTTACAAGCTTTTATCGCTGACTGTACTTTTTTTCCACAGGCAACTACTTAATACTCATCGAGACGATTCTAAAAACCCTTAAACACAATTAGGTTTCGTTGTTTTATCAGAGAGTTCCTATGGCAACCTCCTGTCTCCATCATCAGCTCGATGGTATAATACATATGTATGCAATTTTCAGCTTCAATGAAGTCGGAAAGTGGGTCAAATTTAACTTGCAAGATTTGACCCGTACCTACATAATAAGTACACATAAGTAATACATAAGTAAGTACATTGCAAGTTAATAAAAAGCTTGTAAAATAATAATTGGAGAAATTCCGGGATAGTTAGCCATAAGGGCAAGATGGACTATCGAAATATTTAAAACGCCGCCGAGCTGATCAAAGTGCATCCAAAAAGGTCTGCGGGTAATCAGATAAGATCGCAACTGTACCCTCTGGCCACAACGAGTGTAAACAAAGAACAAATGGTTAATTATTCAACTTGCTGTATTCAGATATCTTGATTAAAATTCCAAGTTTGCCTGACCGAACTTTGCCGTAATGAAGTGTGAATGGGTTTTCAAAATGGCTAGGTAAATTGCCTAATTTACCTAAGATTGATCAAAGGAAAATAATCAATAATCATCATCATCAATCTTTTTTGTGATTCATGTTATTTGGAAACATTATGACATATATGACATTGTTAAATATCATGTATAGATAAATTTTTTTGAACTGAGCTTGTTCACTTACCTGTATTAACAATGGCATTGTTTTATTACAATCCTATTATCTGCTTTTGTTCCCGTAGGCGCCAACCAATTTACTTACAAAATATGTTAGAAGTACATTGAATTTTAAACCTTATTTCTTGTTGAATGGGGTTAAAATGGTCTAAAAAGATAATATCATGTTCAATCTTTTGGAAAGAGTGCATTCTTTTTTAGTGTCGATGGTCGTTAAATGCAAAAAAAGTTAGGTTAGCCATTATTAGTTAGTGTATTTTGTAGTCTGTTGTTTAAAGAAATAGAGTCGTTAATCGATACTAACATTTCAAGGCGGTTATATTCTGCTTTTACTACGAGGTGATTATCCTCATTTGTGGTTTACCTCTCAATGGTATTGTATTCTTGAGACTCTTTGAGTAAACAAGCTCAGATCATTCAATTCACACTATAATTTTCAATAAGAAATAAATTAATCTAATCTAATCATGCTGTTAGTCGCGGGTTCTCGGGCGCGAGTCCATACTTGAAGTCGCGCTTGATGTATGGACTAACGCAACACTTGCTAGACCGTCAGAAATACTTCACGTATATTTCGACACGTTTATTAAGCGTTCGCGAATTAGATCGCATTACCATGTCAGCGTCTCAGCGACTGTAGCGTCAAGTCGACGTGCTGTCGCTTTGTGAGCGTCTTGACTGACAGATGAATCGATACGGCCTCGTTCCGAGCCCCATGGCTCATGCACCTACTCAGGGGGTCTACCGCGAAGTTTGCAATTTTAGAGGTTCTCCATCCTTTTATTTTTTTTGTTATATTAATGTCTGAGATAGAGGAAAATAAATTGTAAACAAAATTCACGTTTCAATCCTACAATGCCAAATATCACTACACATTATAAAGAATAGAATAGAATAGAAAAACGTTTATTGCAAAAACCATCTAAATACATACAGCACCACACATTATGTAAATTTAAGAAAGAGGATCTTATACACTAAACAGTTAAAACTATTAGTAGCTTAACTAACATGCAATAATAATCGTAGTATTGATGCTGCTATAGAGGCTACAACTGGACACCACTCAGCATATGCTCTAGCATAATAGATATGCTATAGCGCTGGCCTTCTAATAAACTCAATAACTACTGAACGGATTTTCATGCAGTTTTCACCTATCAATAGAGTGATTATTGAGGAATGGTTAAGGTATATAAACTATAAAGGTTTTGGGTCAGTCGCTAGTATTTTACATAAAGTCGAAATACTTTAACCGTCTTCTGCGCCAGTCAGCAGGTATCGTGTGGTGTCGCAAAACATTAAGCATTAGTTCCCAAAAAAGTACCGTAGCTATAAAAGCTATAGTTTTAGGTCTGCAGAAATTGTCTAGTTTAGACACTTTACAGTGTCTAAACTAGACGACAGCCGTTGGAAACGAAGGAACTGGCCTGGCCCCGTCTCGTAATATAAGACCAAACTGGGTCAACCTTAAAAATAGGTCCTATTCAGTATTTACGGTCTCGTCGACTGTTTCGAAATAGGAAAGCCGGTGCTTTTTTTCTGTTTGTTGATTTACCATAAAATTATCTTGCTTTATTTTGCCTTGAAAAGTTGTCTGATAAAATATGTCTCATGCTAATATTCCTGAATTTTGTGATGTGACTCAGGCTGTTTACGCCTAGGGGGGTCCTGATGACAAAAGCAAGATTAGTATATCTTAAATAACTTAAAGTAAGCTATGAGTGTGGTCCGGAAAGGATATCGCACATGCAGATTTCGTTTGTCTTTTACCGGCCGATCGCAGCGTGTAGTCATGGCAATAACATTATATCACTTTAAAACTGCCTGTCGGTAGCAATAGTTTCATATGTCTGCGGTAGTGTTGGCTTCTAACAAACAATCTTGGCTTCTAACCTCGTATATGCTGAATAGAGCAGAAAAAACGTTCTCGTAAAAATGCAAAAAGGTGACTAAACATTCGGTCAGGATCCTTATCATAAACAGACAAGAGGTTAATGAAAAATTCTGTGCAAATTATTGACTAGGTTTTTGTCTCTTTTAACAATGTTTAACGGGTGTTTCATTTAACACGCATTAAATACATAATAATTTGGAACTTTTAAATTGAGTGTGGAACCCCTCATGCTCGTAACTCCTGGGAGAACAGTGATTAATCGAGTTAAATATCGAGCACGAGTGACAAAGCGGTCATTTGAGTGTCCTCGGTGTGGGACAAACGTTTGGCAGGGGATTTGACCAACCACAGACACGCAGGTATGTGTACACGTTACAACGTACCTAAATTGGAAATTCTATAACGTAAGTATTAAACAACCAATTTAGCTAAATGAGACCCTAAATGGCGTGACAATCGCATAGTGTGATGGTACAAATGAAGAATCGAAATATAAAACGAAAAATAATAAAATAAAAATCGAAATTTCTTCATCTGCTTCTCTGTCGCTCACATAAGCCAGAGCAATCAGATAATGACATTACAATGTTTTTTGATTTTTGGGGGTAGAGCTATTAGTTTTCTTAGAAAATTGTGATCGCATTTCTCTCTCGGCAGTATTAGGATAAATCTAAGGAATTTACATTTAGCAATATAAATCGGACGCATTTGCGGATTAGACTTTATTGGCAATGTTTTAGATTGGACGATTTAAATGTAAAACTGCAAATGAAATACAGAAGATATAAATGAAGACACTAACACTAATTTTATACATTTGTAAATTATCTTTGTAAATTAGGAAACTATAGGTCTATACCAAAATTAATTTGTAGCTAGCTAAGTTGCTCATATGTTTATTTTATGACTGTTTGTTTCTCAATAAAACAAAAAAAAAATTGTGTATATTCTTTGGTATAACTCTGTCTGTTACCACTTCACGCTTAAACCACTGAACCAATTTAGTTGAAATTTGGTATGGCATAGGATAGTTTGGATAGTTTTTACAAGCTAGCTTCAAAATAAAAGCGTAGTAGTAGCGGATAAACGCGTAAATAAGACCAGCTACCAAACAAAAAGAGCCGTGTGAAATGGCCCGTTCGCGCTCGCATAAATACCTCGCAGGAGCCATCGTGATAAATCTGCGGGTTTACCGCATCGCGTCCGGCAAACCAGATTCCTCCCATTCCGATATGCAGGTTAACGCAGTTAATTAACGATCGCGTGCTGGATGCTGGATTTGCTGGATTCAGGGCTGGTTACGCACAAAATCAACGTGAACGAAATGATACATACCTACAGACCAGTGTTGGCAAAAAATCAATTCGAATTGACGATTGAGGATTGAGGATTGACCGATCAATTCGGATTGACGATTGACGATTGACGAAACTAATTCTAAATCGACTGATTGAAGATTGACGATTACTAATCGTTAATTCGAATTGATCGGTCAATCCTCAATCCTCAATCGTCAATTCGGATTGACGATTACTTTGTATGTAAGTACCTACCTTATGTCTTTTTTATTTAGGCCATTTTTCGAAACTGACCAAATGCGTTCTAAAGCGGTGTCTGAGTTTTTGCAAAGGTTCCCAATCATGTATCCGACGGCAATATGAACTATATGAAGGATGTCCTTTTTGGAACATTTTCGGGACTTTCCTTGAAATTAACCGATAGCGTTCAAAATCGATATCTGAGGTGCCCAAAGGTTTCGAAACTTGTTTCAGAGGGAAATATTGAGAGATGTCCGTTTTTGAGACATTTATAGAAATTACCCGATTGCGTTTTAAATCGATATCTGAGGATTCTGATGTAACTAGAGATTTCTAAACATCTTTTCAACTGCAATATTGAAAGGTGTCCTGGTTTGGGACATTTTAGTGAAATTCTTTGAAAGTGACTGCTTGCATTCAAAATCGATATCTGAGGTGCAAAACATGGTTTCAACGGCAATATTTAGATTCTACACTTTAGCCGCGTACTTACTTTACTACCTGCATTACGCCACCCTGCTGATAACAAGCTAAGAACGTACGAGTGCGAAAGAGATAGCATGATTCTAATCCTTTTATTGTTTTAGTGGTGTCCAGTTTGAGTCCAGTAGAGTTAAGACATTCGGTCTTCAACCCTTGTTGTTTGTTGGTGTGTGACTGCGTGTTTGTTTTAAATTGGACTGTGGATTTTCTTTTGACGTTGGCTTGTTATCCGGACTTTTGGATTTACTTCTGGACTGTTTCATACGATTAACTTAGCGTGACTTTGAGGATTGGACATCGCAGTTGTTCTTACGGTAAGTAACATTTACCAACTATTATTTGTCGTAAAGGTTAACATTGAATGTCTATAGGTACATTTTTAAATTCTAGAACAATTTTATGTGGGTTTAAAAATTTCACTTTGTTATTTTCGTGTCCAAGATTAATGGATTAAAAATAATTCTGAGATTACATCTGTAACATAACTTCTATATGATATTATAATTATGTCTAAATCAATTAAAATTAACATATTTCGGGCTCTCTTCGATTTCATTTGATGCTTGTTACGTTTTTATGACAGATTGTTATTGTGAGATTAATGAATAAATAATATCCAAAAAAATAACAAGTAAAGTTCAATATATAAAGCCTTGCCAGTATTACAGTGAATACCGGGGGATATTCCGATACTTACTGTAATAATCGCAAGGCATTCAATAAAAATAAATCATTCTTTTTGGTGATGATAATCACTCTAAGCTACGTACCTGTTGAATGACGTCCAAACTCTTGAGGTACACTACGTGCTTCTAAAATACATAAGTATTCTTTTATACTCAGTTACAAACAAGTTAACCGCATGTCATCAACAAGTAAATAAATTAAATTAATTTGGAATTGGTTAAACTAGACGATTGCATATTTTGTTTTTCTCCCCCGTCTTAACAATTTACCAATGAAATTTATATTCAAAAGGGCTATACCGAAATATGCTAAATAATTTTAAATAATCCAGTTATACGATAAAAATACTTTTACTGACGCAACGCAACGTATCATAAAAAATATTTTTTTCTATAAAAAAAATCGTAGTCAGTCCTTAATACAATTCTTTCTTTAAATAATGATCTTTTCTTATCGATTTTCATGCCATCATTTTATTCTTATACAACTCGATTTGAATTAGAATAAAATACCCGTCATTATTCTCATTCTTATCCGATATATTTTTTGGGCAACTATATCGGGCTGATAAGTGTTTAATTTTTTTAGTCTACCTAAATATAAAATCATTTACTCTGGAATACTTTCAAGTCGTAATGTACTTAACTTTTGAAAGTTCCTTTATCACATTATATCCCGTGTCCTTTATTATTAAACTATCCTTACCGAATTTCAATTACAATAAAAACTAAATTATTAACTTACTATTCAACAAGGACCTCCTTTATTTGTTCAATTAATGTGAATGTGATAAACTGGCCTTATAAATAAATATGCATGACAGACAACCGGTAACCTCTTATATAATTTAATAGTACAATTTGAATGCTTATGATTTTATTCTCGCTGAACTTTTTTTGAAATAAAACCTTGAAACAGTCTTACATTGGAAAAACTAAAAATAAATACGTTAATCCTGACTTCTTGACTGACGTTTTCATAAGCTGTTGCCAGATTAAACCAAATATAATATCATTTTATTTTTAATTGCAGGGACCTGAGGCACCTATATGGTTTTTGCCCCACGTACAACGGTACTGGTTTACGATTGAGCGAGAAGGCAATGGACTTTGATGATGATGATTATGGAAACATAATGAATAATACATCTGAGCAAGATGACAGCGGAGATCGATTGCACACTTCCCCTTCATCCTCTGCCTCGGCTCGTCCTAGCCTTGCAGTCGCAGAAAAGAGATTCGAACCAGACATGCTTATACTGGACGGAACTTTTTTCAAAGTGATTCCTGAGAAATCGTCAGAAAATGTAGTAGTAGCACGATGTACCCGATGTCGTTCACAGAATAAAGGCGAAATAAAAGGTTATGGAAAGGTCACTTCCAATTTTGTATCGCATTTAAAGCGGGTACACGGAACTGCTACAGTAGATGAATACAAGAACCACTTGAAGCTGAATAGCAAAAAAAACAAGGTGAAGAAATCCCAAGCCAACCCAGTCTCTTCCACTTCGAAGGACCGTAGCGAACCATGTTTGCAGTCAAAAGTCAAAAACGCCCCGTGTTCACAACAAAAATTTGAAGAAAATCTGGTAAACTTTTTTACTCATTCAATGATGCCTCTGCGTCATGTTGAAGACCCTCATTTTATGAAGCTGTTGGGTGATTTGAACATAGAAGAAATGGGGCTAAAGTTGATTGGACGACGTCGCCTTAAAAATTTGATTAATGATCAATCGGCGACTCAAAAATCTTTCATAAAAGAAGAATTAAAGTCAGCAGAGTTTGTTTCAACTACTGCTGATATTTGGTCAGGAAAGAAAAGAAGCTTTATCGGAGCTACTGCCCATTGGATTGATAAGGACTTATGCAGACAATCAGCCTCCATAGCATGTCGACGGTTTAAAGGAGCACACACATTTGACCGTATTAAAGATACCATGCTAGATATATTTGCGGATGCTGAAATCGAGCCATCAAAAATTGTATCATCAGTCACAGACAACGGTTCTAATTTTGTGAAAGCGTTCAAAACATTCGGTATAAAATCCAGATCGACGGATATTTACGCAATCGATGCAGCCGATTCTTCAGATTCCGGTGAAGATGAAACTTCGGATTCCAGTGAAATATTATACGAATCAAGTCATGTTGAAGAGGAACAGTCTGATATATTTGAGGCACCACAAAGTGATTTGCTACCTTATCATTTGAGGTGTAATGCTCATACACTCAATCTCATCGCTAGTGCTGATGTTCAGTCATTGTTAACAGACCAATCGACTTTGTTAGGAAAAACGCATACAACCGTTATTAAAAAATGTAACGAACTATGGAGTGCAGCTGGAAGACCCAAGTCTGCGGAAATCATTCAAGAAGTTCTTGGCCACACTCTTCCACGACCGGGAATCACTAGATGGAACAGTCTGTATGACGCCTTAGGCAAAATTTCTAAAATCAAAAACAAAAGTTATCAGCTGGCTAGAGCTCTCAATATCAAGAATCCATTGAATGATAAGGAATTTGAATATATTGACGAGTATCTGCAATGTGCAGCACCTGTTGCACTAGCTCTTGATATACTGCAGGGCGATGACGCATTTTATGGTATCGTCACGCCATGTCTTATGTCCTTGAGGAAAAAACTACAGAAGCTTGAAAAACAACACTTGCAGTTCTGTAGCGGCTTAGTGAAAAAATATTTGAGTAGTGTTGAAAGCAGATTCAGTGATTTTTTTGATTTTTCAAAGGAAACTGGCAAAAAAGCAGCAGTTGCAGCACTGAGTTATCCAAGATTCAAGAACAGATGGTTTTCGTGTATTAGTTCGACGGACGAAAAAATTTGCATGAAACTTTTGAAATCGGCCGTTAGTACAACGATTGGCGAACAACAAGATCAAGAGGCAGAAGATTTATCAAAAAGAAATAAACAGAACGATGACGAGTTTTTTGATTTCCTCTCTGATTCAGGTAGTGAAACAGATTCTATTTCCTCACAGAAAAGAGCTCAATTAATTGTGTCTAACTATATCACCGAATCGAGTCGTGACCTAACTATTTTAAATCGCTACCCTCTGATTAAAAGGGTCTTCTTGAAATATAACACATCGATGCCATCTTCAGGGTCAGTAGAAAGGATGTTTTCCTTTGCTACAATGGTGAATTTACCAAAATCTCATCGGATGTCGGATGACCTATTTGAAAAAAGAGTTGTTATGAAGAGCAACATGAATCACCAGAAGAAATGGTAACAACATAGAGAATGTAGAAAGTATATTTTTTTAATGTATGATTAATAATTTCAGATGATTTAGTTGTATACTTGTTGTGAAAAATAAAAATCAATGTCTATTTAATTAAACTTTGTTTCATTTAAGCCTAAAGTACACAAACACGCCCAAAAAGGGCCTTTTTACGTCGTAAAAATACGTCAAATGTGTGAAACATTTTTCGAAACCTTTTGGCACCTCAGATATTGATTTTGAACTCAATTGGTTGATTTCAAGAAAAGTCACCAAAATGTCCCAAACCCAAAACAGGGCCCTAAATATTGCGTTGGAAACATGTTTCACAACCTTTGGGTACCTCAGATATAAATTTTGAACGCAATCGGTTGGTTTCAAGAAATGTCCCAAAATATCCCAAAACAGGGCATCTCGGAATATTGCCGTCAGAAACATGTTTCGAAACCTTTGGGCACCTCAGATATCGATTTTGAACGCAATCGGTTAATTTTAAGAAATGTCCCATAAATGACCAAAACAAAAGGAAAGTGCGTCTTTATTGCCGTCGGAAACATGTTACGGAACCTTTGGAAATCTTAGATATCATTTTAAAGTGCCAATGATCAATTTAAAAAAATGTCCCGAAATGGAAGGGACATCTTTCAATACTGACGTCGGAATCAGTTTTCGGGACCTATGGTCGACATCGATTACGAATATGAACGTGATCGGCCAATTTCGAAAAATGTCCCAAAACGGGACATCAGTCAATACTGACATCAGGAACATGTTTTCGAACCTCTGGGAACCTCAGATGTCGACTTTAAGTCCAGTAAGTAAGTCCCAAAAAAGGACACCTTTGAAAAGTAATCTTAGGACTATGGTTAATCTAGATTGAGAATTGATTTAATCCGAATTGAGGATTGATGCGTTAATTCCAATTGATTCAATCGGATTGACGCGTCAATCAGAATTGAATCAATCCGGATTGATCAATTCGGATTGATCAATTCGGATTGACGCGTCAATTCGATTGATCAATCCGGATTGATTTAATTCAGATTGATGCCAACACTGCTACAGACAAAGCTTTTAATGTGTTTTTGAAAGCGAAAAACGGTTCATATGGCTTATCTGACGCGTATTACTGATGGGATATCAGGGGGATATTGTTAATAAATATACCGCGCCCTCAACTTTGAATACTTATAAAAAAAATCCGGTATAAATAAAGGTGTGATTGCACTGATTGCTCAATAAAAGTTTTAATTGTTTATATAAAATTACATGTGTCAAACCTCTTGCGCGCCATTACAATATGATGTTTTCAACACGCTTTATTGAGAGAAAATTCTGTTTTTTCCAGTTGGCATCGGATATATGCGAGTGGCCAAGGTGCTCACAAATATCTGAACACGTTAGAGTGCCTGTTCAGATATTTTTGAGCACTTCGCCCGCTCCCATATATCTGATGGCGACTGTCCAACGTTCATCAACACATGATAATTAATTGCAGCTATGCATAGCTATGGTGCAGTCCAAACTGGTGTAACGTATCGATCGGTCAACCACTTCATGCATTTTACATTTTAATAATAGGTTGGTTGCGGGTAAATGTCAGGGCAACTTTCTAAAGACAATATATCGATACCGATAGTTGGTCATGGAAATAATGATGGACAAGTGCGAGTCGGACTATCCGACCGAGGGTTCCGGACTTTTGTAGCTTTTGTTGTTATAGCGGCAACAGAAATACATCATCTGTGTAAATTTCAACTGTCTAAGCCAGCGGTCGGCAACCTTTTAGCAGCCAAGGGCCAAATAGTAGTTAACGGAGGTGACGCGGGCCGTACTTTGTTAATATTTATGACTTTATGAGACATTGTCGTTTGTCACTATTACATACAAAATAGCCAAGGCGGCTCTCCGGCCGCAAGTGACAGCTTCACGAGCCGCATGCGGCCCGCGGGCCGCAGGTTGCCGACCGCTGGTCTAAGCTATCACGGTTCATGAGATACAGCCTGAGAAACTGGAATCTTAGTAATAGAGTCCCGTATTTAGCCTTTAGGTACGGCTCCCTAAAAACCATAGAACCCCCTTTCACTTTTTGATGGGTATGCGAGTGCCTCCCGTTGTTGTGTAGTCATTTATTCATGTCGCGTTAGAACGAAAAGTAAGAACGAAATACGTATTTTAATAGACACGCATATGTTAAGACGTGAAAAAGTTCTTCATCGATAATAGCGCGCTAGACAATACATTCATTTATTAACGCCTATGATTTTAACTACTTATAAAACTCCCATGAGACTCGAAACGAAGCTCTCGAGACTCTTAACGATGGAGTATATAATATATGCCATTTTTAAACGTACGCTTAAGGCTTCGTCACACTGCAGGCGGCTGTTGGCGCGGTAGCATACTGCAGTGTGATGAAGGCTTTAGTTGTTCTATACAACTTATTTTTCCTCTTACCATTTACATTGACAAATGTTAAAAAGGTTTGTTCTTATAGAAGAATAAGAATATTTATTTAAAAGAACAAGCGAGTCGGTTACTTGTTATTGTCAGTTTATGCTCGTATAGACGAGTCATTTGGCTCTGAGCAAACATTTCGAGAACGATCAGGATCACCGTAAGTAAACTAGACGGTTTACGAGATATCTGACATCAGCCCGAAGTTATGATCGAATGGGTATTTCGAGACATTTTGGCAAGAGTTTGTGCTATCAAATGGTAATATATGTGCGGATAGAACTAGTAAGCGGTCTGGAAAATGGTTCGTAAGTACGACCCGAGAACTTTTTGATGAGAATTGAATCTAGATATTATTGTTACAAACGTTCAATTCTGAACTGTTCTGATTTGTAGGTCCTTCTTTAAGCATCAGCAAATCTTTTAAGGATGTAACCGGTTGTCCAACCGGTGGGTCCCCATTATTATGCAACTGAGAAATTGCAAATATATTTATGAGAGCTGACAAAGCGTTTATACAGCAGTTGTATAATGGATGGCTTTGTCCACGTGATAAAATAACCGTCACTTTTTAACACCGTGAGACTGACAGTGACTGACACCGTTTTATCTCGCTGTCATGTAGACAAGAGCGACCAGTACAGGGCCTAGCCAAGAAGATTAACGTTGAAAGCAAGCGCCATACGAAACTTAAATAATGTATGGAAATAGTCACTTGACTTTTGGTAACATCCACATCTGTCATCCCAATATTTTTCTTCTTTTCGTTTGGCGTCAAAAGACGACGAAAGAGTTGTATATAGTCGTTGTTGCCCTATAACCTCAACCATCATATGCTCGCTACATTCGAGACGAGATTCAATTCCAATATGATGGCTTCAAACTTATCCCATTCATACTCTAGTGAAAGTTTTAATTAAATTAGCGGATGCGACCTTCAACTGCCGCGGAATATGGCGGGGATCTCTAATACCAGACCGTCAACAACTCCTGAGGATGCTTCGTAGAGAGGCGAAACACGTGTCGAGTATTATTCTTTTGGTGGTGGTTTGTTATATTTATTTGCGTATTTATTTTTGCGGTGGGAGGGTGGGAACATTAATTGCATGTAAAAAATACGCAAGTAAGTATAACGGGTTAGCACTAATTGACTAGCACGTTAAATATCTTTTACGCGGATTAGCAAAGTAATATTTTGGTTTTAATTCGTACCTGTTACTAACATAATAAGAATGGAAGAAAGAATATGAAATTATAAAATAGAACGATATATGATGTCTCCTTACTACTTTTCCCATTCATACGCTAGTAAAAGTTTTAATTAAATTAGCGGATGAGACCTTCAACGGCCGCGGAGTATGGTGGGCATCTCTAATACGAATTCAATCGCATTGGCGGCCGGAGTTAGAGGATTGGAGTCATTGATTACCTGTCACTAGACAAAGCATTCCTACCTGTCACCAATATAATATTAGGAATGGAAAGAATATGAAATTATAAAAGAGGATGTGGCCTCGATATATGATGGCTCCTACCAACATCTCCCATCTATTTTTTTAAATAGCCTATAGAGTCTGTGTGTCCCATTCATATTCTAGTAAATCTTTTAATTAAATTAGCAGTTCCGTCCTACAATGGCTGCGGAGTATTACTTTCTTTACTTCGGCTGCGGTGTTACTGTCTACTTGTTCTACATACGTGTATCTGTACTATCTGTATCTCTTTTTGTTTAAGTATTGAAAAGCGAGATATTTTGGACGCATAGTCTACGCTACTTTTGATGCAGAAAATAAATGAAGTAGAGAGACAATGCATTTATTTAATACATGATGCTGACTGTTTACAATTTACTGTGTACAATTTAAAAGCTTTCGAAAAATTGTCGTAAAAACGAAACTAATGACTGAAGGCGCTTTCGCGCCGACGCCGACAAAGTTTATAATGGGGGATCTAGTAAGAGGGGATCTAGACGTGGAGTACTCGCGTTGAATAATTCACAAGAAGCGCGGGAAGTAAAGCCAACAGGATATAGATCCGGTTCCTCTTGCCTGGACGTTGAAACGTCCAGCTAGAAAAGTGTTTAAAGTATTCAAAGCCCAAATTAATGAGGGTTTCCGCGATCGAGATTTTCACTAGATGGCAGCACCGTGACGAGAGGTCTTTATGACAGCTGCTGTCAAAATCCACCAATAAAAAAAACATGGTTAAACATGATTGGTGGATTATGACAGCTAGACCTCTCGCCACGGTGCTGTCATCTAGTGAAAAACTCGATCGCAGAAACCCTCATTAGGTAGAGTCCGACTACTACGAACTTATTTTTCATTTCCATACTTTATAATGTCAAATGCCAATATCCATAGAGGAAAATGAGAACTATGTTTCGTCTTAAAGACGCAGGTCTTAGGAGTTTCAATTCAAAAAATACACTCTTTTAAGTCGCGAGTACTTTTAAGATTTCAAATTACATCGTGTGCGGTGGAATCAACTTAAAATAATAAATCGTCTTCTTAAGAGCCTATTCACATCACGTTAAACACGGCGTTTTTGCAACACTTGCAGTGAATACAGAGTCGCCTATTATCCTCCCCGCATACAGTATGAACGTCTGACATCTTTAAGAATTAAATATATGTACACTGAGAGAAAAGTACAACAAAAACACACTTAGAGTTACAAAAATAAACTTAATCCGGGGACAAGGAGAGTCAACTAATAGGAACAAATTGACTTTTGCAATTTCTACTAGTTCTTGCAATTTCTATTATCTGTTTGTTGGAATCATATTTGGGATTACTGAGCTGTTTGTAGAAATAAATAAACTTTACAGAAATAGTGAAACGTCCATAATTATTACTAAAACTTCATTTTTTCCCCCAGTACAGAAATGTTTTTTAATTCCTGGTGATGATTTTTCTCTCAGTGTACCAGGAATAGGCACAAAAGCGTCTTAAAGAAAAACGATGTCTAAACCTGACACGAGAAACAAATTTACATTCACAGACTTTAAATGGCTAGTCCATTGTTTTATGTATTTGTTTTTATGAAGACGAAATATTTAAATTAACGTTTTTACTAGAAATGTTTACAAATATCATGCTAATAGGTAAGTGTCCTTCGTGGCGTGCAATGACACGATTCTAGGAACTCCACAAATGTTTATCTATTGTTTTTTGTTATCTAGTAGGTATGTTTTTGTCATAGAGGTACAATAATATAGAGATGACACGGGGGAGGGGCCAAACGACCGAACGAGATGCACTTATGAAAATTTCAGTACGAGTAGCAGAGAAAGCGGTATTATTGCTTGTCCTTGTCACAGTCTCACTTTTTGTTTGTTCCCCACCAAAAATTTTGTATGGTTTATGGTGGGCAACATATAAACAGATCGAATTACGTAGATTGTTTTTGGTATGTTGTCAGGAATGTTAAAACGTGTTTTTTTAATATTGTCTCTTTGCGTATGTTTTGTCCCTCACGGAGGCACGCGTATAGCTCATCTATGTAATACTAGGTCTATGGTTTTTGTAGTGTTGAGGACACTGCACTAACTAAATTAATCTGTTTAGCTTTTAGACTGGCGGAGAATGCTTAAAGACACCCTACTACTAACATTATAAATGCGAAAGTAATTCTATCTGTCTGTCAGTTGCGTCTTCAAGGTTCAACAGCAGCACCGAATTAGATGAATTGTCATATAGAGATAGTTTGAGTCCCGGCAAACAATATAGAAAAATCATTCTCATAGGTTCTAGGTTATAAAGATGCCTCCGTAGGGTTTAACTGAACTGTTTATTTATGTTTTATGATCCAATTACTAGAAGACCTAGACAGCAAACAGCCACGTGGCCGACACCTGGCCTTTCATGAAAGTCAAGGTGTGAACTTTAGCAGACAAATGTGCTTGACGACGCGACGGCTCTTTCAAAAGGTTTCAGAATGTCAATGTCCTAACCTAACCCTTCAGGTGGCATAATTTCAAGTGAGAGTTGTCGCTATAATTATAGATTGTCAATTAAGTTTTTTTTTTAAATAGAGTACATTTTTATAAAAAGGGTACATAATGTTTATAGGGACAGATTACGTGGTCAGCATTCCCCGCGCTATACGGAATGCCCACCGCGCGGCTTGCTCCTTAGTTGTCCCCCGGCCGTGTACTAAGTAAGACATGTTCTAATTAAGTATTCCTGATTATCATTTATATACTCCCAGATAGTTAATTCCTATAATGTTCCTGTTTATTTGACAGATTAGTTCGCAAAACTTGGGCAAACAAACTAAACAACATATCCAAACAAAATACAAAAAAAACACTGTTCTCTGAAATAATCCAGCTAAATAATGAGAGTAAAATAATCCATAATTAGTGTATTTTTTTTTTCAATTGATGCGATAATCTAAGTAACTCATATTATCTTCGATTTAGGTACATTTCCATCTGATACAATAATGACAGTATTGTCACTCAAATAATGCGACAGATTAATATAGAAAGCAATATGAATCGCCACGCGTCCCTTACAGAAAGCCATAGTTATACGAGCATACAATCAAGAATAAACAAGGGTGAGGGTGCATACCTTGGAATATTGTTATCTTGAAACCGGGCGCGGAACGGATATTTTATGCGGTGAAAGGGTAGATAATATGGTAAACAAGGTGAAATTTTGTTTACAGATAGCCAAAAGGCGTTTAATGAAACTGTGTAAGTTACCGCGGCGGCTACACGCCTCCTGGCCGAGTGTTGTTGGTTGCGAAAGTGAGAGTCGAATTGTTGGATGAACCAGTGTTGGGAGGAGTTGGAATTTTATGTTTTAACAGCTGTTTTTATCTTTAGTAACCACAACAGAAAATATTTATAGGAGATGAAGCTTTAGTTTATATCCAGAAGAAATAAGGCACTCATGCCCAGTTCACATTTAAATTGTTGTGATTGCCCTTCCACTATGGTAATTATTATAATTTATAATAAATAAATAGGCATTTTCACTTAATTGAACACCTTTAACGGCCGGTTAGCAATCGTTACAAAACTGACGGTCAATGTCAAATCCCATACATTTTGTCAGGAATGTAACGGTTAGACGTTACTGAAACACGACTTAATTCGCGCTTAACTTGTAATAGTTAAAAAAAATGCCCAAATAATTAAAAAAACGTTAAAGCGCTTGAAGATCATTGTGTCGAGATCTAAACAAATCGAAGAAAATGCTCTATGGCATTAATTCTTCTTCTTTTCTTCAAGCTACGGAGAGCAATGGAGATAAATTACTATAAGTTACTCAAAACTTACTTAATAGTACAAAACACAAGATCGGCAACGGTAATGCGTAATAAGGATACGAAATATCGCCTGCTTCTATTGCGATTGGAACAAGACCTGCAAGTTTTTGGCTGCTTTAAATTGACTGAAACGATGCATTGTGCCATGCTCTCTACAATATCGACATTATATCCGTGGTAATATAAAAGCTTTTCTCTTTAGAGCTGTATTTTCAAAATAATGAGGGATTTGCGCAGAGGTTTGGCAAGGTTGCGAGGGAATTAATTCAGAAAAGTTCGGGCAAAGACCGTTACGGAGGCCGATTCTGTTTTATCAATGGAGTTAGCAACTGTCAAAGGTTTTAATAGACTGCGCCAGCATAGGTACCTGTCTGTAGTTTTGTTGAGATTTAATTAAATCGCTAGCATCCAGGATATAAAATTCCAAAGCATTTGACACTTTCCATAGGATTTACCTATTGATTTAAACTAACAACATTTCCACTCATACTTATATAACACGGGTCTTAATCTAGCGGAAGCAGTTATAAAGTTGACCCAAAAATTTTTTATTAAGCTATGAGCTTCATCACATATGTTCCTTGAGTAATTCTAAGCATTTCAAGCCTGGGAGGCAATAAGAAATGTGTGTCTACTCGGATTTGTAATGGATTCAAACTTTCAACCCCTTTTTAACCCTGTTAGGGGATGAATTTTACAAAACGCTGAAATTACTTTTCCTGTCTTTTAATAATATCCCCAAATACAAAGATTCAAGTCCCGCGTTCGAAATTTTTTTTGATATCCATACAAACTTTCTACTCCTTTTTCACCATCTTAGGGGATGAATTTTCAAAAACGCTGAAATTAGTTTTCTTGTATTTTAATAATATATCGTTTTACGAAGTTTCAAATTCGTGTGTGTGAACCTAGCATATCAAGTGCTAGCATCTCAAACTTTTATGAGAGTTCTAGTAGCATCCCTAATAGTTCTACAGTTCTAGATGGTTTTTTTTAATAGTTCTGCTCATTTTCGCGAAAAAAATGAAATTTTAAAATGAGATGCTAACTTCACATTTTGACACTCCAGCATCCCAGCCATTACCCACTCCACAGCCTCGAAATAGCATTTAAATGAAAGATACTAACATTTCTAGACGATATATAATGAGTTCTAGTCAAAACTGTAAAAAAAATTTTTTCATATATGTATGGGACACGAACATGAAAAATAATTCTAGGTAAATTTTGATTAATGCTAAGTTTGAGCAAAAATCCGAGTTTTGACAACCAGCATCTCAGCAGTTCTGGATATCGAGCTCCCACGTGCACAAGAATAACCACAGTTCTATCTTCTAGAAGGAAATTTGACATAGTTTTGATAGACTATGTCCGAAAATAGTCTCGAAATCGAGTAAATGCTAAGTTCTGAGCGTAGCATCCCAGCCAATGCAGGTCTGATACCCAGCATCTCAGCAATTCTGGATAGCCAGTTCCCTAGTGCACTAAAATAACCACAGTTCTATCTTCTAGAAGGAAATTTAGCAGATTTTTGGAGGATTATGTTTGAAATAGTGTCGAAATAGCCTGACAATAGCCTCGAAATCGAGTAAATGCTAAGTTCGGAGCTGGCATCCCAGCCAATGCGGGCTAGATACCTAGCATCTCAGCAGTTCTGGATAGTCAGCCCCCTAGAGCACTAGAATAACCACAGTTCTATCTTCTAGAAGGAAATTTGACAGAGTTTTGGAGGATTATGTTTGAAATAGTCTCGAAATCGAGAAATAGCTAAGTTCGGAGCTTAGCATCCCAGCCAATGCGGGCTGGATACCTAGCATCTCACCAGTTCTGGATAGCAAGCACCCTAACGCTACGTCTTACGTAGGCGAACAACGCGCGAACGCGGCGCGGCCTGACATTCGCGTGCAAATCGCGCCGCACCGCGTTCGCAACGAGATCGCTTACGTAGGACACTTCTATGGGCATCAAAGGATTGATTTCGCCGCGCCGCGCCGCGCCGCGTTCGCGCGTTGTTCGCCTACGTAAGACGTAGCGTAAAGCATTAGAATACATGCCGTTCTATCTTCTAGAACGAAATTTGGCAAAGTTTTGAAAGATAGCCTTTCAAAACTCCAAAAAAGTATCAAAATCGAGGAATTGCTAAGTTCGGAACTTAGCATCCCAGTCAATGCAAGCCATACACCCAGCATCTCAGCAGTTCTGGATAGCCAACTCCCTAGAGCACTAGAATAACCACAGTTCTATCTTCTAGAAGGAAATTTGACAGAGTTTCGATAGACTATGTCCGGAAATATTATCGAAGTCTCGAAATCGAAAAATAGCTTAGTTCTGAGCTAGCATCCCAGCCAATGCGGGTCAAACACCCAACATCTCAGCAGTTCTGGATAGCCAGCTCCCTAGAGCACTAGAATATTCACAGTTCTATCTTCCAGAAGGAAATTTGACAGAGTTTTGATAGGCTATGTCCGAAAATAGTCTCGAAATCGAGTAAATGCTAAGTTCTGAGCTAGCATCCCAGCCAATGCGGGTCAAACACCCAGCATCTCAGCAGTTCTGGATAGCCAGCTTCCTGGAATACTAGAATAAACACAGTTCTATCTTCTAGAAGGAAACTTGACAGAGTTCTGATAGACTATGTCCGAAAATAGTATCGAAATCGAGTAAATGCTAAGTTCTGAGCGTAGCATCCCAGCCAATGCCGGTCTGATACCCAGCATCTCAGCAATTCTGGATAGGCAGTTCCTTAGTGCACTGAAATAACCACAGTTCTATCTTCTAGAAGGAAATTTGGCAGAGTTTTGGAGGATTATGTTTGAAATAGTCTCGAAATCGAGAAATAGCTAAGTTCGGAGCTTAGCATCCCAGCCAATTCGGGCTGGATACCTAGCATCTCAGCAGTTCTGGATAGCAAGCACTCTAAAGCATTAGAATACATGCAGTTCTATCTTCTAGAACGAAAGTTGGCAAATTTTTGAAAGATAGTCTTTCAAAACTACAAAAAAGGATCGAAATCGAGGAGTTGCTAAGTTCTGAGCTTGGCATCCCAGCCAATGCAGGTCTAATACCCAGCATCTCAGCATTTCTGGATAGCCAGCTCCCTAGAGCCCTAGAATAATCACAGTTCTATCTTCTAAAAATAAATTTGACGGAGTTTTGATAGACTATGTCCGAAAATAGTCTGTAAATCGAGTAAATGCTAAGTTCTGTGCGTAGCATCCCAGCCAATGCAAGTCTGATACCCAGCATCTCAGCCGTTCTGGATAGTCAGCTCCCTAGAGCACTAGAATAACCACAGTTCTATCTTCTAGAAGGAAATTGGACAGAGTTTTGATAGACTATGTCCGAAAATGGTATCGAAATTGAGTAAATGTTAAGTTCTGAGCTTAGCATCCCAGCCAATGCAGGTCTGATACCCAGCATCTCAGAAGTTCTGAATAGCTAAAACCCTAGTGCTCTAGAATAATTACAGTTCTATCTTCTAGAAGGAAATTTGACAGAGTTTTGATAGACTATCTTCGAAAATAGTCTCGAAATTGAGTAAATGCTAAGTTCTGAGCGTAGCATCCCAGCCAATGCAGGTCTGACACCCAGCATCTCAGCAGTTCTGGATAAGCAGCTCCCTAGTGTACTAGAATAACCACAGTTCTATCTTCTAGAACGAAATTTGGCAGAGTTTTGGAGGATTATGTTTGAAATAGTCTCGAATCTAGAATTAGCTAAGTTCTGAACTTAGCATCCCAGCCAATGCAGGTCAGACACCCAGCATCTCAGCAGTTCTGGATAGCCAACTCCCCAGAGCACTAGAACAACCACAGTTCTATCTTCTAGAAGGAAATTTGACAGAGTTTCGATAGACTATGTCCGGAAATAGTATCGAAGTCTCGAAATCGACTAAATGCTAAGTTGTGAGCTTAGCATCCCAGCTAATGCAAGTCTGATACCCAGCATCTCAGCAGTTCTGGATAGCTAGCTCTCTATTGCTCTAGAAAAACTACAGTTCCATCTTCTAGAAGGAAATTTGACAGAGTTTTGATAGACTATGTCCGGAAATAGTATCGAAGTCTCGAAATCGACTAAATGCTAAGTTCTGAGCGTAGCATCCCAGCCAATGCAGGTCTGATACCCAGCATCTCAGCAATTCTGGATAGGCAGTTCCTTAGTGCACTAAAATAACCGCAGTTCTATCTTCTAGAAGGAAATTTGGCAGAGTTTTGGAGGATTATGTTTGAAATAGTCTCGAAATCGAGAAATAGCTAAGTTCGGAGCTTAGCATCCCAGCCAATTCGGGCTGGATACCTAGCATCTCAGCAGTTCTGGATAGCAAGCACTCTAAAGCATTAGAATACATGCAGTTCTATCTTCTAGAACGAAAGTTGGCAAATTTTTGAAAGATAGTCTTTCAAAACTACAAAAAAGGATCGAAATCGAGGAGTTGCTAAGTTCTGAGCTTGGCATCCCAGCCAATGCGGGTCAAACACCCAGCATCTCAGCAGTTCTGGATAGCCAGCTGCCTGGAGTACTAGAATAAACACAGTTCTATCTTCTAGAAGGAAACTTGATAGAGTTCTGATAGACTATGTCCGAAAATAGTATCGAAATCGAGTAAATGCTAAATTCTGAGCGTAGCATCCCAGCCAATGCAGGTCTGATACCCAGCATCTCAGCAATTCTGGATAGGCAGTTCCTTAGTGCACTAAAATAACCACAGTTCTATCTTCTAGAAGGAAATTTGGCAGAGTTTTGGAGGATTGTGTTTGAAATAGTCTCGAAATCGAGAAATAGCTAAGTTCGGAGCTTAGCATCCCAGCCAATTCGGGCTGGATACCTAGCATTTCAGCAGTTCTGGATAGCAAGCACCCTAAAGCATTAGATTTCATGCAGTTCTATCTTCTAGAACGAAAGTTGGCAAATTTTTGAAAGATAGTCTTTCAAAACTACAAAAAAGGATCGAAATCGAGGAATTGCTAAGTTCTGAGCTTGGCATCCCAGCCAATGCAGGTCTAATACCCAGCATCTCAGCATTTCTGGATAGCCAGCTCCCTAGAGCCCTAGAATAATCACAGTTCTATCTTCTAGAAATAAATTTGACGGAGTTTTGATAGACTATGTCCGAAAATAGTCTGAAAATCGAGTAAATGCTAAGTTCTGTGCGTAGCATCCCAGCCAATGCAAGCCTGATACCCAGCATCTCAGCAGTTCTGGATAGTCAGCTCCCTAGAGCACTAGAATAACCACAGTTCTATCTTCTAGAAGGAAATTTGATAGAGTTTTGATAGACTATGTCCGAAAATAGTCTGAAAATCGAGTAAATGCTAAGTTCTGTGCGTAGCATCCCAGCCAATGCAAGTCTGATACCCAGCATTTCAGCAGTTCTGAATAGCCAGCTCCCTAGAGTACTAGAATAACTACAGTTCTATCTTCTAGAAAGAAATTTGACAGAGTTTTGATAGACTATGTCCGAAAATAGTCTGTAAAATCGAGTAAATGCTAAGTTCTGTGCGTAGCATCCCAGCCAATGCAAGTCTGATACCCAGCATTTCAGCAGTTCTGAATAGCCAGCTCCCTAGAGTACTAGAATAACTACAGTTCTATCTTCTAGAAAGAAATTTGACAGAGTTTTGATAGACTATGTCCGAAAATAGTCTGAAAATCGAGTAAATGCTAAGTTCTGTGCGTAGCATCCCAGCCAATGCAAGTCTGATACCCAGCATCTCAGCAGTTCTGGATAGGCAGCTCCCTAGTGTACTATAATAACCACAGTTCTATCTTCAAGAACGAAGTTTGGCAGAGTTTTGGAGGATTATGTTTGATATAGTCTCGAAATCGAGAAATAGCTAAGTTCGGAGCTTAGCATCCCAGCCAATGCGGGCTAGATACCTAGCATCTCAGCAGTTCTGTATAGCAAGCACCCTAGTGAATTAGAATACATGTAGTTCTATCTTCTAGAACGAAATTTGGCAAAGTTTTGAAAGATAGTCTTTCACAACTCCAAAAAATGTATCGAAATCGAGGAATTGCTAATTTCTGAGCTTGGCATACCAGCCAATGCAGGGCAGAGACCCAGCATCTTAGCAGTTCTGGATAGCCAGCTCCCTAGAGCACTAGAAGAACCACAGGTCTATCTTTTAGAAGGAAATTTGACAGAGTTTTGATAGACTATCTCCGAAAATAGTCTGAAAATCGAGTAAATGCTAAGTTCTGAGCGTAGCATCCCAGCAAATGCAGGTCTGATACCCAGCATCTCAGCAGTTCTGGATAGGCAGCTCTCTAGTGCACTAGAATAACTACAGTTCTATCTTCTAAAACGAAATTTGGCAGAGTTTTGGAGGATTATGTTTGAAACAGTCTCGAAATCGAGAAATAGCTAAGTTCGGAGCTTAGCATCCCAGCCAATGCGGGGTAGATACATAGCATCTCAGGAGTTCTGGATAGCAAGCACCCTAGTGAATAAGAATACATGCAGTTCTATCTTCTAGAACGAAATTTGGCAAAGTTTTGAAAGATAGTCTTTCACAACTCCAAAAAATGTATCGAAATCGAGGAATTGCTAATTTCTGAGCTTGGCATACCAGCCAATGCAGGGCAGAGACCCAGCATCTTAGCAGTTCTGGATAGCCAGCTCCCTAGAGCACTAGAAGAACCACAGGTCTATCTTTTAGAAGGAAATTTGACAGAGTTTTGATAGACTATCTCCGAAAATAGTCTGAAAATCGAGTAAATGCTAAGTTCTGAGCGTAGCATCCCAGCAAATGCAGGTCTGATACCCAGCATCTCAGCAGTTCTGGATAGGCAGCTCTCTAGTGCACTAGAATAACTACAGTTCTATCTTCTAAAACGAAATTTGGCAGAGTTTTGGAGGATTATGTTTGAAACAGTCTCGAAATCGAGAAATAGCTAAGTTCGGAGCTTAGCATCCCAGCCAATGCGGGGTAGATACATAGCATCTCAGGAGTTCTGGATAGCAAGCACCCTAGTGAATAAGAATACATGCAGTTCTATCTTCTAGAACGTAATTTTGCAAATTTTTGAAAGATAGTCTTTCAAAACTCCGAAAAATCTATCAAAATCGAGGAATTGCTAATTTCTGAGCTTGGAATCCCAGCCAATGCAGGGCAGACACCCAGCATCTCAGCAGTTCTGGATAGCCAGCTCTTTAGAGCACTAGAATAATTACAGTTTTATCTTCTAGAAGGAAATTTGACAGAGTTTTGATAGACTATATACGGAAATAGTATCGAAGTCTCGAAATCGACTAAATGCTAAGTTGTGAGCTTAGCATCCCAGCTAATGCAGGTCTGATACCCAGCATCTCAGCAGTTCTGGATAGCTAGCTTCCTAGTGCTCTAGAAAAACTACAGTTCTATCTTCTAGAAGGAAATTTGATACAGTTTTGATAGACTATCTCCGAAAATAGTCTCGAAATCGAGTAAATGCTAAGTTCTGAGCGTAGTATCCTAGCCAATACAGGTCTGATACCCAGCATCTCAGCAGTTCTAGATAGGCAGCTCCCTAGTGTACTAGAATAACCACAGTTCTATCTTCTAGAACGAAATTTTGCAAATTTTTGAAAGATAGTCTTTCAAAACTCCGAAAAATCTATCAAAATCGAGGAATTGCTAATTTCTGAGCTTGGAATCCCAGCCAATGCAGGGCAGACACCCAGCATCTCAGCAGTTCTGGATAGCCAGCTCTTTAGAGCACTAGAATAATTACAGTTTTATCTTCTAGAAGGAAATTTGACAGAGTTTTGATAGACTATATACGGAAATAGTATCGAAGTCTCGAAATCGATTAAATGCTAAGTTGTGAGCTTAGCATCCCAGCTACTGCAGGTCTGATACCCAGCATCTCAGCAATTCTGGATAGCCAGTTCCCTAGTGCACTAAAACAACCACAGTTCTATCTTCTAGAAGGAAATTTGGCAGATTTTTGGAGGATTATGTTTGAAATGGTCTCGAAATCGAGAAATAGCTAAGTTCGGAGCTTAGCATCCCAGCCAATGCGGGCTGGATACCTAGCATATCAGCAGTTCTGGATAGCAAGCACCGTAAAGCATTAGAATACATGCAGTTCTTTCTTCTAGAACGAAATTTTGCAAATTTTTGAAAGATAGTCTTTCAAAACTACAAAAAAGTATCCAAATCGAAGAATTGCTTAGTTCTGAGCTTGGCATCCCAGCCAATGCAGGTCTAATACCCAGCATCTCAGCATTTCTGGTTAGCCAGCTCCTTAGAGCCCTAGAATAATCTCAGTTCTATCTTCTAGAAAGAAATTTGACAGAGTTTTGATAGACTATGTCCGAAAATAGTCTGAAAATCGACTAAATGCTAAGTTGTGAGCTTAGCATCCCGGCTAATGCAGGTCTGATACCCAGCATCTCAGGAGTTCTGGATAGCTAGCTCTCTAGTGCTCTAGAAAAACTACAGTTCTATCTTCTAGAAGGAAATTTGACAGAGTTTTGATAGACTATCTCCGAAAATAGCCTCGAAATCGAGTAAACGCTAAGTTCTGAGCTAGCATCCCAGCCAATGCGGGTCAAACACCCAGCATCTCAGCAGTTCTGGATAGCCAGCTCCCTGGAGTGCTAGAATAAACACAGTTCTATCTTCTAGAAGGAAACTTGACAGAGTTCTGATAGACTATGTCCGAAAATAGTATCGAAATCGAGTAAATGCTAAGTTCTGAGCTAGCATCCCAGCCAATGCAAGCCTGATATCCAGCATCTCAGCAGTTCTGGATAGACAGCTCCCTTGAGCACTAGAATAACCACAGTTCTATCTTCTAGAAGATAATTTGACAGAGTTTTGACAGACTATGTCCGACAATAGCCTCGAAATCGAGTAAATGCTAAGTTCGGAGCTGGCATCCCAGCCAATGCGGGCTAGATATCTAGCATCTCAGCAGTTCTGGATAGTCAGCTCCCTAGAGCACTAGAATAACCACAGTTCTATCTTCTAGAAGGAAATTGGACAGAGTTTTGATAGACTATGTCCGAAAATAGTCTCGAAATCGAGTAAATGCTAAGTTCGGAGCTGGCATCCCAGCCAATGCAGGCTAGATACCTCGCATCTCAGCAGTTCTGGATAGTCAGCTCCCTAGAGCACTAGAATAACTACAGTTCTATCTTCTAGAAGGAAATTTGACAGAGTTTTGATAGACTATGTCCGAAAATAGTATCGAAATCGAGTAAATGCTAAGTTCGGAGCTGGCATCCCAGCCAATTCGGGCTGGATACCTAGCATTTCAGCAGTTCTAGATAGCAAGCACCCTAAAGCATTAGATTTCATGCAGTTCTATCTTCTAGAACAAAATTTGACAGAGTTATGATAGACTATGTCCGGAAATATTATCGAAGTCTCGAAATCGAAAAATAGCTTAGTTCTGAGCTAGCATCCCAGCCAATGCGGGTCAAACACCTAACATCTCACCAGTTCTGGATAGCCAGCTCCCTAGAGCACTAGAATATTCACAGTTCTATCTTCTAGAAGGAAATTTGACAGAGTTTTGATAAGCTATGTCCAAAAATAGTCTCGAAATCGAGTGAATGCTAAGTTCTGAGCTAGCATCCCAGCCAATGCGGGTCAAACACCCAGCATCTCAGCAGTTCTGGATAGCCAGCTCCCTGGAGTACTAGAATAAACACAGTTCTATCTTCTAGAAGGAAACTTGATAGAGTTCTGATAGACTATGTCCGAAAATAGTATCGAAATCGAGTAAATGCTAAGTTCTGAGCGTAGCATCCCAGCCAATGCAGGTCTGATACCCAGCATCTCAGCAATTCTGTATAGGCAGTTCCTTATTGCACTAAAATAACCACAGTTCTATCTTCTAGAAGGAAATTTGGCAGAGTTTTGGAGGATTGTGTTTGAAATAGTCTCGAAATCGAGAAATAGCTAAGTTCGGAGCTTAGCATCCCAGCCAATTCGGGCTGGATACCTAGCATTTCAGCAGTTCTGGATAGCAAGCACCCTAAAGCATTAGATTTCATGCAGTTCTATCTTCTAGAACGAAAGTTGGCAAATTTTTGAAAGATAGTCTTTCACAACTCCAAAAAATGTATCGAAATCGAGGAATTGCTAATTTCTGAGCTTGGCATACCAGCCAATGCAGGGCAGAGACCCAGCATCTCAGCAGTTCTGGATAGCCAGCTCCCTAGAGCACTAGAAGAACCACAGGTCTATCTTTTAGAAGGAAATTTGACACAGTTTTGTTAGACTATCTCCGAAAATAGTCTGAAAATCGAGTAAATGCTAAGTTCTGAGCGTAGCATCCCAGCAAATGCAGGTCTGATACCCTGCATCTCAGCAGTTCTGGATAGGCAGCTCTCTAGTGCACTAGAATAACTACAGTTCTATCTTCTAAAACGAAATTTGGCAGAGTTTTGGAGGATTATGTTTGAAACAGTCTCGAAATCGAGAAATAGCTAAGTTCGGAGCTTAGCATCCCAGCCAATGCGGGCTGGATACCTAGCATCTCAGCAGTTCTGGATAGCAAGTACCCTAAAGCATTAGAATACATGCAGTTCTATCTTCTAGAACGAAATTTTGCAAATTTTTGAAAGATAGTCTTTCAAAACTACAAAAAAGTATCCAAATCGAGGAATTGCTTAGTTCTGAGCTTGGCATCCCAGCCAATGCAGGTCTAATACCCAGCATCTCAGCATTTGTGGATAGCCAGCTCCTTAGAGCCCTAGAATAATCTCAGTTCTATCTTCTAGAAAGAAATTTGACAGAGTTTTGATAGACTATGTCCGAAACTAGTCTGAAAATCGAGTAAATGCTACGTTCTGTGCATAGCATCCCAGCCAATGCAAGTCTGATACCCAGCATCTCAGCAGTTCTGGATAGGCAGCTCCCTTGAGCACTATAATAACCACAGTTCTATCTTCTAGAAGATAATTTGACAGAGTTTTGACAGACTATGTCCGACAATAGCCTCGAAATCGAGTAAATGCTAAGTTCGGAGCTGGCATCCCAGCCAATGCGGGCTAGATACCTAGCATCTCAGCAGTTTTGGATAGTCAGCCCCCTAGAGCACTAGAATAACCACAGTTCTATCTTCTAGACGGAAATTTGTCAGAGTTTTGATAGACTATGTCCGAAAATAGTCTCGAAATCGAGTAAATGCTAAGTTCTGAGCGTAGCATCCCAGCCAATGCAGGTCTGATACCCAGCATCTCAGCAATTCTGGATAGCCAGTTCCCTAGTGCACTAAAATAACCACAGTTCTATCTTCTAGAAGGAAATTTGGCAGAGTTTTGGAGGATTGTGTTTGAAATAGTCTCGAAATCGAGAAATAGCTAAGTTCGGAGCTTAGCATCCCAGCCAATTCGGGCTGGATACCTAGCATTTCAGCAGTTCTGGATAGCAAGCACCCTAAAGCATTAGATTTCATGCAGTTCTATCTTCTAGAACGAAAGTTGGCAAATTTTTGAAAGATAGTCTTTCAAAACTACAAAAAAGGATCGAAATCGAGGAATTGCTAAGTTCTGAGCTTGGCATCCCAGCCAATGCAGGTCTAATACCCAGCATCTCAGCATTTCTGGATAGCCAGCTCCCTAGAGCCCTAGAATAATCACAGTTCTATCTTCTAGAAATAAATTTGACAGAGTTTTGATAGACTATGTCCGAAAATAGTCTGAAAATCGAGTAAATGCTAAGTTCTGTGCGTAGCATCCCAGCCAATGCAAGTCTGATACCCAGCATCTCAGCAGTTCTGGATAGGCAACTCCCTTGAGCACTAGAATAACCACAGTTCTATCCGCTTCAAGATAATTTGATAGAGTTTTGACAGACTATGTCCGACAATAGCCTCGAAATCGAGTAAATGCTAAGTTCGGAGCTGGCATCCCAGCCAATGCGGGCTAGATATCTAGCATCTCAGCAGTTCTGGATAGTCAGCTCCCTAGAGCACTAGAATAACCACAGTTCTATCTTCTAGAAGGAAATTGGACAGAGTTTTGATAGACTATGTCCGAAAATGGTATCGAAATCGAGTAAATGTTAAGTTCTGAGCTTAGCATCCCAGCCAATGCAGGTCTGATACCCAGCATCTCAGCAGTTCTGAATAGCTAAAACCCTAGTGCTCTAGAATAATTACAGTTCTATCTTCTAGAAGGAAATTTGACAGAGTTTTGATAGACTATCTCCGAAAATAGTCTCGACATTGAGTAAATGCTAAGTTCTGAGCGTAGCATCCCAGCCAATGCAGGTCTGATACCCAGCATCTCAGCAATTCTGGATAGCCAGTTCCCTAGTGCACTAAAATAACCACAGTTCTATCTTCTAGAAGGAAAGGTCATTGGGCATTTTGTTCGGACATATGACCCACAGCGTACACAAACGAAATAGGGCTAGGTATGTAGGTAAATGTATCTGCTACACAGTGGTATGAGTCGCATTCTTGCAAGCAATGGGAAAATTGAGAAAAAAATAAAAATGGTTTCTTATCATTTTTATTTTTTGGCATTTTTGCAATGAATTAAGTCAGAACTATCGGAATTATATCAAAAATACTTTGAATAGCTGCTGTTATATTGCGTTGCTGTTGTTATATTGTTTAATATCAAGAGGAACAAAAATAAAATCCAGTTATAAAAAAACAATATTTTTATTCTGCTTGATCAAAATAAATTGTTAATTCGTCTAAAAAGGCAGCAGGCGCGAAATAAAGGGGGAGTCACCATTCACCACACCGCTGGGGGCTGGGATACTCTTCGAGCCCCGCTCCGAGGCGGAGTACCGCAGGGGTCTCCCCTCCTTCACACCGATTGAAGATATCAAGAAACTCCTGGAGAAGCTGGGCCACCCCAAATACGCCAAACGGATACACGCAAGAGGGGGCTGGGGCTGCACATGGGCATCTACGGGATGTCGGAGCTTCTCCACATGAGGAGTGTCAAGGTGGAGGCATAGCGCGGAAAGAAGGGGCCCGCGCAATGTCACCGCTGCCAGGGCTTCCGGCACTCATCACAAGGATGTCACAGACAGCTCGCTTGCGCTCGCTGCGCCGAAACACACTGGGCCAGCCAATGCACGCGACCTGTAGACCAGAATTCGAAGGCCACCTGCAAAAACTGCAGAGGAGACAACCCCGGCAACAGCCGCAATTGACAACATTTCATTTGCCATTGTGCTATAAAACGTTTATCATGCTGCACGGACCACACTTTGGCACAATGCTGAAAGTACAAACATTAATTACGCTATCCTGTACTGTTGAATAACTTTTTTCTGCCGGATGATACATAAAAAATAATTACATATTTAGAAAAGTGAGATTAAATTCTCTTTTTTAAAACTAGTTTGGTCTCTGTACGCGAAAATTCATAAAGCGGGTCAAAAACGCCCAATGACCTTTGGCAGATTTTTGGAGGATTATGTTTGAAATAGTCTCGAAATCGAGAAATAGCTAAGTTCGGAGCTTAGCATCCCAGCCAATGCGGGCTGGATACCTAGCATCTCAGCAGTTCTGGATAGCAAGTACCCTAAAGCATTAGAATACATGCAGTTCTATCTTCTAGAACGAAATTTTGCAAATTTTTGAAAGATAGTCTTTCAAAACTACAAAAAAGTATCCAAATCGAGGAATTGCTTAGTTCTGAGCTTGGCATCCCAGCCAATGCAGGTCTAATACCCAGCATCTCAGCATTTCTGGATAGCCAGCTCCTTAGAGCCCTAGAATAATCTCAGTTCTATCTTCTAGAAAGAAATTTGACAGAGTTTTGATAGACTATGTCCGAAACTAGTCTGAAAATCGAGTAAATGCTACGTTCTGTGCATAGCATCCCAGCCAATGCAAGTCTGATACCCAGCATCTCAGCAGTTCTGGATAGGCAGCTCCCTTGAGCACTAGAATAACCACAGTTCTATCTTCTAGAAGATAATTTGACAGAGTTTTGACAGACTATGTCCGACTATAGCCTCGAAATAGAAGAAGAAGATAGAACTGTGTTTATTCTAGTACTCCAGGGAGCTGGCTATCAAGAACTGCTGAGATGCTGGGTGTTTGACCCGCATTGGCTGGGATGCTAGCTCAGAACTTAGCGTTTACTCGATTTCGAGACTATTTTCGGAGATAGTCTATCAAAACTCTGTCAAATTTCCTTCTAGAAGATAGAACTGTAGTTTTTCTAGAGCACTAGAGAGCTAGCTATCCAGAACTCCTGAGATGCTGGGTATCAGACCTGCATTAGCTGGGATGCTAAGCTCACAACTTAGCATTTAGTCGATTTTCAGACTATTTTCGGACATAGTCTATCAAAACTCTGTCAAATTTCTTTCTAGAAGATAGAACTGAGATTATTCTAGGGCTCTAAGGAGCTGGCTAACCAGAAATGCTGAGATGCTGGGTATTAGACCTGCATTGGCTGGGATGCCAAGCTCAGAACTAAGCAATTCTTCGATTTGGATACTTTTTTGTAGTTTTGAAAGACTATCTTTCAAAAATTTGCAAAATTTCGTTCTAGAAGAAAGAACTGCATGTATTCTAATGCTTTAGGGTGCTTGCTATCCAGAACTGCTGAGATGCTAGGTATCCAGCCCGCATTGGCTGGGATGCTAAGCTCCGAACTTAGCTATTTCTCGATTTCGAGACCATTTCAAACATAATCCTCCAAAAATCTGCCAAATTTCCTTCTAGAAGATAGAACTGTGGTTATTTTAGTGCTCTAGGGAACTGGCTATCCAGAATTGCTGAGATGCTGGGTATCAGACCTGCAGTAGCTGGGATGCTAAGCTCACAACTTAGCATTTAATCGATTTCGAGACTATTTTCGGACATAGTCTATCAAAACTCTGTCAAATTTCCTTCTAGAAGATAGAACTTTGATTATTCTAGTGCTCTAAAGGGCTAAATATCCAGAACTGCTGAGATGTTAGGTATCTAGCCCGCATTGGCTGGGATGCCAGCTCCGAACTTAGCATTTACTCGATTTCGAGGCTATAGTCGGACATAGTCTGTCAAAACTCTGTCAAATTATCTTCTAGAAGATAGAACTGTGGTTATTCTAGTGCTCAAGGGAGCTGCCTATCCAGAACTGCTGAGATGCTGGGTATCAGACTTGCATTGGCTGGGATGCTATGCACAGAACGTAGCATTTACTCGATTTTCAGACTAGTTTCGGACATAGTCTATCAAAACTCTGTCAAATTTCTTTCTAGAAGATAGAACTGAGATTATTCTAGGGCTCTAAGGAGCTGGCTATCCAGAAATGCTGAGATGCTGGGTATTAGACCTGCATTGGCTGGGATGCCAAGCTCAGAACTAAGCAATTCCTCGATTTCGATACTTTTTTGTAGTTTTGAAAGACTATCTTTCAAAAATTTGCAAAATTTCGTTCTAGAAGAAAGAACTGCATGTATTCTAATGCTTTAGGGTACTTGCTATCCAGAACTGCTGAGATGCTAGGTATCCAGCCCGCATTGGCCGGGATGCTAAGCTCCGAACTTAGCTATTTCTCGATTTCGAGACTATTTCAAACATAATCCTCCAAAAATCTGCCAAATTTCCTTCTAGAAGATAGAACTGTAGTTATTTTAGTGCACTAGGGAACTGGCTATCCAGAATTGCTGAGATGCTGGGTATCAGACCTGCATTGGCTGGGATGCTACGCTCAGAACTTAGCATTTACTCGATTTCGAGACTATTTTCGGACATAGTCTATCAAAACTCTGATAAATTTCCTTCTAGAAGATAGAACTGTGGTTATTCTAGTGCTCTAGGGGGCTGACTATCCAAAACTGCTGAGATGCTAGGTATCTAGCCCGCATTGGCTGGGATGCCAGCTCCGAACTTAGCATTTACTCGATTTCGAGGCTATTGTCGGACATAGTCTGTCAAAACTCTGTCAAAACTCTGTCAAATTATCTTCTAGAAGATAGAACTGTGGTTATTCTAGTGCTCAAGGGAGCTGTCTATCCAGAACTGCTGAGATGCTGGATATCAGACTTGCATTGGCTGGGATGCTAGCTCAGAACTTAGCATTTACTCGATTTCGATACTATTTTCGGACATAGTCTATCAGAACTCTGTCATGTTTCCTTCTAGAAGATAGAACTGAGATTATTCTAGGGCTCTAAGGAGCTGGCTAACCAGAAATGCTGAGATGCTGGGTATTAGACCTGCATTGGCTGGGATGCCAAGCTCAGAACTAAGCAATTCTTCGATTTGGATACTTTTTTGTAGTTTTGAAAGACTATCTTTCAAAAATTTGCAAAATTTCGTTCTAGAAGAAAGAACTGCATGTATTCTAATGCTTTACGGTGCTTGCTATCCAGAACTGCTGATATGCTAGGTATCCAGCCCGCATTGGCTGGGATGCTAAGCTCCGAACTTAGCTATTTCTCGATTTCGAGACCATTTCAAACATAATCCTCAAAAAATCTGCCAAATTTCCTTCTAGAAGATAGAACTGTGGTTATTTTAGTGCACTAGGGAACTGGCTATCCAGAATTGCTGAGATGCTGGGTATCAGACCTGCAGTAGCTGGGATGCTAAGCTCACAACTTAGCATTTAATCGATTTCGAGACTTCGATACTATTTCCGTATATAGTCTATCAAAACTCTGTCAAATTTCCTTCTAGAAGATAAAACTGTAATTATTCTAGTGCTCTAAAGAGCTGGCTATCCAGAACTGCTGAGATGCTGGGTGTCTGCCCTGCATTGGCTGGGATTCCAAGCTCAGAAATTAGCAATTCCTCGATTTTGATAGATTTTTCGGAGTTTTGAAAGACTATCTTTCAAAAATTTGCAAAATTTCGTTCTAGAAGATAGAACTGTGGTTATTCTAGTACACTAGGGAGCTGCCTATCTAGAACTGCTGAGATGCTGGGTGGCTAGGATACTACGCTCAGAACTTAGCATTTACTCTATTTCGAGACTATTTTCGGAGATAGTCTATCAAAACTGTATCAAATTTCCTTCTAGAAGATAGAACTGTTGTTTTTCTAGAGCACTAGGAAGCTAGCTATCCAGAACTGCTGAGATGCTGGGTATCAGACCTGCATTAGCTGGGATGCTAAGCTCACAACTTAGCATTTAGTCGATTTCGAGACTTCGATACTATTTCCGTATATAAAGCCCGTCCACGAAAAAAAGTGGTCGGTGTTACAACGATAAATTAGAAAAAAAACTAAGAAAAACAATTTCATGGGCTATTTAAATTAAACTTTTATTAGTGTTCTTTAAAATTAATAAACCTCCTGTTCAACAAATTAACACTGGTAAAATGCCCTGACTTTGCTTCGGACTCCTTCCATCAATCTCTGTACATCACTTTCGGTCACCTTTTTACATGTCGTATCCCACATTCTTTTGAACTGTTGCTCATTTGTAGCAATTTTACCACTATTTTTCAATTTTCTTTTCATTATTGCCCAATAATGCTCTACCGGCCGGAGTTCTGGGCAGTTTGGTGGATTTGCTAATTTCGGTACAAAGGAGATATTATTTTCAGTGTACCATTCTAAAACAGATTTGGCATAATGTGAGGACGCTAAATCAGGCCAGAATATGACAGGCTCGGTGTGGTTTCTTATAAACGGCAATAAACGTTTTTTCAAACACTCTTTCGTGTAAATGGATTGGTTAATCGTACCCGTAGTAACAAACGATTTGCTTTTTTGACCACATGTACAGATGGCTTGCCAGACAAGGAATTTTTTTGCAAATTTATCAAGTTTTTTTGTTGTAAATTTTTTATCGGCATTCCCTCTTTGATTTGCCACATAGAACTGCAAACCTGGTAATTGCTTAAAATCTGCTTTCACGTATGTTTCGTCGTCCATCAAAATACAACCAAACTTCGTCAAATATTTTGTATACAACTTTCGAGCCCGGGTTTTACACAATTTATCCTTTGTAGCATCGCGATTAGGAACTGTAGTTGCCTTGTACGATCGTAAACCTGCACGCTGCTTGATTTTTTGGACATACGATTTCGATACCTTACATTTTCTGGCGACGTCACGGACAGAGAGAGTTGGATTCTTCTTAAAATGCTCGATTACTTTTTTTGCCTTAGTTTTATCAGCAGGACCGCGTTTTCTACCCGAACCACCTTTTCTTGAAACAGACAATCTGGACTGATAGTTAGCCAATACCTTTTGCACGGTTGACTTCGGAATTTTTAATAATTTGGCTAACTTTCCTTGCGATATACCGACATTTTGGTTGTAGGTGTACACGATCTTTTTTCGGATGTCCAGTTGGCTAGACGACATTTTATAAATGTTACGAATTTATAAACTCCAAATAGCCCTAAACGATAGTTTATTCTTCCCGCTATTTAACAATCAAAGTGACAGATGTCAGTTGTCTTTTATTTTATATATTTTTTTTATTAAATGCTGACCACTTTTTATCGGGGACAGACCTTAGTCTATCAAAACTCTGTCAAATTTCCTTCTAGAAGATAAAACTGTAATTATTCTAGTGCTCTAAAGAGCTGGCTATCCAGAACTGCTGAGATGCTGGGTGTCTGCCCTGCATTGGCTGGGATTCCAAGCTCAGAAATTAGCAATTCCTCGATTTTGATAGATTTTTCGGAGTTTTGAAAGACTATCTTTCAAAAATTTGCAAAATTACGTTCTAGAAGATAGAACTGCATGTATTCTTATTCACTAGGGTGCTTGCTATCCAGAACTCCTGAGATGCTATGTATCTACCCCGCATTGGCTGGGATGCTAAGCTCCGAACTTAGCTATTTCTCGATTTCGAGACTGTTTCAAACATAATCCTCCAAAACTCTGCCAAATTTCGTTTTAGAAGATAGAACTGTAGTTATTCTAGTGCACTAGAGAGCTGCCTATCCAGAACTGCTGAGATGCAGGGTATCAGACCTGCATTTGCTGGGATGCTACGCTCAGAACTTAGCATTTACTCGATTTTCAGACTATTTTCGGAGATAGTCTATCAAAACTCTGTCAAATTTCCTTCTAAAAGATAGACCTGTGGTTCTTCTAGTGCTCTAGGGAGCTGGCTATCCAGAACTGCTGAGATGCTGGGTCTCTGCCCTGCATTGGCTGGTATGCCAAGCTCAGAAATTAGCAATTCCTCGATTTCGATACATTTTTTGGAGTTGTGAAAGACTATCTTTCAAAACTTTGCCAAATTTCGTTCTAGAAGATAGAACTACATGTATTCTAATTCACTAGGGTGCTTGCTATAAAGAACTGCTGAGATGCTAGGTATCTAGCCCGCATTGGCTGGGATGCTAAGCTCCGAACTTAGCTATTTCTCGATTTCGAGACTATATCAAACATAATCCTCCAAAACTCTGCCAAACTTCGTTCTTGAAGATAGAACTGTGGTTATTATAGTACACTAGGGAGCTGCCTATCCAGAACTGCTGAGATGCTGGGTATCAGACTTGCATTGGCTGGGATGCTACGCACAGAACTTAGCATTTACTCGATTTTCAGACTATTTTCGGACATAGTCTATCAAAACTGTCAAATTTCTTTCTAGAAGATAGAACTGTAGTTATTCTAGTACTCTAGGGAGCTGGCTATTCAGAACTGCTGAAATGCTGGGTATCAGACTTGCATTGGCTGGGATGCTACGCTCAGAACTTAGCATTTACTCGATTTCGAGACTATTTTCGGAGATAGTCTATCAAAACTCTGTCAAATTCCCTTCTAAAAGATAGATCTGTGGTTATTCTAGTGCTCTAGGGAGCTGTCTATCCAGAACTGCTGAGATGCTGGGTGTCTGCCCTGCATTGGCTGGTATGCCAAGCTCAGAAATTAGCAATTCCTCGATTTCGATACATTTTTCGGAGTTTTGAAAGACTATCTTTCAAAACTTTGCCAAATTTCGTCCTAGAAGATAGAACTGCATGTATTCTAATTCACTAGGGTGCTTGCTATACAGAACTGCTTAGATGCTAGGTATAGTGCGTCAAGCAAATCTTGTCAGTAGCAATGTAAAGCAAACTAAAGTAGGGCAACACTCAAAGAGTAGTATTGCGCTAAGAAAAGCAGCAATGTACAATGTACATCGAACCAAAACTTTTTTTTCCGCTGAGCGCGCCTTGTCACGTACGTCAATTCAAATTGTCACTCGCGGATTCTCTATTGAAAATGTTTGAAATTGTTATTAATACGTATGGACGGACAATTTAAAAGCGGTGTGTGATGTTTATAAAAATGATTAACTAATTTGAAGATCTCAAAATAAAATTGTAAATGGACTATGCCGTTAAACAAGAATGTATGAATAAAATCATTGCTTCAGCAGGTAGATGTCATACTGGATTTTCATATTTTATTAGATTTCTCAGTTGGCACTGTAGGCATTGTAGGCACCTTAGCTTTAATTAAGCACAGTCTTATTTAATATATTGGTATTTAATGGTGACACAGCAGAAACATCTCTTGAAATAGAATCGATTCAGAATGTAAACATTGTAAACCATTTGTAAACAAACAAGATGATGGCTGTCATTCGCGATCCACATTCCACAGATAAAACACAGATAACACGCGATTTTCGAATTATTCGAACACAGTGTTGCTAACCCGCGATTTTTCAAATTTGCCGCCGTTTGCTACTGACAAGATTTGCTTGACCCAGTATATCTAGCCCGCATTGGCTGGGATGCTAAGCTCCGAACTTAGCTATTTCTCGATTTCAAGACTATTTCAAACATAATCCTCCAAAACTGCTAAACTTCGTTCTAGAAGATAGAACTGTGGTTATTATAGTACACTAAGGAGCTGCTTATCCAGAACTGCTGAGATGCTGGGTATCAGACTTGCATTGGCTGGGATGCTACGCACAGAACTTAGCATTTACTCGATTTTCAGGCTATTTTCGGACATAGTCTATCAAAACTCTATCAAATTTCTTTCTAGAAGATAGAACTGTGGTTATTCTAGTACTCTAGGGAGCTGGCTATCCAGAATTGCTGAAATGCTGGGTATCAGACTTGTATTGGCTGGGATGCTACGCACAGAACTTAGCATTTACTCGATTTTCAGACTATTTTCGGACATAGTCTATCAAAACTCTGTCAAATTTCCTTCTAGAAGATAGAACTGTGGTTATTCTAGTGCTCTAGGGAGCTGACTATCCTGAACTGCTGAGATGCTAGGTATCTAGCCCGCATTGGCTGGGATGCCAGCTCCGAACTTAGCATTTACTCGATTTCGATACTATTTTCGGACATAGTCTATCAGAACTCTGTCAAGTTTCCTTCTAGAAGATAGAACTGTGTTTATTCTAGTACTCCAGGGAGTTGACTATCCAGAAATGCTGAAATGCTAGGTATCTAGCCCGCATTGGCTGGGATGCCAGCTCCGAACTTAGCATTTACTCGATTTCGATACTATTTTCGGACATAGTCTATCAGAACTCTGTCAAGTTTCCTTCTAGAAGATAGAACTGTGTTTATTCTAGTACTCCAGGGAGTTGACTATCCAGAAATGCTGAAATGCTGGGTGTCTGACCTGCATTGGCTGGGATACCAAGCTCAGAACTTAGCAATTCCTCGATTTCGATACTTTTTTGGAGTTTTGAAAGACTATCTTTCAAAATTTTGCCAAATTTCGTTCTAGAAGATAGAACGGCATGTATTCTAATGCACTAGGGTGCTTGCTATCCAGAACTGCTGAGATGCCAGGTATCTAGCCCGCATTGGCTGGGATGCCAGCTCCGAACTTAGCATTTACTCGATTTCGAGGCTATTGTCGGACATAGTCTGTCAAAACTCTGTCAAATTATCTTCTAGAATATAGAACTGTGGTTATTTTAGTGCACTAGAGAACTGGCTATCCAGAATTGCTGAGATGCTGGGTATCAGACCTGCAATGGCTGGGATGCTACGCTCAGAACTTAGCATTTACTCGATTTCGATACTATTTTCGGACATAGTCTATCAGAACTCTGTCAAGTTTCCTTCTAGAAGATAGAACTGTGTTTATTCTAGTACTCCAGGGAGCTGGCTATCCAGAACTGCTGAGATGCTTGGTGTTTGACCCGCATTGGCTGGGACGCTAGCTCAGAGCTTAGTATTTACTCGATTTCGAGACTATTTTCGGAGATAGTCTATCAAAACTCTGTCAAATTTCCTTCTAGAAGATAGAACTGTAGTTTTTCTAGAGCAATAGAGAGCTAGCTATCCAGAACTGCTGAGATGCTGGGTATCAGACTTGCATTAGCTGGGATGCTAAGCTCACAACTTAGCATTTAGTCGATTTCGAGACTTCGATACTATTTCCGGACATAGTCTATCGAAACTCTGTCAAATTTCCTTCTAGAAGATAGAACTGTGGTTATTCTAGTGCTCTAGGGAGTTGGCTATCCAGAACTGCTGAGATGCTGGGTGTCTGACCTGCATTGGCTGGGATGCTAAGTTCAGAACTTAGCAATTCCTCTATTTCGATACTTTTTTCGGAGTTTTGAATGACTATCTTTCAAAACTTTGCTAAATTTCGTTCTAGAAGATAGAACTGCATGTATTCTAATTCACTAGGGTGCTTGCTATCCAGCACTGCTGCGATGCTAGGTATCTAGCCCGCATTGGCTGGGATGCTAAGCTCCGAACTTAGCTAATTCTAGATTCGAGACTATTTCAAACATAATCCTCCAAAACTCTGCCAAATTTCGTTCTAGAAGATAGAACTGTGGTTATTCTAGTACACTAGGGAGCTGCTTATCCAGAACTGCTGAGATGCTGGGTGTCAGACCTGCATTGGCTGGGATGCTACGCTCAGAACTTAGCATTTACTCAATTTCGAGACTATTTTCGAAGATAGTCTATCAAAACTCTGTCAAATTTCCTTCTAGAAGATAGAACTGTAATTATTCTAGAGCACTAGGGTATTAGCTATTCAGAACTTCTGAGATGCTGGGTATCAGACCTGCATTGGCTGGGATGCTAAGCTCAGAACTTAACATTTACTCAATTTCGATACCATTTTCGGACATAGTCTATCAAAACTCTGTCCAATTTCCTTCTAGAAGATAGAACTGTGGTTATTCTAGTGCTCTAGGGAGCTGACTATCCAGAACGGCTGAGATGCTAGGTATCTAGCCCGCATTGGCTGGGATGCCAGCTCCGAACTTAGCATTTACTCGATTTCGAGGCTATTGTCGGACATAGTCTGTCAAAACTCTGTCAAATTATCTTCTAGCAGATAGAACTGTGGTTATTCTAGTGCTAAAAGGAGCTGCCTATCCAGAACTGCTGAGATGCTGGGTATTAGACCTGCATTGGCTGGGATGCCAAGCTCAGAACTTAGCATTTACTCGATTTCGAGACTATTTTCGGAGATAGTCTATCAAAACTCTGTCAAATTTCCTTCTAGAAGATAGAACTGTAGTTTTTCTAGAGCACTAGAGAGCTAGCTATAGCTATCTGCTGAGATGCTGGGTATCAGACTTGCATTAGCTGGGATGCTAAGCTCACAACTTAGCATTTAGTCGATTTCGAGACTTCGATACTATTTCCGGACATAGTCTATCGAAACTCTGTCAAATTTCCTTCTAGAAGATAGAACTGTGGTTTTTCTAGTGCTCTAGGGACTTGGCTATCCAGAACTGCTGAGATGCTGGGTGTCTGACCTGCATTGGCTGGGATGCTAAGTTCAGAACTTAGCAATTCCTCTATTTCGATACTTTTTTCGGAGTTTTGAAAGACTGTCTTTCAAAACTTTGCTAAATTTCGTTCTAGAAGATAGAACTGCATGTATTCTAATTCACTAGGGTGCTTGCTATCCAGCACTGCTGCGATGCTAGGTATCTAGCCCGCATTGGCTGGGATGCTAAGCTCCGAACTTAGCTAATTCTAGATTTCGAGACTATTTCAAACATAATCCTCCAAAACTCTGCCAAATTTCGTTCTAGAAGATAGAACTGTGGTTATTCTAGTACACTAGGGAGCTGCTTATCCAGAACTGCTGAGATGCTGGGTGTCAGACCTGCATTGGCTGGGATGCTACGCTCAGAACTTAGCATTTACTCAATTTCGAGACTATTTTCGAAGATAGTCTATCAAAACTCTGTCAAATTTCCTTCTAGAAGATAGAACTGTAATTATTCTAGAGCACTAGGGTTTTAGCTATTTAGAACTTCTGAGATGCTGGGTATCAGACCTGCATTGGCTGGGATGCTAAGCTCAGAACTTAACATTTACTCAATTTCGATACCATTTTCGGACATAGTCTATCAAAACTCTGTCCAATTTCCTTCTAGAAGATAGAACTGTGGTTATTCTAGTGCTCTAAGGAGCTGACTATCCAGAACGGCTGAGATGCTGGGTATCAGACTTGCATTGGCTGGTATGCTACGCACAGAACTTAGCATTTACTCGATTTTCAGACTATTTTCGGACATAGTCTATCAAAACTCCGTCAAATTTATTTCTAGAAGATAGAACTGTGATTATTCTAGGGCTCTAGGGAGCTGGCTATCCAGAAATGCTGAGATGCTGGGTATTAGACCTGCATTGGCTGGGATGCCAAGCTCAGAACTTAGCAACTCCTCGATTTCGATCCTTTTTTGTAGTTTTGAAAGACTATCTTTCAAAAATTTGCCAACTTTCGTTCTAGAAGATAGAACTGCATGTATTCTAATGCTTTAGAGTGCTTGCTATCCAGAACTGCTGAGATTCTAGGTATCCAGCCCGAATTGGCTGGGATGCTAAGCTCCGAACTTAGCTATTTCTCGATTTCGAGACTATTTCAAACATAATCCTCCAAAACTCTGCCAAATTTCCTTCTAGAAGATAGAACTGTGGTTATTTTAGTGCACTAAGGAACTGCCTATCCAGAATTGCTGAGATGCTGGGTATCAGACCTGCATTGGCTGGGATGCTACGCTCAGAACTTAGCATTTACTCGATTTCGATACTATTTTCGCACATAGTCTATCAGAACTCTGTCAAGTTTCCTTCTAGAAGATAGAACTGTGTTTATTCTAGTATTCCAGGAAGCTGGCTATCCAGAACTGCTGAGATGCTGGGTGTTTGACCCGCATTGGCTGGGATGCTAGCTCAGAACTTAGCATTTACTCGATTTCGAGACTATTTTCGGACATAGCCTATCAAAACTCTGTCAAATTTCCTTCTAGAAGATAGAACTGTGAATATTCTAGTGCTCTAGGGAGCTGGCTATCCAGAACTGCTGAGATGTTGGGTGTTTGACCCGCATTGGCTGGGATGCTAGCTCAGAACTAATCTTTTTTTCGATTTCGAGACTTCGATAATATTTCCGGACATAGTCTATCGAAACTCTGTCAAATTTCCTTCTAGAAGATAGAACTGTGGTTATTCTAGTGCTCTAGGGAGTTGGCTATCCAGAACTGCTGAGATGCTGGGTGTATGGCTTGCATTGACTGGGATGCTAAGTTCCGAACTTAGCAATTCCTCGATTTTGATACTTTTTTGGAGTTTTGAAAGGCTATCTTTCAAAACTTTGCCAAATTTCGTTCTAGAAGATAGAACGGCATGTATTCTAATGCTTTAGGGTGCTTGCTATCCAGAACTGGTGAGATGCTAGGTATCCAGCCCGCATTGGCTGGGATGCTAAGCTCCGAACTTAGCTATTTCTCGATTTCGAGACTATTTCAAACATAATCCTCCAAAACTCTGTCAAATTTCCTTCTAGAAGATAGAACTGTGGTTATTCTAGTGCTCTAGGGGGCTGACTATCCAGAACTGCTGAGATGCTAGGTATCTAGCCCGCATTGGCTGGGATGCCAGCTCCGAACTTAGCATTTACTCGATTTCGAGGCTATTGTCAGGCTATTTCGACACTATTTCAAACATAATCCTCCAAAAATCTGCTAAATTTCCTTCTAGAAGATAGAACTGTGGTTATTTTAGTGCACTAGGGAACTGGCTATCCAGAATTGCTGAGATGCTGGGTATCAGACCTGCATTGGCTGGGATGCTACGCTCAGAACTTAGCATTTACTCGATTTTGAGAATATTTTCGGAGATATTCTACCAAAACTCTGTCAAATTTCCTTCTAGAAGATAGAACTGTGGTTATTCTTGTGCACGTGGGAGCTCGCTATCCAGAACTGCTGAGATGCTGGTTGTCAAAACTCGGATTTTTGCTCAAACTTAGCATTAATCAAAATTTACCTAGAATTATTTTTCATGTTCGTGTCCCATACATATATGAAAAATTTTTTTTTACAGTTTTGACTAGAACTCATTATATATTGTCTAGAAATGTTAGTATCTTTCATTTAAATGCTATTTCGAGGCTGTGGAGTGGGTAATGGCTGGGATGCTGGAGTGTCAAAATGTGAAGTTAGCATCTCATTTTAAAATTTCATTTTTTTCGCGAAAATGAGCAGAACTATTAAAAAAAACCATCTAGAACTGTAGAACTATTAGGGATGCTACTAGAACTCTCATAAAAGTTTGAGATGCTAGCACTTGATATGCTAGGTTCACACACACTTCAAATTCCTAGCTTAAAATAAAACTTGAACCCCATACAAACTTTCATCCCCTTTTTAACCCCCTTAGGGGTTGAATTTCTCAAAATCGCTTCTTATCTCTTGTACACTTTATAAATGTAATCTAGTGTGCAAATTTCAACTTTCTATCTTTTGTAGTTTCGGCTCCGCGTAGCAAAAATCTCCAACCAAATTTTTAACCTTTTTACGTTTTTCTTGTAAAATTACTATGAAATTGAAAAAACAAATATCAGCAATGAATTCTACGTCTTTGGTTTATACGAAAATGATACCAAACTTGCCCTAGTACCCACCAGGATCAGAGTAGATTTTTTTTAAAGATGACGGGTGGCGGCCGTCTTTATACCCCACCCTCCCCCCCACTTCAGGCTAGAAATGCTTAGAATTACTCAAATATCAGATGTGATGAAGCTCATAGCTTAATAAAAAATTTTTGGGTCATGTATGGCAGCGTTACATAACTGACTCCAGTAATCGCCTAAAACTTACGTTTATTTATGGCGTGACGTTTCGAACGTCACGTTACGTACGTGGTCACAGCCAGACTGGCGAGGAATTGTATCAACATCTTCTAGCTGCGCGGGTTTTGCGAACTACCCGCACTTGATCTTCTTGATTCCGTAGGATTGACAGGTGAAGCCTATGCTGGGGCCATCAGTGAAATATTTCAACCAGCCAACCCCATTTAATATGGTTTTCATCCCATTTCGATACAACCTTGAATGTGTTAATGTTAACAGGCATCTCACGTGCACCAATGGATGCGAGCGAAATGCCTTAATAGATGATAATTCCTGCTTGCGTCACGCGTTAGCGGCTGACTCTGATTGGTGCTCACAGTCACGGTCGTATCAAAACAAGACCATATCCAATTGTTAAAACATAATCGGCCTCACGGGCCCCTGGGAGTGTTCGCCAAGTTTGTGTTTTGCCAATTCTAGACTCTGCTTATAGCTGCGAAGTTTATATTGAGAGGGGATATTCCCTCCGTTTTGGCTAGGTAACAATTCTTCTTCGTTTGCTATTCTAACATTTTGCGATATGAATATAAAGTGTTATGCAAGTTTAAGGTAAGTTGCAAATGAAGATAAAAGGAATTTGACGGAGATGGAGATATGAATTAGGAGTTATGGTTAATAAAATACGTAGTAGCACTGCAGTTTGTTTACTATTTTAAAATATGAAAATAAATATCTTGCGAAGACAAATATCCCTTTTATATTCACATGAGTATTAAGATAAATGACATTTTAAATATACGTATGTACAAAACTAAGTGCATATTACCTATGGCATGCAACGCAAGCGATGTAACGTAAATCATATGATTGCATGTATGTACCTACTTCAACCAGCGGGTGTATGGTTTATGTATACACATCTGCAAAAGTACATACCCGATTTGTGAATGGAACTTTTGCAGCTTGCTGTACCTACATGTACGGAGCAGCAGCCTCTCTGCAAACGCATCCAGCGCATATAGGGATTTAACTTGTAAAAATACGTAGTTGTATAAAAAGCCCAATTCACTCCAAAGAATATGCAAGTAAGATACACATTGGTAATTCAAAATTGTCACCACCACCGCAGTGACACTTACGTGACTTATTTCCGAAGCCCCGATGTTCAATTTTATTCTTTTTATATTAGCAATGTCCACGCAAGAGGGACATTTATGGCCACTTTTATGTGGACAATTTCATGTCGCTACCGGCGTCCGTCGTTTGCCAATATGTCACTGGATAAACTTTACAAGTTATTTTACAACATAATGTGTTTGTTCGGTAGCAGGTTGGTTGATACTAAAATATTTAATATCATCCATACATCGTTTCTACTGCATTGAAAGCTCCTTCGAGCAACACGGAAGGGAGGCGGCATTCGCACTATTTCCCCTCTGCCGAGGTACAAGATTAGCGCGTCAATCTAATCTAGCGCGGGTAATAAAACTAGTTGCATTTGGATTTTTCACTAGACCGAGTCCAGACGCGCGCGTGAACACTGCTGCACAAAAATGTCTATTTGCTCGGTTTTTTGTTATAAAAAGAGGTCGGGGACATCAAATTTACAAAAAGAAAGTGTTACATTTCACATGTAATATTTTTTGTTACATATCATACGTTAAATTACATTTAAATACAATTATTATATTTTAGTCTCAAGTAATTGTTGGATTTATCGATTTTGCTCGCTCAGTACAAATTGCGGATCGGTCGAGCGACAAATCCGACTTCTCATCTCTCAGAATACAATGAGATACTTCAACGAAAATGTGTTAGTGTGCGTGTTGTGACACTAGTCACTCGCCCGTACACAAAAAGAGATCGAGGTTTGCAAGATTTGTCTTTGACGTGTGTCATTTTCTATGTATTTGTGTCGTCATTACAGATTGGATTTTGTATGTAAGTGTGTGAGAAATGCGACTGTGTGCACCTTTCCCCCCGCGAAAAATGGCAGAAAGATTTGTACGGCGAGATATCGCTTGGGCCCCTCCCTTCCGACGTGTCGGAAGCCGGTGTTGCTCGAAGGAAAGCTCGCTTCATTTATTTATTTGGATTCCAGTGCAATGTTTCGCTCAATGAAAGAGGCACATTAAACTAAGCTGTATTTTGCACGGAATTAATATGTTTTACATAAATAATATTCATTTATATTATAAATGAATATTATAGTAATATGATGAAGCTGTAATTTTATGTTATAAATTTTATAACATAAAATTACAGCTTCATCATATTACTAGAGGGTACGTTATTGTTTCTAATATTAGGTGAAGTAAAAAGGTCTTCGTTTTACGTTCCAAGTAAATAATGCCTCATGTTGCTAAAAGTTCTTCTTAATGGCACTCAAATTTCCAAGGACTTGAAAGTTGGCAACTTTGTAAATATTAATGGTTTCACCGGGCTCGAGATTATTCTGGATCAAGTTACCCAGGTAGGGACAAGTTTATAGACTATTAAAAGCTAAACTTTAAAGTAAAGGTAAGAACGTAAGAAGCTGAAAGTGGTAGTGAATAGAAACAAAGTCGAGGTCATATAGAATTAAAACTTGAAGATATATATTATACTTACCTCTTTTATGCTCGTTTTCCAACGGTGTGTGATAAAAAGGAGTGACCGATCGACCGTTTTTTACCGAAATCGGTTTCGGTTTTGTTCTAATTTCGGCCGAAACCGTATCTCCTGCCGAAACGTAATTTTTAGGGCCCCCTCACACTGGCGTCGTTGAGCATCGGCGTCTAATAGCCAGCGCTATGGATAATGCCGTTGCTGAGCAGTTGCTCCGACGTTGCGTCGAGCAGCACTCATAGAGTTGACTAGACGCCTACGCTCAAGACATGCTAATGTGGGGTCTTATGTCGAAGTCGAAACTTAGGTCGGACGCGGACACTAATGAAAATTAACAGATTGTCCCAAAACGCGTGACAATAAAAGTCCGCAACTCGTTTCCACAGCGTTAGTTATTCAGAAGTCGTTTGTCAACGTCGACCTCGCGAACCGAAAGGTGATGGGGCCTTCCTGTTGTTTCGCCGATCGTGAAAGTTCGGCCTAATAAACTAATAGGTGTTTGTTGCCCTATATTAAACTTGCGATCAATCCTTGCTTCGTTTGACTGCGGTTTAGCTGAAACGAAACGCCGGGTTACAAACCTTGGTGTTTTACGATGTAGTATTGTGCTTGTCTACGTAATTGTTGTAACAAAACAACTCAACTCAAAACCCCTCTCAAAACTTGATTAAAATTCAATCTTCACTTCGGTCACTTTTTTCGAAACAAATTAAGAAGCAATCACTCTGGCTCTTAGGGCTCAATTAGACGGCGCGCGAACTCGTATGCGATTTTAGTTCTATTGAAGTTACATCCATTTCAGCCGACCGATCAAATACCGCAATGTAATGAAACTCGCCTGCGAGTTCTCGCGCCGTCTTTAAATGAGCCCTTAAATCGCATTATTCATAATCTAACAAACCGTTGATAATCGTTTGTCCCTATCCCTCATTTTGACATTTCTGCTTGTTAGAAAGACAAAATCTAACCAATGTTTGTAATAGGGATGTAACGATACATGATTTTGCCGATACGATACCGATACCGATATTTGAAGTAAATAATCGGCGATACCGATACAGATACCGATACCAATGGCACAGTAGTTAGCTAATAGATATAACAAATAAGGAATTATATACTTATTATGCATAAAACATACATATGTATTAATAGACACTCGATTTTGTGACGTGTGAAAAACTGTAAAACTAATAAAGAAAAATGCCAAATCAAAATCAAAGAGAACATTTATTTAGGTAACCACCAAGCAATCAATGCAAAAATAAATCCAATTCAGTAATTATAGTTCACCTTAGGTAGTTTTTACCCGACTACGGCAACGCAAAAGGAGGGTTATTTGTTATGGAAACAAAGTGTATTCAAATTATTAGCAGCGTCATACGTTTCACGCGCTTTTCAAACTGTAATATCGGCTGAATTTAAATCGGCGATGCCGATATATCGGTCTGCCGATTATATCGGCCGATATATCGTATCGGTATCGGTATCGTTACATCCCTAGTTTGTAAGCATTTTTCTTTTAGGCATAAGTCTTAAAGCGTAAAGGAAATCATCAATCATCAGCCAAATTCTAGCTAGCTCCCGAAACACGTTTCCGCCATTCCGGCGCCGAGTGTACCTCGTACAGTCGAATTAGCGAGGAAATAAAGCCATTCCGGCTTTCGTCACACCACTTACGCATGGCTAATGAGCTAGTAACATGGCGTTTTTGTTCGGCTCAGAAAACTATACGACATAATTTCTATAGACACAATAAAGGTGTGTATTTTTATAAGAAGATTATTAGTTTGAACTTTTAAGACTGCTGCGTTTTACACGATTTCGAAAGGAAAAGACGAAAGGAAAGGAAAGGAAAAGAGGTCTCCCTATTTTTATGGATAAGTGTGTATCATATTCATATGTTCTACCGTAATATCACATTTAAGGTGGAAGTTCGCGCCGCGACAGACACAAGCGACCGAGACAGGAGACCGCGACCATCACTTGACCATAGGCAACATATAAGCGACAGTTCGCGGCGAGACACAGACCTCTCACGTCTCTGTCGTCTCTGTCTCGTCGCGATCTGTCGCTTATAGGTATGTTGCCAATGGTCAAGTGATGGTCGCGGTCTCCTGTCTCGGTCGCTTGTCTCTGTCGCGACGCGAACTTCCACCTGTACTGTAGCAGGTTTTGATAAGGGTCCGTTTTTAAAAACACTAAGAACAATTTCGGGTCGAGAGGTTTTTTTATCAAGAATCGGGACTTTAGTCGTCATTATCAGTGTCATCAGCTTTTGTCAATAGTTTAGTACAAAGTTTAAACCCAACTTAGCTTGGCCACCTTAAGGGAGCGCTAAATTTAATATTTTACGTTTCTTATAAAAGTTTATTGTCTATTTTGTAACCGTACAAAAAAATCTAAATTATCACAACTCAACGGCAACACCGTGTATAATGTATAACACAACATCGCACTTCTCTGCGAAGTACTAAGCCGCCCTTGTAGCACTCGTATTTGTTAAAAACCGGCCAAGTGCGAGTCTGACACGCGCACGAAGGGTTCCGTACCACTACGCAAAAAAAGTCACGCTTGTTGCTGTGTTGCTTAAATATATTTTTTAATACAGTTGCTCAAAAAGTGCTACTTTACGTAGCTGTTTAGCGTGCGGAAAGTTGGTTATCTCGAACTAGTGCTTTTTACTTTTCCAATTTTTTTAAATTTATACTTGTTCCAATTCACGACTACTTATTGATAAGTGTTAATATTAGTCGTAATCAGCATAAAAACCTACCGTTAATGTAAGAATACGAAAAATATTACATATTTCATATTTAATTACTTACCTCTTCATCATTATAACACGTTTATTTTTTAATATTCAATATTGAAAATTCCGTTCTTAATAAGTTGACTGAATGGAACGGAATAGCTGCCAAACGCCCATAGATATAATATACTTAAAGACGACGTCTAACCGAGCTGTCACTGTTACTAGACATGTGTAAGTAATGCTCGTAATATCACAAATGAGATATCTCTCGAACACGTAATATGCCATTACTCGTCACTCCGAGAAATCAACCATTACTTCAAACATTACGCATCACGCGAGCCGAGCGCGCGACCACGCGAACGCCAACGACCGGCCGAAGCGCGCGAAATGGATTCAATTCCACTTAGGTTGACGCGCCGATATGAATGGTCAGTTAAGGTCTACTCACAGAGCGCGTAATGTGTAATGCCACTTGTGATAGTGTCATGTTTGTTCGCCATGCCATGATTGCTTTGTTATCTCACTCGCACTCGATCTCAGCGCTCGGTCGCTCTCGCTCTGCGATGCTTTCGGCTATCTTCGGAATAATTCGGATCGGTCCGCTCGGCCGATCGCCGCTGTGCGTTTAAGTAGTCGCAAATTTCACTAATATTCTTACGAATAAGATTTTCTGCATCTGCAATAGATTTAAAACTCTAATGCGTCCGCGTAGAGTTTAAAATGTTTTCTTATAAGAAGAGAAGGACGCGGCTAAATCGAGTAATTTGTTTGAGATTTTGAAGTTGACGAAAACAAAACCGTTTTTTATTATTGTTGTGAAATATTTGGTTGACTTTCGCGGTTCGCGGCGCTAAATACGACTTATTACTTGTTTATCCCGTAATTTAATTGTGGATTAGTGCATATGAGTGTAGAAATTTGATTTGTGTATATACTGTATATAGGCTGTTTATTTATTTATTTATTTATTTATTATATCCGAGACGCCATAGAATCACTATAGTTCGTTTTTTTTAGCATTAGAAAGAACTTGCAAGAAGGTAAGCGATTTTGACATGTCTTTTAATTGAAAAACGCTTTTTAAAATTCAAAAACTATTACTGATGAAAGCAGAAGAATATAAATGATCGTATTAGATTCATAATTGTTACATATTTGCCGTAACTTATTTTTAAAATGTGTTTTTCAATTAAAAGACACATCAAGATTGTTTACCTAATTTCTAATGCTAAAAAAAACGAACTATAGAGTGCCGTGGATGCGCTGCGTAATTGAGGAGATAACTGTAATGTGGCCATCTCGCGCGCGCCCGCGCGCTGTTTCACGTTCGGGTCATGTTTCGAGTGATGAGTGATGTGATATCTCAGTGTACCATTACGTGTTCGGAAAAGTGATGTGATATAGCATCACTTTTCGAAGCACTGTTTCGCGCATGTCTAACTGTTACCACTTTTGTTTAGTGTACGATTAACAATGTTTTTCTTATTTTTTCGCAACTGTATTAAAAAACGTCGTTCGATACACGTGCGGAAATGTCATTCTTCACTCGTCCCGAGTCTATATCTCGGTACTCGTGAAGTAATGACATACCTTCCGCACTAGCATCGAAATGTACTATTGTTTTTAGTATTTGATATTTGTTGTTATAGCGGCAACAGAAATACATCATCAGTGAAAATTTCAACTGCCTATCACGGTCCATAAAATACAGCCTAGTGACAGACAGACGGACGGACAGCGGGGTCTTAGTAATAGGGTCCCGGTTTTCCCCTTTGGGTACGGAACCCCAAAAATGTACGGCGTACGCACCCAGACGCCAATTAATCTGAGTGGGGCGCGCCAGGTGGCAAGTGTCTTCACATTGGATGCGGATTAGGGAATGCAAATCGGTTATTTTCGGTTATTTTTTGTATGGAAATAATCGGTTATTAACCGAAACCGCGGTTATTTCCATACAAAAAATAACCGATTTGCATTCCCTAATGCGGATCCGCACGAGGCTCCGATGTACGAGCGGGACAATGATATATAAGAATATTACGCTGTCTCGCTTGCACACCGGAGCGGCGTGTGGATACGCATCAGCGTGATATGAGTTAGCTTTGAGCGAAAACTAGCAAGTAATAAAGACTTATAATTGACTGTAGTTTTAAGGGGCCCACTGATTAACAGTCCGCCGGACGGTATCGGCCTGTCAGTTAGAACAAAATTTTGACAGTTCCGAACAACTGACAGGCCGATACCGTCCGGCGGACTGTTAATCAGTGGGCCCCTTTACTTGAGGCAAAGGCCATTAGATATATATTTAAAGAAGATCGACAATCTTCAAACACCACCAATGTGTTACACACTTTCGTTGTAGGTAGAGTAATTTATCCTGTTTTAATTCTAGCTTTGTATAGCCAGCCCGATTTCTAAGATCAAGTTTGCCATAAATTTATTATGGTGCACTTGATCTTAGAAAAGCGGACAGACTATACGTATGAAACCTTATGACAATTTATACTTCGGACGTAAAATTAGCAGCAAAGCGTCGGCATATCCACGAAAATGTCTTGAACTCATCCCTTGCTGACACGTGGAAATTTTTGAGATCGCTTGGCATTGGTAAAGGTAAACCTGATATAGATTCTTCTTCTTTTACATTAAACCAGTTAAATTCGCATTTTTCTAAAACATCAACTCTCAATCCATTAACCAAATTCAAAACTTTATCTCTCATTGCCTCTTTTACTTCTCCAGATATCGTTCCTTTTACTTTTTCTCCTGTTTGATTGAAGAAATCCGCAAAATTATAGTATCAATTAAATCTAAGGCCGTTGGCCATGACAAAGTCAGTCGTCTTATGATTATTCACATTCTGGACAGCGTCTTGCCAGTTATTACTCACATAGTCAATACTTCTCTACTCACTGGCGTTTTCCCATCATGCTGGCGTAAGGCGTTTGTCATCCCACTCCCCAAAATTAATAATCCAAGCTCACTTAGCCACTTTCGTCCCATATCTATTCTCCCGTTTCTGTCCAAAATACTAGAGGCCGCGGCCCACAAACAGATCTCACACTTTGTTCATAGCAACAGTCTCCTTTCACCGCTGCAGTCTGGTTTCCGGTCTGGACACAGCACCACCACCGCTCTACTTAAAGTTACAGAGGACATAAGACTCGGTATGGAATCTTCCAAAGTTACGGTGTTAGTGCTGATAGATTTCTCCAACGCCTTTAATGCGGTAGACCATGACCTACTTTTGGCTACTCTTACTCATTTGCGGGTTTCTTCAGATGCCACAAAGTGGTTCTTTTCATATCTTTCCGATAGAGCCCAGGCAGTCCGTGCCAGCCGCTCCTTATCTGATTGGTCTGAACTGAGTACTGGAGTACCTCAAGGCGGTATTCTCTCTCCTTTCCTCTTTTCAATTTTTATTAATCTTATTACCGCCAAGATTCGATGCTCTTACCATTTGTACGCAGACGATCTTCAGCTGTACTCGCAAGTTGACGTGGAAGATATAAACACGGCTATCTCATCAATAAATGCTGACTTGGATTACATCGCCGAGTGGTCTGCTAGCTTTGGCATTTGTGTAAATCCAGCTAAATGCCAAGCCATAATTTTAGGTAGCCAGTGGCAAATGTCTAGGTTGAGTACAGTACCTGTTGCTCCGATCCTTTTTGAGGATGCTGTAATTCCGGTGAGCAGTCGGGTTAAGAATCTCGGATTAGTTTTAGATTCCAACCTTTCCTGGTCTAGTCAACTCTCGGAGACAAGTCGGAAGGTCACAGGTACACTTAGAACTCTATATAAATTTAAAAACTTTCTGCCTGTAAGCACGAAAAAAATGTTAGTGCAGTCCTTAGTGTTACCAATAATTGATTACGGGGATGTGTGTACTACTAATGCCACTCAGGAATCACTCAATAAACTAGAACGTCTACTCAATAACTGTATTAGATTTATATTTGGACTTCGTAAATACGATCATGTCTCCTTTTACCGCCGGCAGCTCAACTGGCTCTCCATCCGTCGTCGTAGGTCCTTCCGGATCCTTTGTATCCTATTTTCGATCCTGTTTGAGCCTTCTGCTCCTGGATATCTCAAAAGTAAATTCGTCTTCGATACTCCTCGTCCAGGATGTGAGCTGCGTACCTCCCGCGTTCTCAAACTGACCATACCTTCTCACCGTACTGGTTTTATGGCTAATTCTTTCGCCGTCCAGGCTAGTCGTCTCTGGAATTCACTCCCTCTAAATATTAGACAAGCTCCAAGTAAGTTTTCTTTTAAGCGGTTGTTGCGTAAGCATTTGCTAAAACAAGAGTTCGAATAATATCCATCATTATTATATTTATAGTATGTATTGTATAAATATGTAGTAGTTCATATATATTTTATTTATTTATGTAGTTTATATGTATAGTTTGCTTTTTTTTTATTCACTGAATAAGTATATTTCTCTCTCTGCACCAATTGTAGATGTCTGTTTGGCCCTATGGTTGACTGGTAGAGAATGCCATTTGGCATTAAGTCCGCCATTTGTACATTTTTGTATATACTTTGTGCAATAAAGTTTAAATAAATAAATAAATAAATAAAATTAGACTTACCACTGTCATAGACACAACGATACAAACGTTTTAGTGAGATAAAGTTTACGAATTGGCATTTAACTAGAAACATTTATTAGAATTACGCACAAAACCCCATTAGCAGAAATAATAACTAACACATTTTTTTACAAAATCTGCGGTTAGCGAGGCGCCGCCGGCGCCGGCGACCACCCGCGCTTAATCATAACCTTTAATGGATAATTAGGCTTAATGGTACTTTAATAGTAAGAGAGATATACCTTTTTAGAACTAGAGAGAACAGTCTGTGTTCTACAAGCGGGTTGGTTAGGATCATGGTATAATAATATACTCCGCCTGGTACTCTCTTCCCGTCTTTTCTAGGTCACCTGACTGACACAAGCCTACGTCATCATGCGACAGCGCTGTATGATAATATGGGATAGCGCTATATATAGCGGCCATGTTATTGTGACGTAGGCTTGTGTCACTCTGGGAAGAGAAGACCATGTTTTATTAGGCTATGGTTAGGATAATGTCAGTAGGCAACAATACAGGATTATAATAAACTAGCGACCCGCCCCGGCTCCGCAAGGGTTAACAAATTATACGCCTAAACCTTCCTCAAGAATCACTCTATTGATAGGTGAAACCCGCATGATAATCCGTTCGGTAGTTTTTGAGTTTATTGCGAATATACAAACACACAAACAGACAGACATTATTTGATGATTAGTAAAATCACGCTATATTGCTCTTCTTGCCGTAGGCAACACGTTTTATTGAAGTAATATTCTATTAAAATGTGTCCTTAAAAGATACCTTATGGCTATGGCTTACGTTTACGTAGCTTTTTAAAGAATCGTCATAAAAACTATAGATAACACCAATAGCTTCCGGTCATCACATAATCGTATCGACATATTTTATGAATCCATTATGCCACCGTAAATAAACTTGCAGGTAAGTAGGTGATAGATCGCTATTCCAATGACTTACCAAGCACGTAGAAGGCTAAGGCGGACCAGTTTTAGAGAGCCCTGCGATTACCTATTCGTATTATAGGAATTTGATAAAGGACATTCCTGAAGCGCTGGTGGCCTAGCGGTAAGAGCGTGCGACTTGCAATCCGGAGGTCGCGGGTTCAAACCCCGGCTCGTACCAATGAGTTTTTCGGAACTTATGTACGAAAGATCATTTGATATATTGACTAGTCGCTTTTCGGTGAAGGAAAACATCGTGAGGAAACCGGACTAATCCCAATAAGGCCTAGTTTCCCCTCTGGGTTGGAAGGTCAGATGGCAGTCGCTTTCGTAAAAACTAGTGCCTACGTCAAATCATGGGATTAGTTGTCAAGCGGACCCCATCAGGCTCCTATGTGAGCCGTGGCAAAATGCCGGGATAACGCGAGGAAGAAGATAAAGGACATTCCTAACAACTGATAAGTTGATATCGTCTGGCGAACAGACGTCCCACACCAATTTTGGTGGCTAGCCATAAACCGCGCGTGGCGCTGTCGCCACCTAGCGGCCATATCTGTCCTGATCGTAACAGACGCGTTTTGTGTGTGCAGAGTGAGTCTTCTTTACCTAGTACTATTATTTATTCTGTGTCTGCATGCCTTGAGATACCGACACTCGCTCAACCAATAGAATAACACACCACTAGGCCAGTTTACATTCTGTCGTCGTTAACTTTTAGAGCAATAAACAGTGAAACGGTCACGAGTTTTCGTTTATCGGGCCACTAACGGATCGCTTTGGGTGTTTAATGTTTACGTCATAAACTCGTGTGTGACGAATGATCTTCAGTTTTTATTTCTACTCTATTCTACTAGACAAAAGGTTTTTGTACAAAGTTGATTCTAAAATGATAATTTCCTTTTTGGACAAGGGTACCAATGTGCCAACTTCAATTTAAAGTCCTGTATTAATATATTTATTTTGCTTAAAGTTAACAAAATGCTTTTCGAGGTTTTAGTTTATTTCGAAGAAAAATCGACATATAAAAGCCATTTTGGTTCGAACTAAGAAAAAAAAAGAAATTTGAGGTTTCTTGCCTACCTACACTTTCTTGCCTACCATACTTTGTGTGCATACATAATTTTTTTACATGCCTTATTTTGCCTGTCCTAAAAAGGAGTTATACTTTCATTATTTTCAGATTGTAAGTATATGTATTTTTGTCACGTACGAACGTTGTCACAGTTTGTACAGTGGTAACTTTTGCTTTCGGGTAGTCTACAAATATATGTATTTAAGTATATCAGCTATACTGCAAAACGTAATTCAAGACCAAAAAAAGTAAAATAGTAAATTCATTTTGATAAATAATCACGCTAAGATAATTTATTTATTAGTAATTTTACTCCTGCAATTTAAAAAAGTACTTTTATTTACTTATTTCCACATAAAATACAAGACGCGCTAGTAAAAAAGGGGCAACATTTCTTGGTCTTGAATTACGTTTTGCAGTTTACATATATTTGTAGACTACCGGAAAGCAAAAGTTGCCACTGTACAAACTGTGACAACGTTCGTACGTGACAAAAGTCACGGGCAAATTATCTCGCTCGAGCAACTCTGATGCAAATATTATTCGATTCGCAATCGGGCGGAAATCCGCCCCTACAGCCGGGAGGCGCTAGTGTATTTATCGGAAATTATAACGTGGTGTATAAATAGGTATACAAAGTAAACAGAATAAGGTCAATGTGGAGAATACCGGCGTACAACATTTTGATTGGGTCTTCCTAGAGGTAGACCTCAAGAGGACGAGAACTCGTATATAAATGTATGTACCTGTTTGGTATATGTTAGTGTTAAGTTTCATGGCGCATTGGATCGGTCTGTAAGGTCATGTAAACATTTTTCGAATAAAAATAAAAATAGAAAAAATAAATAATCTGTTTATTTTCAATCAAGAGGTTATTTATACAATCAATCTCAGTTACAATCTCTATATTTGGAGATTATTCACATGCAGTCAGAAAGGAAAAGCTCCGCTCCTTCTGCTTTGCCTCTCTACTTTAAGAGTATGTGTACAAACACAAAAGCTAGAAGTATCAAAAGAGCTTGGTAGACGGTTTTACCTGATAGACGGCCTTGATCTTGACCGCATTGACCTTAGAAGAAATTTAATAAATTCAAATTTTGTTCCGTTCGGTTCGTTGGTGCAAGGATTGTCAAAACTCAAACACACCAGTAGAGGATTGTCAGAAGAGGCTTGTCAATAGTTGCGGCTAAGCACAGATCTCTAAAGAAGGTAAAAACAATCACAGCCATTTTTTACTTGCGATCTGGTTTCTCTCAGTCCAAAACGGACTGGGAAGAATTTCATAACGATCCCAGACCAGTTTTAGCTCTTGGAATGGCCGTAATCGGGTGAGCTTGAGAAACGCTCGCCGTAAATGATGAGGCTAAGTATGAGCAGCTAATTCAAGAATGCGGTTATAATAAATCATCTTAGTTGAGTTGCTGTAGACCGGCAGACATAAGTCCATAGTGCAAAAATATATGCGTATATATATAAATATTAAATACAGTGAAACCTGGATAAGTGGAATCTCAAGGGACGAGCAAATTTGTCTCACTTAAAGAGGTTTTCCACTTACACAGGCTCCCAGTTAGCCAGGTAAAAATAAATTTCTGATTTGATTTGAAATTTTCCATTAATAGAGGTGAGAATAGAGTATATTTCAGTTATAGAGGTGGTTAATAAGGTATGTATTTAGTAATTATCTTTAAAAATAAATAAGGTAAAATAATCCTTGTCCCTAAATATTTTTTAACTCTGTTTAAATATTTCTTTGAATTTATTTTGAATGATTCTCCAAAGGATAATTATTTCAAAATTAAATTAAATTTGATACGGCAATGAAGTCCGGTCCGGACTTCATTGCGTATTAGAAATTTAATAAATGAAAATTAATTTTTTTAGGCAAATGCGGAATTTGTGGATAGACTAAGAGTTAGTAAGAATACGGAAATTGTTCAATGAAGTCCAAGTTAGAGAGGTCATAGATTGACGTTATCTCAGATGCAGAAGTCAATTCCCTATAAAATTCTAAAAAACAATTAGGATAATGTAATCTTATAAATATAGTCTCAGTAAAAGAGGTAAAATACACTCTCTGTCTCAATTATAGAGGTAAATGTGACTATAAAATCACAACAACGAATCCCAGTTATAGAGGTTCGTTTTTTCTCAGTAACAGAGGTAATTCAGTGCTAAAGTGTCGGGACCGCACCATGAGTCCCAGCTATAGAGGTTTCTCACTTATCCAGGTCCCACTTAACCAGGTTTCACTCATGTGTTAAGTGAATATTCTCCAACGTTGCTATTCTTGAGATCTTCCCTATGCGTAATAGATCCTTTTACAAAAATCCACCGTAACATAAATTAGCTTCAGCCAGTGTGGTTCTCGTGTCTCTTGGGGATCCCTTTATTTTCGGGTAGATAAATAGCCCCTGTCACACTCCAACCTACCTATAAACTAGTAACCTACTTAAGTAGCTGTATTAAGTTGTAATATATCGAACCGTTGCTCAAAGCTTGAAAGAAAGACGAAATAATTTAATAAGCTGATTGTCATTTAAACGTATGTAAGAATAAAATACTGTTTTTATTAATTATTGCACTTAGAGCTGTTAAGTCTGGTCCACTTCACTGTCTTCGTGTTCTTCGACTTCGGTTGTGGACTTCCAAGTACATAATAGTGTTTAATTTTATACTGGTATATTTAAACCAAATCACAAGCTCCGAACCTTAAAAATGCCTTACAACTCTAAGCGCAGCATGCCTATTGATAATACATATTGACATGAGCATAGACTAGGCAAGGACGTTTACATCGCGCGGAGCGTTGATCTCATGCAATCTCGTTACATTACTGGCCGCGTAGCCAAGATGCCAATCGCTTACGCTCCGTAGCGATCGAAACGCAACTGTCACTATCACACTAATATGGAAGAGTGATAGAGAGACATAATGCTTTTCGTCGTCGAAGCGATAGCGATTGTAACCTTGGCTAGGCCGGCTGTTTCTCGGAAACGGAGTCAACGTATCCTGGCGACACTTTTTGTTGCGGGCGACTACGTAGACTGCAATGGACACGTGTAGACAATTCGAAATCGTTCTATTTGGGTGCGCTTTTATTGTTAACGGTTTGATTCGTAGTTTAGTTAGACGAAAAAATGTCGTTACTTGGCGGGAGTAGGTAACGGTGAAACGTGTAAACTGTGTTTACATTGATATTTGATTTTTTGCACGCCGTTGGTTTTCGAATCAAGTTCAGAAGGTAATATGTATTAAGACTTCAACTTTAGGGTTTATTATTTCACTAATATTAAGACATTTTATTAATAAAATAGAAAATTTTGCAATCAATAGTGATACCAAATGATTGTCTGTCCTCGGTTTTTTAATGAAGAAATCCTCACGGCAGACTTCATAAATAGCCTAGGTATTTATCAAGGGCCTGTGTAATAGCCGGGATAAGGGTCGCGTGTCCGGACCAGTCTGTCCGGTTGACGCGCTTCCCGTCCGACCGGGACCGGGTTTAATTTGCGAAAGAGATTGTTTGTGTGAAGATATATATAGGAGTAACGACGGACAGACACACATACGTATATACAGGTAGATATAACCACATCGATTAAAAATGACAGCAGCTACAAATTACCATCTTTATTTGCGTCTATGCATCATTTAATATAATCCATGGTTTGAAAACCGCAAAGAAACGCTACAAGCAATAGACGCTTTTATAAAAATGATTTATGAAAAGAAAATTTGGCAATTATGTTTGTAACAGTATAACAGAGGGCGGTGTTCAAGTAAACGGCCAGCGGAAGAGATTAGCGAGCTTCGTGATTTTATTAATCGTCTCCGCGACAAACGCGCGATAAAACGGGTCGATTAATTTAAACCGTTGGCTTTACGAGCTAAGGATTTGTTTTAGCCTCTAGCCGCACAGAGACCTATAAAAAGGCCTCCTGTTCCATTCTAATTTGAACTTTGTGTTGACAAAATAAAATTTAATTTTGCTTGGCAAGGTTTGATGTACGGGCGGCTAGAGGTTAGTGCGGTCAGCGATGACGTTTATCAGTGTAACGCTACGTCTTACGTAGGCGAAAAACGCGCGAACGCGGCGCGGCGCGGCGCGGCGAAATCAATCCTTTGATGCCCATAGAAGTGTCCTACGTAAGCGATCTCGTTGCGAACGCGGTGCGGCGCGATTTGCACGCGAATGTCAGGCGGCGCGGCGCGGCGGCGGCCGCTTTCGCCGCGCCGCGCCGCGCCGCGTTCGCGCGTTGTTCGCCTACGTAAGACGTAGCGTTAGTTACGGATGGGGCTGGATTTCTTTGGTGTATAGAGTTTTGAATGGATTATATTCATCAGGTACTACTGACTTGGTGAAACGCTGTCAATTCATCATTCTCCTGCCCTTGTCCCATTCACTTGGGGTCGGCGCAGCATGTCTTTCTCTTCCACACCTCTCTGTCGCCCGTCATTTCATCATTCACTTGCATTCGTTTCATATCATCTCTCACACAGTCCATCCACCTTTTCCTCGGTTTTCCTTTCCTCGTACTTCCCTCCACATTCATTCGTAATACCTTTCTCGTCACATGACTTTCATCCCTCCGCATCACATGCCCGTACCACGCTAGGCGATTTGCCCTTACTTTTTCTGTTATGGGTGCAACTTTCAGGCTTCCTCTTATATACTCATTCCTTATCCTATCCATTCTCGTCACGCCACACATCCATCTCAACATTCTCATCTCCGCTACATGCAATCTCTTTTCATCCGTCACCTTTAGGGCCCAACACTCTGATCCATACATGACGACAGGTCTTATGACTGATTTATAAATTTTACCCTTCAACCGAAGAGGCATTCGGGCGTCGCAAATGGTTCCCGTAACCTGTCGCCATTTCATCCATCCTGTGCTAATCCGGTTTTTCACGTCACGGTCAATATCGCCATCGCACTGTACGAGCGAACCGAGGTACTTAAAGTCGGAGCAGACCGGCAGTGTAACGCCGTCGAGTTCTATGGCAGCAAAACTGGAGAGACCGCCAAAATCGCAGAACATGTGTTCCGTTTTAGATCTGCTGATCTTTAGGCCAACATTCTCCAATTTTTGCCGCCATTTCTCAAGTCTGCTCTGCACCTCGAGTTCGTTTTCACCAACAAGCACAATGTCATCGGCAAACAGCATACACCAGGGTGCCTCCTCCTGTATGTCTGACGACAGAGCGTCCATAACAAGCAGGAAGAGGTAAGGGCTTAAAGCCGATCCCTGGTGCAAGCCTACCGTGACACTGAACTTGTCGGTGGTGCCAGCAGCTGACCGGACGCGTGTACAGCATCGGTTCTACATTGACCGGATTAGCTCTACATACTTCCCAGGCACGCATTTCTCTTTCAGAGCCCACCACAAAACCTCTCGGGGTACTCGGTCGTATGCTTTTTCGAGGTCAACAAACACCATATGCAGGTTCTTTTTGGCATGTCTGTATTTTTCGCACAGATGGCGAAGTGCAAAAATGGCGTCTGTTGTACCTCTCCCCGGCATAAACCCGAACTGGTTTTGTGTTATATCACTCTCATCTCTCAGGCGTCTCTCTATCACTTTTTCCCATACTTTCATGCTATGTGACATGAGCTTTATTCCTCTATAGTTGTTGCATTCTTGTACATCCCCTTTGTTTTTAAAAATGGGCACCAGTAAACTGTCGCACCATTCGTCGGGAATGGTTTCTTCATGCAACAACTTATTGAAGAACAAAGTCAGCCACTTACATCCATCCTCACGCAGTAACTTCCATACCTCTCCATAATTAATTATTAATGAAATTTTACATCGTAATTACAACATCTTGTGATCTGATTCGTCGTGAATGACTACGAATACGCTTAGGTACTCATCATGCTAAAGAGTCTTAAAGATTTATAATAATCATGTTTCCATTCTCGAAGCATTAAATGATCACTAGGTTCTGTTCTGCCGGTAGTCGAAAGCTAACAGGGTTGTAACTTTCACCGCGTATAAGCATTCGCTTCAGCTGGATAAGCCTGATCACCGATCAATAGTTGTTATTGATCTTGACGTTATGGAACACTCGCACGCTCATGCTCAATAAGAAATAAAGCCGACACGCCTTCCGCTGAGTCAATATTGACCGCGCTACGGTCACAGCAATTTCGGGATGTCTACACATATGCCTGCCGTATACGCGTCTAGCTTTCCGCTGAACATACGTTCAGAGGGCCTGCCGCGAACGTGGTGCCTCCCTGTCACACATACGTACGAGTTTACAAGTGCGATACAGAGGCAACACGTCGAACGTGGTTCGCGGTAGACCCTCTGTTCTGATTCTTGTGAGAATGGCACCAGTGTTGTCACGACAGCATAAGAATTAGTATAGAAGTTGCCCCAAATCTTAAAAAACCGGGCAAGTGCGAGTCGGACACGCGCACGAATGGTTCCGTACCATAATGCAAAAAATGCAAAAAAAAAACGGTCACCCATCTAAGTACTGACCCCGCCCGACGTTGCTTAACTTCGGTCAAAAATCACGTTTGTTGTATGGGAGCCCCACTTAAATCTTTATTTTATTCTGTTTTTAGTATTTGTTGTTATAGCGGCAACAGAAATACATCATCTGTGAAAAAATCACAGTTCGTGAGATACAGCCTGGTGACAGACGGACGGACGGACAGCAGAGTCTTAGTAATAGGGTCCCGTTTTACCCTTTGGGTACGGAACCCTAAAAACAAGTTACAAATACAAACAACACACATCTCGTCGGGTGACAAGCAAAACTCACTAGGTAAGTACTATCAAAAGATTAAAGTAACTGCACCTTATTACACTTTTAACACGGTTTATTGTTCAATAATTTCAGTGATGTTAGTGACTTTTGCGTGTCACCCGACGATCTATCAATGTGACAGAGGTTATTTGGGGAACTAAGGAAAGTCTGGCGCTCCAAACACGTTGCCGCTGGTCAATCTTAAAAGTTACCTCTGCTTGCATATCGTACAACGTCACAATTAGAGAGACGATTAATGGATGAATTCCGATCTCCCTGCAGCAGTGTGTAGCCGGCTTAAGAACCCACGGCCAGTGCGGGTGCGGTGCCGATTAAGCCTTATATAGTTCCTTATCTTAATTGTGCTCCCGTGCAATAAATCTCTGGTTTCATCTGGCTTTCTTCACAGCTTCATACCGAGGAACTACAGTATAAGCATAAACAGCATCGTAAGTGGCATTACCAATAATTAATAACTCGACGGCTGACATCGGCCACGGCGACTGCTGTCAACTTCGTTGCTGTCGCTGGTGTGCTCGCAAGTACCTAGCTAGCTGATGTAGCTGATCTTGTTGGTAAAAGTTTGCGAACATTGCGGGCAGGTGAGCACACCGTTTTTAACATAAGTTATAGGGTATTGCCCCAGGTGGTCTGGCTTTTATTCTATCACGCTTGGCATGTGATGTATAGTATGTGATGAAGCCACCTGGCAATATTCATTGACGCCGTTGATAGTTTGTCCCTAATATCCATCATTTTGACATACATAAATGGTTGTTAGAAAGAAATAAAACATAACAACGTTTTGCTGAGTTTTATGATTTGAATAGAGGTATATAGGTTTTTACTGACGATTTCCCGGTTACGTTCTACAAATGTTTGAGGCCCGCTACAGAAAACTTAATAGGTACCAAGAATTGGTGTAGGCAGGCACTGGTTCACAAGGGAACAAGCAACAGTCAAAGGCACCTCGCCTTTCAATTATCGCACATCGTTAATTGAGATATTGGGACGGATGTGGCTGTGAACGGGTGGCGTAGAGGTTATGGCGTTAGCCACAAAAACTGAAGACGCAGGTTTTGAATCCTGTCTCGGGCACTGCAGGGCTTGGTCACTCTTTATTGAGTAGGTATATGACATCTGATCTGTCACAGTTGTTATTGGGATTACTTCGGTTTTGTCACGATGTCTTCCTTCACCAGATTCAGAATACTGGCGATACTTAAACTGCGTTGAAACTATCCAAGTGTCACTAGACACGTCGTTAAGGCGCGGTAGGGCAATAAATTCGTCTCCATTTGGCAGCGACCGAAACAGGCCGCTCTTTTAAGGCAAATTGACATTAACTCGACATCCGCTGAAATAAACTTTAAACAAAGAGGTCCGTTTAAATTTAATTGAGCTTTAGAATGCAAATCGTTGCAATATAAAAACCTGATTTGAGAGAAATCCAAGTCAAAATTTGGTCAAAATGTCAAGACTGCAATCGAGGACAGAGATGCATATTTCTTAATTTTTTTTTGTAGTAAATATGTAAACTTTACAACGATTTTTTTTACCAGCTTGTTATAATGGTGGTCATTCGCTTTTGCCGATCGAGCTGCAACTTACCTGTAAACAAAAGAAAACACATTAGGATAGCCGGTATACCATTCGTACATATCTACAACAGACAGTCAATACCTAATAAAGACGCTTTATTCTGAAGAGACGTGATTTAAGAATTTTAAGGGATCTATGCGTAAGAGGTATATAAAAGAATTCTCCAGAACGTACAGGAACTTAAACTGAGAAACCGAGATCTACCTTAAAAATGGCATGCCGCATGATCTTATTCTTGGTTAGCAGATTTGATCCTTATATTAATTTTACCTATAAAATCCCGCTAGAGGTCAACAAAAACACCAACAGTACCAGTCCCAACACACGCGAAAGCTTACACTACATAAAAAAAATAACGGACATTCTTAAGCATTCCTAATTCAAAAATCAACATTGCCAATACACATATGGCGCCGCAGGAGCGTGCGGGAGCAACTCTCCAAAGTTGAATGGCTAATTGTCTGCATTCATCTCGTACTAACAGCAACACATTTATTTGACTTAAGATAAACCTTATACCTAATGCAATAAGGGTTACCAGTAGTTGTGTTGACGGTGGTACATGTGACCGCACAGTGCACACCTTATGGGGCACGTTTCGACAGCTTCTTCGACGTAAACAAGTGAACGCGCAATACATTTACGACTTTAAATCGTAAGTCGTTAAGGTCTGTTTTGGTTTTCAAGCGATTCGAATCGGATATAACCAACGCATTCCGATCGGTTTTTTACTACGGCCTTATGTTCTGGAGTACTGAGTAGCTTTCGCAAGGACTTATCTAGCATGAGGTTAAGTACTTGAAATACGACTTAATCCAATCCATGTAAAGTTGAATGTCGAAGAGACAAACATTTGTATACTTATCCCGATTTCCCGATGCGTGAAAGTGTGTTTTGAGTAAAGGTGCATCGGGGTAGTTATAAAAATTTGCAAATACATATCTATGACCCTAGAAGTAGTCACACATAATATACAAAAATACACATACTAATGCTTTATTTCATTACTTTTTTACAGTTTTCTAGTTTTCCAGTGGCGAACGCTTTTCTAAGCGACAATATCATTTCAGAACGAGGTTTAGTTGGGCAACTGCGACCAATTGAGTTCGTCACACGTACTTTAAAGTTTATGGCGTTGGTAATACAAATAAGCATGGAATTTGACCGACATTCGGTTTAAACTTTAAAGTGTGCTGATAGCTTTATACGGTCAGTTTGTACTCGTATAATTAGTTTTAAATGCCAGACCAATAAATATTTAAATACACAAGTTCTGATTGCCGTACTGACTCATAGCAAAAAGTTTACCTACATGTAAATTGCGCAAATACGCGGTTCTGGTTTATAGTTACCACATTTTAAACTGGAATGCAAAAAAGAAAGGCACACAGATGATTGAAGCAAATCGATAGTTAAAATAGGCGGTACGTTACCTTATCTTATTGTTTTCGGGGGCACTTGCGGATACATTTCGACCCATAGGGATATTTTGTGCAATTACCCCTTAGGCCTACTGTCCACGGAAGCGTAGCTGCATAGACGCGTATTCGTCATTGTATGCTTACTTGCAGCCTACATACAAAACCGCAACGTCGCGTCAGCCGCTCCGTGGACAGAGTTGTGCGGTTTTGTATGTAGGCTGCAAGCAAGCGTACACCTAGCGTACAATGACGAATACGCGTCTATGCAGCTACGCTTCCGTGGACAGTAGGCCTTAGAAAAGATCCGTCTACACAAGAGCTTTTCCCACCATATCCATGTGTCGGATGATGAAGCTCATGGGTAGCGTTTTCCTTTCCTTTGGTTCCAGATATCCTGCTCCAAAGTCCTTCATTCTTTGTCTGGCGAGGGCGTGACATTCACACATTAGGTGTTGTACTGCCTCTTCCTCTTCGCCACACATACGACAGTCGGTGTTGTCAGTGTTCCATCTTGGCCAGGTACAGTATCTAATACTTTACGCACAACTGCTAACGCCAATATTAACTTATAGGTATGTTAAGTTATGTTAAGTGTTGTTTCCTTCTTTTATTTTTCCTCGAATAAACGCTCTATTCTATTCTGACATTAGTGTGTCCTTCGAATGGGGTCAACGTAACTAATGATCAGCTGTTCTAATGAAACAACATTATTACCGAACCGTACCTCTATTCTATTACATCGTCCTAAGGCGGCTTTTTAATTGGACAGGGAGGAACCTCGCTCTTAAATCTGAAAGGTCGTAAGTCAGTGTCGAAGTTGTATGTAGATACGACGTTTTAGAATGTAATGTGGCGTCGCTGACATTTCGCACGCGACGCGGGTGCCGGGCGGCGCATGGCACGGGAGGCCAAGGCTGTAGTACCGTTAGACGCGCGTGGACTTTTGAAAATCGTCTCTCTTATTTTAATACTGTTGGAAGGAAACAGGGAGATCATTTCGATATTGTTTCAAGATGCACTACTCACTAGGTATAACTAAAATTTGAACTGTGATTTACAGTAGAAGGTATAATTATAAAACAACGATTGGCCTGATAAGTTCAATTTTACATGAATTACTTAGCTATATATTATAGGTATTTATTTGGTATAAGATTTATATATGAGAATAAGAAACTTTCGGCACTAAATCTGTCGACATTGCGCCAGAGGAAGGAAAACACTGATCAAATGTCAGATTTCCGTAAAATATTTATTTTCGTGCTTGTGCTACAAATGTAAATATATTTGCAAGGATTTAAGGCCGAGCCACACCGGCTGCGTGTGCAGCACGTTGCGTGGCGTGCGCTGCGTGACGTGCGCAGCACCCCTGTCACACCGGGTGACGCGCACGTCACGCAGCGCACGCCACGCAACGTGCTGCACACGCCACGCAGGCGCACGCTGCAGCTCAGTCATGCGTGCAGTAAAATAAAATACTCCAGCGACAGTACCTACATCATGTTATTATAACTCCCGTTGCAAATGGAAGCTGCTCACCTAATGCCGCCATTGCAATTAGAAGAAAAAAATGTCTCATATTTGAATCGAGATAGTTGAGAGTACATAATATTGTTCACCGACGCAAAATAGTTCACAATACAACAACCTTGTTTTCCAATAGTATCGTTAATACCTAAAATCGATTCTTTCCCACAGGCCAAATTATTTTTATTTAAGACGTATTTGTGGTAATCTTTGTGCTATGTTGTAAATATACATTCATATTAACGAAAGATTTTAATTAGTTTTTCTTTTATCACTGAATCCGTATTAAAAACCAGCACGCGCACCGGCCGAGTTGTAAATAAATACAAGTGGCTGCGAGTGTACACGCACAGCACCTATGCAGCACCGAGCTGTGCGCGTCCGAACCTGCTCGGTTCGCCCTCTCATAGGGAACGCAGTTAAACACAACGTCATCACTGCACGCAACGAAGCGACGTTGCCGCTCCGCTGCGTGGACGCGTGCACGCAGCCGGTTTGTCTCGTCGGAGCTGCGTTGCGTGCAAGTCACGCGTACGCGCACGTCACGCAAGCGGTGTGTCCTCTCTTATGAGTTTTCATATTCTACAACGCAGCGGGACGCGTACGTGCACGCGCACGTCACGCACACGCATCCGGTGTGGCCTGGCCTTTAAAGTCTCAAACACTTACCCTGGGCATAGCAATGATGAATAATGACATGTTTCATGTGTTTGTGTCCTGTGTCATTACTTAGTCCACTTCTTTTTAGAAAATCATTAAGTTTTTAAAGCTCTAATACGTTTCTGAGTAAAATAACCATAACCTATCGTCAATTCGTCATGTCATAAGTACGAACAAACTGTGTGTGTAATCAGCAGTAATCGTCCCACTGTTAGGCACAGAACTCTTTTCAAGAAGGACAGGTATTGGGCTGGCCCAAATCGAGTTCCAGGCCTCACCTTTAAATATGCAGTTTCCTTTACAGAAATTATAGTTGAATAAGTATATTTATTTATTTTATATATTTTTATTTTATTTATTAGGAAAACTTACAGCTTGATTAACAAGTTAGGTAATAACATAGAAACAGTAAGCCAATTACAAGTTTCCACAGGTAGAAACTGTATAAAGTATATAGCGTGCGAACTTACAAATTTAATAAATAATACTTACTTACAATTATTATTATATTAAACGATATTCCGTACACACACTTTCCGTTGCGTTTACTTAGTATAAATAACATAACTTTGGTGGTGTACCGTTTTGCGCGTAGGCAAATTTGCAAGAGTTAAACACAATATTTGCGAACACCGTCCGTTCGGCCATTGCCCACTAACGGTCCCTGAAAACGAGAGTCATGGTGACGGCCGCGTTGCTTGCGTAAATAATTGCAGACACAAAAACCGGTCAAGTGCGAATCGAAATCGCGCACGAAGGGTTACGTACCATTACGGAAAAACGGCAATTTGTTGTATGGGAGCCCCACTTATATTTATTTTTCTCAAAAATGGACGGCAAAGTCGACTTTGTCGTTTAAAAAATAGGTCGCGAAGCGCGTAGTTTATGGTCAGTCAAAAATTAAAAAGTTAAAAACATTGCAGTCTCGATTTTGGGACTGCAATGTTGCATACAAATTCCATTATTTGTCGAGTTCCAAACTTTTTAAAAGTTGTAATAGCCATATCAAATGAAGACTATTTAGCTGTCTCAAATAGGTTGGCGTATTTTCGGCAGAAAAATACACTTCAATTTTTTTTATTTAAAAAATAAAAAGGAGGCAAGGGCTTTTTTCTGTGATAATATATACGTAAGAACGTTGCTTTTGTAAAATATTTCTATGATATTTATATTTATTGCACCATTTTTGAGAAAAGCACTATATATGACTCGGCGGGAAGGCTACTTGCTGGCTTCGGATTCAATTAAACGGACTCCCAAGGTCGTCCGTTTAAAACGAATCCTCAGCCTGCAAGTAGCTACTTCCGAGCCTCGACAATAATGTACTATTATTCTGTTTTTAGTGTTTGTTGTTATAGCTTCAACAGAAATATATCATCTATGAAAATTTCAACTGCCTAGCTATCACGGTTCATGAGATACAGCCTGGTGGCAGACAGACGGACAGCGGAGTCTTGGTAATAGGATCCCGTTTTTACCCTTTGGGTACGGAACCCTAAAAACTATGCAAACTTTCGCGGGACAATACAATTTTAAATGGCAGGTCACGATAAGCCAAAGCGAACAATACTCTTATGGATAATGGTTATATTATGACAAGGGAAAAGGGAACAAAAACGAAAGCGAACCCTTTGTTTCGTGGTGGGGATGGGGCTAAATTTTGCTGACTAGGTTGACGGGGGCTAAAATTATAACTATCAATTACTAACTTCTTACTTAGTCAAAGATCTCGCTAGAGCAGGGTTCGGCAAACTTTAGAGAAGATCAAGAGCCAATAGGCCCAGTACCCAGTAGAAACCATCGTTTTTAGGCATGTGAAAGAGCCGCAGATGATGATGTTTTTCCCTGGTCTAGTTAGGAATTCCAAGTGATATTGGTTCTTAATGATATATGCATTATGGAGGTAAGGAACCATTGGGTAGTCAGGACTCGGGTGGCTCGGGTACCCCCTTGTATAAATCAGGACTTATTACAAGGGGGTACCGACTGCCCAGTGGTCCCCTACCTCCCCTACATATTTCCCTGCATATTATGCAATAATGAATAGCCGCAACCTACACCTGTTTTCCAATCTGTTTATGTTTAATTTAATGAAGATCAGCTAAGAAGTCTTTTTAAAAGAAAAGGCAATTATATATCATCCAAAACTAGTTACGCTCAACCGTTTGCCAATTTAAACTAAACCATTATGACTCACTGGACCAAACTACTGATTATAGGCATTAACAAAGATTTAAATTAACCACAGACCATTAACGAAGTGCTAATGTTTAGCATGCAGACTTATATCGCAATCGAAAAAGGCCGTAAATTATATGGAATCAGAAAACGTATACGATGTTATGATATGTAATGTAGTATTTGTCAAATGGAAAGCAGCTTCCGTAGTGATTCATTCACTATGAAGATGTAAAAGTGTGGACGTGAGTCATTCCGTGATAGTTTCGACGAAATAACTGATGTTTCCACTGTGAAGTCGACGTCAAAGATATGTTTACGCTTTTCGCCTTATTGCAAAGGAGTAAGGTGCAAAAGTGTAAACGTATCTTTGACGTCGACTGGTACAGAGTAAAAGTTGGTCTGAAACTGGACAGTTGACGTCACGATCGGAATAACGTCTAACTGGCGGCTGATCAAGACCGAAACTGACTCGATGGGCCTACAGATTACCAGTTCGCCGAACGACATCAGCCTGTCAGTTGTTCGGAGCTGTCAAATTTTGCGTTTAACTGACAGGCTGATATCGTCCGGCGAACTGGTAACCAGTGGACCCCTTGACAGTACACTACAGATTGTAGAAAATCTATGAGATCACCACGAGGAACCTAAGTATAAAGTAGGATTTTCCAACTATATACTGTAAGTAGTATAACTAACAGATAACAAATCAAACTATTAGGTATTAGGTACATCAGTCAATACGAGTAGATCTAGATAGTATTATTGTCATTTTACGTTACTTCCTTTCATGGCAACTAATATTGGGACATATAAGGGAATACATAATAGATAGCCTGATACAATGTTGTATGAAAATACTGATAAACGTCAAAAATGTATACCTGTTTGCACCTTATGCCATGGTTATTAAGTCGAAAATGTGTACACATTTGTCATACATATGGCCATATGGGTCTCAGAGACTATGACTATTCTATTATTAGAACGGCACGAGTGATTGTAACACACGTAACTTATGATAATGACAGCTACAAATGACATATGAAATGATGCAAAATAACAAATCTGTATTCAACATTGTGATTATGTCTAATACCAATATCACATGTTTTATTGAACTATTATTACCTACTAACATATAGAACCGGCACACGGAACCCGTATTTTGCGCCATGAGTTGATGTTGTTTTGACAACAAACCATAGAAGCGGAGCGTGAATCTCGCGACCTAAACGTGTAAACGCCGTGAATTTCATGGCTCCTCTACACGATGGGCCAACGCCGGCCACACCAAGAGACGCATTTATGCGTTAGAGGGAGCAAGTGATATTGCTATCTCATTCTACTGCATGGCTGCGTCCCTTGGAGTGGCCGGCGCTGGCCCATCGTGTAGAGGAGCTACTACGGCGCTTACGATGTTTTGGTCGCGTGGTACAGAAGCGGTATCATATCATGGTCGCATTTTTATCACATGTCATGAGTTGCATCACTTTCGCACTTACATATTGGTTAGAACGTGACAGGCATGGTGACAAATGATAAAGAGCTGACCATCGTAGGGCGATTGCGACAATTTCATTGTTTGATATGGCTTCTATAGTAATAATATCTCTCAATGATTTTATGTTAACTTCCCGTTTCGCTTAAAAGCTAAGGTCAATGTGGTGGTGGGGAAGACCGTCTACAAGCTCTTTCGTCGCTTTGAACACTATTTGTACACATACTCCACTTATAGAAGCTCGTCCTTTCTGCGTCCGAGCGACGTACGTAATACATACACAAATACGAGAGTTCTTGCCCTACCCTTGTTTTGTACACAATATACATAAAGCGTGTCAAACGCGCTTCATTATTCCAAGATATTTTTGCAACTCGATAAAAACAACACTAATGGTCTTATAAGTGTCTTCACCCTAAAATCGCGACAACCGTAAAAGGCAAGGTTTAATCTAAAAACCGTTAGGTCCCTTTAATTAAAGACGAGGACGGGTCAATCACACCTGGCGTGTGGGCGTAGAGTTGACCTGTATGAGCAAGTATAAAGAAAAGACGCTTAAGGGGCCCACTGATTATCAGTTCGCCGGACGATATCCGCCTGTTAGTTAAACGCAATATTTTACAGCTCCGAACAACTGACAGGCTGATATCGTCCGGCGAACTGGTAATCTGTGGGCCCCTTTAGCATGAGGAATTTCGTACACTGACCCGCCTGTTCCTGTCGTCTGTGGCACGCGCGTAATTATATTTCTGTCCCGCCCACTGTCACACTGCCAATGACACTGCGAGCAGGACAGCTACATGATTATACGCATGCGATAAAGATAGGTACAGGCGAGTCAATGTACGAATTTCCTTCTAAACGCCCTTTTTTTAGCCTTCGATGCACTACTTCAAAGCTTCATGAAGAGCATACTCCTTTCTTAAAGGGCAACGCACTTGCAACCCCTACGGTGTTGCCGAAGTCCATGGGCGACGCCGATCCCTTACAATCAAGCGATTCGTCTGCTGATTTGCCTCTTATATCATAAAAATCTCAACAGAATAGGTCTCTTCGAGTCTGTCTTCGAATTTTTCCTGCTGCTGAGTATGTGATGTCCCACGGGTAAAGGTACCTTATGGCGTTTGGCGCTTACGTTATTATTAACCCTGCGGTGCTATGCGACGTAAGCGCCAGTACCTTTACCCGTGGGACGTCACATATAATAAAAACGTAAAAGTGAGTGTGAACGGACAATGAAATGGTTATTGTGCATGTTAATCCACGGTTCCTTTGACGGAGCTCGCTCGTGTTTGTTTTATCTGATCCGCTTGCACAATTTCTCGACTTGTATTTACAGTCTAAATATTGCTCACAGTATTTTAATCCTGCACTTGTTTCAGTGCAAATAGCGTCAGAAAACACTGCATAAACTTGCAAATTATTTATGGGAAATCATATAGAATACTGAACGACAGTGAACCTATTGTCAACATCAAAGGAGAGTAGTGTGGAATTCTGTACAGATTTTAAATTTTAACTATTTAGCTGCCTGCAACACATACATACATAATTTACATACGTATTATGTAAATTAATTTTATTTTTATAATTGCATAAGTAACTACTTAAAAACTGCATTGAAGAAAACGAACTTGCGACTTTCGGAACACCGGTCCGGTAGCTGTACATATGTGCAATATTTTTTTAATGTCAAACTTTTCTAAAGGTCCCTTATAAGGAATTAAAAAGTGTAGTAGGCGCGGAACGCAATTTAACGCACTAAAAATGTCCAGTTACACTGAAATATTATTTTCATTAGTTCTATTTGAGTTTGCTGTCATAAATGTCATAATACTGTTTATATTTTAGTTGTGTTCAGGGGTTGCACAAGTCTTATTTACCGAAATACAACCATTGACAACCACTCTCGCTGATTGACAGATGTGGGCCGTTCTGCGAAAAACCTCTCATTTACATACTTACGCTGGAATGGACTTTAATTAATTAAGCCGATTAGGATTACCATTAGGAATTGGGTCGCTAATGATTTTCAATGAATATTCATGCGTGTTAGGTTACATGTGTATAGCTACTTGATGTTGACATATTAATGCAGGGGTCTCCAAACTTTGCCAACTGAGGGCCATATCGCGCCTCAGGAACTCAGAAACTGTGTACACGGGATGCGTGTGCGTAGACGTACACTTGCTCGTTGTGATATACGATCCCTTATGAGACACGGCGCACCGCTTGCGTGGCATATGCGTGCACGGTCCCAACATTGTGCCGTGTGCGTGTACGGCTCCAACATTTTAGCGCACGTGCACGTCACGTACACGCAAGCCGGTGTGCACAGGCCTTTATTGTTAAGTTCAACAACTGCGCTCGCGCACTGCCCGCTTGTCAGGGAAACCCCAGCTGATTAGGCCGGGAGCGAGCGTCAATGGCGGACTAATTTGATAAATAATATGTGACGTCCCACGGTAAAGGTACCGTATGGCGGTTGGCGCTTACACTATTATTAACGCCGCCCCAATATTATTGGGGCGCTATGCGACGTAAGCGCCAGCCGCCTTAAGGTACCTTTTGCCGTGGAACGTCACATATGTCAATTAGCATTGAATAAACGACTATAAAGTAGGTATCAGCTCCACACAATCATCATTGTGTGCATTGGTGTTTTTACAAGTTTCTATTTAATTTGCCATGTTTGTACCTATATGTATGTATGTTAGGTGACAATGCAATTTATGCAATATTATAATCGAGCTTACTGATGATTCCATCGGGCTATGAGGAAAAGACTACTTGAATAAACTATTTTTTTATCTTTTATCTTTTTTAGACTCATACGAGTTAAGTCTGAACCTGACCCTCAACTGTCTTATCATTCCTGCTGTTACATTACTGGGACAAAACGCAAGGTGTGTGACATCTAATATATGTATACTTGTGCGATCACGCGTCGATGTGCATCTACTGTCTGGTCTGGTCTGCGCAGTGTCGGGTTGCTCTCCTAAGTTAAAAGGGGCGGTAACTCAAAAACAAATAAACTTGAAAATTGACCTTTCAGATTAAGATTGATTTCATTGATTGATTATTAAGTAAATTTTTGTATTCAATTTTCATTTAAAATACTGATTTTTAGCTTAGCAGGCTTGTTGCATACTAATCTGATAATTCTGATATGTATTGGCTTTTAAACATCATAAAGCAGTTGCCGTAGATGGTGTGAATAAATAATCAAATTTCTGGCTCACAAGATGAATGTCCACAGCCATAATATTGATGGCTCGAAACTTTCAGTCGTGCCCGCGAATATTGATCGTTCATTATAGGTTGTCGATGTTATGGGCAATTACTCATTAACCTGAACTGTGTGTTTTGAAAAAGTGATTCTTTGAAAAAACAACCTTATGTTCTTGGCAAGAAACTACAAATTGTCAAGGTTTTTGTGAATTGTTTTCATATAAAATAATTTTAAGAATACATGCTTTATCATTTTTATCACAATATCGTCAATATATCAAGTTTCAGTGGCCACTGTAATCCTAATCAAATAGAAAGTAATGAATGTAATGATGAGATTTATATAGCGGTGGGTCTGACCGGCTTGGGTAGCCAGTTCGATTATTTTTGAAAGTAATTTAATGAAACATGTCAGCTTTAAAAAAAGTACATCTCATAGTTTTTGAGATATCGGCACTTTAATATATTTTTTGTAACCAGGATTCTTATAAAAAACCGGGCAAGTGCGAGTCGGACTCGCGCACGAAGGGTTCTGTACCATAATGCAAAAAAAAAAGCAAAAAGAAAACGGTCACCCATCCAACTACTGACCCCTCCCGACGTTGCTTAACTTTGGTCAAAAATCACGTTTGTTGTATGGGAGCCCCATTTAAATCTTTATTTTATTCTGTTTTTAGTATTTGTTGTTATAGCGGCAACAGAAATACATCATCTGTGAAAATTTCAACTGTCTAGCTATCACGGTTCGTGAGATACAGCCTGGTGACAGACGGACGGACGGACGGACGGACGGACAGCGAAGTCTTAGTAATAGGGTCCCGTTTTACCCTTTGGGTACGGAACCCTAAAAAGCCAATATCTCAAAGAAATTATTTTCATTAAGGGTAATTTTTTTTTTACTTTGTAGTCCATCAGTTGCCCTTTTAAGTTTTGGAGTTGATTTTGGGGACAGCATGTAGGTATACATAATGGTTTTCCGTACTCAATATAGTATCATTACTTATTAAATCATCAATACATCAACCGCCAGACATTGAGCTACAGCTAATAGGTAGGTACTGAATGGTATTAAATAATAACTCTTATGACGTCAGTTCCAAGAAAAAAACACGACATACTAAGAATGGCGTTATTTTTCCCACGGCCCTTATAAGTACTTGTAAACTTGGAGTTATTGCTTGGCCGAGTCTTAAGTCCACTGTTAGTGAGATTTGAATCTTCTAGCTTTGAGAATAAAGTTGCTATTTGAACTGATTGCTTGGTTGTAAAGCGGCCAACATAAATAATTCCAAGTGGGCGTTGGTAGTGTTATGCCTAGTAATGTTATCCATTATTTATTATGGTTTCCTGAATGTTGTTGCTTTTAACCGATTGTGGCATCGATGAGAGTAATGGGTAATAATAATAATTTAATAAGCCGTTAATTTACGCTGCTTCTGCTACATGTAGCCGCAATTGCACTAATATGTATTCACTTTTTTTAACACACGGTGATGACGTGTACATTTGTACAAGTCTTCTAGATTCTAGAAGAAATAATTTTCTAGAAATGTCCACCCGCGTTGTACATTTTAACTACATATTTAAAGCGAAAACCTTGGCCTGTCATGTCACTCGTGTAAAACCACTCGTGGGTATTATCGCAGGATCTGAACAGCTGCCTTCGGGCCCATGAGCACCCTCCACTGACCGCAACACACTAATATGTATTATAATATTTAAAAGGCATCTGCAGAGGGTTTATTATATAATTATGTTTAAAACAACTGATTCGCCACGAAATTGCGAAAAAAACATTTACCCTCTCATAGAAAATGGACTAGCTATAATGTTATGTTTGTGTAAGATTATCCCATAACATTTATACAGTGTGGAAAGATAAGTCGGGCCCTGGAGGGAAACTACCTTAAATCCTTAAGCTAGCTCATTTTACTTAAAGAAGACATTCCTTTATTTTTAAAAAGAAACAAAACTGCATTCAAAGATTTTCTAAAACTCGCTTGCCTCGCCCGGGACTCGAACCGACTAAAAATCCCAAAAAATAAACACTCGCAATTTTATTCTACTAGTCGATACAGTTAATGTTAATGATAACATTTCTCAAGGAAACATTAGGTCTTACACTCGCATGTCGTATAAAATATCCATAAAGTCTAATATTTAGCTCTCAAGATTTTTTTAGACAAGCCAAATTGAAGAAAAAAAAAATCTTTGAATGCAGTTTTGTTACTTTTTAAAAATAAAGGAATGTCTCCTTTAAGTAAAATTAGCTAGCTTAAGGATTTAAGGTAGTTTCCCTCCAGGGCCCGACTTATCTTTCCACACTGTATATGTATATAGCTTGTCACGTCAATCGTGAAAACTCTCTCATGTGTACTAATTATCGTAAAATCTTTTAAAAGGCACGCGTACCGGTCAGAGCACTCAGTGACCCGTATACACCCTACACTAATCGAGGTAACACGTGCAGAAAAATTGCAAAAAAATCCATAAAATACAAGCTTAATTCATATTTCTTATAGTTTATATATAATGGATAAATTATACGGTATTTAAAATACCTATTTTTAGACATTAACTCATAAGCTTATATGTATATCTCGCGATAACATTAAACTTTCGATCATACAGGATTCCACAAAACAATGGGTTCCCCCCAGGTGCTCATAACTACCTCGAACTCTAAAGCACCTTCCACAGTATTTACTATTGACGTTACTCTCAGATTACCTGAAGAATGGACTGCGTATAAACAGCCATTCAATAAAGCTAACGTTACAACAACACACAATCTACACATGTCACTAAAGGTGTAAGTTGGAACCCGACCGCAGACGACAGCAGCAGGGGACGTTGTTGCTGCGACATTACTTAGTTTCTATGCATTTCTAAATTACCAATGGAAGATATTTCGATTAGTTTCTATGCATTTATAAAATACCATTCATAGTTAGCGATGTGGCAAGCGGCAGAGCAAACTGTCGCTTGACTGCAGATCAGCGTGCGTAATAGCCAACGTGCAATCGTTTACGAAACGCAACTGTCATTGTCGCACTAGTGTAGAAGAGTGATAGAGACATATGACTACGCTACGCCGCGGAGCGTTAACGATTTGCACGTAGGCTAGGCCCCAGTAGTGCCTCTCTCACTCTCATTCCGAGCCAATAGCGCTGCCGTTCTGCAGTTGGGTACGAAATCGTAACATAAGCTTCATGACGCCACAACGTTTACACGACGACACCACACGACACGTCGTCTGCTGCTGTCATCTGCAGTCGGGTCCCAGCTTGTACCTTAACATTCGAACATCACTTAGGTCCTTTTTATAACGACGTCGTAAGAGGCGCGTGCGCCGATTCGTCTCGTGTCATTGAAGAAGTTTACGTTCGTTCGATTTTTAAACACTTGAGATACTATTGCACTTTGTGTGACAATGACTTGACTCCTCGATTTACATTATAGTGTTTGACAAAGGAAATTGTGTCATTGGACTCATTGGATTGCTTAATGCAATTGTTTTTTTTCATTTTTGTTATGCTACATTTTGGTAGTAGTAACTTTACGTGCATGACGATGTTAATAAGATTGTTTGATTGCTTATTAAGTTATTAAACTACATTATTTACAATTATATTATGTATATTTGGTGTTTAGCATATATCTATATGTAGGTACCTATTGTACCTACATATAGATATTAAAAAAATCAAAGATTTATTTAGCAAATAGGCCACAAGGGCACTTCAGGACTAGAAAGGACACTAATCAACTCAACTAAATGTTAAGGAAACCAAACTAAACTATAAACTGCTACAATAAGTAAAATACCACCAGAAAACTAAAAAGAAGTGCCATTAAATTCGCTAAAAATCTCAATCTAACCGCTCCGCAATGCAGGGCCGTTATTTATACTCGTATTGCTTGACGAGTTCTCGACTCCGGCAAGCTCGTGTAAACTTGACTTCAGATCCTTAACAACTTTATGTCGGCTACATACGTAACGATAAATCGTTGCGATAAAACTGTGCAGTCCGACTGTGCAGATAAATCGAACCGTGTAAATCGTTGTCGATTATCGTAACGATTTGTCATACACACGGTTCGATTTATCTGCACAGTCGGACTGCACAGTTTTATCGCAACGATTTATCGTTACGTATGTAGCCGGCATTAGATGATTTACTTATACTGGGTGGTTTGAGAAAGGCGAGTGTGTGGTAAGCAGCTATAATAATAGCCCCGGTTGCAGGTGGTTTATGTCTGTGCAATGGCCCATTCGCTTCAATATCGAATTTGAAATAAGACGTTAGGTTTGCATTCAGCGATTCATTTTTCCATATTGAAAAATTGAAATAAGACGTTAGGTTTGCATTCAGCGATTCATTTTTCCATATTGGAAATTGAAATATGACATCACATCACAGTCAAAGGTACCCAGTGGAATGTAATGAACCATTTGTTAGAATTTATAATAATAGTAGCGATAATGTACCGTAAAATTATAATTTCTTAATCTTTAATATTTATGAAGTCGAAGAAACAGTTTAATTCGCGCGTATAATACAGTACATATGGTCCCAAATTCATTTACAGTACACATTTTTCCGCACTAGTGCGTAAAATAGTACTTTTCGTGCGTATGTCAAAAGTTTAAAGGCCATATGTACTGTAAAACGTTGTACGATACACGTGCGAACAGGTAATTCGATTTCCTCTTTTCCGCACTTGTATCGTAAATAACTATTTTGGAAGCGTGTGTGTAGGCGCGTACAGGCGCGCCTTTTTAGCAAAATACACGGTGTAACATGAGTAAACCGAATAATTTTAACAGCGTATTCCTGATCATATTTAGAGACAAAAATGTCCTATAAACTTTTTTGAAATTCGCCTAGTTTCAGAGATATTATTAATTAAAAAAATCAACTTTTTATTGTTACATAGTGTTAAAGGCCTTTTTGATGGTGATGTTGCTGCTATGGGACGTAGTCTCAATATCCTTATTGATAGATGTCAAAAAGTGACAAGTAACACTAAAAAGTAGGTTCTATGAAAAAAATTTGTGAAAATCAATTTTTAGTGACAAGTTTACCAATAACAGTTATTTTTTATGTACAAATACATTCAAAAAATGTAAAAAACAAAACAAAAAAAATCTTTTTTTGGCGAAATTGACTTAAACTCATATTAAACTTTTTACTTCTTTTGACCTCAGAAATGCGTGGTTAAAATTATTCGGTTTCCTCATGTTACACCGTGTATAGCGTGCGTGTAAGCGTGTATGCCGAAACTACCGTATTCGCGCAGAAAAAACACTAGTCTGAAACCGCCCTTACTTGTCTTTATACATTATTATTTATTATCTAAGTAACTAAACTGTTAAAAACACCATCGACATAGTTTAATATAAGGACAAAACAGGAAGATGTTAAGCAACGCGCAGACATATATATTTTTTTAAATATAAATATTATATTTTTTATTATATTAACGCGCAGACATATTGCCAGACGAGGTATCACATCACGGCGATAGCGAGGTCGACCACAAACATGTAAACAAATCTTGTTAACGCGATCGCTTAAAAAGCTTTTAAAGAGTTACGAAATAAAAACACACCTATAAGCAACTTAAAATGGATCTTATAACTCCAAAAATATACTAATTTAACCCTTTATAAGGCAGAGGCGATATATCGACCACATACGCTCAATCAGAAATTCAACCATACTGTTTTAATAATAGGGCTCAAAATCGTTTGCATTAATTGAATATTCAACTTGCTTTTAAAATAGATTTTTGAAATGTAGGCTTCTGATAGCTGCAACAAATTCTGCGATAGCACGTCCCTGTCAACGGGCCTTATAAAGGGTTAAAACGAAACTTTGGGGCGGGAAACTTTTAACAAGACATAGACATACACAAGACAAGATAGTTTAGGAATCTCAAAGAGGCGCTAATGTTGGCTCGCGAGCCGCGGTTTCCCGACCCCTAAGACCGACCTTCTACTGAGACCAATGTAATTGGTCGGTCCCGCACATCATCTCTTATCATAATTGTGTCTTTTTAGTTTCAAGCTATATTTTATAATAATATCTTTGCTCAGCAGTGGGAGACATTATAGGCTATAAAAATATATCTATGCTAGTTTTAAGGTATTTATCTATGGGCCAATAGTTGCCTGAAAATAAATATTTTCATTCATTCATTATCTCCGCCTCATAAGAAAAGCAGCCTGTTAGGTATAGTGTGCCGGATAGGTATTAATTAGTTTACATTTGACTATTTCTTAAACTTTAAAGGTTCCGTCACACAGGCGCGTTTTCCCAGGCGGGGCGTGAGTGTTTTATATGTAAAAGCGACGATACCCGCTCACGCCCCGCCCGGAAAACGCGCCTGTGTGACGAAGCCTTTATAAGAAAAAAGCTATCTCAATTCAAAGAAACCCACAGAAGGAAAATACCCTTTTCCAAATAGCAGCTTTAAGTGACAGACTCCATTCATTCATCTTCACTAGGGCGGAGGAAATTATTCGGAATAGAATACTGAATTCAGAGGATGGGAGTTCAAATTGATTCAACGATTTAGTTTTACTCGACTGAAAAAGAAACGTGGGTAATGTTTGCGAAGTATATTTTTTGACGTGCCGTGTAGCTCATCATCACATCAGCAGAGGACGTCCACTGCTGGACAAAGGCCGTGTAGCTAGCTTTGACAGATTTTGACATAAGGTGGCATTAGATGGCATTAGTTAGGTGGCATTGATTATTTAATTGATTTAGGTTTTTTGCAAATGAAAGAGTATGTATTAAACAGTATTACAGGCATGCAATACATTTTTTTCTTGATTAAATATAGCTTTGCGGCTTACACATACTTAAATTTCGTCTATTGTTATCAATCTTTGTTTTTTTTCACACGTTGGACAATACAATCCGTCATAACAGTCATATGTCACTCTGTCAGCAATTGCCGCAATTATATTATATTATTTTGACGACCGGTCTGGCCTAGTGGGTAGTGACCCTGCCTGTGAAGCCGATGGTCCTGGGTTCGAATCCCATCAGTAAGGGCATTTACTCATACTCATACTTATATATATCGTTGTCTGAGTACCCACAACACAAGCCTTCTTGAGCTTACTGTGGGACTTAGTCAATCTGTGTAAGAATGTCCTATAGTATTTAGAATCAGAATCAGAATTGTTTATTGCACTCATATTAGTATACAGTTCTTAAAAACTACTAGTACAGTTCCACATGAACCCTGTTACGCTACGTCTTACGTAGGCGAACAACGCGCGAACGCGGCGCGGCGCGGCGCGGCGAAAGCGGCCGCCGCCGCGCCGCGCCGCACCGCGCCGCCTGACATTCGCGTGAAAATCGCGCCGCACCGCGTTCGCAACGAGATCGCTTACGTAGGACACTTCTATGGGCATCAAAGGATTTATTTCGCCGCGCCGCGCCGCGCCGCGTTCGCGCGTTGTTCGCCTACGTAAGACGTAGCGTAAGGGTATAGCAATATACTTAACACTAACTTATGAGATAACATGCATCATAGGCCAATTCCTAAGGGCTAATGTATGATTTGCAATGGTTTCTCTTGTAACCTTTTTTCCAAACTTATATCTTCTCTGTGCCGGTTATTCATCCATATTTTCGTTTTTATTTATTGATTATTTATTTATTATTTATATTATATCTGGGCCGTCTATGTTCCTAGTCCCTACACAATTATTTTAGTAGCACGCGCTCTAATTAAAGTGATTTTAGTTTGGACTCTCAAAATATGTTATTGAAGTTCATTTTGGCTTGCATTGACCTGGTATTATTATTCAGCATAATAATGCTACAAACTGTCTTTTTAATACCAACTATATAAATTGTAAACATATTTTGGAAGTCATCATTATTACTGACATAATGACCCACTTTATGTAACTCGTTGTTTACGATTTGGTATGCAATTTATGTTCTCAAGACAATGCAAACCTGACTACCAGTACTGTATGTTGTTTAGTATATGAATAGGTACCTACGCCCGCTGATTTTAAATTCGCAAAATCTGAATTGAAAAGTATGAGCTCCAAAAGTTTGTTTTATAGTTTTGTTTATCCAGATTATGCCTGCTTAAAACCACAAAGACAACTTCCATTTCATAAAAAAGAACTTTTATCAACTTTAAATCTTAAAGGCTCTGTCACACAGGCGCGTTTTGGGGGCGGCGCGTGAGCGGGGCGCGCCGCTTTAACATATAAAACGCTCACGCCCCGCCTGGAAAACGCGCATGTGTGACGAAACCTTAAAAAGGCTGTGTTACGTTTTTTTATTTAAAAAAAATCCTATTACCACTTTTTTCTTTTCTTGTCAACATCATCAGACCATGTTCACTGGAAGTCGTGAAATGTAAGGGATCCAATACATTCTAAGTATGTACGACTCTTCTCTTTCCGCAAAAACTCTAACATTGTATCGTCACCGAGGTTAGAAAGAAAGTTGGGCATTTTAGCCATTCGGGCATCATGAAAACCCACATACCATAGCGTGCTAATAATTCAAGGGGTGTCACTAATTAGAGTGGCAATAAAACAGCTAACAAGAAAAAATCGCGACTCGCGTGAGTGATTGTCATTTGAAACAGCTGGGCATATTGTTATGGGGCGGCCCTTGCAAAAGTTACTGCTATCGCTTATAGAGTACGTGTATAATGCTTATTAGGTTATCCAGTGTCGGTTGAACCACATCAGATCTGCTAGCATGAATTGCGTTGTCGCGCGCGACTCCATGACATAGTATAGGACTGTCCATAAATTACGTCGACGATTTTTGACCCCCCCCTCTAAAATCATCCAAACATCATGCTTCGAATGGCCCCGTTTCCTCCTACGTCATGCTACCATCATCCGATGTCCAGACTAGGGGTCTACCCTAATTTGAAATGACGTAATTTATAGAGATGCAACGGATAGTTGTTTGGCCGGATACCGGATATCCGGCCTGGACACTGGCCGAATATCCGGTATCCGGCCGCCGGATATTCGGCCGGCGGAACTATACCTACATTTCGGTTTTTCAGGTGCGCATTCTGCAGGTTTGACCTGTTTCCTAGTAAACGTTCACGCGGACTCATTTCTAGGTTCGAAATTAGTGCGCGTGGAAGTCAGTGGAATGATTAAATTGTTTTAAAATAATAAATAAGTACGATTATGCTCGTGTCTGTTTCTTAAATCCGATTTGTTTACTCTGAAATCAAGCAATGTTACTATCCGGTATCCGGCCGGATAGTAAAATAATGGCCGGATAGGCCTAGCGATGGGCGAGTCGAGTTATCTGATTCGAATAATCCGAATCAACCTACAGATGAGTTGATTCGAATCAAGACTATTGGCAATCCGAATCAACTCGGCCACTAAACTGACTGGTAACTTGGTATCCGATCCGCTGACTCGGCGAATGAATCGCCAATTCACCAACTCTCCGCGCCGAGTCAACGCTACGCTAAGGCCATTCAAAAATAAACCTTAATTCGATAGCCCGAAGGTTCTTTTTACAACAACTGCCGCTTGATTCGCCGTTTCAATTCGAGTTGAGTGGTACTATGACCATTCAAAAATAAACCTTAATTCCGTAGCCCGAAGGTTCTTTTTACAACAACTGCCGCTTGATTCGGCATCCCGAGTCGAGTTCACTGGTAGTATGGCCATTGAAAAATAAACCTTAATTCGGTGTCCTGAAGGTTCTGTTTACAACAACTGCCGCTTGACTCGTTTGCGGCTCCGCGGCCCGTGACCTTGTCGCGAACCACGCAAACCGTCGAGTCGAGTCAGTTCGAATTTCAACTCGGATCAGTGGCCGAATCGATTCGAATGATTCGAATCGAAAAAAAGTGGACTCGTCACATCGCTACCATCATAGGCCGGATACCGGATAGTAACCGGATATCCGGTGCATCTCTAGTAATTTATTATGAATAGCCCCATAGCACGACTTCAAGTATGGACTCGAGCGCGAGAACGCAATATGCTAGGCGGTCAATGAGTGGTTTGTACACCTTGCGTACCACCCAAATCATATTTGTCGTTCTAAATTATGTGCCAAACCCCAAATTATAAGTAGTTTCCACAACATGGTCTTTCCGCGTACACGTAAACGGCGAATCTGAGACATTTCCATTGGTAGGATGTAAAATGATAGCGAGTGGTATAAACCCAAAACAGTCCCTCCCGCGTAGCCAACATGCCAATCGCTTACGCTCCGTAGCGAGCGAAACACAACTTTCACTGTCGCACTAATATGGAAGAGTGATAGAGAGACACAAAGCGTTTCTTCGTCGATAGCGATTGTCACCTTGGCTAGGCCGGCAGGTCTGTACGAAACAGGATTTCAATAAAACAATACTGTTTGTTACGCTTATCTATATCTATAGCAGATATCGCTGGTGCGACATGGTGGAGGCGGACCTGCGCGAACTTCAAGTCAGCAATTGGCCAGAGGTCGCACAGGACCGAGAAAAGAGGCGCTGTATTGTGTCGGAGGCCAAGTCTCATTTTGGGTTGCTGAGCCAACGGAGTAAGTAAGTTAGTGTTTGTTACGCTGGTTATCGTTACCGTGCGGTAAGCTACGTTTACACGCGACATAGCATACGATAATTATGTCGATGTCGTGTGGCGATAAAGCCACGTGGACGATTAGATAAGGGTCTGCGGCTGCATAACATTGGCATTGGGAATGCGAATATTGTTATTTTGTGATTATTACTAAAACCCTTATTTTATTAATTATTACTGTTTTATACTAATTACAAGACAAACGGACCCCAGGCTCCCATAAGCCGCGGCAAAAATGCCGGGATCAGTGTTGCCAACTTGACATAAATTCACTCGCTTTGGTACCAAAATTTTCCATTTAGTATCTGGCATATTTTTTAGCATAATTTAGTCTAAGCCAAGTTTGCACCAACTTGGCAGCAACAATATGAGCCATCCCGCCATCGCCTAATGGGGTTCATATTTTCATATGAATTTTGACTTTTGTGGACGGATGGACGTCGTCGGTCTATATAAAGTTGGTCAAGCAGATCTTGTCAGTAGAAAAAGGCGGCAAATTTGAAAAATGTATGTGTTTTAAGTGTCTAATTTCAAGTGACATTTTAGCATTTTTTTAGCATATTTCAAAAATCTTTGGCATAATCTAGAGTATCTAGACAGTAGGCTAGCATTTTTTCAAAATCCGAGTTGGCAACACTGGCCGGAATAACGCGAGGAAGAAGAAGAAGAACTACAAGACAAAAGATTAAACTGCTAGATTTTGCTTTCTATACTTTCTAATATTAGTATATATTAATCATAGCATAACAATGCAAATCTATTTTCTATGCAGGAGGCCAGTTATCTCTGAAGCTGACTGTACATAATTATTTTAGAAAAGTTATGTAATCTTTTTCAATCAGCTCGGTTTCTTTGATAATTTAACTGCCTGGTAGGTAGCATCTATATTAAGAGCTATATTAATTAATTAATAAAGTAATTATTCCTAAAGCCAGTCTAACCCACGCCAGGCAGTTATAAAAACATTCCAGACATAGAAACACTATCTATTTTATTTCCATCGCACTCTCCCACGATCTCCCTTTCCGACATTTATAGCGAGCAGGTTTGACGGAAATCATGGGCATTCAACAATGTCCCGCCTTGTGATTTAGCCGAGCCTCGATTTCAGAACGGGTCTGTTTTCTGTTACCACTGGTCCGTGGGAACGTTTTATTTTACAGTGTAATCTCGATAATCCGGCACTTCGATGGTTCGGTATACCCAGTAAACAGGCGCTAAAATTGGGATACGATGATTCTATGTCCTAATTTTCTATGTGCGCTAACATTTTCGCCCTTTCTGTTTGGCCCTATGGTTGACTGGTAGAGAATGCAATTTGGCATTAAGTCCGCCATTTGTACATTGTTGTATATATTTTGTGCAATAAAGTTTAAATAAATAAATAAATAATTAGATTATCCGTTTTCAACCGTCATAAGTAACATTGTGCAAATGCAGATGGTCTCATGCCATCCTTATGTTTTGACATCTTTAGTAAGATATGCGTTTACATTTGATGGCAATTACATATATCCGTCTCTCAACTGTACTTTTATGTGGTACTACTGGTTTTAAAATCTAGACATTTTGTAGAAATCCAGGCAATTTACAATTTAATATTCTCCCTACCTTACCGTTATTACCTGCATCTCAGATCATAAAATATCTTATCCCGAGTAACGGTAGTCGGTAGAGTTTCTCAATTATTTTGCCATTTAGACATAAATATTCGATTTATTATTTTATATTATATGACCTCGAACATTTCCCTACTAAATCTGATTTCTTAATTATACATTCCAGAGAGAAGTAGTAATTTAATATAAAATCCGCAACTCAAACAAAACGGTATATTACGCCGATAAACCGGCATGTTCGCTCTTGGCATAACATCGCGACTTCATTTACCACAGACAGGAAATAATTAAGACAGTCAATCTCCAGACAAAGTCGCGTCCCTCTGACCCTCTTAAGAGAGGACGTTAAGCCAGTAAAATATCTATCAGTAATTTATAGGGAAATAAAAATAAAAACGCGAAACTTGCGTTAGAAGATATGGCCTGATTAAAATGTAAAATATCATTATAAAAACTTCATTTTTGAGTAATTTGTGCTTAAAAAATTCATAGGGTTTAATTGTTGAAGCACACGTCACAGCGAAGTACCTATCTGACACGTGTAAATCTTGTACAACGCATTGACGTGACGTGACCTTTACTTATCATCGCAATTTCATATACTTAAAGAAGAAAAAAGCACGGAAAGTGACACGAAATGTTTTATCACAGTTATCTCAGCGTGGTGCCAAGAGTGCCCAGCGTGCTGCCATTTACAACTAGATGTGAGACTTTAATTTGGGTTGTGTCAGATTGTCCCATAACATAAGTATGAACGGGCGTGGGCGAGAGATGAAAGTGTAATATGTGTTCAGTTTAGTCTAATCTAATTAATGTTAAAATCGTTAATGTCTTCCAATTTGTGCGGCTCTGGATTCTCTTCGGGTGTCCTTCTGAATCCCTAACAACGTTTGTCCTAAAGTAAAAAAAAAGACAAAAAGAAAAAAAAAAGAAGAAAAGATAGGAATTCAGATATAGATCTCTTCTTTCTTTGGTTGCAATTATTAGGAAAAAAAAATCAGAAAGCAATGATGAGAACCTGAACGTTGTCTGTCTTTAATATGTACTTGTCCCTGATTTCACGCAGGCAGTAATTTGCAGATATTCATTGCACAATTATAAAATAACCGTTGTTCGAAAAACAACACGATTATGTCCAAAAAAATGACCTGTAATGAAGAGACATAACCCTTTATCGGCCTTATATCGGGATTTACATATACTTATTATAATTAAATATGTTTTTGGTATTCTTAACCATAAATAGGGACTGGGTAAACATTACATTATAAAATAAATACGTCTGTCTGTTGTGTTCGTAAACTCAAAAACTACTAAACGGATTTTCATGAGGTTTTCACCAATCATTAGAGTGATTTTTCAGGAAGGTACAGGTGTATAATATGCTAACGCGTGCGATGCCGGGGCGGGTCGCTAGTACACAATAATATTAATAATGCGCCCTGTTCCGTGTACGAGAAAAATAATAATTTACTTATATTATTAATTCCATTCTGTCCGAAACGGTACAAAATATTCATTATTCGGACACTAAACAGAGACATAACTCAGAATTGGGCAAATAAAATCTTTTATTAGGATATTAAGACTTTCCAAACGATTAAATTATACGACTGCATAATAGTTAACCTCAAATCGATGTTTTTTGTTATAAATGTTCAATATATAGTTTGTCACTCTGGCACTCTAATTACGCCTTTATTGGAGTAAATGAGAAAGATGCTCGGAACTTCGATTGCAGTAGGCCCGCTGAAGCCGCTTCTTCGTTAAAATTCTCGACAGGCCTTCATAATGGCCCGACATTTCATACCAATTATGATTGCGAAACTTTTAATGAAACTATCGTAAAAATGAATAGTTCAAGCTCCACCGTGTTTTATTATTTCGATAATTACAATTACACACGAAAAAAGCGGAATGGCTTTCGACAGCCATTTTATATGGGTTTACGAATGTTAAACTTTCGTGTATATTGCAGAAAATTGTGGCAATAATGATGATAATGACATATAAAAAGTTTATATGACGTTCGAGTATTCATTGATTACCACTATCATCGAAATCCGAAGGCTTTTCAAGCATTAATAATTAAGGTAGGTACATGTGTATGCATGTACCAACAGAGATAAAGATTCATGAATGTCACAAATTGAATGAATATTTAATTATCTCGTTCTATATAGTTCTATTAATAACCGAGACAAATTATAACGTAAATGCACAGACAAAACATCCTCCAGACTTAGCGTAGTCGCGCTACTCCCTCTGCCACGAATACGGTAATTTTACTCCATGTTCGAGTCGAAAGTGTCTTTGTGTGACGTCCGTGTCTTTGAACGGACCAATCACGGCACGGGACTTCGCTCACCTCGTCCCGCGCACCCCCGCATTTTTGGTATCATCGGTTGCATGAAATATTTGCTCTAAACTCGGTCTAGAGGATTCCTAGTCTATGACATAAATGTATCATACAGACTGAAGACAGATTACTTTGACTTTCAGATGCACTGTTACCGCAAGGTTAACCCTTTGACCGCTACGTGACGCGTGGTATATTAGGCGTGGCATTCAATGGGTTAATAATGCCGATTTTTGGAAAAGTTAAAAGCAATAAACACAACATACCAACACCAAACAAAACTATACACGGAGGCCAAAAATTTGCGCTCGAAATTTGTGAATTTCGATTTTCGCGGTTATAGCCCGAGGAGATGAGAAAATGTTGCCAAAAAATTTATAAATCCCATTACCTCATAGATAGGGAGACATCACCTACCTATAGTACCTATACAGGGTGTATGTTTTTGGGTAACGTACTTACAAGATACGGACATGTTGTTGCGTAAGTGCATATTATTACACTTGTAGTCATACGTTGCGGCGTTTTAGGGCCGAGTTATGGTCTCCAATTAGTAATTTAAAAAAAACTGGTATAAAGACACACAGGATGCTTTAGCGTATGCGTGTGTGACTTATCTTATAAGTTATAACGCTTCATATACAACAGGCTGACTAAGCCTTTATTTAACATTTTCTATCTTCGTTAGTTCTCTACATTGTAATCCAATTATTCTCAGCAGTCATAAAGCCCGGCACTCACTGCCGTAATTGAATCCCCCTTTGCCGTATTCGAACTTCAAGATATTCACAAGAGACGACACGTACTAGATCCATTCTAGATACGTTATGGTTTAGATATTAACTAGTTCTCCTTTGCAGCGCAATTTGGGCAAGCAATATCACTTTTACGTTAGATAGAGTAAGATATCTATTAAATGTGAATTAGATCTCTAAGCCATATCCTGTGGAAATCGTTCAAGAGTATCTCCAGAATCGCGCAAATGTCAAATTTAACAGGTTAAATCTTAAACATATCGTTATCGTATCTTGGTGATGTCTAATAGATGTCTATTTCAAAATCCAAATCGGGCCCCCTGTAATTAGGGCTCCGAGTTGTGTGTGTGAACCTAGCATATCAAGTGCTAGCATCTCAAACTTTTATGAGAGTTCTAGTAGCATCCCTAATAGTTCTACAGTTCTAGATGGTTTTTTTTAATAGTTCTGCTCATTTTCGCGAAAAAAATGAAATTTTAAAATGAGATGCTAACTTCACATTTTGACACTCCAGCATCCCAGCCATTACCCACTCCACAGCCTCGAAATAGCATTTAAATGAAAGATACTAACATTTCTAGACAATATATAATGAGTTCTAGTCAAAACTGTAAAAAAAAATTTTTCATATATGTATGGGACACGAACATGAAAAATAATTCTAGGTAAATTTTGATTAATGCTAAGTTTGAGCAAAAATCCGAGTTTTGACAACCAGCATCTCAGCAGTTCTGGATAGCGAGCTCCCACGTGCACAAGAATAACCACAGTTCTATCTTCTAGAAGGAAATTTGACAGAGTTTTGGTAGAATATCTCCGAAAATATTCTCAAAATCGAGTAAATGCTAAGTTCTGAGCGTAGCATCCCAGCCAATGCAGGTCTGATACCCAGCATCTCAGCAATTCTGGATAGCCAGTTCCCTAGTGCACTAAAATAACCACAGTTCTATCTTCTAGAAGGAAATTTAGCAGATTTTTGGAGGATTATGTTTGAAATAGTGTCGAAATAGCCTGACAATAGCCTCGAAATCGAGTAAATGCTAAGTTCGGAGCTGGCATCCCAGCCAATGCGGGCTAGATACCTAGCATCTCAGCAGTTCTGGATAGTCAGCCCCCTAGAGCACTAGAATAACCACAGTTCTATCTTCTAGAAGGAAATTTGACAGAGTTTTGGAGGATTATGTTTGAAATAGTCTCGAAATCGAGAAATAGCTAAGTTCGGAGCTTAGCATCCCAGCCAATGCGGGCTGGATACCTAGCATCTCACCAGTTCTGGATAGCAAGCACCCTAAAGCATTAGAATACATGCCGTTCTATCTTCTAGAACGAAATTTGGCAAAGTTTTGAAAGATAGCCTTTCAAAACTCCAAAAAAGTATCAAAATCGAGGAATTGCTAAGTTCGGAACTTAGCATCCCAGTCAATGCAAGCCATACACCCAGCATCTCAGCAGTTCTGGATAGCCAACTCCCTAGAGCACTAGAATAACCACAGTTCTATCTTCTAGAAGGAAATTTGACAGAGTTTCGATAGACTATGTCCGGAAATATTATCGAAGTCTCGAAATCGAAAAAAAGATTAGTTCTGAGCTAGCATCCCAGCCAATGCGGGTCAAACACCCAACATCTCAGCAGTTCTGGATAGCCAGCTCCCTAGAGCACTAGAATATTCACAGTTCTATCTTCTAGAAGGAAATTTGACAGAGTTTTGATAGGCTATGTCCGAAAATAGTCTCGAAATCGAGTAAATGCTAAGTTCTGAGCTAGCATCCCAGCCAATGCGGGTCAAACACCCAGCATCTCAGCAGTTCTGGATAGCCAGCTTCCTGGAATACTAGAATAAACACAGTTCTATCTTCTAGAAGGAAACTTGACAGAGTTCTGATAGACTATGTGCGAAAATAGTATCGAAATCGAGTAAATGCTAAGTTCTGAGCGTAGCATCCCAGCCAATGCAGGTCTGATACCCAGCATCTCAGCAATTCTGGATAGGCAGTTCCTTAGTGCACTAAAATAACCACAGTTCTATCTTCTAGAAGGAAATTTGGCAGAGTTTTGGAGGATTATGTTTGAAATAGTCTCGAAATCGAGAAATAGCTAAGTTCGGAGCTTAGCATCCCAGCCAATTCGGGCTGGATACCTAGAATCTCAGCAGTTCTGGATAGCAAGCACTCTAAAGCATTAGAATACATGCAGTTCTATCTTCTAGAACGAAAGTTGGCAAATTTTTGAAAGATAGTCTTTCAAAACTACAAAAAAGGATCGAAATCGAGGAGTTGCTAAGTTCTGAGCTTGGCATCCCAGCCAATGCAGGTCTAATACCCAGCATCTCAGCATTTCTGGATAGCCAGCTCCCTAGAGCCCTAGAATAATCACAGTTCTATCTTCTAGAAATAAATTTGACGGAGTTTTGATAGACTATGTCCGAAAATAGTCTGAAAATCGAGTAAATGCTAAGTTCTGTGCGTAGCATACCAGCCAATGCAAGTCTGATACCCAGCATCTCAGCCGTTCTGGATAGTCAGCTCCTTAGAGCACTAGAATAACCACAGTTCTATCTTCTAGAAGGAAATTGGACAGAGTTTTGATAGACTATGTCCGAAAATGGTATCGAAATTGAGTAAATGTTAAGTTCTGAGCTTAGCATCCCAGCCAATGCAGGTCTGATACCCAGCATCTCAGAAGTTCTAAATAGCTAAAACCCTAGTGCTCTAGAATAATTACAGTTCTATCTTCTAGAAGGAAATTTGACAGAGTTTTGATAGACTATCTTCGAAAATAGTCTCGAAATTGAGTAAATGCTAAGTTCTGAGCGTAGCATCCCAGCCAATGCAGGTCTGACACCCAGCATCTCAGCAGTTCTGGATAAGCAGCTCCCTAGTGTACTAGAATAACCACAGTTCTATCTTCTAGAACGAAATTTGGCAGAGTTTTGGAGGATTATGTTTGAAATAGTCTCGAAATCTAGAATTAGCTAAGTTCGGAGCTTAGCATCCCAGCCAATGCGGGCTAGATACCTAGCATCGCAGCAGTGCTGGATAGCAAGCACCCTAGTGAATTAGAATACATGCAGTTCTATCTTCTAGAACGAAATTTAGCAAAGTTTTGAAAGACAGTCTTTCAAAACTCCGAAAAAAGTATCGAAATAGAGGAATTGCTAAGTTCTGAACTTAGCATCCCAGCCAATGCAGGTCAGACACCCAGCATCTCAGCAGTTCTGGATAGCCAAGTCCCTAGAGCACTAGAAAAACCACAGTTCTATCTTCTAGAAGGAAATTTGACAGAGTTTCGATAGACTATGTCCGGAAATAGTATCGAAGTCTCGAAATCGACTAAATGCTAAGTTGTGAGCTTAGCATCCCAGCTAATGCAAGTCTGATACCCAGCATCTCAGCAGATAGCTATAGCTAGCTCTCTAGTGCTCTAGAAAAACTACAGTTCTATCTTCTAGAAGGAAATTTGACAGAGTTTTGATAGACTATCTCCGAAAATAGTCTCGAAATCGAGTAAATGCTAAGTTCTGAGCTTGGCATCCCAGCCAATGCAGGTCTAATACCCAGCATCTCAGCAGTTCTGGATAGGCAGCTCCTTTTAGCACTAGAATAACCACAGTTCTATCTGCTAGAAGATAATTTGACAGAGTTTTGACAGACTATGTCCGACAATAGCCTCGAAATCGAGTAAATGCTAAGTTCGGAGCTGGCATCCCAGCCAATGCGGGCTAGATACCTAGCATCTCAGCCGTTCTGGATAGTCAGCTCCCTAGAGCACTAGAATAACCACAGTTCTATCTTCTAGAAGGAAATTGGACAGAGTTTTGATAGACTATGTCCGAAAATGGTATCGAAATTGAGTAAATGTTAAGTTCTGAGCTTAGCATCCCAGCCAATGCAGGTCTGATACCCAGCATCTCAGAAGTTCTGAATAGCTAATACCCTAGTGCTCTAGAATAATTACAGTTCTATCTTCTAGAAGGAAATTTGACAGAGTTTTGATAGACTATCTTCGAAAATAGTCTCGAAATTGAGTAAATGCTAAGTTCTGAGCGTAGCATCCCAGCCAATGCAGGTCTGACACCCAGCATCTCAGCAGTTCTGGATAAGCAGCTCCCTAGTGTACTAGAATAACCACAGTTCTATCTTCTAGAACGAAATTTGGCAGAGTTTTGGAGGATTATGTTTGAAATAGTCTCGAATCTAGAATTAGCTAAGTTCGGAGCTTAGCATCCCAGCCAATGCGGGCTAGATACCTAGCATCGCAGCAGTGCTGGATAGCAAGCACCCTAGTGAATTAGAATACATGCAGTTCTATCTTCTAGAACGAAATTTAGCAAAGTTTTGAAAGATAGTCATTCAAAACTCCGAAAAAAGTATCGAAATAGAGGAATTGCTAAGTTCTGAACTTAGCATCCCAGCCAATGCAGGTCAGACACCCAGCATCTCAGCAGTTCTGGATAGCCAACTCCCTAGAGCACTAGAATAACCACAGTTCTATCTTCTAGAAGGAAATTTGACAGAGTTTCGATAGACTATGTCCGGAAATAGTATCGAAGTCTCGAAATCGACTAAATGCTAAGTTGTGAGCTTAGCATCCCAGCTAATGCAAGTCTGATACCCAGCATCTCAGCAGTTCTGGATAGCTAGCTCTCTATTGCTCTAGAAAAACTACAGTTCTATCTTCTAGAAGGAAATTTGACAGAGTTTTGATAGACTATCTCCGAAAATAGTCTCGAAATCGAGTAAATACTAAGCTCTGAGCTAGCGTCCCAGCCAATGCGGGTCAAACACCAAGCATCTCAGCAGTTCTGGATAGCCAGCTCCCTGGAGTACTAGAATAAACACAGTTCTATCTTCTAGAAGGAAACTTGACAGAGTTCTGATAGACTATGTCCGAAAATAGTATCGAAATCGAGTAAATGCTAAGTTCTGAGCGTAGCATCCCAGCCATTGCAGGTCTGATACCCAGCATCTCAGCAATTCTGGATAGCCAGTTCTCTAGTGCACTAAAATAACCACAGTTCTATATTCTAGAAGATAATTTGACAGAGTTTTGACAGACTATGTCCGACAATAGCCTCGAAATCGAGTAAATGCTAAGTTCGGAGCTGGCATCCCAGCCAATGCGGGCTAGATACCTGGCATCTCAGCAGTTCTGGATAGCAAGCACCCTAGTGCATTAGAATACATGCCGTTCTATCTTCTAGAACGAAATTTGGCAAAATTTTGAAAGATAGTCTTTCAAAACTCCAAAAAAGTATCGAAATCGAGGAATTGCTAAGTTCTGAGCTTGGTATCCCAGCCAATGCAGGTCAGACACCCAGCATTTCAGCATTTCTGGATAGTCAACTCCCTGGAGTACTAGAATAAACACAGTTCTATCTTCTAGAAGGAAACTTGACAGAGTTCTGATAGACTATGTCCGAAAATAGTATCGAAATCGAGTAAATGCTAAGTTCGGAGCTGGCATCCCAGCCAATGCGGGCTAGATACCTAGCATTTCAGCATTTCTGGATAGTCAACTCCCTGGAGTACTAGAATAAACACAGTTCTATCTTCTAGAAGGAAACTTGACAGAGTTCTGATAGACTATGTCCGAAAATAGTATCGAAATCGAGTAAATGCTAAGTTCGGAGCTGGCATCCCAGCCAATGCGGGCTAGATACCTAGCATCTCAGCAGTTCAGGATAGTCAGCTCCCTAGAGCACTAGAATAACCACAGTTCTATCTTCTAGAAGGAAATTTGACAGAGTTTTGATAGACTATGTCCGAAAATAGTCTGAAAATCGAGTAAATGCTAAGTTCTGTGCGTAGCATCCCAGCCAATACAAGTCTGATACCCAGCATTTCAGCAATTCTGGATAGCCAGCTCCCTAGAGTACTAGAATAACCACAGTTCTATCTTCTAGAAAGAAATTTGATAGAGTTTTGATAGACTATGTCCGAAAATAGCCTGAAAATCGAGTAAATGCTAAGTTCTGTGCGTAGCATCCCAGCCAATGCAAGTCTGATACCCAGCATCTCAGCAGTTCTGGATAAGCAGCTCCTTAGTGTACTATAATAACCACAGTTCTATCTTCTAGAACGAAGTTTAGCAGTTTTGGAGGATTATGTTTGAAATAGTCTTGAAATCGAGAAATAGCTAAGTTCGGAGCTTAGCATCCCAGCCAATGCGGGCTAGATATACTGGGTCAAGCAAATCTTGTCAGTAGCAAACGGCGGCAAATTTGAAAAATCGCGGGTTAGCAACACTGTGTTCGAATAATTCGAAAATCGCGTGTTATCTGTGTTTTATCTGTGGAATGTGGATCGCGAATGACAGCCATCATCTTGTTTGTTTACAAATGGTTTACAATGTTTACATTCTGAATCGATTCTATTTCAAGAGATGTTTCTGCTGTGTCACCATTAAATACCAATATATTAAATAAGACTGTGCTTAATTAAAGCTAAGGTGCCTACAATGCCTACAGTGCCAACTGAGAAATCTAATAAAATATGAAAATCCAGTATGACATCTACCTGCTGAAGCAATGATTTTATTCATACATTCTTGTTTAACGGCATAGTCCATTTACAATTTTATTTTGAGATCTTCAAATTAGTTAATCATTTTTATAAACATCACACACCGCTTTTAAATTGTCCGTCCATACGTATTAATAACAATTTCAAACATTTTCAATAGAGAATCCGCGAGTGACAATTTGAATTGACGTACGTGACAAGGCGCGCTCAGCGGAAAAAAAAGTTTTGGTTCGATGTACATTGTACATTGCTGCTTTTCTTAGCGCAATACTACTCTTTGAGTGTTGCCCTACTTTAGTTTGCTTTACATTGCTACTGACAAGATTTGCTTGACGCACTATACCTAGCATCTAAGCAGTTCTGTATAGCAAGCACCCTAGTGAATTAGAATACATGCAGTTCTATCTTCTAGGACGAAATTTGGCAAAGTTTTGAAAGATAGTCTTTCAAAACTCCGAAAAATGTATCGAAATCGAGGAATTGCTAATTTCTGAGCTTGGCATACCAGCCAATGCAGGGCAGACACCCAGCATCTCAGCAGTTCTGGATAGACAGCTCCCTAGAGCACTAGAATAACCACAGATCTATCTTTTAGAAGGGAATTTGACAGAGTTTTGATAGACTATCTCCGAAAATAGTCTCGAAATCGAGTAAATGCTAAGTTCTGAGCGTAGCATCCCAGCCAATGCAAGTCTGATACCCAGCATTTCAGCAGTTCTGAATAGCCAGCTCCCTAGAGTACTAGAATAACTACAGTTCTATCTTCTAGAAAGAAATTTGACAGTTTTGATAGACTATGTCCGAAAATAGTCTGAAAATCGAGTAAATGCTAAGTTCTGTGCGTAGCATCCCAGCCAATGCAAGTCTGATACCCAGCATCTCAGCAGTTCTGGATAGGCAGCTCCCTAGTGTACTATAATAACCACAGTTCTATCTTCAAGAACGAAGTTTGGCAGAGTTTTGGAGGATTATGTTTGATATAGTCTCGAAATCGAGAAATAGCTAAGTTCGGAGCTTAGCATCCCAGCCAATGCGGGCTAGATACCTAGCATCTCAGCAGTTCTTTATAGCAAGCACCCTAGTGAATTAGAATACATGTAGTTCTATCTTCTAGAACGAAATTTGGCAAAGTTTTGAAAGATAGTCTTTCACAACTCCAAAAAATGTATCGAAATCGAGGAATTGCTAATTTCTGAGCTTGGCATACCAGCCAATGCAGGGCAGAGACCCAGCATCTCAGCAGTTCTGGATAGCCAGCTCCCTAGAGCACTAGAAGAACCACAGGTCTATCTTTTAGAAGGAAATTTGACAGAGTTTTGATAGACTATCTCCGAAAATAGTCTGAAAATCGAGTAAATGCTAAGTTCTGAGCGTAGCATCCCAGCAAATGCAGGTCTGATACCCTGCATCTCAGCAGTTCTGGATAGGCAGCTCTCTAGTGCACTAGAATAACTACAGTTCTATCTTCTAAAACGAAATTTGGCAGAGTTTTGGAGGATTATGTTTGAAACAGTCTCGAAATCGAGAAATAGCTAAGTTCGGAGCTTAGCATCCCAGCCAATGCGGGGTAGATACATAGCATCTCAGGAGTTCTGGATAGCAAGCACCCTAGTGAATAAGAATACATGCAGTTCTATCTTCTAGAACGTAATTTTGCAAATTTTTGAAAGATAGTCTTTCAAAACTCCGAAAAATCTATCAAAATCGAGGAATTGCTAATTTCTGAGCTTGGAATCCCAGCCAATGCAGGGCAGACACCCAGCATCTCAGCAGTTCTGGATAGCCAGCTCTTTAGAGCACTAGAATAATTACAGTTTTATCTTCTAGAAGGAAATTTGACAGAGTTTTGATAGACTAAGGTCTGTCCCCGATAAAAAGTGGTCAGCATTTAATAAAAAAAATATATAAAATAAAAGACAACTGACATCTGTCACTTTGATTGTTAAATAGCGGGAAGAATAAACTATCGTTTAGGGCTATTTGGAGTTTATAAATTCGTAACATTTATAAAATGTCGTCTAGCCAACTGGACATCCGAAAAAAGATCGTGTACACCTACAACCAAAATGTCGGTATATCGCAAGGAAAGTTAGCCAAATTATTAAAAATTCCGAAGTCAACCGTGCAAAAGGTATTGGCTAACTATCAGTCCAGATTGTCTGTTTCAAGAAAAGGTGGTTCGGGTAGAAAACGCGGTCCTGCTGATAAAACTAAGGCAAAAAAAGTAATCGAGCATTTTAAGAAGAATCCAACTCTCTCTGTCCGTGACGTCGCCAGAAAATGTAAGGTATCGAAATCGTATGTCCAAAAAATCAAGCAGCGTGCAGGTTTACGATCGTACAAGGCAACTACAGTTCCTAATCGCGATGCTACAAAGGATAAATTGTGTAAAACCCGGGCTCGAAAGTTGTATACAAAATATTTGACGAAGTTTGGTTGTATTTTGATGGACGACGAAACATACGTGAAAGCAGATTTTAAGCAATTACCAGGTTTGCAGTTCTATGTGGCAAATCAAAGAGGGAATGCCGATAAAAAATTTACAACAAAAAAACTTGATAAATTTGCAAAAAAATTCCTTGTCTGGCAAGCCATCTGTACATGTGGTCAAAAAAGCAAATCGTTTGTTACTACGGGTACGATTAACCAATCCATTTACACGAAAGAGTGTTTGAAAAAACGTTTATTGCCGTTTATAAGAAACCACACCGAGCCTGTCATATTCTGGCCTGATTTAGCGTCCTCACATTATGCCAAATCTGTTTTAGAATGGTACACTGAAAATAATATCTCCTTTGTACCGAAATTAGCAAATCCACCAAACTGCCCAGAACTCCGGCCGGTAGAGCATTATTGGGCAATAATGAAAAGAAAATTGAAAAATAGTGGTAAAATTGCTACAAATGAGCAACAGTTCAAAAGAATGTGGGATACGACATGTAAAAAGGTGACCGAAAGTGATGTACAGAGATTGATGGAAGGAGTCCGAAGCAAAGTCAGGGCATTTTACCAGTGTTAATTTGTTGAACAGGAGGTTTATTAATTTTAAAGAACACTAATAAAAGTTTAATTTAAATAGCCCATGAAATTGTTTTTCTTAGTTTTTTTTCTAATTTATCGTTGTAACACCGACCACTTTTTTTCGTGGACGGGCTTTATATACGGAAATAGTATCGAAGTCTCGAAATCGACTAAATGCTAAGTTGTGAGCTTAGCATCCCAGCTAATGCAGGTCTGATACCCAGCATCTCAGCAGTTCTGGATAGCTAGCTTCCTAGTGCTCTAGAAAAACAACAGTTCTATCTTCTAGAAGGAAATTTGATACAGTTTTGATAGACTATCTCCGAAAATAGTCTCGAAATAGAGTAAATGCTAAGTTCTGAGCGTAGTATCCTAGCCACCCAGCATCTCAGCAGTTCTAGATAGGCAGCTCCCTAGTGTACTAGAATAACCACAGTTCTATCTTCTAGAACGAAATTTTGCAAATTTTTGAAAGATAGTCTTTCAAAACTCCGAAAAATCTATCAAAATCGAGGAATTGCTAATTTCTGAGCTTGGAATCCCAGCCAATGCAGGGCAGACACCCAGCATCTCAGCAGTTCTGGATAGCCAGCTCTTTAGAGCACTAGAATAATTACAGTTTTATCTTCTAGAAGGAAATTTGACAGAGTTTTGATAGACTATATACGGAAATAGTATCGAAGTCTCGAAATCGATTAAATGCTAAGTTGTGAGCTTAGCATCCCAGCTACTGCAGGTCTGATACCCAGCATCTCAGCAATTCTGGATAGCCAGTTCCCTAGTGCACTAAAATAACCACAGTTCTATCTTCTAGAAGGAAATTTGGCAGATTTTTTGAGGATTATGTTTGAAATGGTCTCGAAATCGAGAAATAGCTAAGTTCGGAGCTTAGCATCCCAGCCAATGCGGGCTGGATACCTAGCATATCAGCAGTTCTGGATAGCAAGCACCGTAAAGCATTAGAATACATGCAGTTCTTTCTTCTAGAACGAAATTTTGCAAATTTTTGAAAGATAGTCTTTCAAAACTACAAAAAAGTATCCAAATCGAAGAATTGCTTAGTTCTGAGCTTGGCATCCCAGCCAATGCAGGTCTAATACCCAGCATCTCAGCATTTCTGGTTAGCCAGCTCCTTAGAGCCCTAGAATAATCTCAGTTCTATCTTCTAGAAGGAAACATGACAGAGTTCTGATAGACTATGTCCGAAAATAGTATCGAAATCGAGTAAATGCTAAGTTCTGAGCTAGCATCCCAGCCAATGCAAGTCTGATATCCAGCATCTCAGCAGTTCTGGATAGACAGCTCCCTTGAGCACTAGAATAACCACAGTTCTATCTTCTAGAAGATAATTTGACAGAGTTTTGACAGAGTTTTGACAGACTATGTCCGACAATAGCCTCGAAATCGAGTAAATGCTAAGTTCGGAGCTGGCATCCCAGCCAATGCGGGCTAGATACCTAGCATCTCAGCAGTTTTGGATAGTCAGCCCCCTAGAGCACTAGAATAACCACAGTTCTATCTTCTAGAAGGAAATTTATCAGAGTTTTGATAGACTATGTCCGAAAATAGTCTCGAAATCGAGTAAATGCTAAGTTCTGAGCGTAGCATCCCAGCCAATGCAGGTCTGATACCCAGCATCTCAGCAATTCTGGATAGCCAGTTCCCTAGTGCACTAAAATAACTACAGTTCTATCTTCTAGAAGGAAATTTGGCAGATTTTTGGAGGATTATGTTTGAAATAGTCTCGAAATCGAGAAATAGCTAAGTTCGGAGCTTAGCATCCCGGCCAATGCGGGCTGGATACCTAGCATCTCAGCAGTTCTGGATAGCAAGTACCCTAAAGCATTAGAATACATGCAGTTCTTTCTTCTAGAACGAAATTTTGCAAATTTTTGAAAGATAGTCTTTCAAAACTACAAAAAAGTATCGAAATCGAGGAATTGCTTAGTTCTGAGCTTGGCATCCCAGCCAATGCAGGTCTAATACCCAGCATCTCAGCATTTCTGGATAGCCAGCTCCTTAGAGCCCTAGAATAATCTCAGTTCTATCTTCTAGAAAGAAATTTGACAGAGTTTTGATAGACTATGTCCGAAACTAGTCTGAAAATCGAGTAAATGCTACGTTCTGTGCATAGCATCCCAGCCAATGCAAGTCTGATACCCAGCATCTCAGCAGTTCTGGATAGGCAGCTCCCTTGAGCACTAGAATAACCACAGTTCTATCTTCTAGAAGATAATTTGACAGAGTTTTGACAGACTATGTCCGACTATAGCCTCGAAATCGAGTAAATGCTAAGTTCGGAGCTGGCATCCCAGCCAATGCGGGCTAGATACCTAACATCTCAGCAGTTCTGGATATTTAGCCCTTTAGAGCACTAGAATAATCAAAGTTCTATCTTCTAGAAGGAAATTTGACAGAGTTTTGATAGACTATGTCCGAAAATAGTCTCGAAATCGATTAAATGCTAAGTTGTGAGCTTAGCATCCCAGCTACTGCAGGTCTGATACCCAGCATCTCAGCAATTCTGGATAGCCAGTTCCCTAGAGCACTAAAATAACCACAGTTCTATCTTCTAGAAGGAAATTTGGCAGATTTTTGGAGGATTATGTTTGAAATGGTCTCGAAATCGAGAAATAGCTAAGTTCGGAGCTTAGCATCCCAGCCAATGCGGGCTGGATACCTAGCATCTCAGCAGTTCTGGATAGCAAGCACCCTAAAGCATTAGAATACATGCAGTTCTTTCTTCTAGAACGAAATTTTGCAAATTTTTGAAAGATAGTCTTTCAAAACTACAAAAAAGTATCCAAATCGAAGAATTGCTTAGTTCTGAGCTTGGCATCCCAGCCAATGCAGGTCTAATACCCAGCATCTCAGCATTTCTGGTTAGCCAGCTCCTTAGAGCCCTAGAATAATCTCAGTTCTATCTTCTAGAAAGAAATTTGACAGAGTTTTGATAGACTATGTCCGAAAATAGTCTGAAAATCGACTAAATGCTAAGTTGTGAGCTTAGCATCCCAGCTAATGCAGGTCTGATACCCAGCATCTCAGGAGTTCTGGATAGCTAGCTCTCTAGTGCTCTAGAAAAACTACAGTTCTATCTTCTAGAAGGAAATTTGACAGAGTTTTGATAGACTATCTCCGAAAATAGTCTCGAAATCGAGTAAACGCTAAGTTCTGAGCTAGCATCCCAGCCAATGCGGGTCAAACACCCAGCATCTCAGCAGTTCTTGATAGCCAGCTCCCTGGAGTACTAGAATAAACACAGTTCTATCTTCTTCTTCTATTTCGAGGCTATAGTCGGACATAGTCTGTCAAAACTCTGTCAAATTATCTTCTAGAAGATAGAACTGTGGTTATTCTAGTGCTCAAGGGAGCTGCCTATCCAGAACTGCTGAGATGCTGGGTATCAGACTTGCATTGGCTGGGATGCTATGCACAGAACGTAGCATTTACTCGATTTTCAGACTAGTTTCGGACATAGTCTATCAAAACTCTGTCAAATTTCTTTCTAGAAGATAGAACTGAGATTATTCTAGGGCTCTAAGGAGCTGGCTATCCAGAAATGCTGAGATGCTGGGTATTAGACCTGCATTGGCTGGGATGCCAAGCTCAGAACTAAGCAATTCCTCGATTTGGATACTTTTTTGTAGTTTTGAAAGACTATCTTTCAAAAATTTGCAAAATTTCGTTCTAGAAGATAGAACTGCATGTATTCTAATGCTTTAGGGTACTTGCTATCCAGAACTGCTGAGATGCTAGGTATCCAGCCCGCATTGGCTGGGATGCTAAGCTCCGAACTTAGCTATTTCTCGATTTCGAGACTATTTCAAACATAATCCTCCAAAAATCTGCCAAAGGTCATTGGGCGTTTTTGACCCGCTTTATGAATTTTCGCGTACAGAGACCAAACTAGTTTTAAAAAAGAGAATTTAATCTCACTTTTCTAAATATGTAATTATTTTTTATGTATCATCCGGCAGAAAAAAGTTATTCAACAGTACAGGATAGCGTAATTAATGTTTTTACTTTCAGCATTGTGCCAAAGTGTGGTCCGTGCAGCATGATAAACGTTTTATAGCACAATGGCAAATGAAATGTTGTCAATTGCGGCTGTTGCCGGGGTTGTCTCCTCTGCAGTTTTTGCAGGTGGCCTTCGAATTCTGGTCTACAGGTCGCGTGCATTGGCTGGCCCAGTGTGTTTCGGCGCAGCGAGCGCAAGCGAGCTGTCTGTGACATCCTTGTGATGAGTGCCGGAAGCCCTGGCAGCGGTGACATTGCGCGGGCCCCTTCTTTCCGCGCTATGCCTCCACCTTGACACTCCTCATGTGGAGAAGCTCCGACATCCCGTAGATGCCCATGTGCAGCCCCAGCCCCCTCTTGCGTGTATCCGTTTGGCGTATTTGGGGTGGCCCAGCTTCTCCAGGAGTTTCTTGATATCTTCAATCGGTGTGAAGGAGGGGAGACCCCTGCGGTACTCCGCCTCGGAGCGGGGCTCGAAGAGTATCCCAGCCCCCAGCGGTGTGGTGAATGGTGACTCCCCCTTTATTTCGCGCCTGCTGCCTTTTTAGACGAATTAACAATTTATTTTGATCAAGCAGAATAAAAATATTGTTTTTTTATAACTGGATTTTATTTTTGTTCCTCTTGATATTAAACAATATAACAACAGCAACGCAATATAACAGCAGCTATTCAAAGTATTTTTGATATAATTCCGATAGTTCTGACTTAATTCATTGCAAAAATGCCAAAAAATAAAAATGATAAGAAACCATTTTTATTTTTTTCTCAATTTTCCCATTGCTTGCAAGAATGCGACTCATACCACTGTGTAGCAGATACATTTACCTACATACCTAGCCCTATTTCGTTTGTGTACGCTGTGGGTCATATGTCCGAACAAAATGCCCAATGACCTTTCCTTCTAGAAGATAGAACTGTGGTTATTTTAGTGCACTAGGGAACTGGCTATCCAGAATTGCTGAGATGCTGGGTATCAGACCTGCATTGGCTGGGATGCTACGCTCAGAACTTAGCATTTACTCAATGTCGAGACTATTTTCGGAGATAGTCTATCAAAACTCTGTCAAATTTCCTTCTAGAAGATAGAACTGTAATTATTCTAGAGCACTAGGGTTTTAGCTATTCAGAACTGCTGAGATGCTGGGTATCAGACCTGCATTGGCTGGGATGCTAAGCTCAGAACTTAACATTTACTCGATTTCGATACCATTTTCGGACATAGTCTATCAAAACTCTGTCCAATTTCCTTCTAGAAGATAGAACTGTGGTTATTCTAGTGCTCTAGGGAGCTGACTATCCAGAACTGCTGAGATGCTAGATATCTAGCCCGCATTGGCTGGGATGCCAGCTCCGAACTTAGCATTTACTCGATTTCGAGGCTATTGTCGGACATAGTCTGTCAAAACTCTATCAAATTATCTTGAAGCGGATAGAACTGTGGTTATTCTAGTGCTCAAGGGAGTTGCCTATCCAGAACTGCTGAGATGCTGGGTATCAGACTTGCATTGGCTGGGATGCTACGCACAGAACTTAGCATTTACTCGATTTTCAGACTATTTTCGGACATAGTCTATCAAAACTCTGTCAAATTTATTTCTAGAAGATAGAACTGTGATTATTCTAGGGCTCTAGGGAGCTGGCTATCCAGAAATGCTGAGATGCTGGGTATTAGACCTGCATTGGCTGGGATGCCAAGCTCAGAACTTAGCAATTCCTCGATTTCGATCCTTTTTTGTAGTTTTGAAAGACTATCTTTCAAAAATTTGCCAACTTTCGTTCTAGAAGATAGAACTGCATGAAATCTAATGCTTTAGGGTGCTTGCTATCCAGAACTGCTGAAATGCTAGGTATCCAGCCCGAATTGGCTGGGATGCTAAGCTCCGAACTTAGCTATTTCTCGATTTCGAGACTATTTCAAACACAATCCTCCAAAACTCTGCCAAATTTCCTTCTAGAAGATAGAACTGTGGTTATTTTAGTGCACTAGGGAACTGGCTATCCAGAATTGCTGAGATGCTGGGTATCAGACCTGCATTGGCTGGGATGCTACGCTCAGAACTTAGCATTTACTCGATTTCGAGACTATTTTCGGACATAGTCTATCAAAACTCTGACAAATTTCCGTCTAGAAGATAGAACTGTGGTTATTCTAGTGCTCTAGGGGGCTGACTATCCAAAACTGCTGAGATGCTAGGTATCTAGCCCGCATTGGCTGGGATGCCAGCTCCGAACTTAGCATTTACTCGATTTCGAGGCTATTGTCGGACATAGTCTGTCAAAACTCTGTCAAATTATCTTCTAGAAGATAGAACTGTGGTTATTATAGTGCTCAAGGGAGCTGCCTATCCAGAACTGCTGAGATGCTGGGTATCAGACTTGCATTGGCTGGGATGCTATGCACAGAACGTAGCATTTACTCGATTTTCAGACTAGTTTCGGACATAGTCTATCAAAACTCTGTCAAATTTCTTTCTAGAAGATAGAACTGAGATTATTCTAGGGCTCTAAGGAGCTGGCTATCCACAAATGCTGAGATGCTGGGTATTAGACCTGCATTGGCTGGGATGCCAAGCTCAGAACTAAGCAATTCCTCGATTTGGATACTTTTTTGTAGTTTTGAAAGACTATCTTTCAAAAATTTGCAAAATTTCGTTCTAGAAGATAGAACTGCATGTATTCTAATGCTTTAGGGTACTTGCTATCCAGAACTGCTGAGATGCTAGGTATCCAGCCCGCATTGGCTGGGATGCTAAGCTCCGAACTTAGCTATTTCTCGATTTCGAGACTGTTTCAAACATAATCCTCCAAAACTCTGCCAAATTTCGTTTTAGAAGATAGAACTGTAGTTATTCTAGTGCACTAGAGAGCTGCCTATCCAGAACTGCTGAGATGCAGGGTATCAGACCTGCATTTGCTGGGATGCTACGCTCAGAACTTAGCATTTACTCGATTTTCAGACTATTTTCGGAGATAGTCTAACAAAACTGTGTCAAATTTCCTTCTAAAGATAGACCTGTGGTTCTTCTAGTGCTCTAGGGAGCTGGCTATCCAGAACTGCTGAGATGCTGGGTCTCTGCCCTGCATTGGCTGGTATGCCAAGCTCAGAAATTAGCAATTCCTCGATTTCGATACATTTTTTGGAGTTGTGAAAGACTATCTTTCAAAAATTTGCCAACTTTCGTTCTAGAAGATAGAACTGCATGAAATCTAATGCTTTAGGGTGCTTGCTATCCAGAACTGCTGAAATGCTAGGTATCCAGCCCGAATTGGCTGGGATGCTAAGCTCCGAACTTAGCTATTTCTCGATTTCGAGACTATTTCAAACACAATCCTCCAAAACTCTGCCAAATTTCCTTCTAGAAGATAGAACTGTGGTTATTTTAGTGCAATAAGGAACTGCCTATACAGAATTGCTGAGATGCTGGGTATCAGACCTGCATTGGCTGGGATGCTACGCTCAGAACTTAGCATTTACTCGATTTCGATACTATTTTCGGACATAGTCTATCAGAACTCTATCAAGTTTCCTTCTAGAAGATAGAACTGTGTTTATTCTAGTACTCCAGGGAGCTGGCTATCCAGAACTGCTGAGATGCTGGGTGTTTGACCCGCATTGGCTGGGATGCTAGCTCAGAACTTAGCATTCACTCGATTTCGAGACTATTTTTGGACATAGCTTATCAAAACTCTGTCAAATTTCCTTCTAGAAGATAGAACTGTGAATATTCTAGTGCTCTAGGGAGCTGGCTATCCAGAACTGGTGAGATGTTAGGTGTTTGACCCGCATTGGCTGGGATGCTAGCTCAGAACTAAGCTATTTTTCGATTTCGAGACTTCGATAATATTTCCGGACATAGTCTATCATAACTCTGTCAAATTTTGTTCTAGAAGATAGAACTGCATGAAATCTAATGCTTTAGGGTGCTTGCTATCTAGAACTGCTGAAATGCTAGGTATCCAGCCCGAATTGGCTGGGATGCCAGCTCCGAACTTAGCATTTACTCGATTTCGATACTATTTTCGGACATAGTCTATCAAAACTCTGTCAAATTTCCTTCTAGAAGATAGAACTGTAGTTATTCTAGTGCTCTAGGGAGCTGACTATCCAGAACTGCTGAGATGCGAGGTATCTAGCCTGCATTGGCTGGGATGCCAGCTCCGAACTTAGCATTTACTCGATTTCGAGACTATTTTCGGACATAGTCTATCAAAACTCTGTCCAATTTCCTTCTAGAAGATAGAACTGTGGTTATTCTAGTGCTCTAGGGAGCTGACTATCCAGAACTGCTGAGATGCTAGATATCTAGCCCGCATTGGCTGGGATGCCAGCTCCGAACTTAGCATTTACTCGATTTCGAGGCTATTGTCGGACATAGTCTGTCAAAACTTTGTCAAATTATCTTCTAGAAGATAGAACTGTGGTTATTCTAGTGCTCAAGGGAGCTGTCTATCCAGAACTGCTGAGATGCTGGATATCAGGCTTGCATTGGCTGGGATGCTAGCTCAGAACTTAGCATTTACTCGATTTCGATACTATTTTCGGACATAGTCTATCAGAACTCTGTCAAGTTTCCTTCTAGAAGATAGAACTGTGTTTATTCTAGCACTCCAGGGAGCTGGCTATCCAGAACTGCTGAGATGCTGGGTGTTTGACCCGCATTGGCTGGGATGCTAGCTCAGAACTTAGCGTTTACTCGATTTCGAGGCTATTTTCGGAGATAGTCTATCAAAACTCTGTCAAATTTCCTTCTAGAAGATAGAACTGTAGTTTTTCTAGAGCACTAGAGAGCTAGCTATCCAGAACTCCTGAGATGCTGGGTATCAGACCTGCATTAGCCGGGATGCTAAGCTCACAACTTAGCATTTAGTCGATTTTCAGACTATTTTCGGACATAGTCTATCAAAACTCTGTCAAATTTCTTTCTAGAAGATAGAACTGAGATTATTCTAGGGCTCTAAGGAGCTGGCTAACCAGAAATGCTGAGATGCTGGGTATTAGACCTGCATTGGCTGGGATGCCAAGCTCAGAACTAAGCAATTCTTCGATTTGGATACTTTTTTGTAGTTTTGAAAGACTATCTTTCAAAAATTTGCAAAATTTCGTTCTAGAAGAAAGAACTGCATGTATTCTAATGCTTTACGGTGCTTGCTATCCAGAACTGCTGATATGCTAGGTATCCAGCCCGCATTGGCTGGGATGCTAAGCTCCGAACTTAGCTATTTCTCGATTTCGAGACCATTTCAAACATAATCCTCCAAAAATCTGCCAAATTTCCTTCTAGAAGATAGAACTGTGGTTGTTTTAGTGCACTAGGGAACTGGCTATCCAGAATTGCTGAGATGCTGGGTATCAGACCTGCAGTAGCTGGGATGCTAAGCTCACAACTTAGCATTTAATCGATTTCGAGACTTCGATACTATTTCCGTATATAGTCTATCAAAACTCTGTCAAATTTCCTTCTAGAAGATAAAACTGTAATTATTCTAGTGCTCTAAAGAGCTGGCTATCCAGAACTGCTGAGATGCTGGGTGTCTGCCCTGCATTGGCTGGGATTCCAAGCTCAGAAATTAGCAATTCCTCGATTTTGATAGATTTTTCGGAGTTTTGAAAGACTATCTTTCAAAAATTTGCAAAATTTCGTTCTAGAAGATAGAACTGTGGTTATTCTAGTACACTAGGGAGCTGCCTATCTAGAACTGCTGAGATGCTGGGTATCAGACCTGTATTGGCTAGGATACTACGCTCAGAACTTAGCATTTACTCGATTTCGAGACTATTTTCGGAGATAGTCTATCAAAACTGTATCAAATTTCCTTCTAGAAGATAGAACTGTAGTTTTTCTAGAGCACTAGGAAGCTAGCTATCCAGAACTGCTGAGATGCTGGGTATCAGACCTGCATTAGCTGGGATGCTAAGCTCACAACTTAGCATTTAGTCGATTTCGAGACTTCGATACTATTTCCGTATATAGTCTATCAAAACTCTGTCAAATTTCCTTCTAGAAGATAAAACTGTAATTATTCTAGTGCTCTAAAGAGCTGGCTATCCAGAACTGCTGAGATGCTGGGTGTCTGCCCTGCATTGGCTGGGATTCCAAGCTCAGAAATTAGCAATTCCTCGATTTTGATAGATTTTTCGGAGTTTTGAAAGACTATCTTTCAAAAATTTGCAAAATTACGTTCTAGAAGATAGAACTGCATGTATTCTTATTCACTAGGGTGCTTGCTATCCAGAACTCCTGAGATGCTATGTATCTACCCCGCATTGGCTGGGATGCTAAGCTCCGAACTTAGCTATTTCTCGATTTCGAGACTGTTTCAAACATAATCCTCCAAAACTCTGCCAAATTTCGTTTTAGAAGATAGAACTGTAGTTATTCTAGTGCACTAGAGAGCTGCCTATCCAGAACTGCTGAGATGCTGGGTATCAGACCTGCATTTGCTGGGATGCTACGCTCAGAACTTAGCATTTACTCGATTTTCAGACTATTTTCGGAGATAGTCTATCAAAACTCTGTCAAATTTCCTTCTAAAAGATAGACCTGTGGTTCTTCTAGTGCTCTAGGGAGCTGGCTATCCAGAACTGCTAAGATGCTGGGTCTCTGCCCTGCATTGGCTGGTATGCCAAGCTCAGAAATTAGCAATTCCTCGATTTCGATACATTTTTTGGAGTTGTGAAAGACTATCTTTCAAAACTTTGCCAAATTTCGTTCTAGAAGATAGAACTGCATGTATTCTTATTCACTAGGGTGCTTGCTATCCAGAACTCCTGAGATGCTATGTATCTACCCCGCATTGGCTGGGATGCTAAGCTCCGAACTTAGCTATTTCTCGATTTCGAGACTGTTTCAAACATAATCCTCCAAAACTCTGCCAAATTTCGTTTTAGAAGATAGAACTGTAGTTATTCTAGTGCACTAGAGAGCTGCCTATCCAGAACTGCTGAGATGCTGGGTATCAGACCTGCATTTGCTGGGATGCTACGCTCAGAACTTAGCATTTACTCGATTTTCAGACTATTTTCGGAGATAGTCTATCAAAACTCTGTCAAATTTCCTTCTAAAAGATAGACCTGTGGTTCTTCTAGTGCTCTAGGGAGCTGGCTATCCAGAACTGCTAAGATGCTGGGTCTCTGCCCTGCATTGGCTGGTATGCCAAGCTCAGAAATTAGCAATTCCTCGATTTCGATACATTTTTTGGAGTTGTGAAAGACTATCTTTCAAAACTTTGCCAAATTTCGTTCTAGAAGATAGAACTACATGTATTCTAATTCACTAGGGTGCTTGCTATACAGAACTGCTGAGATGCTAGGTATCTAGCCCGCATTGGCTGGGATGCTAAGCTCCGAACTTAGCTATTTCTCGATTTCGAGACTATATCAAACATAATCCTCCAAAACTCTGCCAAACTTCGTTCTTGAAGATAGAACTGTGGTTATTATAGTACACTAGGGAGCTGCCTATCCAGAACTGCTGAGATGCTGGGTATCAGACTTGCATTGGCTGGGATGCTACGCACAGAACTTAGCATTTACTCGATTTTCAGACTATTTTCGGACATAGTCTATCAAAACTCTGTCAAATTTCTTTCTAGAAGATAGAACTGTAGTTATTCTAGTACTCTAGGGAGCTGGCTATTCAGAACTGCTGAAATGCTGGGTATCAGACTTGCATTGGCTGGGATGCTACGCACAGAACTTAGCATTTACTCGATTTTACAGACTATTTTCGGACATAGTCTATCAAAACTCTGTCAAATTTCTTTCTAGAAGATAGAACTGTAGTTATTCTAGTACTCTAGGGAGCTGGCTATTCAGAACTGCTGAAATGCTGGGTATCAGACTTGCATTGGCTGGGATGCTACGCACAGAACTTAGCATTTACTCGATTTTCAGACTATTTTCGGACATAGTCTATCAAAACTCTATCAAATTTCCTTCTAGAAGATAGAACTGTGGTTATTCTAGTGCTCTAGGGAGCTGACTATCCAGAACTGCTGAGATGCTGGGTATCAGGCTTGCATTGGCTGGGATGCTACGCACAGAACTTAGCATTTACTCGATTTTCAGACTATTTTCGGACATAGTCTATCAAAACTCCGTCAAATTTATTTCTAGAAGATAGAACTGTGATTATTCTAGGGCTCTAGGGAGCTGGCTATCCAGAAATGCTGAGATGCTGGGTATTAGACCTGCATTGGCTGGGATGCCAAGCTCAGAACTTAGCAATTCCTCGATTTCGATCCTTTTTTGTAGTTTTGAAAGACTATCTTTCAAAAATTTGCCAACTTTCGTTCTAGAAGATAGAACTGCATGAAATCTAATGCTTTAGGGTGCTTGCTATCCAGAACTGCTGAAATGCTAGGTATCCAGCCCGAATTGGCTGGGATGCTAAGCTCCGAACTTAGCTATTTCTCGATTTCGAGACTATTTCAAACACAATCCTCCAAAACTCTGCCAAATTTCCTTCTAGAAGATAGAACTGTGGTTATTTTAGTGCACTAAGGAACTGCCTATCCAGAATTGCTGAGATGCTGGGTATCAGACCTGCATTGGCTGGGATGCTACGCTCAGAATTTAGCATTTACTCGATTTCGATACTATTTTCGGACATAGTCTATCAGAACTCTATCAAGTTTCCTTCTAGAAGATAGAACTGTGTTTATTCTAGTACTCCAGGCAGCTGGCTATCCAGAACTGCTGAGATGCTGGGTGTTTGACCCGCATTGGCTGGGATGCCAAGCTCAGAACTTAGCAACTCCTCGATTTCGATCCTTTTTTGTAGTTTTGAAAGACTATCTTTCAAAAATTTGCCAACTTTCGTTCTAGAAGATAGAACTGCATGTATTCTAATGCTTTAGAGTGCTTGCTATCCAGAACTGCTGAGATGCTAGGTATCCAGCCCGAATTGGCTGGGATGCTAAGCTCCGAACTTAGCTATTTCTCGATTTCGAGACTATTTCAAACATAATCCTCCAAAACTCTGCCAAATTTCCTTCTAGAAGATAGAACTGCGGTTATTTTAGTGCACTAAGGAACTGCCTATCCAGAATTGCTGAGATGCTGGGTATCAGACCTGCATTGGCTGGGATGCTACGCTCAGAACTTAGCATTTAGTCGATTTCGAGACTTCGATACTATTTCCGGACATAGTCTATCAAAACTCTGTCAAATTTCCTTCTAGAAGATAGAACTGTAGTTTTTCTAGAGCAATAGAGAGCTAGCTATCCAGAACTGCTGAGATGCTGGGTATCAGACTTGCATTAGCTGGGATGCTAAGCTCACAACTTAGCATTTAGTCGATTTCGAGACTTCGATACTATTTCCGGACATAGTCTATCGAAACTCTGTCAAATTTCCTTCTAGAAGATAGAACTGTGGTTGTTCTAGTGCTCTGGGGAGTTGGCTATCCAGAACTGCTGAGATGCTGGGTGTCTGACCTGCATTGGCTGGGATGCTAAGTTCAGAACTTAGCTAATTCTAGATTCGAGACTATTTCAAACATAATCCTCCAAAACTCTGCCAAATTTCGTTCTAGAAGATAGAACTGTGGTTATTCTAGTACACTAGGGAGCTGCTTATCCAGAACTGCTGAGATGCTGGGTGTCAGACCTGCATTGGCTGGGATGCTACGCTCAGAACTTAGCATTTACTCAATTTCGAGACTATTTTCGAAGATAGTCTATCAAAACTCTGTCAAATTTCCTTCTAGAAGATAGAACTGTAATTATTCTAGAGCACTAGGGTTTTAGCTATTCAGAACTTCTGAGATGCTGGGTATCAGACCTGCATTGGCTGGGATGCTAAGCTCAGAACTTAACATTTACTCAATTTCGATACCATTTTCGGACATAGTCTATCAAAACTCTGTCCAATTTCCTTCTAGAAGATAGAACTGTGGTTATTCTAGTGCTCTAGGGAGCTGACTATCCAGAACGGCTGAGATGCTGGGTATCAGACTTGCATTGGCTGGGATGCTACGCACAGAACTTAGCATTTACTCGATTTACAGACTATTTTCGGACATAGTCTATCAAAACTCCGTCAAATTTATTTTTAGAAGATAGAACTGTGATTATTCTAGGGCTCTAGGGAGCTGGCTATCCAGAAATGCTGAGATGCTGGGTATTAGACCTGCATTGGCTGGGATGCCAAGCTCAGAACTTAGCAACTCCTCGATTTCGATCCTTTTTTGTAGTTTTGAAAGACTATCTTTCAAAAATTTGCCAACTTTCGTTCTAGAAGATAGAACTGCATGTATTCTAATGCTTTAGAGTGCTTGCTATCCAGAACTGCTGAGATGCTAGGTATCCAGCCCGAATTGGCTGGGATGCTAAGCTCCGAACTTAGCTATTTCTCGATTTCGAGACTATTTCAAACATAATCCTCCAAAACTCTGCCAAATTTCCTTCTAGAAGATAGAACTGTGGTTATTTCAGTGCACTAAGGAACTGCCTATCCAGAATTGCTGAGATGCTGGGTATCAGACCGGCATTGGCTGGGATGCTACGCTCAGAACTTAGCATTTACTCGATTTCGATACTATTTTCGGACATAGTCTATCAGAACTCTGTCAAGTTTCCTTCTAGAAGATAGAACTGTGTTTATTCTAGTATTCCAGGAAGCTGGCTATCCAGAACTGCTGAGATGCTGGGTGTTTGACCCGCATTGGCTGGGATGCTAGCTCAGAACTTAGCATTTACTCGATTTCGAGACTATTTTCGGACATAGCCTATCAAAACTCTGTCAAATTTCCTTCTGGAAGATAGAACTGTGAATATTCTAGTGCTCTAGGGAGCTGGCTATCCAGAACTGCTGAGATGTTGGGTGTTTGACCCGCATTGGCTGGGATGCTAGCTCAGAACTAAGCTATTTTTCGATTTCGAGACTTCGATAATATTTCCGGACATAGTCTATCGAAACTCTGTCAAATTTCCTTCTAGAAGATAGAACTGTGGTTATTCTAGTGCTCTAGGGAGTTGGCTATCCAGAACTGCTGAGATGCTGGGTGTATGGCTTGCATTGACTGGGATGCTAAGTTCCGAACTTAGCAATTCCTCGATTTTGATACTTTTTTGGAGTTTTGAAAGGCTATCTTTCAAAACTTTGCCAAATTTCGTTCTAGAAGATAGAACGGCATGTATTCTAATGCTTTACGCTACGTCTTACGTAGGCGAACAACGCGCGAACGCGGCGCGGCGCGGCGCGGCGAAATCAATCCTTTGATGCCCATAGAAGTGTCCTACGTAAGCGATCTCGTTGCGAACGCGGTGCGGCGCGATTTGCACGCGAATGTCAGGCCGCGCCGCGTTCGCGCGTTGTTCGCCTACGTAAGACGTAGCGTTAGGGTGCTTGCTATCCAGAACTGGTGAGATGCTAGGTATCCAGCCCGCATTGGCTGGGATGCTAAGCTCCGAACTTAGCTATTTCTCGATTTCGAGACTATTTCAAACATAATCCTCCAAAACTCTGTCAAATTTCCTTCTAGAAGATAGAACTGTGGTTATTCTAGTGCTCTAGGGGGCTGACTATCCAGAACTGCTGAGATGCTAGGTATCTAGCCCGCATTGGCTGGGATGCCAGCTCCGAACTTAGCATTTACTCGATTTCGAGGCTATTGTCAGGCTATTTCGACACTATTTCAAACATAATCCTCCAAAAATCTGCTAAATTTCCTTCTAGAAGATAGAACTGTGGTTATTTTAGTGCACTAGGGAACTGGCTATCCAGAATTGCTGAGATGCTGGGTATCAGACCTGCATTGGCTGGGATGCTACGCTCAGAACTTAGCATTTACTCGATTTCGAGACTATTTTCGGACATAGTCTATCAAAACTATGTCAAATTTCCTTCTAGAAGATAGAACTGTGGTTATTCTTGTGCACGTGGGAGCTCGATATCCAGAACTGCTGAGATGCTGGTTGTCAAAACTCGGATTTTTGCTCAAACTTAGCATTAATCAAAATTTACCTAGAATTATTTTTCATGTTCGTGTCCCATACATATATGAAAAAATTTTTTTTACAGTTTTGACTAGAACTCATTATATATCGTCTAGAAATGTTAGTATCTTTCATTTAAATGCTATTTCGAGGCTGTGGAGTGGGTAATGGCTGGGATGCTGGAGTGTCAAAATGTGAAGTTAGCATCTCATTTTAAAATTTCATTTTTTTCGCGAAAATGAGCAGAACTATTAAAAAAAACCATCTAGAACTGTAGAACTATTAGGGATGCTACTAGAACTCTCATAAAAGTTTGAGATGCTAGCACTTGATATGCTAGGTTCACACACACCTCCGAGTTCGCCTTTGTGACTATTCATTAAACGTTTAGCATAGTTTGGCTGGAACGAGACGGTTTAACACTGATTAACGTATGTGGAATCAAAGAGGAATCGTTTGGTTAATTAAAATGCCTATGAAGCTTACGGTCCTGGGTTCAAATCCCGGTATGGGTATTTATTTGTGTGATGAGCACGGATATTTGTTTCTGGGTTCTATAGTTCGTTTTTTTTAGCATTAGAAGGAACTTGCAAGAAGGTAAGCGATCTTGGCATGTCTTTTAATTGAAAAACGCTTTTTAAAAATCAAAAACTATTACTTATGAAAGCAAAAGAATATAAATGATCGTATTAGATTCATAAATGTTACATATTTGCCGTAACTTATTTTTAAAATGTGTTTGTCAATTAAAAGACACATCAAGATTGTTTACCTAATTTCTAATGCTAAAAAAAACGAGGTATAGGTGTTTTCTATATAAACAATACACGGTATATATATCAAGTTACCCACAACACAGTCACAAGCCTTATTGAACTTGATGTGGCCAACATCTTAGACAATTTGTGTAATAATGTTCTATAACATTGATTCATTATTTACAACATCATCATCATCATATATAATATGATATAAATGAACTCGATTCTTATGAACTTGTTTATTTTGAGACAATTAAGGGTCTCATCTTAATGGTATTAGATGAAAATATAAATTGGCTCCGGCTTACCGATAAATCCTTTCGATGCGACCACTCAACTGTAGAATACCACTGAAATACAGCTCAGCTATATTTTCTCAGAAATCTGTAAAGCAACTTGTCATACACAAAACATTACCTACTTATAGAAAATCTGACGGTATAATTTACGCGAATCAGCACAGGATCTAGACCCATTTAGAAAATCCACTCGCATTGCATTATGTCAGTGGGGAGACACTTCCGACTTCGGGCAAGCTCGGCTCCGTTCGGCTCAGCATTGCTTCGAGCAATTATTAGGGTTGACACAACTTGACGTCCCTTTGCGTGCACGACCACAGATAAGATACTTACTTAAATTTTGACAACCCTAAATAGTCGTAACGGGATAGTGCCATAAGTCAGAAAGGGATATCATGATTCGAACCTGAATCGCTGTCAAACTTCGGTTTTGTAGGAAGTGTCCTTTCTGTACGATAGTACTATTACAACTTATTCTGTGAATCTACATCAGTACTAGACGTGTGCGCCAATTAAAAAATGATCGGCGGCGGCGTTTGCCAAAAAATCGGCGGCGGCGGCGTGTTTTCGGCGTGAAATCAGCGTGACCTTGACTTTCAAGTTTCTTAAGAAAAATCATTAATTTGTTGTATTTCTTGAAAATTTGATCAATGCAGGTTGCTGGTCAATGAACTACGTATAGTTTGAATATGCTGTGAGTAAAATAAGGTTTGTTAATGAATATAGGATAGGTATAATAACTTGGTTTCCCTAGTAACTGGCTTTCATTAAGAGGTTTTCTGTTCCCAATGACCTTCGATCCAATCTGTAACTCTCCGTTTTCTCAAGCTTTCCATGGCTTATCCTATTAAAATGACGTACTTTTTACTTTAACAAAACAGAACTTCATATATCCTTGACATTTGCTAGACATAGTACACTGCTGTGGCTTCTTTTTAATAGTTTTCTTGTCGTACAAGCACCAGGCTCACTGAGACGTATCTTCTTTCTCGTTTTCTCATTGCCGAGGCTCGCGACCACATCTAATTTGTCTCCATTTCTTGCAGTCATAAGCCGTATGGACTGCACGGTGCAGACTGCAGCAAGCCGACCTCTTCATAACGTTCGACCATCTCACACATGTTCCATCTCGAGCACGTTTGCCATTCATTCGGCTTAAATTAATGTGTTTCTCCACATCATGCGTTGGATAATATATCCGAAGAAGCTAAGGGCTCACCCATGGCATGTTTGGAATAGATGAGTGGCGATATAGAGCTCTTACAGAATGGAAAAGTTTGTTCTTCTAGCTGTCCAAGGTATAAGCAGCACTAGCAGCAGTCTTCTTTCGTTCGTTAACAGTTGACGACTACTTAGGGTTACTCAGTTACTTTAATTGGTGTGTCTAATAGTTTCTGCAACTGGCTATTCAGGTTCATTTAAATAATGATTGATGTATATTTGACAACTGTAACATAAATAATACAAAAAAATCTATATTGTAATTCAAAAACCAACATAGAATAGCTAATTAACAACACTCAAGGTCACGCCGATTTCACGCCGATCATTTATCGGCGGCGGCGGCGTGGTCAAAAAGCCCGGCGGCGGCGGCGCGCCGGCGCGGCGCACACGTCTAATCAGTACATTAAAGAAGACGTATTTCATTGAACTAATATGAACCAATTACACGGACTAACCACATGGAATATGACGCAAGTTGAATTCGTCATTTAGTTAAAAATCTTCTTAGCGTATTTTTATGCATCGATGTGTTCATAGCCTATTCGCGTTTAAAGACACACCTACGAATGTTTACCCAAGACAATCAACGCACATTTCTGGTGAAAAATTAGCGCCCTCAGGCGAAAGGGTCCCGAGACACTTTCATTTTACTTAGCCGACGTGGAAATTGGCAAGACGAGTCGGGTGTTCCACTCGCTCACATAGTAGAGGCGAGTGTTCTGTTTATAGTTTAAGATATAATTTGGAACACGACCGCAGACGACTTGTCGCGGCGACACGACTTTTCTATGTATTTCTATGAAACACCCATTCGTAGCGACGAGTTAGCGAGCGGCAGACGACACGACGTGTCGGACACGTCTCCTGACCGCAGATCAACCAACTGCATACGACGCTGCCGTTCTACTGTCGGGTTCGAAACAGCGACATGGCGTCACGACGTACGCGGACGACGTCTTCTGATGCGGCTGAGTTCTTAGAGCCATTTAGTAACTGGATATGGCATCGCTGTCATTTTCTTTACGAAACAGTCTGCCATATTTTGCGGGGGAGGGGACGTCAATTGTATTGCTATCTCTACAGGATTTGTACGTAACGTACAAATAGCCATGTCAGTCCATACAAAAGTTTGCATATTTGTGCGAGGTTTACGGCAGAGGGGTAAGCTCTTAATGGCCACTCCAGTTATTAAACGCTCTACAATACAAGGCCGGGTTGTAACTAGTAGTGTCCGACCGAAACATGTTTTTTTGCCGAAACCGAAACCGAATGTTCGGCTTTGGCTCTAGTTTCGGCCGAAACCGAAACTTTTGTAGACTTGTTAAAATCGTTGAAAAAATGTCATAAAACCACTTTTTTACACATATTATGGGGCTGTCAACACCCAATATCCTTGAAATGGATGTTACTTAAGCAGTTTTTTTAAGAAAATTACTAGAGCTAGACCAAGATAAATCTGCAACGATTTTGATAACACACGCAGTGCAAGTGTTATTTTAAACGTCAAAACATCTATGAAACTATGACGTATAAATAAAATTTGCACTAGTTGCACTGCGTATGCTATCAAAATCATTGCAGAATTTTCTTGGTCTAACTCTATTCTTTCACCAGTCAAGTTAACATGTAGATACAGGGTCATCCAAAAAACCAACTAAAAACGCGAGCGCGAAATGTTTTGTTGACAATATCGCAAGGCCGGGTACCAATCTTCACCTGGGCCTAAAAGTCCGAAGTACCCCAGTGAGGCGAAATTTCATGCGAAGTCAAAGCCGTGCTTCAGGCTTCAGGATAAGTAGTTAGCACAGAATCCAACCAATGTCCATTGTATTAAAAACCGGGCAAGTGCGAGTCGGACTCGCGCACGAAGGGTTCCGTACCATAATGCAAAAAAAAACAAAAAAAAAACGGTCACCCATCCAAGTACTGACCACTCCCGACGTTGCTTAACTTTGGTCAAAAATCACGTTTGTTGTATGGGAGCCCCATTTAAATCTTTATTTTATTCTGTTTTTAGTATTTGTGGTTATAGCGGCAACAGAAATACATCATCTGTGAAAATTTCAACTGTCTAGCTATCACGGTTCGTGAGATACAGCCTGGTGACAGACGGACGGACGGACGGACGGACGGACGGACGGACGGACGGACAGCGAAGTCTTAGTAATAGGGTCCCGTTTTACCCTTTGGCTACGGAACCCTAAAAAGCGAGACCGCAGGCCGAGCATGGCGCAGCGAGGCCAAAGACTAAGCTGACGTAGAGGACATGTGGAACACAAACCAATAGTAAATTGAGGTAAAATCACTCATTCGTTCCGATACAATTAGACAGTGTGCGCGTTATAGGTATTGACAGCCTCTTAAGACTGCGTCGACGGTCCAGTGGCGCCCTCATTAGTGGAATTGTGTTTTATAATAAACCAATTAATTTCTGTACCTATACATGAATCAGTATAATATGTAGGTATTAATATTGTTGTCCTACTTATTCCCCAACTTTTGGTCTTATTCCGAAGTACCATTTCGTAACGTATTCCCCAACTTTTGGTCTTATTCCGAAGTACCATTTCGTAAGTTTCGGCCCGGCCGAAAGGTTCGGCCGTTTTTTGGCCTAAACCGAAACTACAGCCGAAACGTGATTTTTTGGCCGAAACTGGCCGAAACCGAAACCGAACCTTCGGTCGGACACTAGTAACTAGTACCCGTTACTGTACTGTACTAAACACAATAAAGTGCCGACACTTCATTGAGGTGCGGAATCATTTTTAGGGTTCCGTACCCAAAGGGTAAAACGGGACCCTATTACTAAGACTTCGCTGTCCGTCCGTCCGTCTGTCACCAGGCTGTATCTCACGAACCGTGATAGCTAGACAGTTGAAATTTTCACAGATGATGTATTTCTGTTGCCGCTATAAAAACAAATACTAAAAACAGAATAAAATAAAGATTTAAATGGGGCTCCCATACAACAAACGTGATTTTTGACCAAAGTTAAGCAACGTCGGGCGTGGTCAGTACTTGGATGGGTGACCGTTTTCTTTTTGCATTTTTTTCCGTTTTTTTTTTTGCTTTATGGTACGGAACCCTTCGTGCGCGAGGCCGACTCGCATTTGCCCGGCTTTTTTAGAGATGTCCTCTCTTGTTTCTCTATGAGTTTGGCTTTAGGTTCACCTCGACTCGGGAAGCTACTGGAATAACATCCAGAGTCGGAAGCTTTTACATGATTGGATCGCGAAAAGGGGTTTTCACCCCGTTTACGAGGGAGGAATAATGTGGTGTTTAAATATGTATCTTTGTTATGTAATGTTATTGTTATTAGGCATGGTGTAATGAAATAGTGGAGATTAGGGATATGTACTTGCATTATGGTGATTTCATTACCGGGAAAGGAAAGACGATAGAACTTGATTTCTGCCGATTTATTTTACAATTGAACACTTCATTATCCAGGTGAACCTAAAATGTAAGCTCTAAACAAGACGCGTCGTTTATAACACGCTGTATATATTTTAAAGTAGATGCCAAAAAAACTTAATTAATAGGAATAAAGTTAACAAACAAAGAGTGTGTTTGTTGTTAGGTTATTTACACACAGACATGCACACACGCATGTTCATACAAATTACACATGCGTAGCTGATCACTTGCTGCGGGCTGTACACGTACAGATATCAGATATATTATGTACACACTTTTGCACTTTAGTACCTTAAAATAGTTATTTACGATACAAGTGCGAAAAAGTGGAAATTCGAAACGAGTGGCGATAAATTAAAACACGACCGAAGGAAGTGTTTTAAATCGACACGAGTTGCGAATTACCTATTCGCACGTGTATCGTACAACGTTTTACAGTACATATGGCCCTTTAAACTTTTGACATCGCACGAAAAGTGCTATTTTACGCACTAGTGCGGAAAAATAGGACCATATGTACTGTAAAAAAAGTTTCGACGGTGACTGTACAGTCACCTGCAATAATATGTTACTCTTCGAAGGCCGCAAAAATATGTGACACGCTTTTATGGCTCTATAAATAAGATCGTGTCAGATATTTTTAACATTCGTTGTGTAACATATTATTTCAGCTGACTGTACAATTATTATATGTGCATAATTTTACCTGAGGTTTTAAACGCAATGTATAACAGGCAGAGTATATCTAAAAACCGGGCAAGTGCGAGTCGGACTCGCGCACGAAGGGTTCCGTACCATAATGCAAAAAAAAACGGTCACCCATTCAAGTACTGACCACTCCCGACGTTGCATAACTTTGGTCAAAAATCACGTTTGTTGTATGGGAGCCCCATTTAAATCTTTATTTTATTCTGTTTTTACTATTTGCTGTTATAGCGGCAACAGAAATACATCATCTGTGAAAATTTCAACGGTCTAGCTATCACGGTTTGAGAGATACAGCCTGGTGACAGACGGACGGACGGACGGACGGACGGACGGACTAGGGTCCCGTTTTACCCTTTGGGTACGGAACCCTAAAAGTAGGGCTGCCTACTTGTTTTACCAAGCCAAGCCTTGAGAAAATAGGTTAGTAAGTATACAACAAAACAAATTTGTAAGTTTTTTGCTCAATCAGCTGCATGATATCGTGTAACATTACAAACGTTGATGCATTTATAATTTAACTGCATTTATGCAGAAATAGTTGCACAAGATGCGGCCCATTTAGAAATCACAATAGGTAGCCTAGATAGAGCACTAATTGACTAAAGCACTAACTTGTTCAACTAGTTATGGTGTTTAGGTCTTATTGTACAGCCGAATAAAGCTACAGTTAATAGTGAACTATTTAAACAAGGAAATGACAAAAGGGCCGGTACAAATATGGAAGTCAATATTTATTTGATTGTTATTGTACTTTTACCTACTTTTTGTTTGACGCGCTGGGTGGTGTTTATTGTAATAATGGTGTCAAGGATTTTATTGTGCATGTGAATGTTTGCTTAATCGATGCATTTATTAAAAACGATTCAAAGGTTGAATTATTTTCTCAGCGTCAGTAAATAATATTAATATATTATTACTTTTATGCGAGATCATATCCATCGGACCAGCTATAATAATTTGACAATTAATTTTTTGATCAATTGTAAGAACTGTACCAAATGGGACCTTATAAGTATAATCTGCTTTTATGTATAATTTCGAGTTCCTGATCTCTTGAACATTTTTTTTTCTGTACCTACTTTACTTACCTATTACCTATGTTACGACACATTTTCTACTATTTTAAGTAGGAATAGTAGTGTTGTTTATGAGAACTTTCAATGTATTGCGTGGAAAGCGAATTATTCCAAGAATATTTTTAGCACATACAAGATAGAAAAGTTATTCATTTGCCTAGCATATTTATGATAATGTATACCTTCGCATTGTTAAAGAAAACTACACTAATATGTCAATAACCGTTTTATTGCCCTGAGATTTTTTAATAATAAAACACATAATGAAGCTTGTAAAAAACACATGATTGTTTGAGACTAGGCCATTTTATCCTTGTATGTAACCATCAAATTAACACTTTCAAAGTATAATTTGACAACAAGAATTAGGTTCAATGATGTGGGTGTTCGCAAAAGACCAGTTAAAATAAAGACTAGCATTCTTCGTACACTTGCGCGATCTTCAAGCCTATAACTTTCGGGAGATTGCGCTGGATCGAGACAACTGCCGTTTACTCGTGTCGGAGGCCAAAGCTCATTTTGGGTCGCTGCGCCATTAAGTAGTATTCTTCGTACAAGGTGCGTATCTCATAATTGATGAAGGTGGCATCATACAAATTGCATCTCAGTTGCATATACAGTTTCTCAGATATATAAAAAAAAAACTAAAAGACTATATTGTTTTCGAAACATTGCCTAGAGTAGACACTTCCCGGATGAGCTCTAAAGGCCAGTGCACACCGGCTGCGTACGCGTGACGCGCACGTGCGACGTTGTAGTATACATATTCTTATGAGAGACGGCACACCGCCTGCGTGACGTGTGCGCGTGCGGCTGAAATATTTTAGCGCACGCGCACGTGCACGTCACGCACACCCAAGCCGGTGTGCACCGGCCTTAAAGAGAATATCTGAAGATATAGTAGAGTAAATACTAAGTAAAGCTTGCTGGTGGAGTAAACTGACATTAACTTGACTATGCCTGGATAGAAGCACTATACATATCTATGTACCATGAGCATGACTTTAAGCGGAGCTTAACTGTCTACAATTTACCAGTCTCTGGTGTCTACTAACAAAAGCTGATGTGGGTTGAACAATATGCCACAGTATTGCATAACGACCATAAAAATCCTGCCAATGGACAGATGTTTGACCCCAATTATACTTAGCTTTGATTAATTTGATGATTGAAGGTCGGCAAATTAATTTTTATGTTTACCAAATATGGATATTATTGTTATTTCTCATGTTAGTAATGGCATATAATGGTCAAGGTAATCTTTATTGATTAATTAATGATTATTTGCCTCACTGAGGAAACAGGAAAGGTGAGTGTTTATAATTATGAGCTCATTCTGCGGTATAGTATAATAAACAGCTTTAGAAAAGATTAATCTTATTTGTAGAGACAACATGGCCATAAATTATTGTATTGAGTATTTATGTAAGCAGTCAAGTCACTTTAATATTAAAATATCTGGGTGACCGAGCTTTGCTCGGTAAACATACAAAAACTCAAAAATGCGCGTTTTCCCTGAGATAAGACCTAGCTAGATCGATGTCTCGCCCCCGAAAACCCCCATATAGCAAATTTCATCGAAATTGTTAGAGCCATTTCCGAGAGATTAGATAGATATCATTTTCTATTCTCGAGTATATGGCAATACTTTTTAACATTTAACAAATTTGATATTATTCCTCTATTTCAAATTCTCTTTGGCAAGACCAACCAGGGGATCACAGACGTCAGTAAAAAAATACTATTTTAAAGTCTGAGAGCAAAACAAACCAAAAAAAAAACAAAAAAATTTACAAATAAAAGGCCAACAATAATATAATAAATTCACATGTCACTTCACATTCAATTTGCCAATTGGCAAGATAAGGTCAAATGTTTTGACATATTTACATCATTGATAAGTTCCTTATCACCGGTGTTATCTGAGGAATGCGGGGACTTCCTGAGCCTTGATAGATAATTGTTTTTGCCTTCCAATCAGGGTTCAAATGTCAGACTATGGCAAACGAGTGAACAGAAATCCATAGGACGGGAAATCATTGAAAGGAAACGGCGTTGGATCGGACAAGTACTCCATAGGCCGGACAGCCATCTGGCCATGAAGGGTCTCCGTTAGCCTTTGGCCGGCAGTAGATGGTCGGGGAGGCCTTGTACTACATGGAGGCGATCAGTTGAGAAAGAGGCTGGCTCAACTGGATTCGGCTGGAAGTAGCCGCTCAAGATTGTGACAAATGGAGGATTCTTCTGCGAGCCCTATGTCCCTAATGAGGGATAACAGGAATCATCAATCTTGGTTGTTCTGTAGGTATTTGGATGTCTTTTCAAGGATAATTTATAGCAAAAAAATTATCTTTTACCTACAGAATAACATTTATATGTTGTTTTCCTTTTCCAATAAGAATTAATGGTATATGCACACAATGTATTATATATAGCACCTCTGTTTATTGGCATAGGCTACTGTCTTTTATTAATGAGATGAAAGTTGTAAACAAACATTGGGTCCTAAAACATACAATATGAGTACATAGTCTCTTTCATTGCAAATGAACCAAGAAGAAGAAAAACATACACTAATGTTTTTAATCATAATCACTATCCAGATAGGCTTTAGGGTCAACTAGCCAGTTATTTAAACCAGCTAAATAGTTTCAAACTCTTAAATAATAAATCCACTTACCGTTAGAGCTTTTGAGATCCCGATGTATAAGTGATATAGGTGCATCCACATGCAGATACGCCATCCCGCGGGCCACCTGAATGGCCCAGTCCACGAGGATGCCCGGCCGGATCTTCCTGCCGGACAACACTCGGTTCAGCGAGCCCCCGCGCGCGTACTCCATCACTAAACACAAGTTGGGCTCCTCCAAACACACACCCTTCAACGACACTATATTCTCGTGCTGCAACATCCAGAACAGCTTCGCCTCTTGCAGCACACTTTCTTTAATAACCTCAATGTCCTCGTTGGCGTCCTGCCGCGCCGCTTTGACCGCCACAACCTCATCGTTCCAATAGCCTCGATATACCTTCCCGAAACCCCCCACCCCTATCACTTCTTCCAGTTTCAGCTCCGAGAACGACACTTGCGGCGGATCCACATCGCCTATAACCGATGTCACTGCCAAAGGATCCTCCTCGGTCACATACTGAGCTGGGAAGATGCCTATTCGGTCTCCGATCTTTCCCGTCCACCACCCGTCGTCGCCCGAGATGTTGGGGTCTTTGGACAGGACCTCGACGATCTCGCCGCGGCGGAGGGTCAGCTCGTCCCCGCCCTGCGCCTGGTACTCGAAGACGGCGGTGAACAGAGACAGCGACGGACGTGCTTCCTCGGCCGCCATAGCCGCGCGGCCCGCCGGCGGCATCAGCCCGGCGCGCCCATCGCCCGCGCCCGCGCTCACGCGCCCCGACACGGCTGCGGCTCGCGCCCACCCCGGCACATAACGCACGACGCCACAAAACAACGACGCGTTTGGTTATGATCACGGTATTATTCCGCCATCTTTGTTTCCCACATTGATCATGGCGGTCCAAACGACGATGGTATTGAGGTTTACACTTGTTTTTAACACACGCGGCGAATATATTCGGAGTCACTGAACACTTAAACTTCGCTGCTACGGTGTTAATTATTTTCCATTCATCTATCACGTTATCAGATAGACGAAATGACAACCTTACCACAGCGAAGTCAGTGACAAACTGACGTTTTATCTTCAGTGTTGCTATAACAAGATTTACATTTTCCACACTAGGCGAAAAAAATGCACATTTTATGTAATTGAAAAATCAATGTTTTTAAATCGACAGTCAATTATTTTAGAACGACTATAACATTTAATATCCTAAATTGCGAGTGTTAATAAACTATTTTTTAAATTTATAGGGAGTTAGGTTATTGTGACAAAGCAGTGTTGCTTGTTCAAGTTTACAAACACCTTAAAATCAAACTTTGCCAAAGTAATTTTAGAATCTGGCCAAACATAAAATATCTTAACCAAATTTTTTGAGATTGTCGTTCCATCAGTGTGTAAGGCGATCAAAAAAAAAGTTATTTAATTTTTATTTCTCTATGTATTTCATAAATCTTACAGCTATCTTTCAAAATCAATTAATTCCTTAATACAGTACATACTACAGTTTCCTTCAAAATCAATTAAATCCATAACAGACTGATGTGCCGAATCCTTTACATTAAATTGGCAAAGCTTCTACGTTTAGGTTTTGACCTCTTGTACGCCTCTGAAATGTTCAGGACAACATTGACTAGAGGGCCTACCGCTAACCACGTTCGACGTGTTGCCTCCCTGTCACACTTACGTACGAATTTACAGGTGCAACAGAGAGGCAACACGTCGAACGTGTTTCGCGGTAGGCCCTCAGTGTAGGCTTCTGTGTACGGGATATACTTTAAAAAAAAAACACTTAAAAGAGAATGTATAACATCTCATTTATCACATGTATTACATAATATATCCAACATAAAACAAACATCAGTATAAAGCCAATATATTGTGTCCTACGATTAGTTTTATATAAAAATGACGAATTTAAGGTGCAGTAGGTTCAGCCACCAGTGTTTTTGAGAAATCGTAGCGTCTTTTTTAGATCACAATATGCTAGTCATTCTCTCGATAGAAAAAATAACGTAAATATAGGTCTAAAACGCACCTGAAAACTTGTAACAAATTTTTCACAAAAGCTAATACCAACAAAATGCTTCTAAAATGCCAAAAAGCGCAATGTTATTTTTGATGGAACTTATCGATTACTTTGTCTATAAATTAAATTACATAAATATTTAAATAAACATGATATTCGTGATCCTGGGCACGCACCTCAGCCATCTCGCTCATGCTTACGCTCAGTGAGAGTGAGAGAAGAACGGGGCCTTAAAACAAAAAGTTAATGTTTATTATGAATGTAAAATTTACCCACATTTTGTTTTTTTTTTATAGCCTGGCAACATTTTAGTACAGTGCAAAGTGAAATTCATAGATGGCGCTAAAAGCTTAGGTAATAATACAAAAACAACAAACTTCATGGTCATTGTAACTCCATCTAGGCTACGTATTTGGAACTTATTTCTTCAAATAAGTGAATGAACAATGTATGTGTGTGTATGTGGATATATTATGTTTTTCATACATATACGAAATGTAGTATTTTTTAAAATTCTATGCTGTGATAAAAAAGTTAAAACACAACTCAAAAATTTCAAATTATTTCATACATTATCTTTGTTTAATGTATTGCGTTATTTCGACCCCTTCAGCATGAGGTCCCATGGTGTAATGGTTAGCACTCTGGACTTTGAATCCAGCGATCCGAGTTCAAATCTCGGTGGGACCTTGGTAACAACTTTTTTTTGATTTGTTTTATTATTTTTTGTAGCTACGATAATCGCAATTTCAGCATTAAAAAATATTGTTTCACTTCATCTTAGAAATGTTACCGGGAGCACATGGAATAGTGAATGGCGGCGTATCTGTGGGAGTTAAGGGATGCTGGGAAGGGAGCATTATTGATCGTGCGAAAATGGGATGGACGTATCCATTCGTGCCGAGCGCCCAGTCCGCGGACGTGGGACCGTCGTCTCAACCTCAAAAACACGCTTTTAGGCCTTTAACGTTAGTTTAATAAACCGAAATAGCACAAAACGGTCCCCGCTGGAGCGTTCGCAACTCAAAAACCAAAATGTTAACACCGCGCGCGTTTGAAAAACCCAAAAAACCGAAACACCAACTAGAAAACCAGCATGACCAGTGATCTCAAGTATCTTCGACCAAAAATCTCGTCAATACGCTTAAATATCAATAATTAGACACCGATGGCTTGCATAGAGTGATAGGATATCATGTGTTTTGAGTGCCGTGTGCTGTAGGGAGCGGACGATAATGTGACATGGCTGAAGTATTCTCGCCTGGATAAGTGAGATATGTGTTCTAGCAAAATGTGTGGGATAAGTTCATTTTCTAAACGTAAATTCTGTTTAAAATGGTGCTGGAGGAAGCGTTGGCCTAGGCTGGCGCCGCGTGAAAGTTCTTTATAAAACTAGTTTAGTATTAAGTTAAAAAAATAACCTCAAGATGAATTCGTTTAATGCTCCGACTACCCAAATAAACGCAATAGACAAAATGACAACAGTCAAATCGAAATCGGTGGACCTGGAGGGATATGTTATTATTGTGGCTCAGACCAAAGATAACAAAGTCAAGTTGTATGGTAAGTTGTTTTAGCCGGTCGAATAACAGTAGTTTCCCTATACGTTAAGACGATAGACGTAGTCCCCATTTATCCTCCCTGGATATTGCAATCATGGAAAATATTCTTACAGATGTTTGCTAAGCATTATAATAATTACGAGCGAAAAACATATAACACCATACAAATTTTAAAAACCTTCTATCTTTTATGTAATTAATAAAAAGAAAAAAGAGGCTTAGCTTACTTATATAGCTAGGTTAATATACAACAAACCGTGTTAAAATATTTTTCATATCATAATATTAATATCCAGAGAGGAGAGGAAAAAGAGGACTACGTTTGTATGGATACCGGTCGTCTCCTTTCTAAACAGTTTTGTTTCGTAGTAGAGTATTGTTTTATATAGAATTGTAAGATAAAATTAATTATTAATATCCCCAAAATTTCATGTCTAAATCATTTACTACCTACGTAATAATGGCAATAGAACATGATAACATGAATGTTAAATTATCTAGATCACATCTAGTTAGATATTATGTATATCCATACTGACAAAGTTGTTTGATCGACCTTAAGTACCTTTATTTTAAAGACAAAACCTCTAATTTTGAAATAAAAAAAATTGTTTGTTATTGCTGTCAGTCGAAATATCATTTGTCGTTGTCATTTCTTGACTGTCCCTTTCTATTTTAACGAAGAATTATTAGAATAAGAATAATTTTATTGAAAAAACCTTATTGCTAATGTTACATTATTCGGGAACTTTTACATTTTACGTACATTGTTACGTGCACCTGAATTAGGAATATAATCCTGTATCTCAGGCAAGAGATAAAATACTAGCTGATTTAAAGAATAACAAACCAAATTAAAAATAAAGTAAGGCGAGGTAGGTAAAGGAGATATGAAGGAGATGATATCCACCTTAAAGTATTCCAAGATATTATAGTTTTCTTACTGTTGCTACAGTAGAAAGTGCTTCTTGTTTAGTATTTTACATATATGTATTTTCCATTTTCATTTCCCCACCTTCGAAGTTGCCTCAAATTTATAGTCATTTATTTAACATACAAGATATATGCAGTGGTACCTACTAAACGAAATTAGTAACTAGCTTAAATCTAGAATGGACCCTTGAGGCATGGTATCAAGTATGCTGGCCGCATTTCCTCGCTGTTGCCTCGCCTCCTTGTCATTAATTTAGACATATTCATATAAGAACTTAAATTATATGTTATATGTGACGTCCCACGGGTAAAGGTACCGTATGGCGGTTGGCGCTTACGCTATTATTAACGTCGCTCCAATATTATTGCGGCGCTATGCGACGTAAGCGCCAGCCGCCATGAGGTATCTTTTACCGTGGAACGTCACATATATCGTACTATTCGTACTCATACCATATTTGTGTGTCAGGCTCCCCGTCCGCCGGCAACATGGACAATCTCGAGCTCGCCGACGAGATCATGGACGTGAACGAGACGCGGCTGGACGAGATGAACCACACGGAGGTCATCGGGCACATCCATGAGGTAAGTACCCGAAACAGGGTAAATTTGCCCGAAATAGGGTAATTTTACCCGAATCAGGGTAAGTTTACCCGAATAAGGGTAATTTTAGCCGCATTCATCAACATTGTTGAAATCATGGACGTGAACGAGACGCGGCTGGACGAGATGAACCACACGGAGGTCATCGGACACATCCATGAGGTAAGTACCCGAAACAGGGTAGATTTACCCGAAACAGGGTAAATTACCCCATTTAGCTGGATAATAGGCAATCGCCGACGAAATCATGGACGTGAACGAGACGCGGCTGGACGAGATGAACCACACGGAGGTCATTGGACACATCCATAAGGTGAGTACCCGAAGCAGGGTAAATTTGCCCGAAACAGGGTAATTTACCCCATTGGGCTGGATCATAGACAATCGCCGACGAAATCATGGATGTGAACGAGACGCGGCTGGACGAGATGAACCACACGGAGGTCATCGGACACATCCATGAGATGAATACCCGAAACAGGGTAAATTTGCCCGAAATAGGGTAATTTACGCCATTTGGCTGCAACTTACGGTTCATTTTGAGTATGTATGAAGGCTAAAATGATGATGATGATGTAATAAAAAGTCCTTTTCCGAGTAGGTACTGTGAAACAAGAATTTAATGGGCTAACAAGTTTTATAACATGTTTTGATATTATTGAATATTAAATATGTTGTTGCAGTGCATCTCGTCCTGTCTCATCAAACTCCGAGTCAAGCGACGTAGCGAAACCAAACTATGTAAGTTTTTTTTAATATACTTATACTCTAGGTACTCTGAAAGTCATATAATAGAATAAAATGGTAGAACCTAGGATTTTGTATGGGTAGGCGCGGATCTGTCGATCGACACCGAATCTTCCTACGTCGGATCCTCGTACCTGTGGTCGTATATTCACATATTGTGCGTTTAATGGTTCCGTACCAAAAAGGTAAAAAGCCACTCAAGACCGCGGGCCGGGCCCGGGCCGAGGAGTCTGACATGTCGGTTGCTATGACGGCTGATCCGCGATCACGTGGTGCTTTTCATAGAAGACGAAGTGCCGGAAGCTCCGACCAGGGGGCCGATTTTTGAATTTCGATCGCTCGATTTCGTCACTCGAAAATCGGTGGAAAACGGAGAAATGCTAATTTTTGAAATACGAGCGATCGAAATTTGGAATCTAGTGGTATTCACCACTCGATTTCAATTCTATTAGTAGAATTTAAACGCCTAGTAGTGGAGATATTATCTAACGAAATACACGAAATCGAATGGTCGAAATTCAAAAATCGGCCCCCAGAGGGTCTACCGCGAACGACGTTCGACGTGTTGCCTTCCTGTCACGCTTACGCATGAATTTACAAGTACGACAGGGAGCCAACACGTCGAACGTGGTTCGCGGTAGGCCCTCAGACCCTAGCGTGACGTGAATCATCCTTTATGGTGCAACTAGGCCCGTCAGATATTGCCCAAGCAGAAATCAATTACATAGATACTGCACATACTAACTGTTCACATTCTTGGCAAGCGACAGGGTGTGGAAGGGTCACAATAAATGACATTATTGTGTCCAATGTTATGCTTATAGTGGCACTAGTTTCCAATTTTCCATGTTTTAAGGGGCCCACTGATTAACAGTCCGCCGGACGGTATCGGCCTGTCAGTTGTTCGGAACTGTAAAAATTTTGTTCTAACTGACAGTCCGATACCGTCCGGCGGACTGTTAGTCAGCGGGCCCCTTTATAGTTGCAAAGTTGTGCAAAGATAGTTTAGAACGAACCGTGTCACTTGAATAAGTATCTAACTTTAATTACTTTTATCACCGTAATAACTACACAGATAATATCAAACTATTATGGCCATTAAAACAATTAAAAACTTAATTTGAACCGAGTTTGTTTCAAATACGCCAATCCTGGACTCGCTCCAAATACTCCGCGCTGACATTTATTGCTCATTGCTTTTCAGTAGGCGCTCAGCCGCAATTATGGGGATTATTGAATTAAATCCCTAATAACGTTATTATATTATATGATATACAATACCGATAAACATTCATTCCCATTCCCCTGTCGTAAATTTAATGTTGTTTATTGTATGTAACTGTCTGCTGTTCTCTTTAATCGTGAGTTCGAGTTTTATCGCAGAACTTTTACCACAATTTTTGTTAATTCTTATTTATTTTATAAGCCATACATCTTAATGATTAAGTCGGCACTTTACCACATTTGTCTGAGCATAAATAATTGTTACTTGCATAATTACAACTACTTATAAAATATAAAGAAATATATTTCAATAGTGTTCAACAAGATCTTTTAGATATAATTGATTTGATTATGCTAAGTTAAAGCACAAATTTAATATTTTTTTTATTGCGTGAAATTATCTTTTTTCGTTTGTGGATGTACCAACACTACGCGAGAATTTGTGAGATAAATGCAAAGTTAAGGCATTATGCCCCAGTTTGTTCCTGGCGGTCTTGGATGATGCGAAGCAAAGCGAAGCAGGAGTAGGCTGTTTTCATTATCTGAAAGGAAAACTACTGTTATATTTACTTATCTACACACATAACGTAAACCTTCTATGATAGCGTTCAAAACCCAGAATAAAGATTCAACTGTTTTGTAAGAACCACGTAAGAACGAAGAGAGAGAGAGGAAATATCTTCAGGCTGGTAATTATGACAGGGTTCATGGCTCTTTCCATCATGAGTTTGATGCTGCTTTTGTAACGTTCAGAGCGCGGCAGCCATTCGGTTTTGTACGCTTCTGTTGTCAACCCTTCACTATGTGTCCTGTGCTATAATCAGTAATGTAATCATTCTTTAAGACCAGACCAGAGAGTGAGAGTACCTGTATATAAGTAGCCAATGAGAGAGGGAATATCTTAAGGCCGGTGATGATGACAGGGTTCTTGGCTCTCTCCATTAAGAGTTTGATGCTGCTCTTATAGCGCTCGGAGCGCGGCAGCTATTCGCTTATGTTGTCAACGCTTCACTATAACCACTATGTTCATCATGATTATTCGTTAGGACCAGACCAGCACAGAAAGAGAGAAAGATACCTGTATATAAGTAGCCAATGAGAGAGGAAATATCTTCAGGCCGGTGATGATGACAGGGTTCTTGGCTCTCTCCATCATGAGTTTGATGCTGCTTTTGTAACGTTCAGAGCGCGGCAGCCATTCGCTTTTGTACGCTGCCGTTGTCAATGCTTCACTCTGTACGCATGGACAAAAATATACAATAGAAAAGAAAATTTAATAGTATAGTTAATGTGTAAACTTTGTACCTACATATCTTGCAGTATCTTATTATAGTATATTGTAGAATATTTTTAAAATTTTGATTTTGAAACAAAGGGCACCCCTAGCGAAGACGAGAATCGTACATCGACAAATGCCAAACGAAAAGAAATAAAAACAGGCCAAGAGCATGTCGGGCTTTTGCATATTATATCGCCCGCACTGTTAACTTTCCATTGATAAACCTTATTACAAAAGGCACAAGGTCCACCGATGGTCAGTTAAGCATGTTTGTACAGACGAGGCTCAACATTTTCTTCTGACATATGTGCTACTTTTGTCCCCTGGCCGATGGGACATAATAGGAACAAGAAATAAGTACTCCACCACTTACCTCGTAGGTGAGCTGGGTCCCAAGCCAGGCCGGAACGAAGATCTGCAGGTTCATTGCCATAAAGTAGCCAACCATGAACATTTGTGTCTCCAATGATGAAGGCTTGAAATTAGGGTCAAATTTATAAAATAAATACAATTAATACATAAATATAGATGGTCAAGCAAATCTTGTCAGAAGAAAAAGGCTTGAAATTCAAGTTTTCTTTGAGACGATATCCCTTCGCGCCTACATTTTTCAAATTTGCCGCCTTTTCTACTGACAAGATATGCTTGACCAACTATATTAAAGCGCATTAAAGAGCTATGAAGTAGAATCAATTTAATATGGTCAAGATCAGTAAAGATGAATTCTGCGGCAGGGGGTCGAAAGACCACATGCAAAGTATGTGGTTAATTAAGAGTTAATTGCCGCTGCGAAGGTGTTAAAGTTGTATGATGAAATGGTACATATTTTGAGTAATTTTTGACTACAACAGTCGGACTAAGCTAACTGGCGAAGTGTGGTAGTCAACTTCAAAATTTATAAAGTGACATCTTAGGAAAAGGACGATGTTGGAGTGGACGAATTAGGAAGTGGACAAGTTTGGAAAGATACAAATTAGGAAGTGGCCAAAGTCGACCGGAGGGCACTTGTTTCTGGAATTTCTGTTAAAGTCGGTGCAGAGTTAGCTTAGACAGATGCTGAGTGTATATGCAATTATCCATTTACCAGAAGTAAACCGCACATGATGACACAAATGATGCCGGAGCCGATCCCGTACTGAACGAACATCGTTCGGCCGATCACGTCCTGAAATCTGTCGCAGTACCTGAAAAGTAAGGTTTCTTTTTGTTATGTACCTAATCAGAAAATGGTGGGAAAATGTCGAGTCGTGTGGAGAAAACGAGGGGAAGCCTTTGCCCAGCAGTGGGAAGTAGGCTAGAGAAAAAAAAACGGAAAATGAGAGTTGCGCTATCAAAATCTTTCCTAATAAAAATATGGCTATTTCGGCTAACTTTCAGCGAATCGAACTATAGTTATTTGTTTTACAAGTTGTTGTTTAACCGGTCGTGCTGATATTGATACCCGAGCAAGCAAAAAATTGAATCTTGAGCGTTGCGAGGGTTTCAAAGCATGAGGGTTAAAAAAAAATTTCCCCCGAGTGAAACACAAAAATTTTCTTCACCACACCAACCCGAAGAAAATGTTAACTGTAAGATATCAAACATAAGCAAACCAACCCAAATCCAAATGAATGTTATTAAATATTTATCAAACTGATAAAACTGATAAAAAACTTATTATAGATAAATAAACTTAAAAAAATGATAAGAAAGTTGCATTTTATTCACATATGAGGCAAATTAATCAAATTCAAATTTTGAGTTGTTTTCGTATGTTTGCTGGAACAATTTACTTTTAAATGGTGATTTTGAATAATAAATATTTAAATAACATTAAATCTGAATCGATTTGCTTTGATTTAGTTTTATATTATACAGTTAATAATTTCCTTGTGTTGGTGTGGTGAAAATGCTTTTATAAATTTTATTATGTAGGTAGGGCGAAGAGTGCAAACATATATGATATGCTCTTATGGCTCTACAAAAGAGGTGTCTCATATGTTTGCCCGCCCAAGATTTTATTTTAGGCCTTACAGGTCTTGTGTTAATGACAGTCCTTTTTATGTAAGGTAGGTATCTAGAAGAGCGCCATCTACAATAATTTTTTACATACATTCCCCACTATAAATATACATAATAAAATTATTTAGAATAACTAAATTAGTTTATTTCTTTTTGGGGTATTAATTGGAAAAAGTGTAGTTTAAACTTTAAAGTTTAAAGCAGGTATTCATATGAAATATTTGACCTAGCACATACACACTAAAGCAAATACATTTTTTCATTCAAATTATAATATAAATTGAGTCAGACCAAGCTAACTCGGCAGCGAATTTGATAGCACACACTGTGCAAGTGTTTCATAGAAGTTTAACGTTTAAAATAACTTAAAATTAGCTTCGTCTGATTCTAAATACTTACTCCGAAAGCAACTCGTAATGATTCAAAATTTTACGCAGTTTGTATTGTTGTTGAAGGTCTATTATTGATTGGCCGCCAACAGATTTATCCGTTTTCAAATTTTCCAAATCGTGACACAGAACCTTCACTTGACCTATGGCCAACACCATGAAACCGGCGATCAAAGTATCTATGTTAACATTATACATCATGTGACCATACATGAAGAACGATTGATAAAGAAATATTGAAGTAAAATAATAATCTCTCGTTTCATCAGAGAGAAAATAATATTTGCAAATAGGTAAGTCCAGCGTGTTCCCAAAAAACCAAAAACCAAAAACGGGGAAAAGCACTTGAGAGAAATAAGTAAAATTCGACAGCACGGTGTTTAATAATAAATATTTCTTGTAATAATCGTTGTGTTTTACAACAATTTCTCTGGCAATATCGTCGTTTCCTTTGAATTCTTCGCGGTCGATCATTTCGAAAATGGCGGCGATTTTATTTCTTTTAAAAAGTATCATAGACAATTTGCTGCCCACTGCGATTTCGGTGAACGTGAAAATGATTTCTCGTATGAGCGTCTCGATTCGTCGCGGAGTGTGGTAGAGGTTTAAAGTCAAAAGGGCGTTGTAGACGACGTAGCTGATCATAAGATAGGCGAAAGAAAAGAATTTATAATATTTTTCGGGTATTTTTCCAGGCCACAGACCGAAGACAGACCAGCAGAACCGGTTCTGCTTGAAACTGTCGGATTGTTTGAAGCCATCAGATTGTTTGCTATTATTTGGCTGCTTGAATCTGTCAGATTGCTTGAAGCTGGGTGTCGACTTAGCACTGTCAGATAACTTGGGCGCCATGATGAGGAATAAGAAAAAGGGTTAATACTTTGACATTTTCAGGAATTATATAGCTTACATAAAGGCGTTTACATACTGGAACTTTTGAGGGCTGCTTTAGAAATACTTAATGAGTATTATATTAAAAAAACTAAAAATAAAGATACATACATACATTTCAAAATATAAGTTACAGTTACTTTTATCTCATAACTTTAAAATGTATGTACTTTTAATAAAAAAAATAGCTACTTAATTTACTAACGAATAACTGACTTTACTTTACTTTTAAGACGAATTAATATTTATTAGACAGTACGAGTGGCACTTTATTCTCCTGTGGTAGTAGATTACTAACTGGCTTGTATTGAAATTGTAAAAAGACCTTCACTGCCGTATTCGAACTTCAAGATATTCACAAGAGACGACACGTACCAGATCCATTCTAGATACGTTATAGTTTAGATATCAACTAGTTCTCTTTTGCAGCGCAATTCGGGCAACCAATGTCACTTTCACGTTAGATAGAGTAAGATATCTATTAGATGTGAATTGGATCTCTAAGTCATATCCTGTGGAAATCGTTCAAGAGTATCTCCAGAATCGCGCAAATGTCAAATTTGACAGGTTAGATCTTAAACATATCGTTATCTTATCTTGGTGATCTCTAAAAGATATTTCTAAATCCGAATCGGGCCCACAGTCTGCAATGCGTCCGTATACCTAGTTATATTGTGTTTATAATTCAGAAGTGCATGATTTTTGAACTGCGAACGACATTATCGTTCGCAGACGTTTGGTTGCTGGTCTGCTGGTTAAAAATTAAATTTGATGTGTTTTTTTGCATGTACCTAATATGTAAATTTCATGTTGACGTGTAAAAGTGCCCTTGTGGCATATTTGCTGAATAAATGTTGATGTTTGATGGTTGATGTTTGATGTTTTATAATGTAGGTAACTAGCCACCCGCCCCGGCTTCGCACGGGTTACACAAAACCTTTGTAAACCTTCCTCAAAAATCGCTCTTTTGATAGGTGAAAACCGCATGATTTAGTTTTTGAGTTTATCGCGAACATAGGTACAAACAGACAGTCGCTTTGGGGGACTTTGTTTTATAAGGTGTATTGATGTTTACCTAGGGTATTTTATTTATAAATGTTGCTAGATATGTATTGTTATGTCTTTGAGTCTGAATTTGAAGAAATCAGCTCTTTTTTACGAGACCATGCGGTTTAAAAACTTCAGAGTCTTTTAAGTCTCGATTCGAGTCCTTTGTTAAGTATTTTTTAAGAGCAACTCAAAAGGACTCTAGCCTCCGTGAACAATTTTGTCGGTTTTTCCTAAATAACAGTAAATAAATTAGGCGTTATTGTATGATTTATGTTATGTACCTAATCCACAAATTATACATAAAGATAATTCATTTCAAAATTGTTTATTTAAAAAATCGTGAGTCCTACCCAACATAAAAGTGAATCCATAAACTTGGCCTTTAAAAATTCAATTTTGTATAAAAATAGGTATGTTTCTTTATTTTGTGACAGTTATGAGTCATAAGTGTGATCAGAGCTTATACGTGTGACACTATAATTTAATCGAAGGTGTTATTTTTTTAAGCGACGAAACGGAAAAATAAAAGACAGTTATTTAAGTCATTACTTGTAATAATATACTGTAGTACATACTTCGCAATTTGATTCTTTGTGTTATTATGCCATTTTAAAAAACATTTAAGCGGTTTTCTTTGTCCTTCAACGACGTTTGTCACATTTACTTTTTTTATCCGACTGACACAAAAGACAGAAAATCTAGAGTTATTTTTTCACGCTTAAATTTTGAGGTGTTTAATAACTAGCCACATTTAGGTACTTACTTACTTACTAAAATTTAATTCTATTCACCTATAGACACAGAATCCATTTAAGTATAAGGTGGCATAGTAGAAAATGCTATTAGGCATTAAGTCCGCCATTTGTATGTTTTGTGCAATAAAGTTTAAATAAATTTTACACGAACTGATTTTCAAACATTGCACCCTATGTATTCGTCTTCCGTTTCCAATTTCCAAAGTTCCCCAAAGTTTCCCAAAGTTTCCAGGATAGAATTCCAATCCCCCAACTTTTAAGAACGAATTCAAACATGCCCTAATTTCGAAGCCTGTCTAGAAAGAGTAGCACAAACCTATTCAGTTTCCTTACTTGCAAATTGTAGCTGCCGCTCTTTGCAAATAATGGGATTATGAAGTAAGTCCGAATGCCTTTGACATTACCAACTTAATTCTTCACTTATCAAAATCCTATCTAACTTTAAAGCCAACAATATAAGAGCTAAATTAGAATGTGAAGGAGTTTAACGACTGCAGCGGTGCCGCGTCAGTATTTGTACGTTACTTCACGTCCGTCTTTGCGACTTCAAAACAGCGTATGTATCTTGATGCGACAGAGTTCTAAAGTCGTTGAGTAACGGCGTTATTGGAACCCTGTCGCTGTAAATTGAGGTTGTAGTGCAGCCCGTTCGCGTGTTTGAGCGCGCTGGGTACGTATTCGCTCGGACATGACAGCCTTTGAGGTTATATTAAAACAGTGTTGCCATAATTGGAAATCTCCCGCGGATTGGGGACATTTTGAGAGACATTTTCATTTTTGACAGCATAGATTGGAAAATGGATATTGGGTAGTTAACGACGCGTTGAAAGAAAATCAAGTTCCGTTTTCATTTTGCCGTTGAGATTTTCACCTTGTTGTAAAACTTGTAAATACCTACTAATTAATGCTTAGTTAAACTATCAAGTAAATGAGACATTTTTGGATACCATAAAGATTAACTTTTAATTGAGTTAAAAAAAGGAATTTGTGAATCTCGTCTATTTTAGTGGGTTTTTCCGTAGCAGCAAATATGCACGATTCAATAAATTGACGGTTAGGGTGCTCAAAATTACGTAACCATTAAAGCATCGTACCATCGTACAGTTCACTAATCATTTTATAATCACCATTGCCAAGATAGGCCTACCGCGATCACCAAAGTCCGCAAATTGCGGGCATCTTCCTCTTTTACTCCAATTAAGGCGTACTTAGACTGACAGAGAAACATGCCCGCAATTTTGCGAACTTTGGTGTTCGTGATAGGCCCTCGGTTAAGCGTGTTGCTGTTCGTACCATCAACAGTGGATTGACAAAATATAGACCTTATTATAAGGGACTAAGGGCTATAATTGGTCAGTATTGTTATGAGGGGCGTTAAATATAGCCTATTGGGTCAGTGATGTCGATTTATTTTAGACTTAGGTAATCGTGTCAGTTGGGGTGAGGGCGTGGATTTATTTTGAGGTAATGGAGCGATATTTTAGTATACCTAAAGTAAATTTAAAAGCTTTTTTAAATATGGAGTTTGGTGGAAAAGCGGAAAACATAAAAAACTAGGCAAACTTTAATACAAACAACCATGCAATTTTGCTAGCTAGCGGATGCCTTTAACCCTTAACCGGCGCGCGGAGCGTAGCAACGCTATGGTAGAGTCACACATATCATATCCAAACATTATCCCCCTTATTCGTAAACGCGCTACAAACCTCCATTAGCTAATTATCATTTTTCCTTATCTGTCATTTTGACTTATGTATTTGTAAGAAAGGGATAAAACAGAATTTAGCTAAATCAGGCCCGTAAAGTTTTATGAATAAGGGGGTATTATAAAGTTTTAATTAGCCATTTGTAGTACACAATTGTTAAAAATATGTTACCAATTCCAATAAGAATCTTATTAGAAACTTAAGTTCATTTAAAACATACGCTTCAATGACAACATTGACGTCATCAAACAAAAAATGGAGCATTAACAACAATCATGGCAACCCGCAAAACCGAGAGAGAGGGAAACAGGTTTCAGAACAGTCGCCGCCGTACCTCCGCGCAGTGTTTTTAAATCCCGTCCAACATATTTAGGCAACAAAAGCCGTGTTTTGCTGCCCAATATCAGTGTTTAAAGTATCGATTTTGTTTCCAAGTTGACTAGTAGTGTGTTTAGTGTGTAAGTGTAGTTCTGTGAGCGTGGATTGAGTGGTCATTTTCTGTGAAAGGTGAGTGAACTGTGGCGTCCAAGGATGCCCTTCCGAGTGTTGTGAAAATGCCGGTTTTTTAATGCTTTCTTTTTTTTTAAGCGCATTAGCATTGACGTGGTTTATTGAGGTAAATGGACTATCAAATTGTCAATTAAATTGCACAACGATTTAGGTCGTTAATGTCGTATCATCAAATATTGTTAAGCAAAACGTGAGAAACTGCTTATAAGCACTTACTAAAAGTATGAAATGAGTTTGAATCTTTAAAACAAAACTTATTATGTAATTTACAGTATTTTCATACAAGTAAAGGATCTATTTATTGTGTACGATGTGTAAAGTGTATAAAAAAAATTGTGTTACGAATTTGACAGCTAAACGAGATGGCGCTTTACGGCTCTGTAAGATATAAGGTTTTGATTGTTAACAGTTGATGTTTGACAGTTCAGTGACGACAAAACATATGGCGCAGTACAGCGCCATCTGTTTCGGCTGTCAAACTAGGCTAAGGGTCACGTTGTTAGACTTTACCTCTCTATAACAACCAATAACTCTTTGGTTGAAGCTTGAAGCATTAATATGTATGTATGACAACATTGACAACAGTCATTTTAGTACTATTTTAATGGTAAAATTGTACCGAAGTGATAGAGCTGCTCAATGCTTCACTAAGTATATTATTATTCAGAGCCCACTGTGTCCCACTGCTGGGCAAAGGCCTCCCCCCTCTTTTTCCACTCGTCTCTATATACACTACATACATACATTATGTATAATATAAAACAGGAGTCAAAAAACAGATAATAAATGTAGAGTCACCGAGTTTGGCACCGACATTATAGACGCTAGCGTGAACGTAACTTACTTTCTATGCATCTCGCTCGGACATATTAGTGCGAGCAGGATGTATAGAAAGTAAATTACGTAGACGTTAGCTTATATGTCAGTATTGACACTATCAGTGACTCATGGTGCGGGTACAGTTTGTATTATTCCTATGGAAAAGAATCACTTCTAAATGTATTATTTATTAAGTCTATCGGCCCGATTCGAACTTCAAGAAACGTCAGTTAATAGATATAGCAACGATATGGATTAGATGTGTCAGTGTCAAATGTGACGTTTCTTCAAACAAAAACGTTCTACTAGCTACCGAACATTTTCCTCGCGTGTGAAAGTCAACAATGACATTGACAAATTCACACTGTGCAAAATTGCAGGGAGTAAACGAGGAAAAAAAAAACAAAAACGTCAAACCCGCCCTAACACATCTAATCCATTTCCATATCGTTTCTAGATCTATAAATTGATGTATCTTAAAGTTCCAATCGGGCATCTCGTTAGGTATAACTGGCGATAAAAACTGAATCCGTCAGACCGGTTAGCCTTGGGCCCGAGCATCAGCAAAACCATAACATCATTATAACCGCATAATAACTTAAGGTGGCCACTGACGAGCCTTCCAACAGTCTAAATAGCGTGGCTGCAATCCATAATCCGTCCGTGAATGTCAAAAACGTACAATGTTTAATATTAGGATGCCGTCCATTTGGATGAATTCATTGTAACGGCATCCATTTGGAAGGATCGTCAGTGGCCTGCTTTAGATCTACGGCGCTGTTATAAACCTGTACCCGTACCATGAGTCTGACAGTGTCAAAACTTACATACGTAAACCGGCGAGGAATGTTATGAAGGTGAAGGAAGCGAAAGAGGTATGTCAGGATCGTAGTAAGTGGAAATCCGTGGTCTCTGCCAACCCCTACGGGAAATAGGCGTGATTATGGGCCCGATTCGGATTTGAAATAGACATCTATTAGATATCTTAAGGTGGTTCGATTTTCATACAAAATTCAATCAAAGCTCATTAAGTAACTACACACTATTAGTACATAAATATTTCCGCATTTATCTTCCTTCGAATATTCGTTTGCGCGAAATTAACAGGAAAACAATGTTTCATACAGAAATCATGCAAAAATCATAGTTAAATTTTCATCAATTTTACGTATGTGTGTGTCACAAATGTCGTGTACAGATACATTTGCGACGTTGCCATACCATTTCCGACGTTGCCGGGCTGACCACGGCGCGAATTTGGAGTGCCGTCATGTTTAGTGCAATTTTGTTGACACTGACGTTTGACAGGTACTTAATTGACCTAAGCGAGAATAAGTACCCGAAGTTCGTCAGCTTAGCTAAGAACTATCATGGCGTGTTATGCAAACAGTCGCTTTTTTGCTTACAAACGGAAGATTCCCGGTTCGATCCCCAGTCAATTGTATGCTGGAACATAACTTTTTGTATTTTTGTTACATCTAAATTTCGTATTGTTTTTTTATTTTTATTTAATTTTTCTTATTATCATAAATCGATTGATTAAGTATGGTATGGGCTACACGTATTCGTTTATTTTTGACAAAGAAAATTAGAAATTATACTCTACCTAATCTCTCTTATTTTTACAATCAGGACATCCTGACTGCAATAAAAAAGAGATATATAAAATTTCCTGTGGATAAAATAATGGATTTTGTCTATGAATGAAAAACACAATTATTACTATAGTTTGTTTTTTTTAGCATTAGAAATAAGGTAAACAATCTTGACGTGTCTTTTAATTGAAAAACACATTTTAAAAATAAGTTACGGCAAATATGTAACAATTATAAATCAAATACGATCATTTATATTCTTCTGCTTTCATAAGTAATAGTTTTTTGATTTTTAAAAAGCGGCTTCCCTTTATCTTGCATAATATCGATTGTCCGAAATACACTTCGCATAGCAGGTTTCGCAGAAACATTTTTAACCGAATGATACTTTTGCATAATTGTATAATTAGCATAACTGTCATGTCGCATAACATTCATTTGGCAGAATTTTGAATAGCAGAATACTACTATCGTCGATTTTACATACGCAGAATTGTATGTAGCATAAATTACATTCCACCGAATTTCTTATGGCATATTGCTCATATTGTAGACTTGAATTTCGCAGAATGTTATGCAGCAGAATAAAAGTTCTGCCGAAATTGTTACCGCATAATACTCATGTCGCTGACTGAACCTACACAAAAGGAATTGCTGCCAGAACTACAGGTTAAGTTAGGTTAGAACTGCGACCCCTACATAAAAGGAATTGCTGCCAGAACTATAGGTCAGGTTAGGTTACAATTGCGACCCCTACACAAAAGAAATTGTTGCCAGAACTGTAGGTTAGGTTAGGTTAGAACTGCGACCCCTACTCAAAAGAGGGTGCGTAACGGTCCATATAACAACTTTTGATATATTTTTAGTCGATATAACGATTGAGGGACATAATGCACTTTTGCTATAACAATACATGGTATATTCTTAAAGAGTCTAACTATCGTCAAGTATAATGAACTTGTAATATAACAACTTCTAATCTAACATTAACAGCGTATATAATTAAGTTCGATATAACGCTCAGTTGGCATAATGTAGTACTGGTATAATTTGTAATATTTACTACTATTATAACAACCTACGTATTCGAACTTAAGGCAGGTCTCAGTTAGGTACGACGACGAGCGAAGCGAGGAGGAGTGTTAGGTAGAACTGCGACCCTACAGCGCGCGAGCCGAGCGAGCGAAGCGAGCGTGCCGCGGCAGCGGCCGGCGAAGCGCCAGAACCGACTTTTTTTATTATAAACTCAACTTATTATTATACATTATACCATAAATACTTATAACAAATATTCATTAAATCCAGTAAACGTTATATCGAATAGCTTTTATATCGATTAAACATTATATCCCATGAAAATAGTTATTTTGTTGTTATATCAAAAGTTCATTATACCGCTTAAGTGATTATACACCATGAAATTATATCAAAAGTTGTTATATATTTTGAAAATGTATCAAAAATTGTTATACGGATCATTACACACCCCTCAAAAGAAACTGCTTCCAGAACTGTAGGTTAGGTTAGGTTAGAACTGCGACCCCTACTCAAAAGAAACTGCTTCCAGAACTGTAGGTTAGGTTAGGTTAGAACTGCGACCCCTACTCAAAAGAAACTGCTTCCAGAAGTGTAGGTTAGGTTAGGTTAGGTTAGGTTAAAATATTATTCTCATCAACAGTATGCCAATGAATTATTCTGCCTAAGGAAATTGTGCGAAAAGACAGTATGCCAAGTACATATTATGCGACGCAATTTTCGGCAAAACAATTATTCGATTATAGTATTATTCTTCAAATTGAGATTATGCCATTGCATTATTCTGCTTTACAAAATTGTGCGAAACAACAGTATGCCATGAAACTTATGCAAAAAGTAATTCTGCGAAATGATGATTCTGCCAAGGGTTGCTATGCGAAAGTAAAATATAACAATAAATTTTATGCAACATATTAGTAATCCTTAAAAAGCGTTTAAATCTGTGTGCCTAGCCAAGATGCCAGTCGTTCGCTCCGTAGCGAACGTTAGGGTAATACCTGTCTCTATCACTCTGCCATATTAATGCGACAGACACGGCTGCGCTTCGGTCGCTACGGAGCGTAAACCATTGGCACCTTGGCTAGGCACCCTGGTCATCTGGAAAGCGAAACACATACGGAACGCGTTTCTATTACTCAATACAGTGGCCAGTTGCAAATTCGGGCAAACTTAACTATACCTAAATCTGGGTGCCTAGCCAAGATGCCAGTCGTTCGCTCCGTAGCGAACGTTAGGGTAATACCTCTCTCTATCACTCTGTCATATTAATGCGACAGACACGGTTGCGCTTCGTTCGCTACGGAGCGTACACCATTGGCATCTTGGCTAGGCACCCTGGTCATCTGGAAAGCGAAACACATACGGAACGCTTTTCTATTACTCAATACAGTGGCCAGCTGCAGATTCGGCGGTAATCTTAACTATACCTAAATCTGGGTGCCTAGCCATGATGCCAGTCGTTCGCTCCGTAGCGAACGTTAGGGTAATACCTCTCTCTATCACTCTGCCATATTAATGCGACAGACACGGCTGCGCTTCAGTCGCTACGGAGCGTAAACCATTGGCACCTTGGCTAGGCACCCTGGTCATCTGGAAAGCGAAACACATACGGAACGCGTTTCTATTACTCAATAAAGTGGCCAGCTGCAGATTCGGTTTTAAAGTTAACTATACCTAAACCTGGGTGCCTAGCCACGATGCAGGCTAGTAGAGTTCTCTTTCACCTTCAGCAGAACCGGGAGATCCAAACCTACCTACTTTTCATCTAATAATCTCAAGAATCAGTGCATGATTCAAACTTTACCGGTTGCCGTGGTAAGACCTAGGATTTACCATATCGGTGTTGGTAAAAGCCCGAAGTAAACTAGTAAGATTTAACATTTCGGGCTTTTACCGATCGGCATCGGTAAAACCTAGGTTTTACCGGTAAATCCTAGGTTTTACCGGTAAATCCTAGGTTTTGCCGTACTTCGGGCTTTTACAGTAACATATATATAATAATTGCTCGTTTAAAGGTAAGATAACACAAAGGAGAAACAAAAAGAAATTACCTACTCGCACCAGTCTTGAACCCCAATCCTCTTGCACGTAGTTATTTCCACGAACATACCGTTACGCTATTGCAATGCAACATACCTACTTACGTTGTGTGAAATTGTCTACTACAAGGATCACGGAAACACTGTTTGCATGTGTGAGTAATACTAGGAAAAAGCGTGACAGCAACACTCCGTCGAATTAAAAAGGTGGTTTTTGCACAATGAAGTATTCAATGTTTACTTTAATTGTTCAATATTTATTTAAAGAGTGCGCGAAACATACTTTTAAGTATACAAATACCATGACCATTTCACAAAAAAATAAAACCTGAAATTTTGCAAAAGTGGTGCCATCTAGCGAGAGTTAAGTTTTGAGTAACCTAGGCGAACCACCTTAAGTTATAACCTGTCAAATTTGACATTTGCGCGATTCTGGAGATACTCTTGAACGATTTCCACAGGATATGACTTAGAGATCCAATTCACATCTAATAGATATCTTACTCTATCTAACGTAAAAGTGACATTGGTTGCCCGAATTGCGCTGCAAAAGAGAACTAGTTGATATCTAAACTATAACGTATCTAAAATGGATCTAGTACCTACGTGTCGTCTCTTGTGAATATCTTGAAGTTCGAATACGGTAGTATATGTATGTAAACATCGTTACCCAGCTATTAGGTATTATGTCTGTAATGTTAGGTGTCAAGTCACGCAAGCTTCTCTGACTCACCATCTAGTCATAGCTCAATTAATATACCACACGCTAAATGAGAATCTGCACTTAAGTCACTTTTTAATTATATCAAGAATCTAACAGTTTCATGCTGGTCGTATGTCACTTTTATATGTAAAGTTTCGTGTCATCTTGAATGACAACTATGTTTGGTTAAACGTCATCATTTCATAGAAGTTTGACGTTTAATATAACACTTTCACAGTCTGGGCTATCAAAATCGCTGCAGATCTTGCTATGCCTCTACACATTTACATAAAACGTATGTACGAGTACGTGTGAAGGATTTGGTTATACGTCATAATTTCATAGAAGTTTGACGTTTAATATAACACTTTCATAGTTTGGGCTATCAAAATCGCTGCAGATCTTGCTCTGCCTCTACACATTTACATAGAACGTATGTACGAGTACGTGTGAAGGAACGTATGTACACGTAAATTTAGTACTTAATAATCATAGACTAGGAATCCTCTAGACCGAGTTTAGAGCAATTATTTCATGCAACCGATGATGCCAAAAATGCGGGGGTGCGCAACTGCGAGGTGAGCGAAGTCCCGTGCCGTGATTGGTCCGTTCAAAGACACGGACGTCACACATAGACACTTTCGACTCGACTTCGAACATGGAGTAAAATTACCGTGTGCGTGGCAGAGGGGGTAGCGCTACTATGCTCAGTCTGGAGGATGTCTTGTCTGTGTTAATAATTGAATGCAGCACATGCAATGGAATGCAATCAAGATATTCAAGTTATAGTGATAATTTAACAGTGCGCGAAGCCCACTGGTGCGTTCTTGCAATAATTCCTGGCGTGTCTGATGATGCCATTTAAATCTAATGGCGCAATTGAGGAGCTGTTTACGTTATCTTCTTGACCTGATAACCAAGGGCTTTTTCATTATATGATTGATTAAATCTCTTGAAGCGCTGGCACAGAATTAATAGTACTTGGTACAGAAGACTCAGTCTCTAACAAAACGCGTCTGTTACGCTCAGGACAGATATGGCCGCTAGGTGGCGACAGCGCCACGCGCGGGTATGGCTAGCCACCAAAATTGGTGTGGAACGCATGTACTTGTGTACATGTGTAGCAAAGCGACGAAATCGCGGAGTGAGACACGCCTGGCGCAGGTGGCCTAGCGGAAAAGATCGTGCGACTTTCAATCCGGAGGTCGCGGGTTCAACTTCAAACCCCGGCTTGTACCGAGGAAGTGGGTCCAATCCAATTTAGGTTTTAAGATTTGACCCATACTAACAGGGCATAGCAAGTAAAAAAAAAAGCTTGTTAAAATCAACTTCAAAGACAAAACATATCAGCTCAAGAAATAATCATTTAGTCCAGTTCTCTCTTTACATGTAATGTTAGTCTGTATAGTAGTCTGTACCGTTCATAACTTGCAAACTGGTTCTACCACACCCACTAAGCTAATAAGAACTATAATATCTTAACAATAAGGTTTAATTTATTGTGTTCGTTTTGTACTAAAGATGCAGCGTCATTGTAAAGGTGCGGTTGAAGTTGAAGTTGAAATATGCACCTTATCGCTTATGATTTAAGGTATGAAATTGTTCATTGCATACGGGGATAATCAGAGGTAAGGTAACCACTAACCATTGATGTGATGCTGGGTTGTAATTGTATTTACATACAATAACTTATCTACATGAATCATAAAGATCTGATGAAATTATTATAGCGTTCTGAATGATGTCTTTCAAAGATTTGATCATATTTTTCATCAAAATTTGCAAATTTTATGAGGAAAAAAAATACTGGGTGTTATGGAAGACATTAAATTAAGTCAATAGAAAATAAAGTAGCCAGCTTAGGGCCACTTGCGACGTCCAGGGTTAGACTCTAACTCGGGGTTAACCGGTTAAACTCGGAGTTACCAGTACAATCTAACCCGGTGTTAACGGTTAACTTAAAGTTAATTGGCTAAATCTGGAACGCGCAAGTGGCCCTTATTTGACTTGAACTAAACATGGTATCTATAGGTATATTTTTGTGGACGAGATACCTATATTTTTTCGGATTCTTTATTCTTTATTCAGGCAAACACAAAGTATAAGTTTACAGCTACACTTAAGTCCAGTTGCACCAACCACATTAAATTTAGCAGACTGATTAACGTCAAACAGCAGTGAAGTATGAAATTTCCCATACAAATATATTTTCACCACACCAACTCGGAAAGCTTTACTTTGCACTTCCAAAACTGATAGCAAAGTTGCGTTTTATTCACATGTGAGGCAAAGTCATCATCATCATCATCATTTCAGCCTATATACGTCCCACTGCTGAGCACAGGCCTCCTCTCATGCGCGAGAGGGCTTGGGCTATAGTCCCCACGCTAGCCCAATGCGGATTGGGGACTTCACATACACCTTTGAATTTCTTCGCAGATGTAATCAGATGAGGCAAAGTAATCAAACGCAAATTTTGAGTTGTTTTCTTATGTTTGCTGGTAGAATTGACTTTTTAATGATGATTTTGGATGAAAAATATTTGATAACATTCATTTGGATTTGATTTGGTTTGATTTTGTTTGATATTTTACATTTAATATTTGCTTCGGGTTGGTGTGGTGAAAAATTTTGTGTTTCACTCGGGGGCAAATTTTGTTTAACCCTCGTGCTTTGAAACCCTTGCAACGCTCAAGATTCCATTTTTCGAACCACTCGCTACGCTCCTGGTTCAATTTTGGAATCTTTCGCTTGCTCAGGTATCAATATTAGCACGAGCGGTTAAACAACAACTTTGCCCCCTTGTAAAACAAATAACTATTAGCGAACGCTTTAACGGTGACAGACGATATGGTGCAACCGACCCTTATCATACATAGAATATGAAGCCAGTATTATAAAATTAAGTAGTATACTTGTATTACACAATACCTACACATACATACATAAATTTTTCGAATTATCTCTAGAATTTAACTTACTTATGATGGATTAATTAACTATTATTTTCAAGTTACTTACCGATTTAATATTTCCGTGTTGTATATTTTAAGATATAGCCTGCAATGCAAGCTGCATTTGTCCGCGTGTAAATACAGTACAATTGTGCACAAATAATAAAATCATAGGGGGAGGCCTATGTTCAGCAGTGGACGTCTTATGGCTGAGATGATGATGATGAATAAAATCATAGCGCAATTGGCGAATTTCTTCTTCATTTTCTCGATTTCCTGACGTTTGAAAGCTCTACTAGAAAATGCAATGGAAGTTTTTGATGTTCTTTTGAATAAAATGCAATGGAAATTGAATTTTTGAAGTGCAAAGCCTTTCCTCGCGCCACTTAAAGTCATAGACAGTTATATTATTGCTGCAATTATGAAAGAGAGCTTTTTCTTAATGTATTGATGTTAAGTCTGGCAACGTCGCAATCGAAAAGATAGTTTGCACAGTTTTGATAAAATATTTCGGAATAAATTACATTATATTTGAAACTAGACCAAATCCATTATAGTCTCTATGTCATAGAAAGTTGATGGTAGTCTATTTAGAATATTTATGAAGTTTTTATACTAAGGTTGAAGTTAAATTATTTATTATATGTATTACGTAATTAAATAAATCTGTTTATTTTATGTAAGTCCTTGGATTTTATATATCTATTCTATGTGGAAACACTAACCTTTACGATTACAAGCGGGAGTTTCCGAGTTTCAAAGTGGAAATAATCATACTGTATATTATATGTATACACATAGCAAACATCTACACCTTACTCAGGAACAAATACTTATTTCTGATAAACACACAAATAAATGCGCTTACCAGGATTCGAACCCGGCTTCGTAGGCAGGGTCACAACCAACTATGCTAGGATGTCTTTAAATTTTCATGTTTGTGATTGTCACGAATAAAAATATTGATTCACCTGCAATTGTTGCGGTAACCTTGGATAGCACTACACGATGGTGTCTGGCTGGCTTTAGGGGCATAGCACACTGACGTCGCATGTCGTTGCGAAGTGCGAAGCGACGAATTCGCGTGTGGCGACATCGGTCCGGTGGTGCTATTTTCTTCGTATATCCTCGTAATCTTTGTCCGAAGCTGCGATGTGTGACGAATAGCATCTACGTACAAAAATCCATACGGTAATATGGAGCTCGGTGTGGCATACCCTGCGGGCCCTGCGGCGCGCACCGCATCGTCGTCCGCCGCACGAATCGTCTTGCGATTCGCACGGAGAGACGGAGCCAATGTGTTATAATACTTACCGTGCGTTTTTTGCATACAAATCGACATTCTACATTACAAAGTTAACAAGACCAAAGTGATTCCAAAGAGCCTCGTGGACAAAGTTTGTACGGTGCTCTAAAAATCACAGCATCGGACGTCGTTCCGAAGTGAGAAGCAGTGTGCCATGCCCCTTAGGTGCGGTACTATTAGGTATTACTTAGAATACTTAGATAAATAATGTAGGTACAGCAAGGTCTGTCTGCGTAGTTAGTATTCTAGCAGCGGCGGGACGCTCGCAATGAGTGACGAAACATTCTCATTACAGGCTTATTGCCGAACGCATTTAATATTTATTAGCTGCTTTCAATGGAATGTTCTAGATTTAGAACTACGACACAGAATGAGTAATATTTCATACAGAATGGCCCCCCGCACCATCCAGTCCGAATAAAATTAAATTGCTAGTAGAATATGTTTCCTGAAATATTTTTCTCACTGTACCCGAATTAACCGTTCGTTGCCGTATAAAATTCATCGTCATCATCATCATTTTAGCCTTTAGTCGCCCACTTGACTGCAGAGCTGTCTCTATTCGTGTACGCCACTTATCCCGGTCGTGGGCTAGTCTCATCCAAAAGTGCCCTGCGATTTTTCGAACTACATCCGCCCAACGAGCCAAGACGGGACGCCAGCCGCTTCTTTCATCCGAAAGCGTATAAAATGAAATAACAACTGCTCAAAGTTTTTAACTAGCAATTTAATCGCCTAACGAACATCACGAAAGTTATTATGTTACGCCATGTAAGTAGTAGTGAAACAATTGTGAAGGGTCGGAAAAGACTTGTCGACGAAAAGAAACGAAATAAAACCTTTTCAAGCATAGCTGCAGAATTAATGAAGAGAACTTTTAAAAACAAACCGGCATATATGTACCATCAAGTCTAATACTATTTTCAACTTTTCTTCCTTTGTCATAAGATCTAAAATGTACATTAATTGTAGACATCGTATCGTAGGTACCCTTTATTAGCGGTACTGCGTTTGTTAGCAGACCATGGAGTTTTTTGTTATAGCCGACTTATGTGGTAGCTACAAAGAAAGTATGAACGTTGTGATTTCAGAAAGTTGGCTTGGCTTAGTGAGTTGGTACGGCTGTGAGTTCATTAGGGGTTCATTATTGCATACTTTTAATTAAACCCTATTATTTCGGGATTGTACAGTCAGTATCAAAGAAAAAGTAGTACTCAAACTGACCAAATATGTTTTTTAGAAGCCCGAGTTCTTGGTCTCTTGGTAACTCCAGAGACATTTTGAGTAATGCACTCAAAACGGTCGATGTTGATTCGCTCATTTAGCTCCTCAAACGAATGCCTCGAAATTAGGGAGTGCAAATCGGTTATTTTCGGTTATTTTTTGTATGGAAATAATCGGTTTTTAACCGAAACCGCGGTTATTTCCATACAAAAAATAACCGATTTGCATTCCCTACTCACGAAATACAAATATTACAAATCACTCTGCTCTCTTGAAAGATACACCCAAGGCCAAAAGTATGGAAACAAGCTTACACTTTGATAGAAAAGTTTGATTTTATATTATTCATTGACGATTTGAAAACAATATGGTAAAATTAATAATAGAACATTTGAATAGTAAATTACTCAAATGCTGGCTATGATAGAGAGGAGGATTATTGTATGGTGCCCATAGAGAAATAAGCCCTTTTGAAAAGACTGTCCTCAACTATCATCTTTGTCTTAACTTTTTTTTATCTTTTCGACAATATTTTCAGGATATTTTGATTTGTAGCGGGAATTTTTAATATTTTGGGGTTGCCCAATGCAAATTTTAGGATAAAAATATACAACAAAGATAGATACATGAGACATTAAAGAAAACAACGTTGTTTCCATACTTTTGGCCTTACGGGTAAGATAGAATTCTGCGCCAAAAAGTATAGATCAGATTCAGCTGGTCTATACTTTATAGGGCCCATAGATTACTAGTTCGCCGGACGATATCAGCCTGTCAGTTGTTCGGAGCTGTCAAATTTTACGTTTAACTGACAGGCCGATATCGTCCGGCGATCTGGTAATCAGTGGGCCCCTCTATACTCTCAATCCGTCTAGCACACATGAGCCCAACGGTTCATTTCTGTTCAATAATCTCATGCGCATACCGCAAGCTATAAGCTTGTATAAGACAGCCATTGTCAAGGAAGTCTATTGTCATCCTACGGCAACCATAGCTAATTCTAAAACCAACGTTCAGTTCGCTATCAAACTCATACATTGAATGGAGAGGCGTCATAAATGCGCAAGCAAGTATGACTCAGCGCGTGTTCATCAAGTGACTTGCAGCGGTTTTGAACTGTTGTCTGCTGTAATTTGACCTCTTCTTAATGTCACTTCTTAAATTCTTGATTTGTTGGTTAAAATACAAAAACCACTAAGTATATTTATGCCTATAAAATTTGAGGAGTTCCTCATGGATCCATCAGAACTGGATTTTGACAAAAAATACTTTCAGACATTTTTTTATCGGTTGATAAATGACGGGATCTGAGGCAAAGCATACAATCAAATTGAACCTCCATTTGAAATGTAAAGTCGGTTAAAATGAGGAGGTTTTACAAGAAAAACATCTGATTAAACGTTTTCCTATTTTCTTTGACTTCCGAGTAAATATATAAGCATATACATAGGCACATGTAGATCCTAATGGAAAGTTAAAGATTTATACAGTTGAGTTTAGGTATACCTACTGGTTGAAGTACAGAGTACAGGAAAAGTGAATAGTTATGTGAATTAAACACGCAGCCGAGCACGTGGATCGAATACAGATTGCGCGGGCGCACCGATGCTGATGTAGATAGCCTGAGTTGATGCATAGATCATACAGGTTTTGTGGCGACGATTAAGATAACAACATATATATATTTAAGTACGCAGGTATTGTATGTTGTATAGTCGAGTTCACAAACGTCTTAACAAGCCAACGTTCAATAAATATACATTTATGTTTGGGTTAAATAAAGTACGTGCCAATTAAAATGAATTACATAAATAATTACACTGGTTTACGTTTCTCTTCACTGATCGTCGGGCGATTAAATGGGAATCTCATTTGTTGGCCTTTGATATATTTACCTTAGCTGCACGGATATGATGGTCGTTCTTGTCTACGTGACAGCGTGATAAAACGGTATCCGTCACTTTCTATCCCGTGGTGTTAAAAAGTGACAGTTATTTTACCACGTGGATAAACATGGATATAACCATCCATAACACGCCGGCTGGTCTAACAGCTAACTAACATGAAGGATTTTTGGGGAAGTGGGAATCCTAGAAGCTTTATCAGAACACTTTAGCACCTAATGAGCCATAATATTATTATATATTTTGTGCAGTTGACTTGTTACCACTAGCTAGCGCCAATACGCGTAGGGGAAGTGTCAGACCTCCATATCAATGAAACATTAATGGTGGCTACTTAACGAACTTACTTGGAAACAACCTGAAACTTCTGTGCAATGGTTGGAGCGAATCAATCTGAGGTCGTACCTATGTCACTCTTCGTAAACTATCTCTAACTAGAAACTGGTGGTGGAATAAGACTATTTCCAGCATCACAATATTCACAATATCTTGCCATATAATCGACCAGATTTACGGGGTTTTTGTGCGGGAATGTTTTGTACTACCCAAAAAAATAGGTAAAAACTGTAAAAACCGATACTACTGTAACATAACATTTCTAAGCACATTTGGAGCTTACCACATTTATTACACATTACTGGAATCAGTTATGTAACGCTGCCATACATGACCCAAAAATTTTTTATTAAGCTATGAGCTTCATCACATCTGATATTTGAGTAATTCTAAGCATTTCTAGCCCGGAGTGGGGGGGAGGGTGGGGTACAAAGACGGCCGCCACCCTTCATCTTTAAAAAAAATCTATTCTGATCCTGGTGGGTACTTGGGCAAGTTTGGTATCATTTTCATATAAACCAAAGATTTAGAATTCATTGCTGAAATTTGTTTTTTTTCAGTTTCATAGTAATTTTACAAGAAAAACGTAAAAAGGTGAAAATTTTGGTTGGAGATTTTTGCTACGCGGAGCCGAAACTACAAAAGATAGAAAGTTGAAATTTGCACACTAGATTACATTTATAAAGTGTACAAGAGATAAGAAGCGGTTTTGAGAAATTCAACCCCTAAGGGGGTTAAAAAGGGGATGAAAGTTTGTATGGGGTTCAAGTTTTATTTTAAGCTAGGAATTTGAAACTTCGTAAAACGATATATTATAAACATACAAGAAAACTTATTTCAGCGTTTTTGAAAATTCATCCCCTAAGGTGGTGAAAAAGGGGTTGAAAGTTTGTATGGATATCAATAAATTTTTCGAACGCGGGACTTGAATTTTTGTATTTGGGGATATTATTAAAAGACAGGAAAAGTAATTTCAGCGTTTTGTAAAATTCATTCCCTAACAGGGTTAAAAAGGGGTTGAAAGTTTGAATCCATTACAAATCCGAGTAGACACACATTTCTTATTGCCTCCCAGGCTTGAAATGCTTAGAATTACTCAAGGAACATATATGATGAAGCTCATAGCTTAATAAAAAAATTTTGGGTCAACTTTATAACTGCCTCCGCTACATGGAAAGTCAACATTTTGGGATTTCAACATTTTAGGAATTCAACTTTGTGGTCCTGGAGGATTTTTAATTCATAGTTTGGTAATTATTTTATAATAAACAAAGTTTTTATAACTTAGCGAAGTCGGAACTCACCAAATACCCCGATGTATGCTGGTGAATTAGTAAATTATATGATTCGCACTTTATTGTTTACACTTAGAATGATTATAAAGAAGAATTAGAAAATTGTATAGTTATTTTATGACGGAATTGTTGGCATAACTATTTTTTTATGTATTTTCTCCCTATCACAATCGTTTCTCACATAAAATATCCGTTTTGGTAGCTCCAGAGAGACATTTTTGGTAACGCCAGAGATGTGAAAAGAGTCTGTCAAAAAGTTGGTTCGCCCATATATAAATACTTTTCCTGATGATGTATTTTCTTCCGCAGTATCGGACATCGGACTCAGCAACATCCAGGATGCGTTCCTCATCGCGGTCGAGGAGCAGGCGGCGCAGCGCCTCCAGCGGCTGTCGGCCCTCAAGCGGATCACCCCGGTGGACATGTCCAAGCTGTCTGTAGAGGTGAGGACATGTCGACATGTTGTAGTCATAGGAGCAGGCGGCGCAGCGCCTCCAGCGGCTGTCGGCCCTCAAGCGAATCACCCCGGTGGACATGTCCAAGCTGTCTGTAGAGGTGCATGAGGACATGTTGACATGTTGTAGTCATAGGAGCAGGCGGCGCAGCCCCTCCAGCGGCTGTCGGCCCTCAAGCGGATCACCCCGGTGAACATGTCCAAGCTGTCTGTAGAGGTGAGGACATGTTGACATGTTGTAGTCATAGGAGCAGGCGGCGCAGCGCCGCCAGCGGCTGTCGGCTCTCAAGCGGATCACCCCGGTGGACATGTCCAAGCTGTCTGTAGAGGTGGGGACATGTTGACATGTTGTAGTCATAAGAGCAGGCGGCGCAGCGCCTCCAGCGGCTGTCGGCCCTCAAGCGGATCACCCCGGTGAACATGTCCAAGCTGTCTGTAGAGGTGAGGACATGTCGACATGTTGTAGTCATCGCGGTGAGGAGCAGGCCTAGCGCCCTCAAGCACGTAACGAAGAAGTAATTTCTGTTTCTATAGATGTAACTAAAAATTATAGGTCCTATCATACTCCTCATACAGAAGTCCGCGGCTTAATATAGAAAAAATATGAATTCACTTCAAGATGAACCGTCATCCCAGCTCACAGAGAGAGTGCCGACTAGTTTTTATCTGTCACTGTCATACGATTAATTAAACCAGTTTTGACGATGCGTTTTTAGCGCATATTTGCGCTCTAGTTATCACACTTTCTCCACTGGCTAATGCAAATATGGATGTTGACACACGTTGGATTATAGAACGTTTTCTACATACTTAAAGGAACATATAGTTCATTTTTTTTACTATGATATACTGTCCAAAGTAATGGTCCGGCAAGGCAGCAGTCGGACACAATATGCTCGGAATAAAAAATAATTTACTTATAGGTACTTTGAGTTTGAGACTCGGTTTATTGAACTCTTATTTATTAATCGAAACTGGAGTTATGTATCTTCAACTTGTTAGAGACCCAAGTCTACTGTAGAGACTGAGTGCTATTCAGAGTTAGAAGACTAATTTTTTTACCAAACATTTTTAAATAGGTAAATTGTCTTCATGTAAAATTTATGGGTTAGGTACTCGCCTTTTGGCACAAATATTTATGTAATTGAATTTTAGTTTTGTGTTATTAGTTATTATTATTTGTGCTAATAAACATCTCTTATTCTCTTATTCTTATTCTTATAACGCTTATTTAAATACTTCACTGCAAAATTACTATTGCTACTAGTTTTTAGATCAAACCTACAAAATTGTTGACGGAGTCTTTATTCGGAAGTTCCAAATCCTTTTGAGTTTCGCTTATAAACACTCAATATAGGACTCGACTCGTGACGTAAAAGACTCAGAAGTTTTTTTAGCACCGAATCACGTATTTAAAAATCGAGTTAAGTTCTTTAAATATAGACTCAAAAGACTCGAGTTCCTACCAACACAAAATAAAATCCATTCAAAAGCAGAAATAGAGAATTTTATGACATTTTTTTGCTGAATACATGTCGTCGATATTGTCGCATTGATCGCACATCACCCGATTGTTCGCTAAGCATCCGCTGTTTATCTAAAAGGAACAATACATGAACGCTCCGTCCCATTGTGTCCGCTTCCCATGCCGAGATTTACATGTCGGTCCAGATTGAATTCATAACACACATGTGTAACTAACGGACATTATATTCTGATTTTACTAACCACTTACTAACAGGTTATGAATATAGCCTGTATAGGGAACTTAAATAAAAGTAAACACACAGTTTGTACATTTTCGGGTAGTTATCATTTATTGGTTAACCAACCAAATACAAAACCGCCTGGTTCTGTCACTGAACGACCTGACTTTAACCTACATTATTTGATCATGTAATGTTTTCATCTACCCTCAACTGGCTTTTTAAGGAACTGCAAATGTGAGGGTAGATTTTGTTTACTTTTATTTAAATACCTAAAGATACAGAGTATAGAGCTGTAGTAATAGTTATGGAACTGATCAGTCAATGTCAAAAAGTGACGTTTTTGGTTGAAGAAATCTCACTTGAGTTCGTCCTCAGTCTCCATTGCTGTCACGATGCGTACTGACATTTCGCAGTATGTATTTAGTGTAAGAATGTGTAGTTAGTATACATATTGACGGAAGTCAATATTGTCAATATTTATCACAACGGAATCCAGAATTCTAGAATTCCGTGATAAATATTGTCATTCCAAACCAGATTATACGATCAAGTCTCTAGGAGCCTTAGGAGTCTCAATGAAGATCCAGAGAGGAAAATGGAGACTACGTTTGTATGGAAAAGCGGCCGTCATTTTCCTCTTAAGAACCTCTCAAATCCAAGTCGAATCAAGGACGCATAATCTTAACCTAAATTCAGTTCCATTCATAAACAAACCCGGAAAGCGATTGCGTAAAAGTCAATTTAGGGTCCGTCCTTCTAAAACCCTACACCCCACTCGGACTATTACGAAACCCGGGCGGTATTAGCAATAAATAACTTATTTTAAATGGGGTCATATTTTTTATAGGCCACGGACACGGTAAAGCACTTATATGAGACGTTTTATATTTTAGTGAGCAACAGTTGGGTTTGGCTTAGCCTTTTGGTGTGTTATGTAAGGAAAGGAATGAACGAATATCTTCAATACAACTTTAAATACACTATGAATATATGTTATTGTATATATTATATTTGGTTTCTACTAAAACTAAATTAGTTTTATCCTAAACAATTTGACATACAATACAATTTGAATAAAGTGATTACTACTACGACTACATAAGTTTGAATAAGATCTTACATAGACTTGCATTGTATTTATTCAGGTACTTAGAATGACTTACATCATAATAAGAGCATCATACATTTCCACTCCCTAACTATTTCACTCTCACGGGAGATAGTTTCTGGGATAAAATGTCCCCCAGTCAGACTGGCAAATTTATGTCAAATTCGTTATGAATGTTTGTGTAAAACAATTACAAATATCCAATATCCATACACTTTCACAATTATAATACCAAATACCTAGGTACAAGTCAAGTAATATAAACATGCTTTCACATATTCTACCACGATTCTCTAGCGAGCCATAATCTCGGTACCCGAAGTGTAATCACTTCAACAGTCTTGTGTTTCAGTCTCCCATTCCTTAATTAAAGTGTCTTATTGCGATATTACGACATACAATTAGGTCCCGGCCGGCAACGTAATCTTAATGGGGTTTTAACGGCCGCTATAGTGCAGTAAAGGCGTTTGTGCCCCTTGCCCCTTGAGATAACCAACTGACTTCCTATTTGGTAACCGTTATACGGAAAACTTCAATTTCTTCTAGAAAATAAAATGTTTGCTAGGTTCCTAGCAGATTGAAAATATCGGTAAGTAATCAGGCCCCGTAGACAATATGCCAATCGCTATCGCTACGTAGGTAGCGAATGAAACGCAAATGTCACTGTCACACAAGTATGGAAAAGTGATAGAGAGACACAAAGCGATTCGATGGCGAAGCGCAAGCGATCGTCACTTTGGCTAGGCCGCCAGTTCCTATTGTCCGACCTTTATTGTGGCGGATCTAGCGACTGTCTTGGACATAATCTCAATAATTGGCGACACTTACAGGTCAGGCTAATGTACTTTAACACCTTCGCTGCGGCAATTAGTATGCAACTCGTAATTAAGGATACTTTGCATACCGCAATAAACTTGTCCAAGTTAACTCAGTAAGTCAGGCACATTGAAATTATTACTCATACGATTTTGCTGTAATTTTCCACATCTCAATCACCCATCCAGTGACATAATTGTGCTGTAGGTATCACACTAGAATACGAAGAGAATCAGACGGTTACTAATATCTCTTTCATTTATTTCCAGTTGAATCGCCGAAAACGAACGCAGCCCGAGAACCGTCAAGAGCTGAACGGCTACATAGGCAACTCCACAGTCTACGTCACTTCCATCAACGAGGACGGAGCCATCGAGACCAAACCCACCATCTCATCCCCCAAGTCACTTCCCAGATCCCTCCAGGCCAAACCCACCCCCATCATCGCCAACGGAATAGACAAAAAAGAACCTATCAAAGAAGTTGTCGAAGTTAAAGTGGAACCGGAGAAACATGAGAAGGACATTAGTGAGAAAAGTTTGAAAATTAAAGTGGATAGTGTTGATAGTGAAGTGAGTAGTGAGAAGGATCCTTACAGTGTTGCCAGGGAGCACCTCAGTAACGGGAGGTGTGAGAAGCTGATCGGAGAGCCTGATTATAAGATCAGGGCGTCGGCTGTTGTGGAGAATAATAAGCTTGGACCAGGGGAGAAAGGGTGAGTGATAGTACTGATAGTTCTTTCTTCTCTTTTTTCCTCATCTAGTACGCCCACTGTTGACCATACGCCTCTCCGAATCTCCAAGCAGCCCGATTTCATAGATAGATAAACTTTATTCGTTTCCACAACATACATGGTAGGTAAGGTACATAGATGAAAGAAGACATGCAGCTTAAAATTAACATAAAAATTTGTTTACAAATCTTAAAGTAAAAGAAAATAAAACAAATACAAAACTATGTGTCGTGGCAGAGAATAGGCGCTGGCTCAGCATGGTGATGCGGTAAGCCACACCGCCGATATTCTGCCAGAACCTGTTACAAAATACAACGCTTACAAGTTATAATACTGTACAACGCTTAATTCTTATAAATCTTACTTAGGTAATGATGCTCATGTTGTGTGTTTTGTGTGTACTGGCACGTGCTTCTGTGCATGAGATGTAGTAATATCCGTTCCCGGGCTTGTTTTATGAGAGTACATTATTATTGAGATTAACACACACAAGTGGACATTGATGTGCACGTATCAGCTTTAAGCTGCCTGTGCATTTACATATAATATAATATAATATAATATAAATTTGCTGCTTCTCTCCCCCAGAGTGGACCTGAATCTTTTTAATATCATCCTCCCATCTTGTTGGAGGTCTGTGATCTGGTCCTGATAGTTAATAGATGTGGAAGTTTCACACAAAATAAAGAAAAAGTTTCCACGTCAGTAGTGACAGTTATGATGATGTTCATGAATCATGATGTTCCCAATACAGCAGCTATCGCTAAGGCTTAGGTCTCCTAGAGATTCAGTGCTCATGAAACACTCCCGAGGGCTTTTCGTTTGCCGTTTCGTCTCGGTATCCCTCCCTCCGTATCTTTCCCATTATGGTCAACAATAGAAGTTCATCAAATCATCATACTTGCTCTGTCTAATTATGTAGCCTAGATTAGAGCTTATTTTCACTCAACAAAATAATCGACACGATCAGGTCTAGAACCTGCATCGAGTCATCGACAGACATCGTTTAAGCCTTAAATTCCCTTTTCTTTGACATCAATACATTATTATGTATATCATAAAACAAAGTCCCCCGCCGCGTTCATCTGTATGTTCGCGATAAACTATTCTATAAATTCAAAAACTACTGAACGGATTTTCATACGGTTTTTACTTATCAAAAGAGTATTCTGGAGGAAGGTTTAGGTGTATAATTTGTTAATGCTGTATGTAAATTGGTTGAACTAGCCGTGCGAAGCCGCGGCGGCTCGCTAGTGCATTTCTCAACACAAAATGAAGCGTTCAAATATTTTTATTCCGCGGTTCAAATTGTGAATGGCTCAAATCGACGTTATCGCCACTTACATAATATTTGGTCACACATAACATAAACCATTGCAAAATTATTACCCGCCTCTCTGAGAGATTATTCGCCTTCAGACATATTTATTTACAGTTATATGTCTTTGGATTAGTCACACTAGTGTTCCGCTTCAGGCAAACACGAATTGAAAGTTACTAATAATACCAAAGGGTACGCGGATTGAAACTTACTTTACGTAAAAATAATACCAAAGTGTCACACGGAAATTGTGTAAGTTGAATCCACGGTGGACGAAAATAGAGAAAACTGCACAGTTCTGACGAACACTCAAGTTTTCTCTCCTTGTGACAATAATTAACAGCTTGTGGACATGATTTTATCATATTTGGATTAATCCAAATAAAAGGAGTACCTTTTCATGAGTATAGGGTTAAATAAGAAAATGTATCTTTATATTAGCCCTTAACTTTTAAAATTTTGTGTTTGTCACTTTTAGAGCATCTCGCGCAGAGTCTTCAGCACTCCGACCCAATTGGAGTTCTCTAGGAGCCTTAGGATATACATAGCCGTATTATTGACTGGAGTTACTGGCATTGGCATAGTCTAAAAAAGGCAATCCTATTGATTTTACGTGGTTACTCGTACAAATATAACCATATCGATTTCAACGACTTTTAATAGTTCAATAGCAAGTATTTGGAAGACGCGTCCGTGGGTGTGTGATGCTCGAAAGTAAAATGAACTATTAGTAAGCATTATGGCCGTATCTCGCATCGCATTACGAAGGAATGTGCCGGCTGGCCTTCGGAGGCGAACGAACTAGGAAACCCGGCTCGACGCTTATTATGTTACCCATAATTTTATAGTAAAAGTACTGGGGGAGGCTTTAGATATTAGGCAATATTTAACGTTCGACATTAGTTAAATTAGTACAGTCGCTATCAGATATATCGAAGCGGTTAAGATGCTAACAAATATCTGAAGACGCCTCTATTGTCAAAGCGTTAGAGTGCCTGTTCAGATATTTTTGAGCACCTCGGCCGCTCCGATATATCTGATGAGGAATGCACCTAAGCTGAACTATAGTTCGTTTTTTTAGCATTAGAAAGAACTTGCAAGAAGGTAAGCGATCTTGACATGTCTTTTAATTGAAAAACGCTTTTTAAAAATCTATAACTATTACTTATGAAAGCAGACGAATATAAATGATCGTATTAGATTCATAATTGTTACAAATTTGCCGTAACTTATTTTTAAAATGTGTTTTTCAATTAAAAGACACGTCAAGATTGTTTACCTAATTTCTAATGCTAAAAAAAACGAAGTATAATAATGCCCTAAAACAATTGGCGATTTCAACCTTATTTACAGGCGCCAATGATGTGATGACTTTCCTATTATATATTTAGATTTAGATAGCTGTTGGTTCTGTATTTTCAGTAGCTATAGGTATTTGTGTAAGTACCTACCCTTTATTCATTCCTGTAATACGCTATATAAGGCCTGATTCGAAACAAATTTGACAAATTCAGAGTGATTTTTCTTGGATATTTTCTAGCTTACTTTATATATACACTACGACATTATAATTATCAGAATCACAAAATTATTATACCAAAAAATTTTTTTTTTATCAAATCTAAGATGATCAAAAAAATCAAATAAACGCCGCCGTCTTTTTAATTAGGCGCCAAATTGCTGTCAAAAACTTGATAAGTATGGAAGAAACTTGCACATAACTAATTTCCAACATAACCTGTTACCTAATATTATACCAATACTGAAAGGTAATTTCATTGCAATATCCATGAAACAATGAGGATCTAGACATATCTTCAAATATCTGGCGTATCAGGAATTTCGTCGATGTGGTGTCAGTTACCGGGCATTGGTTACTTTTCGACAGAGAAATCGACACCAACATCACTAAAAGAAACGGTTCGCAGCTTTAGTTTAATAATGCGGATTTCCAATATTACTTTGATAATATTTGGAGATGATCCACGATGTTTATGAGGCAATCAGCATGCTTAAGCCAGTACCCTCGAAATCGGACCAAAAACTTGATTCAACAAAGTCCCACAGTATTGAACGGTATGGAGTGGAGTGTCCAAGGAATTAGTTCGTTAAAACAACAAAAACTATATGCAATATAATATTTCAAAATAAACATTGTTCTTGATAGGACTCAAACTAAGAAACTGTCAAAAAACACTGTCGGATGTATGATGGAGGGCATACAACAAAACTAACGACAGGAGCGGGAAGAAATGGAAAATGATGAATTTACTTATAAATAACAATTTTTAAACAAATTTTCAATAAATTATGGAAAAACAAATCTTGATTCAGCTAGCTTCAGTACCATTAATAGGGTTTTCAATTTGGCAGATTGAATTCGAATCAGGCCTTAATATATTATCTCAGATCTCAGTCAACCAGAACATGGAAAATCAATACGTATTTGTTATGATCACTTTAGGGTACCTAAAATTAGTTTTCTATTAAAGAAATTGTGTATTCTCCTTTTCTGAATTTAAATACTGTTTTTTTAAAGACGTCTGCTGAAATAATCTGTTAATTCCATAAGTGGGAGGCATTAAAGCCTTACAAAAATATAACTAAGGTCACCTCCTACCTACACTTTCTTCTTAGGGGTCATCCATTAATTACGTCACACGAATTTCTAGGTTTTTTGACCCCTCCCCCCCTCCTTGTCACACTTGGTCACATTTGGCAAACCCCTCCCCCCCTAGTGTGACGTCACATTTTTTCTACGAAATCGCCAAATCGAATTAAGTAAGTACCTAAGTATCATTAATATTTTATCAAAATATTTTTGAAATATTTTTGACAATATAAATATTAGTAATTTTATAACCCAAAACTGCTTAGGAAAGAAAATTAAACGAATAAAAACGATTATCGTTTTAAAAACTTGTTATTTAAATGTACAGCGAATAAAATAATTTAAATAAATTTTCGGTTACTGATGAAGTTAAAGTGACGTCACAAAGTTTCTGTCTCCCCCCTCCCCCATGTCACAATATGTCACATTTTCTTGACCCCCTCCCTCCCCCTAAACGTGTGATGTAATTAATGGATGACCCCTTACCATACTTTGAAAGCTTTTAATGAGTTACAAACACTTGAAAGAAAAAAATATAATACCTAAATTCTCATTTAATATTTACTGCGCTAACTTTATTTATAACCTAAACAGACGCTGTTTTAAAATCAATACTACAAGGTTCTCCAAGTATCTATTACTATTGGAGACTGACAGGCCAATTCGAATATACACTGACATCAGAATTATATTTGAATCATGTTATTACTTTATTCTGCGTCTCGCCCGCGCCGTATCCGCCTTGTCCGGACAAGTACGTAGATCTAATTACAAATAAATAAATAAATAAATAAATAAATATTATAGGACATTCTTACACAGATTGACTAAGTCCCACAGTAAGCTCAAGAAGGCTTGTGTTGTGGGTACTCAGACAACGATATATATATAATATACAAATACTTAAATACATAGAAAACACCCATGACTCAGGAACAAATATCTGTATCATCATACAAATAAATGCCCTTACTGGGATTCGAACCCAGGACCATCGGCTTCGCAGGCAGGGTCACTACCCACTAGGCCAGACCGGTCGTCAAATATATCAAAGTCTAATTTCCGGCACTGTCTGCCCTTGGTCACAGAATAAATAATAGTACTAGGTACAGAAGACTCACTCCCTAACAAAACGCGTCTGTTACGATCAGCACAGATATAGCCGCTAGGTGGCGACAGCGCCACGCGCGGCTTATGGCAAACCCCAAAATTGGGGCCGAACGGATGTACTTTTAGCTACCTGTAGCAAAGCGACGAAATCGCGGAGTGAGCCACGCCTGCCTTGGTTAGTTTTTACAGTCGCCCCATTTATCTTATTGTTTTCGGGGGCCCTTGCAGATGCACTTCGATCCATAGGGAACTTTTGTGCAATTACCCCCTAGAGAAGATCCGTCAACTACTCATGAGCTTTACCCACCATATCCATGTGTCGGATGATGGAGCTCATGGGTAGCGTTTTAAACTCCTTTGGTTCCAGATATCCTGCTCCAAAGTCCTTCATTCTTTGTCTGGCGAGGGCGTGACGCCGGCCCGTGACATTCATACATTACCTACCTAAGTGTTTTACTGTCTCTTCCTACGCGGTACGCGGTACGCGGTAGACCCGTTTGTGTAATTGAATATGTGTACAAAACGCGAGAGTTTAAAGTGTCTCTTCCTCTTCGCCACACATACGACAATCGGTGTTGTCAGAGTGTCCCATCTTGTAGGTATATCGCCCCATTAGGTAGGTATATCGAAGCGGTTCACAATATCACAATATCTGAACACGAACTGACAACAGAGGCGTGTTCAGATATTTGTGAGCGCCTTAGCCGCTCCGATATATCTGATGGCGTACATGCCATCATACTGGCCCTTTTTAAACCACAAATTAGCACATCAAAATAACTTCATGGTTTTACTAAAATCCATATGGCAGCTAATTAATATTTGAACAACACGCTCGGTACGTGAAATACGTGCTAATTACGAAATGTATGGACGGCCTAATAATCCTATTGTTCTGAACATCTGTATTTGAATTGAGTACGCTTTCGGATCCATGTTGGATTTGACTAACTAGTTGGAATTTACAAGTTTGTGCGTAATATAGTAAATTATATTATATTTTAAAGTAAAAAGTTTGAACACATGTTACAAGACTTCATTTTAGGTTTCGGATCGGATAGGAGGATGAGCAAAATAATAAGATTGGGGGTCATGAAAGTATGCCAATATAACAGGTATACATAGCTCAAATACGTCATCGCAAAATAGGTGTTTTAAAGTCGTGTTATTTAGTGTTTTTAGTGTAAACTAATTATATTTATTGTCGCAAATGTCCAAGAATATGCGCCTTTTATAGTTTTTGCGATAACCTGTGCATAATATTATGATATGATATCTGATTTCTCGCCGACTGGCATCTATTTAATTAAAATATTTATTTTAATGTTTTAAATGCTAAACTTCACCGTTGGTCCCATTGTCATCTGATCAACTTCAATGTGCTTAAGAAATGGAGGCCTAGGCCTCCGAAACATGTCCCGCGAGTGATTGAAAACACATAGGTACACAGGTAAACTGTAAAATTAGTTTAATACCCTATACATATAACCAGAGGTCGGACAATACATCGTAAAACCATAAAAAAACATTTATAGGTATCTCAAAATAGGACAAGATTTATTAAACTCATATTATGTACACAGTATCTTTATAAAATTTCCAGATTATACTCAAAAACTGCAGTTAGGCCTACTGTCCACGGAAGCGTAGCTGCATAGACGCGTATTCGTCATTGTACGCTTGGTGTACGCTTGCTTGCAGCCTACATACAAAACCGCACATCTCTGTCCACGGAGCGGCAACGTCGCGTCAGCGACGCTGCATGCAAGCTTCATGCAGCCGGGCGTACTGCGTGCGTGTTATACGCCGGGCTGCATCGCACGGAACAGCACGTTGAGTATTTGTGAGAAAAAATTGCGGGAACGGCTGAAAGTTTGTGCAAATAGTGGAAATGTCCTTTTACTCATTCTATAAAATGAATGAAATACGTTGTCATTTGCTGATAGTTCTCTTGCAGCTACGAACAGTCTACAATGTAGGTTTCTTTCTATATATGGATGTATCCAATATAAACGGCGTCATCGCCGACTTCGAAGATAATAATAGGCCAAAATAACTTCTTCATCACTGGACGACATCATCACGAATGAAAGAAAATGCAGGCTACGATACGCTTACGCTACGCTTCGTGGACAACGTCAGTACGCCGGGCTGCATGAATGCTGCACGGCGATGCGTGCAGCGTCTATGCAGCTACGCCTCGTGGACAGTAGGCCTTAAAATTGTTAAAAAAAATGTATCGTGTTCGTGTTCCATACCATATTTATTTTGGCGATAAATTGTCCGAACTCTGCCTATAACTTGTTTATTTCTCAATTGGGACACGTTTCCCGTGATATCATTACGTTTAATGAAATGACCACTCTGCGGCCGAAGCTGGACCGCATTACCACCATTTAACCTCAAGAAACTGGCTTTGCAAATATTGCGATTGCAGATTTTGAAATCTTCATCTTAGGTATTTTCTAGGTGGTGGCTTCGCTCTGCTAGCTTAGCTAGCTGAGTTTTAGTACTATAGTCGCTTTAAATATATTAATATAACATTCTTGCTACCTAAGTACCAAGTAGGTACCTAACTTCACATAACATGTACAATCGCCTGCGCTCGCGGTATTTTAATACTTCATCAAATTCCAAGACCAAGAGACAAGAAGAAGAAAAAGTATTTTTATCCCTTGAATTTTCACTGACAGAAACTGACTTCACTGACGATATTGAAACCTGTGAATTCCTTTATTTTCGATCTAGGTCAGTAAATATCAATAGCCTGCAGCAATATTTCTACAGCTGAGGGCGCTGCCTGACCGGTAGCTGTCAGCGAGAAGCGAGTAGAGTCAGACCAAGATAAGACTGCAACGATTTTGATGCCACACGCAGTGCATGTGTTATTTTAAAACGTCGAACTTCTATGAAATTATAACGTACATATAACACTTGCACTGCGAGTGCTATCAAAATCCTCCTCTTATCCTCGTCTTGATCGAAACATTTCGTGCATGTGACAAGTTGTGAGTTAAATCCTAATATTAGTTTGATGTTATATTATTATGAGATATGTACTTACGACAGTTAATTTCATAGAAGTTTAAAATTATACTTGCACTGCGTGAGCTATCAAAATCGTTACAGACTTTTCTTGGTCTAACTCTAGTCGAAATTAGCACTGATTGTAGCACGTTATCTTGTCGCGGATTAGCAAAGTAATATTTTGGTTTTATTGATTTCCGCAAAGTAACGCCTGATTCTATTAACTCTAGTCGATTGTTAAGTAATCGCCTTCTCGCTGCGGGTCTGACATCTGTCCACATGGTCCGTGATTCTTCCTTTTTGCAAGCTCGCAACCGAGATGAAAAATAGCCGATTGGCCAGTCAAAATGTCCATGCCAAGTTTTAATATCGCCAAGGGTCAAAAGCAATACATTTAAGTTTCAGTCATCCGGGACTTGTGTAGCCTGATGGCTGATATGATTGATTATGTTTTTGCAGCTTCGATCTTTTTATTAGGAGCATGACCATATTTATTGTCGATGTATATCTTATTAATTTTATTTATGTTTATAGCAGATTTCTGAAGGTTTCCGCACTTTATCGTTGTAATAATGTTAAAATGGGTAAATAGGTTTCTGCACTTTTTCGTTGTAATAATGTTAATAAGTTTTTGGCAAAAATTTCATTTTTGGTACAAGCTTTTATCGTTGTAATAATGTTAATAAGTTTTTGGCAAAAATTTCATTTTTGGTACAAGCTTTTATCGCTGACTGTACTTTTCTTACGACAGACAACTAATACTCATCGAGACATTTCTAAAAACCCTAACACAATTAGGTTGCGTTGTTTCATCACAGAGTTCCTATGTTATTTGTTTTACAAGGAGGCAAAGTTGTTGTTTAAAGGTTGAGCATTGCAAGGGTTTCAAAACACGAAGGTTTAACTATGTGCTATTGAGTAAAACACAAAAATTTTCACAAAGTAAAATATTACAAATTAAATCCAAATTAATTAAAATCTTATCATTAAGTATAAGTCAATTCTACCAGCCCACATGAGGTTATAACAATTCAAAATTGACATCAACTTTGTTAATTTTGTGGATTCAACGCATATTTCTTATCACTCTCATCAGTTTTTGTATAATACCTACCTACAGATAGCTTTTAAGAACTCTCTATTGTTTCCGAAATAGTTTTAAGTCATAAATTCATAATTGGTTTTTCTCAGAAACGCGTAACTTTTCAGGATTGCCATAAAACGAACCTAACCTAACATACCTATAGAAAATCCTGAAAAGTTAACGGTTTCAGTTTTATGACTAAGATAATATGACAAACAATACATTATGACTTAAAACTTTATGGGAAACAAAGGGACCCCCGTCCCATTTGGGTTTTAAGAGCTGGTCTGTTGAAAAAAACATTACCATTTTCCTCTACTCATCTCGTGTGTGTCTCATACATATGTATGTATGTTACCGTAATTATACTACCTAATTATACGTACGACGTCGTCGCTGTGAACGGATAGCCCCAATTACCACGTAAGAGCACTCATTGCATAGTCTATCGATAAGTTGCACGCTTGAGATTATAGTGTCCGGCGAGTGGTCTTATCCTTGCTGGCTTCCAGTTTTTGTCAGGTCTGTGGTCTGTGATAATTATTACTATACTGGTGTTGGATGATGTTAGAAGGATTAATGTTAATTCATGACCCTAAACCTGGAAGAATCACAACAGAATAAATTATAAGTACCATGATATTCTCTACGTTATCCACGTAATTGAATTGATTGATTGATTGATTTTACTCACAATTATTTTGATTTGGTTATCTGTATTTTGCCTATAAGTATTTTAAAATGAAGCTAGAAATCTGGTACCTACCTACATGTACATAAGACAATCGTTTGTTGCGTGAGTTAAAGTTAACTGTCTTATTTTTAGTGTTCCGTACAAAACTTTGTTTACGGAACACTTATGAAATCACTTCGGTCTTTCAAATCAGTTAAATGCGTTTTTCTAAGAGACCGTTTGACGTCGTAGATACCTAAAATTTGGAAAGGTTGTAGCAATTATTACCACTAATTTAGTAAATAAGTCAAAACCGCTTATTTTGTACTTAACATCACAATGCAAGATTCTCCATTGCGGTGAAATTCTGAAAATGGTGTCATTGTCATTTCTTTTCTGCAACCCACATCTTTTATCGATCATTGCACACTGTGCAGCTGTGGAAACCTTAATGCGTCCGCGACACGCCATGACCCTCTCAACGTTTTCATTAGCCGCGCAATCAATGGACGTTTTCAAGTCTCAACTGTGGGAAACGGCCTTAGCCTTGCGTACGCGCAAAGTTAGCTCAGTAGTGCGCCGGCTTGACAGACAGTGACACTTGTCGGCGTCACCTGTGCCCTGCGCCCGCGCCGGTGCGCCCCTCTACCTGCGCGAGACCCGTTCTGGTCGCTCCCCCCTCCCCCGCTATCCCATTATTCAGAATTTTTCAAACTTACCTGCCGCCGGACGTCTGTGGAACGTGTTTGTGTGTTTAAAATTCCTGTGTAATCAGATACGTGCTGTGCTATGTGTGTGATAGTGTAGTGTTAAGGATGCATTACAAGCAACTGTTCAGGTAATGTAGACGTGACTGCGTATAGTTTGCACAACTGGTGTTTTGTGTGTGATTCTGTTAGCAGGTTTTGTCTGTGTGGATGCTCTCTTTATTATTGTTACTTCTACCTTCACGCGGTTAGTTGAATGCTTTGAAGGAAGATTTTTATAAGGAAAATGTTTGTTTTGATTGCTCCATAATGTAGGTATAACTATTATTGTCTTGTACTTTATAGGTAGGTACCTACATAATTGTTCCCGAAAATTGAAAATAATGCTACTTTGCCAGTGAAGGTGTGCGCCATACACTCTGTTTAGATATACATACTTAGGTATTTCCGTATTTATTCGATAAAATATGACAAATTTAAGTCAAAAACAAGAGAAAATTAAAAGTAACATATGTAACAAAACATTGTCTTAATAACATCAGGTTTTAGTACTTAAACAACGATAATTGTTCTTTAGCTTTACTGTGTACGTACTGTGTACTTACTTAAATCAAAAGTCTATCGTTTTGAAAACTCCAATTTACAAATAAAATTATAGTAGGTAACAACTAGGTTTAGTATAGCGTACCTGTATCATCAAAATTATGACGCACTTTATCCAAAATACCAAATTACCAATGAATTCAATTTTGGCTTCGAGAAGAAGGCAATTGAATTGAACACACCGAACACTTTGGAGAAGAATTTCTATTGTACCTAACGACTCGAAATAGTCAATATGGTTAATGGCTTGTTACAGTAATGGGCTCTCACCAACATGTGTCACTCATTCGGAACCAGTTTTCCCAGTGCTGGTGTTATATTGGAGTGAAAATACACTTCCTGCCAGCAGGGTTGGGCAGTATTTCAATTACATGTATTTGAAATACGTATTTGAAATACATTGTAGTATTTTGTATTTGTATTTCAAATACTACCTGGAAAAGTATTTTGTATTTGGTATTTCAAATACTGCACTCACATGTATTTTGTATTTTGTATTTCAAATACTTCAAGCTTAAAAATACATTTCTAGAAAATACATTTTATTAAATACTATGATCCTAAAATGGAACGTTTTTTTTAAAATATAATGTACGACTTGTACGAGGGCAAATATGTACCATGCGCGAGTTATTCTGCGCGGAACTTTTCGTCAACAGCCGGGGGATAGAGTCATTACAGTAGTTTCCGCCCATGCTCTAGTTTTCGACCACTTGACAGATAGGCAAATAAATATTTCATTTTTAATTTACTATCTGCAGCAGTAGGTTTATATTCAAATTTCGTCAAGTGGACGAAAACTAGAGCTGGACGAAAACAAGCGCAATGGCTCTATACGTTTTTAGGAAAGGATATTCGTTAAAAAAACTAAACGTATAGACAAAAAAAAGTATTTTGTATTTTGTATTTGAAATACATTATTTTAAACACTGTAATTTGTATTTTGTATTTCAAATACCAGTCACCAAAGTAGTTTGTATTTGGTATTTCAAATACTTTTAAAAATGTATTTTGTAATTTGTATTTGAAATACGTGGAAGCCAGTATTTTGCCCAACCCTGCCTGCCAGCTACCGTCCTGTGTTTCTCATGATTGTGATCTTGGCTTTGCCAGGGGTGCGTAACTCCTGACTTCGGCCAAACTCGGCTCCGCTTGGCTCAGCATTGCTCCGTGCAATTATTATGGTTGACACCACTTAGCGTCCCTTTGCGTGCACGAGCACAGATCAGATAATGGCTTGAATTTTGACAACCCTAAGTAGCCGAAAGGGATAGTGCCATATATTAGAAACGGACAGCATGATTCGACCCTGAACCGCTGTCAAACTTCGGTCTTGTAGGAAGTTTCCTTTCTGTACGGCAGTTCTATTATTTATTCTGTGGCTTAGCTATAAATTTAATTTTCTCCAATATGCTCGGAAATGTTCACATTGTAGCAAAAATACGGGAAGTTCTTCTTCATACAGACCAATGAGACGAACTTCCATTAGTCGCAATTAATGTAATTATGTTTAAGTATCTTTCCATTATTGCCTTAGGTCAGTCATCTTCTTAAAATAGTTTTTGTCTTGCACAATATAGAGTATCTAGACAATGACTTATTGCTGTCATCTTGTTTTCCAACGTCAGCATTGTTTGGTGTTAGATTGACATTGTATTGTTTCTAAAGTTCTCAAGATAGATATATCGAAGACGTCAGTCACCAAGGTTCTTAAAGCGCAGTTGACGATGACAGTTAATTCTTGGAGGACGTCAGGACAGCAACTGTTTTTGTCCGAACAACCTTTACGTTTAACTTTGCTTCTCAAATCGGATGCCGGAATACAAAAGTGGACAAAACTCTTGTCCGATTTTCGTAACTCTCTCCACTATTTTGTTATATATTTCGTTGCAAAAAATCTTAGGGGAAATCTAGTAATCCTTCACCATTCCTTCAAAGACTCCATCTTGTGCACAAGTGTAGAAGGGCGTCTATCGTTTAATTAGATCAGTCTATCTCACGGGTGGTCCGGTCGCAAGCTGAGATGATCTGGACCTTTGATACACCTTATTCAATTTCATCTAATACGCAAGGTAAGACGAAAAAATATTCATATCGAGTGTCTGTTCATCAAACCTCACCATCCTTGCTTAGACAGGTTAGAAGATGAAAGTTACTTAATACGACATGGAAACGACATTTATAGGTAGCCTATGAATGCATTACTGGACATTTCAACCTATCGCTTACGAAAGTGGGTCTTGGGAAAATGCTATGTCTGGCAGCTCGTAGGTAAATATTTGGTCCGATGCTATTCCATAGTTTGGCTTAATTTGTCAAACATTCAAAAGAGGAGGGAGTCACATCTAAAGGAATGCTTCTACATAGTGGAATGCTTCTACAGAACAGTGACAGATTCATCATTTCACATCATTTTAGTCTAGCTCTTTCTTTCACCTCTGCTGAGAGTGCAGGGCTATAACCGCGAAAATCGAAGTTCGCAAATTGCGGGCATTTTTCTTTGCCACTCTAATTACGCGGAATACGCCTTCATTTGAGTAAAAGAGAAAGATCCCCGCAATTTACGAATATCGGTTTTCGCGGTAGCCCCTCTGAGCTGAGCATACGCCACTTATCCTGGACCTGGGCTGTGCTCATCCAGAAGTGTCACGCGATCTTCCGAATGTCGTCCTCCCAACAAGCTAACGGACGCCACCAGAATTGCAAAAGTTCGAGAGAAACCATCTCCTGTCACTCTAATTACGCCTTAATTGGAGTAAAAGAGAAAGAAGTCCGAAATTTGCTAACTACGGTGTTCGCTGTAGGCCCTCTGGCGCCTCTTTCATCCAAAGCAAAAGCGGCCACCAACTAGAAGAAATTGGCAGATTACAATATACAAACTTTACTTAGTGTAGGATGTTATCTTTATATACTGTGGGGTAGGATGATCGCAAAAGGGATTGTTATGTTATGATTAAACTAGTTGGAATCTTTGAGAAATATGCGTAGGGTTTGACATTTTACGGGACGTGGGAAGGTTTCAGTTAACCTTTAAGAAAATGCATGAATCCAGGCATTTTGGCAGATTGATTATGAATACTTACGTAGGTATGTTATTCTGTATGACTGAATTTACATCTTTGCATATCTAGCTTGTTCAGTGGTTGGTATTGTAAGACAAGCGTATAAATTAGTGTGTAATAAGACACTTAAACACACATTTATATACACACCTATAATTACGAATACAGAAACCTTAAAACATACAAAAGTATGAAACTTTCCCAAGCCGTGGTAACGTGAGGCCAGTTCCACACGATCGCCCGCAGCCAGATACCGTAATTAGAACCCGTGTGCACACGCCTTAAGCATGGGAAGCTTCAAAGACCTACTTCAAATAAAATTGAACCTTATCTTGTTACGCATAAGATTTAAATTTTTGAATACGCGATCATTTCGACCGTTGGGAACGATGGTAAGATTTATCTCAAATGAAATAGAAGCTTAAGTGTTTTTTATAAGGTTTAATTTGCTTTGAATGGAATCTGTTATAATATCTGTTACTGAATTACTTTTTTACGCGAGAGTCTTTATGAGAATTATGAGTATGTTTTGTTTGTACCAATCGTTAGAATCATTACAGAAATGCACGACTTGTTTTTGTAGTAACACAAAACAGTAGGTTGAGGAAGCTAAAGATTTACTTACAAGGAAAGGAAAATGCCTTCTCATGATTTTGAATGGAATTACGTAAATCGGTTCATTCAAACTGTGCTACTACCATTTACTTTAAGTGCTACTAATTTATTATAACCTCCTAAGTCCCTGTGTACAATTTTTTACATATTCCAAAATCTATTTAGAACTTTTATTGTATTAACTAAGGGTTCCAATTTCAAAGTTCAATTGCTTCTGGGTCTCATGAGGATAAAACGTATTCAAAGCAGTACCGTCTGCCATTTCTATTTCACGTACTGCCTTCATAATAATCTACATTCCATTCCACGTCGTTCTCAATTATGAACAAACACGACAATCCCTTTAGCAGTGTAATTTATAAACCATTAACCAACTAATTGTTTAATGTAAACACGTCTAATAATGACGAGTATGTGATGTGATCCACTCATATCCGTAGAACGAAATTTTCACAACAACCGGCTATACAATAGCAATTCGTAATTGTATCATAACCTGCATTGTTCCAAGCCTTATTCTTCAAAACCATCTATAACGCTGACAAGCGAATATGAATCTTATACTAATAAGTTACAGTTGTAATTCCCGTGTACGAAGTTGCCGTTTGTGCTATGTGTCGACGCAAGAGCTGACACAATGGGGGATGTTCTGTATTCTACCGACGCCCAAGATTCCAAGATTTCGAGTTAATATTCGAGAATGGTGCCGGATTATATGATCCTGGGTTTTGGGTTCGAAATGCGTCGGTTTGTGTCTTTTTAATTTACTCGTTTTACATGAAAGTATTTATAAGAATATTGAGGATAGGTTAGATAATAGGTTTACGGGGGCGGCGGATTATTGTAATCGACACAGTAGAAAATATATTTCGGATTATATTTGCAGTTATAACTTTACGTTATAACCTTTAGATTTCCTTCATTAGTCCTTAGGATCTTGTAATAAACAAGATATAGACAATTTAAGATGCCTATCTTTATTATTCAGATATCTTAAAGTCAATGTTGGGTATTTGTAAATTTAGGTAACTAGAGTTGAACGTGGTTGAACCAAGAGAAGTTTGCAACGATTTTGATAGCACACGCAGTGTAAGTGTTATTTTAAACGTCAAACTTCTATAAAATTATGAGTTATGACGTATAAATGACACTGCGCGTGCTATCAAAATCACATTTTTTGATTTCTAGTAAACATTACTTGTAAACAATATTCAATGATTCTATTTCGTATTTAACACTTTTGTCTCATTTACATAAACATACTCTTATTTATGTCGAGTAGGTATAATCGAGTTCTTTTCCCACCCACAATACTAGAAGACACCTACTTATGAGCCTCAAAAATGTTCCCATTCGAAACTTCCCAAGTTCACATTGCCACCATGCTAAGTAAAAAACCAGACAGTCCATACGTTTCTAGCCTGCTATTCAATCTTGGAAGACCAGTAACGTAAGACCTTAGAATTCCTCATACTTCTTCGTAAGGAAACCACATTGAAACTGGTTCGTCTAATTTTGACAAGCGTCAGGTTCTATAGAGTAACATATGACTTTTTGTTTCGGGCCGAAAACGCGGGCGTGTTAAGTGTTTTTTTTCTGAACTCTCGTTCGTATGATTTAACTAAACACTTAGACCCTCGACTGGATACTTTCACATGGCGTCAACTAGACGAAATACTTGTTATCTGCCTTTCAAACGAATAGTCGGCGTGCGTTTTTACGTAAAAAAAACTTTAAATTAGTGGGCTTTTCGCTGGCAAAAAATTATGCACTTGTGTCTAATTTCTGCAGTTCGCTTAGGCAAAAACGTCGGTATCCGATGACATCCATAGACACAAGGCAAATTAGCCATAAGTATAGACGGTCAAGCAAATCTTGTCAGTAGAAATAATGAATTTTCTATGAGACGATATCCCTTCGCGCCTACATTTTTCACACTTGCCGCCTTTTTCTACTGACAAGATCTGCTTGACCAACTATATACCTAATTATTTTTTATAGAAAGTGCATTTTGGTAACTTCGTAATCGGGGTAATCATGAAAAAGGCAAAAATCTAAAGACCAGAAGCAATGCTAATCTGGCATCTTGCGATTCTTACGACCTGCTGAGAGTAGAAAGTGCTTCTAATTTAGTAGATATTTGCCCGTTTCATAATTGCCCCGCTTTCGAAGTTACTCCAATGCACATTACCTACATAATGTTTTTGATAAATATAATTCTAACTAAGCAATATCACTTGTTCCATCCTAAAATGTTAAACTGAAATGTTATGACGACCGGTCTGGCCTAGTGGGTAGTGACCCTGCCTATGAAGCCGATGGTCCCGGGTTCGAATCCTGGTAAGGGCATTTATTTGTATGATGATACAGATATTTGTTCCTGAGTCATGGTTGTTTTCTATGTATTTAAGTATTTAAATATTATATATATCGTTGTCTGAGTACCCACAACACAAGCCTTCTTGAGCTTACCGTGGGGCTTAGTCAATTTGTGTAAAAAAAAAATGTACCTGTACCTATAATATAATATGAGTTATGAATTTATCAATGTAAGGAATGTACAGATTTTAGTACCTAAATTCGAAATTAGACAAAGTAGCAGCAAATACGTGACAGCACATGATTTAAAAACATTTTAACGTTTGGATCAAAATGTCATTAGTTTCTCATTTTGTAACAATTGTAACAAACGACTAAATGGCCAGTTGCACCATCCGCACTTGACTGACTGATCATTCTGATCAACGTCACTCGGCGCGTAGCGGCGGCTTAAATAAAATTTAAAGTCTTTAACGATGGCAAACAGTTTGGTGCAACCGACCCTGAATGGCCCAATAAAACAACCTCAAATGAAACAAAAATCACAACCGTGTGTTAATCGCAGCTCACGGCGGTAAGACTGTTGCCGATTAATGCCAGACGTCGCTTTATGGTCATTCTCTATGGTCGTGACCATTGTGAGATAGTGCGTCCACACCGAGGAAATTCATCTGCCATCTCATTCTAACAGTAGATAGCTATAGTCTGGCAAATTATAGTGTCCGACCATAAAATCCTGTTCTAGATTTACCAACGGAATTGTTATTTTACTGTTTTAGGGATATAAAATGTTAGTGCTTCAGTATCATTCGTTCGTTCATGTTCTTTTTCTCAGTGTGGACGCACTATTGTGCAACACCGTCTAGTCTATGGTACGTGAATGACATCTAATCATAGAGTAAAAGTTTAATTTTATTACCTATCTTCTAAGCATACGAAATTATGTGTTGTTTACTAAGCGTACTATGCGATTAAGGAATTATTTCTTCGTACTTTCCTTAGACTACGGGTACACTTTGGAATATTATCCCATAATTAACGAGTAGCGAGTGTAGCGTAGCGACGGGTAACATAGTATGCATAGGCATGTGTTATAGAACACAGGCCTATAACTACATTATCATTAGTAGTTGGAAGGTGGGTATTATGTACATAATCTCTAGTCCTTCCATTGCTTCGTTGAAATCTAAACGTTAAATTCTTGTTTATCGGCTTAAACCTCATCATCATCCTCCTCGCGTTGTCCCGGCATTTTGCCACGGCTCATGGGACCCTGGGGTCCGCTTGGCACCTGATCCCAAGAATTAGGGTAGGTTTTTACGAAAGCGACTGCCATCTGACCTTCCAACCTACAGAGTAAACTAGGCCTTATTGGGATCCGGAGTCCGGTTTCCTCACGATGTTTTCTTTCACCGAAAAGCGACTGGTAAAGTCAATTCCAATAGAACTTGCAAACTATGTAAATAGACAACGCAATTTTGATTTATCACTATTTCTCTTTGAATTTTCACACCACCTCATCAAATACCATTGAAACCATACACATATACACTATTGAAACGATCCGTTCCGTAAAATACATAAATATGTAACTGTATCTTGGATATTTAATTAAAAGTTTAAAATGGTTTCATAAGTTAGGTTATTAGGACCTGATGGAATGGCGGTTTTGTTTCTTTTAAATTCTACAATTGTCTATGATGGGTAGTGTTGTGACTAAAGTTTGTAATATAAACCCGCTACACACTACCCAACCCACGCTCTGTACCTACCGCCACGCAGTGTTGCCAGGGCTCTGGAGTCCTAAGTTACGTTTCGTTTCCCTAAAAGTCACGTTTTTGCTGCTTAAGTCACATTTTTATATTATTGTATTGTATGGTTAGGTATAGCTGGTCAAGCAAATCTTGTCAGTACAAAAAGCCGCGAAATTCAAATTTTCTATGAGACGATATCCGTTTGCGCCTAAATTTTTCAAATTTGACGCCTTTTTTTACTGACAAGATCTGCTTGACCAACTTTTAAATCGATTTTCAGATTCAGAAAATAATATATTTCACAAAAAATCTGCTAACTTTATATGATTTTTCTTTTTGAAACACACATTTTCATACTTAATGCTATTTGTGATCGATTTCATGAATTTTAAGGCGTATCCAGACTAGTCAATTTTTCGCCAATCTGATTAAATTGCCCGATCGAATCAGGACGTGCGGACGCAAACGCCAATTTGGCTCGCCGATTATGACCGATATTACCGATAAAACGGAGTACGGGCGCAAGAATACCAATTTGTGACGCCAGTATTTTCGTTTTGGGGCATTTTATCAATTTAGGGGTACTAAATAAATCTATTGATATTTTTATTCCTGCAAATAATCAATTCTACCAGCAAAATTTGCACTTGATTACTTTGCCTCACATGTGGATAAAATGCAACTTTTTTATCAGTTTTTGAACAATCACGAGCCTTTAAGCGGTATCCAGACGGGATGAACAAATCGACTGATTTGATCAGAAATAAAATTGGCGTCAATCTCCGATTTAAGGCGTATTCAGATTAGTCAAATTTTCGCCAATCTGATTAAACTGCCCGATCGAATCAGAGGCCGCCAGAGGCGTATAGATAACTACTAGGTATACTATCAAACTAAATAACATCGTCATGTCAAGGTAATAAGTCTCATTTTGCCACGACTATTATAATAAACGTGATGGTGGATGTAAAGCCCCCTCCAGACTATGCACGTGAATCGCGGGCGAAGCCGCGAACGCGAGTATGGAGTCGATTTCGCTGTCTGCGAAAATCGACGCCACACTCGCGTTCGCGGCTTCGCGCCGCGATTCGCGCACGAGTGTGGAGGAGGCTTAACGTCAAAGTGCAAGTGTCAACTTGGGTGCGTTCACTGCGTTCCTAAATAATACGAATTGCAGAATTAAACTTGTCCAAAATTCGACTAGCTTAAAAAGTCACAAAAATTGCCTCATGATCGAAAGTCACGCACATGTCACGCGAGAAGGCCAAAATTCACGAAAAATGTGACTTTTGTGACCATCTGGCAACACTGCCGCCACGGTTATAAAATACATCAATACATGATTCTTAAGTTCTAATTTGTCTCCTGATCGTGATTATACAAATTAAAAATAAGTAACTACTTGTTTTTTACTTTTGGTATTTTATTATTCGATATGGTTTGACATTAGTAAAGTAGTATGTAGGAGTCTTGCCTATCACTAGTAAATTGATCATTCAGAGACAATTTCAATATGGCGGTTTGTTTACATAGTTAGCAAGTTCTATTGAAATAGACTTTAAATATCAAATGCTTAAACCTACCGACCACTAATGATTGAATTAAGTTAAATTTCCTGTCTTCGCCGTTTTATTACTAGTATTACTACTAGAAGTTAAACGCTATCTTCAGATAATATAAACTAACTAGCTAGTCGGTAGTTAACGACCGTTTTCTCAAAGTTTTCCGGAACTATCTAGCGATTCGCGGAACTGATTTTGAGAAGTGAAACAAATACACAAACTTTTACTTTTGTTACAATTGCGGAGCCTGGTTTGTTTTAGCTTTGTGATTTTAGATTTTGTTTTGTAACAAGTGTCGACACTCACCAGCATCTGTTTTGTGGGATTTCCATTACAAAAGGGTCCTTATACATCAAGTGCAATTAGAATCTTTTTATCTGAAATTCCAGCAGAAATTCTGATAAAATGGTCCTTATTGCACGTGAAGCACAAGGACCCTTTTCTAATGGAACGCCGCATTTTATTGCTAGAAAATGACAACATGAGTAGACCTCACGGTACTTTACGACCTGTGTTCCGTTACTTGAGGGGGTAGTATTTTACGAGATCGGTATATCCTAAAATTAGGTATCTATTCTTCATTGTTTTATAAAAAAATAATTTGTAAAATGCCATCTTTTATAGTCTTTATTATAAGTTTCCCTTTATCAGATGGTGCTTTTAGTATGCATTTGTCTAAGTTATTGACGTTATTGTCAATAATAGGTATTTTCTATTTTATAGTTGAGTAACTGCATTTAAGTAAGCAGCATGTGTCACGCGTTAAGACACCTAGTTTTCGGTCTCGATTCACTTAAACTACTTAAAGCATGCTAAACTAGGAGAAAGTCTATTATACTCTTATTCCTTCCTGCTATACAATTAGACGTACCTACTTCTTATATAATGTCGTATTCTAGTATAACAGTATTTATAAATCCGTGTACTTTTTATACCGGAACATCAGCTAGCCCATTGCTTCGCCATCTGAGCTACCAAGTTCTCATCCAAAGACAAGAAATATTTCCACCATATGGGCCTTTAGCGTCGTTTGCAGACGTTTTTTCTATAAAATTAATTAATTCCTTAATTACTTAGCTAACGTCTTGCATAAAATAAGTGCTAAACAAAAATCAAATATGACTCGTTCGTTTTCGCGCAATTTCACATACCTATCTCTAATGACGTCCTAGACGACCTGCTTAGTTGTGGTGGCATGACGTAGTTTGATTAATTCAAGAGTCTCAAGACAATTCACATAAAATACTGTATTTCCTTACTCCTTATCACTAGTTAATTCAATTAAAACACGTGTGCACGAACTATTTTCCGTAAGTTCCGTAACACAAAAGCATTGTTTATTTATAATAATGACAGTAACATTATTTCGTTTGGGTAAAAAATGGGGAAGCCGCTTTGGGATTCACGGTACGTTACGTCATCTACCATTCGACTTACCTGGATTGTAAAATACGTATAAAATAAACGACCTATCCGAACCACATCCCATTCAAAAATAAACTCTATGTCAAAGTAAAAAGTTACTAAATTTAATGATAGTCAAATCATCTTATGACTTTTTAAGTCCGAGCCGCATTTTTTGGCTTCGATTAGCGTGGTATGCGATGCATTGTGTCTTTTTCTTTTCGTTTGGATGCTTGCTTTTTTGTTCTTACTGTTTCTGGCGAATCCGTGAGAATTTATATTTTAGGAAGTGACGTAAGCTAGGGTTATTACATAGGTATTATTCTAACTGTGATAAATAAAAAGCATCAAGATATTTTATAAATAACTCAGCGAAGTTACTCATGTTACGCGTATATTAACCCCCTGAAGAATGCCCGGAATACCCGGCTGCAAGTTTAATGGGAATTTTCTAGTAGACGGCCTTTATTTACGACGCGACGCAACGCTCCGCATACTGAGCGCGTTTTACGCTATTTGTAGATATTTTTGAAGCATTATCACATAATTATGGACAGTAGGGTTAAGCTAACTTGGCACTGACTTGGCAAGTGTGGAATACTGGCACTCTTGGTGCAGAGTTAGCATAGACGGGTTTTATATTCTTACTTCTTCGTTCTTTAACGTCAAACATAATAGCCCCAGTCAAATCAGGGTAGTTGGACCAAGCTAACTGCATGTCACGTTCAATGACAAAGTGCGGAAATGTCATGATTAATGTCAAATTTCTATGAAAATATGACGTTTGGAAGTTTAGTAGTTTTACACAGGGTGCTTATTTAGTCACCTGCAATAGTTTACGGGTGAATGTATAGGTCATTTTCGCAATTTCGGAGTTGGTCCCATAATAAAAGGTCCTCAGTATGATCAATATATTAAGCTCGTAAATTATTGCAGGTGTCTAAATAAACACCCCTGTGTTAATAATCACATCTGAATCCGACGTATTGTGCCCCGTGTTACTTAGACCAGGTAGATTAGGCCGCACTTCGTATGAACAAGGACCTCTTATCGGTCGTCGGCTTCAGATTATTAACGTATTAGTCACCGTAAATACGGAATTACCAAGTCTCCTTGTAGTCTGAATAAGCAAGACCTTGATTGAATAGGAGTAACTTAATCGGTTACGTTACTATAACAATATTGTTTGAACCTAGTTTGAGGCAATGAACGATCCATATCAATGGAAACTATGACAAAAAGGCAGCAAAAATGGTTTCACTATTCACTACGCTACGTTAGACCCTCGGTGGCAGATAGAATATTTAGGTATATTCCTATTACCTATTCTATAGTTCGTTTTTTTTAGCATTAGAAAGAACTTGAAAGAAGGTAAGCAATCTTGACATGTCTTTTAATTGAAAAACGCTTTTAAAAAATCACTTACTAGTACTTATGAAACCAGAAGAATATAAATAAACGTATTCGATTCATAATTGTTACATATTTGCCGTAACTTATTTTTAAAATGTGTTTTTCAATTAAAAGACACATCAAGATTGTTTGTTTACCTTATGTCTAATGCTAAAAAAAACGAACTATATTATTTGGAGGTAATTACTATATTGACTAAGTAGTCCTAGGACTTATGTGGCCGCGGAGAATTCTCGTTCTGTCTCTATTCTCTCCCTGATATTTCACTAGGCAACTTTATCTCTCTGTCTATCATGTAAGCTGTAATTGGCATGGTGCGAAGTCGGTGGAGGACAAGTGGCGCTGATTGTTATTATCATGCCGCGATCAGAAAGGGATTAGAAATGACAAATTTCCATACACTTACGTCTAAATCAATATGGATTGACAGCTATCTCAATCCCTTTTTAATTGCGATTCAGTAATACAAACACACGTAACTTTGTACAGTCAACGGCAAAAATATGGGTGTACAAATCATTTCAAAAATATGTCCCATAAAGGCTTGGCCACATACAGAGCGCGACGCAGCGCCGCGTCCGCGCCGCGTCCACGCCGCGCGACCGCGGCACATGCTAACAGGTTACCGACGTCAAACAGACTGCGTCCCGCCGGTATCACGCCCCGCTTCTGTCGCGCCCCGCGCCGCGCGGCTCCTTGCGTCCGCGCGGCGCGTGCGCAGCGCTGCGCCGAGCGAACGCGGCGGCCCGCCGCGTCGCGCAAGGTCACATCAGAGCCTCTACCATCAGTTGGCAGAGTATTTTTCACTTACACTCGGTGAATAAACGTGCCGTGAGTCACGTTTTACGTTTCTTTACGCTCTTATGTACCTAACTTCACTCCACTCCAAACGATACTGTCCCTTTCTAACTATACTAAAAAACAGAGCAAGAGTTACGAGTATATCGGAGTTTTATACAGCGCCTCTAGGAGTCACCTAATGAACTAAATAACAAAATTGACAAATTTTCTCACGTCTACGTAATTTACTATCTATGCATCTCGCTCTCGCATATTAGTGCAAGTGAGATGCACAGAAAGTAATGTTACATATACTGATGGTAGCCGTGAATATGGAGGGTAGAGATAAGGAGAATCCTTTATGACTTTATGAGAAAACTCCTTAATGGGAGAATATTTGCAAAAACTGGGCACGCTGTCAGCTATTATAATTTTTTTACATCTCTCCAGAGTAGCGAAAAAAAGAAAACCCATAAACTTAGTCTTTCATTGTATTAATACCGTACTAAAAATCATGGAGAATGGAAGATACTCGTATTTACAAGTGGAAAAACGTTTTCTCTTTTTGTATGGACGATTACGTAGTATACTTCCTTCTTAACTTTTAAGGTTTTTGACGGACACTTTTTCATTATTAATTACATGGAGTATTCCTTACCTCTACAATCCACTAAGAGCATTTAGAAGGGAGATGTCATCGCTGTCATTTTCTTTACAAAACAGTCTGCCGATTTTTGCGGCGGAGGGGACATCAAATGTATTGCTATTTCTAGATGATTTGTACGTAACGTACAAATAGCCATGTCAGTCTATACAAAAGTTTGCACAATTGTGCAAGTTTTTCGGCGGTGTACCCTTGTTTTGCCGACAAACTTTTCATCGAATATTATTTCATCGACAACAATTCATCGAAACGTTAGTACTAGTAATATTGTTTGGCGTTATTTTGTTTCATATACTATTTATTTCAATTTTTCTTACTGCGTAGAAATAATATTCAACGAATATTACTTGATCGCTAATTCGTTTCAAAATATTTTGATTGGCACAACTACTAAACATCGCAATTCATTTGTGCGACGTATTACTTTAATACATTTTTATATGTCGTACTATACATTTATACATTTTTCTGTTGTAAGAATTTTAGATTTAGGTTAGGTTAGGACTGCGACCCCACACAGAAACGAACGGCTATCAAAGTAGGTTTAGGTTAGGTTAGAACTGCGACCCCACACAGAAACGAACGGCTATCAAAGTAGGTTTAGGTTAGGTTAGAACTGCGACCCCACACAGAAACGAACGGCTATCAAAGTCGGTTTAGGTTAGGTTAGAACTGCGACCCCACACAGAAACGAACGGCTATCAAAGTAGGTTTAGGTTAGGTTAGAACTGCGACCCCACACAGAAACGAACGGCTTTTTAAAGTAGGTTTAGGTTAGGTTAGAACTGCGACCCTACACAGAAATGAACGGCTTAAATTATACCTATTTATAATTTGGCCAAAATGAAAATGGCAGCCTTGTTTCGATAAGAAATATTACAAATTGAAGTAATTTTACGCGTAATCAATTTTATTAAATATAATACAAAATGAAATAAGAAAACCCGTAAAGAAATACCACGATATAAACTATATACAAAATAACTCAAGTACCAATTAAAAGTCCCCGATTTAAATTTACTAGTATCGATTCTTCGACGCAATAACTTGTCGATGAAATAAAAATACTTGAAACGTTGTCTTCCAAATAACATTCGATGAAATGTCTGTCGGCAATTCAAGGGTAAACCGTTTTTCGGCAGAGGGGTAAGTAATAATGTCAACAAAAAAATAAAGAGTATACCTTCGAGACTGCTACGACTATGATATTTGATTTATTCGGTTGTCAATATAAAACAAATGTAGGTGTTCTTTCTTCTCGTAAGAGACGCCATTACTATGTAGTCTTGCTTGAGATTAATAAACATTACCTATATGGTGTTAAAACAAGCTTTTCTTTCCTGCTTGGAACCCTAATCCTAAATCCTAACAGTAAGCACTCAATGGCCACTCCAGTTATTAAATGCTCTAAGACCAATTTTGTCACTATTTTACTGACTCAACCTTCATTCTACAATTTTTTAAAGATTTGACGTTGCCATAGTTACAAAAATAATAAACACGTCAATGTTAGTAAACAATGTATAAATTAAAATATATTGTATTCAAGACAAAAATTGCAAAATATGATAATTACGTAAACATCATTAATAATCGAGTTAAAATTATGACTTTGCGTGTTAAAAAATAGGAAGCAAAGTATACGGCGCGATTATACAGGCCTATTTTGGCTACATATTTATTACCTATGACGAAAATAGTACACACATGAGAAGAAATCTTAAAATATTAAAATAGGTATGTATTATATTGGTCCGCTTCAGTCCACATCATGACAGCGGCCGTCTCCTACTACTAAGTAACATTATCTAATAGAGTGTGCGGAAAGAGAAGAGTCGTGAAATTTAGGGGAGCCCATACATTATACCTACGACTCTTCTCTTTCCGCACAGACCCTACGTATGACCTTAATAGCGATCTTAATTTTATAGTACCTATATGATCTCGAGTATATTTCAGTGCCAAGCGCCCCATTTCCAATACAAAATGAACCCACGCAGCGGGTTTTTGGCAATAAATGTGTTTAAATCATATTTAAATTTTCAGATTCTGAACCACCAGCAAGTTTTTGAAGAAAGTTTTATATTTCCTGTTACCAAGTTTACATGAAAAACGATTACCTAGGTACCAAACACAATAATTTGAACAACGGAAAATTAAATAATACTTACTTAGTACTTAAAGAAAAATAAATAAACTCACAGAACATTTGTATGTTTTATTTTATTTAAGATAATAATGCTTAATAAAATACGTAGCAATTCTTGTGTAAATATTATAATAGGTCATGCGGTATGTTCTTACTATTTATGTGTAATGTGCACCCAGCAACAAAAACAGCATCATGTCTATGTACCGCTCCTTGTATTGAGCCTTAATTCTTAATACATATGTAACTTCTACATGCATACGCATGCATACATGATGCAATCCGGGTTTTCATGGAAATGTTGTTTTCAATCAGCTTCTTGCCTAAAACCAAAAACTGCTCGTAAGCAATGTGATTTTCGCAAATGTAGCAGTAGAAATAGGAAAATATGATGTCAAGTATAACTCATTACCTTTGTACTAAATCAGCCTTTTATCGAACTATTAATTGATTTATCCCTTAAAGTTTTGCTTGAAGTGCACGTACTGTTATAAATTAATACATATTACGTTAAAAATTGCATGGATATTTGTAAAAAATCTGCGTATTTGTTGTGATTACAAGTTGACAGAAATGACACGTTGGAAACGCACGTATTTTTCGTGTCACTGTCACGTTTACTCGCGTTAAATATTTACGCAGAACAATTCTGGCTCAGTTTTCATTATATAATTAGAAAGAGAGCGTTTTAGGTGTGAAGTTAGGCAAGTATGGAAAACTCGCGTAAAAACGTCTATAACTCATGGTACCAATTGAATTTTTTAGTTCTTTACGTGACCGGTAGAGGCTCTGTACAATTACTCCATACATTTTCCTTAACTTTCTCACTGTCTTCACTTCTCACTGTCATTCACGAAACTGATAGTAGAGCTACAGTAGGATCGGACGTTAGGCAGCGAGCGGTGCGCCGCGTTCCCGCGCGGCCGCGCCGCGTTCACGCGCGCCTTGAGGGCGTGTTGAGAGCGTGAGGCCGGCGCGATCGGCGCGCGCCCTGTTTGACCAGGCTTCGCGTCGGCATCACGCGGCGCTGCGTCGCGCTCTGTGTGTGGCCAAGCCTTAACTCTTATGTCAGTGAATTAAGAACTATGAGACATATTTTTGAGTAAGTTGTCTACATCCATATTTATACCGTTGACTGTACTGCCTATCCTGTACCATAAATTTGTAATTTGTGTTTTGTACAACAAAGAGTTTATATATACATACATACATACATACATCTTATGGAATGTCAAACATTAATGCAAGCGGCAGCCGTTGGAACTAATTATACTCCATAAGCCACAATGAAGGCAGCACCAGTCGTGCACCTAGCGAATATGTACTTATTATGTACGTTCCTCCAACCATCTCAATAATTTTCGTCATAAAAAAAGTTTATGCTTCTAATTCTGGATAGGTACCTACTAGGTACTCAATTCTTTTTAGGGTTCCGTACCGAAAGGGTAAAACGGGACCCTATTACTAAGACTTCGCTGTCCGTCCGTCCGTCCGTCCGTCCGTCCGTCTGTCACCAGGCAGTAGCGTGCCTAGGGTTTTGGAGTAGGGCAAGCCGAAAGATATGTTTTCGTAATAACTGTCCAATCTTCACTCTTCGGGGTCAAATGCATCTGCTAGCGTGACGAGGCGAGCTAATCATAGCGCACTGAGGGCATACTATTACTAGATAGAATATTACAGACATATCAGCAATTGCATACCCCCGGTGGCTTTGATAAAAGCCGTTTAATTTATTTAAGTGAATTTCATTTGTATATACAATATTAACATATTTACACGATAATTACACGTTACATACAGTTGTGATGTGCGGTTAGAACAATCTATCTATGATTTATTTACATATTTACATTAGATCCATATACCAACTATTTATATACAAGTTCAAACCGTCTGTCTTTCTTTAGAAAACAGTCAATTACGTCACAGTAAAAGGTTGGCGAACGTTTTAAATCTAACAGTAACTGTTTTTCTATGGCAATGGTCGATAAATCGGAGAGACGCTCTTGACCTTGTGTATTTCTCAGATAAGTGTGAATACGCTTAAGAGACGAAAAAGCTCGTTCTGCTGAAGCACTTGTAGCCGGAATAGTAACAACCAGATTTGCCAATTTTAATAGCTGAGGAAAGGCATCTTCGAGATTATTTTGATTGATGAAATCAATCAGTTCAAAAACGTTGCAGTTTTTAAGTTCGGCGGAGGAATATAAACACGCTAATTGGTTTTTCAATGTTTGTTTATCGAAATAGTTTGGGTAGGTCTCAAATAACGAATCTAACGCCTCTGATGGAAAATTTGAGTTATAATTCTCGAATTTTTTATTATTAACCAGCTGAAAGAACTTCAATTTAAAAATTTCTGAATATCGTTCTTCGACTTCGGAAAATATGTTGTCGATTATTTCGACAAAAAGTCTTTTATATTCCGTTTGAGCGCAACTTATGTTGCGCCTCATACGAGGAGCGGCGTGGTTTTGCAGGGTGTTATTATATATTTGGCCGAATTCTGATTGGAAATCGACCCGCAACCATGTTTGAAACTCTTTGATTTTGTTGCTACAATAGCCGACATCGACTTGGGATTTTTGTACAATATTGTATAAGCAGTCAGACTTCTCGAATATGTGATGGAATGTTTTTAGAAAGAAATTGAAGTTAAATGAGTTCATCAAGGTTTCGAAATTTCCTGCGGCTAAAATGGTATCTCCGTCCCAGTCCTCTGGATCACACATTTCGGAAAACACAGTAACAAGATTGTTTTTTTGGTCGAAAACTGTATTAACAAGTCGCGACATATATGTCCAGCGAGTTGCAGGCGCATTTGGCAATTTTTTGCTACAGTGAGTATCATAAAATGCAGCTCGTTTTGTACTGTGGCTAAAGAAAGTGCTTATAGACTGCAGGGCCGAAAAAAACGAACTGACCTCTCTAATCCTATTGCACGATTTTGATAAGACCAAGGCCAAGACATGTGCATTGCACCAGATGTACATCGCTTCAGGACACACCTCTTTTACTTTTTGCTGGACTCCATTTCTTATACCGGACATTACGCTAGCTCCGTCATAACTTTGTGCTACTAGTTTTTCTGTGCAGCCATGTTTTTTCAGCAGTTCTAAAATAATATTAGAAAGTACGTCCGCAGTGCGACTTAATGACACATTAACGTATCCCATAAAGCGATCGTGAATATCGTTTTCACCGAAATATCTCAAAATCAAACATAATTGCTCCCTATGACTGACGTCAGGAGTTTCGTCAATTATAACAGAAACAAATTTAGTTTTTTTCACTTCATTTTCAATGCGAGCTCTTATCACGTCTGCTACGGAATGAATAATGTCATTTTGTATTTTGTTAGACAAATAGCTCGAGCTTGGTTTGTCGCTTTGAACATGTTTTTCTAGAACGCCGTCATATTTTGATAGCAACGATACAAGTTCCAAAAAATTGCCCCTATTTAATGAAGTGTTTGACTCATCGTGTCCTCTAAAAGGAAGTTCTTGCTGTGCTAAATGGCACACAATATCGACTAACCTCTGAAAAACACTACGATTGTTGTCAACACGCATGTTATGTTTTGATATTTCTTCTGATAATTGTCGCGACAAAGAGGCCTCGATCCTTTGTTTCCCAAAATTGCTAAAAGAAATCACTGCACACATATGTTTAGCGGAATTCATGTGCCTCTTTATTGCTCCAGATAAATTATTTAAATCGTTATAGCCAGAAGTATTCCAAACGTTAATATCGTTCGAAAAAAATATGCAACACCAGCAATACATCTTATTTGTATGGGAACAACCAACAATCCAATGAGTTTTGTAGACGGCCCTACAGAAATTTCTCTTACGCGACTGACTTGACTGAGAAATACACAAGTCGGGTGTTGGTTTTGCCGCGGAAATTAGGTCCCGTTTTTCGACAAAGGTCAAAGACTTTACCTTGTTTTGGTTGACTAAAACGTGGACGCATTTCAAACCGTCACAAGGAACCACTTCTTGATCCATTGTTAACACTTATTAAACTAAGCGCCACAACAATGAACAAATTCACATTCACTATTTAATCAAATTCACTTAAACAAACTTTCGTTACTTTCGACTCGACCACTGACTCGGCTCAACTAAATAATAATACACTTGAAGTAAACACGAACGCGCGCTGTGCGAACTTATGCAGCTAACTTCACACAAAATCCAAGCATAAATCGTCTTACAAAATTGCTATACATACCAACAAATAGTTACATCGTTCTTTGACGGTTTGTAGGCTGATAGTGCCCAGAGCGGGACGAAAAAGCAAGCACGGTTGCAAGCCAACGAGTGCGAGTTCGAGCAGGATAGCTAGAACATCCTCCGCCTGATTTAGTTCGCGCGGACGAGGCGCCACGCCGCGGCATAATTTTGCAACACGCTCGTGCCGCGGTTCGAGGCCGCTGTGGCTTGAATTTAATAATACGGGTTCGTTTGGCGCGCGATTTTCAAAATAATCTTTATTGATCTTATCACTACGTAATTTCGGTAAGGCAATTAGTTGCCTTAGGGCAAGCCCGGCTTTTGGGCTTGTATGGAAGTCCCGCCACTGTCACCAGGCTGTATCTCACGAACCGTGATAGCTAGACAGTTGAAATTTTCACAGATGATGTATTTCTGTTGCCGCTATAACAACAAATACTAAAAACAGAATAAAATAAAGATTTAAATGGGGCTCCCATACAACAAACGTGATTTTTGACCAAAGTTAAGCAACGTCGGGAGTGGTCAGTACTTGGATGGGTGACCGTTTTTTTTTGCATTTTGGTACGGAACCCTTCGTGCGCGAGTCCGACTCGCACTTGCCCGGTTTTTTTTTAAAACCAGAACGCCATACACAGCTCTACATAGGTACGTTAAAATAAAAATATAGTTAGTATTAGCAGGCGTGTCTCACTCCGCGATTTCGTCGCTTTGCTACAGGTAGCTAAAAGTGCATCCGTTCGGCCCCAATTTTGGGGTTTGCCATAAGCCGCGCGTGGCGCTGTCGCCACCTAGCGGCCATATCTGTGCTGATCGTAACAGACGCGTTTTGTTAGAGAGTGAGTCTTCTGTACTTAGTACTATTATTTATTAACTATACCACAGATTAGTACATTTGTCCCTTACATTACCTACCTATACAATGTATTTTAATGTTAACTAATGTAACAGCCGTGGTTTGTTTATATAAGCCAATTGAATCGGTTTTAGCACCGCCTAACGGCCGCTCGACAGGTTGTTATTGAAAACAAAGTTGACAAAGTTAACAAAGGTACCGGTATAATGGTGTTATCTTTTTAAATAAACACGTGTGCTCACTTGATTGTTTTTAACTACCATTGTGCAATTTTATTGGCTTGGCGTTTTGTAAAGCTAATATGATATTGATTTAATTTGAATACGTACCTATATCTAAGCTACTGTTAGGTATATTAGAGCGGAAAGAGAAGGAAAATTAGTACAGTAGAACCTCAATTATCCGAATTCCTTTCAAGTAAAAGGTAGCTGACTTTTGGGTCTAAAACTAGTTAATATTATATTCTAATTTACTTAGTAAATATAAATACCGTAAAATGGTCCTACTTTGCTCCTTTGTGGGTAACTATGCTCCAATTAAAAAAAAATACTTACCGTCTAATATATCGAAACATAATATATCTATATTATTATTTATATACTCAGATAAACGAAATTGTATATATTTTTTGAATTGCTACTTTAGTTACAAAATAATCTCTCTTTTCTTGGCGGGACCTATTAATTTGGCGCACAATGGGGTAACTTTGCACCCCGGAGTGAACTATAGGTAGGAGCAAAAATACCCCCAACAATGGGTATCTTATGCCCTTTATTCAGAGCTTCGTTTTATATAAAACAATATTTCTTAAAGTTGATTTACCGATAAAATATGTCACATGAGATGTTCTTCTTCATATTCAACTGGTCTAAATATTTAAATAATGAACAGTTTAAAAATATTCAAAATTTCCTTAAAGTGGAGCCAATTTTGAAGCAAAGTAAGACCATTTTACTAACAAAATACAAATCAGCTGCTTACAGCCAAGCCAGCAAGCCACACTTTCAATAACTTAGCCGTTTATTATCATGTCGTTATTTTTCACACACACAATATTTTTGATCTACATACATATTATTGTAGACCGCATAAAAAACAAACAAGTGTAAATATTTCCGCCTAAAAACCACTTATTATTATCCTTGCCATTTTGCTAATTAATTAATATCTAGTAACTCAACACTGTTGACTAGATCGAACAATAATATTTACATGTAAACATGTGACGAAATATAAAACTGTAAACATTGGCTTGCATTTTCGCGGTCGAAGTCTACTTTTGCAGTGCACAGGTTATATTGTTATTTACTAGGTTTCGTTGATAAAGATATTGCTGACCTGCAACTTGTCAGGTTAGGTGCGGTCAAGTAAATATGTTGTGTTACGTACATTGGTAAACTAGTTGAAATAAACATTAAATACGAAAGCATCTGCTAACATAAATATTAGACTAGGTATGCTATATTTATACGACAGGAAATGAATTTAATGATGAATGTACCTACACAATATTTACCTCGAACAATTATTTAAACAAAACGTACTGCAAAGAAAACAAAGAACTGAATAAGCAAGGACTAGTGACTTCTCCGATACTCAAGTGTCAAAAAATGTGGCGTTTACAACCAAAAAGTACCTACCACATTGTCGGTTGTCGATTAGTTTGAATTCAAATCGAAACTATATGGAAAAAGCGCGTTATTGACAACCCTAATACCCTTTTGGTTGAAAATTGAGCTTTTTTTACTGCTTCGTTGCTTCGAAAGTTGGAAATGCAAAATCGAAGCAAGATTGGCGATTCGAGATCACGCGCGTAAAATCCGATTTGAGATTGGGTTTTTAGAGATCTCGATCGTCTGACTTTCGAGATCGAGATTAATATGGGTGTGATCGAGATTTGATAAAGTTGATGCCAAACGAATCAGAAGTAAGATTTTTTTTTTAAAAGAGGAGCTTCTGCTAACAACGTATTATTTTGTCCACCATTTAGAAGATTCTATTGTCCTAATCGTAAAACTCTGACCATAGATAGACGTTATGCCCTTGTAATAAGGTTGATTAAAGAAATGTCAGTGAACCGTGTATCAATCTGATAGCCCGAAGCACCGCATTGTACGGAACAATGTAGAATTGTAGACATTCGCGTGGGAGACTCCAACTGTTCCGATTCCAATATGGCCGATACTTCGGAGTTTAAACCTGGTTGAAAATTATTGGACCCTGGTTATCGTTAGGACTGCAACTCGACTGCAATTTGTATAGGAACTGCACGTCAATTGCAACGTCGGCGTGCAGTTCCTATACCTACAAATTGCAGTCGGTTGCAGTCCGTCTGTATAGACCCGTAGGTTGTAAAGAGAAGAAAGAGAATTTTCATTCAATGAAACATTCTTATATTTTACAAGTCAAATCTAACTATTTTCTTGCACCACGATTTAGACCTACATACGACGAATGTTAACAAAGTTAACTTAAAGTAGGTACTTAACCTAATGCTATTATTTTAATACTATTGATTGTAATAATGAACGTATTGATTGGAATGAAATGATATAAAAATTGGTATGAAATATTATTTAGGTAATTCTTACGTAAAGCGTCTAAATGCATAAGACTGAATCATCAATATAAACTTCATACTGTCACTATTGTCCTATTGTTTTTATATTTTGAAAAATGAATGACTTTTATACTTGTCAAGACGTATTGTTATACGCTGATAATCTGTTTCAACATGATATTTCACCGTGACGTTACTTACTTTGGTTGGGTTCTTTGTCAGAGACCACAAAAGTGACGCTAATTCGTGTGTTCTGTTGTTTCTTTGACAGGCAGAAGCCTGTTCAGTAAATCTATTTGAAGACCCCAGGGAAGAGGCACTAGGGAAAACGAAGTTTTCTTATTGGCATTATGAGGTCACAACCCGCTAGATTATTCATTTTCTTATTAATAGCTGGATGAAAATGTACCTCCAATATGTATCATAAAAAAAATAACCTACCCAAACGCTTGATAAAAAATTCGAGAGTCTTGAGCTTATAAAGTTCTTCTTCCTTGTCGTATCCTCATGGCTGAGGGACGTGACGAATGTGGACACTTTTCACCAGCGCTCTCCAAGCCACTCTGTCTTGGGCCCAGTTAAAGTTACCAGTAGGAAATGCGGAAATGCATTGGCCGTCTCAACCGCTCTTGACACAGCGCAACAATCATCCGTCAGGGATGCAGTGACCATTGATGATGATTAAGTAGGCGTAATCTGCTGATGCTATAGCCAAGGACGATCGTCCTTTGCTTATAGCTTATGAAGTAAATTAAAAGTGGAAAAATTCACTGTCCCGGGCGATACTCGAACTCGCGATACTAGATCACTAGCCCATGCTCTGCCAACTAAGCTATTGTCGGTGGCCCAAGGACAGCTAATAATCGCTGTGAATTTTTCTGTGATTCTAAGCTTGATAGCATCGCTCGCAGACGTTTCTGCTTGATACAAAGTTAATTTAGCCACTATTACATAGAGATAAATCATCTAAGCAGCATACATCACTTTATGGAATGTTATCGCTTCATCTCAACGGTCTGCGGTCTAAAACCTAACTCGTTCTCGAACAATGTCCGCGCCTTTCACACTTTCTCCAGTTTACTATCATTTTTAGGGTTCCGTACCCAAAATGCCAACGGGACCCAATTAGTAGGCCTTGTCCGACTGCTTGTCTATCTGTTTGTCCGCCTGACGCTGGATCTTAAAAATCCATAATAGGGACAGGGACCCAATTAAAATGTTTCCAAAGTGTATATTTCTACACAAGTGAGTAAACGACAAGGGACTCGCTTGATAAAACATGATTTAGACTATATTTTGCTATTATGTATTATAAATCATAGTACAGTATAACATACAGGATTATAATTTAATAGAATAGAATAGACATTAGATACAGGGGCTGTCCATAAATTACGTCATTTCAATTTAGGGGGGGGGGGGTCTGAACATCGGATGACGGTAGCATGACGTAGGAGGAAACGGGGTCATTCGAAGAATGATTTTTGGATAATTAAAGGGGGGGGTCAAAAATCGTCAAAAAACGATGACGTAATTTATGGACAGCCCCCTATCAATTTTTTAGTTTTGAATTTACCTAATGTTCATGTTGAAATACCTTTTTACTTATCAATGGCCTGGTTTTGTTTTTATAATTTGTATGATTTGATTATTAATTAATTTATCATTGTTGACATTACATAATTTTATGTTTGCAATTCGCATGCCAAATTATTTAAGAATTATTGATGATCATATTATAAACTCATATAAGTCATACTATACCATGTAGATTGACTTAAACTAATTTACACTGCAGTTTTTTTATTATGAAATAATCTAACTAAGCAAATCAAGATTGAGTAGGAGTTAATAAAAAAAATGTGAGTCTTACGGAACTCAACGCTTGCTAGTCCGACTCACACTTGGCTGTTTTCTTATTCAATTAGCGTAGGTATAGTAATAATGTAATTATATATTCTAATCGACGAGTGATTCTTGAATAGGTATTTACCCTACCTAAAGATAAATGTCTTATCTCGTTATTATGTGTTGTTAATAACACGGCCATCTTAGTAAATACATGGCAAAACACATTTACGTACATAGATAGCGATGACAGGTATTCTATGTGTAGTGTCAAAATTGAATTAGGTATATACTTACCTATTGTGCAGCACTTTTGTAGGACTAATACTTACGCGAATATTAATTAACCCTCTAGTGCATGTTATAAAAATATTTGTTTAGATTTGAATTTTAACAGATGTTAATAGAATTCAATGTTATAACTAAGTATAACTATGGATTTGTGTGGGGTTAAGTATTTTTGCTCTTGAGAACAACTTCTCGTTTTTACCATAAACCGTTTGAGCTAAACATTCATCTATCCGACTATCGCAATCTCATCCGACATAAACTAATGCCATACATCCGCCATTATTCTGTTTCCATAGACTATTACAATTTTCCCACGGCCAACCTTATTGCTTCTTGTGCGATGTTGAAAAGCTAACAAATTTGAACCTTACCCCATTATAATAAGGCATAACAAGTATACATATTTTTGACGTCGACTGCAAACTTAAATGCAATCTAATCACGCGGTTATGAACTCTAAATTTAACGCAGTAAGGTTATATTAAGTGTGTTAGGCAGTTGTAAGATCTGCTGAATCATCGACTTTGGCCGATTACTGGAAACGCCTTTAAAGGAATAGCTGCAATTGTTAGTTTGAACTAATTACTTGTAACAGTTGTAACGGTTTTCTTATATCTTCTATTGTTATCGTGTTCTGTTGAACGTTTATATACATATTTTAAGGTGAATTATTCCTGATTATTCTTTTACTTAATTTTTGCTGCTATTATGAAGTTGTACATTACTTTTATCTATGTTTCTTTAATTTTTTTCGGATAGCAAAAGATCGTGTTGTTCTAATAACTACTTATCTAATATCCAAAGGACACATACAGATGTAGTACATAATTATTTCTATTGTATTTTCTCGAAAACGTTTGTATTTGTCATGCTGCTTCAGTCTTGTCTTGTTCTCAAAAGAATTCGCGTATTTCTAGCAGACAAGTTTTGGTATGAAAATTCTAAACTTTTCCTCCATAAAACAAGAGATTTTCAGCGCTCATTAGAGCTCGACAAACCTGCCCACCGGCCATAACTCACGCGCGGCCGACAATGCGGCACTTTCTGCCCGCAGCGGCAATACGGCAGTTTCCCGGCAGAGACATTCATAATATCGCGCAGTTGTAATTAACCCCTTCATTACACAGAACGGTTGGGGAGGGGGTGCGAGTGAGCGCGGAACGAAAACTCATAAAAAACAATTTCTAGGGCCGCCTTTTCACTGAGGCAGAGACGACAGGAGACGTGAATTAACATTGGTTGTAATCCAACTGCTCCACTGGATTAGATTATGAAAATGCCTAACTGCAATCGCTTCCACTCCCTCAGTCCGCCCCCGCCCCTCATTGTGTATTACATAATTGCCCTCTAAGGGTTTACGATTGATAAATAATTTGGATTCTTCCTCCTTTAAAGGTTCCGGGGTCCAGGGAAGCGGAGTGACGATTACCACCAAACCAATGGTATTGATTCCCCACTCCGCTTCAGTGGCCAGGCAGCCTTACTGAGCCCACAGTCATTAATTAAGTCTCAAGAGTCCATATTCTACTAATGGGGTAGAAATTTCTGCTTCCTCATTGCTTGCCGCTGTCGCTCCCGGCTCCATCTTCGCTCTCACAGGGCCCACGCTCACTAAATGACCCTCCAGAGCCCGTGTCTAATGGGGCGCGCATTTGTCTGAGTGCCGCTTGATTAGTGTGAGTGTACACTTGCAACTATACCGTGATTTAATTGCACGGGTCCTAGAACGCTCCCCTGAGGGACGCTATAAATGTCCTTGTACATGGCTAGTTAAATGCATCCGTTGTGAAGTTCAAGTGGTACTTAGGGAGACAAATTTAATAGCTGTGTTCTGCATAAGGTTGCTATTACCAAGGCCATTCAGGAATAAGACTTGTTATGGATTTAAATTGTGTACTAGCTTGGATTTTTCAAAAGCATTCGATATGATGAACAAAGTTATTCGAACTTGTTATTCAAAGTTAACTATTCTCTACTCATAAATAACAACATTCTAGCGCGTTTTCACTGTTAGTCAGTCTAGGTTGTGAAACAGCTGAGGTTCTGCAACGGATACAGCAATTAAACCTGTCATGTGATGTTTGTGTCTTATAACAATACGCTGAAGGTTCAAATTGCTGCGATGAGCTGAGAAGTGAAATTATAAATTGCTTTTAGATGACGTTTTATTGTTGCTAACATAGTAGTTAGATATGTGGCGAGGTTTTTTGGATTTATTCAAAAACATACTATCAGACTATCACCTAAAGTTGAAGAAACCCGAAGCGGAAGAATTGAAAAAAAAAAACTTGCCGTTAGACTTTTCCTTAACTTAAACTATAAAGTCATAGAGAAATAAGTAGGTAGGTATATTTCTCGATGATAAAGTGTATTTAATGGCCTACTGCATTTTGTATGTCATATGTATTAAATTAATTAGTCTTGTGATTAATAACACCGACACGTAGTGTAATTAATTGTCCAATTAGTTTTAATTGCTCCGTGCAAATTATTGATAGTTTATTGGAATTGCTGGCACTACAAGCTATTTAAAATGTCGATGTTGATGATGTTGTGTATATTTAGTCTATGTATTATTCATTGTTCTTAACCTATTTTCATTTCTATTTTATATATGTATTTACTTATAAGTAAGTGATTCATTACAAGGATCAGAACAGGATATCACTTTTTTGCTACTGATTGTGTACTATTGCAGTTTATTTGATAAAAAAAATTGGCATACTTCGCATGCCTTATTAACAATTATTGCGGCGTTAATATCAGTATCGATTAGTGCGTGCAGCTAACCACAGTATCCATACAAATATCGATTGCGCTTTGCGCTATCACCAGCCATTCGGGAAAATCAACGTTAAACCATCCTCAGTTATTCAATTATGAGTTCTACTCCTTTCTAATACGCTTTACATTATCAAAGGCTTAAATCCCAGTAAATCACATTAGTTGGTACGCTAATGGTGCCTCCATTTTGTTTTATCAGTCGAGCTGTTATCTAGCAATTAGTCAGCCCGCGACATACCTGCCAGCGCGTCGTTTGATACGCCCACTTTTAAAAATAAAACATTCCAATTTCAAAATTCGTTAAAAATAAAAGTGAAGGACATGCTGTAAATTTTGTTAGTGGCCAATGTTTTTAAAGGGGTATTTTTTAGTACAGTGTAAGGTGTGTGTTTACCTATGTTGAAAAAGGTGTTTTTCTGTGAAATTTTCACAAACAATGTCGAGGATGCTGAAAGGTATTTGTTTTTAAAGTAGCTAGCTCGTTTGAAACTCTATATATTTGAGAGTATTATTTCCATTATAGCATACGAGTACTCCCGTTGCTACATAACATACATACCTATCTTATGAGTTATCTTATTTTGTTGATAAGTATTGCAACATAAAATTTCTAATATTTCTATATTAAGTCTTGTACCTTGAAATTAAACCATTTCCCAATGTCTGATTGAGTTGAAATTTGGGGCACTGCCTGATAATGATAACATTGGAATTGATCTGATGATGAACTCGGAAGGTACCCAAAGAACTTTTCGATTGAAAAACACTAAACACATGGAGTTTAGACTCATTGAGGTGGTATTCCTTCTGTCCAATTCTTTGTCCGATTTCATTTCGTCTCACTCTCTCATTAAGCAAAATGTGAGACGCATTACATATTGGACAAAGATATTGGACAGATGGAATACCAACTTTAGAAAGGTCCTGAGGAGTACTTGATAGAGGATGTTTGTTTGTACTTACCAAAAATATTTACCGAGTGTCTTGTTTTCACTAAAATATTTTAAAAAAGTATACGCGTCGAAGTGGTAATTGGCAAAGGTTGGCAGACTTGTGAGTTTTCGAGTTTGTTTGGCTTCGTGCGATCCGGTTAGTTAATGTAATTGTATGCCTGTTGACCTGGATGAGCCGGCTAAACCTACGCTTTTCTATTCAGTTAAAAAATTGTGCTAGACTTGATAGTAATATTGAGTATTGAGTAAAAATTATATTGGAGGTAAGTATCAACATTAATTTTGTATTAAGCAGAATCGATACCATAATGCTTGGAAATATAGGAAAAGTAAAAACACTCCTCCCGAAAAAATGTCAAAAGAAAAATTCATGTGACTTAAATTGACCAACTTGTTGGTTCCATCTATAAACAATTAACTACAACACACTCAATTGACAACTGATACACCTTATTCGTTTGTAATAATGTTTACAACTAACTATGCCAACGATGGCATTGCAAATAGGGTTGTCATATGAAAAAATGGAATATTGACAAGAGTCAGGACGTCGCCATAAACTTCTGATATTTTTGATATTTCCACGATATTTCCCTTTTCTCTGCCCAACTCCAAACTTTACATTCTCGTAGCTGACTTCTAGTGGTTGAGGTTTCTACCCCTGGCACTCGCTTAGTCCACCGCAATCCGGACCGGACCAAATCGGAACCTGAACCTCCTGACTGAAGGAGCAAAAATTCTGAAATGTCAGGGGAACTCCTGACGTATGGCAACCCTAGCGATGGCACCAGTAGCGTGCCTAGGGTTTTGGAGTAGGGCAAGCCGAAAGATATGTTTTCGTAATAACTGTCCAATCTTCACTCTTCGGGGTCAAATGCATCTGCTAGCGTGACGAGGCGAGCTAATCATAGCGCACTGAGGGCATACTATTACTAGATAGAATATTACAGACATATCAGCAATTGCATACCCCCGGTGGCTTTGATAAAAGCCGTTTAATTTATTTAAGTGAATTTCATTTGTATATACAATATTAACATATTTACACGATAATTACACGTTACATACAGTTGTGATGTGCGGTTAGAACAATCTATCTATGATTTATTTACATATTTACATTAGATCCATATACCAACTATTTATATACAAGTTCAAACCGTCTGTCTTTCTTTAGAAAACAGTCAATTACGTCACAGTAAAAGGTTGGCGAACGTTTTAAATCTAACAGTAACTGTTTTTCTATGGCAATGGTCGATAAATCGGAGAGACGCTCTTGACCTTGTGTATTTCTCAGATAAGTGTGAATACGCTTAAGAGACGAAAAAGCTCGTTCTGCTGAAGCACTTGTAGCCGGAATAGTAACAACCAGATTTGCCAATTTTAATAGCTGAGGAAAGGCATCTTCGAGATTATTTTGATTGATGAAATCAATCAGTTCAAAAACGTTGCAGTTTTTAAGTTCGGCGGAGGAATATAAACACGCTAATTGGTTTTTCAATGTTTGTTTATCGAAATAGTTTGGGTAGGTCTCAAATAACGAATCTAACGCCTCTGATGGAAAATTTGAGTTATAATTCTCGAATTTTTTATTATTAACCAGCTGAAAGAACTTCAATTTAAAAATTTCTGAATATCGTTCTTCGACTTCGGAAAATATGTTGTCGATTATTTCGACAAAAAGTCTTTTATATTCCGTTTGAGCGCAACTTATGTTGCGCCTCATACGAGGAGCGGCGTGGTTTTGCAGGGTGTTATTATATATTTGGCCGAATTCTGATTGGAAATCGACCCGCAACCATGTTTGAAACTCTTTGATTTTGTTGCTACAATAGCCGACATCGACTTGGGATTTTTGTACAATATTGTATAAGCAGTCAGACTTCTCGAATATGTGATGGAATGTTTTTAGAAAGAAATTGAAGTTAAATGAGTTCATCAAGGTTTCGAAATTTCCTGCGGCTAAAATGGTATCTCCGTCCCAGTCCTCTGGATCACACATTTCGGAAAACACAGTAACAAGATTGTTTTTTTGGTCGAAAACTGTATTAACAAGTCGCGACATATATGTCCAGCGAGTTGCAGGCGCATTTGGCAATTTTTTGCTACAGTGAGTATCATAAAATGCAGCTCGTTTTGTACTGTGGCTAAAGAAAGTGCTTATAGACTGCAGGGCCGAAAAAAACGAACTGACCTCTCTAATCCTATTGCACGATTTTGATAAGACCAAGGCCAAGACATGTGCATTGCACCAGATGTACATCGCTTCAGGACACACCTCTTTTACTTTTTGCTGGACTCCATTTCTTATACCGGACATTACGCTAGCTCCGTCATAACTTTGTGCTACTAGTTTTTCTGTGCAGCCATGTTTTTTCAGCAGTTCTAAAATAATATTAGAAAGTACGTCCGCAGTGCGACTTAATGACACATTAACGTATCCCATAAAGCGATCGTGAATATCGTTTTCACCGAAATATCTCAAAATCAAACATAATTGCTCCCTATGACTGACGTCAGGAGTTTCGTCAATTATAACAGAAACAAATTTAGTTTTTTTCACTTCATTTTCAATGCGAGCTCTTATCACGTCTGCTACGGAATGAATAATGTCATTTTGTATTTTGTTAGACAAATAGCTCGAGCTTGGTTTGTCGCTTTGAACATGTTTTTCTAGAACGCCGTCATATTTTGATAGCAACGATACAAGTTCCAAAAAATTGCCCCTATTTAATGAAGTGTTTGACTCATCGTGTCCTCTAAAAGGAAGTTCTTGCTGTGCTAAATGGCACACAATATCGACTAACCTCTGAAAAACACTACGATTGTTGTCAACACGCATGTTATGTTTTGATATTTCTTCTGATAATTGTCGCGACAAAGAGGCCTCGATCCTTTGTTTCCCAAAATTGCTAAAAGAAATCACTGCACACATATGTTTAGCGGAATTCATGTGCCTCTTTATTGCTCCAGATAAATTATTTAAATCGTTATAGCCAGAAGTATTCCAAACGTTAATATCGTTCGAAAAAAATATGCAACACCAGCAATACATCTTATTTGTATGGGAACAACCAACAATCCAATGAGTTTTGTAGACGGCCCTACAGAAATTTCTCTTACGCGACTGACTTGACTGAGAAATACACAAGTCGGGTGTTGGTTTTGCCGCGGAAATTAGGTCCCGTTTTTCGACAAAGGTCAAAGACTTTACCTTGTTTTGGTTGACTAAAACGTGGACGCATTTCAAACCGTCACAAGGAACCACTTCTTGATCCATTGTTAACACTTATTAAACTAAGCGCCACAACAATGAACAAATTCACATTCACTATTTAATCAAATTCACTTAAACAAACTTTCGTTACTTTCGACTCGACCACTGACTCGGCTCAACTAAATAATAATACACTTGAAGTAAACACGAACGCGCGCTGTGCGAACTTATGCAGCTAACTTCACACAAAATCCAAGCATAAATCGTCTTACAAAATTGCTATACATACCAACAAATAGTTACATCGTTCTTTGACGGTTTGTAGGCTGATAGTGCCCAGAGCGGGACGAAAAAGCAAGCACGGTTGCAAGCCAACGAGTGCGAGTTCGAGCAGGATAGCTAGAACATCCTCCGCCTGATTTAGTTCGCGCGGACGAGGCGCCACGCCGCGGCATAATTTTGCAACACGCTCGTGCCGCGGTTCGAGGCCGCTGTGGCTTGAATTTAATAATACGGGTTCGTTTGGCGCGCGATTTTCAAAATAATCTTTATTGATCTTATCACTACGTAATTTCGGTAAGGCAATTAGTTGCCTTAGGGCAAGCCCGGCTTTTGGGCTTGTATGGAAGTCCCGCCACTGGATGGCACAGTGGCAGCAAAGCAACAAAAACCAACGTAAACAAACATGACTCTTTACTTTTAACGAGCGGCAGGTATTCTGTCTAAAAACATTTGATTCGAGTAATACCGGAAATGTGCTCGGCACCGTGACGGTCGCGGGACGGGTAGATAGTGTCGTCCTTGTCGTGTCAGCTGATTCTTTTGATTAGGAATTGGGATGTTTAGATTGTTTAGGCAGTTCGTTAGCTGGCGCGGTAGCACGGAGCGAGTGAGCCATGAATCTAGTATTATGGCTCCTCTACACGATGGCCCAGCGCCGGCCACTCCAAGGGACGCATTTATGCGTTAGAGGGAGCAAGTGATATTGCTATCTCATTCTACCGCATGGCTGCGTCCCTTGGAGTGGCCGGCGCTGGCCCATCGCGTAGAGGAGCCATTAAACTGGATTGGGCATGAGTGGTGGGGATAACTGACAGAACAGGATAGTCTTATGTATCTTTCAGTAGGAGTAGCAGAGAAAGCGCTATTATTGTTTGTCCTTGTCACAGTCTCACATATTTTTTGTTCCCCACCGTAAATTTAGTATGGATTATGGTTAACAAATAAATTCGACCAATCATAGTGTCACATTGCGTATGTTTTGTCCCTCACGGAGGCACGCGTAGACCACTTTTATAGGATCCTACCTTCTACGGGGTGATCGGGTTAAGGAAAAATAGTAGAAGCAACGCTAACTGGCGCCACAGAATAAATAATAGTACTAGATACAGAAGACTCACTCTCTAACAAAACGCGTCTGTTACGATCAGCACAGATATTACCGCTAGGTGGCGACAGAGCCACGCGCGGCTTATGGCAAACCCCAAAATTGGGGTCGAACGGATGTACTTTTCAGTGGCGGGACTTCCATACAAGCCCAAAAGCCGGGCTTGCCCTAAGGCAACTAATTGCCTTACCGAAATTACGTAGTGATAAGATCAATAAAGATTATTTTGAAAATCGCGCGCCAAACGAACCCGTATTATTAAATTCAAGCCACAGCGGCCTCGAACCGCGGCACGAGCGTGTTGCAAAATTATGCCGCGGCGTGGCGCCTCGTCCGCGCGAACTAAATCAGGCGGAGGATGTTCTAGCTATCCTGCTCGAACTCGCACTCGTTGGCTTGCAACCGTGCTTGCTTTTTCGTCCCGCTCTGGGCACTATCAGCCTACAAACCGTCAAAGAACGATGTAACTATTTGTTGGTATGTATAGCAATTTTGTAAGACGATTTATGCTTGGATTTTGTGTGAAGTTAGCTGCATAAGTTCGCACAGCGCGCGTTCGTGTTTACTTCAAGTGTATTATTATTTAGTTGAGCCGAGTCAGTGGTCGAGTCGAAAGTAACGAAAGTTTGTTTAAGTGAATTTGATTAAATAGTGAATGTGAATTTGTTCATTGTTGTGGCGCTTAGTTTAATAAGTGTTAACAATGGATCAAGAAGTGGTTCCTTGTGACGGTTTGAAATGCGTCCACGTTTTAGTCAACCAAAACAAGGTAAAGTCTTTGACCTTTGTCGAAAAACGGGACCTAATTTCCGCGGCAAAACCAACACCCGACTTGTGTATTTCTCAGTCAAGTCAGTCGCGTAAGAGAAATTTCTGTAGGGCCGTCTACAAAACTCATTGGATTGTTGGTTGTTCCCATACAAATAAGATGTATTGCTGGTGTTGCATATTTTTTTCGAACGATATTAACGTTTGGAATACTTCTGGCTATAACGATTTAAATAATTTATCTGGAGCAATAAAGAGGCACATGAATTCCGCTAAACATATGTGTGCAGTGATTTCTTTTAGCAATTTTGGGAAACAAAGGATCGAGGCCTCTTTGTCGCGACAATTATCAGAAGAAATATCAAAACATAACATGCGTGTTGACAACAATCGTAGTGTTTTTCAGAGGTTAGTCGATATTGTGTGCCATTTAGCACAGCAAGAACTTCCTTTTAGAGGACACGATGAGTCAAACACTTCATTAAATAGGGGCAATTTTTTGGAACTTGTATCGTTGCTATCAAAATATGACGGCGTTCTAGAAAAACATGTTCAAAGCGACAAACCAAGCTCGAGCTATTTGTCTAACAAAATACAAAATGACATTATTCATTCCGTAGCAGACGTGATAAGAGCTCGCATTGAAAATGAAGTGAAAAAAACTAAATTTGTTTCTGTTATAATTGACGAAACTCCTGACGTCAGTCATAGGGAGCAATTATGTTTGATTTTGAGATATTTCGGTGAAAACGATATTCACGATCGCTTTATGGGATACGTTAATGTGTCATTAAGTCGCACTGCGGACGTACTTTCTAATATTATTTTAGAACTGCTGAAAAAACATGGCTGCACAGAAAAACTAGTAGCACAAAGTTATGACGGAGCTAGCGTAATGTCCGGTATAAGAAATGGAGTCCAGCAAAAAGTAAAAGAGGTGTGTCCTGAAGCGATGTACATCTGGTGCAATGCACATGTCTTGGCCTTGGTCTTATCAAAATCGTGCAATAGGATTAGAGAGGTCAGTTCGTTTTTTTCGGCCCTGCAGTCTATAAGCACTTTCTTTAGCCACAGTACAAAACGAGCTGCATTTTATGATACTCACTGTAGCAAAAAATTGCCAAATGCGCCTGCAACTCGCTGGACATATATGTCGCGACTTGTTAATACAGTTTTCGACCAAAAAAACAATCTTGTTACTGTGTTTTCCGAAATGTGTGATCCAGAGGACTGGGACGGAGATACCATTTTAGCCGCAGGAAATTTCGAAACCTTGATGAACTCATTTAACTTCAATTTCTTTCTAAAAACATTCCATCACATATTCGAGAAGTCTGACTGCTTATACAATATTGTACAAAAATCCCAAGTCGATGTCGGCTATTGTAGCAACAAAATCAAAGAGTTTCAAACATGGTTGCGGGTCGATTTCCAATCAGAATTCGGCCAAATATATAATAACACCCTGCAAAACCACGCCGCTCCTCGTATGAGGCGCAACATAAGTTGCGCTCAAACGGAATATAAAAGACTTTTTGTCGAAATAATCGACAACATATTTTCCGAAGTCGAAGAACGATATTCAGAAATTTTTAAATTGAAGTTCTTTCAGCTGGTTAATAATAAAAAATTCGAGAATTATAACTCAAATTTTCCATCAGAGGCGTTAGATTCGTTATTTGAGACCTACCCAAACTATTTCGATAAACAAACATTGAAAAACCAATTAGCGTGTTTATATTCCTCCGCCGAACTTAAAAACTGCAACGTTTTTGAACTGATTGATTTCATCAATCAAAATAATCTCGAAGATGCCTTTCCTCAGCTATTAAAATTGGCAAATCTGGTTGTTACTATTCCGGCTACAAGTGCTTCAGCAGAACGAGCTTTTTCGTCTCTTAAGCGTATTCACACTTATCTGAGAAATACACAAGGTCAAGAGCGTCTCTCCGATTTATCGACCATTGCCATAGAAAAACAGTTACTGTTAGATTTAAAACGTTCGCCAACCTTTTACTGTGACGTAATTGACTGTTTTCTAAAGAAAGACAGACGGTTTGAACTTGTACGAGGGTCGCACTGAAATATTCGGGAATGGGACACTTAGAAATAACATAATAGAATGAGGCATATAATTTATAAAAATGTAACTCTTTATAAAACTTTTAAGGTATATTCCATTTGGTTGTCATTTATATTTAAAAATTACTGACAATTTGAAAATTGTATGTCGAACATTATTTGAATTTTTGGCCAAGTGATTTTTCGGATCACATTTTTAAACGGTTTTCAATATGCCCTCAGCGAACAAATAAAAGTTACAATGGGCTTCTGTTATTTTTTTATGAACTAGAGTTCATCGTACGCTCGTTTGCAGTTAAAATTATATATGAAAGTCGCTTTCATTTTATCCCATGGGTGATCTTAAAGAAGCATGTCATTCCAAAGCGACGTCAAAATTTAAAATCGCATTTGTGTTGTTAATTAAAAAGACTGCCAAAAAAGTTGCATATCGGCAGATTTCGACATTCCTAAATATTCATATGACAACAGTAAAAAAATCTTTTATATATAGATATATGTAAAAAAAACTTCAATTCCGTTGGCTACTTTACGAATTTCATACAAACCCACTAAGGCCCCAAAATCGCCATACAAAAAGGACTTTGGGATTATGAGCCGTGTGCATTACAGAATGATTACTTTCAAAAGAAAATTTATATGCGTGGTCAGTTTGAGTTTAAGTATGCATTAAAATAAAGATTGACTGTCTAGATGCGACAGTTTTCTCTATTCCCGACATTTTCAGTGCAACCCTCGTATATAAATAGTTGGTATATGGATCTAATGTAAATATGTAAATAAATCATAGATAGATTGTTCTAACCGCACATCACAACTGTATGTAACGTGTAATTATCGTGTAAATATGTTAATATTGTATATACAAATGAAATTCACTTAAATAAATTAAACGGCTTTTATCAAAGCCACCGGGGGTATGCAATTGCTGATATGTCTGTAATATTCTATCTAGTAATAGTATGCCCTCAGTGCGCTATGATTAGCTCGCCTCGTCACGCTAGCAGATGCATTTGACCCCGAAGAGTGAAGATTGGACAGTTATTACGAAAACATATCTTTCGGCTTGCCCTACTCCAAAACCCTAGGCACGCTACTGGTACTTTTAGCTAACTGTAGCAAAGCGACGAAATCGCGGAGTGAGCCACGCCTCCTGGCGCGGACGAATGCGTCGAATTTTACCTAATACTCGTACCATGGCACCCATAGGTGCATTTTTCTCAAAATATGTTTGTACCTTTTTGCACTGCCATAAGGCCATAACCTTATAACCATAAAACCCAGTTTCGTTACATTTTCTTTCTCAACCCACGCCAGATTTCTCCAGAATTTTCGAACACAAACTATAGAAAGGACGCAGTTGGTGGTCTTATCTTGAAAGCCGTGATTACCTTTTAAAATTGGCTAGTAACTGTTTCTAGTGGACATCCTTAAAAAATAGATTTTTAAGCTTGGACTTCATGGTCTATTTATTATTTTTGTTACCCGTCGTGATTGTTTCACCGGATGATCACGGAAAATCAGCGCTGAAAGTCGCCAGTATCATGCTGAGAGGTGACCATTCTGTGGCACTTTCTCCTTCCTATAAATTCTGTATTGTATAATTTTATATCGCGGTATAATGGTAACGATGGACGATATTAAGAACCAATTGTGATTTTGGAAGAAATCACCGCCCAAGAAATGTCAGGACTAAGGGGCCCACTGATTACCAGTCCACCGGACGATATCGGCCATAGTTAGAAGCAAAATTTGACAGCTCCGAACAACTGACAGGCTGATGTCCGGCGAACTGGTAATCTGTTGGCCCCTTTAAAGTGATGCTGACAGACTTTTGTAGACTGTTCCAGTTTTTTATATGGCAATAGGAACCCAATAGTTCTGCGCATAATCTTGCATCTCTGTTAGCTATTTTCCTCGGTAATTGGTTACATTTAATAGTATTGTAACCGGCTTTCTGTGGTTATCATAGAGAAAGCCATGCGGGCGATTACGCGTGGTTACGGTGGCTACTCTCCAAATTGCCACCATTGTCAGTGCATTGTCACTGGTGGCCTTATTTTGTAGCACGCTTTTATTAGCACAACTAGGGCTTAATTTGACAGCTCTGAATATGACGCCCAGGGGCCTATAAATAGGTGTCCCATTTCATTCTATTATGAAAAATCAAAATGGTATTTGTCTAGGCAACTTTTGGTGTCTGATGAGCGGCTAGAGGTTATGTGAAAGGCAGTACCTATACCTACTCTTATTCAAAGCGTACACTACAACATACTTAACTAAGAACGGTTAGAAAAATAATAACTTAAAATTCCCCGTGAAAAGTAATGATGTAAAGTACTAATAAAAATACTGATACTTAAGTGTGTGGGGAGATTTAAGAATGTCATGACCTGACTGGACCAAACGATGGAACGTCATGACAAGTCATGTCATTACTAATGATAGTGTCGGGGCCGTATTAGACTCAAACAATCCAGGTCTCATTATAAGGTCAAACTGAACAACTTTTTCTATCTAATATTCGTTTCATGCAACATTCCATGTATTCCATACAACAGTAATATTTTTCCGCAATTTTAAAGTTGAACTCATAGTAAAAGTAAGTTCAGTATGTTCAGCTCGTGGGAATTGCCAGACATCAATTTTCTCGGAATGGAAATCATTAAAAGTACTTATGTATAATCAAATGTACTTTATTAATATGGATTTCCGCAAAGTAACGCCTGATGCTATTCACTATTTCAAATGTACTTTTCTTTTGTACTTATCTTTTTACTGAGGTGTGCCAATAAAGAGTATTCTATCTATGTATACTTAGTATCTAAATAACAATTATGTGATATCAAATTGACACCTTACTATGGTTTACGCCACGAGCAATCATAAAGCTATATCCAACTGTGTCCTGTGATAAAGTACGATTCTCACCGGACGGGCGATGTCGGCGCGCATTTCACATTTGTACGGCCGCAAGCCGGTCGGCTTCTCGCGGACGCTACCGGCTCCGGACGCACTCCATCGCTTTTGGCATACATAATGTATAAGCACATTGAAAATGCGCTCCGGCGCGGCCCGAATCCAGCCGGTCAGTGGGAATCGTACATTAAAGTTTTAGGAAGCGGAAATGCCCAGAAAGGATTAAAGTATCACTTGATTTTGTATGAATGAGCGTTGTCTGTAAAAAACAAAAATGAATCGATTACGCCATTCTTATGTGGGCGTATTTACAATGAATCAACCATTACACTCTGATCTGTCAAAGACAATCAACTCTATACCAGCTGAGGGTCTAGACAGTTTGGACGATCGAGTACTGACCGAAACTCTTTGATCATAGGTGTACCTTATGTCCTTAAAATAAGGTTTAAAACTGTCGTTGACAGTTGACGGTACGTGACGAGAAAAACAATTTCAAACGCAACGGTTTTCGCACGTTCGAGACTGTTTTTTTTTTATTTAATTTAGGCGATGGAATTTGCGCTGCGTAGTTTTGTCTCTTGTTTGCGTTTTAATTATGCTTAATTTATTGTTTTTGGACGTGCGGTTGTGAATACTGTTTGTGTAGTTTAATTAGTTTAACGGGTAATTGGAAAAAGGAGTAATTAAATGTCGAATGTCGGACAAGTTCTCATTATTCTGTGGACAATTGGAGATTGTTGTGGTTATTAAAATTAAATGGTAGCCAAATTATTCGCTGCGCAGAAATGTTTTTCAGAATAACTTTCAATACCCTCTTCTTAGTTTTATTTGATGATTTATTTTTGAAATGCGTTTTATACCAAGACTGTACTAATGTATTTATACTTACACCTATTTATATTTTGCTGTGTTTTTAGTCATGATCAACAAATATGATTAAAACTAAGCACATATCTACCTAAGCTATAGATAAATCCATCACGCAACTGTAGTCAAATTAAACTTTCCTGTCCCTGAAAACATCCTCAAGGAACTTATATTCTATATTTCCACTAACTAATATAAAACTAAACAAATACTAGTTTTTAATAACGCAGGCTGGCTACAAAGTAAAACCAATATCGGGTACGACGTCGACTAAAAATAGATCTTGTACCCTGAAGTTAAGGTTTGTTTTGGATCGTAGTAAAGGCTTTAGTTGTGAATCAAATCACGTACGGAGCTAGTGAATGGCGCGCCTTAGCGATAAAATGATATATAATAATAGATTGGTTGTTTGCGGCGGATTTTGTACGGTAATGACGATTTGTTTGAAAGCAATGTATAAATTTGAATAAATATGCATAAATACATTACTGCAGAGGCTATACTGCAATACTATTAAGTACATTACTGCAGAGGCCGTGAAGTAAGGGATTGCAGGACGAGATTGCGGCAGACGGCCGAGTCGTAGACGAGGCCGCATAAAGCGAGTCTTGCAATCCCTGTTACGGCCAAGGATTGTATAGTGCTTTTCTCAAACAATGTAAGAAATAAATATTATAGGACATTTTACACCAATTTGAAGTTATAATATTAGTCTATTTGTGTAAAATATCCTATATTATTTATTTATTCTACCTACGTCTTTTGGCTGATATAATGCTGATTTATGCATGCCTGAACTGCATTGCACAAATTAATTAACAGCATGTTTTGTTTATTGTTTTACCTAGTTCAACACAAATTGCATTTCCACGTAATGTTGGCTAACATGCAGCCACAAATAAATTAACCTCAAACGTAACGTAACGTGCTAACCAATTCACTCCCCGTGTTGTATAACATTTGCAATAATAGAACGCAAATGCACGGATACCGCAAATGTATCAGAATAATATTTTCATTTCATTTTATTTTTCACTAGCTGTTGCCCGCGACTTCGTCCGCGTGGAATCTTATCTTCAACATTTTACATCTTTATTAGTACCAATAATTTTCATATCCAAACAATGTTGAAATTAAGAACTTTACTTTTTTAGCAAGTTGTATGAAGTTTTAAGTCAAGTGGATTTTGATGTTGATGTTGGTTGCTGAAATTACTTTTCTTGTATTCTCATAATATGTACCTATGCCCTTATACAAAGATTCAAGTTCCGCACTCACAAAATATCTGATCTCCATACAAACTTTCAACTCCTTTCTCACCACCTTGGGGGATGATTTTCAAAAATGCTTGAATGTTTTTTTAATTTAATACCTTTTATTTTGAAAAAAGTTCAAGTTCCTAGGTTAAAATTAAATTTACACCCCAAGACGAACTTTCATCCCATTTTTAACCCCCCTAGGGGTTGAATTTCCAAGAACGTAGCAATTACTTTTTTTTGTAATCGGCTATTATGCCTTTCTAAGAATTTTCAAAGCATTAGTAATGGATTCAAACTTTGAAAACCATTTCAACCTTGTTAGGGGATGAATTTTACAAAACGCTGAAATTACTTTTATTGTCTTTTATTAATAGTATCCCCAAATACAAAGATTCAAGTCCCGCGCTCGAAAAAATGTTTGATATCCATACAAACTTTCAACCCCTTTTTCACCACCTTAGGGGATGAATTGTCAAAAACGCTGAAATTAGTTTTCTTGTATTTTAATAATATATCTTTTAACGATGTTCCAAATTCCTAGCTCAAAAGAAAACTTTAACCCCATACAAACTTTCATTCCCTTTTTAACCCTGTTAGGGGATGAATTTTACAAAACGCTGAAATTACTTTGATTGTCTTCTAATAATATCCCCAAATACAAAGATTCAAGTCCCGCGCTCGAAAAAAATTTTGATATCCATACAAACTTTCAACTCCTTTTTCACCACCTTGGGGGATGAATTTTCTAAAACGCTGAAATTAATTTTCTTGTATTTGAATTTGATACTTTTTTTCAAAGCTTCAAGTTCCTAGCTTAAAATAAAATTTGCACCCGAAGACGAACTTTCATCCCCTTTTTAACCCCCTTAGGGGTTGAATTTCCGAAAACGTTGCAATCACTTTTTTTTGTAATCGGCTATTATGCCTTTCTAAGAAGTTTCAAAGCATTTGTAATTGATTAAAATTTTCAACCCCTTTTTAACCCTGTTTGGGGATGAATTTTACAAAACGCTGAAATTACTTTTCCTGTCTTCTAATAATATCCCTAAATACAAAGATTCAACTCCACCACTCGAAAAAAATGTTGATATCCATACAAACTTTCAACCCCTTTTTCACCACCTTAGGGGATGAATTTTCAAAAACGCTGAAATTAGTTTTCTTGTATTTTAATAATATACCTTTTTACGAAGTTTCAAATTCCTAGCTTAAAAGAAAACTTTGACCCCATACAAACTTTCATCCCCTTTTTAACCCCCTTAGGGGTTGAATTTCTTAAAATCGCTTCTTATCTCTTGTACACTTCATAAATGCAATCTGGTGTGCAAATTTCAACTTTCTGGCTTTTGTAGTTTCGGCTCTGCGTTGATGAATCAGTCAGTCAGTCAGTCAGGACACTTGCATTTATATATATAGACTAGCTGTTGCCCGCGACTTCGTCCGCGTGGAATCTTATCTTCAACATTTTACATCTTTGGTACTCGTACTATAATTTTCATATCCAAGCAATGTTGAAATTAATGTTTCTTTTTTGGCAAATTGTATGAAGTTTTAAGTCAAGTGAATTTTGATGTTGATTGCTGAAATTACTTTTCTTGTATTCTCATAATAGGTGCCTATGCCCTTATACAAAGATTCAAGTTCCGCACTCACAAAATATCTGACCTTCATACAAACTTTCAACCCCTTTCTCACCACCTTAGGGGATGATTTTCAAAAATGCTTGAATTAGTTTTTATGTTTTTTAATTTAATACCTTTTTTGCAAATAGTTCAAGTTCCTAGCTTATAATTAAATTTACACCCCAAGACGAACTTTCATCCCCTTTTTAACCCCCTTAGGGGTTGAATTTCCAAAAACGTTGCATGTACTTTTTTTTGTAATCGGCTATTATGTCTTTCTAAGAAGTTTCAAAGCATTTGTAATGGATTCAAACTTTGAACCCCATTTTAACCCTGTCAGGGGATGAATTTTACAAATCGCTGAAATAACTTTTATTGTCTTCTAATAATATCCCGAAATACAAAGATTCAAATCCCGCGCTCGAAAAAATGTTTGATATCCATACAAATTTTCAACCCCTTTTTCACCAGCTTAGGGGATGAATTTTCAAAAACGCTGAAATTAGTTTTCTTGTATGTTAATGATATATCTTTTGACGAAGTTTCTAATTCCTAGCTCAAAAGAAAACTTAAACCCCATACAAAATTTCATCCCCTTTTTAACCCTGTTAGGGGATGAATTTTACAAAACAATGAAATTACTTTTATTGTCTTCTAATAATATCCCCAAATACAAAGATTCAAGTCCCGCGCTCGAAAATATTTTTGATATCCATACAAACTTTCAACCCCTTTTTCACCACCTTGGGGGATGAATTTTCTAAAACGCTGAAATAAATTTTCTTGTATTTGAATTTGATACTGTTTTACAAAGTTTCAAGTTCCTAGCTTAAAATAAAATTTGCACCCGAAGACAAACTTTCATCCCCTTTTTAACCCCCTTAGGGGTTGAATTTCCAAAAAAGTTGCAATCACTTTTTTTGTAATCGGCTATTATGCCTTTCTAAGAAGTTTCAAAGCATTTGTAATGGATTAAAATTTTCAACCCCATTTAACCCTGTTAGTGGATGAATTTTACAAAACGCTGAAATTACTTTTCATGTCTTCTAATAATATCCCTAAATACAAAGATTCAAGTCCACCTCTCGAAAAAATTTTTGATATCCATACAAACTTTCAACCCCTTTTTCACCACCTTAGGGGATGAATTTTCAAAAACGCTGAAATTAGTTTTCTTGTATTTTAATAATATATCTTTTTACGAAGATTCAAATTCCTAGCTTAAAAGAAAACTTTAACCCCATACAAACTTTCATCCCCTTTTTAACCCCCTTAGGGTATGAATTTTGAAAAATCCTTTCTTAGTGGACCCCTAGACCTTATAAGGAATCTAGTTGCCAAATTTGGACTTTCTAGTCCCAGCGGTTTGGGCTGTGCGTTGATTTAAGTCAGTCAGTCAGTCAGTCAGTCAGTCAGTCAGGTCTTTCACGTTTATATATATAGATTGCAATACTTGATCAATTTCGTAACACTATTGACCAAAGAGAATAGATAGTATAGAGGGGTCCTGTCGTAGTAAATTTTGTAGTCACAGTAAATTTACTGCCATCTATCGACACCAGGAGTCGGAAACCGGTATTTATGCTCCATACAAAAATACCGGTATTATTACGTTCGTTTTCGTTCTTTGGTTTATTATTTCATTTTTAATGGGACAATCTAATAATACGAAGTTGTTACCTAAATACATGATTCAGTCCTATCTAAAGAGCATAAAATAATACTAAATATTGGGCTATTTCGGGGTTTAAAAAAAATACCGGTTCCGAGCCCTGATCGACACACGACTATAACTCAAAATGAAAACGTATAAAATTATCAAAAATATGTATATATGTGGATAAATGATTTTATTATTTTTAATTTTTATATCATTTTGTCCCATGTTCATTCACTGATATCTATCTGTTAAAATTGTTAAATATAAAACGGTGTCGTCACGCCATCTAGCCGAACATAGGCGGTGTGTGCGCCATCTATCCGAGAATGACTTTTTCCTGATTTCCGAGGCACCTTTTTTCCTTAGACTTTATTCATCTTATATAGTACCCACAACACAAGCCTTCTTGAGCTTACTGTGGGACTTTGTCAATCTGTGTAAGAATGTCCTATAATATATTTATATATTATATTATACGAAGTTACATATGTCTTTGCTATTGACTATACAGTATGTTTTCTGTAACAGGAGCAATAAATTACACTGTAGGCTGTACTCCTCAAACTGACCAACATTTGTTCAGCAATTTTTGAAAATAAGTCATGGTTTGATTTTTATTACACTTTAAAGTTTATTCTAAGACGCAATGTATTGTGTCATGTTTACAGCGTGACAAGCAACGTCAAACACACTGATGTCAGCGTACATTAAAGGCAATATTTTTTTGGTATTAAAAAGAGGAAGACTAAAGGATTCATAATTTTTAAAAGTTGCTGAACAAATGTTGGTCAGTTTGAGGAGTACAGCCTTTAGTTTAATTTATTGCTCCTGTTACAGGAAGCACCCTGTATGACAATTTGATAACCTTGCAAACTTAACTTTATTTCACAGAATACAACGTCGATTTTCCAATAATGCAATTTAGCAAAAGACGTCCAACTCAATCCTCGTACTCAATAAATCGTTTAGGTTAAAAGCGCAATATCAATTTTGTTCCGTGAACCACAGGTCGGTGACAAAACAAAACATTATACGGAGTAAAAATTCTCGAATATTTCAACGAGTATGAACAGGAATTCGCGAATTTATTGTTTAAAGGTTTTTATGATATTTTTTATGCACGCGATGAATTTTTTCACTTCAAAAATTTTTCGTCCCTTTTTTCCTATAGTCAGAACAGAACGAATTTGGCCTATAGGTCCGTGTACGGATCCCCACTATTTTTGTTACACCTTGTATGACATTAGACATTAGCACATTACTCTTTAGAGTACGGTCAGAGGTCAGACACATTAAAATCATTATATACTGGATAGTACAGTATATTACTCCTATCAGGCGTGGCTCACTCCGCGATTTCGTCGCTTTGCTACAGGTAGCTAAAAGTGCATCCGTTCGACCCCGATTTTGGGGTTTGCCATAAGCCGCGCGTGGCGCTGTCGCCACCTAGTGGCCATATCTGTGCTGGTCGTAACAGACGCGTTTTGTTAGAGAGTGAGTCTTCTGTACCTAGTACTAATATTTATTCTGTGCCCCTATCTACCTACGATTGCCGCCATTTCTCCGGTCACAGATGACACATTCTCCGCCACAGACAACCTATCTTCGAGCGCCGGACATGTCCCGCACAAAAGGCTGACAGCCTGACGTGGGGAAGTCTATAGTCTGTGCTTCCGTGATTATTGATAGTAATGTTGCTTTGTGGCTATTATAGGAAATAATACAGGAATACAGGTGTCTAAGGGACGGGAGCGATAGAGATATAGGGTGACATTTTCATCATCATCATTTCATCATCATTTCAGCCTATATACGTCCCACTGCTGAGCACAGGCCTCCTCTCATGCGCGAGAGGGCTTGGGCTATAGTCCCCACGCTAGCCCATTGCGGATTGGGGACTTTACATACACCTTTGAATTTCTTCGCAGATGTATGCAGGTTTCCTCACGATGTTTTCCTTCACCGAAAAGCTAGTGGTAAATATCAAATGATATTTCGTACATAAGTTCCGTAAAACTCATTGGTACGAGCCAGGATTTGAACCCGCGACCTCCGGATTGAAAGTCAGACGTCATATCCACTCGGCCACCACAGCTTCAGCAGGGTGACATTTTAAAGTGATATAATGGATAAGTGTTAATATATGTATGCCATTGTAATTATTGCTAAGATCAACTTGTAAAATAACAGTAACTTTAAAATCACAAAAAAATCCTCGTTATGTGGATCAGGATCAGCAAGTGTCGAATTGAACTTTAGTATGGAACACCTGGCCCCAATTTCACATCGGTGACAGGTGCGACAATTGTAAAACATCACTGTTGCTGACGTCACAGGCGTCCATGGGCTACGATTACCGCTTACCATCGGGCGGGCCGTATTCCTGTTTGCCACCATCATTGTGTTATTAAAAAAAACTTTATCATATCGAAAAAAAAACAGATATTTCTCTTGCTAAGTTTATGACAATTGTCACAAGAAACACTACAATTGTCACGAAATTCCGACATATAACTCATTTCCTGTCAAGATTCACCGACAACTCTACAAATATGTCGACTAGAAAAAATAATTCTTGTTTTACAACATAATTGTAATACATACAATAGGGTATTACACTGTATTTAAAATAAATTATTTTACACCATGTATGAAATAAAGCACCAGATAATTATTACAAAAACACAGATAGGAGTTATTTTTCAGCACAAGTTGTATTTAATAAATCGGATAGAAATACAAAAAGTAGGTGAGTTGACCGTGACGTCACGATGTAATGTTTCATATAAATTCCATATTAGCAAATCGTTTTGACAGTTCTAAAAAAGTAACTGATTTGACTAGTAGGAAAATACCCTATTGTAGCAAAATGCCTGTCATGTTTGTAAGTATTTCTATAGAAAATATTTTATAAAATTGTAATATGTCACCTGTCGCTTAACAATTGTCGCTCGACATATGTCACTGACAATTGTAGCCGTGGTGAAATTGGGGCCTGATCTTTTTTGAGATTTCAGGGTTGCTCTTACAACAAAAATAGCTTTCAGTAACGATTAAAGTCGCGTATATATCTTGTATCACCTAAGCTAAATAAATACGCGCTATAGACAAAAATGTTTCTAAAGTGTTAAGGTTTAATTTATGACAATTTCATAAATAACTCAGTACCTACAATTTTAGAACCATAATTGTATTTTATGGGGCAAACCATCTTACGATTTTGGTTTTGGCCCCATAGTAAAAGTTGTTGAGAAACTACACTTTCTTACGTATTCGGCTCGTAAATTATGGTTAAAGTATAAAATCTTTTTCAATATATACATACCTACTAATATGTATATAGAATAGGGTCATATTTGTTATTTCTTACCGTTCTACAGGCATAATATTAATAACTAACAGTGTTGGCCGAAACGTTAATGCAATTGACCATTTTTGGCCATTAAGCATCATAAATTGAACCGTAAACTGTAATCGTCCGTTGCAGTTTACGGTTCAATTTATAATGGTTAATGCAATTAACGTTTGGCCAACACTGATAACTAATAACTAAACATCGGTATCAACGTTCAAATTTCGTGGCACTTGGTAAGGGTCGCAAAAAAAGAAATACATAGGTATCATTGTTTTATTTATTAGTAATAAATAACATTTAATTTATTTTTATTCTTAATCGTACTTTGGTAAACTGTACATATATTTAAAGAGGTTTATATTCTTAATACGTCATAGAACCTCAATACTCATTTCATTATCCATTTGTAAAAAAAATTCTAAATGCCAAATAGGCAACAAATGTCAATTTAATTGTCATGCAAAATAATATGTGGTAAAATCTTCAACGATAATAGTTCTTAAAAACACTTACAACTACAATTTAGCATTGATAAATCTTTACCCAACTCCCTATCAGACTTGAGAAAATGGATTTGACGCAGTATACTGATTTTATATTCACTAACGAAGGTGCTTGCTGTACTATTTGCGAAATTAATATAAAAAAGAAAAGGTACAATATAGAGAAACATTTGAAATCAAAATCTCATCAAGATAAATTATCTGATTCACGCTGCCATTTACAGGATATAATACGAGATAATGCTGATTTCGAAATTAAAGACGATATCGTATATTGCAAATTGTGTAATTCGAAATTATTTCCCTCTAAATCTAGTATCGACCGCCATTTAAAAACAGATTTACACAACAAAATTCATAAAAATAATGCACAAGAAAAATTTAATAAAGATTTAACAGAGTTTATGATTTGTTCGAATATACCGTGGTCAAAATTAGACAATCCTAAATTTAGAAATTTTGTAGAAAACCTTTTAAATCATAAATATGGAAACGATATTACTGTGCCGAGTGAAACAAAAATACGAGTAAAATGCTTACCTGAATTGTATGAAAAGAAAAAAAATGAATTGAAAGAGAAATTACAAAATAAAATGATTTACCTCAGTGTTGATGAAACATCAGATTCCGTGGGAAAAAAAGTGGCAAATATTTTGATCGGAGCTCTAGATGGAACTAGTACCCAGCCACATTTATTTGCTTCTAAGGTATTGGAGGCGACTAACCATTCGACAATAACCAAACTCGTTGAGGAAACCCTTGAAGATCTTTGGGGCGATGAATACAAAAAAAACATGGATAAATTATTATTTTTTATAACGGATGCCGGTTCCTACATGGTAAAAGCAGCTAAAAACCTTGTTCAGAAATATAAAAATATGACTCATGTAACATGCATAGCACATGGATGTAATCGAGTCGCAGAGATAATTAGAAGTCTTTACCCGACCATAAACAGTTTGATTGACTGTATCAAAAAAATATTTCGTAACGCTCCTTCAAGGACAAAATTATTTCATCAAATGTGTGTAAATATTCCTCTACCACCCCGACCCGTGATAACAAGTTGGGGAACATGGTTAAATGCTGCCTCATATTATCACATGCATTATGATAAAATCAAATCTGTCATCGATGCCTTAAATCCGCGTGAAGCGAGTGCAATTTCTAAAGCAAAAAAAATTTTCCGTAACCGGAATTTAAAAACTGAGTTACTATTCGTCGATACACACTTTAGTATAATTGCTAAGTCAATAAAATTATTGGAGGATCCAAAACTGAGTCTAGCAGAATCATTAAACATTGTTCATGGTTTGCAAAAAAAAATATCAACGTTAAGGTTACATCAAAATGCCAGAAAAGTTTATTTTAAATTAAAAAGTGTATTAAAGAAAAATCCTGGTTATAAGACTGTACAAATAATTAACCAACTATCTAAAAACAACGAGGCTGAAATACCAGAAAGTGTAAATAAAAACTGTGTGCAAAATTTTCAATGCTTGACATACCTTCCTATTACCTCAGTCAGCGTGGAAAGATCTTTTAGTCATTTAAAATGGATATATTCTTACAGACGTCAAAGATTGACAGCAAAATCTATGGAACAAATTTTAGTGATCTATTCTAACTCGTAAAATATTGTATGCCACACCTGGACATAAAGTGGCTTTTTCCGCACGCTACGCGTACGGATAGAGCCGCTTTCTGGCCAAATGTGCACATATTTTTCCAACACGGGAGGTAATAAAGAAAGCCCTCGATCGCATAATTACGTCCCTCGCTTGCAGCTTGGGCCGCAACAATTGCGATTGCGCGGCCTTTCTTTGTTTTACCACCCTAATTAGGAAATGTACTATTTAGGGGCTTTTTTATTTACATATACAAAATAAAGGTTAAAAATACTAAGTGATTTGTTTGTATTTATTTTTCTGCCAACCGTACATTGCCACGAAATTTGAACGTTGATACCGATGTTTACTAATAACGCAACCAAAGACATGTAGAAGCTAAAAATATAGATAAAAATAAACCAGTCAGTCCGGTTATTAAAATGAAACAGTGCTTAGTGGTTTCCAACCTAAAATTGAATGCATTTAATTCGTTCCTCTAGCAGGAAATGTTTTCATTCGTTCCATTCACCCGGAACAATTGAATGGGAACAAATCCATCGATAGTTCATAAATTTGCGGTTTGCGGACCGCTTTTCATTTGTTCGATGCGATCGTTCGAACGTTTTTGAATTTAAAAATTAGAAATGGATTTAACCGTTGTTATGGAGATTTACTTAGGAACGCCTGTGTTATACCGGGTGTGGCCTGTAACACGAGCAAATAATTAAAACATAGATTGTACACCTCAAACGGTGGCACTTTTGTTCTACAACTTTTAAAAATTATGTAGTATTTAGACTCCCTATTTTTCATACAAAATAAATATTATCTTCAATGGATGCCATCGCCAAGCCATATCAGTGTGATTGACGTTGCTTGTCACGCCTTAAACATATCAAAATTCGCAATACATTGCGTCTTAGAATAAAGTGTATTAAAATTCAAACCACAAGTTATTTTTAAAAGTCGAACGAATGTTGGTCAGTATGGGGAGTACAGCCTACAGTTTAATTTTTTGCTCATATTACAGGCCACATATGTCATTGTATGAGTTATACACGGTGTAACATGAGTAAACCGAATAATTTTAATAGCGTATTCCTGATCATATTTAGAGACAAAAATGTCCTATAAACTTTTTTGATATTCGCCTAGTTTCAGAGATATTATTAATTTAAAAAAAACAAGTTTTTATTGTTACATAGTTTAAAAGGCCTTTTTGATGGTGATGTTGCTGCTATGGGACGTAGTCTAAATATCCTTATTGATAGATGTCAAAAAATGACAAGTAACACTTTGCAAAAAGTAGTTTCAACGAAAAAAAATAATTAAAAATCAATTTTAAGTGACAAGTTTACCAATAACATTTATTATTTATGTACAAATACATTCAAAAAATGGAAAAAATAAAACAAAAAAAATTTTTATTTTGGCGAAATTGACCTAAACTCATATTACATTTTTTACTTCATTTGACCTCAGAAATGCGTGGTTAAAATTATTCGGTTTCCTCATGTTACACCGTGTAGTATATAGGTTATGTTATTGTAACAATATTATGGATCTCTGGATTTGAAATAAATAATTGAATTGAATTGAATAGGTAAGTACGTATACGTAAATATGTCATAGCTAGGTATACATATGTAAATATGATCAATATAGTTTCGGATTTCGGTTACCTAAATATAAATTATTGCTAAGCAGTCCAAACGTAAATGTCATACAAAAAAAGGCACCCTGAAATAAAATACTACAGTTTAAATCAAGGATCGTTACCATTATAAAAAGATAATTATAAATAATTTGTTTTCGATTCTAAAATGGTATTACGCCTATTACGGTAACAACCGAGATACCGAATTGGAATATCGGTTAATTTGTTTAAAAAATGTCATTCAATCTCTGGTTTAAATTAAACTTCTTAACCATTAATTAAGAAGGCTGCCTTTCTGACTGAATGAACACAAGCAATGATCAGCCATATAATGATCATTCACAAACACACAACGATCACGAATGAGCATGGTGAGTTTCCTAGCAAACTAAAGGTATCCATTGTCAGACCTCTTTATAAAAAGGAGGATAAATATGACATGAAGAACTACAGGCCTATTGCGTTAATCTCTGTCTTTGCCAAAATCATAGAGAAAGTTATATACAACAGTCTTTATAATTACTTTGAAAAAAAAAACTTATTTGCAAATGAACAAAAAGGGTTTCGAAGGGAAAAATCGATAAATTTGGCAATTTTTGATTTAGTACAAAAGGTAATCAATAACATGGACAAAAAAATCCCTACATGCGCTTTATATATGGACATGTCAAAAGCGTTTGACTTTGTTGACCATAATATTCTCTTAGACAAACTACATGCTTATGGAATTCGCGGTAATGTTTTCAGTCTAATCCGTTCCTACTTGAGGGACAGGAAACAAATTACACAAATTAAAAGAATATCTCCCAGTACGAAAAAAGAGGAAACCTACTCATCTAACTTTAGGAACATTTGCTATGGGGTACCCCAGGGAAGTGTGTTGGGCCCACTATTGTTTTTAATTTACATTAATGATATGCCTAAAGCCACGGTACACCCGATGGTTCTCTTTGCAGATGATAGCACCATTATTTTTTCTGGACATAGTGTAAAATCGTATGAAACTGACATTAATAATACCTTAGAAACTATTATAGAATGGCTTGATAACAATAATCTTAGAATAAACCTGGACAAGACAAATATTATGACATTTAAGCAAAGAACCAAATCCACAAGTTTAAACATAGTTTATAGGGGACATAAAGTGAATGAAACGGACGTAACAAAATTTCTAGGATTAAGTATAGATAATAAGTTGACTTGGAAAACACAAACTGACAATATATGTAATAAATTAAGTAAATATTCATACGCCTTATACAATCTGAAAAAAATCGCAAACGAATCGACACTTTTAACCGCCTATCTTATGTCACATCTAATTTAAGATACGGTATCCTTTTTTGGGGAAACTCCAGCAATAAAGAATTTGTATTTAAGGCTCAGAAGAAATGCATACGAACCATTTGCGGGGTCCAAGAAAGTGAGCCATGTAAACCATTATTTAAAAGGCTTAAAATACTTACATTGCCATGTTTGTATATATGTCGTAGTCAGATCGTATAATCCGCCGTATTACATTACGGCTAGCCGTTTTCAAAAACAGGGGCGTTTTGAAATGCGGCGGTTCGACGATTAGCCGGATTGTCACTGCGATACGTTCTTCAATAAGGCGGCCCACGTTTAGCCGCATCGTACATTGTAGAGTGACAAGTTCTTTTGGTCGCCTACGTAACCGGAGTTTGACAATGTTTGCAATATAATTTATTTCTACCATGGTCCCACCGCACTACATGTGTTTCTTTTCCAAAACATTTCCTTCACAACTTAAATAGACGGAGCCCCGCAAGCGGGGCTCCTATTTCTGGGCGGTTTGCCCTTCGGGCATCTGAAGTTACCTAACGAACCTAACCTAATTACCTACCTACGCTTTTTTCCCCAAAGTGTAATGTTTTCACGGACGTCTCACTTAATCAATAGGTAGGTAGGTTAGGTTCGTTAGGTAGCTTCAGATGCCCGAAGGGCAAACCGCCCAGAAATAGGAGCCCCGCGAAGCGGGGCTCCGTCTAGTTAAGTTGCAAAGGAATTTTTTTTTTGAAAAGAAACAGTCCGACAAACTCCAGATTTGATGGACACCCCAGCGTTTGTCAGGCAGCGCCACGAGTGTTAAAAATGGGAACTAAAAACTGTCAAAGCGGCGGCTAATGACTGGCTGTATTACATTACGGCTAGCCGAGTTGAAGAACGTATGGCGCCGAATACATTTCGGCGGATACTCATTCAGCCGCATTCAATACGGCTAATCGTTAAACCGCCGCATTTCAAAACGCCCCTGTTTTTGAAAACGGCTAGCCGTAATGTAATACGGCGGATTATACGATCCGACTGCGACATATATACGAAATGGCCAATTTTGTAAATACGAACCACAACCTATTTAGTAAATTTAAAAGTGTTCGCCTGCAAAACAAACTAAAGTCTTTGCAAAAAGTACCAAGTAAAACGGCATTTCTACAAAAAAGTATACTTGGAATGGCTCACAAAATATATAATAAGTTACCGGAGAATATAACAGCATGTAAGGACAAGGATAATGTTTTTAAAAGAAACCTAAAAGCTTATGTCACATCTAATTTAAGATACGGTATCCTTTTTTGGGGAAACTCCAGCAATAAAGAATTTGTATTTAAGGCTCAGAAGAAATGCATACGAACCATTTGCGGGGTCCAAGAAAGTGAGCCATGTAAACCATTATTTAAAAGGCTTAAAATACTTACATTGCCATGTTTGTATATATACGAAATGGCCAATTTTGTAAATACGAACCACAACCTATTTAGTAAATTTAAAAGTGTTCGCCTGCAAAACAAACTAAAGTCTTTGCAAAAAGTACCAAGTAAAACGGCATTTCTACAAAAAAGTATACTTGGAATGGCTCACAAAATATATAATAAGTTACCGGAGAATATAACAGCATGTAAGGACAAGGATAATGTTTTTAAAAGAAACCTAAAAGCTTTCCTTACCGAGAAAGCATACTACTCTATAACAGAATTTTTGACTGACTTGTAAATTATTGATCCTGACCACTATTATCACATAATATTGAGATTTTATTTTTTTCTAATTACCTATTAAGATTTACTGCATGTAATAACCCTGTTTTGACTATTATTGTTTATCTGTGATATTATGATTAGAGTGTGTGTTTTTATTGAATTTGTATGCCAATAGGCACGACATAGTGATACTGAAACATTTATTTAACATCTTGTAACCTACCTATGTTGAACAAATAAATCTTTGAATCTTTGAATCTTTGAATCTTTGAATCAAACGAAGTCGTAAAATAAATACCTGCCATTGAATGAGTATTAACTTTCTATGACTTTCACGGGGTCTCCGTCTGTCATGTCGTGCCTTGTCGATACAAACTGTACATGTAGTTCCGCAAGTCTTAGATAATCGCATTATTAGGCGGATAAAATTAGACTTTTTTCGAAGAATTAATTCCTATCCTAGCAAGCTGAAAATCATTTTAATCCTTTCAGCCGGGCTAGCACATGATTGGCGCGACAGTATCTCGCGGCGAGATAAGTCTACCCGTCCCTCTTTTATTAACGTAGTCAGAAAAAGACGGGTAGTCTGTCTCGCTGCGAGCAGAGATGGGCATTAATCGATTAACTTTTTAATCGACTAATCAATCGATTAAAAAAGTTAATCGTCAAAATTAATCGGCGATTAATTTAATCGCGATTAATTTAGTCGACCTAACATACGATTGAAATTGAATTAATCTTAATATTAATCGATTAAATTTCTCGATTAACTCTCGATTGAAAGTAGACAGGACACTGGTGGTCATTTTTGTATGTAACTAAAAATCAAAACTTCTTGCGTACACATTAAAAACCATTCCAGTGTTATAAATGTGCTTCAATAGTATAAGATGGTTACATTGGTTACTATAATAATGCGGATAACTTAGCGCGGCATCTCTAGGTAAGGGTTTAGGGCTTGTAGCGCAGGTATAAAAATTAGAAAGAGAACGACGTATGTGTATGAAAGAGCAAACACATTACTTACCTCTTATCAGTTGTTTTCTATAAGGTTTCAACTTGTCAATGCAGTAATTACTTACTACTTACATCGAACGGATACTATCCTATCGAAGACGGTCGAAATTAATAGTCTCCAAGTGAACATACATAAAAATTCGTCTGTTACTTATATTATTTATAAATGTTTCAGACGAATTAGGCACCTCGTCCTTTTTTTTAAGTCGGTTAAAAAGACCATATGTATTGCTAAAATTAATCGAGAGAAAATTAATCGAACTAATTAATCGATTAAAAAAATTAATCGCCGGTAATTAGTCGACGATTAATTTAATCGTGACAATATTAGTCGGAGCTTTTCGACTAAAATTAATTAATCGTCACTTTTAATCGTTGCTCGCGATTAAGTCGGTTAATTTTAATCGTTAATCGTCAATCGATTACATTTTGCCCAACTCTGGCTGCGAGATACTGTCGCGCCAATCATGCGCTTGGCCTATACAGTTCTTAGTATCTTAAATGCGCAATCCGAGTATGCTCCATCCCAGGAGGTGTGCATAATTTTTTTGTTGTTAATAATGCTTAAAAGCAGTAAATCAAGAAGATGGAAGAATATTAAAACTTCTTCTTGTTGAAGACATGATTTGTAATCATAGTCATTGTTCCTGAAGATTCAGTGTCCATCATTTGTTATAAAAAGCAAACCTACATGGACGCCTTCACTAGAACTGATTCCTAACGAGGCATTATTATATTAGCGAAAACGTTTTACTATAATATTCACTAATATAAAAGCCAAAAAAGAGGAAAATTTATCATGACAGTCGATAACTGGTTAAATAAATTGTTTGCAATCTCTGGAAGTTGCCCAAACCGTTTGAGATGTTATTAGATCGCGTAACGAAGTCTTGTCAACCCTAGCGTTGGCTTACGATAATTGTATTGGGCCTGCGACTCGCGAGGCCCTTAATCCACCTTAGACGATGGAAACTTCGTGTAGGGTTGCCAACTTCATGTAGACGATAAAGATTTTTGTAATAAATATAAATAAATATTTTGACGACAATCTTACACGATCGTCCTAGCCCCAAACTTAGCAAAGTTTGTACAATCGGTTCCCTAGCATAAGTAGGTAATGTAGGTATCCACTTTTCTATAGAATTAGTATGGCGACGTGAGTACTTGAGTTAGGACACCGAACGTACTATGGGTAATAGGCGACGATACACACTTAGGTATTTAGGTGATTACCTACATATACTTACTTAAATACATGGATAACATCCATAACTCAGATAATATTCGTGATGAACACACAAAATGCCCTTACCAGGATTCGAACCCGGGACCTCCTGCTTCGTAGGCAGTCGCTGTCGCCAAGGCTGTTATCGCTGATAAGTGATAAATAACGCTTTTTATCCAAATGCACAACAATCTGGAGGACTGATCAGTTTTATTTGATTAAAACATATTTAAACTAAGAAATAAAACTATTCAAACGGATTATATCGCTTATATTAAATTCATACTACTTACATTCCATACATACTAATTCATACTACATTCATTCATAGTTTTATTTCATGAGTAACTATCGCGGTAACCGAAGACAATATTATATTGAAACCAAATTGAATAATAATTAAATTACGATTATGAAATGCACATAATGCAATTTATAATCAAATGTAGTTAAATTTGATAATTAAGTAGTGCCTCACTCTGGCATTTTAGGCCCCCCCCACATCTGGCGTCTTTCGAGCGTCGGCGTCTGTCGGCGTCGGTCCAGCGCTATGGAAAATGACGTCGCTGCGCAGTTGCGTCGACGCTGCGTCGACGTTGCGACGACGTCGGCCATAGAATTGTAGACGCCGACGCTCGAAAGACGCCAGATGTGGGGGGCCCTTAGTAGCGTAGGCGGATCGGGCAAACCAATACGTTTGCAACTACTTAGCTCCAATATATCAATTCGATATCCTAGTTCACAATAGTACTAATTACGGAGAAAAAAAATGTTGTAATTAGTACCGTAGTGCACAAGCAATTTTCCGCTTAGGGGTCATCCATTAATTACGTCACACGAATTTCTAGGTTTTTTGACCCCTCCCCCCTCCTTGTCACACTTGGTCACATTTGGCAAACCCCTCCCCCCTAGTGTGACGTCACATCTTTTCTACGAAATCGCCAAATCGAATTAAGTAAGTACCTAAGTATTATTAATATTTTATCAAAATATTTTTGACGATATAAATATTAGTAATTTTATAACCCAAAACTGCTTAGGAAAGAAAATTAAATGAATAAAAACGATTATCGTTTAAAAAACTTGTTATTTAAATGTACAGCGAATAAAATAATTTAAATAAATTTTCGGTTACTGATGAAGTTAAAGTGACGTCACAAAGTTTGTGTTTCCCCCCTCCCCCATGTCACAATATGTCACATTTTCTTGACCCCCTCCCACCACCTAAACGTGTGATGTAATTAATGGATGACCCCTTAATTAATACGACTGTGAACTAGGGTATCGAATTATACATTTTAAGAAGGCACGTGACATTTGACGCATGGTAATTAAAACTAATGATATAATTCAACGAATTTTAAATTGACACTCCCTCACTACTATTGAAATCGGTGCAGTTATCTTGGACGGACTCTAGAGACTAGTTTGTAAATACATAATCTCCATTCATTTGTTTTGAAACACAAACGTTGGCAAGCCGTAAAGCGCCGCGGGGGTGTCCACACGTCCCCCAACCTGTTGGAAAGTCCTGTGTCCCGCTGACTCGCGCCCCGTGGTCACACTAGTAGCGTTATTTTTATTTGCACTGAAATTGGGAATATTCTCCTTTTGGGTTGTGGTGCAAGTTATGAGCGGAGAGCGGTTGAGTTATTTTAATATGGGTGTCATTACTGTCATACCTATTTAGAAATAAAAATATTTTTTATTCGTAAACACAAACGATACAAATTACATATAATAAAAACGTAGAAAGCCTCAGATCAGCAGTCATTGCTGGCGACTTCTAGCGCTGATCTTCCGATGAGACCATCTAGTGAGAAAGAATCTCGACAGTAATGTTATAGTCTATGACTCAAAGACAATAGACAATCTCAATCTGTAATCAGCTATTTGGATCAGATTGTAGCTAGAAGTAGGATGAATGCTCAGATAAGCTGATTTATGTAATGTTATTTTATTTTATTGATAAAAATGTTTACATGACATTACAGTTAAACCAATGTGTCACGAAACATAGACTAAAAACAATAACAATACTTATAAAAGCAACAATTAATTATTTTAACAACAATAATAGCACATTACATTAGCACAGACACAGACAAATTATATTGGAACAGTTGAGCACCTAGCATCCATCGCCTCATAGAATCTCAAGTATTCTCTATACACTGCCGTCCATCGCCAAGCAAATAGGTCGCACTCAGGTGTCGATGCCAGGAGCGCATTGAGTAGTGAAAGGGCGCGGGGCAGCGGCGAGTTCCTGCGCGATACGGTGCGTGCCGGCGGCACGGCCAATATAGGTCGCGTTGTCGTGGCCTGAGGGCCATCCTCGGGACGTCCGGAACAAACAGACGCACGAGACCAGAGACAACTTCGGGACAGTCCGACTCACCACGCAAGGCTCGGCATGCCGTGACTAAGAGTTGGTGATTCCGTCCGACCTCCAAGGAATTGTACCCGAGGGAGCCGAGAAGATACTTTGTCGGGTACAGGTACGGATAGTATCCGAATATTTTTTTTATAAAGGAACCTTAAAAACGCTTTCTGAACTTTCTTAAGCAGCAAAGCATACGTCGATTCGTAGGGGTTCCATATGATCGACGAAGTCTCTAGCTTACTCCTTACTAGACCATTGTAAACCATTTTTATGGCCACCGGGTCATGAAAATCACGTAGGTTTCGGATTACGAAACCCAGCCTTTGAAAGGAACTCTTGGCAAGAGAAAAAATATGTTCGTGAAACGTCAGCCGTGCGTCGAACACTACGCCCAGATCCTTGACGGCAAAGACACGATTTATCGGCTCCGAGCCTAGTATATAATTCTCATATATAGCGGAACGAGAGCGGCTAATTATCTAATTATGAAAATAGTTTGAATAATACTGACAATGAACCCATTAATTGATTGACAGCCATTTGGCACACAGACAAAAATATAAATATGTAGAGCAACATTTATGACAGTAGTTTTATATTCCACCGTTATTAGTCATATTTATAAAATTATTTTCAGTAGGTAGCGCATTTATAAATTATTTACTTAAAAACACGTGCCTAAATAGCTGTAGCGCATCAGGGATGTTCGCCGAAGCCAGGGTGGATTGCTTCTATGCCACAATCCGCAAGAGGGCCGCATCTCTGGTGCGCCGGACTCGCGCCAGCCCCAACATCATCATGAAAATGATAGGGGACAGGCTGGACTCCCCTTATTTGCTGCGTTGCAGTCGGCTACATGTGCCGTACTCAGCGGATAAGAAAAATATGTAATATGTAGTTCATAGTTTATAAATATAGATGTATATAATATTAATTCGTAGTTTTTAAGTACTGTACTAATACATTATTTTAGAATATTTTAGAATATTTTTTACTAACCAAGATATGAGTGTAACTTACTTGAAATAAATGATTTATTATTATATTATTAAATAAGTAAATACTGTACGTTTACGTTAAAAAAATTACAATCGCTGATGCCCATAAGTTGGACCACAATATATGTCTCGCCCCAGGAAGTCCCCCGGCGATTATTGGCTATACTGCTTACACCAAATGCTATATACCAGTCGGATATTCGCGGCGGTTCCGCCATTTTATTCCGAAACAAGTACAGGGTTCCGTAATCATCTGTTTGTTTAACAATGGTCCCTTTACCCGCGTTTATTTCGTTTACGGGATTGGGGAAATGGTGTTGAAAAGTGCAAATGGTATTGTTATCACTAGTTTTGGTGGCTTATATTCACAGCGACTGAAAATTCAGATTTGTGGTTGGAGTAAAGAGAAGTTTGCGTTGTATTGTATATGTTAGACACACTGAAAATTAGAATACATATAGGTATATCAAGTTATTGAATGTGGATTTAATTGATCCTAATTGCTATTTCTGGCAAAATTTCATGATGTGATCATAGAATATGATCATTCATGAAATGCCACTTTGTTGATCAGTTCATGATATTTATTAGGCTTGGTTAGATGGTTACGTTTGACGTTTTCATCATTTGGCCAACCGATCATTTCATGAAATGATTAATATTTAATATTGATTAAACTGTACCACGTTATGAAATATATAATCAATTCTAAGATCAAGCCACGACATAACATAATATATAAGTAAGTACCTTCGTTGTTTATACCCATGAATATTCGCGAAATTTAAGCATTGATAAGTGAGCTGTTTTAATGGTATCCTTATTCATATTTTTCATTATTATCTCGATCGTAGTCTTCTCCGCGCGCGCTGATTGGGTGGCTATTATGATTTATTTTATAGCAATGGCTAGTATCTCAACCGCTTATGCTTTAAAACTAGGGTGAGACCTGTGGGCTTACACCGAAAACCGAAATTCGAAAATTGCGGAGATCTTTCTCTTTTACTCCAATGACAGCGTAATAAGAGTGACATAGAATTTATTTCTTCATTTTCGATGTTAAATCCCTAGGCCGGTTATGATACTTGTGATAGATTTAGTCAAACAACAATGTTTTATGTATTTCTATCGCTGCCTCTATGTCTATTTTGCCTGCCTCCTCTCTAGTCCACAGCCAGCTTATTAGCCGACTATGCTGGATTTGGACTTGTTTGATACCTCAATACCCGCTTTTATAGCTGACTGTAAAATAAGAAGGCACTGGATTTTCGATGGTAAAACAAAATGTAATGTGTCAGTAATAAAAAGACAAAAGGTATCAAAAAACATAGACAATAAAACGTAAAAAGGGTAAATTTATATAAAAAGGTTGTGTGTTGCACACCCGCTATCGCTTCCGCTTATGCCTTACTCCGCCGTAGTCCCAAGCTTATTGGCCGGCTGTAGCCGCCATTTGTTTGACAATGCGCTCTCATTGGATGGGCGTTAGCTATTCTTTATTCAAATGCGCACAAGGCTCGCCTGACTGATCTAATCGAATTAGTTCTAATTTTCTGCGTTTATTTCTGCATTGCAATTATTTATTATTTCATGTAATATTGTACGCTGTTAAAGAAACCTCTTATCGTAAAAGATTTTCAGCAACAGTATGTAGGCAGAGGATGTGAATTGTGAAGTCAGCTGCAGAGATAGTTGACTACTCCTGATGCATACAAATTTCTATGCAGGGGTGGTCAAGTTATCTCACATATCTGTGCAAGAGACTGTTCCTACAAATAATATGTATGTCTTGTATGTACCTTTAGTAGTAGGTAGTGTGTATGTTTATAGGATCTTGAAAAGAAATACAAATAAAATCCACCAAACTCGTAGGCTTCGTTTTTCACAATAACTAACTTATGCTTACGACCTTAATGTACAGGCAATAAAGTACTGTATACATATTTTTGACACTTTGCCTGTATTCATAGCTCTGTTGTTGACTGTACTATCATCTACTGACCTATTTTATAAATTCCGGAAAGAAAAAATGTCTCGGGATGGCATATGCTGGTAGAGAATGCCTTATGGCATTAAGTCCGCCTTTTGTACTATAAGGTTTTTCTTTTATGCAATAAAGATTAAATAAATAAATAAATATGCTACGGAAAGTCACTTGACAATTTCCATACATTATTTATATAAGTTACGGTTGGCATTTTCTAACAATAATAATTATATCTCGAGCCCACTGTCTCCCACTGCTGGGCAAAGGCCTCACCTTCTTCTTCCACTCGTCTGTGTTTTGTGCTAAATCTGGCCGGCCTCTCACGAAGGAGTCCAAGTTATCCCGCCATCGCTGACGAGGCCTGCCGGCTCCCCGGTTAGACTCGTGGGGCTCCCACTCTGTGGTTAACTTCGCCCACAAGTCGTCCGGCATTCGACAGACATGACCAGCCCAGTCCCATTTTAACTTAGCCGCTTTCCGAGCTGCGTCTATTATACGAGTATTAGAGCGCAGCGTGGTGTTTCGGACTCGATCCCTTAATTTTTTTAATAATTAATAAATGAATATATATGCCTGATAACCTGCATAATATCACACCTGCATACATCTGCGAAGAAATTCAAAGGTGTATGTGAAGTCCCCAATCCGCATTGGGCTAGCGTGGAGACTATATCCCAACCTTCTCGCGCATGAGAGGAGGCCTGTGCCCAGCAGTGGGACGTATATAGGCTGAAATTACTATTTTTTTATTATTAAATGAATATATCTCGAACAAATATCAAAATCTTCTAATTTTCCAAAAAAATGTTTACATAACCGTAGTTGAAACGTCCTAATGATGACCCAATATATATGAGATCCCACTTGACCCCTCACCTGTTCACGAGACGACAAGAAAGGAAACGTCTACCTGCGCGCGCGCACGGACGCGTGACGTCACGCTAGCTGCGGCTTATGTAACGGCTTTTATAATTTCAAATCACTTTTTTATACCAGTTACGGTGGTGGTAGTGCATTGTTTCGTACTGGAGTTATTCGCCAAGTTTACTCGATTTACAGTCAGACCATAGTCTAATGAAACATGGTCTTCTCTTCCCAGAGTGACACAAGCCTATACGTCACAATAACATGGCCGCTATATATAGCGCTATCGCATATTATCATATATCGCTGTCGCGTGATGACGTAGGCTTGTGTCAGTCAGGTGACCTAGAAAAGACGGGAAGAGAGTAGTTACCAGGCGGAGTATATTATTATACCATGAGACAGACAAGATATAAGTTAGTATGTACTATCGACCCGCCCCAGCTTCGCACGGGTTACACAAACCTTTATATATTATACACCTAAACCTTCTTCAAGAATCATTCTATTGATAGGTGAAAACCGCATGAAATTCTGTTGAGTAGTTTTTGAGTTTATCGCGAACAAACATGTCAAACACATAGACAGACGCGGGCGGGAGACTTTGTTTTATAAGGTGTATAGTGATTTAGATTACGAATACAGGGTAATTTTTCAACTCCCTTCCAGTTTAATTTACTTATAGGTAAAATACAAACCTAGACGTTATTCAAAATTTTCATAAAATATAAATGAGCATTCACGACGAATAAAAGTAGTTTCATACACTTAATCCATTTGAATTCCGAATTTTTCGTAAATTTCAAATTTTTACTTTAGCAGTAGAAAAAAAACCATGGCCAATTTCTTTTTCTATGCATGAGTAGGTAGCAAATGTCTCAACCTATCTGCCGTTTTAATTTGGCAAACGAGAGTGGATAGACATCTCTTATGTAAGCATGTTCCATCCTAGACTGCATCGGCACTTACCATCAGGTGAGATTGTAGTCAAATGTTTACCTTTCTCCAATAAAAAAATAATAATTAAAAATAAAAACTATGCACAATCATATTTAACTGAAACAAAACGTACTATCGATCTTCAAAATATTCATATTATTTTATGGCTTTAATACACAAACGTAACGTTAAAGTTTGTTAAAATTATCAACAATATGCACAGTAATAATTGTAATAAATCTTTGTGGCCATAATTTTGGGCCATCCTGTATAGGGATCAATGTATACTGGGTGACATAGAAAACGAGTTGACGAATAGACACAGCCCACCGTGCGGTTTTGCGTGAGATCTTTATTGCAGACTGCTTGGGTAACTGTTAAACTGCAACTACTGCAACTTTACTGTGCTACTCGTACTGTGCAATTAAGGGGTTGTGCACAAATCACGCGAGGTGTTTTCGGAAACTTTTTGATATTTTCCCCCTTGGTGATATTTTTTTTGTATTCTTTTGATTTTTTTCCATCCGACCGGTCAAGTCCACGCGCTCCAAATTTTCGTAACTCGCTATTTTGAAGTGCGGAGTGAAGATGTATGTTTAAGAAAACCGAGAAAAAGTATCTACTCACGTCACTCACGTGGTAGGTATTTTTTCTTAGTTTCGTTCACTGTAGAAAAATACACGTGAGGTCTCCTTGTACGTTGCTTCAGATACCCGAAAGGCAAATTGACCAGAGATTGACATGATCAGAGAGCGCAACTTTGGTGCCGATGACGTCATTATGACGTTAAGTCGCATATAGGATGTTTTTTTAAAACAACATTGTAACACCTCAATGATTCTTAATAATGATAATATATATATATATATATATAATTGTTTATTTATAAAAATGCTTGGTAATTTACACAAAAAATATTGTAAACATTAAAAAACGATACGAAACGATCTCCTTCTCGTTCAATATGCTTTGTTGTTTTCAAATGTTTCTCTATATTGCTTGCTTTTGCTGTTAAATTTTTTGGTCACATTTTTTACAATCAGAAAAGGAAATTTCTGCAAATACGGCTGCAAAGACTCCATAGCGACTTCAAACAATAATATTTCGGTTATATTTTACTAATAAAAAAATAAGTAAACAGTAATTGGTTGTCATTTCCAACAATCTTGTTTTTAACATGACAAAGACAGTTAGTTATGTTTTTATACGTGGCCATTACGTATAAAAACTCTCAACTCAAGTTTCAATATCAGTAAACTAAAGAGGCTAATAAGTTGTTATTTGTTTAAGTATCTATAATCTAGATAACAACACTCTGTATTTAGCTTCACGTCATACGTCTGTCATCGGCACCAAAGTTGCGCTCTCTGGACATGATTTACACAATGCACGATATGCCTAAGAATTTCATGATCTGCCTGATTTCACGATCGGCCGCCGACAACGACGTATAGATAGACCGACATGTAAATAAGAACAGAACGCGACAAGCCCTAGTAGCATTTGTCAGGTTTCCTGCTTGTAGGTGTCGGGTGTTATCTGCTTTTCTATATTTTACAACAGTGTAAGGTAAACGTATACATAATATAGAGGTATAGGCCAGGTATCTATAATAAACTACCCGACACCATTAAAAATATTGAAAATGACCTGACATTCTACTCCGAATTAAAAAAATGGCTAACTAGAAATGCATTTTATGACATGTCAGAATATAATAATTATGATTTAATCGTTACTTAATTTAATATGTTACTTATTTGAATTGTATTGATTATTTTTATATTGTTTTATTTTATACTTTTAATGAATTGTAATTTAATTGAAATGGGCGTAATTAATGAATAACCCTTTTGACATGTAAAGTTTGTAATTTTATGAATAAATGAATATGAAATATGAAATATACTGGTGCTCGTCGCGGTCCCAGTACATGTCATTTTGAAACTTAAGTCATTGTCAATAGAGGTGACAGCAAGGTGTCACCTATTGGGCTTTAGCATGTCGAGCACTAGTAAGTTTACCTTACTAGGGGGCTGTGTCGTTCGATTGGTAATAAATTTATGTTGTAGTCTAGACCAGCGGTCGGCAACCTTTTAGCAGCCAAGGGTCACATAGTTGTTAACGAAGTTGACGCGGGCCGCACTTTGTTAATATGTGTGACTTTATCAGACACTGTCGATGTCGTTTGACAATATTACATACATGTCGTTTGATAATATTATTGCGTCATGTCAAATCTTGGCGTCAGATATAAATGAAAGTAATGTTTCTTATCCATACAAATAAGTTAAACTTATTTACAACAAATATTTAACGTTCAACATACATGTTCCAGACCGCGGCGCCGCTCGGGCTCGAGCATCGTGGTGCTGGGCGCCGAGGACGAGAAGCGACCGCCGCCGGATGACGACAAAGACATGCTTACTATGCTGTCCCTCTCCGCAGACACCGGTTAGTATACACCCTGTACAAACCGTGTATACACCCTGTATATATTCAAGTATACACCCTGTATACAACCCGTATACACCCTGTATACACCTGTATATATCCTGTATACACTCTGTATACACCATGTATACAACATGTATACAACATGTATACATACTGTATACACCCTGTATACACCGTATATATCCTGTATACACTCTGTATACATCCTGTATACACTATGTATACATCCTGTATACATTCTGTATACACCCTGTATATACAGGTTAGCGCAGCAGATGAGAAGACAAAGATGACAAAAAACATCTATATTTTCCTCCATATTTTTCTTCAATTTCTTGTCGGACTAATACAACATTTGACGTGGCCAACATTCGCGGCGCAATACTCGAGTCCTTCGCGGCACAATTCCCGTGGTGTCATTTTTGAGGTCTAGTAGTCTAGTCGGACTTTTGTATACACTGACAAAAAAGAGCAGAAATTAAATAGTAGCAAAACTGTATTGCGAATTTTGTTATGTTTAAGGCGTGAAAAGCAACGTCAATCCCAATGATATGGCGTGGCGATGGTGTCCATTGAAAATAATATTTATTTTGTATGAAAAATAGGGAGTCTAAATACTTCATAACTTTTAAAAGTTGTTGAACAAAAGTGTCACCGTTTGAGGAGTACAATCTATGTTTTAATTATTTGCTCGTGTTGCAGGCCACACCCGGTATAAGAAAACGGGACGACACTACAGTATTGCCACTTTTTAATTTCTACTCTTTTTTTTGTCACACTATAGTTTTCTAGTTCGTTGAAGACAGCTCATCATTCATAAAATATTATTCCACTCTCCTCTAACATTACATTACAAGTTAGTTCTCGAAAAATAATTCAGTTATAATTTTTTGTACGTCAACTAATCATTACCTTGGCTGACCTTACCGAAACAATGGGACAAAAAATTCGGCAGTCGCTTCTTGAAAGGACCTATCATTGTTGTACCAGTTTTTGTATGAATACATTAACTATACTCACCGCAATACGAATTGGTTACTGAGGTTATAATGCTATCTCCTTTACCCTTGTTAAGAACAATCAAGACTAAAAGAGATGGTATTATGACTTCAGTCGCCAGGTATTGCGGCTACTATATTTATTTATTTATTTAAACTTTATTGCACAAAACATAAAAATAATGTACAAATGGCGAACTTAATGCCTAATGGCATTCTCTACCAGTCAACCATCGGGCCAAACAGAGACATGTAAAAATTGTAATCAATCCTACTAATTTATTTGTAATGAACTAAAATTACTTGAAATTGGATTGTTCTGATGATTGGGTATTTTATTAGATATTTTTTGTCTGAGTAGATTAATTCAGTTGCTATGATTGCTGACGGTTAACAGCTAATTTGTATAATAAAAATTTTAATGAAAATTTATTGGTAACTGGAACCTGAGGTTTTTGAAACTTGAACCAGCACCTGACGTTTTTGAGCCACGGGTACGTCTTCTTCCACATTTTCGTTTTCCCTGGATTATCCCCTGTTTCAAGTAAGCTGGAACCATACCTGCTGGTCCTAAACGATACATATTGTCAGTTCTCTCACCACGAGTCGACCTGCAACGTTCTAACGTAACACGTATGCTCGAAGGGGCGAGGCTTGCCGGTTCACTGGGCGCATTGTGCGCTAATTGTACCACCGGTAGGGAGCGTTCAGATTCCACAAATCTGACACTGATTTGATATTTTTATGAATGTTTACTTAGTTCTGTGGCCCGGGCATAAGAATACGGCTACGGTATCCCCTGCCTGTCGTAAAAGGCGACTAAAAGGTGTTCTCGGGGTCGGAGACGGTCGCAGCTAGGGACTGTGACTGAAAAAAGAGGGGACCCCTCAAAAAAAAGGAGGGGCAAACCAAGGCAGCGGTGGAGTAACGTCATCGCCAAAGATTTAAACGCCTGTGGGTTAGCGGAAACCGATGTCCAGGATAGAGCGAAGTGGAAGGAGAAAAGTCCGTCACAGTACGGGACAAACGCTAGGAGGATGATGATGATATGAATGTTTACTTTACGTCTGCTACTTCTTCCGGGTAGAAGCTAACCTGTCAAACTCTCTTATCTCCACTACCGTTTATTAGTCCATTCCATTTTCACCCCTCATTTAATTCCCTCTAAAAGTACTTTGCGGGAAAACAAGTTTTATAATATGTAGAATTTTCTTCTTCGCGTTATCCCGGCATTTTGCCACGGCTCATGGGAGCCTGGGATCCGTTTGACAACTAATCCCAAGAATTGACGTAGGGCGTAGGCGACTGTTTTTACAAAAGCGACTGTCACCTGACCTTCCAACCCAGACGGGAAACTAGGCCTTATTGGGATTAGTCCGGTTTTACTTTTAAAATACCGACATCGTTTGTCTTCATCTGTGTTTTTGACTTATATATGTCGGGAATTGTGGGCGTATCATACTATCTGCAGCACATCAGAACCTTCAATCGTGGATGACGAGGGCCTTCAATGAAATACTATGTTCAACTCACAATCTTTACTGCACAAGACTCATTATAAATCACAGCACGCGATACGTTTCTTATTTTAAGCAAACCAGTGGATTTGACCCAGGAGCCGCCACAGACGTCATCTTCTCCCGTTCGTTCTCATCGTGCTTCTTCTGAAGATTGATTGACAGCATAACTTCAATTGTTCTCGACTTCAATTGTTTTAATAGCGCACTCTATGACGTCTTAGCGGAACTGCGTCGAACGCCACTCAGGTGTACTACGTAACACCCTAGTTTGCTCTATTTGTCAAGGTTTGCATGATAAAACGCCTCTTGAAGGCGACAGATGGCACATTTCAGCCATTCTCCGACATATATTTGTGTGAAAGGGATAAAACATAATTTAACTAAATCAGGCCCGCAAAGTTTTTTGAATAAAGGGGTTAGAACATACCATATCAATGTCAGATCTGTAAAGTGTGAATGCCCCGTCGGGTCATTTCTCAGGCCATTTGTCGCCACGAGCCGGTGCTCCCGATAAGCGGGGAACATTAATCATCGCTTGTAAATTTCGGAAACGGAATTAATGTTAATAAATGTTAATGGTTGTTGAGCCCTGATAGATTGATGCGGATTTATTTGATATTTTGGGGACTTATTAAAAGATTAGATGAAACCGAAAAAAAAATCGGCGCGTTTTAAGACTTTTAAGGCTCCTCTACACGATGGCCCAACCTATTGGTCCAATATATTATAGTGGTATCGGTTGGCTTATAAATACAGATAAATTGCTGCAACGGCTAATGCTTTCACGTCCATCTTGGAAACCGGTTAGATCACAACTGATTGTCGCCATCGTGTAGATGCGTTCCAACCACCACAAGGTCATCTCGCTGGCGCAACGCTGGGCCATCGTATAGAGGAGCCATTAGGGACCGTGCGCGTTGGAGGGCCTGATATCTTGTGGCCTGAATCGGAAACATATGTTATACATTGCCAAAGCAAGTGCTACCATCTACCGTTCCCGTCGGTACGTTTCCTTGTGCATAGTAAGTTCTGCCGTCTTGTGGGCTACATCGGAAGCGTAAATGGCACATTTCCGCCTCGCGCCAAAAATCTGACGGCTCCTATGCTGCCCCCTATAGTTCATGCACGGGGCCTATATACTGTTTATTTAACATGTTATTGTCTAGATCAGCCATTCTCAATGTGTGTTCCGCGGAACCCTAGGGTACCCTCTGTTGGGGTTCCGCGAAAATACTTGTAATAATAAGAAAAAAAACCAGCACTTCTATAGGTATATCTGGTCCACAGTGACGAACGAAAATTTTTTATTTGGGGTTCCGTCAAATATTGCGCTTTCCAAAAGAGTTCCGTCACCAAAAAAGTTTGAGAGCCGCTGGTCTAGATAAATAAGTAACACTATCCGATATTAATTCCAGGTCCTCACCGCGAGATGGCGGTGGACGTTCCGGACAGCTTCATCGCGCGCAACAAGACGCCGCCCCGCTACCCCCCGCCTCGCCCGCCGCAGGTACGCCTGCGCCCCTCCAGGGACGACGAGACCCTCCTGCTGTCCTCGGGCTCCGGTACAAGCTTCGGCAGCAAACACTCCGTCCTCCAGAGCGCCGTAGACTCCGGACCTAGCTCCGACGGATCCAGCTATAAAAACAACAGCACCATGGAGTTATTATCAGGACCGCAGAGCTCCGAAGGATCTGGGACTAGCTTTGGAAGCAAAAAATCGAAAGGCTCATCAGAAACAGCCAAATGCGACTTGCTATCCGACAGAGGATCAGTAGCATCGAACACCACACACACTTTAAGTGACCATAAGATCCAACTGCTCATATCTAATGGCGACGATTCTTTGCTAGATTGTAGAGAAGGCGTCTCATACTCGGCGCGGACGGATTCTGTGCTGATACGTGAAGCGGTCTACGCGTCTTACAAACTCCCGCCTGGCTTCGACACAACGCCAGTCCTTCTCGGGAGGGAGGTGGCCGTGGATGTCCCGGATTCGTTTGTCCAGATTGTGAAAACCACCCCGAAATATCCGGGTACCGTGGACAGAAAGAGCTTGCAGGTAACAGGCACTCCACGCATGGTCATTGGTGGTGGTATCATGGGATAGGAACTGATGTAATTGTTAATAATGCACATGTCGACCCGTGCGGATAAATGGGACTCATACGTAGATTTGAAAACAATCGTTGTCACTCCAGTGGACTATAGTTAAGAGCTTGGTATATCTATAGTAGAGTAGTGAATCTAAATGCTGTGTTGTGATTGTTATTCAAAAATATTGTTATTGTTAAGCTGCATTATTATTGACTGCCACGCATACAGGGTGCTTTAATGTAACCTTTCATATACACGGTGGTCTAAAAATATCGGGGTTGGTTCCATAGTAAAAGTTGCTCAGTATAATCCCAAAACTTCCCTGGCAACGGGAATGCACTTATTTTTTGGCCACCGCGTGTATATGAAAGGTTACATTAAAGCAGCCTGTATGTGTGGCAGTCAATAATCGTGGGTTCACCTCGGTAGAGCAGTTTCTCGAAAATGCAAAAAGGATGACTATTGGACGACGATATAATACCGTTAATTGAATGCTTGGCAACTAGCCACAGAATTTGGCTTGTTGCAAGAAATTGCATTTAACTTTCAAATACGGTCGAAGCATCTTATGTTATCTATTCGCCGATATGCGGTGATTGGGATTTATTACATAGTCGTTCATCATCAAACATCAACATTTATTCAGCAAATAGGCCACAAGGGCACTTTTACACGTCAACAATCAACATTGAATTTACATAAGGTGTATTCGGGTAATACCGAATGTCGGATAATTCCAAAATTCAGATGATAATCACCCTTAATTCCATCATAATAAAAGTCTCATTTCGGAATTATCCGACAGTTTTCGACATTCGGAATTACCCGAGTAAACCTTACAAGCAAAAATAATAACATCAACAATTTTATAAAATAAAACTAACAATTCAATCTAACGTATTACAATTACTAAGAGATGTATATGGTCTCTTAATGTCGAATTACATATAAAATACAGATACAAAACACACAAAAAAAATCTATAATATTTAGAGGTGTTCTAGGTGTCAGAACTATAAGATTATATAGTTTATCAAGTTATCCTTAGAGATGTATAGGGTCTCCAAGAGTCAATACCCCGTATAATTAATACATTCATTAAGAGAAAAGTTAAGTGATAAATCTATTGAGGCTATTTACTTTAAATTCAGTTCGGTTTAAACATCTTTATTTCTCATAAGAATAACAATTATTCACTTACATGAGAAAAAATACAATCAATCAATTGCAAAATTAAATTAAATAGTGAGCAAAACTGATACATATTATGATCGCGAATTGTGTTCGTGAATCGTGAATTTAGTTGCTTTTTAAATAAAGTATAACTCGTTAGGACTATTTTGAAAGATTATGATCAATATTATTCATGATACTCTTCAATATTATTGTTTATTTCACAACTTTCTATCATAAGTTTGCAGCTTTCACCAACAACACTTACCAGGAATTTTCAAATATTAAATTACGAAGAAAACTTATACAAAAATTAAAAATAATTGTCATAAAATTTTAATTTATTACTACAATAAAATATAGATTTTTAAAAGTAAATTAAAGAAACAGTTTATTTTGAGGTGTAATGTGGTCCAGTTATTTGCAGACAAATCTTAGTATCTTGGATTGATGCTAGGGACTAAATTACGATTATTTTTGTAAGGCAATATGTGCAAATTAACAATTATGTCAGTTCTAAAGGTAATATGGATGGGTATTGGTAGGGTATATTGTACATAATCAGGGAGGAATTACTAACATTGGCTATTAACACATAGGTTACGTCATATGTAACTGAATATCTAACATAGGAAAGGTTCGTTAAGTAAATAAATAATCACTAAGGGCCACTGTACACCATTCACTAACTCGAGGTTAACCGGGTAAACCCACGATTTCCAGTACAGTTTGACACTGGGTTAACCGTTTAACCGGTTTAAACCCTGGCTTAGTGGGATGGTGCAAGTGGCGTTAAGATATTTTAATTGTGCGATCGAATTCTACATGACTTGGATGTACATATAATTAAAATTTCTTACAATAACTGTATCTAAGTACCTATACATATTTCATTTATTCTTTATGCACATAACTACTACACAAGTTACACAATTTAATCATTTCATTAGTGAAGTTGATGACAAAAAATTGTCATAGAATAAGTTTTTGGCAAAAAATTCATTTTTGGTACAAGCTTTTATCGCTGACTGTACTTTTCTTACGACAGACAACTAATACTCATTGAGACAATTCTAAAAACCCCTAACACAATTAGGTTGCCTTGTTTCATCACAGAGTTCCTACGGCCACCTCCTGTCTCCATCATCAGATGAGATCGATGGTACCATAATATTGCATTGTCATCCGATTTATGCATGCATGCAAAATTTCAGCTCAAGCGGAAACCGGGAAGTGGATCAAATTTAACTTGCAAGATTTGATTACAGACCGACAGACAGACAACGGACAGATGAAACTAAATACTCGTAAAAGCTTGTTAAATACGAGTAAATGTAGCTACAGAAACTCAAGAATTAAGAATTTCTGATAAAAATAAAGGGTTAGTGACGGTGTTATTGTCGGTAGCAAAAATAATCTCGAGTCTAGTGCGTAGAGCTAGAGAATTTTGTGGTTACCTATTATTTACACACTACTTTGTGCTAAGTCTACAGAACAGGGTGTCCAGTATTTTACGATTTTCAGAAATTAATCTTACATTTAGGATATTTTGGGAACGGGTTCCTGATACAGGAACGACCATATTATTTTTCGGTATGCGTTGTTAATTTTCAAAGACGCTAAATAATTGACACCTTACTACACAGCTTTGCTCATAACAAGTCCTTTTGCAGTTAATTCAATATACTTAACGAGCAAGCAGAGCGAGGTTTATTTACATATGTGGGAAGTGCATATTGCTTCAGCAAACAAAAAGTTTAACTACACTATCCGCTACAGTTATCCGCAAACTATGACGTCGTATATACTTAGCCAAAAGTATTTGACTTGAATAATGAGTAGTAAATTATGTTATTCTATTTCTACCAAAATTACACCATGTTAACAACAGTATGGTCAGTATGACCATACACAGATTATAAATCACTGTTCTACAGTGCCCTGTCATAACTTGCCATAGTGACAATTAATATGAAAATCATTATGCCACTGTGACATCTTGACAACCAACTTACAAAGTGAAAAAAACAAATTAGTAATCAATGTGTACAGTGTACATGCGATTCACCGATTCACAGAAATATTAATTTTCAAGTGTTAAAAATATTAATGTGTCCTTATATTTCTAGTCGATTAAGGTCAAATTATATTTATTGTTATATATATTGATTAGAGTAGGTTATAAAACTGTATATTACATGTGTAAATTTATTTATTTATAATTTTGGACACAATACATAATACATCTTAAATAATTACGAAAGTAACTATCCGTCAAAACCCGTTCCTTATCGCTTCCGGTGCAAAAGTGCCCATAACACTCACGGCATTACCCCGCTGGATGGCTATGGACAGCCTCTGCACCAGAAACGATTCGGAGCGGGGATCCTCTCCCTTTTGCCTGAGTCGACGGTAAACTGTATTAATTTATTAACAAATGTATGTGTATATTAGTAATTACAAATAAAGCACAAAAGGTCAAATTATACCTGCTTGTGCTTCTTAGGTAATACTATAATAGTATTACTATAGTAGAAATCCCATTTATATTAAAACTCGCTTTTATTGTAACATGTTCGTCATAATAAAAATAAACCATAAATAAACTGAGTATTTGACTAAACGGTATGTCTACTGACGCGTATGCCTTAGTTCTATTTTTACTACTCTAAACTAAAACGCTCTAGTTTGTCATACCTAAAACTGCACAATGATTAATAGAACCGTCAATCGATCACTCTCATCTCACGATTGACGTCACTGTCACGAAATTAATTACAAATCCATTGAATCATCGTCATTAATCATGCTTGACTGCACAGCTCTCTGTCCGCGGCGTGATGATATTGTCATTACTAATGACAGTTTATATTTTTAATGTCAAAGTTAGCCTGACTCCAATTTTGCTAGTTTGACAATTGTCCCTAAACTATTATGAATCTACATTTCAAAAATATCTTTAAAACGTTTAACGATCGTCGTTACTAAAGAAAGGACACTTAGCATGAGGAATTTCGTTCATTGATCCCCCTGTTCATATCCCTATATCGCTCGCGTATAATTATAAATATTGCTATCCCGCTCGCAGTGTCATTGACCACCGTCATCATGGACATAACAGCAATACCTAAACCTAAAGTGTCATTCTATATGGAACTTGCTATCTAAGTAATTATAAACAAACCGCCATATTTAAATTGTCACTAAATGATGATTTCAATATGGCGGTTTGTTTACATATAGTTAGTAAGTTGCATAGCGGGTCAATGTACGAATTTCCTCATGATAAGCGTCCTTTCTTTAACATAGGTAGTTAAAAGTAAAGTGAAAAGTGACATATGTCAAGGTGGCAAAGTAAAGGCTTGAAATCAAGATTCAACTGTGTCAAATTTTTATTCGGGGTGTTTTCGCCATTTATTTAAAATTATTTGGGAAAATATATTTTACTAACAGGACTCTATGTATATTCCTGGTGAAAATCTTATAATATCTTAGTTTCTAGTACTAACGGAATATTTTTTTCAGGTGTAAATGAGGGTTTTATCTAAGTGCATGGTATTTTATTAAGATGAGATTATTCTATCCGCTTTATATGAATGTGCAAGATACTGTTAAATTTTAAGGGGGAAAGCATGTTTAAAGGAATAAAAAATACGCTTACGAGCAATAATATCTGGCTATTTAGCCCAAAGGAGCGATTATGGTTGCTCGTAGGTGTATGTATAGCTAGGCACCAATGCTATGTTTTAATATGTAGTAGGTATTCCTTAATATTGGTGTCAAACTATACTGTATAAGATTTATTTAATAAGTATTGATTAGTTTAAGACGAAATAGGAGCTGAGTTTTAAATATTTTAGGTAAATATACCCGGCTCCTAAAACTAGTGCGATAAGGACAAGGCGAAAAATCCGGCGTAAAAATTTCAAAAAACGAGGTTTCGTACTCGACTGTTTCTTCCTCCAAAACTTAACCAATCCTAACCAAACTTGAAAATCTAAATGATTATGAAATTATCTGTGTCGGACTGTTTTGCTTTTTTGGCTAATTGATATCAGTTTTGAATACTTCACCTCTCATTACAGCATAGTCAATGAGGCCATTTTGGCCTTTTTTGAAGGGCTCTAGCGCCTTAAAAAACAAAAAATATGGAAAAAGCAAAACGGTCCAACACAGATATTGACAATATTAATCTGTGTTGAAAAAATCATTGCTCTAGCATCAAAACCCGTGGAGGAAACAGTCGAGTACGTTTGTATGGAGAAGTCCACTCCTGTTGGCTCTTAAGAAGTTGTCACCTTTAAATCACGAGATATTTTAATAACAAAACTTCCGTGAGACACAGACATATTAAATATAATGAAAACGGGTCACTCATTTCTCATATTTTACGACTTAAAATGCGCTTGGCGCGCTGTTCAAAATCCCATACAAATAGACATTTAACGCAAGCGCATGCGTCACGTCACGCTATGACAGGGGTACCTGTAAACCTCGTGAGCCCCCATGACTCCGCCATTATGAAACATTTCCATATCTAAATCAACAAAAAACTATATACATTATATTTAATAATTTGAACCTGCTTACAAATTTCATAAGAATCGGTTGAGAAAATCGACCCGTAGATGAAAACCGGAATGTATCGTATGTATGTAAACGACAAAACGTTTATTGCAGACAAAAAGTCCATATACACAACACAACACAACAAACGATGCTAAACTACTAGATGGCGCCACTAGCCATCTAGTAGTATTATTATGAATGCGAGCGCCGCAATCCGTCTGGAGTTGTACGTTTCTATAAGGTTTACTCGGGTAATTCCGAATGTCGAAAACTGTCGGATAGTTCCGAAAAGAGACTTTTATTATGATGACATTAAGGGTGATTTTCATCTGAATTTCGGAACTATCCGACATTCGGTATTACCCGAATACACCTTACATGTTGTACTACTATAGTTCCTCGCTAGATAAAACGTTTGTTAGCGCCACTAACCCAAATGACGTTTCTTCTAAGGTACTGCTCATTACCAGTAGGTATATCTATCTAACGTTCATTTGTTTCTTGCGTACAAAAACGTGTTGTGGCGTAGTATTTGTTTTAATTTTTTTTAGGAGTACCAACAGCTGCAAAAACTTTATAGGTATAGATTTAGGTAACAATACAAAGCCAATTACAGGTACTCACAGATAGAAATAAAGTAGACAATATATCAAACTTTGCGCGCAATTTCATAGAATGCTATCACGTTTTATATATTTAGAAAATATTAAAAAAAATATCAAAAAAAAGTATGTAGTTTAAAAGGACTAGATGAGTTTAGGCACAGAACTTAGTATACAAAATGTAAGGATAAAGCATCTAATTAAGTACTTAACTTGATATTTATAATGGCACATTTAATTTAAAGGTTTTAAGCAAGTCCATTCTTATACGGTTTTTTGGGATTATGCAAAACGGCTTGAGGAGTTTGGAGGCAAATATTTAAATCTAAATTTATAATCAAGTAGCGCGCTTTAATATTATCATAATCTTAAAGTAAAAATATTTATAGTACAATATTTTGTAAGCATGTTTAAAAAATGTAATGGTTCATTTAGCTTCATGCTCTTTTCTTTTCTTTGTACTTCTGGTTTTATTTTTAAGATACAATAACCGACTTGCAAGACCGAATTGATCCCATAAGAGCACCGTGAACAAAGTTTTGTACGGTGCTCTAAAAATTAAGATACAAACTATAAATAACAAAGTTCATTAACTTTTCAACAATGTGGACGGTAAAAAATCATAGACCAACCTGTATTATTGTGATTATTATTTATTATAATTTGGGTATTTAACTAACATAACTGTAGGTACAAGCGCCTGCGCTCGCGGTGTTCCAGTTAAGAAAAATGTGCCTTAATCCTTACTACCTGCTACCTGCAAGGCGTTCAAACGAGTATCGCCCTAGGGCTGATTTAGACGGCGCCCGAAATCGCGCATTTACATTGCGGATTGGGTTGCATTGCGGTTACGTTACGTCCAATTCAACCGACCGATCAAAACCCGCAATGTAATGAAACTCGCATGCGAGTTTGTCGGATCGTCTAAATGAGCCCTAAGGGGTACTATTAGTTATTACAGAATAACTAGGCACAGGCCTAAGGGCGGAACACCGCGAGCGCAGGCGATTATATATTAAATTACAAGTGATTAATTAGGATTTGAGGATCTCAGGCGATGTCATTTCTTTATTAAATTGCGATAATGTCGTTGCCGCATTACTGTCGCGATTAGAACGTTATATCTGTCACTATTTATATTATTTACAGTACGTATGGTGCTATTTTACCGCTCTAATGGCTCCTCTACACGATGGCCAAACACCGGCCAGGGACACATTTATGCGTTAAAGGGAGCAAGTAATATTGCTATCTCATTCTACCGCATGGCTGCGTCCCTTGGAGTGGCCGGCGCTGGCCCATCGTGTAGAGGAGCCATAAGGCGGGATTAAGGACAATACGTGCCTATGTCAAAAATTTAAAACGCTATATGTACCTAGTACCTACTGTAAAACGTACAATACACGTGCGAAAAGGTAATTCGCACTTGTATCGTAATGTACTATTATGCAACAGTAATACTGCTACAATCGCTCAGCGAAAGTCACATTTAACCTTTTGGACGCCAATGATCGATACATATATCTGCACCGCAGGTCCAACGCCAAAACGGTTAAGCGGTCACAGACCACAGAGCAACATAGACCTACGTGCATATGCATAAAGTTTAATTTCAGTTTTGATACTTCGGTGACGTGGCGTCCGAGTGAAAGCTTTCGTGTTTGACATGGCGTCGAAAAGGTTAATTCCTGTGCACACCGAATGGTTCTAATATTTTAGGTATCGTCTTGGGTCGTCCCATTCGTTTTTCGTCAAGTTTTTAAATTAGTCCAATTCTGCTTTCGGCACTCATTCTACTTTGAAAGCCACCGACGATTGTGACGAATGTAGAATGGGTGACGAAAGCAGAATAGGACTAATTTAAGAAATTGACGAAAAACTAATGGGGCGACCCAAGACGATACCATATTTTAGTGCATTTACACGTCTAAAAGTGGTATTCCATCTGTCCAATATATTGGTTCAATGTGTAGGTATTCCGTCTCACATGTTTGGTTACTGAGAGAGTGAGACGCAATGAAATTGGCTAAATAAATTGGACAGGTAGAATAGGTACCACCCTAATACGCACACTCAGCCGGTGTGCTCTGTATCCGTACCATGTACAGTCTGCATCAAATCAGATAATCATACTAGCATGACGACTACTGTGACGACTAATATAACGTAAGTCACGTAAGCAAAAGTACCTATTTCCTTAGAATTAAAAAATGATCATGTTTTTGATGCTGGCTGCATAGAGATTGGTTTCAAATTCCATCTACCATTCAAAACTCAACCTTATCCCACTATCTCACAACACATTTTCCCGCAGCAGGTGAACGGCACCGCGAAGACGGCCGCCCCCGCCATCCCCCCGCGGGAGGCGCCCCGCGACGCACCCCCGCGGCCGCCTGCACACGATGTCACTAAAGAGCAGATGGAGTCTATCAAGAAATATCAGGTTAGTAGCTAGCTTTAACAATGGAGGTAGCACTAAAGATAGAGACGAAATAAAATGTCCGAGAGCATACATACATTAGGTCGTGCAAATTAGTGAGCCCATTTGCCGATAGCTGGCGCTGTACACAAGTATACTTCTGGACAAAAACCTTTCGTGTATAAAGTTGCATAAAATATTTGAGTTGTATTAATATTTGCGGAACACTCGATGCGTTAAATGAACTCGCACTTGACCGGTTTTTTTTTATAATCCAACATTTTAACTTTTTAATCTTAATCGGCTACTTGGACTAGATTCTTGGTCTAGATTTATGTTGACGCAAGTTACTTTGTCTGATTTTTTGCGTTATCCAAGTCTCGGCTAATTTAAAGTACAATAACAGATCAAGGAGATACAAATAGTTAGCAGTAAAAACTATAAATAGATAATCTAGGTCTTGGAAGCGGCGCTGAATTTCAGTCCAGAGGTCGCGGGTTCAAATCCTGGCTCGTACCAATTAGTTTTTCGAAACTTATGTACGGAATATCATTGGATAATTACCACTAGATTTTCTGTCAAGGAAAACATCGTGAGAAAACCTACTGTGAACTTGGGAAGAAATTAAAAGGTGTATGTATAGTCTCCAACCTGGGGACCACTTTTCTAAAACGATAAAATTCTACCTTACCTTGCCTTACCTTACCTTAGGTACCTACATTATATAGATTTTAGTTTTATTTCACACTATTACCAAAGAGAATAGATAGTATTTCATAGTACAGAGGGGTTCTGTCATAGTAAATTTTCAGTAAATTTACTGCCATCTATCCACACAGGACTAAAACTCAAAATGAAAACGTATAAAATTATCAGAAAATGTATAATACATGGATAAATGATGTTAGTATTTTTATACATAAACATGGCTCGTTCATTCACTGGTATCTATGTGTTAAAATTGTGAAATATGAAACGGTGTCGTCACGCCATCTAGCCGAGCATAGGCCAAAGTTGTGTGCGCCATCTATCCGGGAATGACTTTTTCTTGATTTCCGAGGCACGTTTTTTCCTTAGACTTTATTCATCTTATACGAAGTTACATATGTCTTTGTCGCACTAAACGTTTATTACAAATGTTTACTAATACTGATACATTTTTAAACCTACATCGGCATTCTTTTGTTACATCAATATGTAGAAACGATTAATACGTAGGTAGGTGCTTAGGTAATTACTAATTATGGTTAAATTAACGTCATAACTTCATAGACATTAAAATTTGGCGTTTAAGATAACTTCTACGCTCTGTACTATCAGGTTCGCTGTAGACTTATCTTGGTCCAACTCTATTTAAGTTTCGAGGACTCTGACCAGCAAAATTTTAAACAGAAGTAGTTTTAGAGTCATTGAGACAAATTATAAGTAAAATCCCGCGTGACGGCCATACCTTCCATTTCAAAAATCAATTCTTTTTAAAACCAATATTTAATAAGATTTTTACAACAAAATAAAAACACTACGAAAACTTACAGATAAAATTTAAAAAAATCCCTAAGTCCTGGTCAGTAGGTATATGCTGATCCTTTGGGCAAAATATTGTGTAAAAAATCGGCATATTTATATTCTGTTATTAAAAATAATACTTATTTCTATACTTCGTTTTTTTTAGCATTCGAAATTAGGTAAACAATCGTGATGTACAATGAAGTATTTGAACAAATTAAATTATTTCGAGGAAATATTTTAATTTGTTTTTATCAAGTAGAAACACTACTATATAAATTATAAACTGAAATAAATGTCATATACTAAGAAAAAGTGACCAAGGCCTCCAGTGCCCCAGGCTGGAATCGAACCAGCGTCCTCTGCTATCGCGGCAGGTGCCTGAACCACTCGGCCACCGGGGTCACAGAAACGTTAGTCAAATTTTCCAAGTATATGCACTTTTTTACTGAAGGCTTGTGGCGCCCCCTAGCCATCTCTAAGGTAGAACAGTATGGTTCGAACCCTTCTAGCTGGATCATTCCCATGATGATACCGAGCTAGCGAGAGAGATGGCGCTGCCCATCAATACAATGAAGTATTTGAACAAATTAAATTATTTCGAGGAAATATTTGGTGGCCGAGTGGTTCAGGCACCTGCCGCGATAGCAGAGGACGCTGGTTCGATTCCAGCCTGGGGCACTGGAGGCCTTGGTCACTTTTTCTTAGTATATGACATTTATTTCAGTTTATAATCGTGATGTGTTTTTTAATTGAACAACACATTTTAAAAATAAGTTACGGCAAATATGTAACAATTATGAATCTAATACGATCATTTATATTCTTCTGCTTTCATAAGTAATAGTTTTTGATTTTTAAAAAGCGTTTTTCAATTAAAAGACATGCCAAGATCGCTTACCTTCTTTCAAGTTCTTTCTAATGCTAAAAAAACGAACTATAGGCTCAATTCATTTAAGTCAACGAAAATATTACCTTGTCATAAGTTATGGAACTTGACATTGTTTATGACTTTTTTAAAAAGCTTTTATTAGGTCGACCTGTATGTAACTATTATGTAATGAAATCTTGCAGCTGGTTTCCGATTGAGCTGAAATTTTACATGCATGTATAAATCGGATGACAATGCAATATTATGGTATCATCGAGCTGATCTGATGATGGAGACAGGAGGTGGCCATAGGAACTCTGTGATGAAAGAACGCAACCAAATTGTGTTAGGGGTTTTTAGAATTGTCTCGATGAGTATTAGTTGTCTGTCGTAAGAAAAGTACAGTCAGCGATAAAAGCTTGTACCAAAAATGAATTTTTTACCAAAAACTTATTTGTTGATCAGTGCAGTGTAACAGCCGTTTTCTGTTATCTATATTAACCGTTGTAGACTTGGCCGGCATTTCACAAAAACATCAAAAACATTCACAGGCACGTAGTTTCATAGAACGCACAGACGTTTTTTTTTTCCCACAGCAGACAGAACGTGATATCCAACGAGTATGAAATCTGCTTCCGAATATAAAAATTATGTCGTTGAAAACTCTTATCTCACTTAAATTCTGCGCCTGCAAAAGCTACTTTAGCTTGAACAGTATAAGGTCTACTATTGCAGTAAGATAAAAAGGTGAAAAACAGTTGACATGCGTATAGTTTCGACTTTCGAGACGGTCACGGGTGATATCGATTTGAGATTTTGGGGAATTAGGAAATAAAGAATACGATTTGATGACACGTTTCTTAAGACCCGCGCGAAATTGCCTTTTCATACAAATTTAGTGCTCATTTTCCTCCCTGGATATTAACATTATTTTACAAATATTTTGACACAATTTGTTGTATATCAACCACAGCTATGCACGTTTGATTTTTTTCTAATACATATTTAATTATTATAAATTTACACGTTTCCCCTCTGGTTTGGAAGATCAGATGGCAGTCGCTTCCTTAAAAACTAGTGCCTAACTGCCTACGTCAATTGTATCTACGTCAAATCGTCAACGATTAGTTGTCATGCGGACCCCAAGCTCCCATGAGCCGTGGCAAAATGCCGGGATAGCGTTCAGGCTTTATCTTTGCACGACTTAGCGCCACTCGCACCATTCCACTAACCCGGGGTTAACCGGTTAAACCTGGAGTTACCATGGTTACCAGTACAATTTGACATTAGGTTAACGGTTTAACCGATTAACCCCGGGTTAGTGAGATGGTGCAAGTGGGCCTTACACGTGTCAGTTAACGTAATCTATTGTAAGTGAGATGTCAAAGGCTCAAATATCATTTGACCTTTCCTCCCAAGAAGCATTTCCCACTCAGGATACGGTTCTAATATCATTTCCGACCGTTCGTAGCTTTTTACCCTGTATATCCTTTTGATAAAATGCTATATATTTTAGACTTTATACTGATTATAAGAAGGTTGAAAGTCGCTCGTGGCTCTAAAAGCTGAAAGCGTATTGTGAATTTAGTGATCGATTGACGCATCTATCATAGTTCATTCATAGTGTTTCGAAAGATGAAGCATAGATTATATTCGAGGCAGTGTTTATAGGTTAGGTTATGTTGAACGGTTACAAAACAAAGTTCAAATCCTAAAAAACGGACAAGTGTGAGTCGGACTCGCCCACCGAGGGTTCCGTACTGTTTAGTATTTGTTGTTATAGCGGCAACAGAAATACGTCATCTGTGAAATAACGGTTCATGAGATGCAGCGTGGTGACAGACAGACGGACAGTGGAGTCTTAGTAATGAGGTCCCGTTAAAAAATAGCTATCTTTCCTCTCTATAGGTATTTATCTCGGTCGATCATATTTCGCATCCTTACCTCTACTAACGGCCCGATTCGAACAATGCTTAATAAGAAGTCACAGCGGTACGATACAAATCTGTCAGTGTCAAAAGTGACATTTCTTCAACAACAAAAAAAATTGTTACTTTTGACACTGATAGGTAAGACAGGTCGGTATCGTACCGCTGTGACTTCTTATAAGCATTATTCGAGTCGGGCCGTAAAAGATTTAACTGCGGTGACTGTACTCAGTAAATTCCAATTAGGCGCCTGCTACACCGCCGGCGCAATCTCACCGTATACGTATTGTGGTTTATTCATTAACACGAGAATAAAAACACCTGGAGAACACATTGAGGTATATGAAGGGTATCTTTGTCATTTCATTTGGCACGCACATGACGAAATAGGCTGAAACACTATTAATGTGTCTTTTTCTTATTCCTGTAATTCAGCGGTCGGCAACCTTTTAGCAGCCAAGGGCCACATAGTAGTTAACGAAGATGACGCGGGCCGCACTTTGGTAATATTTGTGACTTTAGCAGACATTGTCGTTCGTCAGTATTACATACAAAATAGCCAGGGAGGCTCGCAGGCCGCAAGCGCGAGGTTGGCGGGCCGCATGCGGCCCGCGGGCCGCTGGTTGCCGACCGCTGCTGTAATTTATTCGTGCACTACCGTCAACTTCGTCAGCATTGCCTACTATGCCAAACATTGCCTGGCTTGGAAAAACAGTCACACAGTGTTTCGTCTAGAACAAGCTAGGTGGACAAAATTATTTTTTTATGTTTTTGGGTAGTATTCTGGTTAATATTGTTCAATTAAATATAATTTATTAAAAATTTTAAAATACCATGAAAAAAAGTAAAAAAATTAAAATAAAATATATATTTAAATTAATTATATATTTTTTTACAAATAATTTATTAACACATTAATAAACAAAATTTTACAATTCATTAGATACATTATTTTTTAAATTATTTACTTTAAAAATATACAAAAAAATAAAAAAAATATATAGAAATTTAATTAAAACTTAACTTATTATTAATAATAAATTAATTATAAATCTGTTAATTATTAATAACCCAATAATCTGTTCTAACTCATGTATTATATCAGAATAATAATTGTTTTCCTTGTTTTGTGTAAGTTTTTTGAAGTTCTTCTGAAGGATATAACACGCATGTACCTATTGCATTGGGCAAATAATGATAGTATGGATATTTATGACGATCAGCCTTCATTGACCACTTTTTATTCTGCGTGTAAGTTTGTATTTGTCGATTTTGACTCAATATAATACGATAATGCCTCATTAACACTTAGCTGCCTAGAATTCATTGAAGTTCCTACTGTTGTCGTAAAAACAAGACTACGTTGGCTTATGTGTATTTTCTCTAATATTTTTGCCGTATTCTATTTGCTGCCGATCACGAATCAATCGGGATTTCAGCAGCAGTTAAAAAACTACGTAATTGTACCAGATCTTTAATTCAGCGTTTTTTCGTTTTGAAAGAGGAACTTTTGAAGTTTAATTTGGGTATTCCTGCAGGACTAACATTTTCAAACGACGTTGATGCACTTGCTCTAGTTATACACACTCGTAATTCTATATTTTGGCCAGCATCCAGACCACTTTTAAACTTTTCCACAAATTGCTTCTTTAATCTTGACGCACTATTCCACTTGGTATTCAGTTTTGATGAATAACTGGTTAAAATATTTTTCAACCGTCTCTCAGACTCTTTCGTGAAATCTCGTAACTCATATTTTACCAATATAAACTGATAAAGGTGGGAATTTCCGTCATTTTTCCCCTTATCTGTCCATTCTTCAAAAACCCCTTCCTTGAAATAGAGAAAACGTGTTCTGCAAAAAAAAAGAAAAAAAAATGTTGTGAAAATTTGTGAAAAATGAAATATACACCATCATAAAGAAGGATAATGGAAGTACATAATATGTAAAATCTAGACTGTTGTCAAGTGTTGTCAAGTGTTTCCCAGTCTATCAAAGTTCGATAACTTAGAAAAAAATCAACATTTTTAAAGTACATTTTTAATGCTATATATATGGCACTATTACGAGAGATAGAGTCTGGCTACTGAAATTTTACACAAATGTTTGGCGGGAAATTCAATAAAACTGGGGCTGGTCACACTTTGTGTAGTAGGAATTATAGTTTTGATACTAGACAATATTTTTGATTTTCTGTGCACAAGTATAAGGTACCTAAGGAAATAAGTTAAATAAACGTTTACGTGCACTCAAAGTCAGCTCACATAATTTCTACCACTATTTAAATACAGTCAACGACAAACACATATGTTTACGTTCCAATATTTAGATTTTATAGATATGTTTCAGAACTTTTACTTTATTCGTTTCTTTATACACTTGTCCTGTTTATGAGATTCAGGCATTAATAAATTCACGTACTTAATCAAAGTAATAGGCAAATGTTAGAACTAGTACTTAAAGTATCACAATATTTATAGAGCACCAACCTCCTAATTTGTTTACATTTGGTTAGGACTTGTAAACATTGCAGTTTTTCGTTATACAACGCTACACGTCGACATCGCACATTGTCGTAATTATTTACGAGCTTAAATAATAGTTTGCAAACCTCACTCAGTATAGAAATTATTAATATTATTTAAAATAAACCCCTTATAAACCGCAAACAATTTGAATGAATGACATACATTGACAACTGACTTTTAGCTTTTTTTTTAAATCATAGACAATTGGTGATACAACAACGAAATATCTGTCAACAATTTTTGGCTAGCCAGACTCTATGAATATGTTTAAATAAAAAATATAAAGTGCTTACCGTCAGCTATAAGATCCATTACTACAACTTTCCACAATATAATGTTTTACTTGAAAGAGATGTTGTTGAACGCATCACAGAATTGCAACTGATTTAATTGTGCGATTGTACTTACCTCGTTAGCTGACTTCGGCGCCCTATAACTCATAAAATTAGAAAGTTAAGCATGATCTATTGATAGGTTTGGGGGTTTAAGAATGTTATTTATCTAATCTAATTACTCATTAGTGGAAATTTGATAATGAATTTTGTCCACCTAGCTTGTTCTAGACGGAACACTGTGAGTCTCTATCAAATATAGTTACACCAAGAAAAGTCTGCAGCGATTTTGATGGCCCATGCAGTGCAAGTGTTATTTCTACGTCATAATTTCATAGAAGTTTGACATTTACAATGACACATGCACTGCGTGGGCTATCAAAATCGCTGCAGAATTTTCTCGGTCTGACTTAAGCTGTGTATGTCGTATTCCAATTATAAGGAAACATCTGGGAGACCGAGCTTTGCTTTTCAATCCTCCATGTGTCAATTATAATCGTTTTTCCGTCAATCCGCTCGGGCGCGGTATTTGATTCGCTCATCGTTTCATCTTTTCAATCTTTCACTTGATAGCTGTCAAGTTCTGCTTTCCCGTTACTTTGAGCGTATAAGGTGTGTTACGCTACGTCTTACGTAGGCGAACAACGCGCGAACGCGGCGCGGCGCGGCGCGGCGAAATCAATCCTTTGATGCCCATAGAAGTGTCCTACGTAAGCGATCTCGTTGCGAACGCGGTGCGGCGCGATTTGCACGCGAATGTCAGGCGGCGCGGCGCGGCGTGGCGCGGCGGCGGCCGCTTTCGCCGCGCCGCGCCGCGCCGCGTTCGCGCGTTGTTCGCCTACGTAAGACGTAGCGTTAGGGTTATTCGAAAGGTTATTGGGTGAGTTCGTGATGGATTCGAAAGCCACGAGTTATGAAATTTTCCTTAAATGTTGACTCACGCTAGATCGGGCCGTGCCCGGACCGAGGCGTCGGCCATGTCATTTTCGGCGGCTGATCGGTGATCACGTGGTGCTTTCAATAGAAAACGAAACGCTGGAAGCTCCGGCCCGGCCCCGGCTCGGCCCCGGCCCGGTCTAGCAGGAGTCTTCATTTAATCTGATGCCATTATTGTCTGATTTAATTAACGCTTTATAAACGTACTATTCAAAAATGTTACAGGCTTTAGAAAATAAGTTTTCGTGTTAAAAAATATGAATTTATCTGTGTAATTATTATGGTATGAATTAATGGGCATTTGGACAAAACACAGAAAACAATAGTTGCCACGGAGTAGCTCGCGTATACGTAATGCTACTGGAGCAAACGGCAGCGGAAAATCAGATAAATGGCGTCTAGAATAATGTTGCCAGTGTGCCCGTTACGCTTAATTTATATTTCAAAATCCTGGAATTACCTTGTTTACTGAATAATCCCAGCACACCTAAAAGCTCTTTACGGTTTTCCTTGGTCCCTTTTCTTGCGTCGCGTTACTTTGACATGGTGACACGTGTATGGTCTGGCTGTTCATATTTAGATTATTTTCACTGGCGTCTATTGGAAACTGGAATAGCATTCAGTTCCGGGGTTTCATTTCGTTTCTATCATTTTGCGACTGGCACTATTTCAATTTCGTTTTTAACTTCGCAAGTTCTTACTCTAACTTAACTACAGTTTGATTATTAGAACTCATTACTTACGTAATGATTCGTTCATAAAATATAGTTAGGTAGGTACCATAAGAAGTCAATAAATTAAAAGCGGTATGACAGTTAAAATGCTACCAGGGGGCCGATTTTTGAAATTCGACCACTCGATTTCGTGTATTTCGTTAAATAATATCTCCACTACTAAGCATTTAAATTCTACTAATAGAATTGCAATCGAGTGGTCAATACCAATAGATTCCAAATTTCGATCAATCGTACTTCAAAAATTAGCATTTCACGGTTTTCCACCGATTTTCGAGTGACGAAATCGAGCGATCGAAAATCAAAAATCGGCCCCCAGTACTTATTGTGTTAAACCGATAAAATAATATGTAGTAGTATGTACTTGAAATAATAGTACATTACTACAGAGGCCGGGACGAAAGGGGTTGCCGGCCGAAGACATATAGACGGCCGAGCGAAGCGAGGCCGGATAGGTCTGAGCGCGGGCAACCCCATTTCCCGCCGAGGTATGTATAGTGCTTTTCTCAAACATGCAATGAAATAAATAAAATAAAAAATCCACGAAACCCAAGTTTTATTTATAGAAAAAACTAAAAGTAAACTACACCCAAAATATAACCAACACGTACCTATATCATTATCACGCGTATGTTTTACACGAGTCGTGTATTTTTACTACCCGTATATTTTCATGTATCTTTGATTTTTTCGCCTTGTATCCGTCTGACTGTCGTTTTCGTCACAAAGGTTTACATAGCCTTTCATGTTGATATCATGTTTCACATACATCGTTGCTTTATGCATGGAGTAAATAAGTATAATTTCCACAGTGTTGACGAATTTGTAGTTAGATTCATTTAAAATATGCCACAAAACTGTTTCTAATAAACTGTAAGCCATTTTTCTTAGTTTCTCAAATAATAAAATTGCCATAAGCAACCATATACATACTTCGTCTTTGACTTGGCGGCAGAGGCAGCAAGTTATTTAAAATCAATTCTGCTTACGCTGCCAATTCCAACACCTACGATTACAATTAATATTACTTTCATTATTTCGTCGGAACTCATATTAAAGTCAAAAAATCAACAACGCACCATAAATTCAATAAAATAGAATGAATATTTTTCAACTTTACCTCCATAACAATTTAAAAAATATAACTACGCGTGTTTGAGTAGACCTTCTTACCGCTAACGTTTAGATGAAATATTTTAAATGTTTTTATTTGTGTAGTTAAATTTATAATTTAAAATTATAGAATGTATTATTTATTAAGTTCATGTTGATGTTATACAAATAAAACTGCAAATTATAGCAAACATTGTTTTTTTTTATATAGGCGTAGTGGCAGAGTGTCATTACGAACCATAAAGCAAATACTGCCTCTAGTTTTTTTTAATGGATGAATGCCACGATGCTGTGTCACAAATATCTGTGAAATGAAAATTAAAAAAGAGGACTTTGCCGGCCTAGGCCTGCAAGATGTGTATGAAATTCCATTAACGACCTTTTGTCCTAGCCGCACCTGAAACGTCATACTTCGCAGCCTATTATAAGGAACATAACATCAATATTTCATTGCATGTTTGAGAAAAGATTTTTATTTGTGTAGTTAAATTTATAATTTAAAATTATAGAATGTATTATTTATTAAGTTCATGTTGATTTTATACAAATAAAACTGCAAATTATAGCAAACATTGTTTTTTGTTTTTTTTTATAGGCGTAGTGGCAGAGTGTCATTACGAACCATAAAGCAATAACTGCCTCTAGTTTTTTTTAATGGATGAATGCCACGATGCTGTGTCACAAATATCTGTGAAATGAAAATTAAAAAAGAGGACTTTGCCGGCCTAGGCCTGCAAGATGTGTATGAAATTCCATTAACGACCTTTTGCCCTAGCCGCACCTGAAACGTCATACTTCGCAGCCTATTATAAGGAACATAACATCAATATTTCATTGCATGTTTGAGAAAAACAAATTAAAATATTTTCACAGAAAGTAATTAAATTTGTTTTTAGAGCAATATTGTGGTATTTGCAAAGGATGACTTTTTGTATTATCTAAAATATGGTACTTTTTAACTTCAAGTTTATGTGGTAATGTTTTGAGAGGCAATTTCAGCAATAACCCTAAAATACGAGACCGTAAACAGCATTTAGAAAAACGTAAGCAAAATCTGAAATTATGTCACTTTTACGACACGACGTCGCAAGCGGCGTTGAGATGATTTATGTTAATAATATCCTGCATATAAACAAGCGCATATATTTACCTATCCGCAAACAGAAAAGATAACGGAAAGAAACGCTCTTGCAAATCCAATTGTCTCCTATAAAATCCGTGAAAAGATCCCGCATGACTACTCGTCTTCTGGTTAAGTTGGACCCTTTTATTTTTCTCCTGTCAAAAACAGATAAACAACTTTGATTTTTACGCGCAAGGGACCTCGCCGAATGGAGTCCGCTAACTAAATTTCACGCTTAGTTGTGTTAGGGGAAAATATAATTTCGCGACGCGACTTGCTGCTTCGAAAATGAGAAATTACACCACTGACTGGTATCCGGAATATTGATGGTCGGATTTAAACCGATCGAAACCCATTACGGGGAATGATATCGGAAAATTCTAACGAAAAATTCTTGTATCCAACACGTTGGAAGCGGCAGCAAGCTAAATTAATCACAAAATTGAAGGGTGTTGAGGCAGGATGCGTAACGATACAAAACGGTAGTTCCGAATAAAAGTGTAAATTCAAAGTTTAAAAATGAACCGGAAGAGGAAACAAAGCCAAACAATAGGCCAACGGTCAGTGGAATGTTGTATTACGCTAGTACACTTAGCAAACCGGTTCGGTTTAAAACTGGGAAAATTTTAACAAAACCGACGTATTTTGACGCAAAAAAAGGAAAAACAACTGGCGATTTGCTTTGAATTGGCGTGTATACACGAGAGTAACAAAATGGACGTTTTTTAACACAAATACTGTACAAATAGCAACATTCGATATTTTATTTGATACTTTAAAGAATTTTCCGTTTACGAACAAAAAATATACATATATACAGGCGCTGTCAACGTGTCTCGTTTAATGTAATTATGTAATGTTAAAATAGAAATGATACTACTCGTAATAGATTTGTTACGTGTCAAACTGTGTCGGTATGACCACCTACGTTTATCGTAGACCCTTGTACTCTTTTGTAACCTGACACTAAAAGTATTCTCCCCGGAACCAACCCGACCCGTTCTGTTGTCTCACGTTTCCTTATCTACAGCAACGTCCATTCCATACACCCACGCAGTCAATAGTCTCCTGTTAATTAGGCCTCCATGCCCGCGGGGGACGCCCAACTTTTGCTGTCCGGATTGTTTGTTTATACTCTGTTTACCGCGTAAACATGCGGGCAACGACATAAACAATGTCCCCGATCATGCCTTTGATTTATGAGATGTCCGAGAGAAGAAAATCGGTTCGTGTTGAAAAAGGATGGCCCTAAGGCAGTACCCTGAGGTACACCGCAATAATTGTTTATATTAATTTATTTTTTTGAATTTTATTAGTTACATATAACCGTAATAGGTACTTTGTTATAGTGATATAGGTAAATCCTGGTAAATGAGGTGTCATGTGACTGGTTTAACCGCAAGAATAGCCGGCTTTATGACATCACCCAGACAATGGGCGCAGCTGGTACTAAAACCGTATAAGGTGACTTAAAGTTTGCTTTTAAGCAGGTCTTGCGGTTTAACCATATGAGGCAGTGTATGACCTTTTGAGATTACTAGATTCTGTATCTAGCAAAATATATTAACGTTGTAAGATTGAGTGAACTCACTCAAGGATACTGAAAGATGATTTAACACATTTTAAAGTAGGTTAGTGTCCAACCGTTTTTCTGCTGCATTAGTTGGAACTCAGTCAAATGTAAATATATAAATATAAAAACCTGCTTTCTTTCAGCTTACTGAATTAGAATTTCCATTCGTAGCAACTCGATTTATAACTTTGTCGGCGTTACGAAGGCACTCGGTTGGAAATAAGATTTGCAAAATTTTATTAATATTTTCTTCTTCATCGTGGTAGTCGAAGTTAGTATCAAATATAGGTACTTTGCAAATTGGTTCGAATAATTGAAATAAAGTGTATATAATATAACTTAAAAAAACTTAAATAATGGATGAAAATAGGTGACTTTTCGTAGGACAGCCCAAGTAACACACAAGCAGGATAATAGAGTAAAATTATCATCTTATTCAAATTAAGATTGCATAAATTTTGTGTATATGCGGTGGAAATTACTAAATTCGGAATAAGAAAATATGTGGGCCTAGTGGGGCCTTTATACCAATAGATGCTGAATAAATTTTGCATAGTATCGGTTTTGCATATTAAAGCTGAATAATACTTATTTCTTACACAGTTACTTAGACATTATTCAGCTTAAAGCATTTGTGGTTACTAAAAGCTGCATAATAGCAGCATTAGCAGCAATTAGCTGTATATATTCTGTGTTGTATGATTTTAAGCAGACAATATTAAGAAAAATGTGATAGTGGCTACTAAATGCTGAAAAGAAGCGTCGGTGAAGACTTTCAACTGTATAAAAGCGGTTGCAGTTTCTGTTTTAACGCTAGTTTTTGAATAAAGGTGGACGCTATTACTGGAAGCTGTAATAAAATCCACATATTATTTGTTATTCAGTAGCTGCATATATGGGTTAATTTTGGCCTTTATTGTCATAACGTCTGAATAATAAATACTAAAACAACACTTATAGTTAAGTTATAGCGATTTTAGTACACATATACTATATTTTCTTGCTAAAAGCTGCAAAATGAACGCAATGAGAAGCGCTATTCAAACTACTGCTTAGTATCAACAAGTGCGCAGTGGAGAGGGTTCCGTAGCTTTATACACGGTCAACAGTGCTACTTAAGTCTGATTGCTTTGAGCTTGAGCGTGTTTTTATTTTATTTTGAACGCATCAAGAATAAATACGCATATTCTTTAATCCAACCATTATTTAAAAAATCGAGGTTTAGTTTTATTAACAGGTCTCTTCGATTGGTTATTTTACACAAGATACATTGTCCTTTTAATTAGAGATGCACCGGATATCCGGTTACTATCCGGCCTAACCGGCCACTATTTTACTATTCGGCCGAATATCCGGCGGCCGGATACCGGATATTCGGCCAGTGTCCAGGCCGGATATCCGGAATCCGGCCAAACAACTATCCGTTGCATCTCTACTTTTAATGACGTAAAACAATTGCTAGTTACCATCGTAAACACTATTAACTGACCATTTTCATACCTTACTGCAACGAGATAAAGTTTACCAATGGCCATTTAAGGTTGTTGTTAGTTGGCAAACAATGTGTCAAATGCTAGTTATTCATATTGTTGCATTAAAAAGTTGTAGACTGGACTGGGTATGAGAAAAATAAAATAATCACCCTCATAGCGAAATCGATTCTCCTGTCGATTTTGAACAGACTGTTTTTAGTTTTCAAGTGGGTCTACTCATACCCATCCCACACTGTACTCGTACTCATACCTAAACAATACTGCCCATATCAAACTATACTTAATTGTACTCATACCCGTGATACCCGCTACTAATATGAATGAATGAATGATATACCCTCACCTTCGCGCCTATACCATATTCATATTCATACCATACTCGTAACCATACCACTCATACTATATACATCTTCGTACTCACGTCGTACATCTTTGCGTTACCTTTACCTACTACATATTTGTCGGAACTGATAACGGAAAAAATAACTGTGTAAACTGCCGTGCCCCCAGATTTATCATATAACTTATATATTATATCGCGTTTATAATATTAGTGGAAAGTAGGATTGAATATTGCCCGTGTTACATACCTATAATGTTTTATCATCAAAGTAGTGAGGATCTATGTGGTTTTTACTATTTGTGTATAGAACCCTAATAGGCTTTAAGATTGAGAAAACAATTACTATTATACTGATGTTATTCAAAACTTGTTGTGTTAAGACCATTATTATCTAACATGTTGCTTAGTAACGCGAATAATGTGAATGCTTATTCAGAAATTAGCACAATAATAGCTGTGGCAGCAGCTTATATTCAGCACAGTCGGACGCCATTACGGTTGCTCACTTTCTAACCTCTACAATTATATAGGAATTGAAAATGAACTGAAAAACCCATTTTATTCATTTATAAAACTAGTTTTATCGTAGCATAACTTGTTAAAGTACATTTTCTACCACTAAAACATCTAAACACCGCAGAAAAATTACAAATTTAAATGTGGAGTAGTAAATTTTCTATATTTACTTTTGAAACGGTGCATTATTTACGCGGCGCTTTAAATTTTTAAATAAAATGCATATATATATATTAACAGTAAAGTCGCATGCGCAATGAAATTGAAGTTATGTAAACATCAAATAAATATATGGGTGATGTCCTCCTTATTTTGTAAGTTTTCACTGCAGAAACTACACTTTGACACGAGTTCACAAATTAAAATGGAAGACAAATCATTGATTTGACACAAATATCTGAATATATTTTCTGTAAAAATGCACTTTGGAACCAAAAGCTTCATAACGTGTGAATAACTGATTCATTGTGTACAAAGCTGGATAACTTTGGTTTAAAAGCGGTATATAAGCTTTTGACAGCCTCTATACAAGTGTTATTCAGCGATTCAATGTGTGGGCATACACTTATATAGCTATTACATTACTGTTATTCAGAAATAAGCGGCGTGGGCACTGCCCACTTTGCGCCCAAACCTTCTGTATAACGTCTGTATAACGCTTATTCAGCTGTTATACAGCTACCTTATTCAGCATTAAGTACGGCATGCTCTATTATTCAAACAATATTCAGCTACGTTGTGTTACTTGGGAGAGACCTATTTGTTATTCCGATGCATTTTTTCTATTCGTTTGTCGATGTCCGATTCTACACTTGTATGTTATAAAACTCGCGAGGCTAGGTAACGCGCGGAATCCTAAAAATGCAAGCCGTGTAATGAGATTGAGCTAAAACGGCTGAACGCCGTACATCTAGGTCAGCCTTTAGACAATTTCATCCTTTGTCAAGGCGACAATCGCATACGCAAAAGTGAACAGCATTATGTCTGCACAAATGCATTCCAAATACGAACTTTGCAACGGTCGTTTTCATTCCGCATTTGAAATATTTTCTTTTGTGACATGTCTCTTTTGTTTCTGTTGGACTCGGCAAATAGGTGATGTGTGAACGCCGTTACAACTTTGACGAATGGTTTAATTTTGCTTGGCCCAAGTCGTGGTTTGGTTGCTGTCATTTGTTTCACAGTGTTTTGTTTTTGTTACTAACACTCTTATGTTGAATGAATGTTTAATCAATAACGGTAAAACAATTTATTTACACTTCGTGTACTATTTTTTTTTCGATTTAATGTTGCGTAACATTCTACATTGTGTGGAATGTAATTATGATACTTTGCATCCGCACAAAAGTTAAATTGCATTATGAGTTGTACGGTTTAATTTAATTTAAATTTAATCCACGTAATTGGTACACAGTTGAGTTTTAAATTTTGTGTAAATTTTCCGTTGTCCTTTAATTATTGCCTTAATTAAACATGTGAATCAATTCTGATGTAAAATTATCAGCATTGCTAAGAGGATAGCGGTCGACCGCTTTTGTTTAATATTGCCTGTAAAAATTAACCTTTTTTAGGGTTCCGTACCCAAAGGGACCCTATTACTAAGACTCCACCGTCCGTCCGTCTACCTGTCTGTCACCAGGCTGTATCTCATGAACCGTGATAGACAGTTACAATTTTCACAGATGCTGTACGAGTATTTCTATTACCGCTATAACAACTAATACTAAAAAGTACGGAACCCTCGGTGGGGGAGTCCGACTCTCACTTGAGCGGTTTTTATTTTGACAATATGTGTATGTAACTTATTTTATATGTATGCCTTTGAATCATCTCTATATCTGTCCTTATAACTCGTATGTGGTTCTTAGATATTATACAAAGTACAAGTAATGTAATAATATAATGATTTTTGTTTATTTTCAGGTACGTTACCCTTTCTTAAACAACCGACTACTGTAGACAAAAAAGGGTCCAGATAATTAAGGTAAGATTATGTACAATGTATTCTATTCGTATGTCTTATTGCCATCAGAATTAAGAACGGAAAAAAATATATAAATACATGGCAAGTAAAAAGCCTAGGTACTATTTCATCTGGCCTCATACGACATGAAAGAAGCTCATTACGAGGAACCAGGAGAACGATTCTGATTTCAAAATTTGATATGGTTTTCATCTTGTTTTGATGAGACCTTGAGTCTGCATGCGTTGCAAGTTGCAATGCAACTTGCAACCAATCAGTTTGAACCTTGATTTGATTGGTGTCAGTGCCAGGGTCAAAATTATTTTCGTTGTCTTGTTTCTGACCACTCTGTCACGCTTATATTTTTTTTTTATCAAATAAATAAAATAAGTTGAGTGCTAGTGCTAGTCATATCAAACTGAGATCAAAACCTTATCAAATTGTAAAAAAAATCGGCCTCCAGTCTGTTGCCCTTTTCATTCTTTACAACATGTCTAATTATAAAACTCGAGCACCAATTAAATGGTTCGGGGTTCATAAATCTTTGCGAATTTTTTTTTCTTAAAACTGTACAGAAATAATAAAAAATTGAATTCGAGAGTTTGTGTTTTAAATGGAACAATAGAAAAGTGGCATCCAATGAGTTTTTCTTGTGAAATTATCCTGAAAATCCTGAGAACTTTTCGAACTTTTTAGAAACTTTCCACAACTGTACGAATACCACCAGTTTGACACTGACGTATTAAGAATAAGAATAAGAATAAGAAATGTTTATTAGCACAAATAATACCTAACTAATAACACAAAACTAAAATTCAATTACATAAATATTTGTGCCAAAAGGTCCTCACTCAGCTTCTTGTCACGTTGTGTATCCTAGGACACACAACGTGACGCTGATTTTCAGTGAGGCCTGATAAAAGACTAAAGCTACATAAGAATTCAACAATGAATAAATAATATTTCTAAGGATATTGATTTTATATATACCTATGTATCTTCTTTTGTCGAGCGCGTATGTGTATGTGTGTGTGTGTGTGTGTGTGCGTGTGTGTGCGTGTTCGTATTATCTTACTTTCTATGAATCCTAAAGTTAAAACTTAACTAAAGCTCAGAAATACCCTTAAAAGGAACGAAGATAAAACATTTTTAAATACTCATTTTTGTCACATTTCCTTTACTTTCCGGTATTAAAACTTAGCCTCTTTACAGCTCCACATACCCGGAAGCCCCAAATATTTCACTTCAGAGCCCTCAAGCATCACAAAAAGACCTTTTTATACATTCCCCTTTGCATCTTTTAATCTCTCTCAAAGCACACAACACTCTTTGTTTACTTTTGTGATATTAAATGTGAATGAAAATCATCTTCCTCGCGGTATCGTCTTGGGTCGTCCCATTCGTTTTTCGTCAACTTCTTAAATTAGTCCTATTCTGCTTTCGTCACTCAGTCTACATTCGTCACAATCGTCGGTGGCTTTCAATGTAGAATGAGTGACGAAAGCAGAATAAGACTAATTTTAGAACTTGAAAAATGAATGGACGACCCAAGACGATACCTTCCTCGCGTTATCCCGGCTTTTTGCCACGGCTAATAGGAGCCTGGGGTCCGCTTGGCAACTAATCCCGAGAATCGGCGTAGACACTAGTTTTTACGAAAGCGTCTGCCATCTGACCTTTCAACTCGGAGGGTAACTAGACCTTATTGGGATTAGTCCGGTTTCCTCACGATATTTTCTGTCTCCGAAAAGGGACTGGTAAATATCAAATGATATTTCGTACATCATCATAGGCCTTTTCGTCTATATCAGACGATTTATGGTGTAACACCGTTTTTGATGGCTGAATAGACCGATGCGAGATCGACATGGTCTACCACAGATCTGACAAGAGAAGTTTGCGGAAACCGGTACTGAGACACCTTGTCGTCGTCTTTGCCTCTTGTCAGCGAGTGCGGCGAACCAGCTCTCATCACAAAACTCGCGACCCTCCACAACACGTACATAAGTTCCGAAAAACTCATTGGTACGAGCCGGGGTTTGAACACGCGACCTCCCATTTCTTCCGTTAATGTTGAACCATAAAGATATGCGGTATTTTTCGCTCCGCATTCATCAATTTGGGAATTTGGATATTTTAAAAGCGTTGCTCGCATTCCGGTGCCCGAATGGATTTCAATTAACGCGCTAGTGTAATTAAGGTTTCATGTATTTTTTAACAGCCGTTGAAATGTTCGTAAACGGAATAAGTAATCTTAAACAATGTTGAAACTGAAACAGAATTTGGTTTTAGCTTTTAACATTGTATTATACTCGCAGTAGGTTTTTTTTTTACTCAACTTTCATATAATATTTTCAGTACGAACCATTGATCCATCTCGTAGTAATAAAAAATCACATTGTAGTAGGTTAACAGGGAATTAAAAGTATGCTCTTTAAAATATTATTTAACTTTAAGAAGCTTATATTCACACAGATTCTCGTTCGGCTCATTTGGAGAGCCTGTTCTCTGCTCGGCAACCTAATTTCAAGAATTGGCATGCTAGCGCACTCGAGATATAATATAATATACAGCTATAATTATGGATATGGTTACTATATCCCTTTCTGCTGAATGATTATTATTAAGTATTAGCAATTAACATGCAAATTTGCAGAAAGTCATCCTACACTGAGAGAAAAATCATTAGTAAACTAAACCAGAATTAAAAAACAGTTCTGTACTGGGGGAAAAAATGAAGTTTAGTAATAATTATTAGACGTTTCACTATTTCTGTAAAGTTTATTTATTTCTACAAACAACTTAGTAATCCTAAATCTAATTTCAAGAAACAGATATTAGAAATTGCAAGAACTTAATAGAAATTGCAAAAGTTAATTTGTTCCTATTAGTTGACTTTCCTTGTCCCCGGATTAAGTTTATTTTTGTAATTCTAAGCGTGTTTTTGTTATCCTTTTCTCTCAGTGTACAAAAATGAAGAACCCATACGTCAAATTCATATATTTGTTCCATAATAATTCTATAGTGGTTGTCAAATTATTACCCTGCAGAGCTAGCTCTAACACTATTATATCTCGTCTTTATAACCAGCTGTAAAGAAGTAATATTACCCACTCATGATTTAAGTGTGTCAACCAATCCCAAGCAAGCACCAAAAGATCTTGTCTAGGCACTTTGGCCAAGATTATAACTGAAAAGGCATATTTTACATTGAGACGTCGAGCCGCAAGCTTCATGCACTTATTGGAACATGCAACCTCACCCCAATGCTTCGCAGTGCTGACAGGGAATCTTTCAGCTTTCTACGACGACCGGTCTGGCCTAGTGGGTAGTGACCCTGCCTGCGAAGCCGATGGTCCTGGGTTCGAATCCCAGTAAGGGCATTTATTTGTATGATGATACAGATATTTGTTCCCGAGTCATAGGTGTTTTCTATGTATATACTTATTTAAGTATTTGTATATTATATATATCGTTGTCTGAGTACCCACAACACAAGCCTTCTTGAGCTTACTGTGGGACTTAGTCAATCTGTGTAAGAATGTCCTATAATATTTATTTATTTATTTATTTATTACACTCCATTCCATATAGGAATAGACAAAAGGAAAAACATTGCTCTAGCTTCAAAAACCACGGAGGAAACAGCCGAGTACGTTTGCATGGAGAAATGACCACTCCTGTTGGCTCTTAAAGTACCTAATTATATGTATATTTAAATTATTAGGATGTCATGCAATAAGTTTTTTCCGAACCTAGTTCTCATTTTAGCGACTTTGCATCTTAATGTATAAAAAATTTCGTGGTAGAAACTACACACAAGTTCCTTTCTTTTTTAATTAACATCTTGTTTGTCATAAAAGTCATAAAAGAGGTAACTTCGTTAAAAACTGCATCGTGTGTTTTCTCACATGGAAATTTTAATTAAAAAGTAAAACTGAGGCGCTTTTCGATTGTGAATAAAATCGAACGGTTCCCGTGGGCACGAAGCGGTCGTTAACACGGTCCTGGATGTGGATCCGTATGCCGTGCCGCTTCAGTGTACGAGCGGGATGTCGCATGATACATTTACAGCGGTGTCTCCCTCACACACCTGAGTGATTTTTGTGACAACCGTATACCGGCGCTCCAATGCAGCCAAGGACATCATACCCTATGCCGGGAAGGACTTGCTGGTCTCAAACTATCTCCATAGTCCATACAGTCCATTCCAAATTTTGATCTAAGCGTGAAGAGGTAACAGACATATTAGTAGGGATCACTAATAGGTATTAGTAATGCGACAGTAACTATTATAAGGATGAGACTCGATGTTATATAGTTACAACATAACATAATGAACTGACTGAAAACCGCTCGTTTTCCGCTTTCGCCGATCGATTGAAACTGCTAAGTGCTTGAGCGATCTCTGCTGATTTGGCGCATACATTGCGGCATCAGCACTTCAGCGAGCAAAAACAGAATTGAAGGAACCCTTGAACTTTTCTCTCGATAACAAAGTTAGTTTGACCCTCGCAAAACTCATGATTCCACTTTTCGAACCACCCGCTACGCTCGTGGATGGTCAATTTTGGAATCTTTCGCTTGCTCAGATAGCAGTTAAACAAAAACTTTGCCTCAGTGTAAAAATAACTATCGCTTCTTTGTACAAGTTAGTTGCCAATGTTATTTTGAATTCAATCCTGCCGTGGTTTCGAAGTTCCACTAAAATGGAATATACAGATAAACTTTGTGGTGAAAATAAAAATCTCTACGCTAGCAAGTATTTGAATAAAAAAATACTACGTTAGAGTCTGTGCGAAAAAAGAAGAGTCGTGAAATGTATTGGATCCAATACATTCTACGACTCTTCTCTTTCCGCACAAACTCTAACTATTAAACGATAATAAAAGTATAAAATGAGGATGAGTTAAAGAAATACTACTACATACTCGTACTATATGTCCTCTCCGATCTCTTATGTTAGAGGTGTTCTCAGGGGAAATACCGGTGAAATGTGTTCTTTGCAGAAGGCTAATATTATTTAGGGTCAGATGAGGGCATTGTTTATTAGCTGTGACAGGAATGTGTGCGGCACCTTCATTAGAAATTTAGTACAGTCACGGACTTTAATTGTTGAGCCACTTAGAAGCACACTTCGCATCCTTAATTATATGATTCTGATCCCTTATTTATTATGATCCTGACTGAATGTTTAATCATCTTCTTGCACATTTGTTTTGGAAGATTAACTGCCGGATTCGAACTTCAAGATATTCACAAGAGACGACACGTACTAGATCCATTCTAGATACGTTATAGTTTAGATATCAACTAGTTCTCTTTTGCAGCGCAATTCGGACAACCAATGTCACTTTTACGTTAGATAGAGTAAGATATCTATTAGATGTGAATTGAATCTCTAAGTCATATCCTGTGGAAATCGTTCAAGAGTATCTCCAGAATCGCGCAAATGTCAAATTTGACAGGTTAGATATTAAACATATCGTTATCGTATCTTGGTAATGTCTAAAAGATGTCTAATAGATGTCTATTTCAAAATCCGAATCGGGCGCATTGTTTCTGCTCTATACGACACAACTGCGGTTAGGACCCACTATTTTTGACTAGCACACACATACCAAAGGTTAAATCCCTATCGATCCCCTAATACTAGACTAGTATTATAATTAGATATCTGTGAGACGGGAGTTTTGCTCGGAAAACATAAATTCTCAAAAATTCTAGTATTAAATATAATTAAGTAGATAGATGTTTTCATTAACCTGTCCTTATATTTTAGGGAATTCGCCTAGCTACCAAACTAACTGATGACACGGGACAGGACTATTCCCTTCAAAGGTGCTAATGTTAATCTTCTGATTCAGTTACAAAGTCTAAAAGCCTTCACACGTACGAGATAAAAACGTGTTGTCTTTTAGAACGAACGGAAAATCCGTTAAATCCGATAGAATATTCACGAAATACACGGTGAATTCACTGCAAGTGCCTCCGTAAGCTTCGGTGTTTTGAGATTGCAGAAGTCGGATTTTCGAATATGTACTACTAATATTGAATATGAGTGTTTGCGCGTTTGAATCTTTGGATGTTTGGATGTTTGTTGCGCAGTAAGTTCGGGATGGATTAGATGAAGTCTGGTACACAGATAGTTTGTCAACTGGCATATGATATACAATACTTGATACCACAGAATTCATCCCCTAGAATGATAAAATGGGGATTTGAATACAAACATTGTATTTTGGGTTTGTAATTTTCACTTTTCTAGACGATATTTTCTTTATAGATGATATCTTGAATAAGTAAGTACCTAATTCTCAGCTGTTCATGTAATTTGGCAAGAACGTAATTAATATACCTATAGGTTTGTTAAATTTTTAAGTTTCAACTATGTTTGTGTTGCGAGGGCTCTGTTCAGTCAGAGAGAACTAAGTTGTTTTTTTGCGGTCAAAGTCGGGGGAAGACGCTTTGCGAATAAGCAACATCCCATCTCAATATTTAAAGCTCCGCAGCTTGACAGATGTCGATATGTCACTAGGATTGGATTAACAGCACCAAAAACAAAGCACTCGAATGTTGGACCACTAAACGATAATCCAGGTCCATGACATGACGTTATCCTATTCCTATCCCATTTTCCTGAATATATTATTAAGCTTTCACGGTAAATCAACGCTATTTTTAAATGAAATCAATACGTCCTCTTTCTAAAAATACTTACCGAAAATCATATTACACAATGAGAACTCGCAAGTGTTTTGTTTTTGAAGTCTGGAAGTTTTAATTAATTAAATTTGTAAATGTAAATATGCTCTTGAGCTACATCGGCGTAGAAGGAAAAATAACTTTTTAAATTCATGTTTGACTAGTCGTGTCGACGTCACTGCCGACCCAGTGGCAGACTGGCAGTATGCCGCGTTCCTTCGCCTCGGAGCGACGTGCGCGGTTGGTACCGCGAAGTGTCACGTCACTATTTGCCGCCAATTTGAATGCGTTCAGTGTGTTCTGTTTTTGAATTTGTGCTGCGTTTTGTTTTTACTTTTGGCTGTTGTTGATTGATTCTACTATTTTGTTTGTGAAGAATTTGTGTTTGCAAAACAAGTGTTCTGTCAACGTTTGAGTGGTTTGTAACATGTTTACAGTGAAGTGGAATTCATACTCGTATTTATATAATACAAAATCATAATTACACATTGTGTTTATCAAAATCGTTTCGTTCAAATATCATTGGTTCCGGCTCTAAGCATATCTAAATATTTAAGTATACGAACATTTGGTAAGAGGTTGTGATAAAAGATAAGAGAAAAACAACTAACAACTTTAGAGACTACACAAAAATATATTTAACAGTACATATATGGGCCTACTTTTCCGCACTAGTGCGTGAAATAGCATTTTTCATGCGTATGTCAAAAGTTTAAAGGGCCACATGTAGGTACTGTAAAACGTTGTACGATACACGTGCGAATAGGGTAATTCGAAACGAGTGGCGATGAATTAAACTCCTCTTTTCCGCACTTGTATCGTAAATAACTATTCTTTAGAGAGTATACAAAAACCCTTCTCAAAAGCTCTATATACTGTTTTTTTTTTTACAATTTAAAAAAGTGATCATTTTAACCAGTACCTAAAGTAAAACTCTTTAAAAATTGTTCCGTATAAAATGAAGAAGTTTTTCATTGGCAACAATGTGACGAATCTCTTTGTATTAACACTTCAATTGTAATTTGAGAATGCGTGACTGTATTTGTTTATGAAAATATATTTATGTCATGCCATTGACAATGACAAGTATGTATAAACAAATATGTAAACATGTATTGTCAAGTAAAGATTCAAGCAAAAACGGCATCCAACGAGTTACGAGTAAAATATATCTAAGAACCATAGAGATAAAAAAAACCGTGATGAAAACGTTTTCCGTTTGAGAGGTAAAATCGCACAGACAAATGGGTAGGGTATGATTTATATGTAACTAGCACCTATTCCCGTCTTTGCCCGGTGGAGACAAATGGGAATACACCAGACAACAAATAAGCTATACATCTTAAACTGATCACACCCCTCTTTTAGGGTTAAAAATTACAAAATCATGAGGTCAATAACCTCATCATTTCTGAAATTTCGGAATACTTACACTGAACGGACTGAATAAACGGCGGCAAATTGCTCGGATTTGTACCTTTGACTCCGTAAATAAAATGAATGCAAATGTTGAACTTCACTAAGCGGGAAACCCGTCATTACATTTACATTGTAAACCTTATCGGTATTCCATATTCATAAAGGTATAGAGGTAGGAAATCAGTTTGCGCCCTTATTGGAAAAGTCTTCAGGAAATTGGCGCAAAATGCAATCAATCGCTTTCTGAATTTTCTGATGTCACATATTTTGTATTTAAAGTATACTTACCTAGCAGTTATGTTATGATGATGTTTTCTTGTGAAAGTGACAAGATTATGAACCAGAAAACAAATTTAATAAAGAACTTCTAATGAAACAGGAAAATATGCATAAACATTCCGTATCTGATGGTAATACTTAAAACCAGAAAATTGTCTTCTACTTGGAAATCTTTCGGAATAAGAATATGTTTATAAAGTTACTATTCCTACAATTCAATTTCCTTATCCATTGCCAAACTGACTTCGCAAGTTTCTCAACTACTTTAGTTGAGACTATTAATTTATTTAACTGTCTTATTTTAAATTAATAAAACCACTTTGACGAAGATACTTTTTTTTTGGAAATAGATGATTTTAGTCAGGGTCAAGCCAACAATAGCAAAAAAAAAACGCGAAATAATTACTTATTGAATTGATCATCACATAACAAAAAATTTTGAACATCATATGGTTCGTAAGTCATTTGATGGAAGAGGATGATGGTATACTAGCGTGCTCGGAATATAACTTCTAATGTTCTTTTAGTCAAGACTAACTTAGTGCTGCGGAGTCTTTACCTCAAACTTGTGACAAATATTTTATCCTTGTAGTTTGAATTTTTTTCCTGACCGATTTTTTTTCGTGTGATTCCCTTTTCTCGTACCTCTTTATTATTTTTAAAGTTAACATCAGTAATGACTAAAACAACGCTAATGATGACATTTCCATCATCTATAATTTATCATAACAATATGAATTTACGCTAACGAGGCAGCAATAGATTATTTTCAAATATCGTATTTCGAAATGAACCTAGACGGTTTATTTTCGCGCCAACCCTCGTCAGTGGGGCCCCGAAACATCGTCCCAGTGTGGCCATTACTCCGAAACGGCCCTAGGCGAAAATATCCATGATTTATTTACGTCCTTGTAACTATTACGGGAAGGTTTAGTCAAGTGGGGGTTTTCATTGAGTTTGATATGAGCTTATGATAGTATTGTTTTAATTGATGAATGTTGATTGAATTCATGTTTAAAAGTTGCACCTTTTTGTTAACTGGATTTCAGCAATATGCTACTTACTCGTACACCTTGTTTTTATATTACTGATGAATCAGATTCGTTGCCTTAATTTACTAATTAAATTGAATTAAATATTAGTATCTGGGAATGGGATACAAAAAGAACAAAAACCCAAATTTTTATTTAAATAAAAAACGTTTCCGGACGGTCTTCCAAAAGACTCAAAACTGCGACCTTTAGGAACACCGTCCAATTGTTCTTAAGTCTTAACCAATTGAGCTAGCGAAGTCCATCCATTTATCCTTTTATTAAAAAAAATAATGTATTATCAATTGTTTGTTATCTGCTTCATAATTTTTTTTTACACAAAAGTCTAGTCTAATGAAATATTTTTAGTACTCTACATATATTTAAATAGGTTAATATTTATTATAGGTTAGTCCGTTTAATACTTATCATTTGTACTTACTTCTTTGTGGTAATAAAAAAATAATGTTCCGAAATTAGATTTAACGTACACAAATTTATCATACGTTGTTTCTTTTTCACTATACAGCATCTATTGTTGTGTTATATTTTACTGTTAAAACTATGCTAAGCCTTCCATTTTGCATTTGACCTCCTTTATGTGTAGTAACAACAAAAGGTCACGCTTGCTTATAGTGTGAGCTTTAAATGCCACTTAGCTTAAATGGGTGTAAGTAATTAAAATTTGCTCACGAATTTCTAATACAATTTGTGCATGTTCGGGCGTTCGTATCGAAAATGGACTTCCGGGTAATTGCATATTAGCTGTTTACTATATTTAGATATTCATTGAGTACAGTGTTTTCTACAAACCTTGGCTCTGTCTTAGTTATTTTATCGTTTCTATATTTTTAATTTACAGACGCTAAGGTAAACCTTTCATGTTTTGTGTTTCTGTCATTCCAAAAATGCTCTCTCGAAAATATTTGCTCCCAAAGTTAAAAGTGCCGGAATTGGTCCGCTGTCAGCCCTTTAGGTAGGTATTGAAATCCTGAGATGTTTATATCTGCTCGATATTGCCGAGCCCACAACAATCGGCTATTATTGTCGATATACAGTCAGCAGCAGAAGTTGCTAAGCGGGTGAGGTGTTCAAAATTACCTTGACACGCTCTTATTCTCTTAACAATTAAGTCGCATCAAGATAATTTTCAACACCTGGACCGCTGTAGCTACTTCTGCTGCTGACTGTACATATATCTACTTTATCTCCAAATTTAATTTTTCCCTCTTTACACGCATGTTATATTTTTCCTGGCGCTTACCTTAGCATTTTTTTATTGCAATTCAACCTCAAACTCTTAATATATTTATTACAAGATATTATATAATTTAGCAAAATCCTCTTAACATGATAAATCTTGATCGCCGTTTCTTAAACTCCCTATAAAACTGTCCTCTTAAGTAAAAAAATATCACCCAAAATAGTGGCATACTCCAATTGTCATCATCACCCACATGAGTACAATTAAAAAACTGAAACGTGACTCGCTTTAGCAGCATAAATAAAGTCTGGACAAAGGACAATTTTAGCGTAAATTTCCACACGCTAAAATGGCAAAGATAAATTTGAGAAGCTTAATGTAATGAAATAACTTAACACTTTAATTGTCATGAACCCGGTAGGAGAGCTACTTTTCTATAAAAGAGCAGGGTAGCTTGGCGACGAAAGTGTTAATTTAACTAACTTCCTTACTTAACTCGGTGAAGCATGGTATTAGAAATTTGAATTTTGCCGAATTTTAGGTCCAAAATTCTGAAAGCTTAGGCAAAATGATACTCTAAGTTTGGCTATTAGTAGCCAAACTTAGAGTATCATAGTTTAGCAAGCCATTTTAGAATTTTCCGGACTTCAAAATGAGCTTGACATTTAATTAAGGAGTATTATTCTATCTTGATATTCTTGATGTATTCATACGTCTTAGATACTTACCCCCTTATTCATAAATGTTTAAAGTTCTAAAGTTGACAAGTCGATTATAATCGTTTGTCCCATTCCGACGTATTGGTATGATGGAAAGAGACACGATTATTATCGACTTGTTAACTTTAGTAAACGTTTATGAATAAAGGGGTTAGTAAATATTTACCAAAATGTCGACACAGTAACACTACAGTAAAGCATGTAAACTATTGCTTCACGGATACTGTCTTCATCAAATACATCTGAGAGAACAATGCGTCCACAAACATTGAACACAACTCTATTGACAATCGTTTTGATACTCGGCTCGTTACATCGTATTTTGATAGCAACTATATCCCCTCAAACCTTGGAGCATTTAACTGGAGTCGCCTTTAAGAGCTTACCCCACTGCCGAAAACTTTGCACAATTGTGCAAAATTTTGTGTGGACTGACATGGATTTTGTACCTTACGTAGAAATCATGTCGAAATGGCAATACATTTAACGGAGGAAAAATCGGCACACTGTTTTGTACAGAAAATGACAGCCGTCATGACGGCTTCAGCTACTAAATGCTCTAAGCCTCAAACAGATAAAGTTTGCTTATGTTGGTACTAAAACGGAATAAATACATCCCCTTATACAAATTAGAGGAATAAAATGCTCCTTGGGAACATTTCTGCTGAATTGGGAGTCAATCGAGTTACTCAATTACCGCCACTCGGACGGCGACTAAGTTCATCATTTGGGTGACATTTTTTTTCTACATTTCCTTTGGAACTCTCAGCGTTTTTGGGGTCAGTATCCATTATTTCAGTCTTTACTTAATGTGGGTTTTCGTTTAATCTTTGTTGTGTCTAATGCGTGTATATTTTTCTTCCATGTTTGGTTCTTCAAACATTACATCTTTATTAGTTTGATTGATTATTCTTTGTTAATTCTTAATTCAATGTAATGTTAATATTAGCAATGAAATAGTCAATAGCATTAGAAGGAAACTACTTTATATTACTAATAGTTACATTTTCCTGTTACCTCAAGGAAACTCCACAATTGAACGTTAAAGCAGTTAATAACATTTCATTTATATTTTAACATTCTTTATCTGAAACTTAATTAAGTGTATTACCACCACCGTTAAAACGGCATGCGAAAAACAAACTTTCTAAAGATAATATCACTTAGCCGAATGGTTGTAAAATTTAACCGCTTTTACTGCCACAGTGTCATATGACCAGTAAAGGGGGGGGGGATGGGGGATATCTGAGACGGTGGGGATGATCCGAAGTTACGTAATGGCAGATGTCCTCATTCCTCGGACAGAAATATCCGTCCTCGCAGAATGTTGCGGTCTAAGTGAAGGGTGCATGGCGGCTCACATACTAAGAATTGCACATGCACAAATTGCCACATATTTTCTTTCGCTCAGTTTCGAGATATTTTTGTAATCATGGCTGTACTCCACTGTTATAAATCCCTTTTGTGGTACACATTTAGGTAGAGTCTGTGCGGAAAGAGAAGAATCGTGGCAGAAACGGGAACTAACATTTTAAATTTTATATGGCAATCAAACCTTTGACACCTGTCTTGTAAAAAGTAAACAAACTTCTGTCATTGTATATTATATTAACAAAAACCGCAAGTTTTATGTATAAAATATTTTCAAAACACGATGAAACCGTACATAAAACCACAAGAAAAATTATATTTAACATTGTTCGGTTTTGTCAGCGGGAAGAAAACGGCTAAAAGCCGACTATCGACTTACAAAAAGTCGCGGAACGTGTTTCCGCTATTCACGGGTATTGATGTTGTATTTAATATTAAATAATTACCTATTTAATAAGCCCCCTAAGTAACTTGTCACCGGTACATAATCGGTAAGTATATTCATTCAAAATTATTAATTTTCATAAATATGCAGGTCATTCATGATCTTTAAAATAACTGACAAATAGTCTTGATACTTGCCATTTTATGCATATTTATATGTAATTTTTTTTCAGGATTGTATAAAAGTACCTACGGTATCTTGAATAAAAGACCGCTAAGTAGGTGATATGCAAGAATTCGTAATCTACGTGCCGGATTCAAGTACATCCAGTTCCTCACATCAGTCCCTGGTTGTTCTGAAGCAAGCTCAAACATAAGTGACATTGAATATTTTAATTCAGACTTCGATTACAAAGAATAAAACTTTTTCATAAAAATATTTCTTTATTTGTAAGTTCGTTTACTAGGTTCTGTTAGTTACGAAATTATAAGTATTTCATATTTAGCAGACATTTCGGCGAAGTAAAATATCGTGAGATGAGAGAACCGGACTTATCCCAAAAAGGCCTACCTATTTATGCACTATTTTTATTCATATTCATATTTATTATTAATAATGTACACATATATTACAAGTCAAGTTTACAATGGGTGAAATATATCCCAGATAGTAAAATTACAGTTCTAATGCCCAATTTCTACCCGATCTACCCGGTTTTGTATTAAAATAACTGTTGGACTGCACAGATTAGGTAGTACATAAATGAGACTCTATCTTGTTTGGTACTAAAATTACAGTTGTATTGGGCAGAATCTTAACTAGTTTTAGCAGTTTTGTCAATCGCACTGTCACTTTATAGTATCTGAGACATAAAAACAAGAGTGTGTTTTAAAAAGAAAACTAGTGCCTGCGCTAAATCAGAGGATTGATTTGACGAGCCGACACCACCACCAGGCTCCGTTTAGTAAGCTGTGGTAAAAAACCGGAACAAAAGGGATACAAGTATCATGACCTTTAGTGTCGTACTATAATCACGTGACCAGTGTTGTCAGCATAGCAAAAACCATAAAATAGCACTGGCGCGCCCTCAAATCCCACGACTCTTCTCTTTCCGCACAGACTCTACATATTTATATTTAGCAAAACAGTTGCTGTTACAATTAGGTGTCTTTGAATTGAACTATATAAGACTGTATCTGTTGATACCACATACGGCACATAACCACAATGGTTTGGGGGTAGAGTTAGACCATGAAAAGTCTGCTGGTTATGATACCCCACGCAGTGCAAGTGTTATTTATACGTCATACGAGCCCAGATGCATATGTTTTCGTCTAGTGAGACCATTTTTTGAGGTTCTTGCGTTTGTTCAAAAATTATGTTTTTGTTTAAAAATTACTAATATTTAATGCTTATACTAATGAAATTTAATTTTATATGATAATACTTTGCAATAACTAAATCCAAACACAAGAAATATCGTTTGTACTGAAAGGGAAAAAAATGATGTTTTTTTATTTTTTTATTGACGGGTAGGATTACAACATATGTGAAAAGGGCTATTACTAGGGAAAGCAATAGGGCTATGCCAATGTACTGACAATTTTTTTTCGAGCCCATGCATGCAGCAGTGCTGTAGGAGAGGTCAATATGATTTGGACAACGTTTTTGAAAAGTCCTTTTTTTTAGCAATAAAAGTCTCACGCAATTTTATTATACGATCAAAATAAACTACATTAAACATTGCTATTATGGTTCCCATTACTGGGTCATTTTATGTTCATGTGTAAAATTTATTATTATTATTTTTTTTTTTTTATTATGCATGGGTTTACTCATGGCCACAGACTAGCCGAGGCGTAGACGTGGCCTACGATGGAGCGAGCTCGCCCAGAAGGTGCCTGTTCACTCTTGATTTGAAGGTTGCCGGGTTATAAGAGCACGGAAATATAGACGCCGGCAAGGAATTCCACTCCTTGGCAGTGCGCATAAGGAAAGTAGAAGCAAAGCGCTTCGTGCGAATTGGCGGAATATCTACCAAGTAAGGATGGAAACCGGCCGTGCGTCTAAAAGTCCGATGGTAAAATGGGGACGGTGGAATGAGCTCGTGTAGCTCTTGGGCACACTCCCCGAAGTGCAACCTGTAGAATACCGACAGGCTGGCGACTTTCCGCCGATGGGCCAAAGTCTGAAGCTTAGCCGTTAGCTTCTTGTCGCCAATCATCCTCCTGGCTCTGCGCTCCACTAAGTCCAAAGCGGCGAGTTGGTATTTAGCTGAGCCATCCCACAGTTGGCTGCAATACTCCATACACGACCGGACTTGAGCTTTGTAAAGTGTTAGAAGCTGTCCAGGTGTGAAGTATCGCTTCACCTTATTTAGGACGCCCAGCTTTCTGGCCGCAGTTTGTGCTTTAGACTCAATGAAGCTGCCGAAGCCGAGGACTGAACTCAGCTCCATGCCGAGGAGTTCCAGGCTGTCGGTAATAGGTACAGATGCACCCCGGAAAGAAGGAGTCAGGTCGAATGGACTCCGTTTTGCGGAAAATAGACACGCCTGCGTTTTGGAGGCATTGAACGTGACCAGATTGTCATCACCCCACTGGGAAACGAGACTAAGGGTCAAGTTCATTCGCTCAACCATGGCCTCTCTCTGTGAACGTATATCCTCCCTGCTGTCCCCTGCACTAGCCAAATATCTCTCAACAACCGTACTGTCATCTGCATAACCTACAATGCTGGGTTGCAGCATGTCGTTAATGTGGAGCAGGAAAAGGGTTGCGGAGAGAACAGACCCCTGAGGAACACCGGCGTCAATGGCCATGAGGTCCGAAGAGCAGCCATCAATAACTACTCTGATCGACCGTTCACTCAAGAAATCAGATAGCCAGCTACAAAAATCAGCAGGGATGCCGTAAGCAGGAAGCTTGCTAAGGAGACTTGCGTGCCAAACCCTGTCAAAGGCCTTCGAGATGTCCAGTGAAACAGCAAGCGCTTCACCGTTCCTCTCGATGGCCTCGCCGCAGCAGTGCGTGACATACGCTAAAAGATCCCCAGTAGACCGACCTCGGCGAAAGCCATATTGACGGTCACTGAGCAGATCATTTGCTTCGAGGTATGCCAGCAGTTTGCCGTTAAGTACCCTTTTATTAAAATAAACTTTATTGATTGTGTGTAAAATTTATTGATTATTGATGAGGAAATGGATATTCCGATGTAATATTATCTACTTGTTTGTTACTTATGCTTTTTTTTGACATTTAGATTTTATTCTAGAAATTCTAGACTAGTATTTTTTTTATACAATTTTTTTTTAATGTTTGACGATCCTTTTGTGAAATTCTTAGTGTTAAATTTGACATGTGTAATAATCCAATTTTATTACGGAATAATATTAACATCAATAAATTGCTCTGATAATTAGATTAAGATTAATTACGATTCATAAGAGCTTGTTGCTAGGCCTACATGAATAAAGTATATTTTGATTTTTTTTTTTTAAACAAAATTGTTGCGTGGAACTAGACGAAATAATTTGCATCGGGGCTCGTAATTTCATAGAAGTTTGACGTTCAAAATAACACTGGCACTGCGAGGGCTGTCAAAATCGCTGCAGACTTTTCAAACTTTTCTTGGTATAACTCTATCTTATAATAAGTATTAAACTTGATCTTATGGAAAATTGTCGTCCGATTGAAACGCAAAGCCCTGTACAACACCTTCAGGACTAAAGTTGGACAGCAGATTAGGATAACCATAAATAATCACAAGTTCATACCTTGCACCCAACACGTGCTTATACGGGTCGAGTAAAACCTCATTCTCTGACGTCTCTGCTTGAATGCGCACTTTATACAACAACACCGTTCGACATCATACAAACTATCTGAATTCCCACTTGAACCCTCACATAACTTAAACTTAAACTCTAAATTGTTTCTATATCCTTCATCTGTACGAGAATGATAAGGATGGAAGTTTTAGACGGAGAGCTAGCCACGGAAAACTGTACATGATAATGGGAGCAACGAAACTTGACAGCTTGCTATATGCTTATTACTGGATGCAGGTGTCTGACATCTGTTCATCGGTGAAAGTCAGAGAATGCAGGCCACATGAAAGATGCCAATTTTAGAAACTATATCAGACCGTGTAGTTAAGGGGTATTGAAGTGTAAACATGGTCAGACGTTTCTGCTGGGTGAATAAGTGCCATAATCGTCGCCTGCGGATTTTGTTTCTGCAATAATGCATAATGTTATTTGTTCTAATGATAAAATCCTCTGTAAATGAGATAACTTCAAAAATTTCCTCATAAATTGGCATTCCTTTTTATCCTAAATTGCTGTCTTTTTTATTCTGACCTGGATCCACTAATAATTAATGATATATAGTACTTTTAGCTGTCAAGTTTCGTTGATGTGGGGATTATGGGGTATTCCACAAAAAGGTGTAATTTGACGGGAATGTGACACAAATGACAGCTACCTTGATATTAAAAACTGCAGAAAACTTTATTAAGCATAATTATACCGTTGAATTTTAAGCTTAATTATCATGCCAAGTATTATTAGAAGTGTTAAAAAGATATGAAGCGTTTCATACTCGGCACTTTTCTAGAATTCCCCCTATGAGGTGGTGGTACTCGTGCTCGACGCGGTCCCAGTACATGTTATCTTGAAACTTATGTCATTTTCAATAGAGGTGACAGCAGGGGGTCATCTATTGGGCATTAGCATGTCGAGCACTAGTATCAACACCTTATAGGGGGTAGAAAAATTTCCTAGCTCTTATTCCATTTTATGATCTCGCGTGACTTCCTTAGCATAACGTTTAGGCTCTTGGCAGTATTCCACAGTTCTGTCCGTCGGATTCTTGCCATGTTTTCAGAAGAAACACAATGCCGGGATTTGTCGGGTTCGTTGTGCATTCGGGCTTGTTACAATAGTTTATTGGCTGCTGGAACTAGTTTTTCACGAATGCATGCCCTGAGAACTAGGGAAACATTCTTATTGTCAGAAACCCACAGTTAACTAATTAACCTATACAGGTTGACTGAAAGAGATCCCTCAAAGGGGATACTTATACTTAGCTTTTCCTGATAGTAAGTTACTATTATTATGTGTTTAATTTGCAATTGATTAAGATTTAATACAGTAATAATCGATAAAATTTAAATAAATTATAATAACCTTTTTGTCATCCATAAACATTAACCTGTCACTTCTCCTTTACAGTCATTATATAGAGCAGTGGCAGATTTTCGATTTTTGGTTAAAATAAATCTAAAATATATAAACTAAAACTATTTATATATTTATTTAATTTCATTATCTTAATGCCGACTTTCGCTGTTTACACACCTCGTCAAACTTTTCCACATGTTCCGAATTAAGACTGCATCGAGCAAAATCAGCGAAAAAGGCAGTCACCGTTTAGTCGCTAGCGTTCACATCTCTTGATAAAAAAAATTATAATAAATGTCATTATTATCCCAAAGAGTGTGTTTACAACGAATCACCCTTGAAAATCTGAAATATTTTACAATATAATAAATACACTTATGCAAAGTTGTACCTAAAACGAGATGAACGAGTGTCAGCGTTTAGTAAAATTTGTATAAAAAAATCGATGCTCATGCTATAAAATCGAGTGATTTCGAAAGCCAGATAACTGGACTACAACGAATCAGGCTTTTCCTATTTTTCCTCTTAAAGGCTACAGAGAAATTCAATCGTAAACGTAAACTTTCGTAAAATTTCCATACATCCGCCATATCTGTCAAATTCTCCTTTCAATCAGATGCCCGCTGGGCTTGGTTCAAAGCGGACGCGTACCAGGATCTCCCAGTTTGACAGTTTGAAATTCATATCCGTATACGAATGATGATACCAGTGAAAAACTGTGTTCAAAATAAATAGGGTAAATAAATAACGTCACACGGAGATCTAGAGTCATTAAAATTTCGATATCTTTTTATTCACAAGTCATAATACTTAAAAAATATAACAAATTATTTAATAAAATATATGAATACAACCAAATCAGTGTAATTAGCTTCTTCCTAATTCACTTAAAATGAAAAAAGTTTGAAGATTTGTTATTTCTTATTGGAATAAATTTTCATTGTGCTGGTATTCATGTTACGTCATTTTAAAAACATATATGACATAATGTCAATATACTAGATAAACAATTTATCAACAAAATTTTTCACATTTTAGCCTAAGCAATATAAATTATTAAAATTTTATTTATGAAGACGGAGCAATGTTGTTCACATAATTTCAGCAATAAAATTCTTAGTTTCAACTAGTTCTGTTGCTATTCTAAGAGCTATCACGAGCTCTGAAAGTTAATTCAATGATATATCATCAAGAAATTGAAATCAAGACTCGACCTGCAGTCTCAGCGAGTTTTTGTGGCTATATTATCAGTTGAAAGAACGATATTTAAAGCCAATACCAGCAGTGGTCTGTTTTACGAGTACCTATATTGGTTTCATGTGACGATGTTTATATAAATGTATCTATCAAACAACAACGTGCTTTTATTTCATTGATATTCGGTGCAAAACGATAACTCAGTAACGAAATTAAATTATGAGAAATGCCTTTGGTTTTTTTCAGTGAACGTTTATATTTATGAGGTCGTTTATAGGTAAGGTCTTATGTCTTATCAGCGTGGCTTTGGCCTTTGGACATTTTTGTAATGCTTTGTAATAAGGTAGGTGAGGTATCTACTTATATCCCTAATTGTAATAACCTTTTTTGAAATGAATTACAATTTAATTATTTAAATAAAAAAGTGGTCCACAATAATATACATCTATTCGGTCCGCTAAAATAATATAAGTGCCCTTCATAATATTAAGTAGGTATATTTAAGATTAACAATCAGTAAACATAATTAATTACAAATGTAGGCCGATTTTAATTTAATTACAAATTGGGTGAGATATTTCCGACATAAAACCTAAAGGTAAAAGTACAATTTGCTAAGTAAATTGTCAATCTACATTAATTATTATAATAGATAGACTCTTAGAGGTCAGCTTACTGAAGATTATGAACAACATATAGGTACTTTCTAAATAAAATACAATTTGTTTTTCCATGACTCATGTAGGCCTTATTTTACTAGACCATTTAAATTAAAGATGAAATTAATTCATGATAAAAGGTAATAAGGCCCGGTAATATTCTCTGTTATTCTTGAACTTGTACTATGACTCAGACACTGACACTGACAGTGCAAGTAACAAGGCCCGGCTCCGAACCAACATGGTATGGTTTTTTTATAAAACGTGTATTTTTCAAAAGCGCCGGAATATTATTATAACTATTTTGGTATATGAAGAAACATGAACAAATGAGAAATCTATATTGAATTGAATTGGGAATAATATCCTGATTATTTATAAAACTATTTCAGTTAAAATAAAGGTGGGCCTTATATGCCTCACCTAACCCTATTCGTTCACATTTCGATCCTATAGCTATATTTGGTCACTTTGGCCGTCACTATCTATTTGATACCGATTGTACTAACAATTAAAAGTACAGCTCATATGTACTTTTTCCTGTACTGAAACTTATAAGGTATGCCCACCAAATACGCTCATAAGAACGATATATTCGATAGATATAGGCTATGAACTATCTAATGATATACAGGGTGTAATCGTTAAGGGTAGCCAGGCTATAATTCCGTAAATATAACAGATATCAGAAAACTTCAAATTGATATCGAAAGTGCGTTACCCAATTAGTAAAATTACATTAATAACTTTTTTTAAATAAAAACAGAAATATCCCAGACATTAACTCTACTCTAAGACATTAACTCACAAACCCTCCCATACATTTAGTACGACGACTCACCCTTCAAAGAACGTTGGTGTCGTAAGAGATAAAACTGCTTGAGATTCATTATTTGCGATGATAAACTGTAATAAAATAATAAAACTACCGTTTATGAAATAATAGATTTATTATTTCATAAACGGTAGTTTTATTATTTTATTACAGTGAGGGGTGAGTCGTCGTACTAAATGTATGGGAAGGTTTGACGTTAATGTTTGGGATATTTCTGCTTTTATTTAAAAAAGTTATTAGGAATCATCCATTAATTACGTCACATTAATTTCTAGGTTTTTTGACCCCTCCCCCCCTCCTTGTCACACTTGGTCACATTTTGAAACTCCCTCCCCACCTGGTGTGACGTCACATTTTAGGTAATTTTGTTTTCAACGAAATGGGCAGTACTAACTCGGCATTATTTTAAAAAAAAATATTTTTGGTATAATAAATATATATAATTTTATAACACAAAACCAATTAGGAACGAAAATTACCTACATACTTCCAAAACCTCATTATTTAAATGTACTGCGAATAAAAAAATATAAATTAATTTTCGGTTACTGATGAATAGTGATGAAGTTAAAGTGACGTCACAGTGTTTGTGACTCCCCCTCCCCATGTCACAACATGTCACATTTTCTTGACCCCCTCCCCCCCAAAACGTGTGACGTAATTAATGGATGACCCCTTAATGTAATTTTACTCATTGGGTAACGCACTTTCGATAACAATTTGAAGTTTTCTGATATCTGTTATATTTACGAAATTATAGCCTGGCTACACTTAACGATTACGCCCTGTATAAGTTACTTCGGGACGCGTCATGGTCATGGCCCAGAACCCATACTATCCGGGACACAGTTCTTTAATATTATGTGGGGCTAAAAAGGCCCTCTGTCAGTGCAGGTGACAAGGCCCGGTCCCGGGCCTTATTGAACGTATGAGATGGAATAGTAAATTTAAATATTTTAATATAGGTAATTATGAGTTTTTTGATTTCCCGATGAGTTTTAAGTAAGCATCACTTACTGACTTATAAAAGTATAAGCGTAGTAAGTACCTGCATTCTATTAGATGTTTTTAAAGCCTTATTATCAATAGAGCTTTAAAAATTAAGTTATAAGTAAAATATAATAAGCGTGTTTAGTTGTAAAAAATATGTTACAAGACCTATATATAACTAATGAAGGGATAATTTTAGATATAAGTAGTTCACTTCGAGTAGGTAAAAAAGACGATTTCTTATATCTTTAATAATAAAACTCCTAGTTTTAATTTGGTCTAGAGTCTGTGCGGAAAGAGAAGAGTTGTGGAATGTATTGAGCCCCATACATTCCACGACTCTTCTCTTTCCGCACAGACTCTATGTCTACAAACCGCATATACCTACCATCGCACACCACCACACTGTTAACTGACAGTTCGTAAACCTTATTACAAAAGGCATAAGGTCTACCGATGGACAGTTAAGAGCGTCGCCGTTTGTACCTATCTTAATACAAAAGTCAACAACGAAAATAAATAATTACCTAATACGTCACATACCTATGACATGACATGAACAAACAAGGAAAGCTATATATAAAAAGTGTTTTTTCTCTGTCTTCTCACAAAGGAAAGTTTGACAGTTTTAATTCCTCAAAGGAGGTGAGTAGTTAACACTAAACTCGAAACAGCACCTTTAAAAAACATTAGGGGTCACTGACCTGTCCCAGTAAATTGAGGTAGTGTGCGTGAGCTGCGTTTGTGCGTGAAATGGGGTAATTTGACAGAATCTGAAAATTTACCCTCCTCTACGCCCTCTTAATGCAAAACTTACGCCTTGCAGTACTAAGTGAAAAGCCTTTGGATCTAGGTATTTTACTGTATTTAAAATAAACTAGTAGTTCGCCCCGTCAACTCGCTGTGAACTCGCGGTTCGCCAAAAATATCAATTGAATGCAGTGCAGATGGGCATTTCGTAATTGATTCCTGATTCCACTATTACTCGAAATTACTTTGTAATCTGATTACCGATTCCCAGATTACTTTGTAATCTAACAACACCGAATTACTAAGTACCTACAATTCCATTTGAGGAATCTAAGCGAATCCTAGGTCTATGGTACTACTACTATCAAAAGTACATTTTGATAATAGATATAGATGTTGTTGACTTACTAGGTACCTTGTTTGTAATACAGGAGTGCAGATTTCGAAAATGATGACCATGACCAATAAAACGACACCCATGACGACTTTTATGACATATATAGTGCATGGCCGCTATTTTGGAATCCAAAATGGTCATCATTTTCGAAATCTGCACCCCCTAAAACCTATAAAACGACACCCATGGCGACTTTTATGACATAGTGCATGGCCGCCATTTTGGATTCCAAAATGGTCATGATTTTCGAAATCTGCACCCCCTAAAACCTATAAATCGACGCCCATGACGACTTTTATGGCATAGTGCATGGCCGCCATTTTGGAATCCAAAATGGTCATCATTTTCGAAATCTGCGCCCCCTAAAACCTATAAAACGACACCCATGACGACTTATGACATAGTGCATGGCCGCCATTTTGGAATCCAAAATGGTCATCATTTTCGAAATCTGCGCCCCCTAAAACCTATAAAACGACACCCATGACGACTTTTATGACATAGTGCATGGCCGCCATTTTAGAATCCAAAATGGTCATCATTTTCGAAATCTGCGCCCCCTAAAACCTATAAAACGACACCCATGACGACTTTTATGGCATAGTGCATGGCCGCCATTTTAGAATCCAAAATGGTCATCATTTTCGAAATCTGCGCCCCCCGAAATCTATAAAAGGACATCCATAACGACTATTATGACATAGTGCATGGCCGCTATTTTGGAATCCAAAATGGTCATCATTTTCGAAATCTACGCCCCCTAAAACCTATAAAACGACACCCATGATGACTTTTATGACATAGTGCATGGCCGCCATTTTGGAATCAAAAATGGTCATCATTTTCGAAATCTGCGCCCCCTAAAACCTATAAAACGACACCCATGACGACTATTATGACATAGTGCATGGCCGCTATTTTGGAATCCAAAATGGTCATCATTTTCGAAATCTGCGCCCCCAAAAACCTATAAAACGACATCCATGACGACTTTTATGACATAATGCATGGCCGCCATCTTGGATTTCAAAATTGTCATCATTTTTGAAAAAAATCTTAAATAAAAAAAAACAATGTTATAAATGTGTAACAAACCGAGCACTTTCATTTGATACCAAACTCGACCATACTTTCTTGCAATTAAAATGACCAGAATAGCAAGACCCCTCACAAATGGCTTTTTAGCATTTTAAGGTCTTCTAGCTCAATAACCTCTTGTTCGAGCCTGCTCAAAAATTAATGACTAAAATATAATGCCCTCAACTACACGTTTACCCAATTTTATTGAAATTAGAACAAATTTACTTAGGTTCTTGAGTATCAAACTATCTTCTGACAGTTCAGCTTAAAAACATCGAAATGCCGGGACGTGCCGCTAGCCAGCCGCGTGATCCAAGTCGAATGTAAGAACTTCGCTTCGCTTCGCTCGCTCGTTCGATTATTTCACACTTTACACCATGCGAGATGATTCATAGAGAAACGTAGACAGCAGTTATTTTTAGACACAATCTCAAAAGATTCAAAGAATTTATTTGCATGAACACAGTTATGAGAAGCTGTTACAAAATAAAAGATTTCCGTGCATTCAGTCTGCAGTTTCTATTTGAAAACCCGTATAAAACTATAAAAAGTAGGCAATTTGATCGTGACGTCACATGCTAGTGTTTCATATAAATTTCATAGTAGCAAATCGTTTCGAAAGTTCGAAAAAAGAAACTGATTTGACTAGTATTCAAATACCCTGTAGCATAAGCACCACTATGTTCTGTGATAAGCCATACATTGTCAATTTGTCACTAATTTACTCCCTCGCACTTCGCGTTCGAAAATTATTTGAATTTGAATTCGGAAATCTGCCGCTGGAAACGGAAACCCTGTACAGGTATCAACTCAAGAGAAAGTCGTAGATATCCCTTAAAACGCGATACGCTAATCTCAACAAGGCTTTATATTCAGTGAGCTGTGAGGGTTCCGCGGCTATTTGCGGCCAACCTGGGCCTTCCAGACGATTTATCACATCTTCCTGGATAGACCGTTGCCCCGTTTACTTTTACAGGCTTCCTTAACGCAGTTTATGATCGTGGCGAGTGGGTAGGTCGATACATTTGAAAGTCTGCCTAATAGCTCAATAGTGGGACCGGATTTTTGCACTAAAAGTTTTGATAATTCTAAAGTTGAAAAAGTGATACTTATCTGATATAGGACATATTTTTAAGCATATACGCTATATATGATGAAAAGTTAGAACGAGCGTTAGATATAAATTAGGTATTTATATATTTTTAGTAATGATATTTTAATATTGAATTAAAGTGCAATGTTTAAGTTCCATTGTTTATAATATGTATGACGCTTTATAATGTAAAATTATTAGAATTTTTTTTAACGTGCTTCTTTGTCAAACTACAATTAGCTTATTATTTTGTCGATATTGAATTAAAGTTTAATAAATCCACAACAACATATCTAAATTTATAAGTTAATAGGCAAGCTAAAAAGCTAGAAGAATAAGATATATGCTTTAGAATTAATATGCGTTTTTTGTCCTATAAGATCTAATATTGAATTAGAGTCTGTAAAAATAAGTCTATTACTATAAAATAATATACGCAGCCATATTATGGAAAGTAAGAAATTTCTGTGTGTAGCTTGCATTGTAATAGTAAAATCTAGTTAAAAAGGCGCGAAATTCATACATACGCCGCGCTGGTCCGTCAGTCGCTGGCGCGGCGCTCGGGAGCCTATCATAGCCTACCTATACCTCGCCCCTCGCCCCACCTCCCGCTCAGTAACACTGTCTGTCTTTTCTTATCATTCATTTGTTTGTTTACCGTGCACATATATAAATTAGATGCGGACATTACGTGAAATTAAAATATCTTATTAAGTAAAAATACCTACAGCTGGTCAATCAGATCTTGTAAGTAGAAAGAGGCGGCAAATTTAAAAAATGTAGGCGCGAAGGGATATCGTTCCATAGAAAATTTGAATTTCGCGCCTTTTTTTTTTGACAAGATTTGCTTGACCAGCTATATTTCATTATCTTGACTAATATTGTAATAAAAATGTACAAGATATTCACAACTATTTTTTACTATACATAGTTTGTCAAAGGACTGTCTCATTTCAAACATAGACAGGGAGAATCATCATACTATCTTTGACTTACACTAGTACTAGCACCCAAAAGAAAAGGATGAATATAGTTTTTTGTTTTTATTTACTGACAAATTGGTTTGACCAACTATACCTATTTCTGGTTCCTATTGTCATGTCCTGTCCTATTCAACGTCAATATCATAATATGTATATTATAAACCAACTGCTCAATATTACACGGTATACATCCTGAATATACAATAAGGTAAGTGGCCTCACTTACCTTATTGTATATTCCGTGTGGGCCGTATATGCCTATATACAGCCCACCTTAAATTAAAATGGTTTTTTTTTTAATAAACAGGATATGAAGTATGAAAAACTCACTCAGATAGGTTTCTCATTTATTTAAGTTTCTTCATTATACCAAAATAGTTATAAAAATATTACGATACTCTTGGAAAATATACCTTTTATAAAAGTCCTATTATGGGCCTTATTGAACACTACCAGTGTATTACTTAATCCCGCAAAAAATAATCATTTTGACATGTGACAGTTTTTAACTTAAGACGAAATCGAAGTTTTTAGATATGAATAAAATCTAAAGTATAAGAGCTATGCAATTGATATGCTTAATAAGTCCGAGAACTTTGTTTATCTGGTATAATCCAACCCCAAGTTATGAGGGTTCCAAAAAACGATAAAGCGCTTCGAGAAAAGGTAGATTTATTTATAATAAGTGAAAATAATTATTTTGGGTCTTAATAACTAAAGATATAAAAATTGTCTAGTTTACGCGAAAATAGTAGGTAACTAAACATAAATCTTTATTAGTTACAGTAGTTCCATCTTTTAACATCTGGGGGCACGGCAGTGCCCCCGCCAAGACGAGAAAAGCGCAAGGGCACTATCTACCTTTTCTCGAAGCGCTTTATCGTTTTTTGGAACCCTCATAACTTGGGGTTGGATTATACCAGATAAACAAAGTTCTCGGACTTATTAAGCATATCAATTGCATAGCTCTTATACTTTAGATTTTATTCATATCTAAAAACTTCGATTTCGTCACTGACTCACTCACTTGATGATCATCAATACCGGGTACTTCCTGAAGTCCTCTAAGAAGCTGCAATTTGGTATGTAAGATAGTTTTAGTACACAAACAACAAATACATTCAAAAAAAAATTATCCCTAAGGGGATGAAGATGGGGTTTAATTTTGTATGGGAAATCAATAATCGCTGAACCGATTTAGTTGAAATTTGGTATGTAGATAGGTATTGTTATGGGGAAGGATATACAGGGGCGTAGCTAGAGGATATGGCGCCCGGGGCAGACACCAAATTTGCGCCCCCGCCTCCCCCCCCCCTAACGAAATGAACTTAAGGTGGCCACTGACAAGCCTTCCAACAGTCCAAATAGCGTGGCTGCAATCCAAAATCGGTCCGTGAATGTCAAAAACGTACAATGTTTAATATTAGGATGCCGTCCATTTGGATGAATCCATTGTAACGGCATCCATTTGGAAGGCTCGTCAGTGGCCTGCTTAACGAAACGAAAGGGTTATTTTTTGCTTTAATAAGTTTACTTTTAATGTAGACAAATACAGTGTAGGTACCTATGTTTTTTTAGTACATCGGTGGCCAACAAGCTTACGACCCACCTGATGGTACGCGGTCACCGCATCCTATGGACGTCTACACTCCACTACACTACACTACACATGCGCGTTGCCGACCGTTTTAAAACGTTTAAACTTCATTTTTGGAGATCTCTATTCATAGGTACAGCGCGGCTTTGGACTGATTTGGAGGACCCAAGGTGGCATCCAGGTGCTCCTGTCCAAAGGTGACAGCAGTACTCAATATATGGGATCAGTCTACCCCAGAGTAAAGTATGGCGGTGGCCTCCCTTTATTGAGCACACCGAGTTTTTTTTGATACGAGCGCAGCCTACCCAGCAAGGTGGCTACGAAATTATTGGACGTCACTGATGGAGATGTCAACACCGATCGAGGCTCCCAATTAGGGTTTGCACGACGGATCTGAAATGTATGAGAAGATCCGTGGATCCGGATCCAGATCCGGATAATTTCATACATTTCGGATCCGGATTGCAAACCTTACTCCCAATACTCCCTGACATGGGAAGGGTTGTGCCTTGAAAAATGAGGTTTTCTTAGCGGTAAACGCGCAAATTTGAGTCATGGTAGGATTGAATCGGATTAAATTGTCCTGATCCCACACCGAAACTCTGGATAGAATGCCTCGATACCTGACACAGTTATTTCTACTATTATTTTATGGGGTCACTTCCCCATCGCTATTTCAGTTCAGTCCAGTTCAGTTATCAGCAAACGTCGGACTATAGGGGGCAGTTTGAGGGCAAGGTAAGGTTTACAAAAAAATCTTAACTTACGAGTATTATAATGTACCTAGTATTTGTAACATAGCCGTGTTCATAGAACTTGACATGCCCAGCTAACTCATTTGTTTTGTTCCTTTCTCACAGCTGCAAATTGTATGAGTGACGGATAAAGCCAAACGAACTTTTTCGCCATTTTGACTTATGTGTAGTCCAAGTACGTTTATAAATAACGCAGTTAGTTGCTATGATATTTGGAATTTCACATTATAAATACTAGGTACCAAATACTAAGTACAAAATACTCGAAAGTGAATTGATTGATTTGCGAACCTTACCTATCATTCTGACATGCCACGAAAATGCCCGCTGGAGTCCGACGTATGGACTTATCAGTGCAAATACCACGAACAATTATTAGAAGGCAGAAAAGCAAAGCAAAGCTTCACTCCAGAATTTCTTAACAAAAGTTATAAGTCTCGAAAACTACGAAAAATCGGCTAACATCTGGTACATGGGGTATATTCTGATAACCCACGACGAGGATTCTAAAAAAAAAATATGGGCGTCAAGGTTTGGACCAGCCTGTAGGTATACAGGGTGGCTAAAAAATAACTGCATTTTCGTTGCCGCCTGCGTTCGTTGCAGGTTTTTGGATTATACTGAGCAACTTTTACTATTAGTCCAACCCCTAAGTCGCGAAAAAAATTTGGCTGTTTCCTACATTTTGGCTGGTCCATTTTCTATGGGAGGGTAAACTTTTTTTTCGCGATTTCGGGGTTAGTCCCGTAGTAAAAGTTGCTCAGTCCCAAAACCCAAAACCTCCCTGGCAACGGGAATTTAGTTATTTTTTAGCCATCCTTGTATAGTACTGTCGTCCGCATATCGATGAATGTCGTCGATAGACAACATGTCACAGATATGCAGCAGCTATTGAAGCAGCCGGCCTAGCCAAGGTTACAATCGCTATCGCTTCGACAGCGAAAAGCATTATGTCTCTCTATCACTCTTCCTTATTAGTGTGACAGTGACAGTTGCGTTTCGATCGCTACAGAGCGTAAGCCATTGACATCTTGGCTACGCGGCCAGGTTCCGTCTACTACGGCTCATATGCGCCTGCCGGACAAAGGGCTAGCGATCCATTTGCATAGGTAGTCTCTTGGAGAGTCCATAAGATGGTAACTTCGACAGGAGACCCCTAACGGAAAAGACGCGCTAACACGGGACACAACTCTGAAGCACTCGGCCCGCTCGCCTTATAAAACGAAAGCATAGCAACTCCCGCCTTGATGGAAGTTTCTTGCATAGAGTATTCGCACTGCGGGATGGTGGGCGGTAGGGCGCTACCGTCGTCTGTCAAGGTCGAGTTCGAGGCAAAAAGAGTAAGAGTAAAAGATCGGCTTTCTCTTTTGCGCTGTGGGCCAGAATACCATCCGCATTTCACACTTCACAGTGGTGGTAAATATGACTGACAAAAGTTTCCCTGCTGCCTTTTAGCAAGGCGGAGAGGTACAGGTCTTTTGCTCATTTTGGCGCCCCCCCTTGGACGGCGCCCGGGGCACGTGCCCCCTCCAACCCCCCCCCTAGTTACGCCTCTGCAGGATATAGAATAGATTTCAACCTCAAAGTTTACCCTTACGGGGTGAAGGCAGATTTCAACCCCAAAGTTTACCCTCACGGGGTGAAGGGTCTATATGGGAAATCAGTAAGAAGTACGTTGTGTAACAGATGCCCCCAGATACTTATTTCAGGATTTTTAATAGTAAATCACCCCCAACCCTTTAAATTAGGGGATGGAAGATTGTTATAAACAACTTACAAAAAGAAGTGAAATCCCATCAAAAACATTTTGATGTAAAATGTTGCCCAAACGAAACCATAAGGCTCGCACTGTCAAAAAGTTATCAGATCTCTTGCCAAGCTTCTAACTCTACAAGCCCTCTAACTTTACTAGCTCTACACCAAAAGTGTGTGGCTTGGCCGTTTCGTTTCTACAAGAACTATTGTATGAGTCGCACTCGCGTTTCAAGGGTTCTGTACATTACACAATTTTTAACAATATATTTTTTTTTAGAGAAAAGTGAGTAAAATGTCTTTAAAAAACCCGTAGGGATCGGAAAACTAGGTACTTAAGTCCGACTCACGCTTGACTGCACATTTCTAATAGGTTTTCCTGTCATCTATAGGAAAAGAGCTAATATGTGTATTTTTTTCATAATTTTAGACCCAGTAGTTTCGGAGATAAGGGGGGGGGGAATGGTCATTTTTTGCGTATTTTCTTAAATAACTTCTAAACTATTTATTTTAAAATTATGAAAAAATATATCTGAGATTCTTACAATGAGCCCCTTCATTTGATATATATATATATATTATTTATTGAACAATAAGCTAAATAAAGTACATTATTATTACAAGACCCATCGTGGGCAAAACCTTGAGGAGGTTTGTATGCCGATGGTTCGAGAAAATAACATGACAATATACATATCTATCTTATACTAATTAAAATTCTAACAAAATTCTCTTATATTAATTCTTATTCTAATTCTCTTATATTAATTATAACAAGATATAGTTTTTTTTTCTTCTATTTATCATTCATCTCAAAAGTGACCTCTTTATTTGAATTTCTATTATTTACTTTACATGTATGTCCTTGGGCTATAGACTTACATGTGTATACCAAATTTCAACTTATTGGTGCAGTAGTTGCGGAGCAAATAGGCTGTGACAGACGGACAGCCAGACACACGAGTGATCCTATAAGGGTTCAGTATTTTTCCTTTTGAGGTACGGAACCCTAAAAATAATGAATTTAATAAATTTTTCACCTTATGCCCATGTGGCGGTAGCGAAACAGCCAAGCCACATATTTTGACTAAGGTGTAGAGTTAGTGAAGTTAGGGCTTGTAGAGTTTGAAGCTTGGCTCGACAAGAGATCTGACAACTTTTTGACAGTGCGAGTCTTATGGTTTCGTCTTAGCAACAAAATTTACATGAAAATGTGTTTGGTGGGATATTTTTTTACAGTATAAATATTTATTCGTAACAGTAAGTATTATCTTTTAACATAATTTTTACAGTACATCTGGTGCTACATTACGACACCGGTGCTATAATAAGCACGTTAAAACACTCCCTTTGACCGTGTTTTAAAATTCGTCACTCGTTGCAAAATATCTATTTTTCGCAATTCTATCGTAAAAGAAAAGAAAACTAACGAAGAGGTTTTACGCATACGAGAGCCACACTGAAAGTTTTGCGTAACTTTTGAATAAAACCATTTATAACCATAATAATACATTTATTGCTTCTCAAAATGTTTCCCTTTACATTCTATGCACATATTCACTCGCTCGGACCATTTTTGGAAGCATGAGGCCCAATCACTTGACTGCATGTTTTCGACGTGGTGATGAAACGTAGTAACTGCCTTATCCGGGGTCTTAAATGTCAAACCCCAAATTAAATCCTTAATTTTGGGAAATAGATAGAAGTCACAGGGTGCAATGTCTGGATTATAATCCGTATAAGAGACATTTTCCACGTTTTCGTAATTAAAAAATGTTTTTGCCTTTATTGCGGTATCGGTGGACGCATTATTATGACGCAGGAGGATGCGGCTTCTCGGTCGTCTCTCGCGGTCTTTTTCAATGACTGCGGGCACACAAATGGTAGTGTACTACTCAGTATTTAACGTTCTTTTATTATTTAAAAGTACGGTACAAAAATGTCGCGTTTAAAAAAAACAGACGATCAAAATGTTTGGCAACGCTTTTGGCTTGTTGAACTTCTATGGGCCTCCTGTCACCTTCGAAAGATCCATTGACTGGACTAATGCCTTTTTTCCGGATCGTAGCAGTAAATCCAGGTTTCATCTCCTCTAACAATGTTATTTATGTTATATACAGCATTTGAACTTCCTTGCTTATACTTACGCAGCATTTCTCGGCACCAGTCAAAAAGTACCTGTTTTTGGACTGAAGTTAATTCGTGAGGAATCCAAAGACAACAAGGCTTCCCGACTTTTAAATATTCTTGTAAAATCTTTTGTATTTGTCTCATACCTATCCCTAATTGTCCTCAAATTTCGTCATAGGTGATTCGTGGGTTTTCTTCAATGAGTAGTCTCACAGTAGCCACGTTTCCTTGAATGATCGCCGTGGACGGTCGACCTTCACGAAAATCATTATCTACAATAATACTGTCTCTACTAAATTCACCATACCAACGCCTCACGATGCTCAGATGTGGTGCTTCAATCCCAAAAGCATTTTGAAGGCAAGCACTACACTCTTGCGGAGTAAGCGAACTTTTAAAATCATAACAAAATCATAGCTCTAAAAATATTTTCGCGTTAAAGCCACGTTCAACGCACTGGCTTACTTTGACAAGCCATTAAAAACAAAAGACGATCGATTTGTCGCCAACATTTGTCACATTCCATAATCAAAAGCCTGTATTTTTTTTAAATATACAATTTATAATTTAAATGTTTACCAGTGGCCAGTAGTGCAAAACATTCAGTGTGGCCTATGTAGTAGGAGAGAGGAGGAGTTTGTTAAGAACTATAGACAATAGACGAATTTATCAAAAATATCATAGAAGGGAAAGTTGAAGCAAACAGGAAGAGGGGAAGACCAAGGAGAGCGTACATGGATCAAATAAAGGAAAAGATCAACGTCGTATCGTATCGGGCTGTCAAAGAGAAGGCGGAGGACCGCCAAACATGGAAATTGCTCCACCGACAAGAGTCATACTCTTAAATATATGATGATGATCGTAAATACCTACCTATGTATTAACAAAAAAAAGTCACTTGTAATTAGTTACTGCCTTTAAAAAGTATAAGTGCCTCAATGTTATTAGACTTTTTGATTCTTTAAAACGTCTTTAGGTCAATAAAGCAAGTGAAAAATTATTAGAGTTAGACCAAGAAAAGTCTGCAGCAATTTTGACAGCCCACGCAGTGCAAGTGTTATTTATAAGTCATAATTTCATAGAAGTTTCTTCAAATCGACCTTATTAATAAGAGATTAAAAATATTGAAAATTATCTTAAAATATTTTAATCTAATATTTCATCTCATACGTTCAATAAGGCCCGAGACTAGACCTTTTTACCTGCACTGACAGTGGGCCTTCTTAGCAACAAGTACAAATTCAGAATAATTGGGAATAATTGGGCAACTGCTATTTTTGAATGCTGGGCCTTGTTACCCGCCGGGCCTTATATGCCTGCACCTCACCTACCTTATTTATTTGTTTTACAAGGGGAAAAGTTGTTGATTAACCGCTCGTGCTTATATTGATACCCAAACAAGCGAAACATTTTTTTTTATTAAATAGGAGGCAAACGAGCAGACGGATCACCTGGTGGTTAGCGATTACCGCCGCCCATGGACACCCGCAACACCAGAAGGGTTGCAAGCGCATTGCCGACCTTTAAGATGGGGGTCTTTAAAGGTTTGAAGGTCGTATCGGACAGTTCATTCCGCAGTTTGGCTGTGCGAGGCAGGAAGCACATTCACAAATTCAAACATTCTAAAATTGAACCACGAGCGTAGCGAGTGGTTCGTAAAGTTGAACCTTGAGCGTAGTGAAGGTTTCAAGGGACGAAGGTTAAATAAAATTTTCACCACATCAGCTCGTAAAGGCCCTCTTGATTGTTCGAAACGGATAAGAAAAGTGGCATTTAATTTGATGCAAATTTTGAGTTGTTACCGTAGGTAAATTGGATCAGTTGGTTGGTAATATTGACTTTAAAATGATAAATATTGAATAACGTTAGTTTGAAATTGATTTTATGATAAAGTAAATATTATCGGAGATAATCGCTCTTAAAAAATATATGTCGTCAGTTATAACCTAAAAGGGCCAAATTACGCAAAATTATATTGAAATGACACCTGTGTATTGAATTTGAAGAATACTTTAAGAAGGGTAGTTATCTGTATGACAATGCACCTAAAATAATTTTCAAATGTATCTATTATTTCTATACTTAACACGATAACGAATTCTACGTAAACGAAACCGCGGGCAATCCCTAGTACATATAGAAATAAATAAGGGAAGGTAAGTTTCCATTAGTGTACTGTGTAAAATAACTATTTACCATTGATAATAATTTTATAAACGCTTTGCGTATTTTTAAGGGCACCGCGCTAACCGCTAGCCCGCGACCGTCGATCGCTGCCTCCTGCCACGGCGCACAGCGCGGCGCGCGCAAACGCCGCGCGTTTGAAATGTAACTTAATATAAGCTCGGAATGCATACTTACGTATCAGTATTTAGTGTCGCCGTGATTTTATATTTCTAATCTTTTGTGTGAGAAGTAAGATCTTTATTATGACCGTGTAATATTAACTCTACAAACTTTAATTCAATATTGGCTATACTGCTTAACGAGAAATCAATATCTAGACAAGCACATTGTCTACATTTCTAACTTTTTACATGTATACTAAGTTGATAGATAATATCGTAATTTTGCAATATCAGCTACTCTAATTCTGTATTTACATAATAATTCCTGTTTTTACGTTCACCAGAAAGCAGCTGTTCCAGATTTCTAAAAACCGAATATTGTGAATAAATTAAAGTGTTATTGAATATGTTAAAGTTTTTTGTAACTTTAATTTTATATTTACATAGTTATTTAGCAAAAATTGAAAATTTAAATATGGCCGAACGCTCCACCTAAAATTTTCTAACTTTTTACATGAATGTTATTTAACATGCTTACAATAACATATCAAAAAAGAAAAAACTTTAATGTTATCAAAACCCATTTTTGTTCCACCGCTGGTCTATAATTTGGTTTACGATGTTTGTTTCGGCTTCTGCCCCTGGTCGATGTTGTCCTAGTTTTTTGTAAAAACCTACGTCAACTGTCCGTTATTACTGTTATTAGAGTTCCGTACTCAAAGAGTAAAAACTTGACCCTATCACTAAGACTCCACTGTGCGTCTATCTGTATGTCTGCAGGCTGTATCTCATGAACATTCTTGAGTGGTTTAAGTGTATAATTGTGTGTTTTTCAGTTGTTTGTAATAGTTGCTAATTAAATACTCTTACTTTTCTTCTTGCACCATTTTTATTACATCTCTGTTTAGCCCTATGGTTGACTGGTAGAGAATGCCTTTAGGCATTAAGTCCGCCCTTTGTACATTATATTTGTATTTTGTGCAATAAAGTTTAAACAAATAAATAATTTGTTAACCCATGCGAAGCAGGGGTGGGTCGCTAGTACAATATATTTCCATCTTAGCAACTCGCGTTCAATACACATTGAACTCTGAACATTGTAAGTGGATGGAAAATGAATTACCTACCAAGTTCCCTTTTGCCTCATTACTACCCTTTTCCAATTGGGAATACCAAAGCTATTTCTCCACGTGTATTTAATACGAGTACATCGCTATTTGCACGGACCGGTATTACCTACGGGTTATCCTAAACTTTGCCCATATTTTATCATTTCATTTACCGGAAAGGAAATTGTTCTCCTTTGTGATATTGCGCCGAAATTAAATCCAATATTGGAATTTGAAAAGCAAATGTCGTCTTCCCTTATATTCTTTATATCTGATGTTATGTTAATGAACGATACATTTGACTCGGAGATTTATACAATTTAATCTTGACTTAATGCTTGAATGTAATGGCTATCAGCCGAAATTGCAGGATTTGCCTGACTTCGTCTAATATCGGGATTCGACTCAATTGCCGAACCGAATGAGTTCTATTTAATATCCGCTCTGGTTTTATGTCAACAAATGAGGATCATAATCATAATCATTTATTCAATGCATCCATGGTATTTTACATAGGTGTTAAATGTCTAATAAGTACAAACATGGACCCTACTAGGGTGTAGCATTTTACATGTACATATTCTTACCCAGTGGGTGAATATTGGCTTACAACTACAAAAGGAATGAATGTTTACATTGTATATGTACCGTATAGGAACAATCTGGTTATCATTTAGAACTATAAAGCAGCAATAACTCATATGAAAAAAAGAAGGGTTAAAAAAATATTACGGCTTTACAGGGGCCAAATTCGACACGTACAACTGTCAGATTTCGCATCCACGTCAAATCAACAGTTGATTTTATTGCACTGAGTGTTGATTCCATCAACGGTGTATAATATCATTTGGTACAACCAAAACTCAACTCTAAACTAAGGGTGGTTCGGTTTGGTTTGCTTGTCACCCTAACTGTGGATTGTTAATGTAAAATTTTGACATTGTACGTATTCGATAACTTATGATTTTTCCCACATCAACGGGAGATCAACACGATACGTCAAACGTCGCTTGTCGAATAGGGGTCCAGGTCACTGACGTAGTTATTGAAATATGTAACTTGGTTTTGACATCTTTTCACGATCCTTGACTTGAGATCTCAATCTATTCCTTCATTTCTAAATCGCAATATGACATCCGCTAGGTTTTATTCACAAAATTGAGCTTATGTTGTTACGTGTCGATTTATCTCTGTATTCGTGTTTTTAGCTTTGATGATCTTGAAAATACTAACGTTCGAACGTTCCATACTCCACCAACTCTTCATTACAAAGAGCCAAGTCACTCAGAACGTAAGACGCGCCAAACTTTTGTTTCATTTAGGGCCATTTGCACCATTCCACTAACCCGGAGTTAAGCGTTTAAGCCGTTAACCCAGTGTCAAATCTTACTGGTAACCATGGTAACTCAAGGTTTAACCGGTTAATCCCGGGTTAGTGGAATGGTGCAAGTGACGCTTAGACTTGCGTATTTATTGCTACCTCGAAAATTTATCTCTCATCTGAAAATTTATGATTTTTAATAATAAAATCATAATCTTCCCGTTGTCCCGGCATTTTGCCACAGCTCATGGGAACCTGTGGTCCGCTTGGCAACTAATCCCAAGAATTGGCATAGGCACTAGTTTTTACGAAAGCGACTGCCATCTGACCTTCCAACTCAGAGGGTACACAAGGCCTTATTGGAATTAGACCGGTTTCCGATCACGATGTTTTCCTTCACCGAAAAGCGACTGGTAAATATCAAATGAGTTCCGAAAAACTCATTGTACGAGCCGGGGCGGGGTTTAAACCCGCGACCTCCAGATTGCAAGTCGCACGTTTTGCCGCTAGGCCACCAGCGCTTCTTAATAATGTGTTTGTAAGTGCATTACGAGGCATAATACTAGAAGAGTTTAATTCCTTCGCTCGGGCCCTCGGCCAGCGAGTGGGCGGACCGGTTCCGCGCGACCTAGTCCCGATACAGCACCTATTCACGGAGACCTACATGCGGTGCCCTTTGCCGGCTCTAGAGGAAAAATGGGCTAGGGGAAATTGAACCTTACGGTAATGTGCTAAGTGCTAACATATGTAGAATAGAATAGAGAATAGAGAGCGTTTATTCGTGACAAGAAAAAGAAAACAACAAGTAACAGAACAACATAATGGTCACGAAATGGTCCCGACTCAGCAGGTGTCAGTTGCCCCGACTGTTAGGACATGAAAATAATACCTACATTGTAAAGCTTTTTCAGTGGCTTGTGATACAGTCATAAAACTACAACAATCCCATTAAAAACGAAGATATTAAAAATACTTATACGTAAGTTTATTATCTCACAAATTTCTGCGACTGCGATGCGAACAAGCTTACAAAAGCAATTAATTACTTCGATTCATTTTAATGCTTACTAAAAACAGGATGGAATAACATTACAAAAACACAATACCTGATATAGTTGATAAAATACATACGAAGTTGCAAAGGACACGCAAACGGAAATAATTGTTTATTATAAACCACTTCAAAACATTTTCTTATTTACAAAACAACCTGAATATTTGACTTGCGCAAGTTACTGTGATCCTTAAACAAATACTGCAGCCACGCGCCGTCGAACATCGAATCGAACCGTGAAATCGTATTAATCCACCACTTTATCCGTGTCTACTTACGTATAAGGGTAACCTGCTGGTAATAAATAGTTGGGTTAAACCCGGTGCTAGGATAAACGGTGTACTGTATACAGAACAGAGACATTCTTGATTTAAAGAGAAAGTTGTACGAAGCATTCGACGCCGAACTTAGGAAGCTAACCTAAACGGCTGCGGCTGTAGGGCTAAGATGGTCGGTTTTTTATCTGTCGTCATGCCTGTCACGTTCAAACAAGTATGTAAGTGACGCATGACATGACAAGTGATAAAAATTCGTCCATGATAGACCGTTGAAAGGGCGTAAATTATGTAATTCATCGGTTCCCTTTCAAATCACTGGTGTTCATTGTTTAATGTAATCGATTAATTATAATCCAAATCGATTGATTTGTAATCGATTTCTAGCAAATAAATTTCTATTTCTATGTAAGTACCTACCTATTACTGTACCATCGTAAGCCCCGATCCCGATGTTCATTTAAAAGGAAAAAATGAAATCGAGCTTTGAACTATAATGGAATAAAAAAAGGTTCCATCAAAACTGCAAAAATGAAACTGGGACACAGAAGACTACCTTACCCTAAGTACCCACTTTACCCTGTACTTTTAAGCATTGCTAGATTATATTAAACGTACGAATGTACTAACTAACATACATATATTGTAATTGGCAACGTCAGGTAGGCTATCAGTTTCTGCGTCCTAACTCATGGTTTATTTATAGAATTTAATATAATATATTTACTTGTACTTCAATAATAAATCAGTCTCATGCAGTAATGACCGCGTTTGTATGGAAGACGCAAGCTGCGCGTGCGACGTCCGTGTTCGCTTCCGTCCCTTACAACCTTTCCATTTGAAATCGTCCTATATCCAACCAGTTCATCTGTACTTAAGTCATTTTAATGGATTGAAAATTTTAAATCAATAAGGGCATATGTGCAGGACATTACTGTGCCGCTTAAGATATTTGTTATGAAGGCAGTTTAGCGCGTGCCCACCTGTATACCGTGATAATTGGAAACGTCGTATAAAGCTCGTCGATACAATGTTTCTTTTTTGTAATTTTTTGACGTAGCGGTGTAAATGTTGTAATGTGAGGAGCGACTACAGTGCGTCCAAGTAGAAGTTTGAAGTGATTTCTATCCAAAAAAAATTAAAAAAAAAAATTAATGTTTTAATTAACTGTTAATAAAATTTTCTAATACTGCTTTCTTTGTGTCTTTATAGTTCGTTTTTTTTAGCATTAGAAAGAACTTCGCAGAAGTAAGCTCGTGGTTCCAAATCCGGCACTTTTAGCGGTAATACTTTGAAGTAAATTATATGTATTGACCATGATACATTAGATAATTCAATAATTATTAACAATTAAGGAGCCTCATAAAAACTGTACGCTTACTTCTGCGGAGTTCTTTCTAATGCTAAAAAAAACGAACTATAAACACAAGTTCTATTGTTGTTATTCTGAACCGCTTTTGTTTGAAATATATACAATCTTTATTAGTTTATACTTGAAGACAGGTTTGTAGTCTACCTTGTTGCAATCAATTAATAATCATGAAGACAAATGTTACATGCAAAATACGATTGACCGGCGGCTTATAAAATTTTAACTAATGTAGAACATAAAATGAATTATTGCCATCTAGCAGAACTAAATTTGAAATACCTGTATTTATTACAACTGTGTAACATAAAGTTTTCGAGATGAAATGTTAAAATTTAACAAAATCCTTCTTCACCCCCAAAGATTTAAGTCTGGCGGTGCAAACTAGTGCAAAAGGGCAACACCGTGCACCGCCATCAGCATCCTTAGGCAGCATTCCAGAGTTTTTATGTATAAGTATTGTATAAAAATATTTACTTGTTACATGAAATAATTCTTATAAATAAACATTATGCATTCCAAAGAATCTCATATCGAGTTTACTCGCATCGAATACCTATGCTGAACGGCCAAGATATTCGGTAAAATAAATTGCGAAAATATTCTCAAATATCTTCTCCTAGGAAATATGAGTTATATCGCGCACTGTCATTATTTAAGCTTGGCGTAGGTACGTATCTCCAAGATACGTTGGTCTTTTGCTTTTGTGTAAACTTTGCGGTTGCAGTGTATATGGAGGAGTTATGTTGTTTATTTCTTGGTAGAAACTAGAATTTACATATGCTGAAATAGTTTTAAATTTATAGTACAAACTAGCTTGTAAAGTTAATGAAATTGAAATATAGTAGCGACTCTCTATTTTATAAATATACAATGTCTCTAGATTATTTTAGCTACACTATCGCATTGGGTAAATGTTATGATAGCTATACCGTTATAATAAATAAATACTTAAATAAGAATGTTTAAAGCCTGTAGAAAGAAATATTGGCAATAAAAATATATTGTCTGTTGTTCTGCGATAATATTTATGTGATTCATTTTTCAGTGACGAAGTTAAATTATGATTCATAGATAAAACGCGCAATAAGTGTTTCAAGTTATCGATGATTGATACTTAATTTAAGTTTTTTCGTAATTTTTTTTTAATAAACAGATTTTTACTAAATCTGGAATTTAAATTAAATTCTCTGTCACACTGTCAATATGACATGTATTATATAGGCACAGGTACCGCTACCGTATCATAGTTTTCGTACTTATTAAACATAAGGAAAACGAGAGAAAAACTAACAGAATTATCATTTCTAAACGCCTCTGCACAAAACGAACATTTTTCTACTATTCTGGAATTTTAAACTAGTTTTCCAATAAAGAACTAATTCAAACAAACTTTCGAACTAAAAATAGCTCTGTTCCTTTCCATAAGCCCCTATTCATAACTTCGAGAGAGGACTGGAATTGTGCTCAACTGCCCTTATCTCTCCAGTGCTAGTTCCGGTTGGTGGGAGGGGGACAGTAGAGATTGGATTGTCTCTGTCACCATGGCCACGTCCCGTTTCCGGTTGCATTGGTTCGATATTGAATAGGGAATAAAGTTACTTTTACTCTGTAGCATTGTTCACTTTGCCGTTGTTATCTAGACACGCGGCAGCGTGTCAAGCCAAGTTCAAGCAAAGGAACTGGCTAGCCAGCGCCGAGTGTAATATTACACGAACCACTTGGTGCCACTTTTGACCCTTCTATAACTCAAAACATCTTTGACGTAAACACATAAAACTACGTATGTTTAATTATATCCATAAGGATATCTAGAAGCCCAAATTTCATGAAGCTAGCTCAAACGGTTATAAAGGTATGAAGGTCAAAAAGTCGTAAATTTTAAGACTGACTTATGACTTATAGTACCTAAACCTAACCTACTTCCAGATGACCTAGAAGGATGAAATTTGGAATCCAGCTTGATTATTGTGTGTAACCGTAGGAAAAAATCTAAAAATAAAATAAAGTTAAAAAATAGGGGGGGTCCCCATACAAAAAAAACACTTTTTATTGGGACTGACATATAAGTACCTAAACCTAACCTACTTCCAGATGACCTAGAAGGATGAAATTTGGAATCCAGCTCGGTTATTGTGTGTAACCGTAGGAAAAAATCTAAAAATAAAATAAAGTTTAAAAATAGGGGGGGTCCCCATACAAAAAAAAACATTTTTTATTGGGACTGACATATAAGTACCTAAACCTAACCTACTTCCAGATGACCTAGAAGGATGAAATTTGGAATCCAGCTCGGTTATTGTGTGTAAGCGTAGGAAAAAATCTAAAAATGAAAAAAAGTTAAAAAATAGGGGGGGTCCCCATACAAAAAAATATTTTTTTATTGTAGCGTTGGAACCGTTACAAGCAGATATTTGAAACTACCCCAATATATGTATTATTATATTTGCTATATTAAAATAAAGTTTAGTCAAAAAATAAGTGGTGTCCCCATACAAAAAACTTGTAATACGCTCTAAACAACCGGCCAACGGTGTGTCGTCGGCGGCGCGCGGCACCACATAATTATACAAAGAACAGAAGTAAAAACCATACAGCGGAAACACAAGAAAAAACATTAAATCTCAATACCTGCCTAGTTTTCTTTACAAAAAGTATTGATATCCCACCAAAAACATAAATGTAAAAAAGGAGAGCCAAGTTCAATACAAAAATTATGCTTGGCTGTGGGGCTCGCCGCAAAAAGAATGGAGATCTAAATGAGTGCCACTGCCAAGTTCTATGCAAAATCCAAATATGTATTTATAGGAACAAAATAACATTATAAACAAGTATTAAACTCTATTTCTTTGCTTTATTGGATACCTATAACAATTGCTGTTATTTAAAAATATGTGAGATCTTAAAGTAGGTTAGATTTGGCTTGGCCAGGTTTTATCAGAATTACAATATATATAAAATGATTGATATAATGAAAACTGGCCAAGTCAAATCTAACCTGCTTTAAGATCTCACATTTTTTTAAATAACAGCAATTGTTATAGGTATCCAATAAAGCAAAGAAATAGAGTTTAATACTTGTTTATAATGTTATTTTGTTCCTATAAATACATATTTGGATTTTGCATAGAACTTGGCAGTGGCACTCATTTAGATCTCCATTCTTTTTGCGGCGAGCCCCACAGCCAAGCATAATTTTTGTATTGAACTTGGCTCTCCTTTTTTACATTTATGTTTTTGGTGGGTTAGTAACTACCTAACAATTCTAACCATTGTATTGTTCAATAATGTTCCTATTTTACGATCAGGTATGATGTTAAAATAGGTGTGATGTAACGAATGTTTCTTACAGGAATCTTTTGTTAGTTTATGATTGTCTAAAGTAGAACAAATACGGTCAGTATTAATGACAGTAAATAACGACGTGACTTTAACTATTATTGTGCCTACTCCCGTGAGACCCAAATATCGATTGCATTCTCGTACTAATAAGAGATAAAAAATTGTTGTAATTACATAGTATCCAATTTCATAAATTACACTTTAAGCGTAATAGGGTACTTTCTTAACCAAAAATGTTATGGGTGTTCGCGACACACAGCTCATTAAAAAAAAACAACGGGTTGCACTCCGGGAATGCCGTCAGAAGTGAAAACTCAACGACATTTTAACTCAAAATATTTCGTTTATTATCAGACAACAGACACCAGCGTTCTTATTGACGCTATAGTTGGTCAAGCAGATCTTGTCAGTAGAAAAAGGCGGCAAATTTGAAAAATGTAGGCGCGAAGGGATATCGTCTCATAGAAAATTTGAATTTAGCGCCTTTTTCTACTGACAAGATTTGCTTGACCATCTATATAATATAATATTTTATTGACACTATAATGTCTATATATTTGAAATTAATTATAGTTATAAGTGTAATGGCAGTATAAAAATATATATTGAGTTAACTAATAATGTGATACGCGCAACAGACAGTTATATACCTAAAGATAAAGTTAGATACCTAAGTTTTTAAGAGGATTAGTAGTTCTTGTGATGAACGTATTTTGTGACCTATGTACTTAGTAAAGAACTTTGAAGTTGTCATTACACAAAATTAAAATTTAATAAACATTAATTTCACTTAAAAACTACTAAATCTAAAACTATAAATTACATCTAAACCTAAACTTAAACTAACCTAAAAAACTATTCAAACAACCCACCCCGCATCGCCCCCGGCGCAAAGGTGCCCATCACACTTGCCGCGTTACCGCGTTGAACCGCGATGGACAACCTCTGCGCCAGGAACAACCCGGAGCGGGGGTCGAGACCCCTCTGCCGCAGGCGACGCCCCAGCTCCCCGAGAAAGGTTTTCGCCTCCGCGCACCAACACCCCGATGTCTCCACAGCCAAGGGAACGAACAAGTAGTTCGTTAACCCCGAGTACTTGTCCCTCTTAAGGGACGCCGCCTGCTCAGCGGCTGCACCTGCCGACCTCACAGTGCGGCCAAGGTGCGTGGCGGCAAATGTGCTGACGCAGGTGGCGTCCCACAAAAGGCACTTTCCTTTCTCCCACGGCACCAGAGTCAAACCGTCCGGCCTTTTGCCATCTGACCGACTGAGGCCCGGCGGCTCCAGCACACACGGGACATTGGCTGAAACCAGCGCCCTTCGAACAATGTCGTTCAACGCGTGGTGGCGTGGGAACCTCCCCGCGCATCGGCAACAGCTCAAAGCGTGGTGCCCGTTACTCTCCACCATGGACCCGCAGATGCATAGATGTGGTTGACAAACATCGCAGCCCAGACGAAGAGCAACGGCCACCCGCAACGAGTCGTCGTCGAGCAGGGTGCCTAAGTTCGGGGAGGGAAGGGCGTGCAGCCAAGCCCCAGATTCTGGCGCCGAAGCCGCGTTCAGTCTGGCTCTTTCCGCACCAGAAGCTTTGCCTAAAAGGCAGTCGAACAAACGCTTAATCCCGACCTCGTCCCACAAGCGCTGACGGAACGGTTGTTCAGGCACTGACGCACCCGGGTTGAGAGCCTCCCAGGCCGACAACGCATCGGAAGCGAAAGGTATTTCTGCCTTGCCACCATCTAACGATAAAATCTTAGTGACAAGGTCCACGGCCCCCGCCGCCGACGCCAGGAAAGCCGGAAGACACACATCCCGCACGCGCCGTATGCCAATTCCGCCACTCCGTATAGGCAACGAAGCCAAGTCCCACTGGTCTGTATTTAGAGAGACATTCAGCACACCCTCAGCACACTCCTTCACCACCAGGTCGGACGAGTCCATATGGCCGGGGTGCAGCCAGGTAGGTACAGTACGCAGAAAGTACATCACCTTGGGAACGGCAAAGCAGGACCTTAGCAAAGTAAGTGCCACATGAGCCGAGAGCTTTTTCAGCCTCTCACCAGCGGACTTAAGAAGCTGCTCTCTCACCTTGAAGGCTTCAGGTATAGCTGCGGGGAACATCGGGGAACCCAAAAGGTTAAAATTCTGGGTAGATAACTCCTTGAGGCCAGGGAGTAGGGCAGAAAACAAAGAGAAAGAAGGCTGTGAGTTGGCACTGCAAGGAAAAAACTCACATTTACCGGAGTTCACTTCGAGCCCCAGCTCTCGAAAAAGTGGAAGAAGCACAAGCAGGTCCTGTTCGACCTCCTCCGGCCTACCCCCTAGAGTCCCGTCGTCGAGGTACCACACGTTCAAATGGGATCGAGATCTAGATATGGCTTTTTGAATAGCCAGGCTGAAGATAAGGGGTCCAAGCGGGTCCCCCTGCTGAGCACCGACCTGGGATGGAATAAGGGACCCGTTAAAGAAGAGTTTGGAAGGAGACGAATAGGACTGGTACAGGAAAGGGTAGAGAGCTGGAGCTTTCTCCCGAACCTCTGTAAGAAGTGTGTCGCGTTCCAGAGAGTTGAAAGCATTCTTAATATCAAGCTTAATTATGATGCAATCCGCGTTATTTGGGTCGAGCGCGAAGGCTCGAACGGCGTGAATGGCAGCCTCACAACCCAATTTGGTACCAAATCCCAATTGGCACGGTTGCAAATAGGAAGCCATTTCCTCCCTAACAGCATTACAACCAAGCTTGGCAGTCAAACGGCGGAACATGATGTCTATATAGAACGCCACCCGCTGGTGGCGGGGGGTACCGAGCGCACGCTCTGCTCAACTCCGTGCTCGAGGCACACCCAGAGTGTGATTTATTTGTGAGTGCAATTGGACGACTGATGATTGAGTGTAAGAGAGTGATAGAGCGAGAGATGCCTGTAAGTAGTATTTTATAATGTTGTTATGTAAATACTTGTGTACCCTATGTATAAGTATTACTGTCTCCCAATTTGTGCCGCTGTGGCTTTAGCTGTTAAGGTACAATTGTCAACTTAAATAATAAACAATAATAATAATAAACAATAAACAATAAACAAGCCCGCAGGGCAGCTTGTGGCGAGCTGTTGGGGAGTAACGACCCCACGGACCCGAGTGCTCCCGAGAGTCGGTCAGGGTCTCCGTCTCCGGCGTGTCTTCGTCGGTCGGAGTGGACCCCAAGGGGACCCGCAGGACTCTCAGCTCTGGCTTGCCTTCATTGGCCGTCCAGAGAGGAGTCGTTAGAGCTATATGCTCCAGGGGTGGAAGTGAAAGATGCATAAGACGCGAGTTGGCACAGTGGCTATTAACAGCCACTGGGTAGAAAGCGGCGCACACCTCTCGACACCCCTGAGCCGCTCACACCGATGTTGCTCCTGGTCGTCTTTACGACGGCAGTTTCAGGGGCCCATCTAGTCAGCGGCGAGTCACCGCCTGCCTCGATGACGGTGTTAACATTGTTATGGCAGGTGTCCGGACCTCTTTTACAATAGCCCAGTCTCATAGTCCACCCAAACTTCAATCCATAGACCGGTATACTGTTCTCTTTTTCTACAATAGTCCCAATGCCTGCTGAGACCGGTTCACGGGTGTCTATTGTTGCACCTGTGAACGGGTTCCAGCAGGCGTTCTACATGACATAAAAGCTCTCCAAGGGGCCTCTACGTGTTGGATCTGTGTCCCCACGCAAGCCTATCAAAAAACCGGGATTATAGGCCCGTGATATCCAAGGAAACAATAAACAATAGAATTAATATGCGTGTTCCAGTAGTTCAATATTCTCAATAAGCATATCCTTCAATCAATGGGGCTCCATTTCCTCAAAGACAATAGCTTCTCGCACTTACGACTTTCCAAACTTCATCAATAAACATTGACCAATCACCATTACTGACGGTCGATCAATCAATGCTGTCAGTACGAGGAGAAATTATCACGATTGTCTATTAAGCCTCGGAAAATGTGGTGTGTTCTACCATTATACGTTGGGCTACATACAGAGGGTCTACCGCGAACCACATTCAATGTGTTGCCTCTCTGTCGCACTTGTCAATATCGTACGTAAGTGGGACAGGGAGGCAACACGTCGATCGTGGTTCGCGGTAGGCCCTCAGTACCGTCTTTACCATAAGGGCACACGGGGCCCGTGCCCAGGGCCCCCATCCTCAGGGGGCCCAGAGATCAGACAGTATATTTTATTACCCATAATAAATAGAAGGTCATAGCAGAAAAATGTTAGTCCAATTTTGCTTTCTTTACTTTCCAAACCGCCCCAAATAATTATGTGCTCAAGGGCCCCAGCATAGTTTAAGACGGCCCTGGCTACATAAAATACTGTAGACGTTCGACTTGCTGACATTTAGTAAAAGACTTTTTGTTCATTTAGAAACATTGTCACTTTGAACTGATGAAGTTTACCAAGTCAACCAAAATTAGCCAACCTGAAAATTGAATTTGATTTGGCAATTTTACAAAGCAAGATACAATTTGTGTCGAAGTCTAGTCACATAGATTTATTAGGCAATGCGGAAAAGGTCAGTGTCTATCAAAGGTCCCACTATTTCGCTCACCATAAGGTCGAGATTTGCTTGTATCTTTATACCTCTCTATGTCCTTATGGCAAGCGAAAACGCGGCACTTTTTGCTTGGAAAATACATATTTGCGACGTCCCACAGGTAAAGGTACCTTATGCGGTTGGCGCTTACGCTATTATTAACGTCGCTCCAATATTATTGCGGCGCTATGCGACGTAAGCGCCAGCCGCCATAAGGTACCTTTTGCCGTGGAACGTCACATTTAAGTACTTTACTCGTTTTGCTCTGCATGTTAAAGCATTATTATAGAGTTAAACCATGAAAAGTCTGCAGCGATTTTGATAGCCCACGCATTGCAAATGTTATTTATACGTCATATTTTTATAGAAGTTTGACGTTTAAAATAACACTTGCACTGCGTCACCTATCAAAATCGCTACAGACTTTTCTTGGTTTAAGTCTATTACCTACGGTACGGTAGAGCGCTGGTGGCCTAGCGGTGAGAGCGTGCGACTTGCAATCTGGAGGTCGCGGGTTCAAACCCCGGCTCGTACCAATGAGTTTTTCGGAACTTATGTACGAAATATCATTTGATATTTACCAGTCGCTTTTCGATGAAGGAAAACATCGTGAGGACCGGACTAATCCCAATAAGGCCTAGTTCCCCCTTTGGGTTGGAAGGTCAGATGGCAGTCGCTTTCGTAAAAACTAGTGCCTACGTCAAATCATGGGATTAGTTGTCAAGCGGACCCCAGGCTCTCATGAGCCGTGGCGAAATGCCGGGATAACGCGAGGAAGAAGAAGAAGTCTATTACCTACGGTTATGTATGTTATGCAGAGCTCTCTGGGGTGCATACGCAGCAGGAGAAAGTGATGCGATAGTAAACAAAACGTCCTTTAAACACTCAATGTATTTCCAAAATCTACAAATGTTACAAAGACTATAAATTCATCAGTAAGTACATTAACATTAAATAACTTATAATATCGAGAGTAAATCTAATAGGATGTTCACCGTACGTTCCGTGATAGCAAAGAGAGGACGTATGTCAAATAAGGAATGCAAATCGGTTATTTTTGTATGGAAATAACCGCGGTTTCGGTTAAAAACCGATTATTTCCATACAAAAAATAACCGATTTGCATTCCCTAATGTCAAAGCACAAGTTGCCAGAGTCAAAAATATACTAAAGACACCTAGGGTATCCCAGAATTCGACGTCAAGCCGTCAACGGATGATAGACCAAGTCGCAGCAGTTATCATAAAAATACAAAAAAAAAATCCAACTCAAGTTTTTTTTTTAAATTATGGTCACTTTAAAAATTCACTAAAAAATCCACACCCTGTAATGGTTATTTAACTATTGTTACTACAAATTCCATAATTTATTCTAATTTTTTTATTAATTTATTTTGTTATTGTGTAATCTTGAATAATTACAGGGTGTGGATTTTTTAGTGAATTTTTAAAGTGACCATAATTTTTAAAGAACATGAGTTGGATTTTTTTTTTTTATGATAACTGTTATGACTTGGTCTATCATCCGTTTACGGCCTGACGTCGAATTCTGGGACACCCTGTATACGTGCATGTCAATTAATAAAGTGTGCCATTGACTTTCCAACGATGTAGTAGTCCATTTTTACATGAAATATTATCCTAGTCCCTATCTCCTTAATAAATAGTCTGTGCTTCCTAATATCCTGGGGGAAAATCTAACACAGTGGCTATTATTGGATTTCCACTGGTCATTTTTAGGGTTCCGTACCCAAACGGTAAAACGGGACCCTATTACTAAGACTTCGCTGTCCGTCCGTCCGTCCGTCCGTCCGTCTGTCCGTCTGTCCGTCTGTCTGTCACCAGGCTGTATCTCACGAACCGTGATAGCTAGACAGTTGAAATTTTCACAGATGATGTATTTCTGTTGCCGCTATAGCAACAAATACTAAAGACAGAATAAAATAAAGATTTAAGTGGGGCTCCCATACAGCAAACGTGATTTTTGACCAAAGTTAAGCAACGTCGGGCGTGGTCAGTACTTGGATGGGTGACCGTTTTCTCTTTGCATTTTTTCCGTTTTTTTTTTGCTTTATGGTACGGAACCCTTCGTGCGCGAGTCCGACTCGCACTTGCCCGATTTTTGCAATTTGCTCTTCTGTTTATGTGAATTTCTGCTTTAGGTTTACGATCGTAGCATATACAGTGTGGAAAGATAAGTCGGGCCCTGGAGGGAAACTACCCTAAATCCTTAAGCTGTCTCATTTTACTTAAAGGAGACATTACTTTATTTTTAAAAAGAAATAAAACTGCATTCAAAGACTTTCTAAAACTTGCTTGCCTCGCCCGGGACTCGAACCGACTAAAAATTCCAAAATATAAACACTCGCAATTTTATTCTACTAGTCGATACAGTTAATGATAACATTTCTCCAAGAAACATTAGGTCTTACACTCGTCTGTCATACAAAATATCCATAAAATCTAATATTTAGTACTCAAGATTTTTTTTCAGACAAGCCAAATTGAAGAAAAACAAGAAAAATATTTGAATGCAGTTTTGTTTCTTTTGAAAAATAAAGTAAAGTCTCCTTTAAGTAAAATGAGCCAGCTTAAGGATTTAAGGTAGTTTCCCTACATGGCCCGACTTATCTTTCCACACTGTATATTTGGGTGATTTAGGGTAGGTACCATTAAACATCTACTTATCAGCTAAGGTCTATCTTAACCAAACAACAATCAGGTCCTAATCTAGGAATAAGGCCAGTTTTTAACAAGCTTTTATTAGGTCGACCTGTGGCCTATTTTATAAAGCTACAAGTTACAATTTACAAGCGGAAGTCTCTTTCTAACCCTATGTGTTAGAACGAGACTTCCGCTTGTAAATTGTAACTTGTAGCTTTATAAAATAGGCCACTGTATGTAACTATGTAATGGAATCTAAGGTTTAAGATTTAACCATCTTCCAAGGATCGTAGCGTCATGAAAATTAGCAGCTGTACGTAGTTCTGATGACAATACCATAATATGGTATTGTCGAACTGATCTGATGATGGAGACAGGAGGTGGCCATAGGAACTCGGTGATGAAACAACGTAACCTAATTATGTTAGGGGTTTTTAGCATTGTCTTGATGAGTATTAGTTGTCTGTCGTAAGAAAAGTACAGTCAGCGATAAAAGCTTGTACCAAAAATGTAATTTTTGCCAAAAACTTATTCTGCAATCAAAACACAGGCATCTTCTGGGCGAGCTCGCTCCATCGTAGGCCACGTCTACGCCTCGGCTAATCTGTGGCCATGAGTAAGCCCATTCATAATAAAAAAAAAAACAAGGGTATTCCTTTATATGAAACACTAACTAAAAGCATTTCTATATATATCTTTAGATTTTTCCGGTTTCTTTCTGCGAGGCTAGGTTTAGCGGAAGAGATGGGACGTAAAGTCGAGTCGTCCCATAAAAACGTATGACGAACATTACGTACATTTGCTCCACTGGCTCTACTGTGCAGTGAAATTATAGTCAGTAGCTTGACTTGGTTCGGGTGTCTCTAAAAATAACTAACATGCTCCAAAATTTTAAATTAGTTAAAGTTATCATAAATAGTGGTAGATAGATATGATGATTATATTTTCCAATTTAAAGTAGACAAATACTTCTATCATTTTATTACACAAAACGGCAGATAGCTTGAGTCATTTGCTATCTTCTCAGGCCTTGAAATTTTTAATTTGGTGCAAAAAAAATTTTCATTTCTATGATAGTTTTTCGTAAATTTCGAATTTTTACTTACGTAGTAGTAAAAAAACCATGGCCAATTTTGTTTTTCTAGGCATGAGAAGATAGCAAATGACTCAAGCTATCTGCCGTTTTAATTTCGCAAACGATGTACCAAACACCCTGTATACAAACTGTTGGAGAACAGTTACCCAGTAAGGAGCAAAGTATTTCCGTTTTACGGTATGTCACAAACTGAATGACAAAAGGGCTACCTACTGCATAAAGTTAAAAGATAATTGTTCGTGTCGGTTTGTCATGATGTCATCGTAACATCATTATGTCAAGGTAGACAGGCCAATTTAGTAATTACCAATGTAAACATGTCATAAATAAAAATAATACATCCAATTGATTTGCATTGTTAATCACGACTTCGACAGTGTTTCAATAGAAATAGAACTCTACTTTACTAACTTTACATTCATTTGCGGATTTGGTCAAACGGCTGGTTGAGATCGCTGGTCACTGGGGACAAAAGAGCTGGCAGCTTCCTTGCTCAACGAATAAGCGATGCGATTCAGCGAGGAAATGCTGCCAGTGCCTTTGGCTCTATGCCCCGGAGCATTTCTAGTCTTTTTTGTCCTTATTAGTTTTGCAGGTAGTTTTAATTATAAATAGGTTGCTTTTTATTGTAAGTTTATACTTATGTTGTTGTTTATTAAATTTCAGCTTTGATTTAAATTACATTCAAAGAATATAGGTATATCAAGGAAAACCTCTTTAAGGGCGTTTACAAAATCGTACTTTTGCTTCGTTCGCGGCTTGTTCAGAGATAAAGTGCTGTCCATGACAGTTCTGTGACTCGGCCCGGTTGGTATAAAAACGTGTTTTATTTGAATGTACTATAGTTTTTGTGTGCGATATGGGCGGTGATGTGGTCGAGGCCGGATTTGGCGCTGACCTCAATGCTACTGGCCAAGGGCCTTAGTTACGATTATAAGTACGTTAGCAGAAAATACTCGAATCATTGGTTTTCAACCACGTTAAGGCTGATTTAGACTGCGCGTGAACTCCATACGATTTTAGTTCCATTGCGGACTGTTGTGGTTACGTCCAATCAAATACGCAATGGTATGAAACTCGCATGCGAGTTCTCGCATCGTCTAAATCAGCCCTTAGGGTTTTGACCGTTAATATCGATTTTACACAGGGGCAGAATAGTGAGTACTGTGAGTAGTGAGGCGGAATGGGGCCGAATAGTTAGCAAAGGAAGACAGTGGGCGTTCAGTTCAAACTTTAGGCACAGAATAACTAATAGTACTAAGTACAGAAGACTCACTCTCTAACAAAACGCGTCTGTTACGAGCAGCACAGATATGGCCGCTAGGTGACGACAGCGCCACGCGCGGCTTATGGCAAACCCCAAAATTGGGGCCGAACGGATGTACTTTTAGTTACCTGTAGCAAAGCGACGAAATCGCGGAGTGAGACACGCCTGCTTTAGGTCAGTCAACTAGTACGGTCACCAAATACGGAAATAGATACGGAAGACAAAATGCCAATAAGGTCGTGTATACATATTTTTGGCACTTTGTCCGTATCGATATTTTCTGATGTGACTGTAGAAACTGACAGTGCCGGATGGAGCCTCGAGTCCTGAATATCCTTAAAATAAATTTAAAGTTTTATATAGGCCCACGCTTTCCGCAATAATATTTTGCACCTAGCGCGCAAAAATATATGACGCAATCATATTTGCAGAGCCATTAGCCTGTGTCACATGTTGCAGGTTACTAAAATTTTCATGTCCGTTTTAAAGGACTCTTCTCGCTCTAAAGCGGAATAAACCCGGTTTAAAAATAAACGGGCAGTTAACTCTCAGTAAAGACTCCTACTGCCGTATTCGAACTTCAAGATATTCACAAGAGACGACACGTACTAGATCCATACGTTATAGTTTAGATATCAACTAGTTCTCTTTTGCAGCGCAATTCGGGCAACCAATGTCACTTTTACGTTAGAAAGAGTAAGATATCTATTAGATGTGAATTGGATCTCTAAGTCATATCCTGTATATATCATAGTCCTGTGGAAATGGTTCAAGAGTATCTCCAGAATCGTGCAAATGTCAAATTTGACAGGTTAGATCTTAACATATCGTTATCGTATCTTGGTGATGTCTAAAATTCTAATAGATTTCTATTTCAAAATCCGAATCGGGCCCCTAACCGTTATGCTTGTTCCGAAAACAACTTTGCGTTTATATGTCTTTGGGGGTACGGGGTACGATATACAGAAAGTTGGCGGCTAACGAATTATTTATGGAGGCGTTGAATTATTTAAGGAAGAGAATTGAAAAGTAAACGTTTATTTATTATTCGTTAGAATTTGGGTATACACTAAAAAAGAGTCCGAAATGACGACTGTTCTGTTTTATGCTTCTAAAGGTGGCCACTGACGAGCCCTCCAACAGTCCAAATAGCGTGGCTGCAATCCAAAATCGGGTCCGTGAATGTCAAAAACGTACAATGTTTAATATTAGGATGCCGTCCATTTGGATGAATCCATTGTAACGGCATCCATTTGGAAGGCTCGTCATTGGCCTGCTTAAGCGGGTAAACTTGTTCCATGATGACCATGATACATACTAACATTTTATGCCAATATTCTGTGATAATATCTCACAACCACAACTACCATGTTCGTTGTAGATGCCTCCGAAATGACGTCTGTTCTATTTTCTGCTTCTATGCGGGTCAAACTTGTGCCATGGTCCATGATACTTACATTTTATGCCAATATTCTGTGAAAATATCTCACAACTACCACTACTAGCTAGCTACTAGCTTCGTTGTATATGACAATGCCTCCGAAATGGCGTTTGTTCGATTTTCTGCTTCTTAAGGGGCCCACTGCACTGTTAAAAATATTCAGGGAATTTTACATAATTTTAGGGCAACTTTCGTTGCCCTAACTTTTCTGTATTTTTACATAATTATGTAATTTTACAAGGCGTATGTAATTTTACATATCGACCTGATTTCATTATTATGTAATTTTACATTTATGTAATTTTACATAATCAAACAAATTGACGGTTATGTAAAATTACATTTATGTAATTTTACATAATCATACTGTCAGATATGTAAAAATCTCACTTATGTAATTTTACATAATCTGTAAAATCTCATTTATGTAATTTTACATATCCGTAAAATTTCACTTACGTACTTTTACATTTTTTTCGGTAATATTACAGGGTAATTGTATGTTTTGTTACAAATTTCGTATGTATAAATACATAAAGTTTGTGTATTAGTAATGATTTTTATGTATGATTACATTTTATTCAGTAATATTACCGAATTATTATGTATTTTGTTACAGATTTCATGTGTAAAATTACACCAACTTAATGTATTATTAATGTTTTTTGAGTATTTTTACTTTTTATTCGGTAACATTACACAATTATTATGTGTTTTGTTACAGATTTCGTATGTAAAAATACATTAAGTTTTTGTATTATTAATGATACTTTATGTATATTTACATTGTATTTGGTAATATCACAGAAGTAATATGTGTTTTATTACAGATTTCGTATGTGAATTTACACAAAGTACATGTATTATTAATGATTTTTTTAAGTATTTTTCCTTTTTATTCGGGAATATTACCGAATTATTATGTATTTTGTTACAGATTTCGTCTGTAAAATTACACACTTTATTTATTATTAATGTTTTTTTAAGTATATTTACTTTTTATTCAGTAATATTACAAAATTATTGTGTTTTATTACAGTTTGCGTATGTGATTTTACCACAAACTTTATGTATTTTTAATGATTTTTAAGTATTTTTCCATTTTATTCGGTAATATTACTGATACAATTTATGTATTTTTACATAAGAAAACTGTGATTTTAAATATGGGCAAGGTAAAATTACTTGTTGTTTGTGTATTATTACCTGTAAAATTAGGTAATATTTCATGTTATTAGGGGATATTTTTCTGTAAAATTCAATACAAATTCTGTACATTTACGGTAATTCTCCGGATTTAGTTATTAACCATTCGTTAGTTTTTTTTCTTATGTATTTTAATTAATGCAGCCTGTCTGCAGACTGCATTTATTAAAGTACATAAGAAAACAAATACCAACTTGCTAATAGCAAAATCCTGAGAATTATCGATAGCATGTAAATGTACAAAATTTGTATTGAATTCTTTAGGAAATATCGCCTAATAACATGTAAAACGAACTAATTTTATCAGTCATAATATACAAACAACAAGCAATTTACAGTTTGGAGGTTATTTAATAAAAAACAAAATTACAAAGAAATAAATTTATTGAATTTCACACACTAAAATTATAGAGCACACGCGTATATACACGTCTACGTGCATATTATTATTATTTATTCTGTGACAGAGTACAAAAAGTAGAAGACATATACGACACTATAAATTATATCTTATGTACATAAGTACTTCTTATGAATTAGTCTTATAAAAGTTTCGGTTAATAAGGCCTATGTGAATCTAATGCGTGAAACCTATACCATTTCAAGTAACGAATTGTCTGAAAATGTTTGTTACTGACATTAATTATAGTTAGTTTTTTTAGCATTAGAAAGAACTTGCAAGAAGTTAAGCGATCTTGACATGTCTTTTAATTGAAAAACGCTTTTTAAAAATCAAAAACTATTACTTATGACTTCCTTCTTTAGGATTTATTTTAATAAAAATATACCTTTGTATAAATTCTAATGTGTTTTGACAGTCCACTGGATATTCCATGTTCAAGTTGCAGTAAGCCGCCATCAATAGTTGTAACGACGTAGGCAGAATCTGTTTCGCTAACAATCGTTTTTTCTACCAGCAAGTAATATAATTATATTTTCATTATCTGTGGACAAAAAACATAATGGTTAAAACAGGTAATATAATAGGCCCCCAAATTTAATACTTCCTCCTCAAATAAGATAATTTATCGTATTACGTTAAGTGGCACTACTAGTGAGTAAGGGTACAAGTCTCGGGCAGCGCAGTTTTAAAAGGGTGTAAGTTCCATGCCCCTTTTACAACTAAGCTGCGCGACACTTGTACCCTTTTTCACTAAGGCCACAGGTTTATTCAATACATTTACGTTTTAACACTGTATGTTTCATATAGATTATATTATGATTAATTATAAATTATATGAAACATACAGTGTTATGCTTCGCAGGTAAGGCATTTTATCATTGTAATAATAATTAAGTCTCACCTAAAAATACAATGTTAGGCGCAGCTATTTCGGATAGCTCTGCAACTTGAACCCTGGTTAATGGTTCCTGGAAAAGAAAAAGTTAATAAGATTAGTAAATGGAACTACTATATTTAGGATGGTACCTCATCTGGAAGAAAATGGATTATGAATTATATCTTGGGTATTGCTCTCCCTCTATGTGACGGATGATCAAAATAGCGTGGGCCTATGTTGCACCAAACCTGAGTTCCACTAGGTACAGCCAGGGTTCAGCATCAGCTCTATCTTGTCAACTTCAAGCGTCAAATTTTTAAATTGACATCATACTGCAAAATAAATGTGGTTTGAGTCAGCACATTAATGCTTAACAGTAGGTATCCAATTATAGTCTATTCTACAATACACTACATTCTACAATTACACAAAAAATATTTCATTACGAAAAGTCAAATTAATTTAGATTTACTCACCTTTTTCAATGATATTTTTTAAAGTTGGGTCCATTATTGGAACAGCTTTCTTGATTGTTTGGTCTACTGACCAAATTTTAATAACGGGCATGTTTTACTGTAAGAGAATAACACAATTTATTAGTGTTGGTGACTATTTAATTAACCTACACAATCAAGCATGTACTAATATCGTTTTAAATTTAGATGTACTTAGCTAATAAATACTTACATTTTTTTAATGGCATACGACGAAAGCGGCTGCTCCAAGATTTTGTAGATCAGGTCTGATCCACCCTGGACGTGGACAGGACACGATATCAACTGGACTTTGTAAAGGACGCCGAGGAAACCGTTACAAAAAAGGTGAACCGCGAACCCTTTCTGGAAGTACATAACGTTTTGAGGTCTAATGCAGATTTCACTAGATATTCGATGCAAGAAAGTAAAGGTATATCTAATACTTATATTTACCTGTTTTCTTGTATGCTATCTCCAATTTATTTACACGTTTACACAAGTACTACGTTCTACGCACAGCGAGTGAGCGAGCGCCATTTTGATGTGAACTCATGAACTGCGCAGCTACAGGTTCGTGGCGGGGGGGGGGGGGGGGTGCGCCTGACTAGCGATCGCGTGATCCATGTAGCTCGCGCGCCTGTGGCGCGCGTTATAATATTGATCCGTGATTGGGTGTGTGCCAGTGCCGCACAAAATTCGTCCAATCCGCGAGTGCTACCGGATATGAATTCATATTTGAAGATTTATAGTTTATTTTTCGAAATTAATAATTAGGTACACAATTTTACCAATAATTGCTGACATTGGTACATATAAATAACATCGTAAGTTTTGTTGCTTCCAACTTTGATGCTGTAATTCACATTAAGGGGTTCCCTGGAGCCAATGAATGACCTATCTGAATCCCTTAGTTTTCTAATTTCTTTTTGGAGCTTATCATACGGTAAAGTTGAAAAGAATTTATGTACGAAATAGGTATCATTTGATATTTACCAATCGCTTTTCGGTGAAGAGGAAAACATGGTGTTCCTAGTTTCCCCTCTGGGTTAGAAGGTCAGATGGCAGTCGCTTCTGTAAAAACTAGTGCCTACGCCAATTCCCGGGATTAGTTGCCAAGCAGTTCCCAGGCTCCCATGAGCTGTGGCAAAAAGCTGGGATAGCGCGAGGAAGATTTATTATCATAGGGTAAAGTGCCCTATTACCAGCCACCTGCATTAATCGTTGAATAACTTTTATAATATGTCCAAAACTACACGGAATGTTTGTAAGTATACACGGTGTAATATGAGGAAACCGAATAGCTTTAACCACGCATTTCTGAGGTCAAAAGAAAGAAAAAATGTAAGATGAGTTTAGGTATACTTCACCAAAAAAAAAATTTTTGTTGTTGTTTTGTTTTTTCAATTTCTTGAATGTACATGTACATAAAAATAAATGTTATTTGATGTTGATTGGTAAACTTTTCACTTAAAATTGATTTTTACATTTTTTTTTCGTAAAACCTACTTTTTGCAAAGCGTTACTTGTCACTTTTTGATATCTATCAAGAAGGATATTTTAGACTACGTCCCATAGCAGCAACATCACCATCAAAAAGGTCTTTTACACTGTGTAACAATAACAACTTGTTTTTTTTTAATTAATATTATCTCTGAAACTAGGCGAATTTCAAAAAAGTTTATAGGACATTTTTGTCTCTAAATATGATCAAGAATACGCAGTTAAAATTATTCGGTTTAAAATATTTCGGTTTCCTCATGTTACACGGTGTATTTGTCCGCGATTATCTCGCGTTTAGCTGAACCGATTTTGATGTGGTTTTCAGAAAAGTGTTTGTTACATTCGGGAGAAGGTATTAGTATACATAGATCTGAGCTGATGCTGAACCCTGGCCGTACCTAGTGGAACCAGAAAAGACAAAACTGTGGAAAAATACAATTGGACAGCGCGGCAATGCCGCCAGCCTTCTTGGCACCCTGCCCAAAGGCACAGAGCTGGAGCCAGGTTTTTATTTATAATTTTAGTTTATATTGTAGTTAGTTGTAGCTTTATGTAGTTTTTAATTACATGTAGTTAATAATTTTTTGTAACATATTTGCTGTGACTTAATTTTTTAATAAAAAGAGACGTCATGATCGATTACCTTTTTTCTAATTGGGGCATTTTACCCTATCCCATATTTACTTAAAAATTAATTGGGAGGAAAACTAACTTTTTATCCCGCCAGGTGGTGGTGGCGAATTAGCGACTTTACCTCGCTTTGACATAAAAACTGTCAAACCACATACATTTTTGTAAGTTATTCTATTCTTGTAAAATTTTCTCAAAAATGCCTATGTCTGATATGAATATTTGACATATTTATTTTTAGAGACGTCAAAGACGAACCCAAATAAATAGGTACCTACCTAGATATGTATGTAGATTTCGTATTAAGTAACTAAGTATTTCTATCTTTACATAATATGAATGAATCTATTTATCTTTAAGTAGGTATTAGTAGTAACGATGTGGTGTGAGCACAAACCGATTTTGCCTAAAATTAATTAGGTAAGTACAGTCACCTGCAATAATATGTTACTCTTCGAAGGTCGCAATAATATGTGACACGCTCTTATGGCTCTACAGATAAGGTCGTGTCAGATATTTTTGCGGCCTTTGAAGAGTAACATATTATTGCAGGTGACTGTACCTACTTACTAAGTAAGTACCTAAGTACCTTCTTAATTTCGACCGCACGGGCGGCATTCTCAGCAGGTTAAAACTTGTTCACGGAATTGTATTAGGGTATTCCACCTGTCCAGTTTCTGTTTCTTTGTCCAATGTGTGTTTTGTCTCACATTTTGCTTGAGAGAGAGAGTGAGATGCCATGACATTGGACAAACATATCATTGGACACATTACCGCACCGCACCAAGGTCATTGCGACGCACCCATAAGTAAGACCTTGACAACAACCTTGACAATGTCCTTGGTGCGGTGCGGTAATGTGTTAGCACTGTTAGCAGCTTTATGGTAACATTCCATTTCTAACCGCAGCTGCACTACCGGTACTGAACGCGTCGCTGTCATTGTCAATTTCCATAGTAAAATTGACAGTAATGCAGCTGCGGTTAGAAATGGAATGTTACCATTAGGCATTAAGTAGTTTGTGTTCTATTCTATGTATGTAGGTAAAGGATAACTCACGCTCACGTTAGACCGGGCCGCATCCGGGCCGGAGCTTCCGGCGCTTAGGTACGTTTCTATGACATGACAGGCGAACACGGGATGCATTCCATAGAAAACGATGCGCCGGAAGCTCCGGCCCGGGCACGGCCCGGTCTAACGTGAGTCACCCTTAATGGGTACTCGTATGTTACCAGACGAACTCGCGGGCAAGAGCTAGGAATTCATAAATGTGAAAAAAACCGGACAAGTGCGAGTGGGACTCGCCCACCGAGGGTTCCGTACTTTTTAGTACTTATTCTCTTTATTTATTTTTCTTCTTAAGTTAGGTTAATTATAATATGAATATAAAAGTAAAATATAAAAACACTTACAAAATAATAAAAAAAAGTTATAAACACACAGTACTTATTTATTGTTATCACTCACACTTAATAATGAGAGAGTGAGATGCACTGACATTGGACAAAGAAATTGAATGCAAATTTGACAGGTGTAATACCACCCTAAAGGCCCCTTGCACCATTCCACTAACCCGGGGTTAACCGGTTAAATCTGGAGTTACCTTGGTTACCAGTACAATTTGACACTGGATTAACGGTTTAACCGGTTAACCTCGGATTAGTGGGACGGTGCAAGTGGCGCTAAGTTAGTTAAGTAGTAGTTTGGTATTTTTACTTTTATGCTGTTTAACTTGTTTGAAATAAAATAAATAAAAATGTAATGTAAAGACACACATTGAAATAGTAAATTTGCAGAAAATTAAAGAAATATTGGAAAATTTCATTGTATTGTTTTTAATTTTACTGGCATTTTTCTGAATATTACATAATAGATAAGTAAATTTACATAAAAAAAAATTCACGAAAGTAGGTAAAATCACGACACTTTTATGTAAAGTTCCCCGCGGTACGCGTGTTGTTTGCTGTTGGTGCTGTTGTTGATGTGTTGTTGTTGGTAATGTTGTTGTTGCTGTTGTAATTGTGTAGTAGTTTGTTTTCCAAAGGGAAAAAGAAATAAAGTTGTACTTTTGCTAGGACAAAAAGACCCGCTTGCGAGCACTTCATTCCTGCAGCTCGGCCTTCGGCCTCGCGTGTTTGGGAAATCGAAAAGGACGCTCCGGGCCTTCGGCCCTACGCGGAGCTCGGCCTTCGACCTTCGCTCTGCCGTGTCACGCCTAACTCCGTTAACTCGAGTTACATGAGTTACGAATAACCAGTCTAAATCGTCTTAAAAACCATTAAATATATATCTTCTATAAGAAAATTTTGAAAATCTTCATTATTTACTGAGAAAAGCATATGGCTAACTCATGTAACTTCATTTTTTTGCCGATGGCGTCAGGCACAACTCAGTTAACTTAAGTTGTATGACTGACACAACCAAAATATCAACATCGTTTCTTAAGTTACCGGAGTTAGGCATGACTGGCCGAGCGCTTGATTTATACGACAACAATATTCCTATAGTAATACGTGTCACGTCTGATCACGCGAATGTCATGTAACTTGACTTACATGACTTCGTGTGACCACTATAGTATGGAAGAGTTGATCATGCGGAAACATTTAATTCGAATAAAATGAAAACTATTCAATTATGCGAAACAAAAATTAAAGGGCCCAGTCTGTGACCATATTTCCTACATGTAGATTAGATAAAATAAAAAAATTACGACGAACCGTCAACGATAACAGCATTTGAATCTTTAAAACTTTAAACGTAATTATCTCGAAACTCGACTTTTAAAGTTACATGAGATGCGCGTGACACGGCAGCGCTGGGTTTCGAAGCTCAGCGCCGCGTTAAAAACTGCCAGGGTCCCTCTATGACATTTGGTCGAGCACCACCTAGGTCTGACCGTTTGGCCGGCCCGTCCAACATTTTTCTGACCGGAAGCGGTAGACCAAAAGTCGGAATTTTCTGGAGATCACGAGACCGCCCTCTATATGAAACTGTCAAAGTCTAACACACCACGAACCTCCTTCTGGGAGAACAATTGTGTCATCAGTCAGTCGTATTGCAGCTTTATATAATATAGAAAAATACGTAGATAATAAAATTATTTTTGTCCCTGACATTCCATGTAATTTTACAGATTTTATGTAAAAGTCCATTGTCTTAGTGATTACTATACAATACATATTGAATATGTAAAAAAAAACATATTCACGGCCTCCTTAGCCTATTAGTTGATAGTGACCCTGCCTATAAAGCAGGACGTCCCGGGTTTGCATCCTGGTCAGAGCATTTATTTGTGTGTCTATTATCACGTAATATATTTGTTCATCAGGAGTTATGGATGTTGCCTATGTATTCAAGAATGTATCGATTATACATTTATACCTAAAGTGCCCACAACACAATCCTTATTGAGCTTACTGTGGGACTAGGTTAATTTGTGTAAAATTGTCCTATATATTATTTATTTATTTTACCAGTAAATTTACAGAAAATATGTAGGTATACCATTAAGAAGATATTGGTAAATTTCATTATATTGTTTGTAATATTACTGACATGTTTCGGAATATTACATAAGACTTAAGTAAATTTACATAAAAATGTATTTTTCAAAAGAAATAATAAATTTGCGAGATTTTTATGTAAAATACCCGTTCCAATTGTTAAAAATCAAGTGTAGTATTACAGATATTTATGTAAACGGGCATTTCTTAGTGACTATTACATATGTATCGTGTAAAAAGACCCATTTGAACAGGAAGTTTACAGAAAATTTATAAAATTAAAAAAATGTTGGGAAATTTCATTATGTTTTTTGTAATTTTTCTGATATTTTTCGGAATATTACATAAGAAGTAAGTAAATTGTAATAAAAATGTGTTTCTCAGTAAAAAATGGTAAAATTACGAGATTTTTATGTCAAATTCCCGATTTAATTGTTAAAAACACATTAAAAAAGTATTTGTCCCAAAAGTTCCATGTAATTTTACAGATTTTATGTAAACGTTCATCTCTTAGTAATTATTACATATTTATTATGTAAAAATACCATTTAAACAGTAATTTCTACAGAATATATATGTAAAATGAAGAAATGTTGGGAAACTTCATAATGTTTTTTGTGATTTTAATGACATTTTTTGGAATTTTACATAAGACGTGAGTAACTTTACACAAAAATGTAATTTTCACAAAATTAGGTAAAATTATGAGATTTTTATGTAAAATACCCATTTTAATTGATATAAACACATAAAAAAATGTATTTGTCCGAAACATTCCATGTAATTTTACAGATTTTATGTAAACTTCTATCTCTTAGTGATTATTATATATTTATTATGTAAAGCGACACATTTAAACAGTAAATTTACAGAAAATATGTAAAATTAAAGAATTTTTTGGAAATTTTATATTATTGTTTGTAATTTTCCTGACATTATTCCGAATATTACATTACACGTAAGTAAATTTACACAAATATGTAATTTGAAAAAAAAATTGTAAAATTACGAGATGTTTATGTAAAATTCTCTTTTTAATTGTTAAAAACACATAAAAAAAAGTATTTGTCCCAAACATTCCATGTAATTTTACAGATGTTATGTAAACTTCCATCTCTTAGTGATTATTACATATATGTTATGTAAAAAGACCATTTAAACAGTAAATTGAACAGAATATATGTAAAATTAAAGAAATGTTGGGAAATTTCATAATGTTTTTTTGTAATTTTACTGATATCTTACGGAATATTACATAAGACGTAAGTCAATTTACATAAAAATGTATTTTTCACGAAAATAGGTAATATTGCGAGATTTCTAAGTAAAATTCCCTCTTCAATCGTAAAAAATACATACCAAAATGTATTTATCCCGAACATTCCATGTAATTTTACAGATTTTATGTAAATATTCATGGCTTAGTGATTATTACATAAATTTTATGTAAAACTACATAAAAATTATTGATTTTACCGAAAAAATGAAAAATTTACGAGAATTACGTAAAATGTCATATTTTTCCGTAAATTTCCCAGGATTTTCGGGAATTTTACAGGATTATGTAATTTTTTTGCATGTAAAATTACATAATTTTTAACAGTGTGATTAACAGTCTGCCGGACGGTATCGGTCTGTCTGTTATTCGGAACTGTCAAAATTTTGTGTTAACTGACAGGCCGATACCGTCCGGCGGACTGTTAATCAGTGGGCCCCTTTAGCGGATAAACTTGTACCATGATACCTACTACTCTACTACCTACTTCTAACATTTTATGCCAATATTCTGTGAAAATATTTCGCAACTAGATACCATGTTCCTAGTTCGTTTCACATGACATGTCCTCCGAAATGACGTCTGTTCGATTTTCCGCTAGTCTCACATTTGTCTCGGCGTAGTGTAACTGGATTGTGGTGGTTTCAAACTAGTTCTGTCGCTTGTGTTCAGTTCTTGGGTTATAGAACTGGAGCTCTAGGTTAAACTAGTATAATGCTAGTAAGTATATTGACTTATTTAACTGTTACTTTGAGTGTTCACAAACCAATTGGGTCAGAAAGTGTTGTTGATGAAATAACGTAGACATTCATGACGTCATTAAAAAAAAATTTTTTACGTAGGTATAGTAAGTGATGAATACAGGGTGTGTCTGACCATGGGGCTTTAAATCCAGGGCTTGATTCTACTCGCTAAACTGAGCTACTTTTATTATGGCACCAACCCCGAAATCCCGAATTTTTTTTTTACTTTTACATACATTTTGGCTGATAAGATGTCGACGTTTTCTATGGAAAAGCCAAAAAAATTTCCCCGATTTTAGGGTTGGTCCCATAGTAAAAGTAGCTCAGTTTAGCGAGTCAAATCAAGCCCTGGATTTAAAGCCTCATGGTCAGACACACCATATATAATCCAAAAATTAAAAACAACTCCGCTTCTGCCATTCAATAGATATAGGTACTTATAAAGATTTTTTAACCTGCAACCTGAAAATCTCTATTTTCCCCCAGAAAATTACAAATGCAACGTCATCATTCTAATGGTACCTGGTCCGTCGTTGCTGACGAACAACGAAAGAAATTGCAACAGGCAATCTTTTAGTGTGTTGCTGATTTTAGATTCTGTATCTGCAGTAACTATGTGATGTTGATAGATTATTAGTTAAATGGCAATCCGATTTAATTTAAAAACTCGAAAATGCGCGTTTGGTTCAGTTGCTTTTCTGTGAAGGAAAATATCGTGAGGAAACCGGACTAATACCAATAAAGCCTGGTTTCCCTCTGGGTTGGAAGGTCAGATGGCAGTCGCTTTCGTAAAAACGTCTACGTCAATTCTTGGGACTAGTTGTCAAGCGGACCCCAGGCTAATGAGCCGTGGCAAAATGCCGAGATAACGCGAGGAAGAAAAGGCTAAATACTTCGACCGGCCAACCCCATTGAAGACCAGCTTTGTCAGCAAAAGGATTAACTGAACAGTTTCAAAGTCCCGGAATTCTTCAAGCTAAACTTTAACCATGCGGTAAAGGTGAGCGCGCGACGCATACCGCTCGGAAACTATTCCGGCTATTTAGTGCTCCGAGGGGCATGGGATGACAAACTGTTTGAGACAGCGCGGAATCTACTTAAGTGTCGCGAAACAGCAATTCTCTTAACGGGCCACCGCGGTGGCGTTATACGTTTTAATCTGTCTTGAACTCTTGATCACAAGAAACAAAGAATATTTCATAATGTAATTAATTGGTTGTAAGTCCCACTTGGGAGATATTTAGTTAGTAGTTCCTAATAAAACTACATTTACAATAAGCTAAATAATATCTATTGATGAATGAGTGGACTGTCTGTGTATCGGCAAAATGGAACCTTTTATTTGACTTGTATGAGATAAAATTTATTTTATTGAAATATATGCAAAAATTAAAACTATCGATACGATGAAGGTATGCGGTACGATGAAGTATTATTTTCAGAAAATATTTTAATTTGTTTTTATTTCAAGTAGAAACTCTACTATAATCATAATACGCTTAAATGCCTAGTTACTTAAACATTATAAATGTGCAATTATGGTTTAGAAAAATGCACGCCAACTGCAACGACGGCGTGCAATTCCCATACAAGTTGCAGTTGGGTTGCAGTCCATCTGTATCTGCCCTAATATAACGACAAGTCCTTTGATAGTATACAGTAGTACATTTCCGCATCCTACATTTCCCGAATCCAATCCCAAAAACAATGATAATCCCGGATAAAATATTGAAACGGTTTTAGCATTAATATGAATCCTTCATCCTGTTAATAATGAACGCGTACCATTGCCTGCTCATTAACTATTAGCCACCCCTAGAACAAAACAACACAAGCGCCTAATATTTGGAAGATGCTTCCGACGTTTTATGACTCATGCTTGTTTTAAAAAGGGCGTAAGTGCCTCAGATTACTTTGTGACTTACGATGTTTTAGACGAGTGAATTCGACGCTTTCAGAAGGAGAAATGGAAACGCAACGTTACCATAACTCCCTGGTCTAAAATGCTTCTTGGCTGGAATCTCGGATTGCCTACTGAATTCTTTAAAGAGTTTGTTATTTGGATGGATTGGTCCTCTTGCTTAGTAGCTTTTATAGTTAGGTATACCTAAGTGCCTAAAAACACCTAGGTACCTACCTATAACTCCTATAAGACTAAAACAGGTTACAATTTTGACTAACGGCCCGATTCTAACTTTAAGATACGTCAATTAATAGATCTGGAAACGATATGGATTAGATATGTCAGTGTCATATGTGACGTTTCTTCAAACAAATACGTCACTTTTGACACTGACATATCTAATCCATATCGTTTGCAGATCTATTAATTGACGTATCTTAAAGTTCGAATCCGGCAGTATGTTTTTATATTTCGTATACCGTTACCGCTATCTTCCTCATTTTTAGAAGTCGATTAAAAGTATTAAATCGTAACCTTTGGCACCTGGATGCGTAGCCAACATGCCAATCGTTTATGCTCCGTAGTGTACTAAGCGCAACTGTCACTATCTCACTAATATGGGGGCGTGATAGAGATACACAAAGCGAGTTTCGCTATCGTAGCGCAAGCGATTGTCATCTTGGCTAGGCATCCTGAATTGTCAAAATGAACCTCATCAATAATTGCATGCGATTTGCGTTACAATGCTGCTGTTGATCGATCGATTGAAATGGTTGCACCTGATGCACCTTCTTAGGCCTACTTGCACCATCCCACTAACTTGGGGTTAAGCAGTTAAACCGTTAACCTAGTGTCAAATTGTACTGGTAACCATGGCATGGCAAGGTTTAACCGGTTAACCCCGGGTTAGTGGGATGGTGCAAGTGGGCCTTAGCCGGCATGTAATAATATCAATAATATAATATCAATGCAATTTGTTGCATGGTCTGTAGAGCCCTTTTACCACCGCACAGTAAAAAGGGTTAAGATTTTATCTTTTAATTTCGCAAGAGGTTACACTTGTTAGCACTTTGCTTATTAACAAAGGATACTGTTTAAGTTGCCTTATTATTTATTTAACAAACGGAAGCGGAAGAATTTCGCTGGAATATACTTTATCAAGGTAATCTCAATTTTAAAACGTCATATCACCTTAGATCGCGTCATTGCATAAGCTACTTTATTTCTTAAGCTATAAGCCTCATATGTTAAGTGAAAGACTTGTGATGTTTCGGAACGTTGACTATCTCGCCGCAATTTTCCAAACGCCGTATTATTTTAACCAAATATTCATATATATTTCCTTAGTATAACCTGCAGAAACAAGAGTTGCTATAACGTAGTTGGACCGAGTGATATGCGTGATTGCATTATCAACTTTATCTTCCAAAGTATAAAGTCCAATTTGCGATTCCGATATGAGGGTAGTTTCGTAGAGCAATATGGCGGTATTCACATTGGAACGTGCGAGCAGGACTGCGCTGTATACGTGCATAGCTGTCTCGCTCACAGACCGCGTCCGCATCCAATATGAGTACCATTGCATAAGCTACTCTATCTGTTAATGTATAAAGTTCAAATTTAAAGACCCGTGATTATGAAATATGACCGAAACGTTTCTTAATGCATCGCTTGATTATTTAATTACGTTTGGAACGTTCGCGGTTTTACGTGTGTCGCGTTTTAATTTAATGTCAGAGGGCTCATTACTGCGGGCTCTGATTGGTTTACACTAGAATTAATTCAAAGAAGTTTTCCAAAGTATACTGTACTCTGTACAGATAATTGTAAAAATGATGGGTGCATATAACTAACTCAAAAATATCCCATCCCATAGTTCTTAGGCGGTTGTCACACTGGCGCCGCGTCTCGTTGCGAGACGCGGAGCAACGGACTCGCATGCGGAGACAACGCACCAACGTCCGAGTTTTCTCCGCATCTCCGTCCGGAGCTGCGATGCGCGACGTCCCGCGTTACTTCCGTCTCGCGTTCATTTCACGTTCGAACGTTAAGGTGAAAACAGTTCCTATTTGTCGATAAAATGGAAACGGAACTTATTCAGGACGCTGCGGTGATACTTTCAGTTTGTTTTTTGTACAATCGAGTCATAAAACGCAGAAGACACTGCGTGGGTACATCCCTATTTACAAACCAGACCTATAAATGGGTCTTTTGCTAGAGATTACCAAGATTTAAGGCAACACGAAGAAAAAAAATTTTATTGCACCCGTATGTCAACCTCGTAATTTGATTATTTGCTAAGCAAAATATTCGTCGCATTTAATATTCCAAATTGCTGGACGACTTTCAATTTCAAAAATAAACTTATCGACGTCGATATACTCGATCTCCATTGCACCTACGTCCTTCTTGCACTAAAATCCGTACGGCACTGCGGAGCTCAGTGTGACATACCCTGCGGCACGCACCGTGTCTCCGTCCGAGCGCGCGAGTCGTCGTGCGTCTCGCTCCTCCGCGCGTCGACGCGCAGCCAGTGTGTCGTACCATGCGTTTTTTCTATACAAAATCAAGATTCTACATACAAAGTTAAAAAACGCATCAACGGACGCCGCTGCGAGATGCGGAGCAGTGTGACGACCGCCTTAATTCGCTAACATAAGAGCCAAATTAATCTTCGTTTGATTTTTTGATTATTGTAAGAGTTAAGAGCGAAACACGAATTTCAAAGTCCCCTTTCGTCTTAACAGTACGGGTAGAGCAACCACAGAGCAACGGACTAAAAGTAGGTATTTGTTTGCTCCTAACAATTTTACTCATAGGGGCAAATCTACATATGTGACAATAGTAGGTACTATAGGTAGGTATAGGTAGGTTAATCATCTGCTATTAATGTTGCTGAATGTATATTTTCTCCATACTTATCAAGAATTTCGAAATATCGATAACAGAGATAAAACAACACTAACATTATTTTTTTTTATCTAAAATACAATTTTTTTCATATAAGTACATATATGTGACGTCCCACGGTCAAAGGTACCTTATGGCGGGTATGGAGTTATGCATACCCCAGTAATCTACAATAAATAAGCTATCGATAACACAAAAGATCAACCTCCTAAGTTGCGTAGTTACAGAGATATGATTTTTTGAAAATAATGTTGTGAATTGAGCAACTTTACGATAGAGAAGTTTTAAGTTTAGCCGCCTAAAAAACTATGTTCCTGAAGTAAGTTACATAGTTGACTACAAATAATAATACCTTATATATCTGAGATTAAAAAAATGTTGCGACTTGTTCTGTAATGCAAATAGAAACCTTTGAAATCGACTGATTTATATGTATACTAACCAATCTCTTGAAAATAAAGTTTTATTTCATTTTCACGATTGATTGCAATGAGCTCTCAAGATTTAAATTTTATCTTTTAGAAAACGACACTGAGAGACAGTTGAAGCAAAAAACAATACCGATTTAGAGGTAAAATTTTATTTTTTAACTTTTTCATATAAAATCAGAAAATTGAATATTTTTACTTTTAATGTAACACACAATCAATTTCTCTGAGCACATATGAAAGAAATTCTGTCATTCAAATGAAATAAATCCTAAAACCCCAACTAAATACTATATTTAACCCCTTATGCCACTTTAAACTTACATAACAATAACAGTATTTGCTCCATACATTTACGAAAAGGTACCTTATGGAAATAAATCTCATAATACATCACTACAAAACATCAATCACATTGAAGTTTATCTTTTATGAATAGAAAATATTAATTTACATTAAACTGCCACAAATTTAATTAGTTCTTCGTCATAATAATCTTAAAAAAGACCAATAATTTGTATGTAATGAAAAGGTACCTTGTGGTTAAGTTACATGATGAGGCATGATGATGATGGAACAGTTAGGATAAACTAATAATATTTTGGGGTAAAGATGGTATAAATCGTCTATTTCTTATCAATAATATATTTTCGTTGCCATTGAAGACAAGCGGCATTGAGGTTCAATGATTTGAATTCAAGATATTCCATAAGGTAATGCGTCGGGTATTGGCATTTTTCAGCAAACCAATGGCTGATTTATTGCATGCGACCAAACCAAATGAAGATTATTCTAGTTAAGAAAGACTTGACGAGAGTAACTTTGGTATAATAGCAGGCTACTTGGATTTGTAATGTCGGTCGATGTACGGTTATAATATTTGCTAGGCGCCCCAACCAGAACTGAAATTATCAAATTAGTTTTGCGGAATGCTAATACAGTTCTTTACCAAACTTCTTTTCCCGTATTGACTAGTTTTTTTGGGAATTTTCAACCGTTTTTCCATAAGGTACCTTTTGTACTAAACTCTGAGACGACATTACTAGGCTTATAACTAACTTATAACAAAAATAAAAACAGGTAAACAAACGTTACGCATTAAGGTTTCAGATCACACAATAAAAAAAATTTGAGCATTTTTTCACCTCTTTACAAAACATTTCATATCTCCGAAACTAGAAACCCTCATAAGGTACCTTTTCCCGTGGAACGTCACATTATGGTACAAAAACAAGTCAAAAAAACAATAAATAAAAATAACTTAAAATTAAACTAAATACAAATGTTACATTAATTACAATGTATGTTTATAAATATGCATATGCGTTATGGAGATCCCTTCCACGAGATATGCCGTACGCTTAAACATCATCTACATTACATTCATTCATACACGTACATTTGAGTAACTCACCTAATTAACTTACGAGTATTAATTAAAACGGCACCAGCAAATGTCTGTTTTCACTATAATTCTAAACAATGGAATGAAAATGAACTCATGTCGCCGTGTGCCTGCTATACTGCCACAATTCAAAATTTTTGATTTTCTGGATTATTGCAGATTCGTATTCAAAATTGTTCAATTTACGACCTTATTTCGAGAGCCATAGCAAAAAAGGTCTTTAAGAGCCTTTTTCTCACAAGTGGCCTTATGCATTTGACCATAAATTGTCAGACAATTCCCTGCAATACAGCCACTTTTGAGTTGTGGCTATAAAGCACACGTTTTAAATGAAGCTTTTGAGTTGCGTCCTAGAAAATAATAATTAGCTGAGTTACACATATTATTATTGTCGCGTACAGTGATCTTGTTCCTATCAAAGTTGATATAAGTTCAAAAACTAAAACCCGACTACTGCAAATCGCGCTCTAAAAAGTATGAAACAAGATAGAATTCTTATCTGAAGTTATCAAACAGGAAATATTATAAATGTTATATTTTTTTTAATAAAAAAATACAACGTAATAAAATGTATTACATTTTTGATATATTTACAGAGATATTCAAAGGATCGCCGTGCATGGTCGTATGCCACGATTATAAACTTTAAGGTAAAGTGGCATACGACCACAGCTATCCTCTGAATCTCTGTAAAAATATAAATAATGTAGTAAATTATACATATTACGTTGTATTTTTTTATTAAAAAAATTATAACATTCATAATATTTCCTGTTTGATAACTTCAGATAAGAATTCTATCTTGTTTCATACTTTTAGAGCGCGATTTGCAGTAGTCGGGTTTTAGTTTTTGAACTTATTTTTTATTTAATTAATTTTGGGGTCATGACTTCGTTACTAACTACCTATTCGAAGTCACTTTATATTACTTTTTCGAGGGCATCCCCAGTACAGAAATACACGCAGAGCGCCACATATATCGGGCTGCGCTATCCTTTGGCATGGAGGCGCTTTCGGCGCCCAGCTTTGGAACGTGTACAGTGCGCCTCCTACGTCGGGCTACGCCCGACTCTATTACTATGAGGGCGCCGAAGGCGCCCGGCTTTGGAACGCGTAGAGCGTGTCTTGTACGTCGGGCTACGCCTGACTCTTTTAGTATAAGGGCGCCAAAGGCGCCCAGCTTTGGAACGCGTAGAGCGAGCTTCGTACGTCGGGCTACGCCCGACTCTTTTAGTATGAGGGCGCCTTCGGCGCCCGGCTTTGGAACGCGTACAGCGAGCTTCGTACGTCGGGCTACGCCCGACTCTTTTAGTATAAGAGCGCCCAAGGCGCCCGGCTTTGGAACACGTACAGCGTGCCCGCACGTCTTTTGTACGGCTGTTTCATGCATTTGCCCGGATTTGGTAAGCGTCCAGCGTGTCACGTATGTCGACACTTGTAGTATGAGAAAGTCGAAGTCGCCTGGCTTTGGACTGCTTGCAGCGCGCCACGTACGTCAGGCTACGCCCGACTCCTCTAGTATGAGGGCGCCGAAGGCGCCCGGCTTTGGAACGCGTACAGCGAGCTTCCTACGTCTCTTGTACGGCTGTTTCATACATTTTGGCTGATCTGGACTTCTATACCTATTCACGTTATAAAATATTGCAGGTCATTAAAAAAAACACTATGTTTATAGCGGCCAAACAAATTTATTTTGCAAATACCTTCTTGTATCGCCGTAGTCGGGTAATATGCGGATAGAATCCAGAGCGCTTGTAGATTCGTAGTTCGAATTACCTACCCGATAAATTAATGTTTCATCGGGTGCATGCAAGCAAAGCCGGTTGCAAAAGCTAACAATATTTATATATTTAAAATGTGCTAACTGAGCTCTTTCAAATGATATACATCACGTAATCATTACTTATTTTTATTTTTTTCGTTCGTGACTTTATGACCTCTAGAGGACGCCTTGTTCATTTTTTTGTGACTTCATATAGCCTATAACCAGCGGACGATTAAGATAATTCGAATGACATGTCGTTTGTCAAATTATAATGTGTACTTTAGAAGTTATGAGGGAACAAATGAACATACATACATACATACATACATACATACATACCCACATACATACCGGTCAAAATCATAACCCTCCTTTTGCGTTGCCGTAGTCGGGTAAAAATAAAGGGATTTTAACTATTTTGGTGTTTTTATTTATATTTTCATGGTAACCTTTATCCAATAATTTTGTGTTTAAATTTGGCCGCATCTCAAAATCTTTAAAAATCGTTTCTGCAATACGGCCACAACTCTAAATACCTGTCTTTCGGGCCTTGTGTCTTAAAAAATATACATTTCTTTTAAAAAGTGGCGTGGTCATAAGGAGGGTTATATCATTCCGAGTAAAAAAAGCTAAATTTTAAATTCATAGACCTAAAACTAAAGGAGTAAGATCCTATTAAACACCCTGAACTATACTCTCAAAACTTTGAGACGCGATTTCTCGAAAAAACGGTTTTTTGAGATGTGGCAGTGTAGCAGGCACACGGCGATGTATTCATGTATGGGAAATAAAAAACGAAAGTATTTTCACTTGTACCTATTACGTGATGTAACAAATAAATTAACTTGTAAACTATATACATACTTAAGGTTAAGAGCCTGTCATAAATATAGACAATTCATCCTTCATTCATAACTATTTGAGAAAATTAGCATATATAATCTAATACGCCCCTGCAAACTGCATCAACTAACCCAGTACATTTAGTATTATCGTCGTCACAGCACATCAGGCGTTACTATATCTGCCGTGTCAAACTCGAGATTACTCTCTGATAACGCTAGTTACACCGCATTTTTCACATCACTAGCACGCGTTCCATTTTCGAAAATTACGGCGGGAATATGGTGACAGTGTTTTTTTTTAATCGTGCATCATGACCAAGGTTTTTGAGAGTTTGAACGTGTTCATCCTAGAACCTTCGAAGTGCTGCATCACTGTTGACAGATTAAAGCAATTTTGTCTATGCCGTAACAGGAATGAGGTAACTTTCTTTTTAAATCAATTATGACGAAGGAAACTCGTAGATAATCAAATTCTGAAACATTGTTGAAACTATTCCGAAGTGTCGTTGCTCTGAAAGTATCGCTTCTCCTCTTGATTGTATTATCTTTCTTTGTTTCAATTCAGTTCTGAATTCAATATTGTGGAAATAATAAGCAGTTGTATTTGCGATTGTATTATTTGATGCGTCCAAAAGCATTGAAAATGGTATTACAATGAACTCTAGTTTGCAATAAACTGTTAAATGTTCAAAACAAAGTGTTATTTTGTAATCTTCAATAAGAAAAGTGTGATAATATAACTGCGAACTTATAAAAAATCCATAAGTAACATTATTAAGATATAATAAACGTGATCGAATTTAACATTGCATTTATCGAAAATGGTTTCTGAAAGCAACCAATATTGGAACATAGCCTATCACTTTCATTAGGTAAAGTTATACTAAGCTAAGTCTGCAACGATTTTGATAGCACACACAGTGCAAGTGTTATTTTAAACGTCAAATTTCTATGAAATTATGACGTATAAACAACATTTGCACTGCGTATGTCAGTTGGTCTAACTCTACCAGTCTTTCTTAACATACTGTTATAATCCTCCAGTTTTTAGTTTATAGTCTTTTAAGTTTATAAATAAAGGCAGGCGTTCAATATTGACATCTGTCAACTGAGTATGGTTTCTTGTTGAAGTGGTTGTAAAAACAATTGCCTCTCGCATTCCTCTGCGCCCGCGCAGCAGCTGACAGCGTGACAGATGAACAGCTGTCATTGTCATCATACTATAACTGGTTCTGGCTGGTTCTTGTCAATCCAAAACGTGAAATTAACCGATTTTAATATTTAAATTCTGTTTATAATAAATACTTACAAGTCTCAAAGTGATAAGGACAATGAGTTTCAGGTAAAACAGCATTGTTGAGTTGTTGACTAGCGACCTGCCCCGGCTGAAGGGCCCCACTGATGATATCGACCTGTCAGTTAGAACAAAAAGTTGACAGTTCCGAACAACGGACAGGCAGATACCATCCGGCGGACTGTTAATCAGTGGGCCCCTTTAGCACGGGTAGTTCAAGTAATTTGTACAAACCTTTACAAATTATACACCTAAACCTTCCTCAAGAATCACTCTATTGAAAGGTGAAAACCGCGTGAAAATCCTTTCTTGAGTTTATCGCGAACATACACACAGACAAATAGACAGACAGGCGCGGTGGTGGACTTTGTTTTGACGACGAAGATCATGTTCCAACCAACAAAGACGCTGTACTTTTCCAACTTCTTAGTAGTTTATATTTTAAACAATTAAATGAAAACATACCTATAAGTACTTGAACATGTATAAATATATGAACATATTTTGCTGTATATATTGTACATACGTACGTAAACGGTTCCAAGTTGTATTAGTCATCAACTCTCTTAGGTTACTAATTCTCTGTGGTATCCTAATTATTGCCAATTCAGAATATGTTTTAAGATATGTGCTTACTTCAAAAGACCTTTAAATTTTCTCCGACAGATTCAGTCAGGTACAAACTGACTTGCCTGAATTGACAAATGTAATACTTATGTGGTAGCAATAAGGTCGGATTTGGTACAGCAGAGAGCAATGCACAAGCACTCGATAAAACTGATAAGAGTTATCGCAGAATCGAATGATAACGGACCGAAGATTAACCGATATCTTGAGATTCCTCTTATGCTCCGTACGATGACTTGTTCTACTTCTACCTTTTAGTTAACTGGTAAATTTCTTTATAAATAAATCTGTAGCTAAGAATATAATCGCAGCCAAGGAGTGTTAGGGTCGGCGCATGTAACACTTCTGGAGTTGCAGGCGTCCATAGGCTACGGAGACTGCTTACCATTACGGATAGTTCCGAATTCACAATATGGCTGGAGTCCGAGTCCTTCTTCGCTAAAAGTGCCGACTTGGCAGCGACGAATTGTGACATTGCCACTATGCACGCCTTCTTTTCATAGATATTTGACGCTTATGGTGGCGCTGCCACACTCTGTTGTTAGCTTATTCGAACTCTAGCTTTCTAACACAGCATCGCGTTCCTGATTGGCTCAGACGGTTCGCGAAAACAACACTTTGGCGTTCGCATCGCGTTCGCCAGATGTGGCGTACCTCAAAATGTTTGAACTTTTAGTTAAGAGCTACAACTTTTCAGTTTTCTATACTTAGCTCAAAAAGTTCAGCTTCACTATAAATTATATTTAAATGAGGCCACAAACTCTCAGTTTTTAATTCGAAACCCGTCCATTCACGAACCCCCACTCACAACTGTAATTTGCAAAAAAGCGTCAACTCCCAGGAAATGAAGTCCTCGTCAGATCCTGTTTTTATTTTTTTAATTAGACTTGCCAGACGGGCTGGAACCGGACTCGAATTTAGTCTGTGGTTAAGTTTTCTTTTTAATTATGAAACGGCGGGGACATAATTTAGTTTAAATTGAACAGTGAAGCTATACTTGAAATAGAGGTACCTAATGCATTGTTTTGAGGATAATTTGAGAAAATGGATTTTTTACAATATTTACAAAAGTATAAATGTAGGCTGAAAGCGTTATTTATTGAATAACATTATTAATAATAATTTGGCAATGTTATATATTGTTATCAGGAGGTTTAAGTTTTAAATTTAGATTTTAAATGACCCATATTCATTGCTCTCCAGTGTAAGTGTTACCCCTTAAAACAGTTACTTCATAAAACGATAGTTTTACAACTGTCTTAAAAGTTTTAGATGCCAAACTCGGCTTTAATAAAATGCATTATTACTCAAGCTCCTATAAGATGCACATGCACATCAGATAAAAGATCTGCGTAAAAGATTTCACTAACTTTATGACTGACATTTAACAGTAAATGTCAAAATTCGCTTTGAAGGTTATTTCTTGAAGAGGAAATTACAGTCTGGTGCAGAGCACATACATACAATTTACATCTACAGTAATCTTATAGCCTCAACGGACATCATTCATCTTTCGATGTGATCAGACGGAAAAGAGCGACCAGTTTTAAAATGTTTTCTAGAACACGATATTACTTTACTATTTAATACCATAAACTACCAATATATATCTTATAAACATACCTAATTAGACCGTCGAAAAGCTCATAGATAGATCTACCATATCTGGTTCATATTAAAGATACCTACTCAACGGATAACTAAATAGAATTAATTATCGTTCGATTTTTACCTTTTCCTTCGGTTTTCAGTCGCGATACGAGATATTGTTAATTTAATTTACCTACCTATGCATTCGTACTACCTTTGATTCTATCACAGTGTAGGGACAAAAACAGTAACATGACATAACATCGTCGTTAACATGGCCGTTTCTTTAAAGTGACGCAAGACAAGTGATAGACGGCCGTACTAATGCCGCTGTCAAGTAGGCATAGGTACATAAAGCCGGATATTCATTAGCGAGCCGTAGCCGTAACCGTTGCAAGTACTGTAACCAAAAAACATAGTGTGTACGTAGTTTGCATGTTTGCGCAAACCAAAACTGCGAACCACATACACACTAGTTTTTTTGGTTACAGTACATGCAACGGTTACGGTTACGGCTCGCTAATGAGTATCCGGTTTAAGCCTACGTCACAAAACAGATAAGTACAGAAGTCAATCACATGTATGTACTTTACTTTTCATACCTACGCTCGGCGGTCGCTCTAGGGTTGCGATTGTTGCGAACTATGACTTATGCACAAAAAACTATCGTGGTAGTGGCACTCGTATCCATCGTATCGTATCTCGTATCTAGTTGTTTGATTTATTGTTGAGGATGAAACGGGAAGAATGGAAATATCAATTAATAATAACATTAATAACTCAAATAGGTATTTTCATTTTAATGTCATTGTTATATTACAAATTTGCCACAAAAAATATCTTGCGATGATTTCGAGATTGGCGAAATGCACGATTATTATATTTTAAACTGTAATAATTCGCATTATCATGTACAATGTAATAAATTCGCATACGCATTCTCTCTGAAACCACTGGTAGCTTAAAAAACGACAATTCACCGGTTAATGTTGAATTTAAACAACCGTCCACTGTACAGTTATAATAACTTTTTGTTTTGTTTCTCCATTATTGCACAAAAAAGTTCAAAGACGCGTGTCTCAAGCGGATGGCACTCGCGCTCGCACTGGTCCCAACTGGTCCGAGATATCGTGTCCGTGAGCGGTGTCTATGTGTGCGTTGCTCGAGCGCGCTTTGTATGTTGATTGATTTCTGTACCTATCTCTTTTGTGCCTACGTCAAATTATCTGACGTTAAAGTCGTATTGACTCAGCGTTCTTTCACCATGAGCATTTTTGTCATGGTCCAGAATTAACCATTATTCATGGTCATAAATTTTCTTATTAGTTCTTTATGTTACGTTTTGGCATATGGTGTGATAAACGTTAAGCTATACTATGAACAACAAAACTACCGTGAAAAAGATTGAAATAAATTAATATAGTTATTATTTGAATAAATATGTTGAAATTGCATGACTTGGTTATTTTACTTTTCGGCTTAAATAGTCAAATTACTCTCAAATATTAGCAAAGGTCCATTTAGATTATTCTCAGGCAATTGTAAGTTTTCAATTCTGTCGAAAAATAAATGCTATAGGATTTATAAAATATTCAGATTTTCCATTTAAGAATACTATCTTGTTCTTCGTGGTCGCGACCTCATGTCTGAGGGACGTGACTCCTATGGGTTATTCTTCCTACCACTGCTCTCCAGGCCTCTCGATCTTCGGCCATCTGCATCGTTGCCTGGAGCGAAGTCTGGGTAATATTTTGGACCACATCAGATCTGACCATCTGAATATGATCTAACAAGTCTATTGTGTTCGCCCGCTTATGTTCCTAGGTTAGACGGATTACTCTCTACAAACGTACTCTGGTTATCCTAATAGCTAGGTTGAAGTATAAAACATGAAGAACTCCCGTCTGACCCAGTTCTGGCGTGTTTTACGAGCTCCTCTCGATTAAATCAATCGTATACCGTTCCAAAGCGATGTAAAACACACCGATTTTATGTTTTTGTATTTACCTTTATGTAGTGCATTTATTGATGGCTTCGTAACATTTAGGTATCAAATATCAATTAACTTTGGTACATTCAGCATAAATAGTAGCGGATGAAATAATATCTTATCACAATATGTACACATCTTACGTACATATATACCTATGTAACATAACTTTATCTATGTAAATATGGTTGGACGACCAGCTTCGTAAGCACCAAGGAGGTTCACTTGCTCTGTATGTTTAGGTATTGAAATAAAGGTAAACAAAATCTACCCTCCAATGGCTCCTTAAGCCAGTTGAGGGTAGATGAAAACATTACATGAACAAATAATGTAGATTAAAGTCAGGCCGTTCAGTGACAGATCCAGGCGGTTTTGTATTTGGTTGGTTAACCAATAAATGTTAGAACTAACCGAAAATACAAATTGTTTACTTTTATTTAAATACCTAAATATAGACTCTACACACACACACACACACACACACAGAGATAGATACTAGACACTAGTTAATAGAAGTGCCAGTGTTCTTGTAATACCAGTTGCAAGACCCCAGTTTACCTTACCGTCTTCTTTAACTAACCTTGTAAACGTAACGATTGTGGTCACATGTTGTACCAACAACTATTAACCATAGATGAACCTTAACCCTTCGTTATAAGGCTCACAATGGTCATTTAAGTGTGTGATGATACCTCCGGACATTTATATGCGTACTGTCAGATGCTACCGGTGACCTTCAGTATTGTAAGAAATACGTTAGTGTGTGTGGTGTAAATAAAACACTTGTGTGTCTAAAGATTACTTCACAGTTTCAATAGTCTTGTAATAATGTATTTATGAATACACTTTATAGTTTTTCAATACATTACTATCACGAGGAGCATTTTGTAGGCTATTGTAACAATTATTATCCTTAATCTATTAGAAATAATATGAAGTTACTCGTAATACATACATAGTTTATTTTATTAGTCAGTTCAAATGTATCCGTTTTCTTAGGAATCATGTAATGAATCGACACAAAATTAGACACATTCTTAAATAAAATCTAATTGTAGAGGTAATTAAATATACCTCCTCTTCTAATTATTTGTGTATTATATATACTTTAAAGGAATGGAGAGACGATTTTAAAACATTTGCAACTGTATGTTCTTTTAACCCGTTACAATTAATGATGTGTTACTTACTTAATTTTGTGGATACCGTTATATTAATTTCCACAAACTAACTTATTAATGCATTTTCGTATTCGCTGCGACAAATTAAAAGCCGACACTCAATTTAAAGCACCATTATTTCACACGTTAATTAGCATCCGTTCGGCAACCCAACATTCGTACAGCCTTACTATTATTGGCACTACAAGGGCCAAAATCTTTGGCCCATAATTCTAGTTCCTTTCTTATTTCCTGGCTTTAATTAAGCTATAATAGAAACGATATTGATAAACATATTTATTACGTGATTAAAACATAATTATTACGTCATTATACTTACTTACACTTGTCTTTTAACTTGATACTAAAAAAACCTCCATAACAGTGCCAGTGCAATGAAACGATTGTTACGAAATGACAAGATGGCGCCACATACTGGATAAACCATTAGCGGCGGATCTATAGATCGTGATCCATAGATCATGGTGTCGTCATCGCCGCGCGCGCAGGCGCGCTCTCAACATGACGTCGACCCAGAAAGAATAAAAGCCTACTCTGTGAGTATTTTGTTATTGTGTTTGTATTTTTATGCAGCTTATGAATGAAAATGGAACAACTTTCTATAGGTTGTTATGAGTTTTTGCATAACGCAGTATGAAAGTTTGTTTCTAAATTTAACTGGGTTATGAACGGGAGTAATGAAAGGAAACTGTGCCATAAATAGAGCAATAATATGAGCCATTTTGGTGTGCAATTCACGGGATTGTTTTAATTTTAATGCTGGCGTTATACAAACGCTAGCGGCCATAAATTATGTAGATAAATTGCTTGTTTTGTTTCCATTTAACGTGTCCGAGCTTTATCCAATCATATGAGAATTGTATTAACGCTTTAAATTTGTAAATGGATAAAATTTATAACATTGCAAGTTGACCAATATATGGCAGTGACGTCGGTGTAGCCTTAAATTCATGGTTCATAATGGAAACAATTTTATTGCAACAGGACAAAATGACAAATTAGGACACAGTTGCATAAAACACAATACAATGGCATTAAAAATTCCATGAGGTAGACAATTAAAGACATTAAACAATATGATAACAGTGTACAGCTAGTGGTTGTTCTTAACTGATACAAATTTTAGATATCTACTTATTTAAAACGGTCCCTGAGAAAAATGCCTGTCATTTATTTACAACACCACTCCCATCTCAGACCGTCAACGCAATTGCAACCCCTCTGGCATTACAGGTGTCGCCTGCTCATATGCCTCATATACCTAGTATAAAAAAAAAACAGTTATCCTAAGTTCTTTGTAAAAAAAGTGATCAGCGCCGCTAAAGAAGTTTTCACTTCAAAAAAGTTTTTTTTTAATATTACGCTATTTGCCACATTGCCCATTTGGAATCGGAACCAAATTATCCAGTTGTGTTTATTTATATCGATCTACTTAAAATTACACGCATGTATTGTCCGAACTTTCCATTTGTGATCGAACCAATTTGACATAACTTTCCGATTCGTCACGGTCACTGACCGATCCTTGAATGTCTCGCAAGTCAATGTCAATATTATTGACAGAATCTGTGTCACAGAACTCACAGATTAGGACAGAACAGAAATATCGGCACTACTTTAAATAAATCTCGTATCTTACACTGCTACTCAAAGTCGAAAGGTGTCGTGTTTCGGAGGTTCCGGTGCAAACTGCCGAATCCGACACGAGCAGCCGATGCAACGGAGCCACGCTGTTTTGTCGACTAAATAGTGTTTAGTTTTAAGTTTATAAAATACATTATGTATGTTAGTCTGTAAGGTATTTGTAATATGGGCCTTGTTGCCTGAATTACATTTCTAAATAAATAAAATAAAGTCGAAAGGCAGTAACTCTGTATCCATCCCATACATAGTTACCATAGTTTTCTTTTGGATGACAGGACAAGATACGAGTCTTTTTCAAAGTAGTGCCGATATTAAGTTTGTTGTTAGAATTTTAATAACAAAACTTCCGTGAGACACAGACATACTCGTATATTAAATATATTAAGACCGGGTCACTCACGTATCGGTATCGGTCGGTATCGGTTTGTTGTTAGAAAATGGAACCGGTAATTGGATCTCATTTCATGTAAAAACATTGCTTTTGTCCAGCTTCAGACTAAATACTTAGATCATAATTATGTTTGGATGGACAATATATGTATAAAGGTTCAAAATCAAATCGCATCACATCTAGAAAAATAATTCGGTTTGCCTGTGTCATATTGGCTGGAACAGAACGAAGGACTTTTACGCAAACTAGGATTTGTTCAGGCTACGGTACTTAATTTTTCACTTATTAACCACGTTAATATTTCTAACCGTTCTTGAGATACAGTTTGTTAACTTTTAAATCCAGCTTTACGATTGTAATAACTCGATAGTAGATCACTTAAAGAACACTATCCTTACAGCTCAGTCTCTAGAAATTTTCCACCCCACCCTGTATAAGTTTGGCTGGAATTATGGACCTCTAAATAGGTGATTTGGACGGTTATTAGGTTATTAGAGTTAAGCCTTACAAAGCAGAGGGAAATATATTCACACAATGATTTTGAACATTATTTCAATGTGGTAGAGTTCAATTTCCCGTTCTTCTGCCGTAAAAGGGATAATGGCCAATTTCGGGCTATAATGACAGCGCGAATTTGATTATTAATTAATTACTTACATGTCGTTTTATGCCCATTAATTATGTCACAAGTCGGGAAAATCGTCATGATTCATAATATTCGTAGTCATAAAGTTTATAATAATTTTTTGTAGGTATGTACCTACTTGAAAAGGTCAGGTATAAACAAAATTTTTGCTTATATTTCATACTTGATACGCGACGTAAATGGATAAAGTTTTTTACTTTTTTCCGCAATCAGAGCGAAATTATAACGTTTCGTAATTTTAACATTTAAGTATGGCGAATTCGCGGTTACTCGGTTAGGTTATCTCTGCTATAGTATTTGTATGTCTGTTACCTCTTCAAACCGCTAAACTGATTTATGTAGATGAAATTTGGTACCTATATAGATATATGAGATAGTTTCAAGCCCGGGAAGAACATAATAAGATCCTTTGTATATCATCATCATCCCACGCAAACGAAGTCACAGCCACTAGCTTAATACTTATTGTAGCGATATGATTCTGTAACACTCTAATCTTAACTATGTAACTATTAGTCAATGATAATAGACCTTACTTGTTTCCGATACGGTTTGAATTGTCTGTTAACTGTTTGGACGACGTCAGACGGTACCTAGCTGTGTATGTGTAAATATGTCAGAATTTTCACACGTAAACATGATGACCTACCGCTAATTTCAACATGTGCGTGTGTATGACAATTATGTCATAATCATGACGGAATTTGTTAAATTACAAATTGTTTAACAAAATAAATCTGCTGATTATGAATACCTACGAATATACTGTGCTCATCAGCAATTTACAGTCCTCGCAAAATATTTATATAAAACAGTCGTGTTATGTATAATTATATTCATTATATTGACACTTATGTATTATAATTATACACCGTGTTTTATTGAATTCCGTTAACTTCGGGGTATGGTTAAGTACGGTTAAGAGAACTAAATGGCAAAGTTAATTAAAAAAAATATTTTATGGGCTTTTTTAGAAAAAAAAAATTAAGTTTAAACAGTAATTAAATGTAGCATATAGCGTTGTTATAACACGGGCATTATACTGGGTCAAGCAAATCTTGTCAGTAGCAAACGGCGGCAAATTTGAAAAATCGCGGGTTAGCAACACTGTGTTCGAATAATTCTAAAATCGCGTGTCATCTGTGTTTTATCTGTGGAATGTGGATCGCGAATGACAGCCATCATCTTGTTTGTTTACAAATGGTTTACAATGTTTACATTCTGAATCGATTCTATTTCAAGAGATATTTCTGCTGTGTCACCATTAACCTTTTGGCCGCCGGACCTAGTCCGCAAAGACGATCACTCACACGCCAGAGCAAATTTTAAGTAAACAACTAATAAAAAGTTTAGGGATTGCAAATAGTGATATCGATATTTCCAATATTATGGTAAAAATCTTTTTAATTTAGCTTTGTTCTTATCCTGTTTTAATTTCATTCCTAATTGCCAAAATTAAACATATGTTTTACACCCGAAAATGTTTAAAATATAGGGATTTAACATAAAAAACAACCACTAAACAATGTCGATTCAAGACGTGATATCGCCGCACTAGGCTGTACGAGAAGTCTTTTATACAAGACAACGGCGCCCATGGACTGCCCGCAATGCAGACCGACAAGGACTGTTTCCGCGCGGATCAAGTAATAATAGTCTCTAGGTCAACGGCGTAAGCGCTTGTCGGTACGTAAACTTTATTGGCGTAACGTTAAAGCTGCGCATCATGTGTCGATAAAGTCAATATACCGGAACTGTTTTAGTGAAAATTACACGTGGGTTGATTTTTTAATGAGTGAAGATATTATTCCGGAATTAGAATTTATCATTATAATTTCAGTTTGGTTTACATTAATCTATAGGTAAACTCTTATCAAAAAAACGTTCAACGACTTGTTACAAAAAAATTACACATTAACTTCAATGTTATAACAATAAAAGTAAAGTCTGATAAACAGGTATGTCCCTGTACCACACTTGTGCGAAGCGGTCGCTGCGGTGTATCCCTTCCCACTAAGCTATAAAATAACATCAATTTTTTTATTTATTTATCTATTCTGCAATTAAATAGTCCACAATCTACAATGGCAAATTTACTTGTCTGGCTCTACTTTATAGAGCTAAAGAAGCTACCTGAACTTTAAATATAGTTATGCCTATCTGACTCTCGTTCTACGTATTCTAGTAAGTAGTTACCTACTATTCGTTGAAAAAAATTGGCGATTAACAAGTGTTCAAATACTTAGATAAAAACATATTTCTGACTTTATATTTACTTTAAAAATTCCCATATCGAGTTAACATTCCCATCCCTAGCTGTCTTTTATACAAGACAACGGCGACGAGGAACATGAAAAATGTTGAAAATTGGAGCAATTTTTTTAAATGCCTTATTATAAAAGAAGGGATTTATATAGCGGCTTAAAAAGCAAATAAATGAAAAAACAAAGACCTTAAATATGAACACGAGTGTAAATGAAATTGCAATTGTTATTATTTTCACATTAACTCAGTGGTTGAATTTGGGTCTTGTATACAAGACGACGGCGCCAGCGTATCGTTCTATCGTTGTCTTCTATACCGGACAACGGCGGTCAAAGGGTTAAATACCAATATATTAAATAAGACTGTGCTTAATTAAAGCTAAGGTGCCTACAATGCCTACAGTGCCAACTGAGAAATCTAATAAAATATGAAAATCCAGTATGACATCTACCTGCTGAAGCAATGATTTTATTCATACATTCTTGTTTAACGGCATAGTCCACTTATAATTTTATTTTGAGATCTTCAAATTAGTTAATCATTTTTATCAACATCACACACCGCTTTTAAATTGTCCGTCCATACGTATTAATAACGATTTCAAACATTTTCAATAGAGAATCCGCGAGTGACAATTTGAATTGACGTACGTAGGCGCGCTCAGCGGAAAAAAAAGTTTTGGTTCGATGTACTAATAACAGGGAAACGCACTAGGTCTTGAGTAAACGATTTATTCTTGGACTGAGTACACGACAATGCATAGACCGACGCTATCGTCCCTTTCGCGGGAATCCATCTTCCCAGAGAGTGGCGCAATGACATACGCTGTCAGTTAGGGCACGTTCAAAACCCCGCTAACAGATTCGGCCATCTGACCATAACCGTCGCCCACGACGGTTTCTTCCACCCGTGCCGCGCTGAACATCACCATCAGTCTCTTCGCAGCTCAGCTCAGCAGCGGGACTCACTAGCACTGTGAACCCATCAGATCAATTTGAATACATAGCCCCAAAAACGTTGCGTTTTGTTTCAAAAGGCTTTCCACCGATGTCAACAATAACTGTGTGTAGTTCAAGAAACGTTAACAGGTTATTATATTACTAAGTAAATTAATGTTCACATAAGATGTCTTATGTTATCAAAATAAAACAGACTTCCACAATTCACTTTACTGTTTGCATACTTTTAATAACTTTCCTTATTCAAATTCAAGACTGAATAATAAATGTCAGATATTAGGTGCGGAAACTATTTATATAGTCAATCGAATTTATCATGTCATCAAATTTAGATCCTTCTGAATGATGCATGACTAGCGTTGCTTGATCAACAGACCACAGAACAGAATAGGTAAGCACCACACTGCTCAATTAACGAAAATACGGAACGGGCTCACATCTGACGTCAGAGTTGTAGATGTAGATGATGCGTGCTCCACGCGGGGCCAGCACAGGAGATATTACGCTCGCTCGGCTCGCTGGGCCTCAGCCGAATAACAAGCGCACGGCTCCACGTCCAGTCGTCCATGGCTGTCTCCAATGCAGCACATGATCTCCAATTCTATAATCCATATAATACGGAACGTTTTACAACAAGGTACACTATGCCTTCAAAACAAACCATGTCTTTCGTAGACCAACCTAAACGGTGAAATATTAGGTATTACAATTTCGGCATTTGCACCTTCTTAACAGGCTGTAGAACATTTAAACATTTCACATTTCACAGTGATCTGATTTTAATTATGTCAATTTTGGATATCAAAACTCAAATTAATTCAAACATGATCATGGGTCATCTAACTTTGAGTACTTGTGCTTTATATTACATTTTGCCTTACCAGCATCAACTTTGTTACCATTCCTCGATGTTTATCTCAAGCCAAGCCATAGGCATGAGGGAGTTCGCAGACTTCATCACCGCACAACGAGTGCGAAAGGCGCCATTATCCACGTCTCGCAAGTCTTGCACGTAGAGTAGACACCGAACATCTCCGCCCGAAAGCGCAGGCACCGCTAGAAGCGTCGCGATAACAGGTATCACCGCCCAATGGCGTATGAAACAGGCGTCACCGCACACAGGCGTCGTGACTACAGGCGTCACCGCACACAGGCGTCGTGACTACAGGTGTCACCGCACACAGGCGTCGTGACTACAGGCGTCACCGCACACAGGCGTCGTGACTACAGGTGTCACCGCACACAGGCGTCGTGACTACAGGTGCCACCGCAACAGGCGTCGTGACTACAGGCGTCACCGCACACAGGCGTCGTGACTACAGGTGTCACCGCACACAGGCGTCGTGACTACAGGTGTCACCGCAAGGAGCGTCGTGACTACAGGCGTCACCGCACACAGGCGTCGTGACTACAGGTGTCACCGCACACAGGCGTCGTGACTACAGGCGTCACCGCACACAGGCGTCGTGACTACAGGTGTCACCGCACACAGGCGTCGTGACTACAGGTGCCACCGCAACAGGCGTCGTGACTACAGGCGTCACCGCACACGGGCGTCGTGACTACAGGTGTCACCGCACACAGGCGTCGTGACTACAGGTGTCACCGCAAGGAGCGTCGTGACTACAGGCGTCACCGCACACAGGCGTCGTGACTACAGGCGTCACCGCACACAGGCGTCGTGACTACAGGCGTCACCACAACAAGCGTCGTGACTACAGGCGTCACCGCACACAGGCGTCGTGACTACAGGCACCGCCACACAGAGGCGTCACGAAAACAGGATCATCGCACTGAGGCGTCGTAAGAACAGGTATAACCGCACATAGGCGTCGTTGAAACAAGCACCAGCGCACATAGGCGTCATTGAAACAGGCGTCACCGTAAGGAGCGTCGTGACAACAGACATCATCGCCCAACGGCGTGTGAAAACATACGTCACCGCAAGGAGCGTCGTGACAACAGACATCACCGCCCAGAGGCATGTGAAAACATACGTCACCGCAAGGAGCGTCGTGACAACAGACATCACCGCCCAGAGGCATGTGAAAACATACGTCACCGTAAGGAACGTCGTGACAACAGAGATCATCGCCCAACGGCGTGTGAAAACATACGTCACCGCAAGGAGCGTCGTGACAACAGACATCATCGCCCAACGGCGTGTGAAAACATACGTCACCGCAAGGAGCGTCGTGACAACAGACATCATCGCCCAACGGCGTGTGAAAACAGGATTACTTCATCCTCTTGCGAGTCTCACTGGTTTTGTAGACGGCTTCCTGTTCAGCTCATCTCATTGCCAACCGCAACCACGTCTTCGTGCTCAGGCCACCGAGTAGCCTCCTTCATCACATTCTGCCGCATCAGCCATGTCAGCATTTCTCGCCGGCAGCAACTCGCCAAACTCATGACATACTTGCATATGTTCTTCTGAAAACATACTAAAGGCAGTAAATTTGTTCATGCAAACATGTAGCACCAATGGCTTTATGCAGCTTCATGCTGTTTCATACCACTCAACCATGTAACCATGTTACATTATATGCTTATTAGGTCTACTCATCTTTCTAAATACTCACATTTTAGCAATTTTCAAAGTACAAAAACATTTATTCATACTTCAATTTCATTATTTTACTCAGTTTTACTTTTCATTCAAATTGTTTTACTTGACTAACATGTCAATCATAAACTCAGGATTACTCTAACCACATAATTTCAGGGCTAGAACACTTAATAAAGAACACCTCATTTTTATATTACTACTCATGATGTAAACCATTGCAGTTTTATTACCATCATTCATTATTTACATACATTATTAAGATTATTCTCCCCTGCTCATAATTCAGGTAATAGTCTTCACCATGATTTGGAAATTGTTTATCATAATCAGACTATTGAGCACTCACCTACTTGTATATGGCTACCACCAGCCTCGACACCAACACACCAGCCCGCACAAATCACCCCCCATACATCTCGCCTGCACTAACATGTGAGTACGAGCGAGATGCACAGAAAGCAAGTTACCCAAACGCGAGTGCCATTCTTTCTAGTGGTCAATTTTGCCCTTAGTTCACCTTGTGTATACTTTCCACAATAACCCACCAGCCAGCACCATGCTTCTGTTAGTTGTATAGACCACTTTTCCATCACACATACTATCTGTGAACATAATATAAGAACACACACACACACTCACAAAAGTAATACTTTGATAACAGTAAATCACCATACTATACATACTGCACTAAAACTGTGCATGAATAAAACCCTGATGCATATCAACAGTCCTTGCTGCTAGTAAAAATCATTTAAGATGTGTTAACAACACTTGACCGGATAGTGGTCAATTTTGTCCTTACTTCCTTTTGTGTAAACCCAACCAAGTATAAGAAATATTAGCATCACACTTGTATTAGTTGTGCCAGTCAATATTCCATCACATTTACAATCTGTGAACATAATGTAAGCACACACCTATACACAACACAAAAATAATACTTAGAAAGCAGTTCATCTCCACAACTTTACATACCCCGTGGCAATTATTGTACATGAATAAAATATCCTTCTACATCTCATTATTCTTTTGGCTTGTAAAACTCATTTGAGGTCAGGTAGTAGTTACTTGTCATTACTTTTTCTGGTGTGAACCAACCAGCTATATTTGAAGCCGCCAAGACTGGTTTCATGACTTGAAATAAATGTCATGTAATACAATTTTGACCACTTAATACTTTCTCAACAGCACAAACTAGACTATTCTCAAAGTATCCAATAGCACACTGCAGGTTTTAGGTACACATTAACTACAACATATTCAAATATACTTACACCTTTCAATTTAAATAGGTATCTCACAGTATTTATTACCTGTTTTGCTATCATAACCAACCCACTTTGCTGTATTGTAGGCCAACATCATACTGGAAAGGGGTATCAGTCATATTGTTTGATGCATCCAGAGGTATACCGGAGTTAGAGATGTTCACTTTGTTTCATATAGGCTTGCCGTAGCGAACTGACTATATCTTGTTCCATGTTAACCACCGACTTGTTGCATCATCAAATAGCTACATTCCTTGGAGTTAGAGTGATCATTTCTGTTCTGCAAATTAAACACAAGCACACCACAGCCACACCAAGCTTAGTGTGGTATTATAATAACAATGCATATCCTGCATGCATTTATGTAACAATTAAGTATGAGTTCCATACGAAAAAATACACCAAGGCAATCAATACCATACCAAATGATATACAATGCACATTAATTCACAGGACTTCATGCCCAAACATTAAAGAACAAACTCCCATATCATTTCACGCGTTAGGTTATGCGTAAGTGCGTAATACATTTTACTCACACAAAACGTTCAGTCGGTTTAGCAATTCAACATACCTGCATTCAGGAATGGCAAAAACCATTGCCAAATATTTTATAAATACTAATAATGCTTCATTTGACTCTGATAATCGTGATCGAGTCTTGCTGACTCGCTTCGTTCACGTAACTTACCGGCAGACGATAATACTGTACTTACGTACTTTTTCTCATTTATCTGATTTGTAACAATGCACACATTTGCTAATTAGGCGTTTGTGCAATACATCTGGACACTTCGCGACCCAAAACTTAGTGCATTTTATCAAATAGATACGCGTCCATTTTGTGCGTAAGATGCTACTTCCCAACACTACGATTTCGTACGAGAATCAACTTATTTGACCGAAATATTTTGTGAGCATGAATATATAATATCTCACTTCTGAACTAATAACAGGGAAACGCACTAGGTCTTGAGTAAACGATTTATTCTTGGACTGAGTACACGACAATGCATAGACCGACGCTATCGTCCCTTTCGCGGGAATCCATCTTCCCAGAGAGTGGCGCAATGACATACGCTGTCAGTTAGGGCACGTTCAAAACCCCGCTAACAGTACATTGTACATTGCTGCTTTTCTTAGCGCAATACTACTCTTTGAGTGTTGCCCTTCTTTAGTTTGCTTTACATTGCTACTGACAAGATTTGCTTGACGCACTTTACATTTAACTCAACCAAACATTTGAAATCTGTGACATATCAATGTCATTTCGAACATCGGTCGACCGAGATTGGACTTAAGTTTAGTAGCAAATGTATGAACTCATTCTAAACACTAATCAATATGTAAACCGGCCCTAAGGCAAGTGTACACGCTTGTAGAGAATGTAGAGGCCTTATAGGAAAAAAAATAATTATTGATTATCTCCGAAATGGAGTTAATTAGAATATCGGTGTCTTTGAGAAAGTTACTTGATTTAAGCTCAGGAATGCACCCTTGAAATTAACGGAAATAAAAAAAAACACGGTGTATTGACACTAAATGTTTAAATGAAAGTAAACAAATAATTCGTACATTTTCGGGTAGTTAAAACATTTATTGATTAACCAACCAAATACAAAACCGCCGGGATCTGTCACTGAACGACCTGACTTTAACTTACTTACATTATTTGATCGTGTAATGTTTCTATCTATCCTTCACTGGCTTAAAGAAGCCATTTGAGGGTATATTTTGTTTACTATTTTTAAATGCCTAAAGATACAGACTATAGTTTCTGCCGGCGACATCGTCTGCGTGGAATCTAATTTTCATAAAAATCAGTTCACTTTTAGCGTTAAGAAGGAACAGACGGAAACTTTATTTTTGCATCTATAATTTAGTAGGAATTATTACTGACATCGAAGGCACACTGAGAGAAAAATACAACAAAAACACACCTAGAATTACAAAAATAAACTTAATCCGGGGACAAGGAGAGTCAACTAATAGGAACAAATTGACTTTTGCAATTTCTATTAGTTCTTGCAATTTCTATTATCTTTTTGTAGAAATTATATTTGGGATTACTGAGCTGTTTGTAGAAATAAATAAACTTTACAGAAATAGTGAAACGTCCATAATTATTACTAAAACTTCATTTTTTTCCCCAGTACAGAACTGTTTTTTAATTCCTGGTGATGATTTTTCTCTCAGTGCAGGGCCTTGTAATTTGAGTAGCTTCTACAAGAAAGATTTTTTTTGCAAAGTGAAGTAGGGAGCGAAGTCTAGTAATGAATAAATAATAATCACGGGTTATTTATCAGCCTACGTTTAGTAAAACGGATTTAACATAAATATTTAAGTCTTGTTTTATTAGGTAAGGGAGTAGATTTTTTCTTTGAAGCTAACAAGAATTCGTATGTTGTAAACATAACAATAGTAAAATTCCTCGCCAATGGCTGTTTTTCACAGTTGAACAATATACTTAGCAGGCACTTAATAATGGATTGTCATGTAGCTAACTGGCTTATTGAAACATTACCATTACGTGATCCGGGTGGGGCCTGAGAGCGAGCGAGATCGCGTGCAAACAAATGCTCACAATGCAATGATTTTTCAATTGATACATTCTTAAAATCAATTGTCATTGAAATTTATAATAAACGGCTAAGGCGACCTTCGCATTAGACGCAAATAGGGGTCACAGAGGGTCTAGCCAAGAAGGTACTCGTTTTTAGAAAATGCTAATCGAAACTTTAGTTATGTATTGAAATAAACACGTGAGTTTTCGTATCTGTCATACTCATACCTGATAACCTCATACGAGTATATCTATTTATTATAGATATCGTTGTCCAGCAAGTACCTACAACAGATTTCAGATTTCAGATGATTTGTTGATAAATGTACATCTCATTTACATGTCAAATACAAAGTATTCAAAAATAAAATAAAATTTGTTAATACTACATACATTGCATGCAATTGTATATAGGTAGGTACATATTATTTTACACAAATATAATTTGATATTTATATTTATAAAAAATGTCGGTCTAGGTATGCAAGCCTTTCGATAATAGGTACGAGCGTTGTATGGCCCCGCGTAGCCGCGCCGTGTTAATGCTTATGTTGTTGCGTCAACATAATACAACATTACAACACACGCTAACACATCGGCTGTCGATACACGGCTCAAGCCGGATTCACATTTGTCTGACGTGTCGTGTTGTGTTGTGTCTAGTCGCATCAGAAAGGTTTCATACATTGAATATGGTTGCGTTCACATTTCTATAGTGCATGCCGCGTCAGACGGTCCACGCCAGTTAACGTTGCTCATACTATTTTTCTTTCATTCGATTTTAAATAATGTGCGGCTCAATAGGAGCAAGGGGGTACAACAGTTACCGTAATGTATCGCAAACCTGTTAGTGACGTTTGTAGAGGCCTTAACGGCCCAATTCAAACAATGCTTATACTTAAGATGTCACAGCGATACGATACCGATCTGTCCGTGTCAAAAGTAAAACTGGCACTCCTGATGAACTTGCCGGCAGAATTAAATGGAAATGAGAATCAGAGATGATAGATGGAGTGAGAGAATATTACACTGGCACCCCCGCGAGGTGACAAGACAAAGACGCCGCCCAAAACGAAGATGGGTAGATGATGTAGCGAAGATAACTGGAAATACATGGACTCGACAAGCAAAAGACAGACGTTGGAAGGGCTTGGAGGAGGCCTGGCCCAAAAATGGGTACCTCACCTTAAACCTAAATGTTAGTGTAATATTTTGTGAGAATAAAGGCTTTATTATTATTATAAACTGGTACTCCTCAAGCCGTTAGAACGTGATGGGAACCTCCGCTCGTAAGCTCATAACGCATGCTGTTGAAGTTAGCTCACTCCGAGTTCGTACGCCGTACGTGTGGTTTTCAAACTTCTTGCATTTTGCAAACTAAAACAACACGTTCAGTAGTTAGGACAAGTTTGTTTGAGAATACGAACTCATATGCAACAAGCTCCTAAAACACTATACATTAAATATAATACATATATAGCCCGCCCCGCCATAACGGAACGACTTAGACACCTTCATTAAGACTGCGTCGTGCAAAATCAGCGAAAAAGGCAGTCACCGTTTAGTCGCTAGCGTCCACATCGCTTGATAAAAAAAATTATAATAAATATCATTATTATCCCAAAGAGTGTGTTTACAACGAATCACCCTTGAAAATTTGAAATCTTTTACAATATAATAAATACACTCATGCAAAGTTGTACCTAAAACGTGATGAACGAGTGTCAGCGTTTAGTAAAATTTGTATAAAAAAATCGATGCTCATGCTACAAAATCGAGTGATTTCGAAAGCCAGATAACTAGACTACAACGAATCAGGCTTTTCCTATTTTTCCTCTTAAAGGCTACAGAGAAATTCAATCCTAAACGTAAACTTTCGTAAAATTTCCATACATCCGCCATATCTGTCAAATTCTCCTTCTCCTCAGATGCCCGCTGTGGGCCGTTGGAAGCGGACGCGTACATGCTTTTTCCAAATTGACATTTCAATTTGTCATATATATTGACAGAAATTCATGTCCGTATACGAATGATGATACCAGTGAAAAACTGTGTTCAAAATAAATAGGGTAAATGAATAATGTCACACGGAGATCCAGAGTCATTAAAATTTTGATTTGTTTTTATTCATAAGTCATAATACTTTAAAAATATAACAAATTATTTAAAATATATACGAACACAACCAAATCAGTGTAATTAGTTTCTTCCTAATTCGCTAAAAATTAAAAAAGTTTGAAGATTTGTTTTATCTTATTGGAATAAATTTTCATTGTGCTGGCATTCATATTACGTCATTTTAAAAACATATATGACATAATGTCAATATACTAGATAGACAATTTATCAACAAATTTCTTCACATTTTAACGTAAACAATATAAATTATTAAAATTTTATTTATGAAGACGAAGCAATGTTGTTCACATAATATCAGCAATAAAATTTTTAGTTTCAACCAGTTTTGTTGCTATTCTGAAAGCTATCACGTGCTTTGAAAGTTAATTCAATGATATATCATCAAGAAATTGAAACCAAGACTCGACCTGCAGTCTCAGCGAGTTTTTGTGGCTATATTATCAGTTGAAAGAACGATATTTCCATCGCAGTGGTATGGTTTACGAGTACCTATATTGGTTTCATGTGACGATTATATAAATGTATCTATCAAATAACAACGTGTTTTTATTTCATTGATATTCGGTGCAAAACGATAACTCAGTAACGAAAAATAATTACTTATCAGAAATGCCTTAAAGTTTTCTCAGTGAACGTTTATTTATAGGTATTTATGAGGTCTTATGTCTTATCAGCGTGGCTTTGGCCTTTGGACATTTTTGTAATGCTTTGTAATAAGGTAGGTGAGGTATCTATATCCCTCATTTAATAACCTTTTTTTGAATGAATTACAATTTAATTATTTAAATAAATAAGTGGTCTACAAACATACATATCCGCTCGGTCCGCTAAAATAATTTAAGTGCCCTACATAATAGGTATATTTAAGATTAACAATCAGTAAACATCATTAATTACGCTCAAATGCTTGTTTCAGTACAAATTGGCTGAAATACTTCCGACATAAAACTTAAAGGTATAAAAGTACAATTTGCTAAGTAAACTGTCAATCTACATTAATTATAATAGACAGACTCTTAGAAGTCAGCTTACTGAAGATTATGAACAACATATAAGTACTTTCTAAATAAAATACAATTTGTTTTTCCATGACTCATGTAGGCCGTATTTTACTATAGACCATTTTAAATTGAAGATGAATTTAATTCATGATAAAAGCTAATAAGGCCCGGTAATATTTTCTGTTATTCTTGAACTTCTGTTCAAGTCAGTGTTCAACTGTCAGTGCAAGTAACAAGGCCCGGTTCCGAACCAACATGGTATGGTTTTTAGGGTTCCGTACCTAAAGGGTAAAACGGGACCCTATTACTAAGACTTCGCTGTCTGTCCGTCCGTCCGTCCGTCTGTCTGTCACCAGGCTGTATCTCACGAACCGTGTCAGACAGTTGAAATTTTCACAGATGATATATTTCTGTTGCCGCTATAACAACAAATACTAAAAACAGAATAAAATAAAGATTGAAGTTTGTATAGGTATGTATATTCTTCTGAGAATAAATTGTCTTATACCTGGAATCGATTGTTTTAGTAAGTTAGGTAACAAACACTCTATATTACAATCTTGTACCTATTACAAATGCAAAGTATAGATCGTGTCATTCACGAAAACGCGTGCCTTGACTTGTATTGCCATGTTATTAAAGGTTAGATTTACCAAATCAGCGCGTCATCGTGGATCACACGAAACTATAAAACAAAATGCCAACAATCAAATGAATCTAGGCCTTCATTTACTATACAGGGTGGAAAGATAAGTCGGGCCCTGGAGGGAAATTACCTTAATTATACCTTATTTTTAAAAAGAAACAAAACTGCATTCAAAGATTTTCTAAAACTCGCTGGCCTCGCCCGGGACTCGAACCGACTAAAAATTCCAAAAAATAAAAACTCGCAAGTTTATTCTACTAGTCGATGCAGTTAATGTTAATGATAACATTTCTCCAAGAAACATTAGGTCTTACACTCGTCTGTCGTACAAAATATCCATAAAATCTAATATAGTACTTAAGATTTCGTTTGACAAGCCAAATTGAATAAAAAAAGAAAAATACTTTTAATGCAGTTTTGTTTCTTTAAAAAAATAAAGGAATGTCTCCTTTAAGTAAAATGAGCCAGCTTAAGGATTTAAGGCTCCCTCCAGGGCCCGACTTATCTTTCCAACCTGTATACCATTTTAAATTTAAGGCGTAATTAATTCCAGATGAAGGATAATAATTAATAAGGCCTAAAGGGAAATTTTGTAGGCCTTATTACCCACGAACAATGTATGTGAACTGAATAGGATAAAAAGGAACTAGATTATAACATATTGTTCTCATGTTTAGCACAGTGTAATAAATAAATATTTTTTTATAACAAAAACGATCGTTATATGATAAGTACCTACAAGCTGAAATGTATGTACATTTTACCTGTGTGAAAATTGTATAATTGAGATAAATAAACTAAATTATACTTACTATGGACGTAGTTTAGCGTAAAAGATCCATCCTCTAAAATTTGTCATTTAAATGAATGACTTTTTCGTTTGACAGAAAGTTCAAATTACACTAACAGATTTTTGTGGATTGGATCTTTTACCCTAAACTACGTCCCTATATTCTCTGTTATTCTTGAACTTGTACTTGGGCTAAAAAGGCCCTCTGTCTGTGCGGGTGACAAGGCCCGGCCCCGGGCCTTATTGAACGTGAGACGAAATAGTAAATTTAATTATTTTTATATAGGTAATTATGAGTTCTTTGATTTCCCGATAAGCATCACTTACTGACTTACAAAAGTATAAATGTAGTACATATGTAGTACCTGAATTTTATTAGAGGTTTTTAAAGCCTTAATATCAATTAAGTTATAAGTGAAATATAATAAGCGTCTTTAGTTGTAAAAAAACATTACAAGCCCTATAACTAATGAGGGGATCATTTTAGATATAGTCCACTTTTTTCGAGTAGGTAAATTCGGACTATGTTGTGACAAACCGCATACCATCGCCCATGACCACACTGTTAACTGACAGTTCGTAAACCTTATTACAAAAGGCATAAGGTCCACCGATGGACAGTTAAGAGCATCGCCGTTTGTACCTATCTTAATACAAATAAGCAAATAAAAGTCAACAACGAAAATAATTAATTACCTAATACGTCACATACCTATGACATGACATGAACAAACAAGGAAAGCTATATATAAAAAGTGATTTTTCTCTGTCTTCTCACAAAGGAAAGCTTTGACAGTTTAAATTCCTCAAAGAAGGTCCGTAGTTAACACTAAACTCGAAACAGAACCTTTAAAAAAACATTAGGGGTCACTGACCTGTCCCAGTAAATTGAGGTAGTGTGTGTGAGCTGCGTTTGTGTGTGAAATGGGGTAATTTGACAGAATCTGAAAATTTACCCTCCTCGACGCCCTCTTGGCCGGAAAAAGCTCGACAACGGGAGTCGTGGAAATCAAGGGGAGAGGCCTTTGCCCAGCAGTGGGACACTATATAACAGGCTATTAAAATAAATGTATATACATATATATGTATAGCCATATAGTTCATAAAAGACATAGGTAGATTACTCCAGCAATATTTCCCAGTTTTCCTTTTTGAGGCGTCTCTCCAACAAAAAGAGCCTAATATTATTGGGCTTACGTAATGCGTAAATTACGTAAATAAATCTTGGTAACAGTTTACGATACAGCAATTCGCCGAGCCTAAACATGTAACCATGTACCACCCTTTTTAAAATAAAAAACTTATTCACATTATCGTAAAATAAAAAAGGGTTCATTTAAATGGGGTACGGGTAATATATGATTACGTGCATGTATAATGTGTAGTCATAGACACGTTTATTTTTAACACTATTCCAATTAGGTAAGGTTGAAAATGGCTTGTGTTTGTAAATTGGGAATGTTTTGTATTCACCGCGGTTGGTATGACGCCATGTTACTATGACTACCGTCGAGTGTACCCGGTAAACAAAAGACGGTGGACGTCATTAAAGCCGGTATGATCGAAAGCGGGGTTGCGAAATACGACGCCCAGAATCATTCGAAATAAATGACAGCTTGTACAGATATAGTCCATAAATGTTTTCCATCGTATTTTCTCGGAAACGTTCGTATTTGTCATGCTACTTCAGTCCACCTCATTGTACCGAGACTGACTGAAATAGCAAAACAAGTTCGTCTGTGAAAATACGATGGAAAATAATTATGCACTGCATCTGTAGCGGACTTGCCGGTGCGGTGTAATGTTATGGCTTATGGCAGATGAATAGTTTTCCGCATAGTCCTAATTTTTTTAAAATAAGTACCTAATAAGCACGACCGAGACAGTTTAGTTTCTTCAATATCTAACTACTACTAAGTAACGCAGTTTTATAGGTATAAATGAGTCATGCTCGAACCATGTCGACCCGAAATTAAATATCTTAAAGGAATCCACAGATCACCAGTTCGCCGGACGATATCAGCTTGTCAGTTATTCGGGACTGTCACTTTTTGCGTTTAACTGACAGGCTGATATCGTCCCGCGAACTGGTAATCTGTGGGCCCCTTAAGTCTTCTAAGTAGCCGCCCTCTACCGTTCTCTACCACTTTAATAGTTCTTTTTTCCTTTGGAAACTTTGGAATAGTGTACCGGTCCTATTAATTTACTTCCAAGGACTGGGTCCTTTAATGCAATTACTGAACGCAATTTACTGCATTTGTACTGTTACGCAAAATTACGTGATACTGGACTGGTTTTATAGAGCAGGTAGATTACGACAACTAGAATAAGGTGCAGTCGAGGTTGAGATATTTATGAATGGAATTAATAAGAATTAAAATTATACGTATTGATACGTTCCAGCAGAATCAAATTTTAGATTGATTTTCGTTTTAACTGCTCATCTTCCTGAGCAGTTGAAACTGCTCACCCTTAGATCGCCACGTTGGCTTAAAGGACTTGCATCCAGGCTACATAATTCTTAAAAAAAAACTGAACGCCAAGCATATCGGATCGGATTGCACGCATGTTGGTTGACGTCTTTAGCGGTCAAAGTGTCTCTGAGAAATAAAAAACGACGTCATCATTTTACAAACGTGAAAACGTTAGTAAAATGACGTTACACTTATAATCGTTCTTGGCGCTACGACTTCTTACGTCGCCTTTAAGGGTTCTTGACATTAAAAGGATTAAAATCTTAAAGGATTGAAATCAGGGCGAGACTCGATTAGGGTTTGCTGTAATTATGCAATTCTAATAATAGAAATGCTTGTGTCATTGTCAGACCGGGGCCTCGTCACGGGCATGGTTCAGTTGACATACGCATCCGGAAACACGGACCCATTAGTGGTCCATCGATCACTTCCGGTTTATGGGGAAATGTATAAATCTTCGTATGCTTTTATACTGAATTAGGTACCTAATTGATGGAATGTTTGTACCTACCCAACAACACTATTAAAGCCTACAAAATGGTTTTATTAATGGCAGGTATCAGTATTTTAATGTCCCGAAATACTTAAATGATCAATGGCCAATTTTGGCACTGGTCCCACCGCGAGCTAGTAAGCTATGAGCTATCGGCTATAAACACGAACAAAAGATAAGCACTCCCGTGTAAATAAAAGAGACACGGCGATATTTCTAGTTACTCGCCCAGCGGTGAGCTCATAGCTCATAGCTTACTAGCTCGCGGTGGGACCAGTGCCTTACTATCCTGTTTTTGTACCAAATTACCAATCATGTAGGTACTAAAATAACAGATCGAACAGACACATTGATAATAATTAAAAAGCAGTTGCGATTGTAAAATAACAAAAAAATTATATTCAAAATCAGAGATGTGACTTATTTGAAATACTTGTATTTAAAATGCAAATACAAAATGCAAAATACCTATTTTGTATTTTGTATTTAAATACCTTTTGAAGAAAACTATTTTGTATTTTATTTGAAATAGTTTTTGGGACCTATTTTCTATTTTCAAAATACAAAATACTTTATAGTAGGTAGGTAATGTAGGTAGGAGTTACAATCTCTTCTGATTAGAGATGGGTAGGGGTGAGTAAATACTGAGTATTTACTCGATATTTACTCAAAGCACCCGATAAATACCCGTATTTACTCATTTAGGTGGGTAAAAACGATTGCTTATAAAATATTCAAAAAGTGAGATTTAAGAACAAAATTGTCTTTTATTGAAGAGTGCTAACGTGTATTAACAATATCTTTAAAATAAAAAGCATATAGGACGCTTAATTTAGGAAAAAAAGGTAATTATTAGTGAGAGGCAAATTGTGATAATGAAAAGTTAACAATTTTGTTTTAAATAAGAAGGTATTTACTTTAAAAATATGGTACTTAAATTCTATTGATGTTCTAGATAACTGCATGTCGCGCAAAAAGTGTGTGTTTACGCGGCACTTACGACCTTTTATTAAGGGTTTTTTAAAGAAAACTCAAAAATGGCTCAACCGATGATGTTCAAAATATTGTTTTTTGTACTCTATTATACGGCTAATCTCCCGATATGTTTTCATATTTTTTCTGAACTTTGGGTCTAAAGTTATAGAGAGATAAACATTATTTTGGCCTTTCGAAACGGTTTTTTTTCCAAAATATTCAATTTATCCAAAAATGTTCTTAGATACATTCCAGTTATTTTTAAAGACCCATTTAATGATGTGCAACACGTTGGTGGTTTCTGAAAATTTTTTTTGTGACAATTAGTTACATGTATGGAGTGCCCCTCTTAAAAATACATTTCTTACAATTTTGAGTACTTAATCCAGTAGCGGCTTACAAAATACACCTATATTTCAAATTTATATGCCCCTTTCAGCACTCTAAATAGTTTATACCCACCAATTTGGGTATAAACGAGTAAATACGGGTATATTGAGTAAATACTGAGTATTTACTCGGTATTTACCCGTGAGTATTTACTCACTACCCATCTCTACTTCTGATGTTACAATCCTGGCAACTCTCTCATTCTCTCATTCTTTTAACATGGGACTGTTGAATCTGTTTAGTAACATCGCACATGACCACAAGCGTAGCGAGTGGTTAAAAAAGTGGAATCTTGAGTGTTGCGAGGGTTTCAAGGCACGAGAGGAGAACAAACTTTTCTGCCCTGGTGAAACACAAACGAGACGTTTTCATCACACTAACGAGAGGTATTATACTAGCTGTAAAACATTACAAATTAATGCTTTAAAAGTTGGCCGTTAAAAACCATCACCCATACTACCACATCCTACCGGTTAATATGAACAAACAACTAGAAATTTGCACTTTAGATAGAGGATTGATTTCAAAGAATAAAGAGAGTCCTTTCGACTCGGAAATTCCGAGTAATACTTTTTAATTCAGACTAGGTATTCACTACTCAGAGTACATTTTATCGCAAAGTATTTTGTATTTTAAAAAGTATTTTGAAAATACCTATTTCGTATTTTGTATTTAAATACAAATTCAAAAACTATTTTGTATTTTGCATTTGAAATAGTATTATCAAGGAAGTATTTGTATTTTGTATTTAAATACTTTTTATAAAGTATTTTTCACATCTCTGTTCAAAATAGAGATGGACTTGCGTTGACTTAGCAAGCACTTTACTTAATGCACAAAGCATTTGTAATTTCAAATGTTGCTGCTGCTCTACTTGCTTTTGTTTTCGCAAATGGACATCGTCTTCAAATAAATACACTCAAACCCAACAAGACAAGTACAGTCGCCATCAGATATATCGGAGCTGCCGAGCTGCTCAAAAATATCTGAACACGCACTCTAACGCCTTGACAATAGAGGCGTGTTCAGATATTTGTGAGCACCTTGGCCGCTCCGATATATCTGATGGAGACTGTACGAGTAGTTCGACTTTATTTTATGGTTCCTAGCGTTAGAGCGCAAGGTTATCCCAATAATTTGTACGCAATTTATTCATTATTTTGGATACGTTAGTTTTTCATTGCGGCACCTGCGGCTGTCTGTAGTATTTTTCAAACTCGATGGGTAGGGTGACCTGCCAAGGTGTCATCTCCATATAATTTATAACCTAAAAACGAAAATTGTCAGCGTATCCAAGTTTTAAAAATACATACTATAATACGAAGTCTCCTATCGCAAATTACTTTCATTAGGTACTCAACAAAAGCACATTCTGTCATTCAAGCTATACAACAAATGTCTAAACCTTCTTTCTTCTTTCCAGGAACAGCTTCGACAACGCAAAGAGGCGGAGGAACGCGCGGCGGCCCAGAACGAGTTTCTACGGACCTCGCTCCGCGGGTCAAACAAGCTCCAGGCGCTGGAGTCCACGCCCAGCGGTGGGACCGCCTTCGTCAACGACGCCTACGACCCCTACGATGACGAGCTCGACGGCGAGACGACGCTTTACAATATTGTCGGTGAGTCATGTTCAAATGTAGCGGCCAGTGATGATTATGGTCTAGAACTAGTTCCTACGCACCTCGCTCAGCAAGTCCAACAAGCTCCAGGCCCTGGAGTCCACGCCCAGCGGTGGGACCGCCTTCGTCAACGATGCCTACGACCCCTACGATGACGAGCTGGACGGCGAGACGACGCTTTACAATATTGTCGGTGAGTTATGTTAAACTGAAGCGGCCAATGATGACGATTATGGTCTAGAACCAGTTCCTACGCACCTCGCTCCGTGGGTCCAATAAGCTCCAGGCGCTGGAGTCCACGCCCAGCGGTGGGACCGCCTTCGTCAACGATGCCTACGACCCCTACGATTACGAGCTGGATGGCGAGACGACGCTTTACAATATTGTCGGTGAGTTATGTTAAACTGAAGCGGCCAATGATGATGATTATGGTCTAGAACCAGTTCCTACGCACCTCGCTCCGTGGGTCCAACAAGCTCCAGGCGCTGGAGTCCACGCCCAGCGGTGGGACCGCCTTCGTCAACGATGCCTACGACCCCTACGATGACGAGCTGGACGGCGAGACGACGCTTTACAATATTGTCGGTGAGTTATGTTAAACTGAAGCGGCCAATGATGATGATTATGGTCTAGAACCAGTTCCTACGCACCTCGCTCCGTGGGTCCAACAAGCTCCAGGCGCTGGAGTCCACGCCCAGCGGTGGGACCGCCTTCGTCAACGATGCCTACGACCCCTACGATGACGAGCTGGACGGCGAGACGACGCTTTACAATATTGTCGGTGAGTTATGTTAAACTGAAGCGGCCAATGATGATGATTATGGTCTAGAACCAGTTCCTACGCACCTCGCTCCGTGGGTCCAACAAGCTCCAGGCGCTGGAGTCCACGCCCAGCGGTGGGACCGCCTTCGTCAACGATGCCTACGACCCCTACGATGACGAGCTGGACGGCGAGACGACGCTTTACAATATTGTCGGTGAGTTATGTTAAACTGAAGCGGCCAATGATGATGATTATGGTCTAGAACCAGTTCCTACGCACCTCGCTCCGCGGGTCCAACAAGCTCCAGGCGCTGGAGTCCACGCCCAGCGGTGGGACCGCCTTCGTCAACGATGCCTACGACCCCTACGATGACGAGCTGGACGGCGAGACGACGCTTTACAATATTGTCGGTGAGTTATGTTCAAATGTAGCGGCCAATGATGATTATGGTCTAGAACTAGTTCCTACGCACCTCGCTCAGCAAGTCCAACAAGCTCCAGGCCCTGGAGTCCACGCCCAGCGGTGGGACCGCCTTCGTCAACGACGCCTACGACCCCTACGATGACGAGCTGGACGGCGAGACGACGCTTTACAATATTGTCGGTGAGTTACGTTAAACTGAAGCGGCCAATGATGATGATTGTGGTCTAGAACGAGTTCCTACGCACCTCGCTCCGCGGGTCCAACAAGCTCCAGGCGCTGGAGTCCACGCCCAGCTGTGGGACTGCCTTTGTTTGTCTGTTTTAAACACGTTCGAATCCTAGGGGCCTAAACAATTAACAATCTTTGATCGAAAACGCCAATCGAAAGTGAAATATAATATGGAACGATTACGTGACTTTTCGTTGCATCTGTAATCCCGATACCGTTTGACGTTTGTGGATATACGATTGTCATCGTGCTATCATAGACATCATCGTTGCCGTTTACTTTGTGAAATGTATGTTATTTTTGCTCAATAATTTACACTTTATTGCAGCTAGAGATGGGTAGGGGTGAGTAAATACTGAGTATTTACTCGATATTTACTCAAAGCACCCGATAAATACCCGTATTTACTCATTTAGGTGGGTAAAAACGATTGCTTATAAAATATTCAAAAAGTGAGATTTAAGAACAAAATTGTCTTTTATTGAAGAGTGCTAACGTGTATTAACAATATCTTTAAAATAAAAAGCATATAGGACGCTTAATTTAGGAAAAAAAGGTAATTATTAGTGAGAGGCAAATTGTGATAATGAAAAGTTAACAATTTTGTTTTAAATAAGAAGGTATTTACTTTAAAAATATGGTACTTAAATTCTATTGATGTTCTAGATAACTGCATGTCGCGCAAAAAGTGTGTGTTTACGCGGCACTTACGACCTTTTATTAAGGGTTTTTTAAAGAAAACTCAAAAATGGCTCAACCGATGATGTTCAAAATATTGTTTTTTGTACTCTATTATACGGCTAATCTCCCGATATGTTTTCATATTTTTTCTGAACTTTGGGTCTAAAGTTATAGAGAGATAAACATTATTTTGGCCTTTCGAAACGGTTTTTTTTCCAAAATATTCAATTTATCCAAAAATGTTCTTAGATACATTCCAGTTATTTTTAAAGACCCATTTAATGATGTGCAACACGTTGGTGGTTTCTGAAAATTTTTTTTGTGACAATTAGTTACATGTATGGAGTGCCCCTCTTAAAAATACATTTCTTACAATTTTGAGTACTTAATCCAGTAGCGGCTTACAAAATACACCTATATTTCAAATTTATATGCCCCTTTCAGCACTCTAAATAGTTTATACCCACCAATTTGGGTATAAACGAGTAAATACGGGTATATTGAGTAAATACTGAGTATTTACTCGGTATTTACCCGTGAGTATTTACTCACTACCCATCTCTAATTGCAGCACGTAAATGATGCAACTATTGACCCATATGTGAATCATCCACATGAGTGGTTGTCAAAGGCTGTCTAACGGCTAGACTGCTGGTCCGGTTACAAGGAAAACAATATTCGTAGTAGGTTTACACTTCCAGATCACTGACTAGTCCTCTTCTGATGTAATTTCGTATTGATTTATTGTAGTTTATTCCTTCTAAAATACCGTTAAGTACTATATTTTTCTTTTTAATACTCAGATTCTTTTTTAGTATTCTCACGGACGAAATCACAAAATGAATCAAATTCTAACGTGCAATAAGCATTTAACTCATTTAAGTATAATTTCATACGTATCTTATTTCTGAGTAGGTACTATACCTACCTATTTATCCTCATAAACAATAAAACTGAATATTCAGTAATGGTGTATGTGAAGTCCCCAATCCGCATTGGGCTAGCGTGGGGACTATAGCCCAAAGCCCTCTCGCGCTCGAGAGGAGACCTGTGCCCAGCAGTGGGACGTATATAGGCTGAATTATTATTATTATTATTCAATAATGAACGAGAACGAGTAACATACCGTTATTTTCTAGACTTCATTTAAATAACAATTGTATATCATTAATAAGGATAAGCATAGACATAACATTAGAAACCTTATTATCTTATGTTAATTTCACTGTGTAGGCGGTACCAAACCGCGCAAACCGAACGGATCGGACATCAAACATGATTTACGTGATCAAAATTGATTTCCCACAACTTTCAAACCTTGAACTGTAAATGATGATATAATACGCCTACGCCATTTATGGAGGGTCAGTAAACTTGTTTCATCATAAAACGTAGACCAAATGCGATTTTGTTTTATAATTAGGTTCGTATTGTTTTGTTTGTTAATGCATTTCCATATTTATCTGGACCGCCATATGGTATTGCTATCATTGTAAACTACAGTATGGTCACGACTCGATTGTCATTTGTTTGTCACGACTTTAAGGCGTTAATTAGGTTAATACTTCAATGTTCGTTGTAAATTAATCTGTACCTGTTTTGTTACTGCACACTTAAATTTGCAATCACGACGACAATTTCTTAGCTGCAAAGACATGAATCTCGTTGGGCCTAATACACTACCCTGTGGTACACCCATTAAATAAGACTTTCAGGCGCTTGTCACATTATGCAATATTTTATTACGCTGTCTTCTGTATATATGTCTTTTGACGACCGGTCTGGCCTAGTGGGTAGTGACCCTGCCTATGAAGCCGATGGTCCCGGGTTCGAATCCTGGTAAGGGCATTTATTTGTATGATGGTACAGATATTTGTTCCTGAGTCATGGTTGTTTTCTATGTATTTAAGTATTTATATATTATATATATCGTTGTCTGAGTACCCACAACACAAGCCTTCTTGAGCTTACCGTGTGGCTTAGTAAAATTGTGTAAAAAAATTCCTATAATATTTATTTATTCATTTATATATTATCAGTATTTTAGTTATCTTAGAATAACTAAAATACCAATACGTATTAAGAATACCATTTCAAACCGTAAATTTTCCTGACCAACACGAGGATAGATACTATATCAAAGGTTTTCGGTAAATCCAAGAATCAGCATTTTAAATAGATTACAATTTTCCTTTGTAAAGATGACTATGCTTAGTCAACCCTACTTCCGCGTGACCGGCGTGACTGACGTATTTTTCCTGCTGACTAAGGGAACACCATATCAAGTTCTTGTTTTAACGAGGCCAAAATATCCCATCGTGCGAATATGGGGCAATTAATCTCTTGGCTAATGGTTGTGTGATGTTTCCTAGAATCCATCATCATTGGCCACAGCATCTTTGCAGATGATATTCCAGCAACGTATGGAATGATGTATTTTATGTTTGTAATTACTGTTCTTGGAATATACTATAATCCTCGTGAATCCTCCTATCATAATATCCACACAGACAGTCTTAACAGCCACTATATTTTTTTTTTTCAATTTTTGTTTGAAATGTCAGGAATACTTACGGGAAACAATAATTTGGTAACAGACGTAGGTATTATGCGTGGTTGGACGATATTACAGAAATACTTCATCTACTATCAATCGTAAGTCAAATTGAAAACTTGTGTTACCTAATTAATATCGCTCACCAATCAGTCTTCTGCAATCTAAATGTTATCTTTTTCTCCAGATTACCAAGAAGTATCATCAGCTCTCACTCGCATCCAAAAGGCGCTCGGGGCTGCCGGGGAGTCGGCGCTGGCGGCGCGGGTGGCGGGCGCGGCCAGCGCTCTGCTATGCCCCGAGCTGCGTACTGCGTTAGGCACGAGGACCGCTGTGCTGACGGCATCGAGGCATGAGCGGCCTGGGCTAGCGCCGCCGGTTACACATAGGGCCACGGAGCGGCTAAAAGAAGTAAGTACATACAAGTCAAGTACGGCGAGCTGAAAAATGTCATTGACAAAATTATAAGAAATCATTTATAAAGTGTCCATGCAAGATTGTGCCTGGGTGTACATCAATCCGTGTGCAAAAAGCACTAGGTTCTACTAGAAAGTCTCTGCCCTCAACTAAAGATGTCCCGTTAAGATTTATAGTACGTGAGGCTTTTGGTCTCTGGTTGATGTAAACTACTTTCAACGTCAGAGTGGATGTAGGTAGGTCGAAGCAGGACAGAAATATTGCTAAAGAAAGCGTCTCACGGCGTACGATATCGCAATTGGAGACCAAAAAACAATTATTGAGGCGGCTTTTCTATCTGGCGGCTTCATCCAACACTTTTGTTGCTATTTCTATGGTATTGCAGTCGTCTTCCACCTTTAACTTTCACGAGCTCATGGCGCGTCACTCACTCCTCAGCAGCGCTGCTAACCTCAAGCATGGCTTGCCGATATTAACCTGTTGTTTCATTTCAGTGTATGGACGTAGTAGGCGCTCATACAACTACCGGCGGAGTAGCGGCGGCGCTCTGTGCCGAACTTCTAGCCGCGCTGGGAGGCCTAGAGCTGGAGTCGCTTCTACAAGCACATGACCAAGCTGCAGCGCTCCTGGACCCGGCTAGCTTCACGAGGAAGAGAAATAAGGTAGTGAGCTGAAGTATCAATTTCATATGATCAGCTTCCTTGATTCTCCGCTGGGAAGCTTGGAACCAGAAATAAACAGCAATTATATATTTGCAAAAAAGGGTAACGTTTACATGTCTTAATGTAAGTAAACAGTAGTTTTTTTTACCCAGAGTAGCTTCCACAGGCGTAAGACCAGGCCGCAGCGCTGTAGAACCTGCAAGCGTCACAAGAAAGAGATCTAATGGAAACGCAGGCTTGAAAAGAAAGAAAAACTTGAAAGCCTCGCAGAGATTCTGCATCTTGATCAAGCGTACCGAATTTAGGATTTTACACTTGCTCAGGCCTTAATTGCATAGTAGATATAGGTCTCGATTGCATGTAGGTATATTTCTTTTCTCAGATACAATGTGTTTATATTGTCCGCAGACTGGCAACAATCTAAATCACAAAGACGACAAAGCTTTAACTACGCCCGACGACCCCGGCGAGCACATTAAAATCATCAAAATAGAAAAGACTAATGAACCACTTGGTAAGTTTTTTTCTAAAGTGACAATCGTTATTACAAAACACCAAACGAATGTGAAATAATGTATGGAATTGGTAACGTAACTTAATATATTACGATATTTTATGTTATATCACGTTATGATATATATGGATTATCTTTACAATATAATAAATGTTTGTAGTACAACATATAAACGTTGATTCCAGGTGCTACAGTGAGAAACGAAGGAGAAGCGGTTATTATCGGTAGGATAGTGCGCGGCGGCGCGGCCGAGAAGTCAGGGTTATTGCACGAGGGAGACGAGGTAAGGGAAACTATAGCTAATAAGGATGATGATGAAGATGAAGATTAATGTGACGAAGTTGACAAACGCGAAGGTGATGATGAAGGTATGCGTTAAAATAAATGATACAGTTTATGATGATGAAGAATGGGGTGAAGATACTGCAGATTAATGAGATGATGGTCACAGTAATTAAGGCGGTAAGAAAAATATATACAGTTTCGATGATGATGAAATTGATGAATAAGATGATGAGTATGGAAAATGACTTTATATCGTTGATGATAATGATGACGATCGTGATGAAGACGATGACAATAAAGGTTAGGATTTAGGAATAGTAAGGTTATAAATAAGCTTGAAATGATAAAGATTATATTGAAGATGAAATTAAACAAATATAAATGGAATCGTTACATACTAATAAGTACTAAAGAAAGATGACAAAATTAGTAGTATCCATCCATCTTTATTTATTGTATTCTTAGCAATCAAGTCTCCATAAACAAATTAATTAATAATGATTTTGGTCCGTTCCAGCTTTTAGAAGTAAACGGCGTGGCCATGCGCGGGAAGTCAGTGCACGAGGTGTGCCAGGTGCTGGGCGCGCTGTCGGGCACGCTGGCCATGGTGGTGGCGGCGCGGGGGGGAGGGGGGGCCGGCGCGGGCGGGGAGCGCCGCGCCGCCGCGCCGCGCGTGCTGCACGTGCGCGCGCACTTCGACTACGACCCCGAGGACGACGTCTACATACCGTGTAGGGAGCTAGGTGAGTGTGGTTAGAGACCGGATCCTGGCGGGGTCGCCATGTGAGGTGGGACGTACAGTCAAACACTATCCGTCTACATACCGTGTAGAGAGTTAGATGAGTGTTAGGCTAGATACCTGATCCTGGCAGGGTCGCCATGTGTAGTAGGACGTGTACAGACAAACACTATCCGTCTACATACCGTGTAGAGAGTTAGGTGAGTGTTAGGCTAGGGACCTGATCCTGGCAGGGTAAAGTCGTCAGTTCTATTGTCACCTTACAATCGGGATCTAACCGGCCGTCTTTTACAGGTATCAGCTTCCAAAAGGGCGACGTTCTGCACGTGATCAGCAGGGAAGACCCGAACTGGTGGCAGGCGTTCCGAGAGGGCGAGGAGGACCAGACTCTCGCCGGACTCATTCCGAGCCAGGCCTTCCAGCATCAGTCAGTATTCCTATTAACCTTAATTTGGCAAATAACCTTTAAGTTGTCAACGAGAAAAATCGACTCCTTGATAACTTGATAGTCCTAACAATTCTGGTTAGGAAAAATGCAATATGAGTCAGAGTTGAAAGTCATGAAAAGTTTGGTCGGTTGCTGTAGGATAAAACGCCCTTAGGCGCCTCATAATAGAGTTCACACACTTTGTTTCTTTCACAATTCAAGACACAACACACATAGTAGGTGTAAAGCTCCAAAGAGACTTAAATATTTATCAGTTCTTAGTTTGGAATATGAAAAACTTACCGTTTACTTTATTATACTACTTAATCTCTTAATTTAATTCCATCAACATTTGTAATTCCAGACGGGAGTCCATGAAGCTGACGCTAGCCGGCGAAGTGGCGGCCCGCGACAAGCCGCGGAAGGGCGGCACGCTGCTCTGTGCCAAGAAGCCGCCGCGGAAGAAGAAAGGCAAGAAGGCCACTAGCGAGGCCGGCTACCCGCTCTACTCTACCTCCACCGGCGAAGGTGAGGGTGAGACCATTGTTCATTTTTTTAAATTGATTACTCAGTTTGGTCGACATAGTAACCAGCGACCGCTTTTTTTGTGAGAATATTGGTGTCGTGGCCGAAAGGGCCATGTCACCAGCAGCAATTGTTCATATTACCGTTGTCCGGATTGTGTTTTAGCGTCTGTTGCTCTGTGAATGCATAACTTGACTGACTTATCTGCCGAATGCTGGGTGGATGTACAAAACTTCTGGAGGGAACAGAGATGCAGATTTTGTTGGGTCAGACTGGAGATGGAACTAAACATTTGTTTTATCCGTGTGCTATGACTGCAGAACAAAATACGTATGGTCATGGTATGGATGTGTCTAAATTACCCAGCTAATTTTGATAATAAAGTCAATCGATTCGACTTTATTCCTTGGTGGGATAATCCATTGTTGGTAGGGGTTTTGCAAACGTTTTATTCGTTTATAGGACTGGTCTTCATGAAGTCTTGCTATCTTTACCATCACCTCACCTGTCCTTATTTTTGTTTATTAGATTGTTATCGTTTTCTCTCGTTTCTTACCTATATGTGAAGCTAATAATATATATCAACCATCTTCCAGATTACGAACAAGAAGAGATCCTAACATACGAAGAAGTGGCGTTATACTACCCGCGCGCGTCACACAAGAGGCCGATAGTGTTAATCGGGCCTCCAAACATCGGCCGGCACGAGCTTAGACAGAGGCTGATGGAAGACAGTGAGAGATTCGCAGCTGCTGTACCACGTAAGTGTCCCACTGTAACCACCTATAACTGGGAGAGATTCTGAGGAACGAGAGGAAAGACTCCTTACTTACGTCACACAAGAGGCCGATAGTCTTGATCGGGCCTCCAAACATCGGCCGGCACGAGCTTAGACAGAGACTGATGGAAGACAGTGAGAGATTCGCTACTGCTGTGCCACGTAAGTGTCCCACTATATCCACCTATAACTGGGAGAGATTCTGAGGAACGACAGGAAGGACTCCTTACTGCTATACTACTTGTGCGTCACGTAAGAGACCGATAGTGTTAATCGGGCCTCCAAACATCGGCCGGCACGAGCTTAGACAGAGGCTGATGGAAGACAGTGAGAGATTCGCTTCAGCTGTACCACGTAAGTGACCCACTATAACCACCTATAACTGGGAGAGATTCTGAGGAACGAGAGGAAGGACTCCTTACTTACGTCACACAAGAGGCCGATAGTCTTAGTCGGGCCTCCAAACATCGGCCGGCACGAGCTTAGACAGAGGCTGATGGAAGACAGTGAGGGATTCGCTGCTGCCGTCCCACGTAAGTGTCCCACTATGACTCCTCCAACTTGTGAAGAACAGCCTCTTGGGATATTCAAGTTCGCTTCGCCACCGACGCCACCATGCCCATCATCTGCCGAGACATTCCACAAAAAGTCAACTTTGTATTATATCTTTGGCTTCTTTAGCTTTATCAGCCGGCGTATTATGGATGGCTTTATCCACGTTTATCCACGTGATAAAATGACTGTCACTTTTTAATACCGCGGGATAGAAAGTGACGGATACCGTTTTATCACGCTGTCAGTTAGACAAGAACGACCATCATATCCGTGCAGCAATATATCCGACACATTTCTGGAATGACACCCCTACATTTTCCTACCTACCTTCTAGCTCCTCTCCAACTTTGTCAACAGATTTCTTACGAATCTTCTATATTTCAGACACGTCACGGCCGCGGAAGGACCACGAGGTGCCGGGTCAGGATTACCACTTCATCTCGCGCACGCAGTTCGAGGCTGACATACTGAACAGGAAGTTCGTCGAGCATGGAGAGTACGAGAAGGCTTATTATGGTAAGAAACACATTATAATTATAACACATTCACTGAGCCTTTCCAGAACTCAAGGGTCCTTGAATACTTCGGACATATAGCATGGAAAGACGGTGGCAGCCTCGAAAAGCTTTTTGTGACCGGCAAAGTGAATGGGAAAAGGCCTGGACGTGGACGCAGTCCAATACGTTGGTCGGACCAGATCCGCACCGCTCTTGACTACACAGTTCACATGGCTCTCCACACTGCCAAGGACAGAACCAGATGGAAAAAGATCGTGAGAGAGAAAGTGATTCAAAAGGGAGGTCATGACCCTCAACGCTGAGGATTACCTACGACGCAAAGAGGAGGAGCCTTTGCAGGAAATCCGGAAGAGAAAGGTTGTTGCCATAGCTCTAAGAGTCACCAGAGAGAGAACTGGCAGCGGGCGGGAGGGCGGAACACATTGCTCGTAGGCCCGATGGCCGATGGGGCAGAAAAGTTCTTGATTAGCGACCGCGAACAGGAAAAAGCAAAAGGAAAAGACCTATAACAAGATGGTACGACGAACTGGTTATGATCTTAGGGAGCCGATGGATGAGGGTAGCGCACGGCCGGTCGTTGCGGAATCCATGAGGACGCCCATGTCCAGCATTGGAAGTCTTTAGGCTGATACGATTACGATGCAGGCTTCCAAGATTGCATACTTATATTCTGAAAACGAGTGCCGACGTGATCGTGTGGCCATAAACTATGGGCTTTCGTAGTCGTGAATAAAACAACAGTTAAAATCTGGCCTTGAGTAATGGATGCCTTGGTCACTTATTCTGCAATGTATTTTATTTCAGTTTACGATGCTTAACCCACAAACTTTATTCGTTACTATATGACGTTAAATTCCATTAAATTTCGTTTTCCATTTGAGTAGAAGAGCACTGGCCCTTCTATTAACTCAACTAAAAATTTCGTGTATAAGGGTGGTATTCCATCTGTCCAATGTCATTGCGTCTCACTCTCTCATTGGACAAAGAAATTGGACAGGTGGAACACCATCCTAAAATACTCAACAGTATTACCGACGTTACGTCTAGTGCTGTGCGTGCTTTACTAATTTTCAAGAAAAGCAACGGTTTCCTGAACTGCCGACTGATATTACAGTCCCTGTCAACACCTAATCAAGTCTTCCAATATTCCAGGCACATCCCTAGAAGCGATCCGCGAAGTAGTAAACTCAGGGAAGATCTGCGTGTTGAACCTGCACCCGCAGTCGCTCAAGATCCTGCGGACGTCGGACCTGAAGCCCTACACGGTGTTCGTGGCGCCGCCCAGCTTGGAGAAGCTGAGGCAGAAGAAGATTAGGAATGGAGAGGCTTTTAAGGTATATTTTTGTTTGAATAACCTAGGAAAGTTACCGAGGGTTTTCGGTCCCTTAACTTCTTGTGTGTCGCAAGTATATTTTTGACATACCTAGTTTTCTTGTACGCTTGTTCGGCATACGATAAGTTAGTTTTGAATCAGTCGGACAGCCACAAGCGGTCCGTGTATGGCGGGCCAAACAGCACCCAGAGTTTTGAAACTCCATTAATACCCCGAAAACTTAATTCTCTCTTAAACGTGAGAAGGACTGTGAAACTTTGCCATCAAGTGCTCACTACCTCTATCATTTTGCAGGAGGAGGAGCTAAAAGAGATAATAGCGACAGCGCGAGACATGGAGCTCCGCTGGGGCCATCTCTTCGACATGATCATCATCAACAACGACACGCAGCGCGCCTACCAGCAGCTGCTGAACGAGATCAACAGCCTGGAGCGCGAGCCGCAGTGGGTGCCGGCGCACTGGCTCAAGCACACCTAGCACTGTCTCGCCGGTGGCATCCGTGCCATGCCCGACAGTGGGCACTACACGTCACGCCACGTCAATGACGTCAGTGACAGACGCCATGACGTCAGCCGCGCCGCGAGGACTGTCAGCCACTCCGAGCTCGGTGGCGCGATCGACGCGTTCAAACTCATCCTGGTTATAGGTATCATAAAGCGAATGGTTTTACATTTGCTCGTCCGCCTCCACGACTCGTGGGGACGGCTGCTCGGGCGGGATTCTAAAGTAGATGTAGGTGTCCGCGCTTCCTGTACGGAGCGGAGATTGTCCCCCGCGTGATTGTTTTCTGTCGTCGTGTTTTCGTTCGTGACGGTTTGGTGGTTTCGATTTTGGACAATTACGTTCGATTGTTTTTAATGTCGTGTGTAGAATAAGGTGCGATGCTTATGAATGAGTAGAAGTTGTATAAAATGTACGAGAGAAATAGAGTCGTATTTATTATCAGTGATGATAGTTGACCACGTTTCGTAAGTCGATAGTCTCCATTTCATAATTTACGGGCAATAATATTCATTATCGTCGGATTAGGTTAGGTTTGTGCATACGTGATGTATATAAATAAGGGGTTTGGCATACGTGACGCGGATTTTTTTGGATATTTAACAAAATATACTGCCTTACTGAATAAAAAGTTATGTAATTTTAATATCGTACGGAATTTTGGGCGTCAAACTGTTAGAAATAGGTAGGTTATTATAATCAATCATGCGAGTTTAATTTGAACTTTTTTCTTAGCCAGTGGTGGATTAAGGTACGTGACAATTAGCAGGATAGAAATTGTTTCAAACTATAACAAAAACAATTGATTTGATTTGATATGACTGTCTAATAGATCACCTTAATATCGTCGGGTGTCAAGCAAAAGTCAGTAACTAACACCATTGAAATTATTGGACAATAAACCGTGTTAAAGTGCATTGTTACTTTAATTTTTTGATAGTACTTAGTGACTTTTGCTTGTCAGCCGACGATATTACACCACTGTCTTCCATCTGTTATAGAAAATGAACACATTTAGAAGATGTAAGTCGTATTAAAGCGTAGGCCTATATAAAAACACTAAAAAGACACATCGATCAACCTACAAATCTCATGGACATAATATACCTACCTACCTAATAAATAACAGGTCTATGTACTCACTCAGACACTTGAGGCATTTCGCATCTTTTTGTCAAAGATATACATCAAACCTTTTATAGGTAATTATATTAAAAGTATAATATTAAAAGATCCTTTGAATGTTAAGGTTGATGAGTTGATGACAAAGCAAATTTTCTATATAGGTAATAAATACACTTCAATATGACTTACTTTTTCTTTTCAATGTGTTTCACCAGCATTTGTATAGACGGTCGGGTTATTCGGGAATGGTCTAGAACGCAAAATGACTAGTGTAACATTTTGCCAATATTGCTCTTAGTCTACATCGCGAACGGTCCAGAACGCAAAATGCCTATATCATTTTCCGTCGTTTAATCTTTACGTCAGCGATGTCGACGGAGCCCCGCTACCGCGGGGCTCCTGTTCTGTGCGGTTTGGCCTTTGGCCATTTGAAGTGATATAAAAAAGTAGTCATTTTGCGTTCTAGACCGTTCGTGATGTAGACTAAAAGCGATATAGGCAAAATATTACACTAGACATTTTGCGTTCTAGACCCTCCGCGACTATGCCAGACGGTCAAACAACTTTGCCAGTAGAAAAAGGTGCGAAATTCAAAGATTCTATAAGGGCGATTACCCTTCGCGCCTACATTTTTTTTTTTCTACTGACGGAATTTGCTTGACAGACTTTACTTAATTTTGATTGCGTATTGCGGATATTAAGTCGATAACTCACTTCGGTAGGTGAAAATAAGAGAGAAACCTTTTGCTGTAAGAGTCGTAGTTTATTATTTAAAACAGGGCATGTAGTTTACAAGTAGTCACTTGAAACAATAATTCCTTCCATCTGGCGTAGCCAAAATAAATAGTCGGCGTGGCGATAAATCTTTTTTACGGGCCTCATTTTATAAACTTACACTTTTACCAGTCGAAACTGGCAACACTGGACACGAAGTCTCTTGTGATTGGTCAAGTGCGTGTCAATTGTTTCAATGTTGCCAGTTTAGGGTAAATTCGTAACTGTGAGCGTTATAAAATAAGACCTTGGCAATGCTAGAACATTTTTATAAATATTAAAGTCATAGTGAATAAATAGGATGCACGCTGTCAATAATACTGATGAAATCGTCTTATATCCCCTATATTATAAGCGATCATTATTAGAGAATTCACAAGTGAATTTAAACTATTACTTACAAATTATTCTTTGTATTTTCTGTAGGGAAAACAATGTGTTGTAAAGCTGCATTTTTTATGTTCGGTCATTGAATTGAAATGTCAGTAGCAATCATTAGGATTTTTTTTTACTTATCAAATATCCGTCATAGTATAGATGGTCAAGCAGATCTTGTCAGTAGAAAAAGGCGGCAAATTTGAAAAATGTAGGCGCGAAGGGATAGCGTCTCATAGAAAATTTGAATTTGGCGCCTTTTTCTACTGACAAGATCTGCTTGACCAAGTATATCTAAATCTATTGAATAATTCAATCTGTAATCGTATGTTCAAAACGTTGCGCGTAAAATAAAAGATTAAAAAACTAATAATACTTAAGGTGGCTAGACAATATCTGTTGCAATGACATTTTCAATAGTTATCGTGTATTAATTTACATGACAGTGACGTTTTGACGTAAGATGAACTGTCATTATGACTGACAGTGTCTATCCCCTTAGGCTTGCTCAGACAAGTCTTAAAAAACAATAAATGAATCGGAATTAATTAGATCAAAATCGTTAGTATTAATACCGCTAAAATGACACTAAGATTATACAATACAATACATATTTCTCTATTGCCAAATTTATACTTTAGATCTTAAATAGGATTTTTGAAAGATTTCTCCAGTAGTCTATTGTGGGTCTTCTCTTAAAGAAATGAATTGGTGGTAGGAAAATTAAAAAAAAGTCTTAAAAAAAACAATATTTATACCGATCACTGCTGTTAGTGAGTAGAGAAGCAATAATTTGTATCCGTATAACCGATGCCTACCTACTGTACAACGACATATCTGATTTTATAGTGTCTATTTCAAATAATAAAAGTATGTCTAATGGCACTGATTTTAGAAGTTAAAACCAGAGGGCCTACCGCGAACCCCGTTCGACGTGTTGCCTCTCTGTCGCGAGTCTAAATTCGTACGTAAGTGTGACAGGGGGGTAACACTTCGAACGTGGTGGTAGAGGCTCTCAGGGACCGTCTGAAAGTTTTATTTTTCGTACATACGTATTTAAGCGCTTCAAGGAACATAAAAGAAACTAGTAATTCGGGATTGCACGTATGGTACAAATTGCGAGCCGTTATCTGACACGCAATTTATCGGCAGAAAAACATAGAAAATTATTTATGCTTAATATTCTTCCGTTGCAATACTTGCAATCTAATTCTTTACAGTTAAGTATAAGTACAAAAAAAAACTCTTTAAGTCAAGGACCATCGCCCAAACTGTTAACTGACAGTTCGTAGACCTTATTACAAAAGGCATAAGGTCCACCGATGGACAGGAGTTGCTATTTGTGCTACAAGTCTATACGGGTCGGTTGCACTAAACCGTCCGTCCCCGTTCGTTCGCTAAAATTTATTGTATGGAAATTTTCATAGTACCTATATACCTACTCTGTTCTAATGATGAGTGATGTTGATCAGTCTGTTAAGGGCCACCCCACATGTAGCGTCTTTCGAGCGTCGGCGTCTACAACTCTATGGCCGCTGCTCGACGCAACGTCGACGCCACTGCGCAGCGACGTCATTTTCCATAGCGCTGACCAGACGCCGACGCTCGAAAGACGCTAAATGTGGGGTGGCCCTAAGTGTGGTTGGTGCAATTGGCCCTAAATGTTCACTCCTGCCAGTTTTGGAACCAAACACTAAAAACAAATGGTCCCAAAATTAAAACTTCTAAAAATACCTAGTGCCGTGCTACGTTATCGATTCCTTTTAGGTGCGTTTACCTCTTTACAAGATACTAGGGTAGTTGCGTTACTGTGTTATCGCTTGACCCATTCAGAAGTTTTTAACATTTAAGGCGCCTCTTCACGTTGGGCCAACGCCAACGCCAACGAGGGACGCAGCCATGCGGTAGAATGAGATAGCAATATCACTTGCTCCCTCTAATGCATAAATGCGTCCCTCGTTGGCGTTGGCCCAACGTGAAGAGGAGCCTTTATAGTCGTACTTATACATCACTATTTTAGATGGCGTGAATTAATGCAATAGTTAAACTCTACGACACAATATTCTAAATGTCCGGTAATAAATGAGATAAATTAGATATAAACTTGGAATTATTTTCATTACAATATATCTTGTAGATAGATTGTACGTTCCAAATAACTTAGTGCCAAATATTAGGCCGAAATAGGGTCGTTTCATTTTTATTGTAATCACAATTAAATATGTTCATTTATATTTGTATAGCTCGTTTTAATCATTACCATTCCACGTTATGCTGATAATGAGATCGTGTCATATGTTTTATTGTTCGACATAACATATTCATAACTTTGTATTCGTTTTTAAGTTTGTGTTATTTTGACGAGTCATTTGAAGTGTTTGTCCCGTGTTCGTTGTCCTAGGATAACCAGATAGTTAGATAGAAATTGCTCTTTAGCGATAAGACCACCTGTTTTCTGCCTTTATCATTAATCTATTGTTTTTCCTTAAGTTGTATATTTTACTGAGGTGTGCCGATAAAGATTATTCTGTCTATCTATTTACCTACAAGTAACAATCATTAATACGGGTGCAAATTTAATTTGGGTTTTTAATTGGTACCTAACTCAGCAATTGGTAAATGAGCAAAGAGGCAAGGCTGAAATACCAATTCTTCTTTAGGTATATAGACCACCTGCGGGCAGTGGCGTAGCTAGGGGGGGCGGCGGGGGCGGTCCGCCCCGGGTGTCATCCATTTAGGGGTGACACCCGACCGTGAACATCAGTAGTGCCACCTACAAAAATTCGTAAAATCATGTACTTAAACTGAAAGCGATGGAGTAAATCCTGAGCTATTTAACATAAATTACAATTACTCTATTCAAATATATTTTACAATTTTGATTGAATTTTGGGGTGACACCCACAATTTCCGCACCGGGTGCCACCCATGCTAGCTACGCCACTGCCTGCGGGAATACATTATAATTACTCAAATGGTGTGCTCACATGCACGCAATGTTCGCGAACTTTTAGTAACAAGATCGGCTACATCAGCCACTTGCGAGCACACCAGAGACAGCGACGGAGTTGATAGCAGTCGCCGTGGCCGAATCGGCCGTGGAGTTATTATTATTATTATGGTAACGTGTATGCCCAATACACCATACGATGACGTAGTTTAGAGGAAGTTTCCTTGCAAGATCCACCGCCTTGTGTACTTGTAATACCTAGTGACTTTATTATAGTTCGGCCAGCAGTTGCTGTCAATAAAAAAGACAAATTCAAAAATCTCCGTCTTTGTCGACTTCCCACGTAATATTTCTTGAATTTCTTTAGCTGGCCGTATTATAATTGTACCTATATGTGCTCTACAAATTTTAAACCCATTTATTTGCACTGAAAACATTCTGATGACTCGTTTTGGTAACACTGTAATGGTATTAGATTATCAGAGGTAACCTGCAGGGGTGCTAAGTACTTAAATTAGACCATCAATATATATTGATATCCCCAGTTTCTGTATTTGAAGTATTGGCGCGGTGCATGCCTCAACTGTCATTATTGTCATTAAATATTAGGTATTACAGGCTGTTACTTTACGAACTTACTTACAGCCTGGCAAAAAAGAGTATAAAATAAAAAGTGGCAACACTGTAGTGTCGTCCCTTTCAAATCAATATATATAAGAGAACGGGACGACACTACAGTGTTGCCACTTTTTAATTTCTACTCTTTTTTGCCAGGCTGTAAGTATACAGGTTTTGTCATGCATCCAGTCAATAAAACGTGGATTTGTCAGTTCATTGTATTGATATTATCTAATTTATAAATAGTGTTGTAAATAATTTATTAACAACTGAATAAATGATAAATAAATATTATAAATAACATGTTAATAGAGAACAATTTAATGTAAATAATAGAATATTAAATTTAATATCAGATATAACACTGGTTTTATTTGGTACCCTATTATTGAATAACCTTTCTGGGCCTACAAACTGCAGCACTCCTAACTGGACATCGGTGGATCTTATTACAAAATGCATAAGGTCCATTGATGTACCTACAGTTGACAGTGTGGGCGATGGTACAGTCAACGGTAAAAATATGGGTGTACAAATCATTTCAAAAATATGTCCCATAACTCTTATGTCAGTGAAATAAGAACTATGGGACATATTTTTGAGTAAGTTGTCTACACCCATATTTTTACCGTTGACTGTACAACACCCTTTCATTATTATCACGACATCAACGTCGTGTTACGCAAATATTGATGCAAAAACATCTGAATCCGCAATAATATTGACATTATCACTATAAGTACCTACTTTATACTTATCAATAGGTACCTATTGATTAATTATGACGGCCCAGGAAGCCGGGCAATCCAGGCATGGCTCAAAATATTTTAAAAATTCTATTACCTATAGACGGTCAAGCAAATCTTGTCAGTAGAAAAAGGCGCGAAATTCAAATTTTCTATGAGACGATCTCCCTTCGTGCCTACTTTTTTCAAATTTGCCGCCTTTTTCTACTGACAAGATCTGCTTGACCAAGTATACCTCTATGTATTAAGATTACCAACTGTGGCATAGCGTAGAATAACTAGGGAGAGAGAGTCACGGGTACTGCCAAATATGTACGCCCTCAGGCGGCACATGAAAGGATGCCGCCAACTCCGCATTTAAAAAATATTATAGGTAAGTACAGTAGGTTGGATATTGATCGAAAATGTGATTTTCACAAGCAACAACTTCAAAAACGGATATTACTAGTTAAAAATGTGTTATAATGTGTTAGTGAACTGTGGTCATAGGCTACAACATAGAAGGTAGGATCGCATAGAAGTGGTATACGCGTGCCTCCGTGAGGGACGAAACATACGCAAATGCGACACTGTGATTGGTCGAATTCATTTGTTGCCCACCATTCACCATACTAATAAAAAGGTGGGGAACAAACAAAAAGTGAGACTGTGACAAGGACAAGCAATAATACCGCTTTCTCTGCTACTCCTACTGAAAGATACATAAGACTATCCCGTTCTGTCAGTTACCCCCACCACTCATGCCAGATCCAGGTATATCCTAGATTCATGGGCTACAATAAATAAAACTAGATATTATTTTAGTAACAATATTTAAAAACAGATGGCTCTGCATGTAAGATAGAAGGCGCTATCGTTTGTTATTTACATAAATAATAATCCACTATGGACAATTAATGAAGATCCTAATTACTTTTGACTTTTTGGGACTGTTCTTATTAATACCAGTAAGAATGGTTAATTATAAGGAGGACATAAGTTATAGCACAGAATAAATAATAGTACTAAGTACAGAAGACTCACTCTCTAACAAAACGCGTCTATTACGATCAGCACAGATATGGCCGCTAGGTGGCGACAGCGCCACGCGCGGCTTATAGCAAACCCCAAAATTGGGGCCGAACGGATGTACTTTTAGCTACCTGTAGCAAAGCGACGAAATGGCGGAGTGAGACACGCCTGGTTATAGGAGTATGTCATACTCCGCATACTCGTACGTATAATTACTATTGGATTTCCTCCATACTTCCATACTCATAGCATTAATGCGAAAGTGTGCGACTTATTAGAGTTACACCAAGAAAAGTCTGCAGCGGTTTTGATAGCCCATGCAGTGCAAGTGTTATTTTAAACGTCAAACTTTATATGAAACTATGACGTATAAAGTATAAATAACACTGGCTATGGGTTGGGCTGGGCTAAGGCGTGGGCTATCAAAATCGTAGCAGACTTTTCTTGGTCTAACTCTATAAGCGATTACCTGCAGAAATAAGGACGAAAACATCTGACAGAGTCAGACCAAGAACAGTATGAGGATTTGATAGGCCACGCAGTACAAGTGTTATTTCTTATCTTATCTTATTTATACGTCATAATTTCATAGAAGTTTGACGTTTAAAATACCACTTGCACTGCGTGGGCTATCAAATCCGCTGTAGACTTTTCTTAGTCTGACTCTATAACCTTCGGTCAACACCGGGAAGAGAGACGGCATTTGTACTATTTCCCCTCTGCCACAGCCCTCTGCCGAAGCATCTAGATAGAGTTAGACCAAGAAAAGTGTGCAGCGGTTTTGATAGTCCACGCAGTGCAAGTGTCATTTTAAACGTCAAACTTGTATGAAAGTATGACGTGTAAAATAACACTTGCCCTGCGTAGGCTATCAAAATCGCTGCAGACTTTTATTGGTGCGACATATTCAAGCGTCGATTGAGAAACTTTTTAATGGACAACCCATTATTGAAACTGGCAACACCTTGTTATCTCAAAAAAAAAGTGACAGCTTGCCATTGACAGTTGGCAATTTGGCATCTAAAGGGAGCGAAAACAGCCAAATCACAGAAAAATCTGTCCTACTTTTCGAAAAAAGCTTGTTTACCGCGTGTGACGCCATTATAAGCTCGTACAATATGCCGTCAATGAAAGTGGAAGGTGACAGTGACGGGGATGGTGACTTGTCTGGTGGTGAAACCGAGAGGTCCGGAGGATCCTCCCGGGGTCCCGACAGGGACTCCAGTGCCGAGGAGGCCGACGAGCCGGACTCCGATGACTCCTCCGAGATGGATGAGAGCGAGTGCGAGCGCCGGAGAAACGAGTGCCTGGACAATTTAGGTTGGTATTTTGAGGTTATGTTTACTAACAACTGATTATGTTTTGGATATAAACAGTTGTGTTTTTCATGAATTATTAAAGCTTTCGCGAATAAAATACAGATTTTATACTAGCACGGACCTACAAGGACCCGGGTATGTCCTTAAACGACGTCCAAGACCACCGGTGGACGGGCAGCAGCGTCCCTCAAATTCGGTGTACTCGACTGCGATCGCCGTCCCGCCTGCCAAGCGTGGCGATTATGGCATTCACCCCCCAAAAAAGGGGGAGGGAAGGCCTATGTTCAGCAGTGGACATCTTATGGCTGAGATGATACTAGCACGATACTTGTTTAATTAATGGATGGATAGGATCTTGGTTAATTAATGTGTCTTATAGTATGATTTTAGATACATAGCAATATGTAGATGTAGTGACAATATAGTACATAGCAATATAGTTTCTAGGCTTCCGTACCCAAAGGGTAAAAACGCGACCCTATTACTAAGACTGTGCTGTCCGTCTGTCCGTCCGTCTGTCTGTCTGTCACCAGGCTGTAACTCATGAAACGTGATAGCTAGGCAGTTGAAATTTTCACAGATGATGTGTTTCTGTTGCCGGTGTAGCAATAAATACTAAAATCAAAATAAAATAAATATTTAAGTGGGGCTCCCATACAACAAACGTGATTTTTTTGCCGTTTTTTGGGTAATGCGCGAGTCTGACTCGCACTTGGCTGGATTTTTGATGTATTTGACCAGTCCTATTGATTTATATTGATGATATCATAAAAACAGCAGGAATAAGTTGGATGAATACAGGAAATGGCAGGGAAATATGGAAAAAAATGGAGGAGGCTTTTACCCTTAGAGGGGCCACGTAAAAAAGCCAAGGATATAGTTAAAAGTAAAGTTGTATACTAAAAATACATCGTTAAATTGCTTTATATTGGTAATTTTCTTACTGAGCACTTTTAATTTGTTAGTATGTACTTACCTACTTATTCTTCTCATTTCACAGTTTATATTAGGTTCAATCAAAGTATTTTAACTATAATTTTTTTAAAGTATTTCCTTTCACATTAACATGCTTATAAGATTTATTAATAGGGATATTTTAAGCAATTCCTGAGTGTGGAGAAAGAGTTTTCGTTAATTCTACTAAAATAAATGTAACAGTAAAACCCACTTTTAATTTATATTAAGCAAAGTGCTGCTTGCTGCCATGCCATTTTGCGATCAAAGAATGAAACTGTACCTTTCACGATTTTTACACATGATTAAATTGTACAACGGGACTTAATCGCGTATTTAAGTTTTAAGATTTACCTCCGACGTTTCGAGGACGGTGTTATCCCTGTGGTCTCATAGAAGACTTAAAAAAAAACTTAGATAAATCATAAAACTTAAATACGCGATTAAGTCCCGTTGTACAATTTAATAATGTGAAACTATACCTACCTAGATTTTTGCATATTTTTCCATTCCAATATTAGAAATTAATTTACTCATACATATCTCTTTTTATTTATCTTATAAAACTTTTCTTTTACAGGACACTTTCTTTGCTGTCCTGATTTATTTTAGACCAAATTTCCTTTTTAAAAGCGATTTTCTTAGTGTATCTAAGCAAAATACTGGCTGTCTCTCTCTATATTAGGATCTATCTATCTACCCTCAAGCATGTAACCCAGTGATTGAGGTCTCCAAATCCAACTTTTACCATTTACCTGACCACACTTTTTAACCATTTCAGCAAACCTCGAGCGTCAGTTCACCGTGCTACGCGAGCAGCTGTACTCGGAGCGCATGAAACATGTAGAGTACCAGCTCACCGAGGTCAGGGGCGGGCGCTCGCAGGAGTACCTCGGGCCTCTGCGCCGTCTGCAGGACAACATGAGAGTCAGGTACTTGACACAGTTCACCGTGCTACGCGAGCAGTTGTACTCGGAGCGCATGAAACATGTAGAGTACCAGCTCACCGAGGTCAGGGGCGGGCGCTCGCAGGAGTACCTCGGGCCTCTGCGGCGTCTGCAGGATAACATGAGAGTCAGGTACCTTACAGAGGACATAAAACAGGGTGGGAGTAATTATTAGTATTATTACTTCTCACTTGTATAGTAATGTACTATTACAGTACATATGGTCCTATTTTCCCGCACTAGTGCGTAAAATAGCAATTTTCGTGTGTATGTCAAAAGTTTAAAGGGCAATTCCTATTTTACGCACTTATATCGTAAATAACTATTACAGTGGGTAAAACTTTACCGCACTAGTGTGTTAAATTGATAATTAGCACATTACGTGACTATGTCGAAAATTTAAAGGAAAATTTTTATGTACTGTAAAACGAAGTACGATACATGTGCGAATAAGTTATTTGCACCAATTGAATAGGATATAGGATAGTCGCTTTTGCTTTGTTACCTTAAATTTTCAAACAACGCGAATTCAACTCTATTTCCTACGCTATAGGTTCACAATTCAGTGGCAAATTTAGGATTATTCATTTGTATGGCTGGGCCTTAGAAGAGTTTTCTTGCAGGATCGAGGTGGCGGGCATCCTGAAGCAGATGCGCATAGAGAACATCAAACATAAGTACGAGGCGGAGGAGCAGGCGGCGCAGCAGCATTTTAAGGTAAGGTCACTCTCTTTACATAGAACAGTAGGCCCCGTCTTTTTCTAACAGTATTATTTAAAGAGGGACTTGCGAAGCGCTGGTGGCCTAGCGAAAAGAGCGTGCGACTTTCAATCCGGAGATCGCGGGTTCAAACCCCGGCTCGAACCGATGAGTTTTTCGGAACTTATCTACGAAATATCATTTGATATTTACCACTCGCTTTTCGGTGAAGGAAGACATCGTGAGGAAACCGGACTAATCCTATTAAGGCCTAGTGTCCGCTTTGGGTTGGAAGGTCAGATGGCAGTCGGTTTTCGTAAAAGCTAGTGCCTACGTCAATTCTTGGGATTAGTTGTCCAGCGGACCCCAGGCTCCCATGAGTCGTGGCAAAAATGCCGGGATAAAGCGTGGAAAATGATGATTATTTAAAGAGGGGGACGGGTAATCTGTGCTCTTGTCGGTGGAGCAATCTCCAACTCGTCCAATTACTGGCCACCTTAAATTAAAAATGAATTCTATCACCATAAACAGAATTCATTTTAGTATAAGGCTTCAATAACATGCCAGCTTTCAATAACTAGCCACTTTATAATAAACTGTAAGATTCATTAAAATTACTAATTATTACAAACAGATTTAATAAAATAAAAAGTTGAATAATCATTGGTAATCTATAATTTAATCAATTTAAAAGTAACGTGATTGATAGTTGACCTTTGTAAATAGAAGGTAGTTGGAAGAAAGAATAAAAGACGACTGGCATGGCGGTTAACGGGCATTCGGTTACGGGCAGAGGTGAAGGGAGGACGATTGTGAAGTGAGAGGATTGGAGATTGAACTGTAACGGAATATTGTGATCAAGAAATATATTGCTGTTATGAAAGAAGGAATTTTTATTATAAAAGTGAATTCTGTTTACGAGTAATATACGTAATACAGGTGAATAGAATTCATTTTTAGTTAAGGGTGGCTAGTTACTGACGAATTATTTCAAAAATTAGCATTTGGCCGTGTTACAACGATTTTCGAGTGACAAAATCGAGCGATTGTAATTCAAATATCGCCCCCCAGGGTCCTAGCCAAAATGACAATCGTTGATAGAAAACGCCAAACGAAACTTAAATCATCATCTTTCTCGCGTTATCCCGGAATAAGTTGCATGCATTTAGGAGCAGTAAACTTCAAGAGGAATCCTCCAGGAAACATCCGAGAACCCTTATTTAAGTTTTCGTTCCTATTTATTCCTACTTATACCCCTACGTTCCTAGTTATGTCCCTAGTTAACACATTCATTACCACTAAGTGCTACGGGTTACGCTCGTAGCGCGTAGCCACGGTTTCGCCGTATGTAGCGCGTAATCGCTACGAACAGTGTACCCGACAGTCGGGTTCTTGGTGTTGAATGTGTTAATCCTTTAACCTGAAATTCATGCAATCTTGATGTGTGTTCATCATTAATTCCATAATCACTACACCTTATAAAAGTTATAAAACAAAGTCCCCCGCCGCATCTGTCTGTTTGTGTGTTTGTATGTTCGCGATAAACTCAAAATTACTGAACGGATTTTCATGCGATTTTCACCTATCAATAGAGTGATTCTTGAGGAAGGTTTAGGTGTATTTTTTAATTACAAATATATCAAGTTAGAACATCATTTACGAATAGACAATGTTACACCGGTTATAAAGTAATCATTTTATTATTCTCCTGTATTCATTTTAACTCTCAGTTTAGGTTTTCATATAAAATTAAAATATAAAAACACATAAAAATACATATAAACACATTATAAAAAACCTAACCTATTTTATTTATTATTAATGTGGCGATACGTGTACAGGGTGTCCCAGAAGTACCACGTCACAGTGACACCGGAGGTAGGTCCACTCAAGAGGACCCTAACCAGCCTGACCCCAGTAAAACTTTCGGTTTTCGAGTTAGTTTCATTTTCATTTTTTCATTTTCATGAATAGTTAATTTAGTAGTGCGTAGTGTTATTTTGTCAGTAACTTAAACGGTATACTCATAGTATTCATGATTTCATACGAATAAAAAGACGAGAAGAGGACAAGAGAATTTAAAGAGTTTTCCAAATCGATGGTGGTACTAAAAATGTCAAAACAAAGGGCAAAATCATGCAACTTTGAATGGGGTCATGTTAGGCTGGCTAAGGTCCTCGTGAGTTGACCTACCTCCGGTGTCACTGTGACGTGGTAGTTCTGGGACATCCTGTATAGCAATGGAAAGAAAGTTGAACACCTTCGATGCGGCAATTACCTAGTAATTCATTCAGATTGTGTCAAATCGTATGAAAATACTGTCTCATGAAATTTCACATTTCCACGTACCTTATGGCAGCTGGCGCTCACGTCGCAATCGTCGCATAGCGGCGCAATAATATTGGAGCGGCGTTAATAATAGCGTAAGCGCCAACCGCCATAGCCACTTGACCGTCCGACGATAGCATAGTATCCGAAAAAAATATGCTCTTAACCGTCCGCGGAAACCTTACTATCCAAAGGAGTGGAAGAAAGAATTGATTTCAGAGCCATCTAACGGAATATTTCGGCATTATTTACTAATTCTCTTGACGCGACAACGTAGCCTAACTAAATAGTTGGCTCTAAAAAATTTTGATGGCAGTGTAGTCATAATTTTTGTAGAAAATTGTGAATGTGCTGCGCGGGGCGTGCGTTGCTGAAAAAACCCGGACGGTTGACAGGAAAACAGTCTCGCGGGCCGGACGGTTCAGTGGATAAGGTACCTTTACCCGTGGGACGTCGCAAATAGTATAAACTCCTATTGGTTGCTTTTCAACTCTCTCCACATCCTTTCCTACTTTCCCTCACCCTTTTCAGATCGGCGAGTCTTCAAAAGGTAAGTGAATTTTTCACATCTTGTATAAATTTTAATGTTTTACAATAGAATATTTTTAAAATTGATTTTAATTCATCTTTCTATGAAAATATTCTCTTCTTCATGTTAAAATGTTGTTTTGTTAAACGAAATAACGAAATAAACAATATGTTTATAAATTGTAAATACAGATGTCAATCACAAAAAAATGAAAAAATCAACGACGATCAACTCTGGCCAAACTCTTATTTATATATAGGTTGTAATAACTAATGTGGTACGTCCCACAATAAAAAAAGCGGCCAAGTGCGAGTCGGACTCGCCCATGAAGAGTTCCGTAGCAGCAAGTAAAATAATAAAATTGTGGTTTATGATTTATGACCAATTTTATGATATGATGACCTTATGTAATTTTTCCATACTTTTATTATTGTTATTTTTTTATGTTATATTTATTTTGTATTTTGAACTTAGGTGTAAGAAATGTAATGACTTAGGCTAGTCCTGTAAAGTTGCATTTTGTTTTTAAATAAATAAATTGAAATTGAATTGAAATGACGTATTAAAAAAAACTACTTACTAGATCTCGTTCAAACCAATTTTAGGTGGAAGTTTGCATGGTACATCATATATTTTTTTTAGTTTTATCAATCTCTTATTTTAGAAGTTACAGGGGGGGGGAGCACATTTTACCACTTTGGAAGTGTCTCTCGCGCAAACTATTCAGTTTAGAAAAAAATGATATTATAAACCTCAATATCATTTTTGAAGACCTATCCATAGATACCCCACACGTATGGGTTTGATGAAAAAAATAATTGAGTTTCAGTTCTAAGTATAGGGAACCCTCAAAATTTATTGTTTTTTTTTCTATTTTTGTGTGAAAATCTTAATGCGGTTCACAGAATACATCTACTTACCAAGTTTCAACAGTATAGTTCTTATAGTTTCGGAAAAAAGTGGCTGTGACATACGGACGGACAGACAGACAGACATGACGAATCTATAAGGGTTCGGTTTTTGGCATTTGGCTACGGAACCCTAAAAAGGAAAAACATAACGTTTAAACGATCTGTTCTCTAATATGAGCGAAGGAAGATTGAACTACATTGAATTTTGTTGTCATTTGAGCCATTGATTAGATTAGATACACCGCATTCATTGTGTTTGCAAACCGTATAAAATATTTATTGCCACATTTTCCTTGTAACCCGAAACCCCAATTCGCTCGACCTCAATATTGTCAATAATGAACTGGCAATGTCAATATCGCAATCTTGACCGAGTGCTACGGGCTACGGGCTACGCGGCCTACGGCGTAGCAACCTAGGCCTAAACCCATCTAGTTGCAATAGTTACCGCACGCTAGCTAGCGCTGCACGTAGTACCGCGGCGCGCCGACAGATGGCGCTAGTGGTATCCAAATGTTGAACTAACCTAGTTTATCGGATGTTATCTCAACTTTTTTTTGCTAAATATTTGCAATTGATATGTGAAGATGATTTCTAGTTTGCGTTTATATTACATTGTAATGTAAGTTTAAACGTATATAACGTATTGACATGTAATTTTCTACATGTCATATAAAATATTTGTGTTATTGATATGACCTTTTACTTTAGCGCTCTCGCGGCCTTGTCGTGGCAATTCTAAGTTTTCTGTTCGTCTATTGTTTAGACAATTTGTTTTATTTACCTACCAACTTTGTATAACTTTGGTTATTTTTATTAAACAAAGTATTATATGTTCTAGAAGTGACAAAGAGGCCTTGTTTGAAACATAGTTGGCCGATGAATGTGTTATCGTTGGCTACCTGCCACGAGTCAAAGTCTGCGCAACTCAATATAGGCCTCGTGTACTGTCGGCCGCAATGTTTCAACATAGGTACTAACATAATACATAATATATGTACAGTCGCCATCAGATATATCGGAGCAGCCAAGGTGTTCACAATATCTGAACACGCACTCTAACGCCCTGACAATAGAGGCGTGCTCAGATATTTGTGAACACCTTGGCCGCTCCGATATATCTGATGGCGACTGTACCTACTAAAAAGTGTATTGCACAAATGAGTTAATCATATTGTTTCAATGGGATAAAAAGAAAAAAGAAAACGTGTCGAAAAAATGTAAATATATTGTCATTGTGTTATGTTCATAGCCCGGTTTTTCGTTGACTAAAACGTACAGTCGCCATCAGATATATCTGAGCGGCCAAGGTGCTCACAAATATCTGAACACGCCTCTATTGTCAAGGCGTTAAGTTCGTGTTCAGATTTTGTGACCACCTTGGCCGCTCAGATATATCCGATGGCGACTACCAGTGCTGGTGATTCATTAAAAGTCTACTCAACTATTATCGATATCTATAGCAAGAAATTTCATCCATGAAGTAACAAATATAAATTAAAAGTGTTAGTTCTTTTACCTCGAAGAGGTTTGCAAGTATATAATATTTATTATTTGTACCTCCATTTTGGATTTCACGGGCCTATAAATCCCGGTCTTTTGATAGGCTTGCGTATGAAGATAGAGGCCCTTAGGAGAGCTTTAATGGCATGTAGAATTTATTATGTAGGTATTCAATGTAATATTTATTATTAATACATTTGTAAATATCTGACATTGACTAAACATTCTGCCAACAGTTAAAAATAAATCGTAAAATGTTAATAATAACAGCTTCAAGGACATTTAGCGGTCATTAAAGTTATCAGATCAGCCTTTGCTCGGTTTTTGATAAGACAATATTTGTGGCATAGGCATTATCTTGACAAGACAACAAGTTTTCGTTGAAAAATTACGTACGTTTTATTCACCACGCTATGTCGTTTACAAAAACATCATGCCACAGAAAACTCTATAGATATGTGCTCGTTAAAACCCACGGAAGAACGCAAATAATATAAACATGTTATTTTATCCTCTTAACATAGAAAAATGTGCATGGCGGGACGTTACATGGTAAAAACATGCAGTCGCGGAGTGTCACACGATTTCGCATGATGGACTAATATGCCCTTATAAATAAACAAATATAGGACATTTTTACACGAATTGACTAAGCCCCACGGTAAGCTCAAGACTTGTGGGTACTCAGACAGCGATATATATGTATTATACAATACATGAATACACCAGAAAAACAACTATAACTCAGGAACAAATAACTGTGTCATCACACAAATAAATGGCCTTACCGGGATTCGAACCCGGTACCATCGGCTTCATAGGCAGGGTCACTACCCACTAGACCAGACCGGACCTTAATCTTATAACTTTCTGGATGAGCTTCCAGAAATCATGTGATCAAATTTATCCTATTTTTGACCCCCCCCCCTTTGGTGATTGTAACGCTACCCCCATCTCCCCACGCAAGATCACGTGTATTTTTATGGGTCAACAACTTAGAGGATATAATCAAACGGAGTAGCCATTAACAGGTGTTCCCCTCTGTCGAAGATAGGCGGCCAATGGTCTGTTTGGATTGACGTTTATCTGACATGGCTATTTTTACGTTACGTACTTATACATTTGACGTGTCTCTCCTCCGCAAAAATCAGCACACAATTTTGTACCGAAAGTTACAGACCATGCGGCTCCGTTTGGTTAAGTATATCCCCTGAGGTCACAGGTCAATAATGGTCAAGGTCCATTTTGCGAACTATTTAGATATTAGAAAATTGTTGTCACATTGTTGTTTTTGGCTTTCTCGCTGCTCTCATTATTTTCTTCACATATATTTCGGGGATTTATACTTAAACTTGCATTTTATTTTACGCTTCCCTAATACGTTTAACTAAGTAGTGTTGGTTAAGACTCGAGTCCTTTGAGTCCTCTGCTTCAAGACTCGACTCAATTTTTGAGACTTATAATTTAGTCTAAACTCGAGTTATCTTCAACTTGTTAGAGACCCAAGTCTTTAGTAGAGAGTTGGCCCTTTTTCAGAGAACTTGATTTTTTTATTTAAAAAAAAATCAAAACTCATTGTCTGTATGTAAAATTCGTGAATTAGGTACACATATCATACAATAACGCCTAATTTCTTTACTGTTATTTAGGAAAAACCTATAAAATTGTTAACGCCGTCTTTATTCGGAGACTCGAGTCCATTTGAGTTGCTCTTAAAAAAGACTCAAGAAAGGACTCTTTTTTTAAGAGTCGAGACTCAGGACTCAAAAGACTCAGGAGTTTTTTAAGCGCCGAGTCTCGTAAAAACGAGCTGACTTCTTCAAATTCAGAGTCAGTGGACTCGAGTTCCTACCAACACTACGAGCTACGTTTAAGCACAAAACAGATAGGTACAGAAATCAATCTACATACAAAGTGCGCTCGAGCAACGCACACATAGACACTGCTCACGGATACGATATCTCGGACCGGTTGGGACCACTGCGAGCGCGAGTGCCATCCGCTTGAGACACGCGTCTGTGAACTTTTTTGTGCAATACCTAATCGAGAAACAAAAAAAGTTATTATAACTGTTCAGTGGACGGTTGTTTAAATTCAATATTAAACGGTGAATTGACGTTTTTTAAGCTACTTACCAGTGGTTTCAGAGAGAATGCAAATTTATTATATTACACTTTAAAATATAATAATCGTGCTTATCGCCAATCTCGAAATCATCGCAAGATATTTTCTGTGACAAATTTGTAATATTACAATGACCTTAAAATTAAAATATTTGAGTTATTAATGTTATTATTATTTTTTATTTCCATTCTTCCCGTTTCATCCTCAACAATAAATCAAACAACTAGATACGAGATACGATAAGTACTATAGATACGAGTGCCACTACCACGGTAGTTTTTTGTGCATAAGCCATAGTTGACAACCCTAGAGCGACCGCCGAGCGTAGGTATGAAAAGTAAAGTACATACATGTGATTGACTTCTGTACCTATCTCTTTTGTGGTTTAAGTTTTCTGTACAGGGTGCTTCCTGTAACAGGAGCAATAAATTAAACTAAAGGCTGTACTCCTCAAACTGACCAACATTTGCACTTCCTCTTTTTCATACAAAATAAATATTGCCATCAATGTACGCTGACATCAGTGTGTTTGACGTTACTTGTCACGCTTTTAACATAACAAAATTTGCAATACATTGCGTCTTAGAATAGACTTTAAGGGCCCCCCCACATCTGGCGTCTTTCGAGCGCCGGCGTCTGTCGGCGTCGGTCCAGCGCTATGGAAAATGACGTCGCTGCGCAGTTGCGTCGACGCTGCGTCGACGTTGCGTCGACGTCGGCCATAGAATTGTAGACGCCGACGCTCGAAAGACGCCAGATGTGGGGGGGGCCCTAAAGTGTAATAAAAATCAAACCATGAGTTATTTTCAAAAGTTGCTGAACAAATGTTGGTCAGTTTGAGGAGTACAGCCTACAGTTTAATTTATTGCTCCTGTTACAGAAAACACACTGTATATTATACGTGTGTGTAATATAAGAAATAGCTGTTAGAAGCCTAGAGTCGTCGAATGACCTTGAATAGTCCTTGGCCCACAAAAGACTTCAACGCCGGCCGCTCTCTTCCGCTGTTTGTTTTATTCTAATCTGCTCTTATCTTGGTTTGATTAGAGTTCCGTACCCAAAGGGTAAAACGGGACCCTATTACTAAGACTCCGTTGTCCGTTCGTCCGTCCGTCTGTCACCAGGCTGTATCTCACGAACCGTGATAGCTAGACAGTTGAAATTTTCACAGATGATGTATTTCTGTTGCCGCTATAACAACAAATCCTAAAAAGTACGGAACCCTCGGTGGGTGAGTCCGAATCGCACTTGTCCGGTTTTTATTTATTTAATAAGCTTTTGCCGGCGACTTCGTCTGGAGTTAGTAATTTGGGTAGCATGTTTTTTTTTTTCAATTTGCTTTTATCGATTGCCCCATTCAAAAATCCCCTTTGTTACCTCCTTCAAAATGATTACGGGGTTAAAATGCGAAATTGCATGGAGAAATTATAAACGAATTCATTGATAATGTCGCTATGCTCTTTTGCGGCTGATGGTACCTGGTCGGATTAAAAATAATATTTATACTTCAGTATGACAGGTAATTAAAAAAAATCTCTCAGTCTCTCGGAGTTAATTAATCCTTAAGGCTTAAAATGGCAAGGATTAGCATTATGATATCCAGAAAGTTGTTTGTCAAATTAAATTATCCTGCCCCACCACACCACGCCTTTTAAAAATAATATTGAATTTTAAATTTATGAAGCTAAAATACGGTAAACAATAAAATTATGTAGGCTGTTTCGGAATGTTACTGCTGTTATGCGTTGTCAGACATTATTCCAATCTAAAGGGGCCCATTGAGTGACAGCGGACGGTATCGGACTGTCAGTTAGAACAAAATTTGGACAGTTCCGAACAGCTGACAAGCCGTTACCGTCCGGTTCACAAACTCATCTAGGTATAGGCGGGAATTTCGTCTTTTCTTATTCTTACTTAATTCGTGTAACTGCACGATTCGAACTTTAAGATACGTCAAGTATTACGTTTCTTCAAACAAAAACGTCATTTTGACACTGACATATCTAATCCATATCGTATCTAGACGTAATCTTTGACGTATCTTAAAGTTCGAATCGTGCTGTAAGTCTCAAAGAGATTTATCACTGAAAAGCGGAAGACTTGAATAAAGAGTTTTCCTTTTTGTCAAGTCGTTTAGGGTTAAAGTTATTCTTAAAGTTGACGTCATCCAGCTATTTTCGGTGCAATTCCGACGCAATACGTGGTCTTACTGAACCCTAGTGTAAATTCCATTCGTGACGTACCTACTCGCTTGCGTCTCTGATTCTGTGATCTTCAAAAGTCTTATGTTATCTGCAATGAAGTGGTACGATCGTGATGTACGGGAAACGACAGCAAAATGTCATCAAAATACCATCAATTAGCAAGTTATACCCGGCCATCAGTTATGTACAGTCAACTGTAAAAATTTGGGTGTAGCCAACTTATTCAAAACGATGCCCCATAGTTCGTAATTCGATGACATAAGAGCTATGCGACATATTTTTGAGAAGATTTGTGTATCCATATTTTTACAGTTGACTTAACGTAGTGACAGCACTCGCTGTCCGAGAGCGAAGCCCCACGCCACAAAATCAATACTGCCTAACTTAGTTATGTACTTATTGCTTTTAATGTGAGGCAAGGGCGTCACGGCTCTTCCTGGGCGCCCAAATGGAAGACATGGCCAGTGACGGGTACCGTCAAATGTACCTACTGTGCTCCAAAATTTGCTCCTAAAATAGTTTTTTTAATTTTTATATTGTACTAGGTACGTTGATATTTGATATATGAGTGAATTGTAAGAAAATTGTACATAATTAATCGCAGTTAAGAAACTGTGATTAGTCTTAACCTAATTGATTCATTTGAGTTACGAAAATTAACTATGTAAATTGTATTGTACAGTCAACGGTAAATATATGGGTGTACAAATCATCTCAAAAATATGTCCCATAACTCTTATGTCAGTGAATTAAGAACTATGGGACATATTTTTGAGTAAGTTGTCTACACCCATATATTTACAGTTGACTGTATTGTATTTATTGCACTTCATTCGTACGTATAAGTTAATAGTAATAACACAATGGAATCAATTAACTTTAGACTAACTACAGGTGCTTAACTAGGTATGTACAATTTTTTTGCAATCCACTCGAATCTCAATAACAAATGATTATGAAAATAAAATTATTAGTTAGGGTACATCGCCAATTACTAGCCACCCCCCAATTACTGGCCACTTAATTTGATTTCTATTTATAGGTGAACAAAGTTCATTTTAGTATATAAGGTACGAAAATCCAATTATTAGCCAGTTTTCAATTACTGGCCACCTATTCCAAAAATGAATTCTATTTACAGATAAATAAAACTCATTTTCAGTATAAGGAAAATGGCCAGTAACTGAAATTTATCCACAACCCACTCGTTCAATAACTGGCCGCCTCTTACAAAAATGAGTTCTATTCACCTATACACAGAATTCATTTTAGTATAGGTGGCCAGTAATTGAAAACTGGCTAATAATTGGCGATGTACCCTATAAAAAATTTGAAATTAAAGTATAAGTTTACCCAATGAGTTTTCTTTTGAGATAGCGCTATTTGGCTTAGTGGGGCAGTATATCCGTATATAGTGGACCATCACTACTGTAGGTACGATGTAGTATCACTTAAATGAGGTTGTGATATATTATGTAGCTTTCATATAAATATAAAAATTGTTGGATCACAATTATCCAGCGGGGAGAGAAATGCGCACATTTTACGGTATCATAATATTATTGATTTTATTTAAATTTTCTTATTTCTTTCTTTCAATTCAAACTTAATTATTAAAATTTTATATTACTTACATAGCTTATTTGACATTATCCACAAAATTTCACTCGTCCTATACATGTTTAATGTGAAATTGTAAATGTCATATCAATGACGTTTCAAGATCATGTTTTAATGCCGCTTATCAATAAGAATGAAAATCTTTTACAGCACGTTTTTTTTAAAGATATTTAGGATATTTATATTAAACAAGGTAGCTAACCTATTAGATCAGAGAATGGTAGAAACTTTAGATGCGTGTGATCCGCTACTTATACTTAAGCCGACTACTGACTGATTGACAGTTCCGAACAACTGACCGGACGATATCGGCCGGTCAGTTGTTCGGAACTGTCAATTTTTTGTTCTAACTGACAGGCCGGCTGCCTGTTAGTCAGTGGTCGGCTTTATTTATACGCACTCGTATACGCGAGCGGGATGCACTGAGATTAATAAAAGGTATCGATGCAACACAGGTTTATCTGGTATATAATATAGATAAGCTAGGTATATGTTATGAATTCTAATAAAGCGAGGCAAGGCGAGAATCTGAAGTATGAAACTTTTAATTGGATTACTTCCCAGACTGCTTTATTGAGTTTCCCCAATATTCGTACTCTCGTCAAGTGATGTCTTGCTACTAAATGAAATTTCTTCCCATCCGGAAAATTGGGACAAACCTTAAATTTCCTCTCTCTTAATTTGGGCTGTTTTTAGGGCGCCTCTAGCTGGTGCGCTTGTACGAAGCAAAAAGTCGAGGAGCGCTTTGAAGCCCTCGCAACGCTCAAGATTCCACTTTTTGAGTCACCCGCTACGCTCGTGGTTCAATTTTGGAATCTTTCGATTCGAAGCTCGCCAACAAGAACAAGCGAAATGCACGCACGAATTATAACTAAATAACATCATTTAGATATAATTTTGATACCAAAGTGTACCTTCGAATCGGCTTCCAGCGCGAATAGCTTTTCTTACATATTTCTTGAATATAGGTACTGAAATTGTCTCATATGAATACTAAAAGGGTCTCCAATCCTGTCATAACCCATTGGGGAATCGTATAAGGGAATTAAGTCAGTCCTTTCGAAATATTTAACGGCCGGAACTCCCTATTACTTCCCTACCGCTTTGCACAGTTTTTTCCAATATCAGCTTTTCGCATATTTGGGTCGAAGACGTTTGGATACCTAACTTCCAAAATGCTTGAACATGTCTGTAAGGCCCTTTTTTAGGGTTCCGTACCCAAAGGGTAATTAGGGTTCCGTACCCAAAGGGTAATTAGGGTTCCGTACCCAAAGGGTAAAACGGGACCCTATTACTAAGACTTCGCTGTCCGTCCGTCCGTCCGTCCGTCCGTCCGTCCGTCTGTCACCAGGCTGTATCTCACAAACCGTGATAGCTAGACAGTTGAAATTTTCACAGATGATGTATTTCTGTTGCCGCTATAACAACAAATACTAAAAACAGAATAAAATAAAGATTTAAATGGGGCTCCCATACAACAAACGTGATTTTTGACCAAAGTTAAGCAACGTCGGGAGTGGTCAGTACTTGGATGGGTGACCGTTTCTTTTTGCTTTTTTTTTTGTTTTTTTTTTTGCATTATGGTATGGAACCCTTCGTGCGCGAGTCCAACTCGCACTTGCCCGGTTTTTTTAAGAGGGGAAATGCTTTATACGCATGCCACCCGGCGCGGGGACGGGCCGGGATGGTTATGTGGGACTCCCTGTTGTGGGCTAATGAGACCCCAGGTTTGCCCACTAAAACCCCTCTGTTGCCGCCTCGCTGCTATACGGCGAGGTCCCAGGAACGCCGAAGTACTCTTCCGCAACCTCGCCAGATGTCTGTAAGACCCTGTGGCAATCATCAGTTTAGCACTGACATAAACGCTATATAAAACGTAACTTACTTTCTATGCATCTCGCTCGTACACGCTTATTAGTGCGAGTGAGATGTATAGAAAGTAAATTACGAAGACGTCAGCGTATATGTCAGTTTTTACATTGTCAGTTACTCATGGTATGGGTACAGATCGACGAGCGAATAAAACCGCGGGCTTGCGGGTCGTCGGTAAAACTCGCCGGTGTATCATTGCAATACCGCGGTCTTATGGCTCCTCTACACGATGGGCCAGCGCCGGCAATTCCAAGGGACGCAGCCATGCGGTAGAATGAGATAGCAATATCACTGTCTTCCTCTAACGCATAAATGCGTCCCTTGGAGTGACCGGCGCTGGCCCATCGTGTAGAGGAGCCATTATATACCGATCGATGCATCACAAATATTTCAATTCTGCAGAAAAACTAGTTAGTAACTATAATTACATAACGAGATGATATGTGGCTTTCCATACAAAAGGGTCCTTATGCTTCAAGTAAAATAAGTTCCTTTCCGTCTGAAATTCCACCAGAAATTATAAAAAGGTCCTTATTGCACATGAAGGATAAGGGGTGCCTGTGATGGAAAGCCATAAATCATCATTCTCTTGCCCTTGTCCCATTCACTTGGGGTCGGCGCAGCATGTCTTTCTCTTCCACACCTCTCTGTCGCCCGTCATTTCATCATTCACTTGCGTTCGTTTCATATCATCTCTCACACAGTCCATCCACCTTTTCCTCGGTTTTCCTTTCCTCGTACTTCCCTCCACATTTATTCGTAATACCTTTCTCGTCACATGACTTTCATCCCTCCGCATCACATGCCCGTACCACGCTAGGCGATTTGCCTTACTTTTTCTGTTATTAAAAGCTGCTGATGGCTTTCCACATATTGGTATGATAAATTTAATCGCTTCAAAACGCATGAAAATCTTGCCCGTTCTAATTAACGCATTTACTGCATCTATACTCATAAAATTCCTACCGATATAAACATCGATCTATAACGACGCACATTGTTAAATGCGCCTTTGCTGCACCAAATATAAGGACCATGGAATTGTTCCAAAATTTCCCCACCACACCCATGCTTATAAATAGCTACCCTGTCTGAGAGGGTGCCAAACCTGGTCCTATTCAGGACCAGAAGGTCATAAGCTTAGGATTCTCAAACACACATGAGACCTTTTATTTTGCTGCGAGTTTCTAGCTGGGGTAGGTTTTTAGGGTTCCGTACCTTAAATGGAAAAAACGGAACCCTTATAGGATCACTCGTGCGTCTGTCTGTCTGTCACAGCCTATTTTCTCGGAAAGTACTGGACCAATTAAGTTGAAATTTGGTACACATATGTAAATTAGTGACCCAAAGACGGACATGTAACGTAAACAAATGAATTTTAAACATGGAGGCCACATTTTTGGGGTGTAAATGTGAAAATTAATTTTTTTTTTCAAACTACATATATTGTGTTATATATATCATTTATCGAATTAAAGAGCTCATTTTGTGAATTTCAAATATATTTATTTCATAATTTTAAATTAAATAGGATAGAAGTCATTTAAGAATAAGTTTTTGGCAAAAATTTCATTTTTGGTACAAGCTTTTATCGCTGACTGTACTTTTCTTTCCACAGGCAACTAATGCTCATCGAGACAATTCTAAAAACCCCAAAAAACCTTTACCTACCTATCGATGACAGGAAACTAGAAATAATAACTACTAGAAATGTGCAGTCAAGCGTGAGTCGGACTTAATTTACGGAACCCTTGGAACGCAAGTCCGACTCGCACTTGGCCCGTTTTTTAGACGGGGTGACATGCTGTATTTTGGCAGTGCAACCTTTGCCGTGAATCTGTGTTCATTGTTTGATTTTGTATAAGTACCGACTACTGTTGCATGGGATATTTGGAATCGTAAGAATAAAAACCGTAAACCGAGTCAATAGATTTCTACAAACTTTTACTTATTGCTTTCATGTCAGTAGGTCTTACAATATAATGTAGATAACGTTTCATGAAGTTTGCATGGTAATGTACATCATTTTTTTTTAGTTTAATCATTCTCTTATTTTAGAAGTTACGGGGGGGCGGGGGGCACACATTTTACCACTTTGGATTTTGGAAGTGTCTCTCGCGCAAACTATTCAGTTTAGAAAAAAATGATATTAGAAACCTCAATGTCATTTTTGAAGACCTTTCTTCTATCTACCTGTATAGATACCCCACACGTACGGGTTTGATGAAAAAAAAAAATAAGTTTCAGTTCTAAGTATGGGGGACCCCCAAAATTTATTGTTTTTTTTTTCTATTTTTCACAGAATACATCTATACGTACTTACCAAGTTTCAACAGTATAGTTCTTATAGTCGCTGTGACATACGGACGGACAGACAGACGGACATGACGAATCTATAAGGATTCCGTTTTTTGCCATTTGGCTACGGAACCCTAAAAAGTAAATAATTGACATACAATGTGACGTTTGCTTATCGATAACAGGACTGCCGATGATTTATTTTGTCAATCACTTACAACAAATCGTTCGTCCTAGAAAAATATCTAGGTGTATTAATAAACATTCAATTCTAATATCGAGTTCTGTAACCTGTAATCACTAAAACATCCATAGGTACACTGGTACATACGAGTACATAATACCCAGTGTTTCGTTGCATGTCGCGTACAATGCGCGCGCGCAGGATGTGACGTCACACGAATGGCGGGAGTCAACGACACCGCTGTCCAAACACGACTCGCTTATCATGAGTAGCGATTTATACTAGCCACTTTTATAAATTTATTAACTTTGTCGTATAAATTGGGGACTTTAAGTTAGACAGCTATAGGGTATTAACAAGTAGTACACCTTACAAGTACAAGTAGTATACTTGTAGGAAATTAACATTTATCCTTAAGAGGGCAGTGGAAGACCGCTTCTCCGCACAGACAGTTCCCAGTTTCCTCCCTGGATGTTAACTTAAGCGGCTACCCGAGGTTTTCATCGATTTTTTACAAGTTTTGAATCGTATCTCCTTTTTTGCACTAACTACAGATATAATTATAAGACAAACGGTTATCGGTTTTTCAATCTTTTATCTCCGGTTTTGTCTACCGGATTTTGAAAAATAAAGGGATACTTATTTTTTTATGATTTTTTTAAACATTGTCTTAATAAAAACTTTTTTCGTATCTAGTTTGCAGTGAAGGATCTTACATGTACGAAATCCACATATTTGGGTTCGTCTTTGGCGTCTCGAAAAACGTGTCCAGGGTTTTTATTTTAAACTAATTAACACAAAAGTTATGACCAGAACACCAGTTTTTTAGCCCAAAATTGTTCAACTTTGATGCCAAATATCTCGAACTCGAAGACAGAAGAAAATCGAAGACAATGAGCTTTGAAGTAAATATGGGATACTATATTGCTTAAAGCTGTTGCTGTACATATAGTAAGCTACAAAAAACATTAGAAAACTATTAAAAAAATATTAGAAAACTAAGGGATTCAGATCGAAGGTCATTGGCGTGGGTTTCCCCTTAAGGAAAATATTTTTAGACAACCATAGCTATGCCCCTTCTCTCATCTATTCTAGCTCACGAACCGTGATAGCTAGACAGTTGAAATTTTCACAGATGATACATTTCTGTTGCCGCTATAACGACAAATACTAAAAAGTACGGAAACGGTTTTTTCATTTGAAGCCTAGGTCTTTCTCACTCATGAAATGTTCATACATGTGTTCTTCGTGTTCTGACAGTTATTTTTTTTTTAGTATTTTTATTACTTTATCAAGAAAGTGCCCTCGGAAACTTGAAGGGAAACCCCTGATATTGCAAACGCAACAAGATTTTCTCAATTGGATCTAATAGAACAAAGCCTTGGAAATGCATTTAAGTTCGCGTTCTTCAATACATTTTCCTTCGCTTGGCTGCGGCTTGGTTGGCCTTACAACAGTTTCATCCGTAGTTACACATTAAGAACCGTTAATAGAAATGGGAACTTTTCTCTTGACCTTTTATTTGTTTTATTTATTTATGTTAGGAGAACCAACAGCTTTAAACTTACAATAGACAAAAAGATTAAAACAGGAAGCCAATTACAGGAACTCACAGTTACAAAGTATTAAAGGATCATGCTGAATTTGGCCTACGATTCGATAAGCATGCTATAAATACGATAAATTTAATCATATTTCTTACAATCTCATACATATATTAGACTCTAACGGACACTTGTTAGTAAAGAAAATTAAGTTAAAGAGTAATTAAACCAAATCAACACATCCCACGCCATTACATAGAATCAATGACATTTCATAAATGACGTCCAGAGCCAAACAAAAAAGTATGGCATCAAAATACTTTTTCTCAAACATGCAATGAAATATTGATGTTATGTTCCTTATAATAGGCTGCGAAGTATAACGTTTCAGGTTCGGCTAGGACAAGAGGTATTTAATGGAATTTCATACAAATCTTGCAGGCCTAGGCCGGCAAAGTCCTCTTTTTTAATTTCCATTTCACAGATATTTATGACACAGCATCGTGGCATTCAGCCATTAAAAAAAAAACTAGAGGCAGTATTTGCTTTATGGTTCGTAATGACACTCTGCCACTACGCCTATAAAAAAAAAACAAAAAACAATGTTTGCTAACAATTTGCAGTTTTATTTGTATAAAATCAACATGAACTTAATAAATAATACATTATTAATCAAATTCTGTAATTTTAAATTATAAATTTAACTACACAAATAAATACATTTAAAATATTTCATCTAAACGTTAGCGGTAAAAAGGTCTACTCAAACACGCGTAGTTATTTTTTTAAATTGTAATGGAGGCAAAGTTAAAAAAATTTCATTCTGTATTTCTGTTTTATTGGATTTATGGTGCGTTGTTGATTTTTTTACTTTAATATGAGTCCCGACAAAATAATGAAATTAATTTTAATTGTAATCGTAGGAGTTGGAATTGGCAGCGCAACCAGAATTGATTTTAAATAACTTGCTGCCTCTGCCGCCAAGTCAAAGACGAAGTATCTATATGGTTGCTTATGGCAATTTTATTATTTTAGAATCTAAGAAAAATGGCTTACAGTTTATTAGAAACAGTTTTGTGGCATATTTTAAAGAAATGAAAGTAACTACAAAACCGTGAACATTGTGGAAATTATACTTATTTTCTCCATGCATAAAAAAGCAACGATGTATGTGAAACATGATATCAACATGAAAGACTATGTAAACTTATGTGACGAAAACGACAGTCAGACGGATACAAGGCGAAAAAATCAAAGATACATGAAAATATACGGGTAGTAAGAATACACGACTCGTGTAAAACATACGCGTGATAAAGATATAGGTACGTGTTAGTTATATTTTGGGTGTAGTTTACTTTTAGTTTTTTCTATAAATAAAACTTGGGTTTCGTGGATTTTTTATTTTATTTATTTCATTGCATGTTTGAGAAAAGCACTATACATACCTCGGCGGGAAATGGGGTTGCCCGCGCTCAGACCTATCCGGCCTCGCTTCGCTCGGCCGTCTATATGTCTTCGGCCGGCAACCCCTTTTGTTCCGGCCTCTGTAGTAATGTACTATTCTACGATGTTCCTATTGATGCTAATAACGCTCACTTCAAAGAAAAACATTCATACCACTAACGACATACTGTTTTAAGCACTAAGTATCAAAATTGCAAAAAGAACTGCGATACAGTAAAAACTTTTATTCCAATGAGTTTAACTGTAACATACCCAAATTGACTTACGTCAAAAGTGAATAGCGAACAAATATGGAACGAATAGAGTCGCTATATGTATTGTGTTTTCATATTAATTATTACATATTTATTTGATAGTATTGTATGAAAGCTAGAAGAACACCAATTTACAATTAGCTTCCACCGGCTTTCCCCACGAAGTTGTTTTTTACTTCTTTAAAATTGATTAACTTTTTTAATAAAACCTTAAACCTTTTTAATATTAGGGTATGAATAACACGAAAATAGGTTAAAACTTAAAAATACATTAAAGTAAAAGGAAAAATATATATCTAACTTCTTTTTATAAATTACTTATATGATAAACCTACAAAATAGGAATTCTAACTTCTTTGAAATAAATTAAGTTTAATTATTAAGTGCTTTTTAGGCAAACATTTGTTTTTTGAAACTTTTTTGGAATGGGTTACTTATCGAATTTATTATAAAAATCGCGTGATTGTTACTGTATTTCTTCTCTCTCTGGAATTGAACTAAATATGTTTACTTAAGTGATTGGTTTTACTTTTGAAGCTATAACATTTTTTACTATAAAGCAGCTCTAGCTGTTATAGTCTATTCCGGTTCGCATGCTATGTCTTATTAATTTAAGGAAGTCGTATTAAATATATTATTTTATTAAAAAAAAATTATTAACCTAATACCAATTCATTCGATTTTTATTCCTTGACAACTTTTAAACGCCCAATACCATCGATATGTTTACACTATTTACAGCACCTTATTTCCTTGTAATAAGGCATAATAATATTTAACATGGCCCGATACAAGGCAGAATTCCTAACCTCAAAATCGTAGAGAAATTCCGCTTTTATAATATTCTGGGAAGTGTCCGTGAATTTCTAATAACTATCGGGACTTTCATTTCATGTTTGGAGCCTAACAATATACCACCCATGTTTAGCGAGTGTTGGGCCAAACTTTTATGGGAGCGGAACATCATCCTTTTAAACGAATGCTAGCTCCTACTGTGTGCGTAGTGCGTGTGGTGCATATGCGTACAAAAAGAGTGAGAGAAAAAAAAGCATAATTGAAAATGGCAATAGAAGCCTCACATTAGATCCTAAGTTTTAACACTTAGTTCATTAGCGCCAATCAGCTCGATTCGGGAAATGAATTAGAGATTCACTAGATATGAAATAGTAAAGATATGTGACATTCCACGGCAAAAGGTACCTTATGGCGGCTGGCGCCGCGATTCGGGAAATTAATTAGGGATTGACTAGATACGAAATAATCAAGTTATGTGACGTTCCACGGCAAAAGGTACCTTATGGCGGCTGGCGCTTACGTCGCATAGCGCCGCAATAATATTGGAGCGACGTTAATAATAGCCTAAGCACCAACCGCCTTATGGTACCTTTACCCGTGGGACGTCACATATCTTTACTATATCGTATCTAGTTAATCTCTAATTCATTTCCCGAATCGCACCGAATATCTTTAAATGAGCAATTCTTGTATATTTATTTATATAATTCGGGGATCTCGGAACGGCTGTAATGATTTCATGAAATTTGCTATGTGGGTGTTTTAGTGGGCGAAAAATCGATCTAGCTAGGTCTTACGTCTAGGAAAACGCGCATTTTTGAGATTTTGTATGTTCTCCGAGCAAAACTCGGTCTGTCAGATATTATACATAGATCAAATCTTCAAGCAAATCTTGTCAGCAGAAAAAGTCGCGAGTGTCAAATTTTCTATGAGACGATGTCCCTTCGCGCCTATATTTTTTTTAAATTTGCCGCCTTTTTCTACTGACAAGATCTGTTTGACCAACTATATATGTTTGGTAAATGTTGATATACGGGGAAATGTTCGGCTTGGATTGTTGTAGCAAATAGCAGTACCTAGGGGAACATGAAACTACTGAGGTACTTAGTAAAACAAACAAATTAATTATTGTAGCGGATGGGAACTTGTATGAAAATTCATTAAGTATATGTATATATACTTTATTGCTTTGCTTAATTTAGTAATTTACAAGCTTTTATTTAGTTTTGCCTGTGTTTTTATACATCATCTGTGAAAATTGCAACTGCCTAACTATCACGGTTCATGAGATACAGCCTGATGGCAGACAGACGCACAGACAAACAGTGGAGTCTTAGTAATAGAGTCCCGTTTTTACCCTTTGGGTACGAAACCCTAAAGGCCACTCCAAGGGACGCATTTATGCGTTAGAGGGAGCAAGTGATATTGCTATCTCGTTCTACCGCATGGCTGCGTCCCTTGGAGTGGCCGGCGCTGGCCCATTGTGTACAGGGGCCTTTAAAAGGGCCAGGAGGGCGCCACTGTTGCCCGCTTACCTCGACAAAGAAAAAGCTTTATCTGAAACGCCCAGCGCGAGTTCGTCGACCCCCCGGCCACTGAACCACTCGTGCTCATTCTATTCGTGATGTACTCGCGTTACATTAATTAATTACTATTATACATAATGTAACTTTATAGTCTAATTACGATCACATAAGTGGCTTTATACAGGGTGTTTGGTACTTACATCGTTTGCCAAATTAAAACGGCAGATAGGTTGAGTCATTTGCTATCTTCTCAGGCCTAGATTTTTTTCATTTGGCACACATGTTTTTTTCACTTCTATGTCAGTTTTTCGTAAATTATAAATTTTTACTTGCATAGTAATAAAAAAACCATGGCCAATTTTGTTTTTCTAGGCATGAGAAGATAGCAAATACCTATCTGCCGTTTTAATTTGGCAAACGATGTACCAAACACCCTGTGATGTGATGTACGTAAATATTCAATATACTGAGCAACCTCATGAAGTTTGTACCTAAATGTTTGAGAATTGCTCTCGTACGTTTGCCGTGTATGGCATGTCTCGAGAACCGAGATAAAAGTAAGGGCTCATTTAGACGATGCGAGAACTAGCATGCGAGTTTCATTACATTGCGGGTTTTGGTCGATCAGTTGAATTAGACGTAACCAACAGTCCGCAATGTATCTAAAATCGCATGCGAGTTCGTGCGCCGTCTAAATCAGCCCTAACCCCTGACAGTATGAGTTCTTAACCACAGAATAAATAATAGTACTAGGTAAAGAAGACTCACTCTCTAACAAAACGCATCTGTTACGATCAGGACAGATATGGCCGCTAAGTGGCGACAGCGCCACGCGCGGCGGGGCCCACTGATTAACAGTCCGCCGGACGGTATCGGCCTGTCAGTTAGAACAAAATTTTGACAGTTTCGAACGACTGACAGGCCGATACCGTCGGCCTGTCAGTCTAATCAGTGGGCCCCTTTATGGAAAACCCCAAAATTGGGGTCGAACGGATGTACTTTTAGCTACCTGTAGCAAAGCGACGAAATCGCGGAGTGAGACACGCCTGTCTTAACTCAAACTATGGTCCAACTCGTTTTCTCGCTTGTTTCCGGCCTGGCGTCTCTGTATGGCATGATCCCACCCGCAGTACCGGCTTTACCATAAGGGCACACGGGCACGTGCCCAGGGCCCCCATCCTCAGGGGGCCCCCGAAGGTCAGACAGAAACTGTATATCTGATAAATAGAAGATCATAGTAGAAAAATGTTAGCTTAATTCGCTTTCTTTACTTTCAAAAAGGGCCCCAAATTCTTATGTGCCCAAGAGCCCCAGCATAGCTTAAGACTAGAGATGCAACGGATAGTGTTTGGCCGGATACCGGATATTCGGCATGACCATCGGCCGAATATCCGGTATCCGGCCGCCGAATATTCTGCCAGCGGAACTATACCTACATTTCGGTTTTACAGGTGCGCATTCTGCAAGTTTGACCTCTTTCCTAGTGAACGTTCGCGCGGACACAGTTCTAGGTTCGAAATTAGTGCGCGTGCAAGTCAGTGGATTGTTTAAATTGTTTTAAATTTAAAAATGTTTAATAAACAAATACGATTATGACCAAGACTGTTTCTTAATTCCAATTAGTTTACTCCGAAATCAAGTAGTTTTACTATCCGGTATCCGGCTGGATATTAAAATCATGGCCGGATAGGCCGGATACCGGATAGTAACCGAATATCCGGTGCATCTCTACTTAAAACGGCCCTGCCCACCCGGCAGGGAGCATAAGGGCGTCCGCTGCCTGTGGGGCGTGCGGCAGGTTAGCGAAAAAAAAGTACATAAGTACGAGTATGTCGCGCCATCAGTAAGCGGGCGCCCTGAAACTTGGCATGCATATTGGTTATCCCAGAGGGAGGTTAAAAAATGCATTTTATGCATTGGTTATCAGAAGTGCTTTATAGTTTTTACCCCTCCTCTCCCTCTAATTATTTTTATTAATTATAGAAAAGAAGTTGAATTTAGTTACTATTCTCTTTTTCTAAACTTCTCTTATTACTAAAAATTGTTTCTAACAATCTTTAAGTCAAACTATAACCAATACGTAGTAAATTAAGAGGGGGCTAATACAACATTTTAGTTTTTATATTGACTTCTTACACGTTTTAATCAAAGGCACATCAATAAAAAAATCACTCTGTGACTTGACTATATTTGCGAAGGTAGAGAATCACAAAAATATGTCATATTTTCATATAAGTATTTTATAAATAAAATATACGATAGCAGTATAATTTTAGCATAAATCAGGTATCTAATGGTATAGCCGAGGGATTTGTCTAGCAAAATTTCAAACAGAAGTATACTTTCAGAGATATTCGGTCTGTCTGTCTGTTACTTCTTTACGCTTAAACCGCTGAACCGATTTAGACGACATTTAGTGTAGAGAGAGTTTAAAGCCAGGGGAAATGATATATGTAATTTATAACCGATCCTATGTGCGCGTGGACTGCTTTTATGCGACTATGCGCAAACGATGCACATCCCTGGTGCGCCGGGTGCGGGCCAGCGCGGGCAACCCTAGCCTGTGTGTGATAGCGGACAGACTACACCGCCCGTCATGAGACCCTGCTGTGAAATGCATGTTTCCAGCAGTGTATACAGGGTGATTCATGAGACATGAACAGGACTAATCCTGCACACTCAGTAACTGATAATTGATCGATCACTGCCGTATTTAGGTGAAACTACCACACTTTTTTCTATTTTTCAACTTTTTGGTGAGGGCAAATTTAATTCTCTACAATCATGGTCACCCTACAAGACCTAATTAATAAACATAAAAACTCTTTTAGGAAGAAAATAAAATGTCAAACCTGAGTGAGATACGAGTTTTCAAAAGTAACTAGACCGTGATGACAGTGATGAGTGATGACATTCAATTTGACACAGAATATCGGTAGTTTAGTATTCTAATGTTAGGGTGACCATCCATGTCGTAAATAAATTAATAACTTTTTTTTCAACACGACTAGAAAATTAACGTTAACCTCACTAATACTGATACAAAACAGTTGCTTATAATTTACGAAATGCGCAGTGTTAGTCTCGCTCACGTCTCCTGAATCACCCTGTATATACTTATTGTAACAGCGTCTAGATTAGTTAATTAGGTACTAACATTAGGAACGTTAGTCTACTAACAAATCTGTATGAGGCTATAGTTGCTCGAAATAACGAATATGGCTCAGCGATCCAAAGAGGATCTTGGCCTCCGAAACGAGAGCTCGCCACTTTTCCCGATCCTGCGCCGTTTTCTGCCAATTATCGGCTTGAAGGTGACGCAGATCCACTTCCACACTGTCTCCCCAGCGGTATCTGGGCCGATCTTCCGGTCGGCCACCAGTCGGTCTTCCCAGGTACTCTTGGCAGCCCGATTCTCTCCCATTCTTAATAGGTGACCGAGCCAGCGGAATAAATAAATAAATATTTTTAATTTCATTTCATGTCTCATGCATAGGTTTTCTCAATCATCATCATTCTGCACAGAAAATGTCGCGGACAGTTTTAAACTAATACCGAGGCTGTAGTTTTCGCAAGTTCGCACCTAGACTGGCACGGCGTCAATCTAACTGCGACTCTGGCTGTGTGCCAAGTCGTAGGGTACAGACGCGTCATAGCGTATGACGCGGTTTTATTGCGTCGCTTTAAATAAAGTACGTCATTAATTAGAATCAGAAATCGAGGGCCCACTGCGAACCATGTTCGATGTGTTGCCTCGCTGTCGCACTTGTGAATTAGTAAGTATGTGTGACAGGGAGGCAACACCTCGAACGGGGTTCGCGGTAGGCCCTCTACTCGTGCTTATGCTATTATGATAGTGCCTGGTCATCTAGCCATGTAGGCGAATTGTGTCATCACCGTCAGTGTAATCTCTTACATATAAATATGAGTTATGATTTTCTCAAAATATAATTGGAAATGGTCCCATTTCGTTCCTAAATAAAACTCGAGAAGCGCCAAAATATAGGTTTTCAGATTTAAAAAACAATAATGGATTTGATGGGATTATTTTACTTTTAGGCCCTACCTCCCTTCAAATAGGCTTCTTCCAAAATATATTAAAGTTTGCTCGGACTCCAAATCAACACTGACAACAGGAGCAACTTAGATTTTTATGTTACAAATAACCATTGTATTTTCTCGAAATGTTATATTATGAATGTGAAGGAAGCGAAAGAGGTATATATGTCAGGATCGTAGCAAGTGGAAATCCGTGATCTCTGCCTACCCCTCCGGGAAATAGGCGGGATTATATGTATGTATGTATTTTCTCGGTTATAAATAAATATGTGTGCCATTAATGTTCAGCCATTTTTGCATGTTTCGAGTTACAGACTTCCTGTCCGGACTTAAGAACTTTCACATTTATTATATGTATTAAGGAAAAAAACCAGGAAATACATGTCATAATACTCATAAATCTCATAAATCATAATACACTTTATCTATACATACAGATGAAAGATTTTATATCTCTCCCCTAGACTAGACTAACTTGACAATCGTTGTTGGAAAACGCCAAATCAACTGTCCAATGGAAATGTCGTTGCTTGACGTGACAAGTTACAAAATTTGCTAAGCTAAGCAAAAGGTTTAAAACCGACAAACTTTTAAAATATGATTAACTTTGGAATATGTTTCGGTTTATGACATCTTTTGATGTCTCAAAAGGGTAGCGGAAATTAAATTCTATAACATGCCTCGGAAAGTCAGAGTAACTTCAATCTTAGATATATCAGATGTATGTATTAAAATTATACCTCGTTTATTTTTGTATTATAGAAAAATAAAACCGGTCAAGTGCGAGTCGACTCGCGCACGAAGATTTCCGTACCATTACGCAAAAAACGGCAAAAAATCACGTTTGTTGTATGGGAGCCCCACTTGAATATTTATATATTCTGTTTTTAGTAAGTATAATTATTTGTTGTTATAGCGGCATCAAAAACACATCATAGTTTGTTCGGTGTTGAATACCAATACTCCAGTCAAGAATATCGGTAACTTTCAAAATAAACTTACACGCCTTTTTCTATTGTTTTGATTTTATTTAGAACGTTATCTGAATTAGTTATCCAATTTGCTCAAATAATCATTAAAAATTCCATAACTAATTCAGTTTTGTGGTTTTAGGAGGATAAAGTTATTTATACAAATATGGCGTTTGAAGAGTTACTGCAATAGGCTACATTCCTATGAGTCAAATCAGCTTCTTTTTTAGAACTGTCAAAACGATTTGCTAATATGGAATTTATATGAAAACGAATGTAGTGACGTCACGGTAAACTCACCTACTTTTTATATTTCAATCAGATTTATTAAATACAAATTGTGTTTAAAAATAGCTGCTATCTATGTTTTTTCTAACAATTATCTGGTGCTTTATTTCGTGCACGGTTTGAAATAATTTATTTTAAGTACAGGAAACATCCCTATACTACGGTTAGACCAAGACAAGTCTGCAGTAATTTTGATAGTAAACGCAGTGCAAGTGTTATTTAATGCATCATAATTTCATGGAACATAGAAGTTTGAAGTTTAAAATAACAGATGCACTGCGTGTGCTATCAAAATCGTTGCAGACTTGTCTTGGTCTGACTCTACAGTAATCTACTAAACAATAATCCTACTAAAACAATCGTTACCTAACATTTGTTCAGGATTGACTCCGATACAGCATTTTCTAGGGTGCACGCCTCTACACGATGGGCCAACGCCGGCCACTCCAAGGGACGCATTAATGCGTTAGAGGGAGCAAGTGATATTGCTGTCTCATTCTACCGCATGGCTGCGTCCCTTGGAGTGGCCGGCGTTGGCCCATCGTGTAGAGGAGCCATTATGTATAGCCTGACCTGCAGGCCTATTATAGATGGCTTTATCCATTATCCATGTGACATAATATCCATCACTCTTTAACAGAGCGCGATTGAAAGTGACGGATACCGTTTTATCACGCTGTCACGTAGACAAAAACGACCATCATATCCGTACAGTATATGATCATTGTCAAGAGGGCGCTGTTATTCTCATATATATAGGGTGACAGTTTAGTATAGTATGAAAAAAATTGTTCTAATGAAATTTCGCAATATGGCGCGTGAACGCGTGATCATATATTTCTGGTCAGACTTGGAAATTTTTATGTCATCTCTACTCAAAATCAAGCGCTTTCTGATAAGAGAAAAAAGTGTTCTAAGATTTTTATTCCCTTTCCGTTGCGTAACGGAATGGAACTACGAAAAATCTGTGAACATTTATCGACAGTTTTTTTTTCTAATTAGGATCGAAATATCTCGTGATTCCGAGTAGAAACTAACTAAAACATACCTAAATCTAAATGTAGTGTACAACTTTAAATAAAATGGCTCATCAGGCCAACCAACGAACGTCTATTTTAAAAGCGGACCCTAATCGCCGATATGATATAAGAAGACCTGGGACACAATTAAATGGTTCTATAAATAACCACGCGCTCGGGCTTACTGCCTTGTCGCGTTCGTCAACTTAGCACACAGATGGCGCTAGTAGTCGCGAAAATTGATCACCTATCTACTTTTCAGGTTACACATGTCTCGCTTTTAATTTTATTTATGTTGTATTTATTTTTGTAACATGAGTCGAGTATATTTGCAATATAACATGTTTTAAATAAGTACATAGTTCTATAATTAGAATCCGTTTTTATAGATTTAATACTACGTCTGAATGTAACTATTTGTAGTTTTAAAACGTAACCTTATCTTATCGTAATATTCCGTATGTAGATAATTTACTATATATCACGTTTTTATTCGTACATGCACCGTATTAACGACCGTATTGCGCAGTTCTTCGTTAGATTGATTACATAATTAGGTGGTTTACGAACGTATGTAATATATAAACGTAGCAACAGAGTTTTGCGTTAATTATTGAACTGTGAATGATAACCTTCAATTCAATCGACTTCTATTGCCAAAGGTTATCTTTTCAATGTAAACGATTGATTCCCTAACTATTGTCAATTCTAAGTTCACATATAAAAATATAAACCCATTTTTAAGCTTAAAATAATCCGAGCGTTCATCCATCATACACGGCTGCTATTAAAAAAAGGTTTCTAATTCCATCAAAAGGAATAACAAAATGGCTGCCGCGTAGCTCTGAAAGCGTCCGTCTACGGGCACGACCGTCTTGCTTGCACTGCCCCGCTACGCCGTAGAGTGAGAGGGATGGAGAAGTACCCCGTGGGGCCTCGTGTCAAGGTGACGTACCCTCTCACGCACACATTGGTGAGGTGCGCTCGCGCACGAGGTTGTTCCAATTTGCGAATCGTTTTATTTGCGACGCGCTCGGCCGCTTTCGGGCTAATTCGATTTATTAATCGACTTTCATGACTATCTTGCTTGGATATATTTAAGTTATTATTTTGATTACAAGCTATTTGGGGGATCAAAGAGGCCAAATACTGTTCAAATTACAGTCGAAATTGATTATTTAACTATTTTATTACTCGATAAAAGTTAAAGTATTTCACTTTCCTTGTTTCTTTGGCATTGATTAAATTAGAGCAGTCAAGGTGGTTTTGTAAATTGATGGGGTCAGAAGAGCAAGGGGTCAATCCTTCAATTAATAAGGTTGAATTGTCTCCTTAATCATTATTACGTGCTTCAGGCATACTAATGTAAATGAAATTCGTTAGGTAGGTAGGTAGGTATGCTTCTCGAAGTCTCAATACCTATCTAATACCTTTTAATGAGCAATTCTTGTTTATTTATATATAGGTATACTTCGGGGATCTCGGAAACGGCTCTAACGATTTCGATGAAATTTGCTATATGGAGGTTTTCGGGGGCGATAAATCGATCTAGCTAGGCCTTATCTCTGAGAAAACGCGCATTTTTGAGTTTTTATGTTTTCCGAGCAAAGCTGGGTCTCCCATATATTAGGTAGGTACATAATAACCATGTGAAAGTTAGTTCGATTTACGTGCGATAACTATAATTTGTACAATGAAGTATTTGAACAAATTAAATTATTTCCAGGAAATATTTTAATTTGTTTTTTTATCAAGTAGAAACACTACACACACACACACACACACACTACACTTTATTTCAGTTTATAACTATAATTTGTGTTTTAGTGAAGTGTCAATAGTAGCAGATTAATAATGAGGCACTTAAGAAATGATTAACAGTCCGCCGGACGGTATCGGCCTGTCAGTTTTTCGGAACTGCCAAAATTTTGTTCTAACTACCGACACAGGCACTATTTTGATCCCCGTAAGGCCTACTTACCATACAATTTTTACCTGTTTTTATTTGAACCGATGTACACTGAGAGAAAAGTACAACAAAAATACACTTAGAATTACAAAAATAAACTTAATCCGGGGACAAGGAGAGTTAACTAATAGGAACAAATTGACTTTTGTAATTTCTGTTAGTTCTTGCAATTTCTATTATATGTTTGTTGAAATTATATTTGGGATTACTGAGCTGTTTGTAGAAATAAATAAACTTTACAGAAATAGTGAAACGTCCATAATTATTACTAAAACTTCATTTTTTCCCCCAGTACAGAACTGTTTTTTAATTCCTGGTGATGATTTTTCTCTGTATATGTCGGAGGCCGATCGTAAGATCAGGCAGATCATAATGTTCCTGTGTAATGTTTTGACGATAGTCACATTAAACCAATATATAGGTAGGATAGGTACGTTAGGTTGCTTCAGATGCCCGAAGGGCAAACTGCCCAGGAATAGGAGCCCCGCGTAGCGGGGCTCCGTCGACTCACGGAATGGGTCAAAGATTTTCACGTTTCACGATATGCCTAGGAATTTCACGTTATGCCTAATCTTACGATCGGCCGCCGACATATACAATATACATGACCATTGGCGCAGCCCTAACTATCAGACGAGGATTGCCCGCCATTACGTCGTAGTGTGATTTACTTGAAGCTATGCCTGTTTTCCGTGTTTTATGTACTAAAACCTTTATTTAATGCTGTATGGTGTTTTCTCCTTTAACAATACTTAGTAAAAGAAATTAAAAACTATTAAATAATCCGTACGTACTATGTAACATTTCAGTATGTACGAGTAAGTATATTGTCACATTACGAATCAATATAATCTTTGATCACAATGTCATATTTGCAGAAAATATACCTAATAATGTGGCCAGCAGCATGTTTTGTGTTAATTATATTAGTATCCTTCCACTTCCATGTAACACAGGATAGAATACGAAGCGCCCATTAATATTTATAAAACTATCAGGAAAATGAGATTTGCTTCCTCTTACCACGTTGGTTTTAAAGCCGGAATGTTAGAAACTTTCCTGTTGTTAATGTGCATTCATGAACTATATAAAATAACTAGGTACATATATATCTTCATTTACATCACATGCAGGTTTAAAATGGTATACTAATTTATCTATTGGCGAAAATTTCTTGGATAAGTTTGTCCATCATGATTACATCGCACGAAACGGCTTATAAAATAAACACGCAGGTATCTCTAATTTAATAACTATAACTCATTTTGAAATGTCATTCAATTGTATACCTTTTACTTGTACGGCATATGTTCTGTGGATTGTTGTACTTCTCGCGGTACGAAGTGAAACATGTCGAGCGTTTTTTGACTTAAAATACGTGAGTGACCCGTTCTTAATTATATTTAATACGTCTGTGTCTCACGGAAGTATTGTTGTTAAATGTTATACAATTGATGATATGTATTTTAAAGTGAGTTACGTACTGTTCTTATGCTTAGCGCGGCAACATTTCTTTCAATAATTTGTCCCAATAAAACAATGCGAAATGTGCTAGTGCAAATGCAGTAGGTAGGTTCATAGCGTATCGTTTAAGGTGGTTCGCTTTTCATACAAAATTCAATCAAAGCTCATTAAGTAACTACAGACTATTAGTACACAAATATTTCCGCATTTATCTTCTTTCGAATATTCGTTTGCGCGAAATTAACAGGAAAACAATGTTTCATACAGAAATCATGCAAAAATCATAGTTAACTTTTCATCAATTTTACGTATGTGTGTGTCACAAATGTCGTGTACAGATACATTTGCGACGTTGCCATACTATTTCCGACGTTGCCGGGCTGACCACAGCTCGAATTTGGAGTGCCGTCATGTTTAGTGCAATTTTGTTGACACTGATATTTGACAGGTAGTTAATTGACCTAAGCGAGAAGTTCGTCAGCTTAGCTAAGAACTATCATGGCGTGTTATGCAAAGTCGCTTTTTTGCTTGCAAACGGAAGATTCCCGGTTCGATCCCCAGTCATTGTATGCTGGAACATAACTTTTTGTATTTTTGTTACACCTAAATTTCGTATTGTTTTTTATTTTTATTTAATTTTTCTTATTATCATAAATCGATTATTAAGTATGGGCTACACGTATTCTTTTATTTATACAAAGATAATTAGAAATTATACTCTACCTAATCTCTCTGATTTTTGCAATCAGGACATCCTCACTGCAATAAAAACCGGGCAATTGCGAGTCGGACTCGCGCACGAAGGGTTCCGTGCCATAATGCAAAAAAAAAAACAAAAAAAAGCAAAATAAAACGGTCACCCATCCAAGTACTGACCACTCCCGACGTTGCTTAACTTTGGTCAAAAATCACGTTTGTTGTATGGGAGCCCCATTCAAATCTTTATTTTATTCTGTTTTTAGTATTTGTTGTTATAGCGGCAACAGAAATACACCATCTGTGAAAATTTCAACTGTCTAGCTATTACGGTTCGTGAGATACAGCCTGGTGACAGACGGACGGACGGACAGCGAAGTCTTAGTAATAGGGTCCCGTTTTACCCTTTGGGTACGGAACCCTAAAAAGAAGTGTATAAAATTTCCTGTGGTTAAAAATAATGGATTTTGTCTATGAATGAAAAACACAATTATTACTATAGTTTGTTTTTTTTAGCATTAGAAATAAGGTAAACAATCTTGACGTGTCTTTTAATTGAAAAACACATTTTAAAAATAAGTTACGGCAAATATGTAACAATTATAAATCTAATACGATCATTTATATTCTTCTGCTTTCATAAGTAATCGTTTTTGATTTTTAAAAAACCTGATAACACTGAGTATGTGGGGGAAGCGCTGCTGGCCTAGCGGAAAGCAATTCGGAGGTCGCGGGTTCTAACCCCGGCTCGTACCAATGATTTTTCGAACTTTTGTACGAAATAGCATTTGATACCTATTTATACACCGATACCTATTTTTCGGTGAAAGAAAACAATGTGAGGAAACCGGACTAATCCAAATAAGTTTACTCTCTGGGTTGGAAGGTCAGGGCAGTCGCTTTCGTAAAAACTAGTGCGCATGCCAATTCTGGGATAACTAATCCCAGAATTAATAGCCAAGCGGAGATTGAATATCTGGGAGACCGACCAAAGCTTACAAAACATAAAAACTCAAAAATGCGCGTTTTCTCATAGACCTAGCTAAGAGATCAAACCCCTTATAGCAAATTTCACCGAAATCGTTAGAGCCCTTTCTGATACCATCCAAATATATAAATAAATAATTATATATCTAATAATTGCTCGTTTAAAGGTAAGATAACACAAAGGAGAAACAAAAAGAAATTACCTACTCGCACCAGTCTTGAACCCCAATCCTCTTGCACGTATTTCCACGAACATACCGCTACGCTATTGCAACATACTTACGTTGTGTGAAATTGTCTACTACAAGGATCACGGAAACACTGTTTGCATGTGTGAGTAATAGTCGGAAAAAGCGTGACAGCAACACTCCGTCGAATTAAAAAGGTGGTTTTTGCACAATGAAGTATTCAATGTTTATTTTAATAGTTCAATATTTACTTAAAGAGTGCGCGAAACATACTTTTAAGTATACATATACCAAGACCATTTCACAAAAAAATAAAATCTGAAATTTTGCAAAAGTGGTGCCATCTAGCGAGAGTTAAGTTTTGAGTAACCTAGGCGAACCACCTTAAGTAGGTAGTAGAAATAATTTATGAAAACTTTGTTTCCTGAAATCTTATAGATGCAAATAACTTAAATCTTTCACTAAGTAATATGTATTACTTAGTAGTGATACGATTCTCGGCTGATTCTGGATTACGGATTGCTACACAGAGTAAGACATCGTATGTGTCACGCCTGCATCACACCGCCGGTTGCTGCAGTGGTGGAGAGGGCTAATTTAGACGACATTAGGGTAATTCTAATTAGACCTTCGAAGAATATACATTTTGGGAATTAGACCACATGGACCGCTCCGGAATTTATTAAGGACTTTTGTTTACAGTTAGCAAGTTCCATAGAATTACTCTTTAAGAGCCAACAGGAGTGGTCATTTCTCCATACAAACGTACTCCTCGTTTTCCTCCGTGGTTTTTGAAGCTAGAGCAATGATTTTTTCAACACAGATTAATATTGTCAATATCGGTGTCGGACCGTTTTGCTTTTTTTGATATTTTTGTTTTTTATGGCGCTAGAGCCCTTCAAAAATGGCCTAAATGGCCTAATTCACTATGCCGCAATGAGAGGCGTGGCATTCAAAACTGATATCAATTAGCCAAAAAAGCAAAACGGTCCGACACAGATAATTTCATAATCATTTAGATTTCCAAATTTGGTTACGATTGGTTAAGTTTTGGAGGAGGAAACAGAGGAGTACGAAACCTCGATTTTTGAGATTTTTACGCAGGATTTTTCGCCTTGTCCTTATCACACTACTTTTAGGTGCCGCTTCCGTTAGCGAGACGGGTATATTTACCTAAAATATTTAAAACTCAGCTCCTGTTTCGTCTTAAGTCTTTAACTAAAATCGCATGCGAGTTCGCGCGCCGTCTAAATCAGCCCAAACACCAGAAGAGGGGGGGTACACATTGAGGGTATTCCAGCTACGTTTCGCGTCTTTTGATTGGGTTTAGTTAAAAAATGATAGAGAAAATGTTTTTAATGTTTTTTTATTACTTAATAAATAAATTATTTGTTACATTTCTAAACGTCCTCCAGTGCTTCTCTGCGAGACTTCAGATAGATGTACGATAGTGGGCAATATTCCTACCTAATTATTTATTACCTACCACGATTCTTATCAATCGCGTTATATGTATTTAGATTTGGATAAGACTCAAGTTCTTTTAGTTCTGCGAGTGCTTTAAGACTCGACTGTGTTTTTCAGACTCATATATTTCATTCAAAACTCGAGTTTTGTTTTCAAAACGCAAACTTGTTTTCAAAACTCAAACTTGTTAGAGACCCATGTCTTTTGTTATAATTGGGTTCTTTTCAAATAACTGTCCTTAAAAAAATCAACATCCATTATCTTCATGTAAAATGCGTGTGTTAGGTAGGCATACCATACCATACAATAACGCTTATTTTCTAATACTGCTGCTAATATTTAGGCAAAACCTACAAAATCGTTAATGGAATCTTAGTTCGGAGGCTCGTGTCCATTTATGTTGCGCTTACAAAGACTCAAAAAAGGACTTAGGACTTAAGACTCGGAGATTCGTAAAAACGAGTTGAGTTCTTCAAATTTAGACTCAAAAGACTCGAGTTCCTACCAACACTAATTATTTTACCAAACGTGTGGTACTACCTTATCTCGTACTTACATTTCCAACAATTCCCCACATACAAGGATATGTCGACATACGTCCTTTCAGTCGCTCATGCCTTCCATGACTAGGGTGTGAAGACGACAGAACGCTGTAAGATTGGTAAACGTGGTTTAATTTGAATGTGGTTAGATTTAATTCAGTCTGGCGTTTAAACATGCTACACACGCGCGGAGTCGCTGAGAATTAACTCCAATTTACGGCGGGTACGGGGATTGAATTGAGTGGCTGCGTGTGTATTATCCACTAGTGATGGTAATAATGGTGGTACAGTCTGCAGCATCATAAGTAGCGGATCAGATCCCCCCCCCCCAATTAACCCCCTTATTCATAAACGTTTACTAAAGTTAACATGCCGATAATAATCGTTTGTCCCTTTCCGACGTATTGGTATGATGGAAAGGGACAAACGATTATTATCGGCTTGTTAACTTTAGTAAACGTTTATGAATAAGGGGGTAAGTATCTACTGGGTGGCCAAAAAATAAGTGCATTCCCGTTGCCAGGGAGGTTTTGGGACTATACTGAGCAACTTTTACAATGGGAACAACACAGAAATAGTGAAAAAAAATTTGGCTGTTTCATTCATTTTGCATGGGAAAGTAATTTTTTCGCGAGTTATGGTTTGGTCCCATTAAAAGTTGCTCAGATTAATCCCAAAAACTCCGTGGCAACGGGAATGCACTTATTTTTTGGCCACCGTGTATAATTTTAATAACGTATCATACAGGGATATCATGATATGTGAAATTCGATTCAAATTCAAATTGTGACAAATAGTTTTGAACGCATTATGTATTTCTCTATACAGATACTTTTGGTATGTTTTAATTCGCTACTGTTGACGCTGACTGTACATTATACAGGGTAGAAAAAAGGACATAGAAGTGCTTTAATTATTACCAATAATAATACCTAATATTTAGTTTAAATTACATACGTAATTTAATCACAACTAAAAATAATGCAATAATATAAACCACCTCCACCAACAATTATGGAGGCTGTAAGGTCATTGTAATATATTTATTTTTTGTATAAAACTAGCGAACCGCCTCGGCTCTGTACGGGTTAACAAATTTTAAATTATATACCTACCTAAACGTGAAAACCGCATGAAAATCCGTTCAGTAGTTTTTGAGTTTATCGCGAACAAACACACAAACAGACAGACGCGGCGGGGGACTTTGTTTTATAAGATGTAGTGATAGTGATTTGCTTCAAGACCTAACTTAACCTCATCATTCATCATTCTAGCCTTCAGTCGCCCACTGCTGTGCATAGGTATCTCTTCGTGTACGCCACTTATCTCGGGGCCCGATTCGGATTTTGAAATAGACATCTATTAGATATCTTTTAGACATCACCAAGATACGATAACGATATGTGTAAGATCTAACCTGTCAAATTTGACATTTGCGCGATTCTGGAGATACTCTTGAACGATTTCCACAGGATATGACTTAGAGATCCAATTCACATCTAATAGATATCTAACGTAAAAGTGACATTGGTTGCCCGAATTGCGCTGCAAAAGAGAACTAATTGATATCTAAACTATAACGTATCTAGAATGGATCTAGTACGTGTCGTCTCTTGTGAATATCTTGAAGTTCGAATACGGCAGTCGGTCCTGGGTTAGTCTCATCAAAAAGTGCCCCGCGATTTTCCTAATGTCATCCACCCAACGAGCCAACGGACGCCATGCGCTTCTTTCATACGAAAGCGGCCATCACCAATCCGTCAACATTTTGGTCTACCTGTCTCTGACGAATGTTATTTTTCCTGTTTTGTTTTTTTGTACAATAAAGTGTTTTACTACTACTACTACTACTCTGCCTAGCAACATGTTCAACTCCATTTAAGCCATTAGGGCCCCCCCACATCTGGCGTCTTTCGAGCGTCGGCGTCTACAATTCTATGGCCGACGTCGACGCAACGTCGACGCAACTGCGCAGCGACGTCATTTTCCATAGCGCTGGACCGACGCCGACAGATGCCGACGCTCGAAAGACGCCAGATGTGGGGGGGGCCTTAAAGCTCCATTTAAGCTAACTTAACAGAGATAAACTTGCTGCTTAGTTTTGTAACATTTTTTTTAAACCTATCTTATATTGGTAATTAAGTTCTTTATCGTGAAAAGGGCCTTCTGCGTATGGGAAAGCGGTGAAATATTATAATGGACAGTTCGAGCTTTTAATGGTTTTGTGAACCTTGGGTGATCGATAACGAGTCTTATACTTATTTATTTATACGGACTATTACGGACTTTATTAACGGTTGTTGTTGTTGTTGTTTATTTAATGAAATTGCGCATCTACTATAAATAAAAGCGGCCAAGTGCGAGTCGGACTCGCCCATGAAGGGTTCCGTACCAGCAAGTAAGTAACATAATAAAATTGCGGTTTACGATTTATGACGTATTAAAAAAAACTAATTACCAGATCTCGTTCAAAGCAATTTTCGGTGGAAGTTTGCATGGTAATGTACACCATATTTTTTTTTAAGATTTATCATTGTCTTATTTTAGAAGTTAAAGGGGGGGGGGGGGGACACATTTTACCACTTTGGAGGTGACTCCCGCGCAAACTATTCAGTTTAGAAAAAAAACGGGCAAGTGCGAGTCGGACTATCATAATGCAAAAAAAAACGGTCACCCATCCAAGTACTGACCACTCCCGACGTTGCTTAACTTTGGTCAAAAATCACGTTTGTTGTATGGGAGCCCCATTTAAATCTTTATTTTATTCTGTTTTTAGTATTTGTTGTTATAGCGGCAACAGAAATACATCATCTGTGAAAATTTCAACTGTCTAGCTATCACGGTTCGTGAGATACAGCCTGGTGACAGACGGACGAACGGACGGACGGACAGACAGCGAAGTCTTAGTAATAGGGTCCCGTTTTACCCTTTGGGTACGGAAACCTAAAAATGATAGTAGATACCTCAATATCATTTTTGAAGACATCTATAGACAACCTCCCACACGTATGGGTTTGATGAAAAAAACATTTTTTGAGTTTCAGTTCTAAGTATAGGCAACCCCCAAAATGTATTGTTTTTTTTTCTATTTTTGTGTGAAAATCTTAATGCGGTTCACAGAATACATCTACTCGTACTTACCAAGTTTCAAGAGTATAGTTCTTATATATATAGTTTCGGAAAAAAGTGGCTGTGACATACACGGACAGACATGACGAATCTATAAGGGTTCCGTTTTTTGCCATTTGGCTACGGAACCCTAAAAAGGACCGCATTACCAAAAATATGACTGGCGGTTTAGGTGTGCAAAGTCTGTTTCTCAGGTTTTTATGAAAGGCAGCAAGGTTAACTGACTATTAAAATTTTCGTCAAACATTAACTTTATTATATACCTACAGGTACAGTAGTACCTACTTATCTTGACCTGCTTAAAAAGGCTTTCATATAGATTTTTTACAAGTTTTAATCAAGGGTTAATGTCCTGAAAAAAATCACGAAAACTTGTCCAATTTTCAATTACTTTCAGTTGTATATCGTTACCCTGCATGTGCATACCTTTGCCGTATAATTTTAGTATTTTTTTTTGTACTGTGCGCTTCAGCATTCTTTCGAATGTAGCTGGAGGTCGTGACTGCGGTTGGGAGGACTCCTTTTTATTTCATAGGTAGCAATTATACGGCTACCCCTCCCTCCTCCAAATCCCTTCACGCGCGTGCAATAGAGATAGAGTACGCGGGGCGATGTACGAAAATCTATATGAAAAGCATCACTGCTTTGTCACGGTCTGGACACGTGCCGAGGCTTCGTACACTTCTTTTTCTATGACGGGTGATCGGTGATCACGTGATTCTTTATAGAAAGCTAAGGGCTCCTCTACACGATGGGCCAACGCCGGCCACTCCAAGGGACGCAGCCATGCGGTAGAATGAGATAGCAATATCACTTGCTCCCTCTAACGCATAAATGCGTCCCTTGGAGTGGCCGGCGTTGGCCCAACGTGCAGAGGAGCCATAAGGTGTCGCACGCCTTGGCCCGGGCGAGTGATCCTCAAGCCAGCCTCCAAACGTTTTTACCTGAGGGCCATATTGCGCCTCAGATTTTCGCGTGGGCCAACGGCGCGGGGAGGAGGGGGGGGGTGTATCTGGTTGCTGCCGTTAGGGCTGAACCCCTGGAGCCTGGCTCCCTCGGGCCGGATTGGAACGGTGGTTTTGGCCCGCGGGCCGGGGTTTGAGAGCAAGACGAAAGTGGAGGACCCGTACAAAATCTCCTTTCCATAGAAACGTCGTCCTCATTTTCCTCTCTGGATATTAACATTATTGAAAATATTTTGACACAATTTGTTGTATATCAACCAGAATTATGCCCCTACATTAGATTTTTTTGAATTTTTAATTATTAAATAAATTTAATCTATTTTAGCTCCAAATTTTTACAATAAATAAATATCGAAATAATTTAAACTATGGTTACCTATAGCTATGGTTAATTAATATACTTCAAACTAGTCTGGCTAGCCAAAAATTATTGACAGATATTTCGTTGTTGTATCACCAATTGTCTATGATTTAAAAAAAAGCAGTCAAAGCAGTTTAAGTCAGTTGTCAATTAATGTCATTCATTCAAATTGTTTGCGGTTTATAAGGGGTTTATTTTAAATAATATTAATAATGTCTATACTGAGTGAGGTTCGCAAACTATTATTTAAGCTCGTAAATAATTACGACAATGTGCGAAGTCGACGTATAGCGTTGTATAACGAAAAACTGCAATGTTTACATCAGAAGGTTGGTGCTCTATAAATATTTTGATACTTAGCATTTAGCATATTTGGCATAGTACTTATTAGTGATGTACCGACTATTGATTTGGCCGACTAGCCGACTAGCCGACTAATCGGCGCTCGAATGGCCGATTAGTCGGCCGACTAGTCGGCTAGTCGGCCAGATCATTAGTTTCGTATAAGTTCAGGTGAAAAAAAATCTTTTTTTTTCTTTGGTTGCGCTATTCATCATAATTTAGCTAGGCTAAAAGGTGTTCTCTACAGGTTCAAAGACCTATCACAAGAATCCTCGTTCAATTTCTGTCTTTAGTTCTTTTATTTTGCGATCCTGAGCAGACCATCAGTACAGCTTGTAGGAGATATTTCCAAGGCTCTATTTCCCGTACGTAGTCGCCAGTTAAGAACCTATCCCCTGTGGTCAGCGTCTTTACGAGCAACGTGCCCTGACTAAGTATCTAAATTTTGCAATAACATTAATAAATAGTTCCTCGTTCCTCATGGCTTAAAAAAATATACTGAATAATAATAATAAAAAATAACTATCGAACTTGCACATGAAATTACACGAGAATCAGTTGAGATCGACCTGTAGAGGAAAACACCAGCCCAGCAACATATGATAACGATCAAACGGTCAATTATATGAACAAAAGTTTTCGTATGCACCCTGAATAGGTATTTTAGTAAAATAAACATAAAACATATATGGTAAATATTGACTGTCGAATTTTTTTTTCTGATTTTCTGTCACTAATAAAGTGCCGACTAATCGGCCATTTTTGCCGACTAGTCGCCGACTAATCGCCGACTACAAATGTGGCCGGATAGTCGGCTTTCCCGACTAGTCGGCGACTAGTCGGTACATCCCTAGTACTTATGTATTTTTTTTGGTGATGGATAAATGTTACGGTATTATCGAGCTAGGTCTTATTTACATTGTATTTCATTTTTCGCCTTGTTACAATAGTGTATGGTGAGAAAGTATTAACATATGTGTTTATCGTTGACTGTAGTTTACATAGTGGTAGAAATTATGTGAGCTGACTTTGAGTGCACGTCAACGTATATTTAACTCATATCCTTAGGTAGGTACCTTACGTGTGCACAGAAAACCAAAAATATTTTCTAGTATCAAAACTATAATTCCTACTACACAAAGTGTGACCAGCCCAAGATTTTATTGAATTTCCCGCCAAACATCTGTGTAAAATTTCAGTAGCCAAACTCTATGTAAAAATATTATTCATAATGTTAATATCCAGAGAGGAAAATGGGGAGTACGTAAGAAGCGGCCGTCCTCTTTCCTCTTAAGACTAATATAGCGCTAAAAGCTATACGTGACCGTATTAGCATATGTTTACGATACTATAATGTCAGGGTTTCCAGGCAGCCTGGCATTAACATCACTTACCGTTCGCATAGTCAAATAAACTTACCGGTAAGGTCGATGACGTCAGCGGATGTGGATATGTGACGTCAGGTGATCGGATATTTCAGGTATAGCCTTATTAGGATACTGGCGGCCTAGCCAAGATGGCAATCGCTTGCGCTTCGCTATCAAATTGCTTTGTCTCTCTATCACTCTTCCATATAAGTGTGACAATGACAGTTGCGTCTCGTTCGCTACGGAGCGTTAGCGATTATCATGTTGTCTACGGGTCTGTACTTTTTGTGATATAGGAGGCAAATGAGCAGACGACTCGCCGGATCGTAAGCAAGTAACGTCGCCCGTGGACAGCACCAACATCAGAAGGGTTGCATGTGCGTAGCTGACATTTAAGATGGGAATACACTCTTGAAGGTTTTCTCTATGGAACAAATGTCCTATTAAATTATACCTACAAATTTCGCAAGACTACGGTCCACTTTTGGCAATCTAATCCCATTATAATTTTCATAATAAATCTGCCGGTTGTTCCCCTATTGATCGATTCGTGTCGACCAACCCTCCATACAAAGGCCAAACATTTTTCGTGTCATAACAATTTTTCTTCTATTTTTAGGGTTCCGTACCCAAAACGTAAAACGGGACCCTATTACTAAGACTTCGCTGTCCGTCCGTCCGTCCGTCCGTCCGTCCGTCTGTCTGTCACCAGGCTGCATCTCACGAACCGTGATAGCTAGACAGTTGAAATTTTCACAGATGATGTATTTCGGTTGCCGCTATAACAACAAATACTAAAAATAGAATAAAATAAAGGTTTAAATGGGGCTCCCATACAACAAACGTGATTTTTGTCCAAAGTTGAGCAACGTCGGGCGTGGTCAGTACTTGGATGGGTGACCGTCTTTTTTTTGCATTTTTTTTCCTTTTTTTTCATTTTTTTTTTAATCAGAACACGGTACTGAATATGCCCTTAATTAAACCGATCCCCACTATTTTTGTGACACCTTGTGTATTAATTTTTAGCTTTCGTAAGGGTTTCAATCTGGAAATTTATCAAAATTGATAAACTATTTTTGATACATAAACCGATTACGAATTTAAACCTATATTGAATACTTACTACAATTATGGCTTATTTAACATTCTCCAAAATATCTCTGTGTAAGTTTTAAAACCTCATTGTTTTATTTGTTTTTATTAGGGTTCCGTACCCAAAGGGTAAAACGGGACCCTAGCTATTACTAAGACTTCGCTGTCCGTCCGTCCGTCCGTCCGTCTGTCACCAGTAGCTCAATAGTGGGACCGGATTTTTGCACTAAAAGTTTTGATAATTCTAAAGTTGAAAAAGTGATACTTATCTGATATAGGACATATTTTTAAGCATATATGCTATATATGATGAAAAGTTAGAACGAGCGTTAGATATAAATTAGGTATTTATATATTTTTAGTAATGATTTTTTAATATTGAATTAAAGTGCAATGTTTAAGTTCCATTGTTTATAATATGTATGACGCTTTATAATGTAAAATTATTAGAAATTTTTTTAACGTGCTTCTTTGTCAAACTACAATTAGCTTATTGTTTTGTCGATATTGAATTAAAGTTTAATAAATCCACAACAACATATCTAAATTTATAAGTTAATAGGCAAGCTAAAAAGCTAGAAGAATAAGATATATGCTTTAGAATTAATATACGTTTTTTGTCCTATAAGATCTAATATTGAATTAGAGTCTGTAAAAATAAGTCTATTACTATAAAATAATATACGCAGCCATATTATGGAAAGTAAGAAATTTCTGTGTGTAGCTTGCATTGTAATAGTAAAATCTAGTTAAAAAGGCGCGAAATTCATACATACGCCGCGCTGGTCCGTCAGTCGCCGGCGCGGCGCTCGAGAGCCTATCATAGCCTACCTATACCTCGCCCCTCGCCCCACCTCCCGCTCAGTAACACTGTCTGTCTTTTCTTATCATTCATTTGTTTGTTTACCGTGCACATATATAAATTAGATGCGGACATTACGTGAAATTAAAATATCTTATTAAGTAAAAATACCTACAGCTGGTCAATCAGATCTTGTCAGTAGAAAGAGGCGGCAAATTTGAAAAATGTAGGTGCGAAGGGATATCGTTCCATAGAAAATTTGAATTTCGCGCCTTTTTTTAGTGACAAGATTTGCTTGACCAGCTATATTTCATTATCTTGACTAATATTGTAATAAAAATGTACAAGATATTCACAACTATTTTTTACTATACATAGTTTGTCAAAGGACTGTCTCATTTCAAACATAGACAGGGAGAATCATCATACTATCTTTGACTTACACTAGTACTAGCACCCAAAAGAAAAGGATGAATATAGTTTTTTGTTTTTATTTACTGACAAATTGGTTTGACCAACTATACCTATTTCTGGTTCCTATTGTCATGTCCTGTCCTATTCAACGTCAATATCATAATATGTATATTATAAACCAACTGATCAATATTACACGGTATACATCCTGAATATACAATAAGGTAAGTGGCCTCACTTACCTTATTGTATATTCCGTGTGGGCCGTATATGCCTATATACAGCCCACCTTAAATTAAAATGGTTTTTTTTTTAATAAACAGGATATGAAGTATGAAAAACTCACTCAAATAGGTTTCTCATTTATTTAAGTTTCTTCATTATACCAAAATAGTTATAAAAATATTACGATACTCTTGGAAAATATACCTTTTATAAAAGTCCTATTATGGGCCTTATTGAACACTACCAGTGTATTACTTAATCCCGCAAAAAATAATCATTTTGACAGTAGGTAATAACAGATTTTATTGTTTTTAACTTAAGACTTATACATATACAAATAACAATATTTGATACTTCATAACAGGAGGATTTATTTATAATAAGTGAAAATAATTATTTTGGGTCTTAATAACTGAAGATATAAAAATTGTCTAGTTTACGCGAAAATAGTAGGTAACTAAACATAAATCTTTATTAGTTACAGTAGTCTCATCTTTTAACATCTGGGGGCACGGCAGTGCCCCCGCCAAGACGAGAAAAGCGCAAGGGCACTATGTACCTTTTCTCGAAGCGCTTCGTCGTTTTTTGGAACCCTCATAACTTGGGGTTGGATTATACCAGATAAACAAAGTTCTCGGACTTATTAAGCATATCAATTGCATAGCTCTTACAGTACCGGTCAAAAGTTTAAGTTCACTCTGCGAAATAAGGTTATCATATGTAATTATGCTCAAATATAGAATATGTTTTGAATTTCAAACGTTTAATTGTTTCCACGACTACCAAATAACAATAAAAATACAGTACCGGTCAAAAGTTTAAGTTCACTCTGCGAAATAAGGTTATCATATGTAATTATGCTCAAATATAGAATATGTTTTGAATTTCAAACGTTTAATTGGTTCCACGACTACCAAATAACAATAAAAATACCTCATGGAGGAATCGTTTTATGTTATTCGGAAAATTTGATCCATTTAATATTTTTGTTCCGTATTTCCTATGAGATTTCGTGAAGTTAGAAATCATTTAAAATGGGTCGCAAAGCCGATTTTAGTGTCGAAACTCGTGCTGTTATTGTAACTCTGTCAAATGAGGGCTACACGACGCGGAAAATCGCTGAAAAAATGAAGGTTTCTCAAACCGCTGTCGTGAGTACTTTGAAACGAAAACAAAAAACCGGTCTTAATTGCAGTCGATCTCGATCAGGTAGGCCAAAAGTCACGTCTAAAAGCGAAGACCAATTTATTTGCGTGCAGAGCAAACGCCAACGTACTCTAACTGCTCCAGAAATTTGCGAAGAACTCAACGCCACCCGAGAACAGCGAGTATCGGTTTCGACAGTGCAACGGCGTCTGCGAAACTATGGTCTAAAAGGTCGTATTGCTGCCAAAAAACCCTTGTTACGTAGTCAGAATAAAGTTAAGAGGTTGAAATGGGCCCAGAAACACAAAAACTGGACGTCTGAACAGTGGTCTAAAGTTTTATTTTCTGACGAATCGAAGTTTGAAATTTTTGGAGGGAGACGTCGTCAATATGTTCGACGACAAGTAGGCGAACGAATGATAAAGCAATGCGTGATGCCAACAGTGAAGCACGGTGGAGGATCAGTTATGGTCTGGGGATGCTTTGCGGGTGATAAAGTTGGTGATCTCGTGAGAGTCAATGGCATAATGGATAAGAAAATGTATCATAACATTTTGCAACGTCACGCTTTTCCATCTGGAAAACGGATTGTAGGCAGAGGTTTTGTTTTCCAACAAGACAACGATCCCAAGCATACGTCGAAGTTGTGCAAAAACTACATTTCATCCAAAGAGAACCAAAAAGAATTAAAATATATGGATTGGCCTCCTCAATCGCCCGACCTCAATCCGATTGAGTTGTTATGGGATGAATTGGACAGGCGTGTGAGAAAAATGCGGCCAACTAATAAAGAACAGCTTTGGGAATACCTATACATTTGTTGGAATAAAATTTCGACATCAACACTGCAAAAACTAATTACGCGAATGCCGAAAGTGTGTATGGCAGCATTGAAAGCAAAAGGCGGATATTTTGAAGAGTCTAAAGTTGGCAAAAACTGATCTTTTTTTATTTAATTGTGGTTTTAAATTAGAGAATTACCTTTAATTTATTATGTAATAAAAGATTATTAAATACTTTTATTAGTACATTGTGTTATAGCTTCATTTAACCGAATTTACAGAGTGAACTTAAACTTTTGACCGGTACTGTACCTCTTGGAGGAATCGTTTTATGTTATTCGGAAAATTTGATCCATTTAATATTTTTGTTCCGTATTTCCTATGAGATTTCGTGAAGTTAGAAATCATTTAAAATGGGTCGCAAAGCCGATTTTAGTGTCGAAACTCGTGCTGTTATTGTAACTCTGTCAAATGAGGGCTACACGACGCGGAAAATCGCTGAAAAAATGAAGGTTTCTCAAACCGCTGTCGTGAGTACTTTGAAACGAAAACAAAAAACCGGTCTTAATTGCAGTCGATCTCGATCAGGTAGGCCAAAAGTCACGTCTAAAAGCGAAGACCAATTTATTTGCGTGCAGAGCAAACGCCAACGTACTCTAACTGCTCCAGAAATTTGCGAAGAACTCAACGCCACCCGAGAACAGCGAGTATCGGTTTCGACAGTGCAACGGCGTCTGCGAAACTATGGTCTAAAAGGTCGTATTGCTGCCAAAAAACCCTTGTTACGTAGTCAGAATAAAGTTAAGAGGTTGAAATGGGCCCAGAAACACAAAAACTGGACGTCTGAACAGTGGTCTAAAGTTTTATTTTCTGACGAATCGAAGTTTGAAATTTTTGGAGGGAGACGTCGTCAATATGTTCGACGACAAGTAGGCGAACGAATGATAAAGCAATGCGTGATGCCAATAGTGAAGCACGGTGGAGGATCAGTTATGGTCTGGGGATGCTTTGCGGGTGATAAAGTTGGTGATCTCGTGAGAGTCAATGGCATAATGGATAAGAAAATGTATCATAACATTTTGCAACGTCACGCTTTTCCATCTGGAAAACGGATTGTAGGCAGAGGTTTTGTTTTCCAACAAGACAACGATCCCAAGCATACGTCGAAGTTGTGCAAAAACTACATTTCATCCAAAGAGAACCAAAAAGAATTAAAATATATGGATTGGCCTCCTCAATCGCCCGACCTCAATCCGATTGAGTTGTTATGGGATGAATTGGACAGGAGTGTGAGAAAAATGCGGCCAACTAATAAAGAACAGCTTTGGGAATACCTATACATTTGTTGGAATAAAATTTCGACATCAACACTGCAAAAACTAATTACGCGAATGCCGAAAGTGTGTATGGCAGCATTGAAAGCAAAAGGCGGATATTTTGAAGAGTCTAAAGTTGGCAAAAACTGATCTTTTTTATTTAATTGTGGTTTTAAATTAGAGAATTACCTTTAATTTATTATGTAATAAAAGATTATTAAATACTTTTATTAGTACATTGTGTTATAGCTTCATTTAACCGAATTTACAGAGTGAACTTAAACTTTTGACCGGTACTGTATACTTTAGATTTTATTCATATCTAAAAACTTCGATTTCGTCACTGACTCACTCACTTGATGATCATCAATACCGGGTACTTCCTGAAGTCCTCTAAGAAGCTGAAATTTGGTATGTAAGATAGTTTTAGTACACAAACAACAAATAAATTCAAAAAAAAATTATCCCTAAGGGGATGAAGATGGGGTTTAATTTTGTATGGGAAATCAATAATCGCTGAACCGATTTAGTTGAAATTTGGTATGTAGATAGGTATTATGGGGAAGGATATAGAATAGATTTCAACCTCAAAGTTTACCCTTACGGGGTGAAGGCAGATTTCAACCCCAAAGTTTACCCTTACGGGGTGAAGGGTTATATGGGGAATCAGTAAGAAGTACATTGTGTAACAGATGCCCCCAGATACTTATTTCAGGATTTTTAATAGTAAATCACCCCCAACCCTTTAAATTAGGGGATGGAAGATTGTCATAAACAACTTACAAAAAGAAGTGAAATCCCATCAAAAACATTTTGATGTACAATGTTGCCCAAACGAAACCATAAGGCTCGCACTGTCAAAAAGTTATCAGATCTCTTGCCAAGCTTCTAACTCTACAAGCCCTCTAACTTTACTAGCTCTACACCAAAAGTGTGTGGCTTGGCCGTTTCGTTTCTACAAGAACTATTGTATGTAAGTATAATACAAAAACCGCCCAAATGCGAGTCGCACTCGCGTTCCAAGGGTTCTGTACATTACACAATTTTTAACAATATATTTTTTTAAGAGAAAAGTGAGTAGTCTTTAAAAAACCCGTAGGTATCGGAAAACTAGGTACTTAAGTCCGACTCACGCTTGACTGCACATTTCTAATAGGTTTTCCTGTCATCTATAGGAAGAGAGCTAATATGTGTATTTTTTTCATAATTTTAGACCCAGTAGTTTCGGAGATAAGGGGGGAGGGGGGAATGGTCATTTTTTGCGTATTTTCTTAAATAACTTCTAAACTATTTATTTTAAAATTATGAAAAAATATATCTGAGATTCTTACAATGAGCCCCTTCGTTAAAATATATATATATTATAAATAAAAAAAAATTTATATATTTTTTTTAATTTATTGAACAATAAGCTAAATAAAGTACATTATTATTACAAGACCCATCCTGGGCAAAACCTTGAGGAGGTTTGTATGCCGATGGGGAGTTCGAGAAAATAACATGACAATATACATATCTATCTTATACTAATTAAAATTCTAACAAAATTCTCTTATATTAATTCATATTCTAATTCTCTTATATTAATTATAACAAGATATAGTTTTTTTTTTCTATTTATCATTCATCTCAAAAGTGACCCCTTTATTTGAATTTCTATTATTTACTTTACGTGTATGTCCTTGGGCTAGAGACTTACATGTGTATACCAAATTTCAACTTATTGGTGCAGTAGTTGCGGAGCAAATAGGCTGTGACAGACGGACAGCCAGACACACGAGTGATCCTATAAGGGTTCAGTATTTTTCCTTTTGAGGTACGGAACCCTAAAAATAATGAATTTAATAAATTTTTCACCTTATGCCAATGTGGCGGTAGCGAAACAGCCAAGCCACATATTTTGACTAAGGTGTAGAGTTAGTGAAGTTAGGGCTTGTAGAGTTTGAAGCTTGGCTCGACAAGAGATCTGACAACTTTTTGACAGTGCGAGTCTTATGGTTTCGTCTTAGCAACAAAATTTACATGAAAATGTGTTTGGTGGGATATTTTTTTACAGTAAAAATATTTATTCGTAACAGTAAGTATTATCTTTTAACATAATTTTTACAGTACATCTGGCCCCAATTTCACATCGGTGACAGGTGCGACGAATTGTAAAATCACTATTGCTGACGTCACAGGCATCCATGGGCTACGATTACCACTTACCATCGGGCGGGCCGTATTCCTGTTTGCCACCATCATTGTATTATTTAAAAAAAACTTTATTATATCGGAAATAGACAGATATTTCTCCTGCGAAGTTTTTGACAATTGTCAAAGATTTAGAAGAATTGTAGGTAATTCTTGACAGGTAATGAGCTATATGTCGGAATTTCGTGACAATTGTAGAGTTTCTTGTGACAATTGTCATAAACTTAGCAAGAGAAATATCTGTTTTTTTCCGATATTATAATTTTTTTTTAAATAATACAATGATGGTGGCAAACAGGAATACGGCCCGCCCGATGGTAAGCGGTAACCGTAGTTCATGGATGCCTGTGACGTCAGCAACAGTGATTTTACAATTCGTCGCACCTGTCACGTTGGTGAAACAGGGGCCTGGTGCTACATTACGACCGGTGCTATAATAAGCACGCACTCCCTTTGACCGTGTTTTAAAATTCGTCACTCGTTGCAAAATATCTATTTTTCGCAATTCTATCGTAAAAGAAAAGAAAACTAACGAAGAGGTTTTACGCATACGAGGGCCGCACTGAAAGTTTTGCGTAACTTTTGAATAAAATCATTTATAACCATAATAATACATTTATTGCTTCTCAAAATGTTTCCCTTTACATTCTATGCACATATTCACTCGCTCAGACCATTTTTGGAAGCATGAGGCCCAATCACTTGACTGCATGTTTTCGACGTGGTGATGAAACGTAGTAACTGCCTTATCCGGGGTCTTAAATGTCAAACCCCAAATTAAATCCTTAATTTTGGGAAATAGATAGAAGTCACAGGGTGCAATGTCTGGATTATAATCCGTATAAGAGACATTTTCCACGTTTTCGTAATTAAAAAATGTTTTTGCCTTTATTGCGGTATCGGTGGACGCATTATTATGACGCAGGAGGATGCGGCTTCTCGGTCGTCTCTCGCGGTCTTTTTCAATGACTGCGGGCACACAAATGGTAGTGTACTACTCAGTATTTAACGTTCTTTTATTATTTAAAAGTACGGTACAAAAAAGTCGCGTTTAAAAAAAACAGACGATCAAAATGTTTGGCAACGCTTTTGGCTTGTTGAACTTCTATGGGCCTCCTGTCACCTTCGAAAGACCCATTGACTGGACTAATGCCTTTTTTCCGGATCGTAGCAGTAAATCCAGATTTCATCTCCTCTAACGATGTTATATACAGCATTTGAACTTTCTTGCTTGTACTTACGCAGCATTTCTCGGCACCAGTCAAAAAGTACCTGTTTTTGGACTGAAGTTAATTCGTGAGGAATCCAAAGACAACAAGGCTTCCCGACTTTTAAATATTCTTGTAAAATCTTTTGTATTTGTCTCATACCTATCCCTAATTGTCCTCAAATTTCGTCATAGGTGATTCGTGGGTTTTCTTCAATGAGTCGTCTCACAGTAGCCACGTTTCCTTGAATGATCGCCGTGGACGGTCGACCTTCACGAAAATCATTATCTAGAATAATACTGTCTCTACTAAATTCACCATACCAACGCCTCACGATGCTCAGGTGTGGTGCTTCAATCCCAAAAGCATTTTGAAGGCAAGCACTACACTCTTGCGGAGTAAGCGAACTTTTAAAATCATAACAAAATCATAGCTCTAAAAATATTTTCGCGTTAAAGCCACGTTCAACGCACTGACTTACTTTGACAAGCCATTAAAAACAAAAGACGATCGATTTGTCGCCAACATTTGTCACATTCCATAATCAAAAGCCTGTATTTTTTTTAAATATACAATTCATAATTTAAATGTTTACCAGTGGCCAGTAGTGCAAAACATTCAGTGTGGCCTATGTAGTAGGAGAGAGGAGGAGTTTGTTAAGAACTATAGACAATAGAAGAGGAAGGATGCTTGGGCACCTGATACGACACGACGAATTTATCAAAAATATCATAGAAGGGAAAGTTGAAGCAAACAGGAAGAGGGGAAGACCAAGGAGCCGTACATGGATCAAATAAAGGAAAAGATCAAAGTCGTGTCGTATCGGGCTGTCAAAGAGAAGGCGGAGGACCGCCAAACATGGAATTTGCTCCACCGACAAGAGTCATACTCTTAAATATATGATGATGATCGTAAATACCTACCTATGTATTAACAAAAAAAAGTCACTTGTAATTAGTTACTGCCTTTAAAAAGTATAAGTGCCTCAATGTTATTAGACTTTTTGATTCTTTAAAACGTCTTTAGGTCAATAAAGCAAGTGAAAAATTATTAGAGTTAGACCAAGAAAAGTCTGCAGCAATTTTGACAGCCCACGCAGTGCAAGTGTTATTTATAAGTCATAATTTCATAGAAGTTTCTTCAAATCGACCTTATTAATAAGAGATTAAAAATATTGAAAATTATCTTAAAATATTTTAATCTAATATTTCATCTCATACGTTCAATAAGGCCCGGGACTAGACCTTTTTACCTGCACTGACTGCCTTCTTAGCAACAAGTACAAATTCAGAATAATTGGGAATAATAGGGAGCAACTGCTATTTTTGAATGCTGGGCCTTGTTACCCGCCGGGCCTCATATGCCTGCACCTCATCTACCTTATTTATTTGTTTTACAAGGGGAAAAGTTGTTGATTAACCGCTCGTGCTAATATTGATACCCAAACAAGCGAAACATTTTTTTTTATTAAATAGGAGGCAAACGAGCAGACGGATCATCTAGTGGTTAGCGATTACCGCCGCCCATGGACACCCGCAACACCAGAAGGGTTGCAAGCGCGTTGCCGACCTTTAAGATGGGGGTCTTTGAAGGTTTGAAGGTCGTATCGGACAGTTCATTCCACAGTTTGGCTGTTCAAGGCATTCACAAATTCAAACATTCTAAAATTGAACCACGAGCGTAGTTAGTGGTTCGTAAAGTTGAACCTTGAGCGTAGTGAAGGTTTCAAGGGACGAAGGTTAAATAAAATTTTCACCACATCAGCTCGTAAAGGCCCTCTTGATTGTTCGTAACGGATAAGAAAAGTGGCATTTAATTTGATGCAAATTTTGAGTTGTTACCGTAGGTAAATTGGATAAGTTTGTTGGTAATATTGACTTTAAAATGATAAATATTGAATAACGTCAGTTTGAAATTGATTTTATGATAAAGTAAATATTATCGGAGATGATCGCTCTTAAAAAATATATGTCGCTAGTCATTTATAACCTAAAAGCGCCAAATTACGCAAAATTATATTGAAATGACACCTGTGTATTGAATTTGAAGAATACTTTAACAAGGGTAGTTATCTGTATGACAATGCACCTAAAATAATTTTCAAATGTATCTATTATTTCTGTACTTAACACGATAACGAATTCTACGTAAACGAAACCGCGGGCAATCCCTAGTACATATAGAAATAAATAAGGGAAGGTAAGTTTCCATTAGTGTACTGTGTAAAATAACTATTTACCGTTGATAATAATTTTATAAACGCTTTGCGTATTTTTAAGGGCACCGCGCTAACCGCTAGCCCGCGACCGTCGATCGCTGCCTCCTGCCACGGCGCACAGCGCGGCGCGCGCAAACGCCGCGCGTTTGAAATGTAACTTAATATAAGCTCGGAATGCATACTTACGTATCAGTATTTAGTGTCGCCGTGATTTTATATTTCTAATCTTTTGTGTGAGAAGTAAGATCTTTATTATGACCGTGTAATATTAACTCTACAAACTTTAATTCAATATTGGCTATACTGCTTAACGAGAAATCAATATCTAGACAAGCACATTGTCTACATTTCTAACTTTTTACATGTATACTAAGTTGATAGATAATATCGTAATTTTGCAATATCAGCTACTCTAATTCTGTATTTTCATAATAATTCCTGTTTTTACGTTCACCAGAAAGCAGCTGTTCCAGATTTCTAAAAACCGAATAGTGTGAATAAATTAAAGTGTTATTGAATATGTTAAAGTTTTTTGTAACTTTAATTTTATATTTACATAGTTATTTAGCAAAAATTAAAAATTTAAATATGGCCGAACGCTCCACCTAAAATTTTCTAACTTTTTACATGAATGTTATTTAACATGCTTACAATAACATATCAAAAAAGAAAAAACTTTAATGTTATCAAAACCCATTTTTGTTCCACCGCTGGTCTACAGGCTGTATCTCACGAACCGTGATAGCTAGACAGTTGAAATTTTCACAGATGATGCATTTCTGTTGCCGCTATAACAACAAATACTAAAAAACCGGGCAAGTGCGAGTCGGACTCGCGCACGAAGGGTTCCGTACCACAATGCAAAAAAAAACAAAAAAGCAAAAAAAAAAACGGTCACCCATCCAAGTACTGACCCCTCCCGACGTTGCTTAACTTTGGTCAAAAATCACGTTTGTTGTATGGGAGCCCCATTTAAATCTTTATTTTATTCTGTTTTTAGTATTTGTTGTTATAGCGGCAACAGAAATACATCATCTGTGAAAATTTCAACTGTCTAGCTATCACAGTTCGTGAGATACAGCCTGGTGACAGACGGACGGACGGACGGACGGACGGACAGCGAAGTCTTAGTAATAGGGTCCCGTTTTACCCTTTGGGTACGGAACCCTAAAAACAGAATAAAAAATGTATAAACAAAGATATTTTATTGATATAAACAAAGAAAGGAATAAAAAATTTGACCCAGGTCGCCGTCAACGGGCAAGGTGCCCAGAAGGCTGGCCGTATTTCCCCGCTGTATAGCGATGCTAATACGCTGGGCGAAATAGTGGCCAGCCCTCTGGTCACCAGAAGCCTCTATTAAGCGCGCCGACAAGTCTTTGTACAAAATAAAATAAAGATAAAATAAAGATTTAAATGGGGCTCCCATACAACAAACGTGATTTTTGACCAAAGTTAAGCAACGTCGGGAGTGGTCAGTACTTGGATGGGTGACCGTTTTTTTTTGTTTTTTTTTTAAATTATGGTACGGAACCCTTCGTGCGCGAGTCCGACTCGCACTTGCCCGGTTTTTATGTAAGTCTCTTCACTGCTTCTCGTTAATCTCCTAATTATAAGAATGTCCTAAATCATCATCTTCCTCGCGTTGTCCCGGCATTTTGCCAAGGCTCATGGGAGCCTGGGGTCCGCTTGACAACTAATCCCAAGAATTGGCGCAGGCACTAGTTTTTACGACAGCGACTGCCATCTGACCTTCCAACCCAGAGGCTAGGCCTTATTGGGATTAATCCGGTTTCCTCACGATCCTTGTTTATAATTATAACATGAATATAAAAGTAAAATACAAAAGCACATAAAAAACAATAAAATACATATAGTTAAACACATTATAAAAAACCTAACCTAGGGTGCCGCCGGCAGCGGGGCAGGGCCCAAGCTGCCGGTGGTCAGGGTCACAGAGTGAGGAATCGACGTACTATACGCGCCGTGTCTAAAATTACCGCCTTCTGCATCTGACCCTTGATCCAACCACCCAGCGAGAGTCTCTCTAGGTGTTGGTCGAGACTATTCACTATGAGACCGTTCGCTGACACGACTATCATAATTATTATATATTTAAAATAGTCTGAATGCGCCCGAGAGCCAAGAGCGTGCACCGTGCAACCGCCCGACCAAGAGAGGGTGCCACTGGTCTCGTCGACAAGTAGAAATTGCTACGTTTGTCACGTAAATGGTTAGAGGTTATTAGTTTTAATATCGTCGTGTGTAGGCAAGTTTCTTTTACATATAGGATTAGTGTCTATTCCAAAATAGTGACGTGGCATGGCCAAAAACCACGTTATTTACTTACCTATGTAAAACAGCTAAACTTACCTCATTGTTAAAATTATATTAATTATTTTGTTCAACATTTATGACAAATACGCACTAGAAAATATAAAAAACCGGCCAAGTGCGAGTCGGACTCGCGCACGAAGGGTTTCGTACCATTACGCAAAAAACGGCAAAAGAATCACGTTTGTTGCATGGGAGCCCCACTCAAAAATTGATTTTATTTTGTATTTAGTATTTGTTGTCATAGCGGCAACAGAAATATTATCTGTGAAAATTTCAACTGTGCTATCACGGTTCATGAGATACAGCCTAGTGATAGACAGACGGACAGTGGAGACTTAGTAATAGGGCCCCGTTTTTACCCTTTGGGTACGGAACCCTAAAAAAGAAAGATGCTTATCATTCTGTAACTTGTTAAAGGTTAATTTAAGAACTTAGGTACCTACCTAAATAAACCCTAAGCAGGTTTATAACATAAATAACATTACATTAACTATGTAGTTAACATTTACTGGCTTGTATTACAAAGTTATAACATTCATTAGGTACATGATAAAATGAAACAATAAACAGTTCTTTATATTGTAGGTATGAATATGCATTAAATTAGTTTTTATATTTAACACCTAGTTAGACAAGGATATTCTTACATTCAAGTGATTTAAGTATGTGCGTATGAGTGTATAATTTTTAAATTTCATAAGTAATTCAAAAGCGTAGGTAAGTACCTAATGCGAAAAATTCTCGTTTTGCACTTGGAAGTCTATCGTCATCCGAATTTACCTGAGTAAAATATTCATTATAATTAATTTAAATCGTATAGTGGCTGCTAGGCAAGCCTTACTATTTAAATGATATTTAAACTAAATGTCAAAACCAATCCAACCAAACGCCATTTTAAAACATGCACCATAAAAATTGTCATTGCGATCATTTTATTTATCTTTTGGCGACGCCACCGAACAAAGGCGCGCGCGCGGGTAGCGCGACGTTGCCGGCGCGAGGAATGCGCCTGCGGCGCGCCGCTGCCAGCTCGCCGATGTGCCCGGCGATAAACGAGTGCATTGGGCGGCCGACGCCATTTTGCCTCTATGTAAGCGTACATAGATTTTCGAAAGCGATGCTGTAAATGTGAAGTGTAAACCGCGATGAGAAATTGATGCTTTAATATTTTCTTTAAGGAGGTTTTATAAATGGACTGTTACTGTTTTAATAATAAGGTTTGAATGAATGATTAGAAATATTAGAATGCTGTGTTGTATGACTGTTTTGCGGATGTGAAAGTTACGAAGAGTGGTGTAGCAGAATTGATTGTCTACCCTGACGCGTCGCGTGAGATTCTCGAGCTCTTACGAGTTTCTTACTAACTAGGGGCATTATAGTTTAACGATATGACGATGTTTAGCGCTTCTTTGTTTTAATAAATACATTTATTGATCATTAGAGCGGATAATTTTGTTTTGGAAACGTCATTTAGCGTTATTTTTCTATAGGACACATTGGAACATAGAATTTATTGTAATTAAGTAGCTACCGGCTTTATAATGTTGATAGGATGATTCCATGCTCTAGCACCGAGTAGAGACAGCTTTGTTTTATAGGTAGATTGCGCAAATTTGCATTGAGGGTCCGATTCGGATTTTGAAATAGACATCTATTAGACATCTTTTAGACATCACCAAGATACGATAACGATATGTTTAAGATCTAACCTGTCAAATTTGACATTTTCGCGATTCTCTTGAACGATTTCCACAGGATATGGCTTAGAGATCCAATTCACATCTAATAAATATCTTACTCTATCCAACGTAAAAGTGACATTGGTTGCCCGAATTGCGCTGCAAAAGAGAACTAGTTGATATCTAAACTATAATGTATCTAGAATGGATCTAGTACGTGTCGTCTCTTGTGAATATCTTGAAGTTCGAATACGGCAGTGAGTCACGATACGTCATTACGTTTCTCGTAACAGTCGTAACACATCAGTCACTGTTGTAATTTTGACTCTTGAATATCTCACATAAAAACGATCATCACATACTGCACTGAGTACGACCGTTAAGGTATACGTATAAAACGCGAACACGATTTAAGAAATATGATGTACAGTCAGCTTCAAAAGTAATAGCATTCTCTAATAGCTTTAAACAAAAAGATATATCGTCACTTATGTACTTTGATAAAATCTCGTATCTCACACTGCTACTCAAAGTTGAAAGTCAGTAACTTTGTATGCATCATATACAAGTACACATAGATAGAGTTTATTTCAAAGTAGGCAGTGCCCATATGTCTAGGCGCAGAGCAATGAAACTGTAGCAGATACTTTTATTTAAATTGTAGAGATTAGTATTTCACTATTAAAAAAAAAATTAAGGGTGGCGATGTTTACTGATGTCTAATGCTGACTATAATACCTACTTATTACCTGTGGAAATCTTAATGACCTACATCCGTACCTTAGGTAGGTAGCTATAGTATAGCCAATAATATTTTAGTAATGATTGTCGATACACAGAGTCGAAAATAGGTTATTGCTCAGTGAATACAATGAAAACCACAGGGCTTGACGTTACACAACCTAGCAATTATTTTACCTGTTAGGTAAATACGGCGGCTAATGTATTAATTTTAGATATTGTAGTATTGTTGGGAATAACACAACGGTCAAATAGTTAAAAAAGCCTTACTTATTTTATAGCTAGGTCCTGATCCCATAACTCGTGTCGAGTCTATACGTGATTTGGGTGTTATCCTCGACATGCAACTCAACTTTCATGAGCATATGAAAGCGTTGGCTACAAATTGCTATCGGAGGTTAGGGTTTGTGGTTCGGAATGCGCGAGATTTCGATGACGTCAGGGCTATTAAGTTAGTGTACACTGCGTTAGTCCGGAGTAAACTTGAAGCCGCATCGGTCGTGTGGAATCCGCATGAGGACAAGTACGTCTTGCTTCTGGAAAAAATCCAGAAAGCCTTTCTGCGGTTCCTGTATAAAAAGATGCACGGTTATTACCCATACTTGTACCCTTCAAAGTTCCTGCTAGGCGTTTTAGGGTTTAATTCCTTAGAGGTAAGGCGTAACTACGGGCTCTTGACCACTGTATGTAATGTCTTACGGGGGAACTCGGACTACCCTGAACTGGTTGCACAGCTCGTACGCCTGTTCGTTCCATCTATGGCTAAGAAGGCCCAATTTAATTTTCGACCACGAAGTCATCATCTATTAGATGTGCCTAAAACACGGACTGTGTTTCATAGCAAATCGCCACTTGTCCGCGCTCTACAATACATTAATGCGCTCCTCGCATCAGCACCGGAATGTGATGTATTTGCAAGTAGTTGGATGGATCTGTGTAAAGAATGTACGAAGTTCTGTGAGGCGTTGGATAAGCGTGAATCATCTGTCTTGTATTAGTTTTTCTTTCTGACATTTTGTTCTGTTTTTCCTTTGTAGACTGTATCATGTACCTTGTTTGTATAAATACTGTCTATTATAAATTTCACAGTGTATTAGTCCGCTGTAATGCTGTGTAAATTTTATGAATCAATAAAATATATAAATATAAATAAATATATTTAAGTTTAAAATCGGCATAGGATGTGGCTGACCGAATGAAATATTTTGTTTATGTGCTTTGGGCATAGGCATGGAGCATGTGTAGTATACTTACAGTGTGGAAAATATGTATGGACCCTAGAGGGAAAAGGGAAAGTGCCATAAAACCTTGAGTTAGCTCATTTTACTTAAAGGAAACATTTATTTATTTAATCTTTATTGCACAAAAGAAAAATCTTATAGTACAAAAGGTGGACTTCATGCCGCCACATTCAACATTCAACATTCTTTTAATTTTAAAAGAAACAAAGCTGCATTCAAAGATTATTTTTTTATTCGCTAGTGGGTTGTAGTGCAGACCATGCGTGCCTAACGGGCCACGGAGCCATCCGCTCGGTGTATACGTAACTTATGTCAGCGAAGGTCTCAGTTTCAGCTTGGACAAAAATCCTTTCATTAGTCCGGATATTCTCCACTACAGATCGCATTTCTCAACCGAATCTCGTGAAATTTTGCGAGCAGGTTCGATGATTACATATTTTTTTGACGGTACCTACAGGCTTAGTTTTTTTTTTTTTCAAATGGCGGGGCCATAATTTTTTTTCGTTTTGAGTTATGCTCGCTCAAGCCCACTAGCGGCCCGCGCACGCCTCTTTAACTTTATGCCCAAACACCACTGAACTTATAGCGTGATTACCTTTGGTATTGTTTTCGAGCTCCCATATATCCCATCCCAGGACGTCCACCCACAAGACGGACGGACGACCTTGTTAAGGCCGCCGGAAAACGCTGGCTGCGGGTCGCTTCCAACGGGTTCGAATGGAGTTCCAAGGGGGAGGCCTATGTTCAGCAGTGGACGTCTTATGGCTGAGATGATGATAATGATGATGATATATCCCATAGCATATCCCGGTCCATATAAGTCTGATAGTGAAACTAACCGTGAATCATTCAAAACTGTCAAACGCCACTGTTCGTGTATGGGAAAGTGGTGTTTAGATAATTTTAAACATATCGCTAACGTTACTTTTGCTAATAGACGTTACCACTATTAAATTTGATGTGAAATCCGTTTCCATCGCGTGCGTAGCCGGTATCCGGACTCCACTTATGTGCATACGCCCACTCAACGCGTCGGCTTGCACACCTGTTGCCTTCAATTTGCCACGCTGCAACCTATGCATTAACTCTACTCTCAGACATGTACAGTGCCGTCTTTACCATTAGGGCACACGGGGCCCGTGCCCAGGGCCCCCATCCTCAGGGGGCCCCGAGGAACAGACAGCAACAGTATATTTGATTACTTATAATAAATAGAAGATCATAGTAGAAAAATGTTAGTTTAATTCGCATTCTTTACTTTCCAAAAGGGCTTAAAATTCTTATGTGTCCAAGGGCCCCAGGATAGTTTAAGACGGCCCTGGACATGTAGCTGGATAGACGACGGATGTAATCCAATAATTTGAAAGGGATTTTTCATGTAACTTTAGTCGATTCGCCGGCAGGTTCCAGACGGTGTGTTTGCTTTTGAGTTTTCCTAAGTATCGTTAGAAGTGTAAGTGCCCTTGCGAACAGTTTGCAGACTAAATATTAGATTTTAATGAAAGTTCGCTGCGAGCTACAATAAAGGTCAGCCTTCAATAGACTACAATAGTTATTAGTTTTACAAGGGGGCAAAGTTGTTGTTTAACCGCTCGTGCTGATTGAATTTGATACTCGAGCAAGCGAAGGATTCCAAAATTGAACCACTGCCTAACGCTACGTCTTACGTAGGCGAACAACGCGCGAACGCGGCGCGGCGCGGCGCGGCGAAATCAATCCTTTGATGCCCATAGAAGTGTCCTACGTAAGCGATCTCGTTGCGAACGCGGTGCGGCGCGATTTGCACGCGAATGTCAGGCGCCGCGTTCGCGCGTTGTTCGCCTACGTAAGACGTAGCGTAAGTAGCGAGTGGTTCAAAAACATGAATCTTGAGCGTTGCGAGGGTTTCAAAGCACGAGGGTTAAACAAAATTTGCCCCCGGGTGAAACACAAAATTTTTCACCACACCAACCCGAATCAAATATGAAACCAAATGTAATCCAAATGGATGTTATTAAATATTTATCATCCAAAATCATCATTTAAAAGTCAATTCTACCAGCAAACATAAGAAAACATCTCAAAATTTGCATTTGATTACTTTGCCTCTCTAACTACAGGCTACCACTCTTTATTGACTTCTCTTGTATAATGAAAGAATACCCTCTCGCTCTCTCTAGACTCTAGAGCTTCCTTCCTTGCCGTATCCGGCAATAGCGACTCCATCAACAATTCTTATCCGGATTATAAAATGCCGTAATGTGGCTCGCAAAACCAAACTTTGTCTTGAAGATGCGGTCACACGATGCGCAATAGAGTTGCTCAGTCGAATTGCGGGTGTATGTGGCTTAGGAGGCGTCTTGGGGATATGACGACTAGCATCTAGGTCTTCCAGACGCTGCTGCTCAAATTGATCTACTTTCTTATAAACACGAACGTCATTCCGATCTTTGTAAAAATAACTTCCGATTTGAATACTTCCAATAACATTTAACATTGCGTTTTTCTTTCTTTTAATAGTTGTCAAGCCACCTTGGATCTGTCGTATTTTCCATTAGTCTCGTTCAGCCATTTGTCTTCACGGCAGTTTCGGGTATATACTGTTCGCCCACACGCCCATGAGACCGATTCTGTTTATTTTTATTTTTTTTAATCTAATTTTTATAGAGGCTTTGGACACTCTGGGTGAACATGTCAGCCTCATGGGTGCTTTCCGATTCTGTTTAAAATAATTGTTAAGTTCTATGTGATCTTGTTGGTAATATGGTAAATGAGCATTTTCGCGTAAAAGTGTTCCAATTTTTTTTAAATCTATCGACTTTTGGGTTATTTCTACTCAGAATCACGAGGACTATCGATTAAAAAGAAAAAAAAATGACAGTTTTGTAACGCATGTGTACTTCGGTATGAAAAACTGGAGACACTTTCTTGTCTTTGTCTCATTCAATAGGGAATATTAGGCAAGCTCTGCGTAGGTGGCACAACTAGCACATACAGCAAACAAACATCAATGACCAGGGGTCGTACAAAAAGTGCGGATGACGTCAAACCACTTATAGGATGATTTCAAATAGTATTTTTGATTTTCATAAACAATTATCACTTATCATTTATCAACCTCTTTATTAAACGATATCGCCACTTGAAATGAGTAAGTACGTTTTTGACTGACACATTGTCAATCAGATGAACAATAAATTGATTTCGTTATTGTTTAGCTATTGTATCTTCACGATTATATTTTATATATATTTACTAATGTATAAGAAAACGCTCTAAAATGTCATCTTTACTCGAATATTGTGGCAATTTTCCGTTTTTATACCTTATGGTAACAAGTTTCGTGAAATTTATTTTATTCACTACATCACCCTACCACCTGTATTATTAATTCCATGGATTTATTTACGATTATATTGTTACTTCATTAATACTACTTTGTTACTACATGTCACACGGAAGTTTAAATACAAACTCAAACATCATCCTGTGTGCAAGATTACGTCATTTTTACGTCATCCGCACTTTTTGTCCGACCCCTGTCAATGACACATCATGCGTCACTGCGTCAATCACATGGCCTACCGTGAAACAATCGAAAGTTCGGTTTCTGCCACTCAGTGCTCTTGCATATTCGAGCGATAAAAAGGCACATAACATAACTAAAGGGTCTAGCCGTGTTTGTATGGGGCATCGGCCCCAGAAGCCAAATTGATTGCCGTTTTGCCAATTTATTAGGCCAGATGTAATATTATTATTTTCTTTATTTATTTTCCTTCTTAAGTTAGGTTAATTATAATATGCATATAAAAGTAAAATATAAAAACACTTACAAAACAATAAAAAAGAAAATTATAAACACATTATAAAAAACCTAACCTAGGGTGCCGCCGGCAGCGGGGCAGGGCCCAAGCTGCCGGTGGTCAGGGCCGCAGAGTGAGGAATCGACGTACTATACGCGCCGTGTCCAAAATTACCGCCTTCTGCATCTGACCCTTGATCCAACCACCTAGCGAGAGTCTCTCAAGGTGTTGGTCGAGACTCTTCGCTATGAGACCGTTCGCTGACACGACTATAGGAACAATGATCGTCGAGTCAACATCCCATATTATTATTTCTCCTTTTTGGACTTCACGGGCCTATAAATCCCGGTCTTTTGATAGGCTTGCGTGGGGATATAGATCCAACACGTAGAGGCCCTTTGGAGAGTTTTAATGTCATGTAGAACGCCTGCTGGAACCCGTTCACAGGCGCAACAATAGACACCCGTGAACCGGTCGCAGCAGGCATTGGGACTATTGTAGAAGAAGTGAACAGTATACCGGTTTATGGATTGATGTTTGGGTGGACAATGAGACTGGGCTATTGTAAAAGAGGTCCGGACACCTGCCATAACAATGTAAACACCGTCATCGAGACAGGCGATGACTCGCCGCTTACTAGATGGGCCCCTGAAACTGCCGTCGTAAAGACGACCAGGAGCAACATCGGTGTGAGCGGCTCAGGGGTGTCGAGAGGTGTGCGCCGCTTTCTACCCAGTGGCTGTTAACAGCCACTGTGCCAACTCGCGTCTTATGCATCTTTCACTTCCACCCCTGGAGCATATAGCTCTAACGACTCCTCTCTGGACGGCCAATTAAGGCAAGCCAGAGCTGAGAGTCCTGCGGGTCTCCTTATTATTATTATCTTTATTTATTTTCCTTCTTAAGTTAGGTTAATTATAATATGCATATAAAAGTAAAATATAAAAACACTTACAAAACAATAAAAAAGAAAATTATAAACACATTATAAAAAACCTAACCTAGGGTGCCGCCAATGTATTTTAGCAATTTTTTACGTTCGAAATTCAAATTCGTACAGAGCGGCGCGGTGGTCGATATGGGACCGGGAGTTCTTCCGGTTGTGTCTGTTCATACATTACATACATACATACGGTATTTTTACCCTGTTGAGCCAAATGAATATTTTTGAAAAAAATATATGTTATAGAACATTAATTTTTACATATAATACCCAAAATTGGTGGGTGTCCCTATTTCGGAAATATAAAAAAAATTTTTTTGAAAAATTTAAAGTGAAAATATTACTAGTTATAAGGATATTTGAAACTCCATTTTTTTTTAAATAATTCATCTAGATTACTTACATAATGTGTATAAGTTACAAAAAAATCGGTTCTTTTTACGGTCTAACTATACGTTCTTAGCAATATCTGCAAACGGCTTCGAGAATATGCGATTGATTATATAGAAAAAAGCCCGCTGTCCTTAGAGAAAAACGTAAGCTCTTATATCACTCGTGCGTCTGTCTGTCTGTCCGTCTGTCACAGCCTATTTTCTCGGAAACTACTGGACCAATTAAGTCGAAATTTGGTACACATATGTAAATTCGTGACCCAAAGATGGACATATTTTTATATAATTTTAAAATACATAGGTTCGAAGTTATTTAAGAAAATAGCCAAAAAATGACCATTCCCCCCCTTTAATTCCGAAACTACTGGGTCTAAAATTTTGAAAAAAATACTCAATATAGTTCTTTACCTATAGATGACAGGAAAACCTATTAGAAATGTGCAGTCAAGCGTGAGTCGGACTTATGTACGGAACCCTAGAAACGCGAGTCCTAATCACACTTGGCCGGTTTTTTAATTTCGTGACGCGACGACAACCAAGCCGCATACAGCCAATAATAATAATATTATTATTATTGGCTGTATGCGGCTGTTATAGACTATATTATAGTCCATTTTAGCAATTTTTTACGTTCGAAATTCAAATTCGTACAGAGCGGCGCGGTGGTCGATATGGGACCGGGAGTTCTTCCGGTTGTGTCTGTTCATACATTACATACATACATACGGTATTTTTACCCTGTTGAGCCAAATGAATATTTTTGAAAAAAATATATGTTATAGAACATTAATTTTTACATATAATACCCAAAATTGGTGGGCGTCCCTATTTCGGAAATATAAAAAAAAAATTTTTGAAAAATTTAAAGTGAAAATATTACTAGTTATAAGGATATTTGAAACTCCATTTTTTTTTAAATAATTCATCTAGATTACTTACATAATGTGTATAAGTTACAAAAAAATCGGTTCGGTAGTTTAGATAAAAAAAAATGGAAACCAAATTTCTTTTTTTTTAATTTTCTCAAAAACCTGCAGCATTTTAGGGTTATTTTTTTGGTGAAATAGCATCTTACATCTGGCCTAATAAATTGACAAAACGGCAATCAATTTGGCTTCTGGGGCCGATGCCCCATACAAACACGGCTAGATCCTTTAGATTTTCGCGTTTACCGGCAGGCCCTTGTTAACAAACCGGCTTGATGCATCAATGTCATATTTTATTGTCTGTGAAAACTTGTCAAAAAACAGTTTAAGTCACAGTATGTAGTTAGTCTGTGAATTTACTAGAGTCGGTAGTGCTGCACTCTGGCGGCAGAACATTGCAGTAATATCCCTTACTCGTTATCCTGAGTCTAAATAACCTAAAAGTTGATGGTTTTCCGAAAAAAAGTGAATGGTACCATTTTTTCTGAAACCCTTTAATATGACCTTGACAATCACTCGCGCTGATTAGTCACCCCACGCGCCTTATTAATGTAGTAAACGAAGCAAGTTGTTGTATGGAGACCCATGCATTAATTCCTCAGTCGATGAAATTTTGCTTGGTTATTGTATAGTATGAGCCGAAACTAATATTATAAATATCCAAAAAAAAACCGGCCAAGTGAGAGTCTGACTCGCTTTTCTAGGGTTCCGTACATAATTCCGACTCACGCTTGACTGCACATTTCTAATAGGTTTTCCTGTCATCTATAGGTAAAGAACTATTTTGTGTATTTTTTTCAAAATTTTAGACCCAGTAGTTTCGGAGATACAGGGGGAATGGTCATTTTTTGGCTATTTGTATTTTCTTAAATAACTTCGAACCTATGTATTTTTAAATTATACAAAAAATATGTCCATCTTTGGGTTACTAATTTACATGTGTGTACCAAATTTCAACTTAATTGGTCCAGTAGTTTCCGAGAAAATAGGCTGTGACAAACAGACAGACAGACGCACGAGTGATCCTATAAGAGTTCTTTTTTTTTCGTTTTGAGGTACGGAACCCTAAAAACACTCCTAAGTTAGGTATTTATACGTAAACATACAAATCTGTTTATTTATTTAACCGAGTAATTCCTCCGTCCGATTTTTTTTTACCAAATAAGTTATTGGTATTTCCGCTGGGATTTTTTTTATTGTTATGTCATATATTGTTACAATACGTTACATGAATATTTCCGGTGGAGACGAAAGTTTGAACGGAGCATTTTTGCGTAAAAAGATATTAACGATTTAAGACTTTAGGTATTTACTTAAATACTATTACTATTATTCTTTGGATATTTATACAATACTTTTTATTTATTGATACTTTATCATACTGTAAAGTTTTTTCTGGCTGAGGAATTACTGCGGGGTCTACTACCTTTATTTACTACACTATATGGGGTGAGTCGTGTCATTAACATGAGCTGTTCTGCACAAACGCATTTTATTTCATGTATTTAGGTACCTAAACTATTTCCATTTTTTCAACATTCCAAGTAGACAGTTATTTTAACAGCATTTTGGCATCCAGTGTGGCAGAAAAAAAAAACAATATCGGGCTAAAGATTTTTTTATTTTCTCAAATTGTAATTTACATTTCACTTATATGAGAAACATTTTTATATAACATTCGATGAATAGGTACATAAAATTCATATTATTTATACATTGCGTAGATAAAGTATTAAAATTTTACAATATTTAATGTTTGCTTCGAAAAACATGCATTATTATAATACGATAATTGAAAGCAATACTATTATAGATCTATTTCTAGTACTAATATTATTTTCTCAAACATGCAATGAAATATTGATGTTATGTTCCTTATAATAGGCTGCGAAGTATGACGTTTCAGGTGCGGATAGGACAAAAGGTCGTTAATGGAATTTCATACACATCTTGCAGGCCTAGGCCGGCAAAGTCCTCTTTTTTAATTTTCATTTCTCTTCTATACCTCTATACCTTCCTCTATACTCTTCTATACCTTCCAAGATGCCAACTAGACCTGCTACTGCGAATGCGCTACAAAACCATACGACAAGGAACATAGAACCTTCTGTTCGTGTCTGCTCTTTAAACATTGAAGGGATGAGTCTTGCAAAAGCCGAATGCATGCAGAAAATTCTATTTAATCACGACATTGACGTTGCCCTTGTCCAGGAAACCCATACAAAGGATGATGCCCAGCTTCTACGGAGAGGTGTGCTCCAGGACTATACAGTTGTCGCAGCGACATACCATGGCCAATATGGTACAGCTGTCTATGTCCGCCAAACTCTTGCTCCCACATGTCATATAATAGCAAACGACTTAAATGAAGAAAATATTGCCACTAACATCGTCCAACTTGGAGAACTCAAATTTTGCAACGTCTACAAACCACCAAACAGCAAATGGCCAGACCCTATCCTCCCACAACTTTCCCATCCCGCTCTTTATATTGGGGATTTCAATAGTCATCACACAAGCTGGGGGTATAAAGAGAACGACTGCAACGGTGAGAAGGTGATGCAATGGGCTGACGCTACGAATTCTTACCTAGTATACGATAGCAAGAGTAAGGGAACTTTTAAATCGGCGCGCTGGGGAAGAGATTACAATCCCGACCTGGCCTTTGTAACAAAAGATACAGAAGGTAACCCACTTCCAGTCCAAAGAACGGTACTAGCAGACTTCCCCCATAGCCAACACCGTCCTGTTGTGTTCGAAATTGGTCTCAAGATACCTATCGTGCCATCCTACCCAGTCCCCCGCTGGAACTTCCAGAAAGCGTGCTGGGATGGTTTCAAAAAGAAACTGGATAGTAGCATCAGGTGGATCCCACCTGTCCCGGATAGCTATGAACGCTTTAAAAAACTACTCCTAGCTACCGCTAAAGAGTTTATACCCAGAGGTTTCAGACGGCAATATATACCATGCTGGAATAAGGACACAGAAGATCTTTGGCAGGACTTCCAAAGTACTGGTGACCGCTCCACAGCCCACGAAGTCATTAAATCACTCGACTTAGCTCGCCGCGAGAAATGGGAGAAAACTGTTCAAAAAATGAACTTTACGCACTCCAGCAAAAAGGCATGGCACCTAGTGAGAAAATTGACTGACGGAACAAGTACAAAGAGGCCCAAACCAAACGTAAGCCCCAACGCAATCGCAGACAGGATGATAAGGATGTCTAGAGCGCCAAACCACAAATGCCACACCAGGAACAGACGTAAAGAACTCTCTACACTCAAATCTAGTGCTGCACCCAACGCCACATACAGTAGACCCTTTACGGTAGATGAGGTCACAAAAGCTTTGAGCCACATCTCAACGAACAAAGCTTGTGGAGAGGATGGTATATTTCCTGAATTCCTTATTCATAGTGGACCAAAGACCCGCGCGTGGATGGCAAACTTTTACACTTCCATAATGGATTCCGGGAAAATGCCTACATCATTAAAACGGGCTAGGGTAATCGCTATCCTCAAACCTGGAAAGTCTGACGACAAAGCAGAGAGCCATAGACCAATCGCTCTCTTAAGCGTTGTATACAAATTACTGGAAAGACTAGTCCACAATCGCATTCATGACGCCGTAAACGCAATCATCCCCCAGGAACAGGCCGGCTTTAGACCTAACCGTAGCTGCTGTGATCAGGTGCTCGCTCTCACAACACATGTCGAAAACGGGTTTAATAAGAACCTTAAATCATCTGCGGTTTTTATCGACTTGACTGCTGCATACGATACAGTTTGGCGCCAGGGATTGTTATATAAACTGTTGAAAATAATCCCGTGCATGAAAATCTACAGGCTTATTGAAAACACCCTTACTAATAGGCCGATACAGGTTTTCCTGGGTGACGAAACCAGCAGCGTCAGAACACTAAACAATGGGCTCCCGCAGGATTCTGTCCTAGCCCCTCTCCTGTTCAATATCTACGTGCATGACCTTCCCGATACTGTGTCACGTAAATTCGGATACGCCGACGACCTGGCTATGATTACCCAACACCACAAAATGGATTCCACTGAACCAATCCTACAAAGAGACCTGGAAGCCCTCGACGACTTTTTCACCCGGTGGCGCCTCTGTCCTAACCCAAGTAAGACGGAAGTCTGCTGCTTCCACCTTAACAATAAGCTTGCAGAAAGAACACTGACAGTCAAGTTTAAAGGCACAATACTTAAACATAACCCGCACCCCAAGTACCTTGGAGTTACCCTGGACAGAAGTCTTACTTACAAGTGTCACCTACAAAAAGTATCGGCTAAACTGCAGACCAGGAATAGTCTAGTGCAAAAATTAACAGGAACAACTTGGGGAGCCTCTGCCTCCTGTCTCCGAACCACAGCGCTGGCCCTGGTTTACTCGACGGCTGAGTACTGTGCCCCAGTCTGGATAAATAGTGTTCATACCTCAGCCGTCGACACGCAGCTAAACCAGACTCTCCGTCTAATAACGGGATGCCTTAAGCCAACACCCACCCACTGGCTTCCAGCTCTTAGCCACATAGCCCCTGCGCACCTGCGAAGAGAAAAATGCCTCCAACGCGAATTATCAAAAGCGCACTGCAGTCCTAGCCTACCAATCCACCAAGACCTCGAGGGCTTCGGAAGTAAACGCCTTAAATCCCGAAACCCCCCTGCATTACTGATGGGAAATTCCCTGACCACCCGGACCCTGGAGGAGGCATGGACCACAGAATGGGAAGCCCTCAGAGACCAAGCCAACCCCTTCTCTACTTTACCCCTGCGTGTACCCCCAGTAGGCTTCAAGGAACCCCGCCGGGTGTGGTCCGCCCTTAACCGCCTAAGAACAGGAGTTGGCAACTGCGGCCACCACTGGTATAAATGGGGCTAGAGCTCCTCTCCTGCCTGTAACTGCGGGCACCCAGATCAGACCATCAACCACATCATTCTGGAATGCCCCCTTACTAGATACACAGGCCAAGTAGACGATTTTAAGACCCTGTCAGATGAAGCAGTTGCGTACCTGGGAAGGGCGAAATTTTAACGAAACCTTTGACATTGTAATCCAGTGACATGTACATATGCCATACGATAAATAAATTTTCATTTCACAGATATTTGTGACACAGCATCGTGGCATTCATCCATTTAAAAAAAACTAGAGGCAGTATTTGCTTTATGGTTCGTAATGACACTCTGCCACTACGCCTATAAAAAAAAAACAAAAAACAATGTTTGCTATAATTTGCAGTTTTATTTGTATAAAATCAACATGAACTTAATAAATAATACATTCTATAATTTTATAATTTTAAATTATAAATTTAACTACACAAATAAAAACATTTAAAATATTTCATCTAAACGTTAGCTGTAAAAAGGTCTACTCAAACACGCGTAGTTATATTTTTTTAATTATTATGCAGGTAAAGTTGAAAAATATTCATTCTGTTTTATTGGATTTATGGTGCGTTGTTGATTTTTTGACTTTAATATGAGTTCCGACGAAATAATGAAATTTATATTAATTGTAATCGTAGGTGTTGGAATTGGCAGCGTAAGCATTATTGATTTTAAATAACTTGCTGCCTCTGCCACCAAGTCAAAGACGAAGTATGTATATGGTTGCTTATGGCAATTTTATTATTTGAGAAACTTAGAAAAATGGCTTACAGTTTATTAGAAACAGTTTTGTGGCATATTTTAAATGAATGTAACTACAAATTCGTCAACACTGTGGAAATTATACTTATTTACTCCATGCATAAAGCAACGATGTATGTGAAACATGATATCAATATGAAAGACTATGTAAACTTATGTGACGAAAACGACAGTCAGACGGATACAAGGCGAAAAAATCAAAGATACATGAAAATATACGGGTAGTAAAAATACACGACTCGTGTAAAACATACGCGTGATAATGATATAGGTACGTGTTGGTTATATTTTGGGTGTAGTTTACTTTTAGTTTTTTCTAAAAATAAAACTTGGGTTTCGTGGATTTTTTATTTTATTTATTTCATTGCATGTTTGAGAAAAGCACTATACATACCTCGGCGGGAAATGGGGTTGCCCGCGCTCAGACCTATCCGGCCTCGCTTCGCTCGGCCGTCTATATGTCTTCGGCCGGCAACCCCTTTCGTCCCGGCCTCTGTAGTAATGTACTATTCTAAGCATGCAGTATCACTAAAATTACATGTTTTGTAATTAAAGGAATTATCATAAATAACTATAAGATCGAGAGATCCAGAAATTACACATTTAAAAATAAGGTAGGCATAGAATTGCAACCGGCAAGTAGCACAAACAAGGTGTACATAGTGGAACAGTAAGACAGTAGGTCAGTTATAAATCAAAAGGCTTTCGTCATTTAGGATATGGTGTTTTAGGTTGTTTTTGAACATTTTGAAGGTGCGTGCTCTGTTTATAATATCAGGTAATTTATTATATAACTGTATCTGCATTATATATTATATATCTGCAAATCATCTGAAAATTCGCGTTTCTACGAGACATCGTACTTAGACTATATTTCGTGGAAGGCTACGTTAGGCATTTCGCACTTACGTAAGATGCCCTGAGAATGAGGGTCGTATCATAACAAGATCCAAACTAAAACAAATTATTACGTCAGGATCGGCCCCCAAGTCCGTGTCGGAATGCGTGCGAATGTTAGCGGATGCATCGCTCACATATCTCAGAACTCTCATACGTGATGATAACTTGTAGCTATGTAGAGGTAGTATAGTTTTTACGAAGAGCGTTGGGTTTCAACGGTGAGGGAAATAAGTTAATTTATTTTACGACTGTACTTTTCTCTTTGATCTCCTTAGCTATTATATTATATTATAGTTATGTCAGAGTTTTTATTCTTTTATCCTTGTGTAATTCTGCATCCGCATTCTTCCGTCGGGTAGTTGCACAAATCTCTGTTTTGACATTTTACTGGGACATCTGTTAGCCGCGACCACGACCAGTGAAACCTGTGTCGAAACGTCGGCAAAGGTTATAAAATAAATTCGCGATAGACCCGTCTATAAATGTGGGTTAATATGTGTTTAAAACGCGAAAGTTTTTAATATTATAGTACACTGAGAGAAAAGTACAACAAAAACACACTTAGAATTACAAAAATAAACTTAATCCGGGGACAAGGAGAGTCAACTAATAGGAACAAATTGACTTTTGCAATTTCTATTAGTTCTTGCAATTTCTATTATCTGTTTGTTGAAATTATATTTGGGATTACTGAGCTGTTTGTAGAAATAAATAAGCTTTACAGAAATAGTGAAACGTCCATAATTATTACTAAAACTTCATTTTTTCCCCCAGTACAGAACTGTTTTTTAATTCCTGGTGATGATTTTTCTGTCAGTGTAGGTATACTGTTTTCCTTTTCTAAATACGGCCGAAGTTGTATTAGCTCCATGGTATTTTTGTATATGTTACGCAGTCGGCATTGTTAGTTCCAACTCGGTTCCGCATATATCCTTAATTGGGGAAGTAGAAAAGGAGGTTGCGTTATCGCCAACAAATATGGACTACATTCGGGTGCGCAAAGTTAATGCCAATTTAATTCAGTTTCAATCAAAATTTAATTTATTTATTTATTTACAAATTTAATTCAGGCAACAAGGCCCATATTACAAATACCTTACAGACTGACATACATATGTATTTTATAAACTTAAGACTAAACTCTATTTAGTCGACAAAACGGCGTGGCTCCGTTGCATCGGCTGCTCTTGCCTCGGATTTGGCAGTTTGCCCCGGAACCTCTGAAACACGACACCTTTCGGCCAGAAGTCGGCGCACTCGATGATATATGAGCTCAGTTGATCTTCTATATTTCAGTAAAACATAGGTCATAGGAAGGTTTAGGTTCGTGTCTTTCCTGGGGACTCTTACGATAGCGCCATTCCGAGACTATTGAATTACCTAAGTATTTTACAAAAAGTTACGCTATATTCCAAAAAAAAAACTTTGCAAAAAATGTCTTAAATCTGGCTCTCGTATCGTCCAGCACATCGTCAAAAATCAAAATGTAAGAATTTCATATTTTAATTAATAAATGTGTCGCTTAACTTCAAAATCGAGTAAATCCATTGGACCCTCTCAGGAAATATCTACCCTATTACGTTTTCTTAATACCGAAATCGCATAATCTGACTGATGGATTTACCCGAGTTTGAAGTTAAGCGACTCAAATGTACTTAATGTGCAATATAGTTTTAATCAAGTCTCTCAACCCTCCAATCTTTACAAAATGACACAGTGAAATAACGCGTTCCAGTCAGTATCCTGTTAGTCTTTGTTTGAACGAATTCTTGAAATTGCGATTAAACACCCCCACCCTCTCGTGTTGCAGGTGTCCATGGGCGACGTTAATTGCTTATCATTAGGCGGTTCGTCTGGTCGTTTGCCTCCTATGCTTAACATAAAAAAGAAAATAAAGCTACCATCCTTATTTGTGACGTTTTCAAAAAAAAGGTATCAAATTTGCTTGTATCTTGTCAATAACCTGTCAGAGCGACCTTTTGGCAAGCGACAATGCGACCTTTTGCTTGAAAACGACACATTTATGAAATTCGTGTCGTTATCGCTCACTAATGCAGCGAGCGCAGTAAACAACGTGTTTGTCCACAACGTGCATTCAACTAATCGGTACACGTGTCCAATAAATGTAACAATGATTGTTTACACTGCTGTATCCGTGTTGCTACTAATGTGGTTACAACTTAAATTGCTAATAGAAGCGCTGGTGGCCTAGCGGTAAGAGCGTGCGACTTGCAATCTGGAGGTCGCGGTTTCAAACCCCGGCTCGCACCAATGAGTTTTTCGGAACTTATCTACGAAATATCATTTGATATTTACCAGTCCTTTTCGGTGAAGGAAAACATCGTGAGGAAACCTGACTAATCCCAATAAGGTCAAGTTTACCCTATGGGTTGGAAGGTCAGATGGCAGTCGCTTTCGAAAAACTAGTGCCTATGCCAATTCTCGGGATTAGTTGTCAAGCTCCCATGAGCTGTGGCAATAGTGTGCTCTTGAGAAAGTCCGCCGAGGTCTACCCCTTCCAACTCCCACTTCCACTTCTTCCTTATACACTGTCTTTGTTTATTTATATCTATATAGGTATATTTCGGGGATATCGGAAACGGCTCTAACGATTTCAATGAAATTTGCTATATGGGGATTTACGGGAGCGATAAATCGATCTAGCTGGGAATTATCTCTGGGAAAACGCGCATTTTTGAGTTTTTATATATTTTCCGAGCAAAGCTCGGTCTCCCAGATAGGTTTGATCCTGAAAAGAAACCTGATCGATTTTACTACGAGTAATAATTAATAAAAGTTTGTCATCAAGCCTATTATGAAAATGGCAAATGTCTACTAAATTAGAAGTACTTTTTACTGTAGCAACAGTAAGATGTCTTGGGAAGCGATTTTTGCTACAACTATTAAATAATACAACAGGGTATTTGACTGTATTTAAAATAAATTGTTTTACACCATGCATGAAATAAAGCAACAGAATATTAATAGAGAAACTTCTTGTAGGGGAGACCGAGGTGAGTTGTGACATCGTTGATATTTTGGAATCCATTAACTAAAAACAAGGTCGCAATAGCGCGCTGAAATTTAGTGAGCAGGTTCCATAATTGAATGGTTTTTTTTTCGATTCAGTTTTAGGGTTTTTTGCTTAATGGCGGAGCCATACTTTTATTCAGTTTTAAGTTATGCTCGCGAGGTCTACAGTCTACAGCTAGTATTAGCATTAGATCCACTAATATTAAAGCCACTAGTATTAGATACCTGGAATCAAAAAGACCAGATGCAGAAACAGAGATTAGATGCCGCAATGTACACACTATTCTCATTAGTAAGTATTGAACAATCCGGCTCGTGTGCTGATAATGAAAGTCCAAGGTTTAGTTACGTCACTATTGCTCCGGATCTACAACTAAACAAGCAATAGATAATAAGTATGTATTTGCTACACTAGGAATAGAAAAGCCCGGAGACTCACAGGACTCGAGTACCGTAGCGCATGGCTTTAAGGTGTATACATCGGTATTACAACGTAATACATATTTTTAAATAAATAAAACATAGAATATGTTTTCAGTACTCAGATTATATACGGTAAGGTAAACTAGTCATCACAAATAATTAAAAGCACCGTTAATTACGATATTACAATATAATAATATCGTATTAGTCGCTATATACTTTGAAAATATCTCATATCTCACACTGCTACTCAAAGTTGAAATGTCGTAACTCTGTATGCATCCCGTACATTGGTTAGATACTACATTTTTCTTTTGATTGACAGAACAAGATACGAGTCTTTTTTAAAGTAGTGACGATATTCAAAACACAAAGGAAACTAAGAAGATGACTTGTTTTGACTTATGAATCATTTGACATTTACCTACATGTGACATTTTTAGACAAAATAAAAGATTTCAACTTATTGAGAACTTCCTCTTTGTTTGACGTTTATCCGACGTCAAAAAGGTCAATTTCTAACATAATCTTTATGTTAAGTTAAAATGTACTAATAATCGACAATAAGCACCTTAAAATGGCAGATACCGGGTGTGGCCGGTAATATGAGCAAAAAATTAAACTGTAGGCTGTACTCCTCATACTGACCAACATTTGTACAGCTACTTTTAAAAATAAATTGTGGTTTGATTTTTATTACACTTTAAAGTTTATTCTAAGACGCAATATATTGCGAATTTTGTTATGGTTAAGGCGTGACAAGCGACGTCAATCACAATGACATGGCGTGGCGATGGCGTCCATTGAAGATAATAAAAATAGGGAATCTAAATACTTCATAATTTTTAAAAGTTGTTGAACAAAAGTGTCACCGTTTGAGGAGTACAATCTATGTTTTAATTATTTGCTCGTGTTACAGGCCACACCCGGTATATTAATATTGTAACGTGACTTGACAGATCGGTACATGACGAAAGGACAGTAAATTAACCTTTTCAAATGCCAATGCCATTTGTTTTTAAAGCTTATTCGAATCGGCAATTTAATTTGATCCAACATTTAAAATTATTCTATTGATCTTTCATTAAGTTGAGTGATGTCTGTGCCTAGGACCGACGCTATTATTGACTTTGGGAGTCTCAAGGCTTTCACAACTTATATTATAACATCAACTTTTTGTCATTGCGTTAATATTTGAAAGCTATAGATAAATGCTCATAAGACATGTCTAATTAGCAGACATCGTAAATTTTATAGCATTTTTGGTCCAGCGGAGCGGTGTTAACGGAATTTGTATAGATAATTTTTTTTTTTTTAATTTATTATTAATAAACAAAAAACACTTAAAACTATTACAAAACTTCGCCAAACTGCGAAACAGTTTGTTGGCGAATGAAATACACCCAATTATACCTAAATGTTTATACCTTCATGCTTAATACTATGCTAATTACTAAACTAAATATGACTAACTTGCATTAGCGTAACTATTTAATAACAGACTTCTAATTTTTTTCTTAAATATTGTTTTTGTTGAAAAATTTTGCTCGGGGGGTATGACATTAAAAATACGCGGTATTAGGTACTGCCTTGTTCTTCGGCCGTAATAATTGGAGGCTTGTGGCTCGACATATCGTTTTCGTGTAGATTCTCTTAGACTTCTGTTGTATATTTTTACTATCTTAAATTTAGGACACATATACTGTTCGACAGCTAACAGATATTTAAGTTTTTCGTGAACAGGTAATATGTTACAGCTCTGAAAAAGTTGGTTATAGTGCTTGTTACATTTTTCTTTAGTTTTCTTATCTACTAATATCTTAACAAGTCTAAGTTGTAAGTTAAGGATCTTATCAAGTTGAGTTTTAAATGTGCGACCGTATGCCACTAATCCATAACTTATCACAGAATCTGCTAATGCGTGGTACAGTGTAAATAGAACCGCCTTATTTACTATAGGTTTTAAATTGATAAATTTGCATAATATAGACCTTAACTTTTTACACACCGACTCCACATGGAGGTTCCAGTTAAAACAACTATCGACATTTAAACCCAAGTACTTATAGTTAGTGACCATTTCAAGGCGACTGCACTTACACGACACCATGTAACACCATTCCAACTTTAATGATAAATTAAGGTTAATATTAACGTAATAAACGCTAATTAATCATTAGGGTTGAAATTTTTTATACCAATTCCGTTAACATCACTTTCGCTGCACCGAAAATACTATAAAATGTAAGAAGTCTGTTAATTAGTATTAGTGTATTGTTTACCTCTCGTTTTTCTGCTGTTTTCTTTTATGGTGGAGGTGTGCAATCATTGTATTGTAGTTTCATTTCAATGTACACACAGGTGTGTCGGGGATTCCCCAACTGGGTTCGAGTAACATTACCATTGACTGTGACAATAACCACGATGTTGATATCCGGTTACTATCCGGTATCCGGCCTATCCGGCCATTATTTTACTATCCGGCCGGGTACCGGATAGTAACATTGCTTGATTTCGGAGTAAACAAATTGGATTCAAGAAACAGACACGGTCATAATCGTATACTTATTTATTATTTTAAAACAATTTAATCATTCCACTGACTTGCACGCGCACTCATTTCGAACCTATACTAGAAATGAGTCCGCGCGAACGTTTACTAGGAAACAATTCAAACCTGTAGAATGCGCACCTGAAAACCCGAAATGTAGGTATAGTTCCGCTGGCCTAATATTCGGCGGCCGGATACCGGATATTCGGCTGATGGTCAGGCCGAATATCCGGTATCCGGCCAAGCAACTATTCGTTACATCTCTATTAGAGTCTGTACGGAAAGAGAAGAGTCGTGATATGTATGGTATACAATACATTGTACGACTCTTCTCATTCCGCACAGTCTCTACAGTCTTTATATTAAGTATAAGAATATCTATTTTCGGCAGTTTCCACAGATATTAGTCTAAATCTAAAGCTACAAAGATAAGATAAGATAATCTTTATTGGTACAATACAGGTACACGTCAGATACAATTTTGTACAATAATCATACAAATTCCACATTACAGAGTATTTCTACTGAAATATACACAACATAGTAATGTCAACAATTCAAAATAGAAAAAATAAAAACAAAAGAAAAGCACGTTTATGATTCTAGAACCAGATGTAGCTCAACTGACATAATATCATGATCAATGTTGAATAGGTAATTCAAATCGGGGATTTAGCGGACCCCGCCGGCGATGGCGGGATGAACTAAACTCCTTTTTGAAGGAGTGGCCAGACACAACATTGAAAAGAGATCTGTGAAGAAATTGGGGGAGGCCTTTGCCTCAGTGGGACACGCAAGGCTTCAAATAATAATAGTTCAAGATTTAAAGTTTCGTTTCTTGGACGAAATATTTTTGAGTTTCCTTATATCGAAATTCGTAAAAATTTTGCCTCAAACAATATGCCTTGGTTCAAGACCAGTTTGTCGAATCTTAATATTTGGATTTAAGCATAAATTTAAAAATTCCCGAGGTTTGTGTAGTTATTTCCATGTTTTAACTCAAAGACGTCATGGAGCTTTTAAAAGCTCTCGTAAAAGCTTGCAGTTTGTGTTGTTGAATAAATAGTCGTGCATATTTTCAACTCGCGAGCGGAGCCACAGTTACGCTGAAAAATTACAGAAAAACGATTTTACTTTCGTATTAAATTCACGAATAATTGTTTAACCCCTTATTCATAAAAATATTTGTTATGTTTTTGACGATTTTCGGACAAACACAAATGCATGTTAGAATGACACACATTCGTGGCTTTCCATCAGAGAAGAGTCCTTAATTCCTTATGCTTCAACTGCAATAAGAAGAATTTCTGTTTGAATTACAGATAGAAACGCCCTTATTGCACTTGAAACATAAGGTCCCTTTTGTGTTCGAAAGCCACATTTTAAAGAGAGTAATACGAGTATGACAACGATGTTAGAGTGAATTAATAATTATTTTTGTACATCATTAATCCGCTTATTCATACAATTTTAGAATTCTCAATTAATATGTATTTATTTCGAATTTACGAGTACAAGTTTAACGACAGACAAAAGGCTGATTTAGACGGCGCGCGAACTCGCATGCGATTTTAGTTGTTACATTGCGAACTGTTGGTTACGTCCAATTCAACAGACCGATCAAACCACGCAATGTAATGCAACTCGCATACGAGTTCTCGCACCGTCTAAATGAGGCCTTACACAAACGATTAATAGCTAATCGAGGCTTTAGCGCGTTTATGAATTAATGTCACAAGGCTTTAATTAGCCCACATTTTAATTGGCTCCATTGAGTATTATCAAATTATAGCTTTCCAAATAATTGTATGTAATGACTGATTTTGCTAAAATTGTGGAATCTTTCAGTAGTTTTTTTATAATTCTTGTTTAGTTTTAGACATATTTAGGGTCCTTAGTTTTATTCATACATATAAATAGTACATAAGTTATTTATTTGTCTTTTTATTGACTTATTCGTATTAAAATAAGTCTAATTAAAAATTCTTGACTATTACACAATTTACAGAAATATACCTGATGTAATTTTACACTTTTAAGGGCTTAAAGGATTACTTATAATCTAAGTTATATGCACCAAAATCATAAGTCTGTAGAACGATATTTATACAAATATGTCTAAAAGATAGCTCCTATTGGATAATCAATTAATTAGTTTAATTTGGTCCGGGTAGGGTTAATATTGGATTATTAATTAACGTTAATCCTCCTACGAGTTCTTGAGGTTTAAATTATGTAATTCCAATCGTCGGTAATGGGGCTTAATTAAACCCCTAAAAATAGCCGCTTAATACCTATTACTCGTAACATTTCAAAATTATCTCTAGAAAATAAACACTCTAAATGTCGGTTTATAAACTTAAGAACCATGGAAATATAGCTTATTATGAAAACTCTATAGTGACCCATTTTCATTTCTCTTGTATGAACATTCTGTGTACGTGACGCGTTTTAAATAATTTATTAATAACAATTGTTACATGTCAGATACCATTGTTAGTATTATACGAGTACATATTTAAATTTCACGTAGGGCAAAGCATACAAATTCGCAACACTTACTTGTGACGTCAGAGGCGTGCCGCACGGCTGCGCAAAAGCGTCGTGAAAAATAAGTATTACCTACGTTAATTTCGCCGTTAAAAATACGTTGAAAAATATAATTTATCATTTATTTCGGCTGGTGGATGTAACTGGGGACCGTAGGGCTGGCAGCTTCCTCGCACAGCGCATAAGCATTGCAATTCAGCGAGGTAATGCTGCCAGCCTCTACGGCACCTTGCCGAGGGGCGATTTTTTATCGTAGTTTAGGTTTTATTTTTATTAATTTAGTATAATTTTAGTTTATAAGTTTTTATACAACATTTATATTTATTTAATAAAGAATTTATCAATCAATCAATATATTTCCACCGTGTCCATAGTGTTAGTATACATTCCCTTAATATTACTTAAACCTATGCTAAATTATAACAAGCAAGTGACTCTAACACTAGGCACAAGAGGCTGTTTTACGTTGATTTATGCATTATTCGATGCTACTCATATTCCAAAATCCTCATATGATATAACGCACCGCTACAGGGGCCGAATGTGATGCGTCACCTAAATGTATATACCGGGCGTGAGTCAGCGGAGCGGAAGCTGCCTTCCCGCCGGGAAAATTCGACAACCGCCTTTTACTTACATAGTACATACATCATGTATAGGTATTAGTCCGTTGGCCACCTGCATGAGACACACCTGATAAAAAAATTGAAAATACCTACCCTGTCCCTAGCTGACTTTTAGTAGCTTCCACTGCTCTTGGTCGGCCGCGGCTTAACTTGGCAAATTTTGTGCTAATGGCAAAAAGTGGTAGGTACAAATATTCATCAAAAAAATCCTCATCAAAAAATAGAATGAAACTTGTATGGTAGGATACCTGCTTTGAGGACCGTAAAATAAAAGTAGTCGGCCAAATCCTGTGTCCGACCGACTTTGTGGTACCACGTGAGAGCTACATTTTACTTCATCGAAAAATTGAAGGGAAAAAACGGATAACCCTGTTGGTATGTCCCTGATGGTCGGACCAAACGTGTGTGCTAAAAGTTCAAGTTTTGTATAAAGCTTCAATATCGCCCAACTTTCTCCAACAAGCATCGTGTATGATTATTAAAGGCGGGTATGGTTAATATATACCTACATGGAATCACGTAAAACTATTTGTTAACCTCGTAAGACCCAATTAAGAGGGCGTCGAGGAGGGTAAATTTTCAGATTCTGTCAAATTACCCCATTTCACACACAAACGCAGCTCACGCACACTACCTCAATTTACTGGGACAGGTCAGTGACCCCTAATATTTTTTTAAAGGTGCTGTTTCGAGTTTAGTGTTAACTACTGACCTTCTTTGAGGAATTTAAACTGTCAAAGCTTTCCTTTGTGAGAAGACAGAGAAAAAACACTTTTTATATATAGCTTTCCTTGTTTGTTCATGTCATGTCATAGGTATGTGACGTATTAGGTAATTAATTATTTTCGTTGTTGACTTTTGTATTAAGATAGGTACAAAACGGCGACGCTCTTAACTGTCCATCGGTGGACCTTATGCCTTTTGTAATAAGGTTTACGAACTGTCAGTTAACAGTGTGGTGGTGTGCGATGGTAGGTATGCGGTTTGTAGACATAGACCAAATTAAACCTAGGAGTTTTATTATTAAAGATATAAGAAATCGTCTACTTTACCTACTCGAAAAAAGTGGACTCTATCTAAAATTATCCCTTCATTAGTTATAGGTCTTGTAACATTTTTTTACAACTATAGACGCTTATTATATTTCACTTATAACTTAATTTTTAAAGCTCTGTTGATAATAAGGCTTTAAAAACATCTAATAAAATTCAGGTACTACACTTATACTTTTGTAAGTCAGTAAGTGATGCTTACTTAAAACTTATCGGGAAATCAAATAACTCATAATTACCTATATTAAAATATTTAAATTTACTAATTCATCTCATACGTTCAATAAGGCCCGGGACTGGGCTTTGTCACCCGCACCGACAGAGGGCCTTTTTAGCCCTACGTAATATTAAAGAATTTGTGTCCTGTGTCCCGGATAGTATGGGTTCTGGTCCATGACGCGTCCTGAAGTAACTTATACAGGGTGTAATCGTTAAGTGTGGCCAGGCTACAATTCCGTAAATATAACAGATATCAGAAAACTTCAAATTGATATCGAAAGTGCGTTACCTAATGAGTAAAATTACATTAATAACTTTTTTTTAAATAAATGCAGAAATATCCCAAACATTAACTTCAAATCAAACCCTCCCATACATTTAGTACGACGACTCAACCCTCAAAGAACGTCGGTGTTGTAAGAGACAAAACTGCTTGAGATTCATTATTTGCCATAATAAACTGTAATAAAATAATAAAACTACCGTTTATGAAATAATAAATATAACACTTATTTTTTAAGGAAGTACATTTTTTGTTTACAGTAGTTTCTCGAAATGACGCCCTTCTTGTGCGATACATTGACGGGCCCCCTTAAATATTTCTAAATTAACTTTGCGGTGTGATTAAAAAATAAATGTTAGATTTATTATTTCATAAACGGTAGTTTTATTATTTTATTACAGTTTATTATCGCAAATAATGAATCTCAAGCAGATTTATCTCTTACAACACCAACGTTCTTTGAGGGGTGAGTCGTCGTACTAAATGTATGGGTGGGTTTGAAGTTAATGTTTGGGATATTTCTGCTTTTATTAAAAAAATATATTAATGTAATTTTACTCATTGGATAACGCACTTTCGATATCAATTTGAAATTTTCTGATATCTGTTATATTTACGGAATTATAGCCCGGCTACACATAACGATTACACCCTGTATACATATCATTAGATAATTCATAGCCTATATCGATAGAATAAATCGTTCTTATGAGCGTATTTGGTGGGCATCCCTTATTAGTAAAAAAGCCTACTGCTTTATAATAGGGTGGCAATGGTGGCAGAAACCCATTTCGTTTGTAAAATTATCACCTGTAATTTATCTGTTAAATATTAAAACATTGTATTCACACTTTTCAAATGCCAGATTCAGTTTTTTTTTTTAATGTTTGACTTTGGCCATAATTCAATTTAAATAGAAATCATCACCGCCACGCGCTACTAATTAATATTCAGAAAAAATATATGAGTGCCTATTTTTATTTTTTTGACATTTAGATTTTATTCTAGAAATTATAGACTAGTATTTTTTTATACAAGCTTTTTAATGTTTGACGATCCTTCTGTGAAATTCTTAGTGTTAAATTTGATATGTATAATAATCCAATCTTATTATGGAATTATATTAACATCAATAAATTGCTCTGATAGATTAAGATTAATTACGATTCATAAGAGCTTGTTGCTAGCCTAGATTTTGCAATTTTTTATTTAGTACAAATCACCACACTGTGATTGTAAAGGCCAAAATTGTCCTAAAATTACATATCATTATCATTTATTGTGCAAAAATCAGTTTATTTGTATGAATCGTTATACCTATATACGATTATTTAAAAACTGAATTCCTCGTCCCTAAATTATTCAAAAATGATATATAACTTGCCCTAGTTGCTAAAAGCATGAAGAAATATAGCATAGATTGGACTTCATAGATTGGAGCCGACCATTTCCCCTCTTCCCTTATTTTTGGTATACTAAGCCACTAGTATTGGGTTGCCTATAATTATTTTTCTTTGAATGTACTCGTAAACCTCTATCCGTTAGTATGCGATTCATTAATGGACGCACCATGGCCCAAATCGGGACACGGTTCTTTAACACGTAATGTTAATAATCAGTGAACATCTTTAATTACGCTCAAATGCTTAAGTTTCAGTACAGGTAAAAGTACATATGAGCTGTACTTTTAATGGTTAGTACAATCGGCATCAAATAGAGAGTGACGGCCAAAGTGACCAAATATAGCTATAGGATCTAAATGTGGACGAATAAGGTCAGGTGAAGCATATAAGGCCCACCTTTATTTTAACTGAAATAGTTCTATTAATAATCAGGATATTATTACCAAATCAATGTTTCTTCATATATACCAAAATAGTTATAAAAATATTCCGGCGCTTTTGAAAAATACACGTTTTATAAAAAAACCATACCATGTTGGTTCGGAACCGGGCCTTGTTACTTGCACTGACAGTTGAACACTGACTTGAACATAAGTTCAAGAATAACAGAAAATATTACCGGGCCTTATTAGCTTTTATCATGAATTAATTTCATCTTCAATTTAAAATGGTCTATAGTAAAATACGGCCTACATGAGTCATGGAAAAACAAATTGTATTTTATTTAGAAAGTACTTATAATATATGTTGTTCATAATCTTCAGTAAGCTGACTTCTAGGAGTCTATCTATTATAATTAATGTAGATTGACAGTTTACTTAGCAAATTGTACTTTTATACCTTTAGGTTTTATGTCGGAAATATTTCAGCCAATTTGGACTGAAACAAGCATTTGAGCGTAATTAATGATGTTTACTGATTGTTAATCTTAAATATATCTATTATGTAGGGCACTTAAATTATTTTAGCGGACCGAGCGGATATGTATGTTTGTAGACCACTTTTTTATTTAAATAATTAAATTGTAATTCATTCAAAAAAAGGTTACTACAATTAGGGATATAGATACCTCACCTACCTTATTACAAAGCATTACAAAAATGTCCAAAGGCCAAAGCAGCGTGGCTTTGATAAGACATAAGACCTCATAAATACCTATAAATAAACGTTCACTGAAAAAACCCTAAGGCATTTCTGATAAGTAATTATTTTTCGTTACTGAGTTATCGTTTTGCACCGAATATCAATGAAATAAAAGCACGTTAATTTGATAGATACATTTATATAAAAATCGTCACATGGAACCAATATAGGTACTCGTAAGCCAGACCACTGCTGGTATTGGCTTTAAATATCGTTCTTTCAACTGATAATATAGCCACAAAAACTCGCTGAGACTGCAGGTCGAGTCTTGATTTCAATTTCTTGATGATATATCATTGAATTAACTTTCAAAGCACGTGATAGCTCTCAGAATAGCAACAAAACTGGTTGAAACTAAGTATTTTATTGCTGATATTATGTGAACAACATTGCTTCGTCTTCATAAATAAAATTTTAATAATTTATATTGTTTACGTTAAAATGTGAAGAAATTTGTTGATAAATTGTCTATCTAGTATATTGACATTATGTCATATATGTTTTTAAAATGACGTAATATGAATGCCAGCACAATGAAAATTTATTCCAATAAGATAAAACAAATCTTCAAACTTTTTTCATTTTTAGTGAATTAGGAAGAAACTAATTACACTGATTTGGTTGTGTTCGTATATTTTATAAATAATTTGTTATATTTTTAAAGTATTATGACTTATGAATAAAAACAAATCAAAATTTTAATGACTCTGGATCTCCGTGTGACATTATTCATTTACCCTATTTATTTTGAACACAGTTTTTCACTGGTATCATCATTCGTATACGGACATGAATTTATGTCATAAATGAAATGTCAAAATGGGAGATTTTAAGTACGCGTCCGCTCCGGACGGCCCACAGCGGGCATCTGATTCAAAGGAGAATTTGACAGATATGGCGGATGTATGGAAATTTTACGAAAGTTTACGTTTACGATTGAATTTCTCTGTTGTCTTTAAGAGGAAAAATAGGAAAAGCCTGATTCGTTGTAGTCCAGTTATCTGGCTTTCGAAATCACTCGATTTTATAGTTTGAGCATCGAAATTTTTATACAAATTTTACTAAACGCTGACACTCGTTCATCCCGTTTTAGGTACAACTTTGCATGAGTGTATTTATTATATTGTAAAAGATTTCAAATTTTCAAGGGTGATTCGTTGTAAACACACTCTTTGGGATAATAATGATATTTATTATAATTTTTTTTATCAAGAGATGTGGACGCTAGCGACTAAACGGTGACTGCCTTTTTCGCTGATTTTGCTCGATGCAGTCTTAAGGCCCTACCTTATTTATTCAGTTTGATGAAATCTAAATCATATCCAATTGGAACAGAGTTGCATTTGATTTGTTTCGTTCAATTTTATACTAATTAAAATCAACTTATTACAGTATTCAATCAAATTGCAGTGGCAAATTTTGGATTTTTATTTGTATAGAGGCCATTATTATTTGTATGGAATAATACAGAGAGTAAGATGGGGACTACGTTTGTATGGAAAAGCCGTAGTCCCCTTTCATCTCATTTTTTACTGTAAACTGCACTCCTCTATTCTCTTCTATCATTTTTTTACTCCTCTCCCCTTCTCGCTCCTTTCATACTTAGTAGTGTCGCGGCCCTTTAGGCCCTTTAGGCCGCGACACTGATCCCACTCACACCACAGGCTCTGACTGCCCCAGGTGCGGCCAAACAGCGTAAGCCACGTTAAAAAAAAACAAGAAGATTCATAAACGCATCTTAGCTCAGTGGGAAACGTACACGTGAAAAACTGTACAAAAACAAGTTGCGGGAGCCAGTTGAGTGTGAAATGGCGATAACAGCGCGGAAAACCCTATTAAACGTGATCATGATCACATTAAGCTGGTTTTAATTAGAGATGCCACGAATATTCGGCAACAATTCGGTGCTCGGTATATTCGGCCACTTTACCGAATATTCGTAATTCGGCCGAATACTGAATATCTGTTACACCTACCTAAAACGAAAAATTACACATTAAATATAACCGAAAACTATTATTAAAAAACCGGGCAAGTGCGAGTCGGACTCGCGCACGAAGGGTTCCGTACCACAATGCAAAAAAAAAAAACAAAAAAGCAAAAAAAAAAAACGGTCACCCATCCAAGTACTGACCCCTCCCGACGTTGCTTAACTTTGGTCAAAAATCACGTTTGTTGTATGGGAGCCCCATTTAAATCTTTATTTTATTCTGTTTTTTGTATTTGTTGTTATAGCGGCAACAGAAATACATCATCTGTGAAAATTTCAACTGTCTAGCTATCACGGTTCGTGAGATACAGCCTGGTGACAGACGGACGGACGGACGGACGGACGGACGGACGGACAGCGAAGTCTTAGTAATAGGGTCCCGTTTTACCCTTTGGGTACGGAACCCTAAAAATGTATTCTTGGAAAGTTGTTAAATACGAAGACCCTTCTTTGAGTATTGGTTGATTACATAATATTTTATTTTCATCATGAGTCTGATTTGATTAACTCTAACTACATTAATTAATAAAGTGTAGTACTTAATAAATGTACTTCTTTACTACTACCTACTTATTTGTAAATCAAAATGTTCGCATGTCATGCTGAATATTCGGTCGCCGAATCGCATTTTGGCCGAGACATGGGCCGAATATTCGGTATTCGGCCAATACCACTATTCGGGGCATCTCTAGTTTTAAAGTACTTTACCTGTAACGGCGCTGCATGTCGCAATATGTGTTGAAACGCGATTGGTGCTTAATTATATTTAACATTTCCGAAATAGTGATTATTCTATATGAAATAATACGTTTTTGGCAAAAAAAAATTTTTTGGTATAAGCTTTTATCACTGACTACCTACTTATCTTTCCACAGGGTAAGTAATATAAGACATAAGAACTTATACTATAATATTCATATTATATACGCTCATATTGTATAAGTTTGTTTTGTATACCGTTCAAGGTGTATAACGAACGTTAGATATAACATCAAAATATATACTTTTGTTAAGTATACCGTTATTTAAGTATAATATCATTGTATATAATGATCATTATGTATAACGTTCATAATATCTCAGATTTATAATGTATATTACTCAAAACATCTAACACCAAAATGCATAATGCTCATATTGTATAACCTAACCTACTTTTCTGGCAGCAGTTTGTTTTCTATTGGGGTCGCAGTTCTAACCTAACCTAACCTACTTTTCTGGCAGCAGTTTGTTTTCTGTAGGGGTCGCAGTTCTAACCTAACCTAACCTACTTTTCTGGCAGCAATTTGTTTTCTGTAGGGATCGCAGTTCTAACCTAACCTAACCTACTTTTCTGGCAGCAGTTTGTTTTCTGTAAGGGTCACAGTTCTAACCTAACCTAACCTACTTTTCTGGCAGCAGTTTGTTTTCTGTAGGGGTCGCAGTTCTTACCTAACCTAACCTACTTTTCTGGCAGCAGTTTGTTTTCTGTAGGGGTCGCAGTTCTAACCTAACCTAACCTACTTTTCTGGCAGCAGTTTGTTTTCTGTAGAGGTTGCAGTTCTAACCTAACCTAACCTACTTTTCTGGCAGCAGTTTGTTTTCTGTAAGGGTCGCAGTTCTAACCTAACCTAACCTACTTTTCTGGCAGCAGTTTGTTTTCTGTAGGGGTCGCAGTTCTAATCTAACCTAACCTACTTTTCTGGCAGCAGTTTGTTTTCTGTAGAGGTTGCAGTTCTAACCTAACCTACATTTCTGGCAGCAGTTTGGTTTCTGTAGAGGTCGCAGTTCTACCCTAACCTAACCTACTTTTCTGGTAGCAGTTTGTTTTCTGTAGGGGTCGCAGTTCTAACCTAACCTAACCTACTTTTCTGGCAGCAGTTTGTTTTCTGTAGGGGTCGCAGTTCTAACCTAACCTAACCTACTTTTCTGGCAGCAGTTTGTTTTCTGTAGGGGTAGGAGTTATAACCTATTTAGTATATCATACGCTATTATATTTTATAATCAGTATACTAAAAGATAGTATATACTATGATCGATATACGTTATGTATGTTATATAAACTGAATTTAGAGTATTTGAGTGTTATATAAAAAGTCATTATACAAAATGAGTATTATGTTAATTGACCGTTATTTCTGATAAAAATATTGATTTTGATGTTATAGCAGACGTTCATTATATCTTGTGAATGTTATTAATATGAAATTATATATTATGTAGTTATATCTCGTGGGACGCACCCCTTTCCACATGCGACTAATACTCATCGAGACAATTATAAAAACCCTAAACACAATTGGGTTGCGTTGTTTTATCACAGAGTTCCTATGGCCACCTCCTATCTCCATTATCAGATCAGCTCCATGTCATCATAATATTTCATTGTCATCCGATTTACATATGTATACACAATTTCAGCTCAATCGGGAAGTGGGTCAAACTTAGCTTCCAAGATTTGACCCACACTAACAAAATAACTAACAGGGCCAGTTAAATATAAGCTTGTAAAAACGCTGTCTTTTAGCCCAAGAGATAACGAAAAAAAGAATTTGGCTGTTTCATACACTTTGGCTGGTCCATTTTCTATGGAACCGTATTTTTTTTTCGCGATTTCGGGGTTGGTCCCATAGTAAAAGTTGCTCAGTATAATCCCAAAACCTCCCTTACAACGGGAATGCAGTTATTTTTAGCCGCCCTATACGGGTACCCCAGATTTACATAACAAAAGTTTATAGTTTAAAAAATCATAACTCGCAAACTACGAAAAATCGGCTACATACCTACTCATACAGTTGATGTCAAAGATATGTTTACACTTTTGCACCTTACCCTTTGGTAATAAGGAGAAAAATGGAAACATATCTTTGACGTCAACTGTATGTACATGGGGTATATTCTGATAGCCCACACGTGAGAAATCTAAAAAAAATTTTTGGACGTCAAAGTTTGGACCATCCTTTCTTTTCGTTTAACGTTTCTTTTCGATGTACGATTGTCACGGAGTTTGACATAATTACTGAAAAATTATCACTATCATAATTCTGAAACCGTTAACTTTTCAGGATTTTCCTAAGGTTATAGTATAGATAGGTTACTAGATAGGTTAGGTTTGTTTTATGGCAATCCTGAAAAGTTATGCGTTTCTGAGAAAAAGCAAATTATGACTAAAAAAAGACGACAAACAATACATTATGATCTTTTTAATATTATAAGAGCTTTTAAAATCTGTACTATATTATTAGCGCGAGCGAAACGCACGGGGCGAATGAGAACAAAATTCCATCATTTAGATATCATTTTGATGTCAAACGTAAGTTTGAATTGGCCTCTATGACGCCTTCACAGCGAGCAACGGTGTTTAGGTACTTAACATTGGGCTAATGGTCCATTAAGGGTAATGACGTCATCTCATTACCGAACGCCTTGAACATGGATGCTGCGGCGCTGATGCGGAGATGAAATAGTAGATTGTGCCTTGTGTCACAAGTGAGCAAAATGACATATTTACGCCGTGGGAGTACATTGAATACTGAACGAAGCGAAGGATTCTAAAATTGAATTCTGAGCTTAGTGAGGGATACAAGTGATAATAACGCTCAATTTGGAAATAATTTTGCTACCATGTGACAGTGCTTTTCACATCTCCTATGAGGACATTATTATGATTTAAGCTAAAAAATATGTAGTACGCAAAGACGTAAAAAAAAACAGTGACTTTGAACAGAAAAGTGCTATTTTAATCCCTCCTACCTGGGAAGGAAACGCCCTTACATACATTATTTAAGTTTCGATTGGCGTCGTACAGTACCTATTTATTTATTTATATTGTTTTGAGTGTTGAATACTCGTATTTTTCCTATTAAATGGCAAATTCAAATTTACTGTAACAATTTGAATCAAGGAAAAATATGCTTAAAGATCTCATATCCAAGGTTCATCGTTATCGTTAAGAGCGATGTTATTTTTACGGTATACTAAGTATGTGGAAGTAGATATATAACGAGTAAGGTGTATTCGGGTAATACCGAATGTCGGATAATTCCGAAATTCAGATGAACATCACCCTAAATTCCATCATAATAAAAGTCTCTTTTCGGAATTATCCGACAGTTTCGACATTCGGAATTACCCGAGTAAACCTTATATAAATAATTCAAGTTTGCTGGTAAAATAACATATTTAATTATTTACCAGTAGAAACAAAAGGCAATTAAATGTCTAATATTCTCCTATCTCTTCATTTGTAAGACACATCTTTCTTTTTATTTATGGCTTAGTGTGAAAAATATTTTTTCCTCACTGGTAACTCTGTTTACCATAAAGTCCATAAAGAAATGTATTACATATTTACATCAACTTGCGCGTAATTAGCACGATACATTTGCGTAGCGTCTATTGTGAAAATGCCAGTCATCCCCTACAACTTGAAGCAACTCGTGACTCCGTTTCATACCGAGAGATGGCGTTACGGTTAACAAGCCAGCTCCTTGGTAAATAGCTCGACCTAAAACCAAAGTGTCCTTTGTGTGAATTCTAACGATGAAATTTGAACTTTAAGTTTAAGTTTATTGAGTTGAAAATTGTTTCGTTGGGACATAGACTCGATTCTTTCTTGTTATGAATGTTTTATTATAGCGTATTGTCTTATATAATTTGTTATGTACAGGCGATGTGCAAACAGATGACGTGTACGTTAATTATGTAGCTGCACGTGTTTGTGTAAAAGTTCTCATTGTTTTCAGTTCTTTGGAACATGCTTACGCGTATTCAACTTTGTATAGCGCATTGCAGTTTCGGCCTTCGTCAGAATTGGGAGCTAAATACGGCAACATACTTATACAGACTTTTGCATTTATTAAGATACTAATATTTGCATAATGCATAGGTTAGCAAATACAAATTGGTAAGGCCGCTCATGTTTACCCATTCGGAGAAAAGTAGGTAATCAAGAAAAGAAATATGTAAATACCTATGGAATTTCCTAGATTCAACGGGCATTATTAATAAGGCCCGCCACGATAGATCACCGCTTATAACGCCCAAAAATTGCCATTATAATAAAAAATAGAGGTAAAATAAATTGCTAATGCATTGAGAAACTTTACTATATATAGATAGATAAGATATACGGATAACCTTCTATTATCTACTAGATTAGGCAAAAGACGTATGCTGAGCTATATTATAGGCAGATATGATGAAAATTATGTACCTACTACAAAATATTTGAAACGGCTATTAAATTAATCAAATTAAATATTTTTAAGCAAAAACAACAATTTTAAATAATAAACGTCGGTACCTATTTTAAAAGTAAAACTCCTTGAATTTAAACAAAGTATTTTACTTATAACTTACATGTTTCGTGTGGATTTTCAATCCATAACTCCCGCGGGAACAATATAGGCCTTTATCCTTCAGTACACCTGCATGAAATAAGGTAGTTTTCGAGCAAGTGTGATGAAATAGTAGTAATAAGTACAATAGAATGAAATCAAGTTAAATGGCAAGCACTAAAATTTCTCACGGTATTTCTACAAATATATTATTCAAGTAGTAATTAAATTAAACATAGACCTTGGAACAGTGGGCCCTATTCTGTCCCTGGAATCCCATTGTCGTTCATAATTACATGTACCGTAATAATTACGTCATTTGTCATAGCGCGTCTTATTGTATGATTGTGGTTAACTACTAATATAATAAATGCTAATGTAATGCTGTCTGTCTATCAAGTGTAAATGCATTTAGTAACTGGAGACGCCTTTGCTGTCGTTTTCTGTACAAAACAGTCTGACGATTTTTGCGGGGGACGGGCACGTCAAATTTATGGCTATTTATATATGATTTGTACGTGACGTACAAATGCCCATATCAGATAAACGTCAGTCCATACAAAATTTTGGACAATTGTGCAAGGATTTCGGCAGAGGGGTAAGCTCTTAAAGGCGATTCCGGTTATTAAATGCTATAAGTGTAAATGCCCTGAAAAAAATCACTCAGAAACAAGACCTGTGACTTGTGAGCAAAAATAGTAGCTCGATAGAAAAATATCATTAAAACATGTCTAATTTTTATTTATTTTCAATTGTTTATCTACATACCATAGCAGTATAATTCAAGTAGGTACATATGAAATAGCTAATGATAAGTAGCTGAGGGATTTGACTAGCAAAGTTCTAAACAGAAATTTACTTTTACTCTCTAATTTTATTGTTCAAAGCACAAACTATGTACTTACTGTTTTTTATTGTTTCACGTCTGGTTATAGTTTAAATTCACCTTCTCCCACATGTTAGCTTAGTTTTATTGTGTTTTTCACGCTGCGCTCTAAAACCCGCATTGCTGACGTAGGCGAGAAAACCGCTAGGCTCAAAGCTGGGCCGGTCACCGCATGTATGTAACCGAAGAGGTGTGCTAGATTAGCTACGAGTGGATGCCGTTAGAGGGACGTGGACGGTGCAGGCCCAAACGGAGATGGCGGGATGACCTGGACAGCTTCCTGAACAACTGGACGGAGGAAACACCAAAACTAAAACCTTTTGCTAATTATTCTTATATAAAACTAGTCATTAAAGTTGTTGAATAGGCACAGATAATATGTCCAATTTAGTCTATTACCAAATTTTAAGTATTCTTAAGGTGGCCACTGACGAGCCTTCCAACAGTCCAAATAGCGTGGCTGCAATCCAAAATCGGTCCGTGAATGTCAAAAACGGCCATTTGGATGAATCCATTATAACGGCATCCATTTGGAAGGCTCGTCAGTGGCCAGCTTTAAATTTAAACACGATGTTTTATCACTCTATAGGTAGTCTAAAGTAAATATTTTTATGCCCTCTCCCGCCGGCGAGGTAACTTTATCCATGGATCGAAATGACCCTAAAGCTAAACAAATTGTGCTTAATTGGTTTAACTATTAACTGAGTAGAATAGAGTGACAGCCAAAGTGACCAAATATATCGGTACACGTCCTTATTTCTTCGGTAACGAAGGACAATCAAAGCGGGTCTCTTTGGTATTAAATGTTTATTCCAACCGTTTTAATTGGTTTTGAGTGTGTTAATTAAGCATCGTTCTAATCGAAGGGTTGTTAAGTATTTGTATCAAAAGTTGAGGGTTATCTTGTATTACCGAACTGTGTTTAGATACCTACCGGACTTAACTTATCGAAAACATTATATTTGACTTTTTTCATATATCAATATCACTATCACAATACTTGTAAACTGGGCGTAAAGAAAGGAAATTTAGAAGAAAAAAGATGCGGCCTGCCTGTGTTACCTATTATCTCAATTAATACCTACTTTAAAAATATAAATCTCCTTAAAATTTTGTTCATCAGATCTCTCGGTTACTTACATCACTAGAAACTTTATACTAGGTAATTATACTTATAAAGTAGGCAGGGTAACGAAACAACTGAAAATAAATGAAAATTGAACATGTTTTTGTTACTTTCTTATATTGAGCCTACTTTAATATTTTTAAGTTTTGGTTGGAAACTGTCCTTGGAAATATTATAAATAGAAAAACCTTTTTAAAAACAAGCTTTTATTATTTGTTAATAAAATGAACTAAAATAAATAAACTCTAATAAGAAATATAACACTTTATAACTTCATTGTAACCTTTAACGATAAATTTTTAGCTTCTTCGTCTACGACAAAATAATTCCATATTGTACATAATTATATACACGTATTTTTAACACTAAAACTTTACACCTTAATTATTAGATCTTCCCGTTTTATCACAGTTTTTCACGGCATTTGCCCTTACTTCAAGCATGTAAAATTTCAACTACAGTCCGTTTTTTTTAGCATTAGAAAGAACTTCGCAGAAGGAAGCTTGTGGTTCTAAATCCGGCACTTTTAGCGATAATAATTTGAAGTAAATTATATGTATTGACCATGCCACATTAGATAATCCAATAATGATTAACAATTAAAGAGCCTGATAAAAACTGCACGCTTGCTTCTGTGGAGTTCTTTCTAATGCTAAAAAAACGAACTATACAATATACATTAATCCGTAAGATGGTCCTAAGTGAATTCTTTCTAGATATAAACTATTTCTAGCGAACCTTCTACTTAGCCTGAGAAAAATATATGTAGGGTCACTATGTTACTGCTTGAAGACCTGGCAGTGCATAACTGATTTGTATTATGTAGATATGTACTAACAGTGTTGCCAGATGGTCACAAAAGTCACATTTTTCGTGAATTTTGGCCTTCTCGTGTGACATGTGCGTGACTTTCGATCATGAGGCAATTTTTGTGACTTTTTAAGCTAGTCGAATTTTGGACAAGTTTAATTCTGCAATTCGTATTATTTAGGAACGCAGTGAACGCACCCAAGTTGACATTTGCACTGGCACTTTGACGTTACATGCACCATCACGTTTATTATAATAGTCGTGGCAAAATGAGACTTGTTACCTTGACATGACGGTGTTATTTAGTTTGATAGTATACCTAGTAGTTATCTATACGCCTCTGGCGGCCTCTGATTCGATCGGGCAGTTTAATCAGATTGGCGAAAATTTGACTAATCTGAATACGTCTTAAATCGGAGATTGACCCCAATTTTATTTCTGATCAAATCAGTCGATTTGTTCATCCCGTCTGGATACCGCTTAAAGGCTCTCGTGATTGTTCAAAAACTGATAAGAAAGTTGCATTTTATCCACATGTGAGGCAAAGTAATCAAGTGCAAATTTTGCTGGTAGAATTGATTATTTTCAGGAACAAAAATATCAATTGATTTATGGTGATATTATATTAGTACCCCTAAATTGAAAAAATGACCCAAAAAGAAAATACTGGCGTCACAAATTGGTATTCTTGCGCCCGTACTCCGTTTTATCGGTAATATCGGTCATAATCGGCGATTTAATTCGGCGAGCCAAATTGGCGTTTGCGTCCGCGTCCTAATTCGATCGGCCAATTTAATCAGATTGGCGAAAAATTTACTAGTCTGGATACGCCTTAAAATTCATGAAATCGATCACAAATAGCATTAAGTATGAAAATGTGTGTTTCAAAAAGAAAAATCATATAAAGTTAGTAGATTTTTTGTGAAATATATTATTTTCTGAATCTGAAAATCGATTTAAAGTTGGTCAAGCAGATCTTGTCAGTAGAAAAAGGCGTCAAATTTGAAAAATGTAGGCGCAAAGGGATATCGTCTCATAGAAAATTTGAATTTCGCGGCTTTTTGTACTGACAAGATTTGCTTGACCAGCTATACCTACCCATACAATACAATAATATAAAAATGTGACTTAAGCAGCAAAAACGTGACTTTTAGGGAAACGAAACGTAACTTATGACTCCAGAGCCCTGGCAACACTGTGTACTAAGTATTATGTACCTAAATAAAAATTAAAATATTTAACTAGATTTAGTTCTGAAACTTAGTTACCGTCTGCTAGAAAACCACCGCGTAACTTCTTGGCCCATCGCCTAAGTGATAGACCTTAGACTCATATTTTGATTCTTGACTCTATGTCAGCTGTAAGGCGATTTCTTATTTTATTTTTCATCGTTTTTTTTATGTCAGATTTTTAAGAAATTCGGTAAGTTGAAGAGTTTCTCATTCTGGGTGGGATAAAATACGAAATCCCAATTAGTACCTATGTAATATTCCGTTGAGTTACGAAAATACCATACGTAACTAAGAGGATATTTCTCTAAAACATCCGGTGAAATTGCGTTTATATTTACAAGCGATAATATACATAATAGGAAACTCTGTCTATCAACCAAATTTTATTATAATCTAGTGAAAAAATACAATAAATAAAAATGGTACTAGTCTGTAGTTGTTGAAAACACGAAATAAATTAATGTAATTTTAATTCAGCTTCATATTCTGTAACTAACCTAACAGACGTACAGTCGCCATCAGGTATATCGGAGCGGCCAAGGTGCTCACAAATATCTGAACACGCCTCTATTGTCAAGGCGATAGAGTGCGTGCTCAGATATTGTGAACACCTTGGCCGCTCCGATATATCTGATGGCGACTGTACAAGCATACCTGCCGGATTGAAACTTTAAGATACGTCAATTAATAAATCTAGAAACGATATGGATTAGATGTGTCAATGTAAAAAGTGACGTTTTTGTTCGAAGAAACGTCTCATTTGACACTGACATATCTAATCCATATCGTTTCTAGATCTATTAACTGACGTATCTTAAAGTTCGAATTGGGCCGTACATCCCCTAAGCGAAAGATATTACCATAACTTGATCATCCACACATGGCATTGCAGCGACTACAATATTATACCACATCTACATATGAATCGGAATGTATTAATTCCTGTACATTGTCATCTCTTAATTCTTAATGAGTATTCATGTAAATAATTCTCATGGGCCTAGTGAAAAAGGGTACAAGTCTCACGCAGCTTAGGAGTAAAAGGGCACAGGTGTTACTTGGAACTTATACCCATTTACAACTGCGCTGCCCGAGACATGTACCTTTTTTCACTAGGGACACAGATATATGCTTCCGGTACCCCACAAAACATGGCGTTAGGGCCCGATTCGGATTATGAAATGAAATAGACATCTATTAGACATCACCAAGATACGATAACAATATGTTCAAGATCTAACCTGCCAAATTTGACATTTGCGCGATTCTGGAGGGACTCTTGAACGATTTCCACAGGATATGACTTAGAGATCTAATTCATATCTAATAGATATCTTACTCTATCTAACGTAAAAGTGACATTGGTTGCCCGAATTGCGCTGCAAATGAGAACTAGTTGATATCTAAACTATAACGTATCTAGAATGGATCTAGTACGTGTCGTCTCTTGTGAATATCTTGAAGTTCGAATACGGCAGTATTTCATAACATAAACACGTTACTGGCCTGAATTAGCTATGAATCGTTTGTCTTTATATGTGTCATTTTTAACCGACTTCCATTTCATAGAAGGAGGAGGTTCTGTATTCGGTTGTGGCTATTTTTTTTTTCTATGTACGTTCACCGATTACTCCGACATCCGTAGTCCGATTTGAGTAATTATTTTTTTGTTTGAAAATAGCTACCTCCGAGTTGGTCCCATTTTAATTTGGTTCTGTTCTGATGATGGGATCCATGAGGAATTGAGGGAACTCCTCAATTTTTAAAGGCACATGCATGGTGATTTGGGTGTTTTCTTAAGCAACTCGAGCATTTTCACCCGAAAACCACGACTTTGATGAAGTAGACCTGATGATGATGATTGTTTTGATGATAATGATGATGATTTATTAAATGTAGTATGTTCAACGATTACTCCGGCACCTGTGATCCGATTTGAATAATTCTTTTTTTGTTTGGAAGGAGTTGCCTCCAAGGTGTTTCCGTATTATTTTTGGTTCTGATCTGATGATGGAATCCATGAGGAATTGAGGGAACCCCTCAGTTTTTAAAGGCACGTGTAAAGTGATTTCGGTGTTTTCTAAAGTAACTCGAGCATAGACGTGTGCGCCGCGCCGGCGCGCCGCCGCCGCCGGGCTTTTTGACCACGCCGCCGCCGCCGATAAATGATCGGCGTGAAATCGGCGTGACCTTGAGTGTTGTGAATTAGCTATTCCAAGTTGGTTTTTGGATTACATTATGGTTTTTTTTGTAATATTTATGTTACAGTTGTCAAATACCTATACATCAATTTTTCATTAAATCAAAACTGAATAGCCAGTTGCAGAAACTATTTGACACACCAATTAAAGTAACTGAGTAATCCTAAGTATTCACCGTCAGCTGTTAACGAACGAACGAAGACTGCTGCTAGTGCTGCTTATACTTTGGACAGCTAGAAGAACAAACCCCTCCATTCTCAAAGAGTTCTATATCGCCACTCATCTCTTCCCAATATGCCATGGCTGAGCCCTTAGATTCTACGGACATATTATCCAACGCATGATGTGGAAAAACACGTGAATTTAATCCGAATGAATGGCAAACATGCTTGGAGCATGTGTGAGATGGTCGAACGCTATGAAGAGGTCGGCTTGCGGCAGTCTGGAAAATGGCGAAATGGAAACAAATTACATGTGGTCGCAAGCCTCAGCAATAAGAAAACGAGAAAGAAGATACGTCTCAGTGAGCCTGGTGCTTGTACGAGAAGAAAACCATTAAAAAGAAGTCATGTCATAGCAGTCCATTATGCCTAGCAAATGTCAAGGATGTGTGGAGTTCTGTTTTGTTAAAGTACGTCATTTTTAATAGGATAAGCCATGGACAGCTTGAAAAAACGGAGTTATAGATCGGATCGCAGGTCATTGGGACTAGGTAACCTCTTAATGCAAGCCAGTTACTAGGGAAATCAAGTTATTACACCTATCCTATATTCATTTACAAACCCTATTTTACTCAAAACATATTCAAACTATACGTAGTTCACTGACCAGCAACCTGCATTGATAAAATTTTCAAGACAAACAACGAATTAATGATGTTTCTTAAGAAACCTAAAAGTCAAGGTCGCGCCGATTTCACGCCGAAAACACGCCGCCGCCGCTATTTTTTTGGCAAACGCCGCCGCCGATCATTTTTTAATCGGCGCACACGTCTACTCGAGCATTTGCTTCCGAACACCGCCAATTTGATGCAGTGCAAGTGAAGCCTTACCACGAGTTTGACATTGACATATTCGCTAAGTTAGCGACGCAAACGTCTTCGTAACTTACTTTTTATGCATCTCGCTCGCACTAATAATTAATATGCCAGTACGAGCGAGATGCAAAGAAAGTAAGTTACACACACGCTAGCGAATAAATCAATGTCAAACTCTTGGTAAGCTGGTAAGGCTACTGATCGGGGGTTAGGGTTAGGAGTTAAGGGGTCGGGGATTAAGGGGTCGGGTAGTGGTGGTTGAAGGGGTGCTGGTTCAGGGCCGAGGGGTACATGGATCAGGGGTTGATACGCTATGAGGTTGAGTGATCGGGGGGGTTGAGGGATTGGGTCAGTGGCGGGGCGGAGGATGGAATTAGTGTAGTGACAGGAATTATAATTTCCCAGACGGACTCGAGAAAATTCCAGATTACATATTTATTAGCCATAGCCCAAGCCCTCTCGCGCATGAGAGGAGGCCTGTGCTCAGCAGTGGGACGTATATAGGCTGAAATGATGATGATGATAACATATTTATTAAAGTAGATACATGAATTTAGTGTTAATCATGATGTTGTTTTTCATTCACGCGTCGCGCTATTAACAAAGCGTTAAAACTAAAAATGGAAAAATAAAAACTTAAAAAAAAAAGAAAACCGACTTCAAAAAGGATGAAATAAAATATTATCCTTTTTAAGTCTATGCGTTACCAACTGATATGTTTGAAGTCGGTGCCAAGCCAAGTAGTAAAGAATACCCGTCAAAAATAATCAGCTTTATGACTATAAATCCCATTAGAACTATTATAAATGTGTAAGTAATTCTGTCTGCCTCTTTGTCGCCTTTTCATGGCTAAACAACTGAACCGCTTTAGGTGAAATTTGGCAAGAACGTAAATTCCTTGAATTGTTTTATATTTTGAAATGTAGTCCTCCGAATAAGGGACGGGAAATAACTTCAGTCCCAATCCCACGCTTGCGTGCCGACAAACATGGTACGGACTGTGCCAAGAAGGTTTGGTTATGTGTTCTGAGGTGTGTTCTTAGGTACAGTCGACGTCAAAGATATGTATTATAAACTTTTGCACCTTACTCCTTTGTAATAAGACGAAAAGTGTAAACATATTTTTAACGTCGACTGTACCTACAGAAAGTACGTTCATTGTAAGGCAATCCAACGTACACATCCTTATCGAATCGCACCAAAATCATGGTATGCTTCAAAAGTTGACTTGGCACCGACTTCAAACATATCAGTTGGTAACGCATAGACTTAAAAAGGATAATATTTTATTTCATCCTTTTTGAAGTCGGTTTTCTTTTTTTTGTGAAAAGTTTTTATGACTTATGTATTTGTAAGAAAGGGATAAATCATAATTAAATAAATCGAGCCCGTAAAGTTTTGTGAATAAGGGGGTATAACACTAGCAAGAAAGTCAATTCGAACTTATGTACATTTTGATGTTATTTTGTTCTCATTCGCGCGTGCATTTCGCTACAGAATAAATAATAGTACTAGGTACAGAAGACTCACTCTCTAACAAAAAGCGTATGTCACGATTAGCACATTTCGCTTATAATTTCTCTTATTACATGTTACGAGACCATTACATACATAGAGGTATAGCAAAAGGTTTATTTCGTTCCTAGTTACAGTTTATTTTATTATTGTTTTATTGTTGTTTTATTCGTTTTATAAGTAAATGTTTAAAATTATGAACAAAATGTAGTGTACCTATAATGTAAATGTTTAAATGAGCATACGCTGCCATTATCTATTTTATTAAGAAATTTTGACAAAAAACCAACAACGTTCGCAGAGAGAATATCTAATAATTTACATTTAATTTTGTATTTTAACGCTAAACTTCTTTTTTATTTTATTACAGGTACGTAGTCATAGTAAGTACATGAGGTTACAGTAGGCAGTATCCACCATCCGTAAGTATTTTAAATTTTTACGAGTAGGAAAGTACAATATACATGGAACAGGTTAAATTTTTTGGTGAAGTAGCAGCCTCCGTTCTACAGTATGTATGTGTCGTAGTCAGATCGTATAATCCGCCGTATTACATTACGGCTAGCCGTTTTCAAAAACAGGGGCGTTTTGAAATGCGGCGGTTCGACGATTAGCCGGATTGTCACTGCGATACGTTCTTCAATAAGGCGGCCCACGTTTAGCCGCATCGTACATTGTAGAGTGACCAGTTCTTTCGGTCGCCTACGTAACCGGAGTTTGACAATGTTTGCAATTTAATTTATTTCTACCATGGTCCCACCGCACTACATGTGTTTCTTTTCCAAAACATTTCCTTCACAACTTAAATAGACGGAGCCCCGCAAGCGGGGCTCCTATTTCTGGGCGGTTTGCCCTTCGGGCATCTGAAGTTACCTAACGAACCTAACCTAATTACCTACCTACGCTTTTTTCCCCAAAGTGTAATGTTTTCACGGACGTCTCACTTAATCAATAGGTAGGTAGGTTAGGTTCGTTAGGTAGCTTCAGATGCCCGAAGGGCAAACCGCTCAGAAATAGGAGCCCCGCGAAGAGGGGCTCCGTCTAGTTAAGTTGCGAAGGAATTTTTTTTTTGAAAAATAATAGTCCGACAAACTCCAGATTTGATGGACACCCCAGCGTTTGTCAGGCAGCGCCACGAGTGTTAAAAATGGGAACTAAAAACTGTCAAAGCGGCGGCTAATGACTCGCTGTATTACATTACGGCTAGCCGTGTTGAAGAACGTATGGCGCCGAATACATTCCGGCGGATTCTCATTCAGCCGTATTCAATACGGCTAATCGTTAAACCGCCGCATTCCAAAACGCCCCTGTTTTTGAAAACGGCTAGCCGTAATGTAATACGGCGGATTATACGATCCGACTGCGACATATGCACATAATGGTTCATATCGTCAAGGTCTTGATAAGATAAGATAAGATGTTTATTTGTATAGTCATGTACATGGGATGTTATTACAGTTATACAGGAAGCTTCCATGACACCCTGTCAGGGCACACAAATTTTCTTATATCTAGCTTAATACTAAAGTACATTACTGGCCATGCATGCTATTATTATGTCTAATATTAATTAATAATTAGTCAGAGCGAATTTCGTATTAAGTTGAATGTCAATGTTAGTTTGATTATAATTTTTGGTATAAGTAGTGCTAAGAAAGCTAGCCTTCATCATTTAAAAAGTTATCCACTGAGTAATAGCATTTTTGTATTAGGAAGGTTTTTAGTTTTTTGTGAAACAGTTTGTCATTTGGTTCCAATTTGATCTCATCGGGTATTTTGTTTACTACTTGGATACATACGAAATGGGGCCCGTTTCTATAGATGGCTAATTTAGAGCTTGGTGTTTTTAATTTGTTTCTATACTGGCTTCTAGTTTTGTATGTATCCAATTTAGCTTCTTGATGACACGCATTACCTTTTTACGCAACCTCCTTTTTAGGGTTCCGTACCCAAAGGGTAAAAACGGGACTCTATTACTAAGAATCCGCTGTCCGTCCGTCTGTCTGATTGTCTGTCTGACCGTCTGTCTGTATTTCTGATGCCGCTATAACAACAAATACTAAAAAGTACGGAAGCCTCGGTGGGGGACTCCGACTCGCACTTGTCCAGTTTTTTTTTGTTTAATAAGCTTCATGATGCAAGCCAAGCCTGAAGACGTCCGCCATTTTGTGCGAAGCCCGTGCGCATGCGACCATCGAGGGCGCTATTTACCCAGACTACGTTGCGTTGCGTCTACTGATAAGTTGCGTAAAGCTATGACACTTATATAAACTGTACTTTCACATGCTAGAAGCATAATATCGCTAATATTTTAAAGGTGTATTTTTTATGTGTTGGCATATGCAAAAACGCCAAAGACAGATCTGCTTATAATTATAAACTAGCACGGCTATTTATTGACGGGTATTCAACAATTTTATGTGCAAAAAAAAACAATGGAAAAGTCACTTGAAAAGCTTTAGGTTTTTAACGGTACTTTTCTCTTAAACTGATATGTTTTGTGTATGGAGTTATTGGTCCGTAACATCAAGCGTGCTTTCGTGGAATGTAGATAAATTATTACCTATTTTAACTTAAGTTAAAAGTAATACGGTAATGATTGTTAAATACAAGTCTGTTACCGGTTAGTTACCGGTATGTCAGCGTGGAATGGTGATGATAAGTGTTAAAAACTATCGTGTCCTTCTTCGGGCCTCAAATTGTCTTCATACTAAATTTTATCTAAATCGATCTGCGGTTTAAGCGTGAAGAAGTATAGACAGACAGAGTCTAAACTAAACATAACTTAATAACGTGTGATACTATGTGTAAGTACTTAATCTTAATAATTTATTATGAAAGAGTATGACTACAAATGCATAGGTACTAATAAATTATGTTAAATAAAGTTCGTTGACTGACAGTTTATAGTAACCGGCAACCTAATGACGCCATTAAAATATTTCCGCGTAACTTTAATTAACCAGTAACCTTTCATTAGACTCAGTTTCTATTTAAAACTGCTGACCTTTGAGCGGCCTGTGTTATCCGTACATGTTTGTACATACATTATCGGCCCACGGCCCAACCTAGTGTCAATAACAACAGATAACCCATCAAAATGCGCGGGCCGCCCATAAAAATCATCGAATATCGTTAAAACCCGAAGGCTCGCCTTGATATTCTGCCAAGGAGCATTTATTTTTGTAGCGAAAGTCTGCGCTCGCGTCGACGGGGAAAAGAGCCGTTAGCCGAGCGGCCACGGAAACGCCCGAGCGCGCCCGAACGCGGCCCGACTGCGCGCTCAAAAACACCCATGCGCTCACGTATCAAGCGTAATATCCGTGAATTATACTTGAAAATTTAATTTACGAGCAGTTTTTTTATCATTTTCCGCTGGCGTCGACGCTGTAGTATCTTAATATGGCGAGAAGTTCTGAATTGGAGCTGTTTTAGTTGGTGTTTTCCGGTGTTTTAGCTGGTCGCACCTGCGTCGCACATCGGCGTTCTTGCGTTAGCCGGTCTATTTACAATTATGGACGGAAGACGCTAACCCCTCGGCTGTGGAGCGTTTTTTCTCTCTTTATTATTATTAACTTGGCTCGCCGCGTCTGCTACACTACATACGTACAGCTATGTATGCAGCCACTGATACTTGGCTTCGCTTCGCCCGCTGTATCGTTATGAATGTTATTGTGGCACGTTTATATTTGATGGGCTATTATATGATGGAATTCTGGAAAAGGCCTTGATTATAATATAACGTTTCTGTCCTTTTCTCGTGATTTTGTGGCAGCTATATTGTCTATATCGAACAATTTCTTATACTTAAAAGGAAATAAGTAAATGAATGTTTATTAGTTTCATTGAGCCTGAATGATGATTTTAGTCAGATTTAGGTAAGACGGCGTGAAAACCATGTACATTTCTAGAATCGAATTATTTGTTAGTTTATAATATTTGCATGTTTGTACATTTATCATATACCTATGTATTTTAACATCCAATTTTGATTTATACTGATAACAGACTACATTGTTTCTAAATCGGTTTAGCGGATTGATTCTCTATACAAACTTCCACCCCCTTAAGAGCCAACAGGAGTGGTCATTTCCTAATACAAACGTACTCGACTGTTTCCTCCGTGGGTTTTGATGCTAGAGCAATGATTTTTTCAACACAGATATTATCAGTATCTGTGTCGGACCGTTTTGCTTTTTTTGATATTTTTGTGTTTTAAGGCGCTAGAGCCCTTCAAAAATGGCCAAAATGGCCTAATTGACTATGCCGCAAAGAGTGGCGTAGTATTCAAAACTGATATCAATTAGCCAAAAAAGCAAAACGGTCCGACACAGATAATTTCATAACCATTTAGATTTCCAAATTTGGTTACGATTGGTTAAGTTTTGGAGGAGGAAACAGTCGAGTACGAAACCTCGATTTCTGAGATTTTTACGCAGGATTTATCGCCTTGTCCTTAACGCACTAGTTTTAGGAGCCGCTTCCTTTTATTTCCGTTTATCCGAGACGTTTTGTATTTTTTCCGAGAATTTGGTAACCCGTGGACTTAAACTATCTCTATACCATTCAACCAAATCGTAAAGGTGGAACAGACAGACATTTCGTATTTATAATATTAGTATGGATGTTACGTTATCACATAATTAGGTGTCTATAAAACATTGTTCAGTCGCCATCAGATATATCGGAGCGGCCAAGGCGCTCACAAATATCTGAACACGCCTCTATTGTCAGGGCGTTAGAGTGCGTGTTCAGATATTGTGAACACCTTGGCCGCTCCGATATATCTGATGGCGATTGTTCAAATGGAAGAACCTCAGAAAATGCTTTTGACTAGACGAGAATATTTTTATCGGGGCACGTATTAAATGACTTTATATAAATATAACGGTAACTAACAGTAATGGCATACAATAAAATAGCACATCTTATGACAGTTATGAGCCTCTGCATATAAATCCTTATTACAAGCTTTTATTTACTTTCACCTGTCCCGTTGTCTGTCAGTCTGTAATCAAACCTTGCAAGTTAAATTTGATCCACTTCCCGGTTTCCGATTGAGCTGAAATTTTGCATGTATGTATAAATCAGCTGACAATGCAATATTATGGTAGGTATGCATCGAGCTGATCTGATGACGGAGACAGGAGCTGGCCATAGGAACTCTGCGATAAACCACGAAACTTAATTGTGTGTTTGGGGTTTATAGAATTATCTCGATGAGTATTAGTTGCACGTGGAAAGAAAAGTACAATCAGCGATATAAGCATGTACCAAAAATGTAAATATTGCCAAAAACTCACTTCCATCGAATGACGTTATTTTTTCAGGCATGTATCAGCACTTAACCTGTTATCTGTAACATATTTAAAGCAAAACACAAACTCATTTGTCCGAGTTAATACAATAGAGTCAGGGTTGAGTGCGTCTTGACTGCCCACTTCTGTCGAATGCCTTCTTTACTCAATGGCAAAACACTTGAAATCGCTTAGGAAATTACATAGACTGATTTGATATCGCATTGCGTACTTACCCCTAGGCAAAACAAGTTATGGCTTGTGCAATAGGCTGAATTAGTAGTACCTAGTTTTTGAGTTTATCGCGAACATATACACAAACGACAGACGCGGCAGAGGACTACGTTTTACATATAAGCTGTAGTGATATTGATCGGCTGGACATTAAGGATATAAATGTTTTAAGACCTCTAGTCTAGCATCAAAATTTGCGGAAGTATTTTACAAATTTCCATCCCAGGGCCTAGTGGGGTGAGGGAAAGGGGGGTAAAAGTTCCTCTGAATTTTTTAGCATTTTGTTTTTGGAGTTTTGTTTTTACAGTTTTCCAATTTGTTTATCACTACACCTTATAAAACAAAGTCCCCCGCCGCGTTTGTCTGTGTGTTTGTATGTTCGCGATAAACTCGAAAACTACTGAACGGATTTTCATGCGGTTTTTACCTATTAATAGAGCGATTCTTGAGGAAGGTTTAGGTATATAAATTATTAAGGTTTACCCGTGCGAAGCCGGGGCGGGGCATTTATTAAGTCCCACGCGTAAACCTTATAACCGTTATAACTAAGTTACTTTTGGCTGTGCGAGACATATACGCGTTCGTCACAGGAAGTTGGTTCGGCGTTGCGCGTAGGTTTTATTAAGACAAAGTTATATTCTCTTAGCTTAAAGTATTTTTCTATTAATGTAGTAGACTGGTGAGACATATTTTTTGTTTTATGTATATATATATCAAAATATTATTATTCAGTATACTTATCTATATCAAATCCTCAGCCTAAATTATGTAAATACATCATCATCATTCGCCTTTGCGTCTATTGCGGACGATTTATGGTGTTAGACATTAGGTACACCGCCTGGGACGGACTTCTAGAAACGCGGGGATGCCTACCACCTGCATTGGGGTTGTGCACAAATCACGCGAGGTGTTTTCGGCTACTTTTTGACCCCCTCCCCCTTGGTGATATTTGGTGAGATTTTTGGCTAACGAAAATAACAAGAAACAAAAATAACAGATCATTTTTTTTGGTACCTACCTGACAAAAAAAATATCTGCTGCAGTGTTTGTGAAAAAAGTAGAATTTTATTATTATTAGCATGACTCATCTGAACCACTACTACTCATCATCATTGGCCTTTACGTCTATTGCAGACGATTTATGGTGTAACATACATTACACCGCCTGGGACGGAATTAAGGAAACGCAGGGATGCCCAGCACCTGCATTACCCTCTCGGCTTCACTGTCTTATGCCACAGGAAGTAAGAAGCTATTTCGTCACAGGGGAGATGGTCCTCTTAGCATTGTTTTGCAATCCATCTAGGAGAAGGATACTCCAAAATAAAACCCGGAATGGAGTTTCCGTAAGGCGCGAGTAGGGTCCAACCTGAAATATGCGGCAGATTCCTGCAGCTGACCTGTCTCCACACGTACCACTACTATTACTTACTACTGAATTCATCTTAATGATAAAATTGGTTATCAAATTCAAATATCAAATTGATAATCGTAGTTTTTGCAAAATACTTTTTAATAGTAAATAGTTTTCTAGTCTTGTTTCAAAATCAACATAATAAATGATCTTATTAGAAAATGTTGAAACTAAACGCCAATCGAAATACATACTTTAATAAGGCTGAGCGAGGGGAGTCGGAGTAGAACGCAGTCGTTAACATTCCGCGCGCGCGCAGCTCGCTCGACGCATGCGCGGCCGGGCGGCCATTTTGTTGGGAAATTAAGAATATGATGCTTGGAGCGCTGCGCTGTCTCGTGTTGCATTTAGATGAATGTACATTTTTAGCCATTGCAGAACACTTTCACGACAAAGTGGCAATCGAGTCTTATCTTAAGTTGACGTCTCTCCTGTAGATTCCTGAAGTTAACTGTTTCAACGCCAGGCGGCGAAGGAATATGCCATGCCCCGGACGCCAGGCGATCACGATTATTTAAGCCGAATTGAACTTAACGGAGTCCTACGTAAGTCTCTATTGCATTAGCGAAGCTGACGGCGGTAGCCGTCGTTAGCGTCCGTGGCAAGGCTTTCCAAATAAAGTTTCTCGTTGAACGCTTATCCACTTAAGCTAAAAAAGGAAACAAGGAATAACGGTCGCTACCTAAGGTATACTTTCTTTGTATGGTCCTCTCTGTAAAACGGACACAGAAGTGTGTAACAAACATTCCCATTCATAACACTTCATCCGGACCAATTACTAAGGAGGTACCTAGTTCCGAGAAGTGTAATGTAAGGTTATATTTATATGTTATATCACTACACCTTATAAAACAAAGTCCGCGCCCGCGTCTGTCTGTATGTACTCGTATGCGTATGTATGTTCACGATAAACTCAAAAGTACTAAACGGATTTTCATGCGGTTTTCACCTATCAATAGAGTGATTCTTCACACACACAACACACAACACAAGCCTTTTTGAGCTTACTGTGGGACTTAGTCAATCTGTGTAAGAATGTCCTATAATATTTATTTATTTATTCTTGAGGAAGGTTTAGGTGTATTCTTTGTTAAGGAAAACCCGTGCGAAGCCGGGGCGGGTCGCTAGTAAGTAATATTTTAATAATTGAGAGGTCGTCTTTATTTTCACGTATTTTACCCACTGCTTTATGTGCGTTTTTGTTTCCTTCCTGCAAAGGTTTCACAATTTGGGTCACTTCTTTCGACGTTATCCCTGAAAAGCCCTTCTTTTGATCCACTCAACAATGCCTGAATAATTTTAGACGACCTTTCGTTCGTTTCCGAGTAGGTATCTTACGGAGTTACCGGACAATAGACAATCTAGAAAAGATTTACCCCCTTATTCATATAACTTTACGGGCCTGATTTAATTAATATTTATTTGTTTTACTTGTGTGCTAATATTGATACCCGAGCAAGCGAAAGGTTCCAAAATTGAACCACGAGCGTAGCGAGTGGTTCGAAAAATGGAATCTTGAGGGTTGCGAGGGTTTCAAAGCACGAGGTTAAATAAAATTTGCCCCCGAGTGAAACACAAAATTTTTCACCACACCAACCCGAAGCAAATATTAAACAAAATCAAACCAAACCAAATTCATATGAATTTTATTAAATATTATCATTCAAAATCATCATTTAGAAGTCAATTCTGCCAGCAAACATAAGACAACAACTCAATATTTGCATTTGATTACTTTGCCTCACATGTGAATAAAATGCAACTTTGCTATCAGTTTTTGAAGTGCAAAGTAAGCCTTTCGAGCTGGTGTGGTGAAAATTATATTTAATTCCTCTCTTACAAACATGTACATAAGTCATAACAACAGATAAAAGACCAACGATTATTAGTTAATTGAGGTTTGTAGCGCGTTTATGAATAATTGGGTTAGATTCTGCCCATTATGAAAACTTTAATAAGACTAATATTGCACAAATTATAACATTTAATTAGATTTATTAATTTAATGTTTTTTTTAATAATTTGTATTGTTTAATAGTATGTGATTCAGAATAATATTAAATATTGAAAATTATTTAATATACATATTTTGTATTGAAATCGTTTTGTAATGTAGTATTAAGTTTCCTATGAATATCTTGTCAGAAAAAAAGCTGTTTTTTTAGGGTTCCGTACCCAAAGGGTAAAACGGGACCCTATTACTAAGACTTCGCTGTCCGTCCGTCCGTCCGTCCGTCCGTCTGTCACCAGGCTGTATCTCACGAACCGTGATAGCTAGACAGTTGAAATTTTCACAGATGATGTATTTCTGTTGCCGCTATAACAACAAATACTAAAAACAGAATAAAATAAAGATTTAAATGGGGCTCCCATACAACAAATGTGATTTTTGACCAAAATTAAGCAACGTCGGGAGTGGTGAGTGAGTGAGTGAGTGGTGGATGGGTGACCGTTTTTTTTGCTTTTTTTTTGTATTTTTTTTGCATTATGGTACGGAACCCTTCGTGCGCGAGTCCGACTCGCACTTGCCCGGTTTTTTATGTCGATAAGAGTCACCAAGCACCACCTAATTACTTTTTTTTGCAAATATTTCCAAATAGTAATCAACCACGTAGATGTATAAAATTATAACGATTTAAACAAGATTATTATTTGACATTTGCTCAAACCATTGAATCTCATTTGTAAAAGGGTAAGGTGTGACAAAAACAGGTTGAAGCATAGACTAGGAATCCTCTAGAAGTCATGACCGAGCTTAGAGCAATTATTTCATGCAACCGATGATGCCAAAAATGCGGGGTTGCGCGGGACGAGGTGAGCGAAGTCCCGTGCCGTGATTGGCCCGGTCAAAGACATCCGTCACACAAAGACACTTTCGACTCGAACATGGAGTAAAATTACCGTATGCGTGGCAGAGGGGGTAGCGCGACTATGCTCAGTCTGGAGGATGTTTTGTCTGTGGGTTGAAGCGACCCAAGTTATATTGGCATGGGAAAGCCTTGCTCGGGAAACGTGCCCGTACTAGCTTAACTTTTTCTCAACGATGATCCCACCTTGCTACTGGATGTTTTTGCACATTCTATATTTACTAAAGCTAGCGTGAAAATTAACTTTAAATGATTGATAAAGCTGTAGGGAGTGTAATTTCACAGGAAATTGATAATAATCAAAAAGTGTATGAATAAAATTTTAAAATTAGTAGTATTTTAGAGACATCTAAGAGTGCACATATCATCGTATTCAGAGCTTAAATCAATTATTGTATTCTATGGTAGCAGCATATCCCATTATGCATTATACTTATAACAATACAGGAACGCTAGTAGCGTTTTCTGTAGACTGAATTGATCAGATAGTTAAATAATACATTCACAATTAAGTTTGATTTTTTTACTTAACAAACACAAACTCGTGGCAGTAGGTACCTAAGCCACCGCTCTTGGGCCTTGGTCTTGGGGGCTTTAAAAACCGGACAAGTGCGAGTCGGACTCGCCCACCAAGGGTTCCGTACTTTTTAGTAAATATTTGTTGTTATAGCGGCAACAGAAATACATCATCTGTGAAAATTTCAACTGTCTAGCTATCACGGCTCATGCAATACAGCCTGGTGACAGACAGACGGACAGCGGAGTCTTACTAATAGGGTCCCGTTTTTGCCCTTTGGGTACGGAACCCTAAAAAGCGATGATCCGAATGTCAACAACGTTAACAAGATTAGAATAATCATACCAATATTCCCCAGGTACCGTGTGGCGGATGGCCTACCGCGAACCACGTTCGTCGTGTTGCCCCCTGTCACACTTACGCACGTATTTCCAAATGCGACAGAGAGGCAACACGTGGAACGTGGTTCACGGTAGGCCCTCTGGTCCTGACCTTCCTCGCAATTAGCCGAAACTGGGGCACCGGGGCAGGCTCGCTCCGAGCGCAGTGTCCTTCATGCCGGCTGGGAAAACTGATGACGCATTTTCCATAAGGAATATGCACAACAACTTATAAGTTTTTGGCAATAAAATATTTGTGGTACAAGCTTTTGTCGATGACTGTACTTTCGTTTCCACAGACAACTAATACTCATCGAGACGATTATAAAAACCCCGAGCACAATTAGGTTGCGTTGTTTTATCATGTATTTCTTATGGCCACACCTCCTGTCTCCATCATCAGATCAGCTCGATGGTACCATTGCACCCGACATTGCAATTGCATTGTATTGATGGTGGCATTGTCACCCGACTTACAAATGTATGCAAACTTTCAGCTTCATTGGAAGTCGGAAAATGGGTCAAATTTAGCTTGCGAGATTTGGCCCGTACAAACATAGTTACATAACTACATATTTACATACATAGGTACATTGCAAGTTCAATAAAAGCTTGTAAAAAAGTCGCTAGTATACAATAAAAACAACTTACTCAGATACCTTCATGGTACTCGTATGTCCGGAAAAACTAATGACGCATTTTCCATAATGGAATATGCACAATAAAACCAAACTAGCTACCTTCATGGTATGTCTGGAAAAAACTGATCACGCATTTTCCATGAGGAATATATAGGTATGGGGCTGTCCATAAATTACGTCATCGATTTTTGTCAATTTTTGACCCCCCCCCCCCTCCTATAATCATCCAAAAATCATGCTTCAAATGACCCCATTTCCTCCTACTTCATGCTACCGTCATCCGATGCCCAGACCCCCCCCTAAATTGAAATGACGTAATTTATGAATAGCCCCTATGAACTATAACAATAAATTTGCTACGTTCATGGTGTGTCCTGAAAAACTGATCACGCATTTTTCATGGCGAATAAAATATTTTTTTTTACATCTTTCACGAGTAGGTATCTTGTGTCTGGAAATTAGTTTTTTTTGGTCAATAGTTTCATTTTTGATACAAGCTTTTATCGCTGCAGCTTTTCTTTTCAACAGAAACTAATAGTCATCGAGACAATTCTGACAAACCCGAACACTATAAGATTGTTTTGTAAGAGTTCCTTTTGTCCATCATCAGATCAGCTCGATGGTACGTACCATGATAGTGCATTGCAGGGATGTTGCGAGTATTCGCATCCGCATCCGCGGAACATCCGCATTATTTTCAACATCCGCATCTGCATCCGCATCCGCATAAAATCGATGCGGATGTCGACCAAGTCGGTAACAGGAACGTATTAGCGGCGGCGCCGGCGGCGTAAGTGCTAGGTAATTTCGTCATTGTATATAACGAAATCGTTTAGATCCCGAAAAGTCAGCCAAGTTACTGTTTATTAAATAAAACTCACCTATATTCTTGCTCAAATGCCAAACGCTTCGTTTTTTATTAAATAAAAAAATCTAAAAATGTAATATATGACGTTTATTAAGCACCAAATCTTGGCATCCGCATCCGCATCCGCGGATGTGAGGCTTTAAATATCCGCATCCGCATCCGTGGATGTCAAAAAATCTGCATCCGCAACATCCCTGGTGCATTGGCACCCAACGTCACTTGTATTTAAAGTTTCAGCTCAATTGATTTGACATATGCATTACAAGTTAAATAAAAGGAAATGCATTTTGCTGCAGAATTAAGAGACCCTGCAAACACATTTTTATGCAAGCTGCAAGCCTATTATGGATCGCTTTATCCACATTTATCCACGTGATTAAACAACTGTCACTTTTTAACTCCGCGGGATAGAAAGAGACGGACACGGTTTTATCACGCTGTCACGTAGACAAATACGGCCAGCATATCCCTACAGGTCACTTTAAGGCTGCAGCTTACTGTTCAGTATAATGATTGAAACATTGTCTAATTTAAAACTTGTTTGAAATTTGTTAAGAAGAAGACAAAAACTTATTCATTTTATGAACTTTAATTTATCTTTTGTAAGCCTCTTTTTAGGGTTCCGTACCCAAAGGGTAAAAACGGGACCCTATTACTAAGACTCCACTATCCGTCTGTCTGTCACCAGGCTGTATCTCATGACATGAACCATGATGGCTGGACAGTTATAATTTTCACAGATTATGTGTTTCTGTTTCCGCTATAACAACAAATACTAAAAAGTATGGAACCCTTGGTGGGCGAGTAACATTAATTATGTGTACAAAACGCGAGAGCTTAAAGTGTTATAAAATAAAAATGGGCTCTAAATACAATGTTTTATTTAAATCGAAGTCGCGTATAATTTCATCGTCATCATCATCATATCAGCCCTTTATCGCCCACTGCTGAGCATAGGCCTCTCTTCTAGTACGCCACTTGTCCCGGTCCTGAGCTAATCTCATCCAGAAGTGACCCGCAATTTTTCGGATGTCGTCCACCCAACGAGCCAACAATAATGAGAATAATAATGAGCGTATAATTTACAACTAATTATACATACATGTAAGTAGTATTTGTTTATAGGTTTAATAATCGTAACATTTATATCCCTAATATGAGAAGCATCCACTATAATCTTAACGAACGTTAATTAATCCTTTGGGATATCTGTTTAATCTGACATCAAATCAATAGTCAATATTGTTTGATTTCAATTGACATTGAGTTCTAATATTTGTAGTAATTGTCGACGCACGGCCGGCTTCCATCCTTACTTGGTAGATATTCCACCAATTCGCACGAAGCGCTTTGCTTCTTCTTTCCTTATGCGCACTGCCAAGGAATGGAATTCCTTGCCGGCGTCTATATTTCCGTGTTCTTATAACCCGGCAACCTTCAAATCAAGAGTGAACATGCACCTTCTGGGCGAGCTCGCTCCATCGTAGGCCACGTCTACGCCTCGGCTAGTCTGTGGCCATGAGTAAGCCCATTCATAATAATAATAACTAAAAAAGTCTGAATACTGTGGAAGAGACAAAATCGATTATACATCGCTATCGCATCTGACACAGCATACAGTCAGTCAGTAGCCTAGGAGCTAAGCGGGCCAGGTGATTAGGGAATGCAAATCGGTTATTTTTTATATGGAAATAACCGCGGTTTCGGTTAATAACCGATTATTTCCATACAAAAAATAACCGAAAATAACCGATTTTCATTCCCTACAGGTGATCCAAAATGTTAGCACAACTTTATCGCGGGGACACTAAGAGCGTGTGAAGGTTATTTTACACCTTAGCTTCTTTTTTTTATCATTTCATAGCATGTGCCCTTTATTTTCAATTTGAAAAATTTTATACGGGGTATAATTACTACAATAAAATTTTGCCTTATTCTGATATTCCCTCACCAGTGTTGCCAACTCGGATTTTGAAAAACTGCTAGACTAATGTCTAGATTATGCCAAAATTATGCAAAGTTTTTTGACATATGCTAAAAAGAATGCTAAAATTTCACTTGAATTTAGACACTTAAAACACATACATTTTTTTAAATTTGCCGCTTTTTTCTACTGACGAGATCTGCTTGACCAACTTTATATAGCCCGTCGACGTCCATCCGCCCACGAAAGTCAAAATTCATATCAAAATATGAACCACATAAGGCGATGGTGGATATTGTTGCTGCCAAGCATGGTGGAAACTTGGCTTAGACTAAATTATGCTAAAAAATATGCCAGATGGAAAATTTTGGTGCCAAAGCGATTCAAAATATGCCAGATCTAGCATCATTTATGCCAAGTTGGCAACACTGTCCCTCACTACACCCATTGAAGTAAACAATCCACGTCCGACAGAGCATAAAGTTTATCTGTACATACACAGTTATATTCGCGTTACAACGCTCCACTGGACGACTGAACCAGATTACATAGTATTTGTATAGCTTTGGTATGTGCTCCACTTTCAGGAAATGGATCACGGTTTATTAGTCTACTTCGTTCTTTAAACTACGTAGGTACTTTATACAGGGTGGAAAGATAAGTCGGGCTCTGGAGGGAAACTACCTTAAATCCTTAAGCTGGCTTATTTTACTTAAAGGAGACATTCCTTTATTTTTAAAAAGAAACAATGCTGCATTCAAAGATTTTCTAAAACTCGCTTGCCTCGCCCGTGACTCGAACCGACTAAAAATTCCAAAAAATAAAAACTCGCAATTTTATTCTACTAGTCGATGCAGTTAATGTTAATGATAACATTTCTCCAAGAAACATTAGGTCTTACACTCGTCTGTCGTACAAAATATCCATAAAATCTAATATTTAGTAGGTACTTAAGATTATTTTTTTGACAAGCCAAATTGAAGAAAAAAAGAAAAATACTTTGAATGCAGTTTTGTTTCTTTTTAAAAATAAAGGAATGTCTCCTTTAAGTAAAATGAGCCAGCTTAAGGATTTAAGGTAGTTTCCCTCCAGGGCCCGACTTATCTTTCCACCGTGTACATTGAATATTAACTAACGAGTAGCATAAGACGAAAGTCGATATTAAGGATAGCCAGCAGCATCAAAATAGGGTTGCCAAAAAATATAAATAGTACAGTAGGTAATCTTAAGACCTTTAGTAATAACTTAATTGAGTCGTCGTAACCCTACGCTTAAAGATAAAAGCCGTGTTCGAAGAAGATCCTGTACCCGCGCCGCCTTAAGTGGGGAACGGTAAGATAATTTGATAAGTTCAAAAGTGCAATTTTATTTATTAGGTATTATAATTTGTTTTGCAATTCTTAAGTTTAATAATGTATCATTTGTAAATAGTTATCATTAAGTAGTATTAAGATTATTGCAATGCCCTAACGGGGTATCATGTACCTACTTTCGTAATGTTTATACCATCCTCTGTAATGAACATGATCGCAATAAATATATATGAATATGAATAATACTCCTATAGGTCTCTTCTTCTTCGTGGTCGTGACCTCATGTCTAAGGGACGTGACTCCTATGGGTTATTCTTCCTACCACTGCTCTCCAGGCCTCTCGATCTTCGGCCATCTGCATTGTTGCCTGGAGCGAAGTCTGGGTAATATTTTGTACCACATCTGACCATCTACTGGGTGCACGCCCTCTACTCCTATAGGTATTAATATTATAAATGTGAACGTTATGTTTGGATATTTGGCTGTTTGTTCCCCTTCCTATCCAAAAATGTCCAAATGAATTTTCGATAAAATAATTGTTCGTACAGTCACCTGCAACAATATACTTTTACTCTGTTACTCTTCGAAGGCCGCAAAATGAGCGCTGGTGGCCTAGCGGTAAGAGCGTGCGACTTGCAATCTGGAGGTCGCGGGTTCAAACCCCGGCTCGTACCAAGTTTTTCGGAACTTATGTACGAAATATCATTTGATATTTACCATTCGCTTTTCGGTGAAGGAAAACATCGTGAGGAAACCGGACTAATCCCAATAAGGCCTAGTTTACCCTCTGGGTTGGAAGGTCAGATGGCAGTCGCTTTCGTAAAACTGGTGCCTACGTCAAATCATGGGATTAGTTGTCAAGCGGACCCCAGGCTCTCCCATGAGCCGTGGCAGAATGCCGGGATAACGCGAGGAAGAAGACTCTTCGAAGGCCGCAAAAATATGACCACTCTCTTATGGCTCTACAAATAAGATCTTGTCAGATATTTTTTCCGCCTTCGTTGTGTAACATATTATTGCAAGTACACTATTGACGCGTGCAAGGCGCACGGGTAAATGATAACAAACAGATATAATTTTGATGTCAAAATATAAGTTCATATGTGACGTTCCACGGCAAAAGGTACCTTATGGCGGCTGGCGCTTACGTTGCATAGCGCCGCAATCATATTGGAGCGGTGTTAATAATAGCGTAAGCGCCAATCGCCATAAGGTACCTTTTCCCGTGAGACGTCACATATTTATGTACTTCCAGGACCTATACGTTTTACCTCGAATACTCCCCCTACTAAGTGGGGCTGGGGCAGATCAACAAATTCGCGGGTAGGGTTAATCTAAAAACACGTGCCAGACATTCTCACAATGAGTGACCTCGAACATGTATTTTTCCTGTTATCTTGAATACAAATAAATACATTGCCTCTTGAAGGACTGTCTACCTACGACTACTGCCTACGACACACAAGAAATACAACCGGGCAAGTGCGAGTCGGACTCGCGCACGAAGGGTTCCGTACCATAATGCAAAAAATAAACAAAAACAAAAAAAGCAAAAAAAAAAAGGTCACCCATCCAAGTACTGACCACTCCCGACGTTGCTTAACTTTGGTCAAAAATCACGTTTGTTGTATGGGAGCCCCATTTAAATCTTTATTTTATTCTGTTTTTAGTATTTGTTGTTATAGCGGCAACAGAAATACATCATCTGTGAAAATTTCAACTGTCTAGCTATCACGGTTCGTGAGATACAGCCTGGTGACAGACGGACGGACGGACGGACGGACGGACAGCGAAGTCTTAGTAATAGGGTCCCGTTTTACCCTTTGGGTACGGAACCCTAAAAAACGGATCTCTTAATATAAGTAGGCTTATGTAGAAAAGTCTGCTTATACCTATACTATATTATATATTACTAGCCCAGCCTGCAATTTTGTCCGCGTAAAATCATTAAGCAAAATGGTTATTTTGCTTTAATTATAAAAGTATATTTTTTCCTGGAGCTCTAAAACATTTGAGAAATATACATGTTCCAAATTTCAAGGTACTACATTCAACGGTGTAGGCTTTGCATGGTCTCTATATCTATAAGTATATTTTAATGTATAAGTAACGGACCTGTTTTATACCGGGTGTGGCCTGTAACATGAGCAAATAATTAAAACATAGATTCTCTTCCTCAAACGGTGACACTTTTGTTCTACAACTTTTAAAAATTATGAATTATTTAGACTCCCTATTATTTTTCATACAAAATAAATATTATCTTCAATGGACGCCATCGCCACGCCATATCATTGTGATTGACGTTGCTTGTCACGCCTTAAACAAAACAAAATTCGCGATACATTGCGTCTTAGAATAAACTTTAAAGTGTATTAAAAATCAAACCACAAGTTATTTTTAAAAGTCGCTGGACAAATGTTAGTTAATATAAGAAGTACAGCCTACAGTTCAATTTTTTGCTCATATTACAGGCCACACCCGGTAATAGTAAATATTCTCACATATCAAGGAAACCTTATTAGAAAAAGTATAAATATAGCCTAACTGCAGCTAATTAAGCGTAGTTAATTGAGTTGATTTCGGAATGTGAACAACGAAGGCACGCGAAAGCGAGCATCTATTTATGACTGCCCCACTTTCAACATGACTTAGCGAATTGTATATCTAATTGCTTTCTGTACAAATATGTTGTTTCTTTGTCATATTATTTGTAGCTGGGAATAGCATTTTTCAATTAACTTAAGCAAAGGAACACCTGACGCTGGCTGAAGGTGTTGCTCCAGTTGATGGACCTCGAAACGGATCGTAAGTCGTATCATTACGTGATAATCGTCAAAAAATGTTTTTGGCCCTGAGATAGTGTCGCACAAGCAGAACCCCTATGAGTGAGCACTCTTTGTTTACATATTTCTCTATGGGCATGTATACCTGTATCTTAGACGAATAATATGTCATCACCGGTACCTACTGATTCGGTCAAATTGTGTTTTTTGAAAAACTAATTATAGCCAGCCTTTTATGAATGTAGTATGATACCAGGGTATGGAGCTTTACGCACACTAGCGTCCCTGCCCCTCCCCCTGACGCAACCCCCCCTTTTTGCATGAAATATGTCCCGGTTCACAGATTTTTATATTTTTTGAGGAAAGTATACATTTTAGGAAAAAAGTGTCAATGAAAGAAATAATCCTTAATATATTCTTAATAAAAAAGGTCATATTCATTTTTTTTAGATGATGCACCATATTCATGTATTAGCTTGTCAAAATTCGAAATAACATAGTTTTTACTTAGGGTTTTAAACTCATTTATTATACACGGTGTAACATGAGGAAACCGAATAATTTTAACAGCGTATTCCTGGTCATATTTAGAGACAAAAATGACCTATAAACATTTTTGAAATTCGCCTAGTTTCAGAGTTAATACCAATTTTAAAAAAAAACAAGATTTTATTGTTACATAGTGCTAAACGCCTTTTTGATGGCGATGTTGCTCTCTTATAATGTTTCTTGTATCTTTGACAATCTTTTTTGGAATTTTTAGAAATAAATGAATAGCTAGTAAAATAAATTAGTACCACAGAAAACCGCAACATGGTGAAGGCCATGGATTAATTCCACTTTTCGAACCATTTCGCTGTTCAATTTCGGCATCTTTCGCTTCTTCGGGTATCAATATTAAAACGAGACCTCGCCCGGCAGGTTTTCTGTTTGTAGTCGCATTCCTCTACAAAGCGGGATAACGATGGGACTGGCTACGAGCGTAGCGCTACGAAAACGTTGGCATTGGATGCGGACAACAAGTTTGCCTCCTTGTAAAAGAAATAAATATTGTTTCTTACAGGCCATTTCGAGCTTTAGCTATTCGATCTGTTTCCAATACATATGATACTGATCGAAAAACTTAAATTTACCTGTAAATAAGAATTGAAAACAAATTGGTACATGTGTAAATTTTGAATAACGTATTTAAAATTATTCTAGAAGCGTTACTTTTGATCAGAAAAAAATATTTTTTTGTACGAAATAATATGTATTGGTAAACAACAAATACGTACGTAACGATATCTGAGGGCCTTAGCCTATAATAAATACCTATAGATGCCAATCGTTTGCGCCGTAGCGAATGTCTCAGTGTCCCTAACACTCTTCTTTATAAGTGCGACAGAGAGACATTAGCGTTTCGTTCGCTACGACGCTAACGATTGGATTGGTTAGGCCTCCTGAGCTAGTTAGATAATTGATTCAGTTCGTTAAATGTTGACAACGCCCGCCCTGGATTTGGTGAATATATTTTCGAGGGGCCTAACTAAGATTAGTAACGGGGGAGAATGGAGTAGGTATATTGTAAAAATTTGGCTTTCAAAATCTATGTACCAAATTGTATTCAATACCTTATAGTTATTGAGTTAAATGGCTGTGACATACGGACAAACGAACACGACAAAACCCAATAAGGATTCCGTTTTTGACATTTTAGCTACGGAACCCTAAAAATAGAACATTTCCATGATTGTACAGGTAGGTAGTTAAATTTTTTTTATTAAACTATGACCTGCACGGATATGATGGTCGTTCTTGTCTACGTGACAGCGTGATAAAACGGTGTCCGTCACTCTATCTCGCGGAGTTAAAAAGTGACAGTAATTGTATCACGTGGATAAAGCCATCCATAATACGCCTGCTGACCTCCTTAGCTATGATTACTATAGCAGCAGTTAAATAGCCAGTATAAAACATTCAGCGTGGATCATACAGTTTCATAGCTCCATATATCACGCTCCAATGACGGTACTTAATCCAATATAGCAGTTTTATATTCCACCACCTAAATTTGGCACAATAAAAAGTTTAAACGTACTTCGGATTTTTTTGTATAAAATGTTTTTGGAAATTATTTCGTTTTTTCCATTGGCACTCAGTGACGCATTACATGACAAGTGATAAAAATACGTCCATGATGTGCCGCAAGTCACACAAACATATAAATTGACAACAAATTCATCAACATTACACGTGTCTTTGATACCTACTCTATACTTCTATATTAATTAAGTCCATACGCTCAACGCGCGTAGGATGTAAATATTATAAATATAATACACACCCCACCCACAAAATTACATACTTACATAACTACGTAGGCTGCTACCCGCAGACGAATAGGCTATTTTCTGTTCTGATGTCGTAACCAGTCTAGTAAAAAGTCAGATTATTCTTTTTATAAGTATATTAAACTTAGCAACCTCTTAAAAACCGAATTAATATCATTAACGGGTCTAACGCGATTAAATTTCATTATTTCTAACAAAATACAGCTGATGTTCAGCAGTGGACGTCTTATAAGTAGCTGAGATGATGATGATGGTGACAAATGATAAGACCGGCCATCTTAGCCCTTCTGAACATGGTTTGAACGGGCAATAAAACGTATTTGTTCCAACGTCTGCTGGCATCTTGGACGACAAGCATCAGCGGCCATGACCCATGCTTCGAACAAAACCACGCTTTCAAAACCACGTTAATGAGGTAAATAAAAACCGCTTTACATCCGTTAAAACAATAGTTATTTACTTATTTAGGCTTAAGAAAATACTTGCCATACCTAACTAGATCAATCACTCAAAACTAATAAATAAAAAAATACGACCTACATATTTTTCTTAGATAAAGTATATATTTTTCCTAGAGAGTAGTGACTAACCCATTCGTTAAACCAGCCATTCTCAAAGTGTGTTCCGCGGAACCCTAGGGTTCCGCAAAGCCTCTGTTGGGGTTCCGCGAAAATACTTGTAATGATAAGATAAAAACCAGCACTTCTATAGGTATATCTGGTCCACAGTAACGAACGAAAAATTTTAATTTGGGGTTCCGTCAAATATTTCACTTTCCAAAAGGGTTCCGTCACCAAAAGTTTGAAAACCGCTGCATTAAACTTTACGGGCCTGATTTAGTTAAATTATCTTTTATCCCTTTCTTACAAATACATAAGTCAAAATCATAGATAAGGACAAACGATTATTAGCTAATTGAGGTTTGTAGGTTGGTTATGAATAAGGGGGTAAAGAAATGGCTGCGCACTTGTAATTTTGAAGTGCAACCTAAAAATTAAAGGACCTGTTTCAAGAAACCTGAAAACTTATATTATGAGCTTATTTACAAAATGCAGATATAAATTTTACGCGTTTGCGTCTAGCTCTAGCCGCCCGAGAGACGTATAAAAGGTTCCATTTCATTTTATACGGCTAAAGGTTTAAATAAATAATTTGCAGAGAAGTTTATGTATGTCACAAAGTTGACACTTTTTTCCACATATGTACGTGGTAATTACTTATGCATACTTATTTAAAAATAATATGGTCAGTTTAAAACGGGCAATACTTATATTAAAGTAACACTCGGCCTTTTGCGTGATTGAGCCCATTCAAACAATTGTTACGATAGAACAACATGGTAGTAAAATGTCCTTTGCGAGTTTATAGCTGTAGGCAAAGTACATAATGCACATTGTACATTATGTACCGGCTATGTGCGCGCTGTGCGTCACGGAGCGGGCATGCGCGGTGGGCCGATCGATTCTCACCACAGACTTTACTGTGCCACGCGGGTTTGCTTGAGGTTTTGTTTACTTTTAGGTACTACCTATTTACAAATAATAAAAGAAAAACAAATTTAAAAAAAGATACACCGTGCCCAATAGGTCCAAATACACATCTTTTTACCTTGGCTCTGAAGACAAACGGATTACAGGCCATCAAATTCTTATTTTAATTATTTTTTTTGTTTTATTTTGAGGGTAGATCTTTGGTGCCATGCTTACTAAAAAACGCAAAGTACATGGCATTTTCGAAGCGTCCAAGAAAAGGGAGTGCAAAGATCGACCATAATACTTTCTTAGCTCGCAGGTATTCGGACTTATTGGACACGGTGTAGAAGTAAGTTAGGAAATAACTTGAAAGTTTTCCTTTGAAACTTTTTGATATATTTGTCAAAATACCGTTTCTGTAATATTATTTATTACTTAAGTTTTAACAAAAATAGATATATTAAATAACGTTATCATAAAGCTAAAACTAAAATATGACTGTATAACAAATAAGGTTTTGAAGGTATATAATGAACTATTATTTAACTAATTTGGCTTGGAGAATATTCGATCGTTTTTTCCTGTAGGCGTGGATTCATTGCATTTTCTCTTTCCTTTTTACAAGGTTAAGTATTGTGTGTGTTAGACATATGGTCTAAGAAAGAAAAACGGCAACAATTATCACGTTTGTTGTATATGGGAGCCCAACTTAAATATTTATTATATTCTGTTTTTAGTATTTGCTGTTATGAGCAACAGATCTGTGAAAATTTCAACAGTCTAGCTATCACGGTTCATTAGATACACGGCGCGATTCGAACTTTAAGATATACGCCGTTAGACATTCACTAGATATGAAATAGTAAAGATATGTGACGTTCCACGGAAAAAGGTACCTTATGGCGGCTGGCGCTTACGCTTATTATTAACTCCGCTCCAATATTCAGTCGGGGAAATGGTACCTTTTGCCGTGGAACGTCACATATCTTTACTATTTCATATCTAGTGTATCTCTAATTCATTTCCCAAATCGCGCCGACAGGACTCTACGGGTACGGAACCCTAAAAACATCTGATTTCTAATTTATTTACATATAAAAATACTTTTGACTTTTGAAATTCAAGAGAAATTATTAGTTGATATCAGTTGTGGAATTTATTTTAGTAATTGTGTGCAGGATGTTATATCAACAATAGCAGTTTATTTTAAAAGTTATCCTTTTAATGTTGAACCCCGTATTGACAAAGTAACAGTTGCTATAAAACCTTAAAATATAAACGTCCGTAATGGATTATTTAACAATTTGGTGGGGCCTGTAACAAGAGCAATACATTAAAGTGTAGGCCGTACTCCTCAAACCAAACTGACCAACATTTGTCTAGCGACCTTTAAAAATAACTGGTTTTGATTATTAGTACACTTTAAAGGCTCCTCTTCACGTTGGGCCAACGCCAACGCCAACGAGGGACGCAGCCATGCGGTAGAATGAGATAGCAATATCACTTGCTCCCTTTAACGCATAACTGCGTCCCTCGTTGGCGTTGGCGTTGGCCCAACGTGAAGAGGAGCCTTAAAGTTTATTCTAAGACGCAATTGCGAATTTTCTTATATTTAAAGTAGTGATGTACCGACTATTGATTTGGCCGACTAGCCGACTAGCCGACTAATCGGCGCTCGAATGGCCGATTAGTCGGCCGACTAGTCGGCTAGTCGGCCAGATCATTAGTTTCGTATAAGTTCAGGTGAAAAACAATAGTTTTGCTCTTTAGGTTGCGCTATTCATATATTAGCTTGGCTAAAAGGTGTTCTCTACAGGTTCAAAGACCTATCACAAGAATCCTCGTTCTATTTCTGTCTTTCTTTTATTTTGCGATCCTGAGCAGACCGTCAGTAGGTACAACTTGTAGGAGGTATTTCCAAGGCTCTATTTCTCGTACGCAGTCGCCAGTTAAGAACCCTCACCCTGACCCTGTGGTCAGCGTCTTTACAAGCAACGTGCCCTGTTTATAAGTCTCTAAATTTTGCAATAACATTAATAGTTCCCCATGGTTCCTCCATTAAAAAAAACAAAAACTGAATTATAATAAAATCCTTTAAGTATAAATTACACGAGAATCAGTTGAGATCGACCTGTAGAGGAAAACACCAGCCCACCACCATACGATAACGATCAAACGGTCAATTATATGAACAAAAGTTTTCACACCCTGAATAGGTATTTTGGTAAAATAGACATAAAACATATGGTAAATATTGACTGTTGGTTTCTTTTTTTTGTTTTTCTTTCACTAATAAGGTGCCGACTAATCGGCCATTTTTGCCGACTAGTCGCCGACTAATCGCCGACTACAAATGTGGCCGGATAGTCGGCTTTCCCGACTAGTCGGCGACTAGTCGGTACATCCCTAATTTAAAGCGTGACAAGCAGCGTCAATTAAAATGATGTTAGCGTACCTGTGAATCTTAATAATTAATAAGATAGATAAAGGGGTACTACTAAACGAAATTAATAACTGGCTTAGTTAAATCTAAAATAGACCCTTGAGGCTGTACCTCGCTGTATCGTAATGCTGATGCGTTGTGCGAGGTAGCCGCCAGCTCTTAGGTCACCAGTTACGTCAACCAGACGCTTCCCGATTTCTGCGAACAACTTGTGCGCGCTGGGACCCCATGGTTTTAACGGGTCTCTATTGTTTCCCAAATAGTTTTAAGTCATAATGTATTGTTTGTCCGAATTTTCGTTAGTCATAATTGGTTTTTCTGAGAAACGCGTAACTTTTCAGGATTGCCATAAAACAAACCTAACCTAACCTAACCTATCTATAGAATAACCTTAGGAAAATCCTGAAAAGTTAACGGTTTCAGTTTTATGACTAACGATAATATGACAAACAATACATTATGACTTAAAACTTTATGGGAAACAAAGGGACCCCGGTTTTAACTCCTCATAATTAATTTGTATGAAAAATAGGAAATATAACCTTCATAATTTTTAAAAGTCGCTTTGCAAAAGTTTTTTCGTATTTATTAAAATGACATACGCGTATACATATGCGTAAAGTCAAGGTCAAATCTTGTTGGTTTGTAGACGGTGTAGGCGTATTAGTCTACTTGTATGTATATAAAATAGTTAAGGCGCTATTGAGGCACTTGTCCCACCGCCGACGATGAGCGATAAGCGAGTAGAACGATTAACTAGAAACGAGTGGGCGAGCGGCGAGAAGCGAGTGTTAGGCACTGGTCCCACCGCGAGCTAGTAAGCTATGAGCTATCGGCTATAAACACGAACAAAAGATAAGCACTCCCGTGTAAATAAAAGAGACACGGCGATATTTATAGCTCACCGCTGGGCGAGTAACTATAAATATCGCCGTGTCTCTTTTATTTACACGGGAGTGCTTATCTTTTGTTCGTGTTTATAGCCGATAGCTCATAGCTTACTAGCTCGCGGTGGGACCAGTGCCTAAGCGAGTAGAACGATAAACTAGAAACGAGTGGGCGAGCGGCGAGAAGCGAGTGTTAGCTCCAATAGTTTTGTCGCTCGGCTATAGGCGAGTGTTCGAGTGCGACGGGCTATTCCTCGCGTCACTCGCTCGGGCGGTGCAGCGTAGCCGAACACGCAGACGTCGCAGACTTGTTCAAACTACGAAGCGAGCATCGCCGAGCGAGTACCGCTGAGCTAGTTTTATCTTATCGCGGCGACAAACTAGTAGAGCGAGTGTTTTCGCCGGCAGTGTGAACAGCCAGCGATGAACTATTCATGTATTTATGTGTCTCTTTTACTAACACAGGATCCTAATCTTTTGTTCGTTTCTTGGGCGAGAAAATCGCCGATAGTTAATCGCTTACTCGCTCTTGGTGGGACAAGTGCCTGACGTTCCTCCCACTCCCGTCATTTTTATACAAATACTTTTATACTGCCTATAAATGTGTTTGTACAGAAATACAGAAATAGCTGGAGCTTTGAATAGAAAATAAATTATTTACGAACTGCCATGCAGACTTCGCTTTTAATGTAGACCTTCAGTTAAATTAAATTCTACCTACGCCAATACATTTTATTTATTTATAAAACGCGATTGATTTTATACCTCGTATTTTAACATTAGAAAAGACGACACGATGACACTTTATTTCTCCTATTATAATATCTACTTTTAATATAGTAATAAAAATCATAATAATCATAAGGGGTCATCCATTAATTACGTCACACGTTTAGGGGGAGGGAGGGGGTCAAGAAAATGTGACATATTGTGACATGGGGGAGGGGGGAGACACAAACTTTGTGACGTCACTTTAACTTCATCAGTAACCGAAAATTTATTTAAATTATTTAGTTCGCTGTACATTTAAATAACAAGTTTTTAAAACGAAAATAGTTTTTAATCGTTTAATTTTCTTTCCTAAGCAGTTTTGGGTTATAAAATTACTAATATTTATATCGTCAAAAATATTTTGATAAAATATTAATAATACTTAGGTAGGTACTTACTTAATTCGATTTGGCGATTTCGTAGAAAAAAATGTGACGTCACACTAGGGGGGGAGGGGTTTGCCAAATGTGACCAAGTGTGACAAGGGGGGGAGGGGTCAAAAATTATTTATTCTGTGAAATAACTTATCGAATTTTTCGAGTGTCTGACGTATCAGAATGATATCCAAGCCCTATTCGGCCCGACTACAGATTTACGAACGGCCCTTTCTGAAGGGCCCCCATAACTTGCTCTCAAGTTATCCGCCCGCTCCGAATACGGATTCATATTTCGGATGAATCATTTGAGCGCTTGTTTATTTTTGTAGCCTTTTATAAGGGATTTGCTTAGAGGACTCACGTAGGTGTTTGAAAAGGCAGGTGTTTTCTGCTTTTTATTATCTAATACCTTTCAACGAGCAATTCTTGTTTATTTAGGTATATGTATATATATTTCGGGGAACGATTTTGATGATTTGCTATATGGGAGTTTACGGAGGCGATAAATCGATCTATAGTCGCACGAAGAAAAGTCTGCAGCGGATTTAATATTCATATTCATATTATTTATTCACAATATTTATAATATTCCATGTCATTTTATATAATAGATCGTATAACTATTTGAAACAAGTACTATATAAGTTTACATTCGTAAATATCAATAACAATTAAAATAAAATTCATATTCGAGTAACTTAACTAAAGCTCAGCATTCAAAAATTCTCCATAGGTGTAGAATGTGTGTTCGAGAAGCCAAGCCTTCAGTCTAGCCTTAAAACATTGCAGCGACGGTGATGAGGTGACTGTCTCCGGCAACCTGTTGTAAACAGTTGGACCCATTATGTGGGTCAGCTTATTGGACCTTGCAAGTCTACGTTTTACCGGGAGAAGTTGATTCGGGTTCCGTAGCCCACGCAGTATAAAGTGTTATTTACACGTCATCATTTCATAGAAGTTTGACGTTTAAAATGACACTTGCACTGCGTGGGCTATCAAAATCGCTGCAGACTTTTCACGGTCTGAGTCTAGGTCTTATCTCTGGGAAAACGCGCATATTTGAGTTTTTATATGTTTTCCGAGCAAAGCTCAGTCTCCCAGATATTATCTTATTTATGTGTCACAGTAGTTTGTCAGATTACAGATTACATACAGGGTAGGGTGGTTCAAAAAACATTTTTTTTTATTTTCCGACGGGCCATCCCCTTATTTTGTTACACTTATTATGCTGATAAAATACACCAAGTTTCGTAATTTTATCTCAACTACAAGGGGGTGCTCGACCACTTTGAAAATTTTGTATGTTGTATGAAAACCAAAAAACAGAAGTATTTATTATTCAGATTTTTATTTAAGTATCTGTTTTCACATTATTTGCACATGTGATTTATAAGTTTTTAAGTAGAAAAACAGTTTTAATTCTATTTTTTATAATTTTTCGAAAAGTAAGATTTTTAGAATTTCACCTAAAAAATCATAAAAAATAGAAATAAAAATGGTTTTTCATCAAATAACTTTAAAATCGCACTTTCAAATAATGTGAAAACTACTACTTACATAAAACTGAAAAAAATAATAACTTGTTTCTTTTGGATTTCATACAACTTTGAAAAATTTCAAAGTGTTTGAGCACCCCCTTGTAGTTGAGATAAGATTACAAAACTTGGCATATTTAGTCAACAGAACAAGTGTAATAAAATGAGAGGGTGGCGCTTTTTCTAGCTGGAGTTTGAATTTTTCCCATACAAACGTGAACCAAATACAGGGCAAAATTAGATGTGTTCATTGTAAAAATTAAACCCCCTTATTCATAAAACTTTCCGTGCCTGATTTAGTTAAATAATGTTTTATCCAGCTTACATATACATAAGCCAAAATGGACCCCAGGTTCCCATGAGCTGTGGCAAAATGCCAGAACGCGAGGAAGATGATGACATAAGTCAAAATGACAGATAAAGACAAACAATTCATAGTTATTTCAGGCCAGTAACGCGTTTATGAATAACAGCCATAAGCGTATAAAATAAACGCCCGTTAATAACGGTAACCATTTTACATTACTTTATTTTAATAGGCGAAGATTATATCCATAATTAAAAGAAAATCCATTCTGTCGACATCATTTTACTTAAAATGGACCCAGGCTAGCCTACCCATTAGGTTTGGCGGCCTGGGCATCCGCAAAATTTCTTGTGTATCCTTACCTGCGTTCTTGTCCTCGGTGCATGGTGCTCAAAGCCTTATAGGGAAAATACTAGGTCCTTCTATTGGATCTATGGAGGCCGCGCACTGCTCCGAGGCCAAGAACGTCTGGTCTATAACCTGTCCCAACACAGACCTGCCTGAAAACCCCTGCTCGCAGAGGCAGTGGGACGAGCCGCTCTGTCAACTAGTACGGAAAAACCTTTTAGATACGTCACCTAGTTCGATAGACCGAGCTCGTCTCCTTGCGACTGCAGAGTGGGAGTCAGGTCTGTGGCTGCAGGTGCTACCCTCTCCAAACATTGGGACTTTTCTCGACAACAGTACCTTCCGCCTAGCAGCTAGCTTACGTTTAGGGGCATCTACCAATCAGCCACATCGCTGTCAATGTGGCACCACGGTGGACATTCTTGGCCACCATGGCCTCTCATGTGTTCGAAGCGCTGGCAGGATCCCCCGCCATGCCAGCATAAATGATGTCCTCCGTCGGGCTCTTGTTAGTGCCAAAGTACCTGCAGTCCTCGAGCCCAGCGGTCTGGCCAGGGATGACGGCAAGAGGCCCGACAGAATGACACTGGTGCCTTGGAGCATGGGTCGGCCGCTAGTTTGGGACGCTACCTGCGTTGATACCCTGGCACCGTCCCATGTTCCAAGCACCAAGGATTCTGCTGGCGCTGCGGCTTCCTCAGCCGAAAGCCTCAAGCGCCGCAAATATGCCGCTCTGGGAAGCAGCTACATATTTGCGGGCTTTGCGGCGTTTGGTGTCGAAACTTTGGGGCCGTGGGGGCCAAGTGCGCGTCGACTGTACAAAGACTTGTCGGCGCGCTTAATAGAGGCTTCTGGTGACCAGAGGGCTGGCCACTATTTCGCCCAGCGTATTAGCATCGCTATACAGCGGGGAAATACGGCCAGCCTTCTGGGCACCTTGCCCGTTGACGGCGATCTGGGGCAAATTTTTTACCTATAGTTTTTGTAAGTTTTATTATGTTTGTTAATTTATTTCTTTGTTTTTATCAATAAAGAATCCACATTTTACTTAATGATAATGAATATAATGATTGTAAATGTTTATAATTTTAAGTTGTTTTTATTTATTGTTTTTGTACAGTCGACGTCAAAGATATGTTTACACTTTTCGCAAAGGAGTAAGGTGCAAAAGTGTAAAGATATCTTTGGCGTCGACTGTACCTTATATATAAATAAATTCGTAAATTGTATAGCTGCTACTAAATTTATGTGAGCACGTACAATATTGACGACATTTTCATAATAAACTTAAATATCTGCAACAACCTTTACTTGCTTGGCTTCGCTAAAGTTGGATGGAAGCCTTAGCAAAAGTTCATTGTTTCATTCTTGGAAGGTTTATTCGCCTGTTTGTACCGTCATAGAATTTTATTTCCGTCATCATCATCATCATCATTTATTTGTTAGACTCTTGTCGGTGGAGCGATTTCCATGCATGTCGGTCCTCTGCCTTCTCCTCTTGATAGCCTGATACGACACGACGTTGCGCTTTTGATTTACTTGATCTATTAGGAATTAGGATGTACGTTCTCTCTCCCATTAATGATACTTTTGATAAATTCGTCGTGTCGTTATAGCAGGTGTCCAAGAAACTTTCCTCTTCTGTTTATTTATTATTTCCGTTTATATCCGTACCATTTCGTATTCTCTTTTCGGTTTCTGAACATGGTCACGTGTCCGTAACAGTGGCGGATTTGCAGTCTTTGCCGCCCTAGGCCCCAGGCCCTGTATCCGCCCCTTTCAAGGCACCCATAATAATGACTATTATTTTTTCTGTGGGAGGGGTATTAACCCGCCGCACGTCCCCCGAATGGCTGGAGGACTGCGCGTCAGTAAATGGCAGAAAGTTGCGCAGGATCGGGACAGGTGGCACGCTCTCGTTCGGAGGTCAAGATTCTCTTTGGATCGCTGAGCCAAAACAGTTACTATATCGTACCTTATCACAGTGACAATCAATATGAAGGGATCTCATATTACTTTTGTCACTGTGATAAGAAGCCCTGTCACGGGCTTGGCACTGCCATGCCAGTATTAATATATGCGTGTGCATAACTGACTTTCTACTTATGCATCTCGCTCGTATACTGGCATATTAGCGCGAGCGAGATGTATAGAAAGTTACGCAGACGTCGCAGACGTTAGAAAGTAAGTGAGCGAATATGTGTCAGGTCAGTGGTAAGCTCGTGGTAGACGTACAGGTACGAAATAGTACTGAAATTAAATTCCTTGACAACAGTTTATTCGTTACATACATATGCCGTAACAGCAAAATTTCTAACAATATGTTCTAACTGACAGGCCGATACCGTCCGGCGGACTGTTAATCAGTGGGCCCCTTTAGACGTTAAAATGTTCAAAGTTACCTAAACAGTTTGACAAATTAATCGTTATTAATTAATTTGCATTTTAAAAATTATTTACGTTTATTTAACCTTTATTGCGCAAAAGAAAACCTTACAATACAAAGGGCGGACTTAATGCCATGAGGCATTCTCTACCAGTCAACTTTTAGGCTTGCCAGGTAGAGAGATTGTGGGCGTACCTACATTGTTTTAATTTATTATTACTTTATTATAAATATTGATAAGTATTAAATAATCGAATAATGCTATCACATAATACATAATATAAAGTTTTAACCAGGTACATATTAGGAACATACATATGATAATAATGTTTATTGCAGTTTAACATTTAGTTCCAAAAGTCAGTTAAGTTTTTTGTCCAAAATAAGTGTATGTATAGGTACTTCGTTCTATTAACATTAGGAAATGGATAATCAATTTTGATGTGTATTTTTATTGTAAAATGCTATTTATAAAATAGTAACTATAACTTAAAGATACCTAAACTTCATATACAGGATAGGTATTCAAAAAAAAATTATTGGATTCAATCATAATGTGTTTCAATTGTCCCCGGTCTACCTTATCTATTTTCTACACCCGGTCCGCCCTACTTAGGGTCGGTTGCACCAAACTGTTCGTATCGTTAAAAGTTGAAAGAGTTCGCTAAAATTTTATGTATGGAAAGTTTCATAGTAAAGCGCCGGAGCGCGCCGGCTGACGTTGATCAGTCTGTCAAATGTGGTTCAACTGGCACTTACGAACTAGAATCCTTTTTGCTAGCAGAATACAATTGTATATAATTTGTTTTAAATAGTTTATTCCACAATAGCTAAAACCTATAGAAATGGGTTACTTATGTATTTTTGGGGCATGACGTCCGAGTTCGATGACCGCGTAGTTCGTAGCACGCTCGTAGCTGCCCCGGTGCTACGAACACAGCAGGTACATACATGTACAATGTACATAAATATACATATTTTGTTCTTTAGTATAATATGTTGATATTTATACGGTATATTGATTGTACTACTTAGACATAACTTTGCGGTCTTCAAGTTGACAATTTTTTAAAATGATTTTTAAGTAATAATTAAAACTTTTTTAAAAATTCATAACATAAATTCAATTTTTAAAGGTTTCTTCGCCGGTTTTTACTTCCTTAGTCATTTCGGGACAAAACTCAAAATAGTAAAGGGCCAAAAAGAATGCACATCGGCAATCATCGCATTTCCGAATACAAACGAATGCTCATTTCCATGTACATCAATTATTAGGTTAGTCGTTTATCAGAATTTGAATTTAGAACTAAATACTTTATTGTTGTTTTGTTTTGATTTCACGTGAAATATATACAGCTGTAAAACACGATGTAACTATTTTTAATTATTGCTATATTCTTGTTAGGGAAAAATAATCTTCATAAATATATATTTTATATAAGATCGACAAAAAGTGTAATATTGTAATGACAAATCTCTGTTGAACCTTCTTAAAATAATTACTTACATTAACATCCTCATGTTTTTTTAAATTGGTTGGCTTCAGATAAAAAATATTTATAAACATTGTGGATAATTTCGCGTGACTGGTAGAGTAACGGCTTACCTTTTTTCCCTATAGATGCCATAGTACAAATTTAATTTTATAGGGGTTTTAGCAGCTCTATATATATATTGACTTAGATAGGCGACTGCACTCTCTCGCATTTGAACCATGACTGACAAAACAAACGTCATGGTGTGTGCGACACAGATATCGCTATACGAAGTCGAAATTAGCCGATTGCCTCTTTCTAAAGCTCGATGTGCATTCTTTTTGGCCCTTTACTGTACTAAATTGATCCATAAGTTCTGTCACAAAGGTTTTTAAAGATAAAAAATTTGGTTCGTATTTTGTTATGCTACTTCACTCAACCTCAGTACTTTTTGTGCCGAGACGGACTGAAATTTAGCAAGACACATTCGTAAGTTTCCGTGAAAATACGATGGAAAATAATTATGAACTACATCTTTACTTGTTCGTTAAAAACCTCACAAGATTTTTTTTTTCATCAAGACTATACCTTTGAAGTTTCGACGTTTGTAAACAGTTCTTAAAATCTTTACAGTGTAAAATGAATAAATATTATCAAACAATCTTGTTTGATAATATATCGTCGGGTGACAAGCAAAAGTCACTAAGTACTATCAAAAAATTAAAGTAACAATGCACTTTATTACACTTGTAACACGGTTTATTGTCTAATAATTTTAAAGGTGTTAGTGTCTTTTGCTTGTCACCCGACTATACTCGTATGTTAATTTTTAACTATATTTACATAAATTTTTAACGCATATTGTAGACGTATCTGATATCTGGTTCACATGGAATAACGAAGATGGAACAACGTCTGACGAATCTGAGCAGGACAGGGCCAGATAGCCTGGAAAAGCTCACCATTACTGGCCGCATGGCAAGGAAACGTAGGGATGGACGTATGGCCACGCGTTGGGCGGACAGAATAACGTCAGAGACCAACGCCACATTGCAGGCTAGCATGCACTGGGCCCAAGACAGAGCGGCCTTGAGAGCACTGGTGAAAAGTGTCCACATTCGTCACGTCCTTCAGCCATGAGGATACGGCAAGAAAGAAGATATTTATTTATTTTATTTATTTATTTTATTGATCAAATAAGTAACACAGCATTACAGTATAAAACCAAGGCACTGTGAAACTACAAAGTAAAAGAAAAGACAAAGAAAAACAATACACATAAAAAATTAAATTAACTAAACATTAGATTTGGGCGACGACGTAACGGCGTGGCTCCGTAGCGTCGTCTGACTCGGCGTAGGGTTCGGCAGGTTGCCCCGGAACCGCCGAAACACCACACCCTTCGGCCAGAAGTCCGCGCTTGCGATGGTGTCCTGCAGCGACCGCGGCACACGCACCACAAATGAACTGAAGTGCACATAGTGACGCGACTGTAGCTGGTGCACCCTCAGCGTGAAGCCAGTCTTCCGGCGGACGTACTCCACCACCTCGTCGGCCACGGCGGAGTAATGTAAGCGTGACACGTATAGCGCCTTACTCGGTGTCGCAACTCGTAGGCCAGAATTAACCGGCTCCGCAGTAACATAGTAGATGGACAACGAAATGTATCAGCCTCCTAGCCTAGTCGATAGTGACTAAAGATGCACCGGATATTCGGTTACTATCCGGTATCCGGCCTATCCGTCCAATATTTATATATCTGGCCGGATACCGGATAGTAACATTGCTTGATTTCGGACTAAACAAATTAGATTTAAGAAACAGTCACGGTCATAATCGTACTTGTTTATTATTTAATAACAATTTAAACATTTCACTGACTTACACGCACACTCATTTCGAACCTAGAAATGTGTCGCGCGAACGTTCATTAGGAAACAGGTCAAATCTGCACAATGCGCACCTGAAAAACCGAAATGTAGGTATATTTCCGCCGGCCGAATATTCGGCGGCCGGATATTCGGCCGATGGTCAGGCCGAATATCCGGTATCCGGCCAAACAACTATCCGTTGCATCTCTAATAGTGACCCTGCCTACGAAGCAGGTGGTTCCAGGTTTATTAAAACCTAGGATTACCTAGTAAGGGCATTTGTATGTGTTCCTAATATATTTGTTCCTGAGTTATGGATGGTTTATTTGTACCTATTTATATATATCGTCGTTTAGAACTCAACTCACAGCACATGCCTTATTGAGCTTACAGTGGACTATCGGCCTGCTGGAGACACGATATGGATCGGATCTTCATTGTCAAAAGCGATGTTTTTGTTTGAAGAATCTTCACTTTTGACACTGACATATCTGATAAATATCGTATCTTTAGCAAATGTTTGACGTATCTTAAAGTTTGATTTGAATCATGCCGTATGTCTATGTGTGGAGGATTGCCTAACAATAGTGAATTATTTACATCTTAATTGTATTAAAAGGCAACATCATCCTACAGTCGTTTTGTGTGCATATGTTTACGTCATTAGTGTAGAAAACCGTAAGTTTGGCAACGTCGCGCGCCCCGCCAGATAAGTGCTGCACTATTGACTGACGGCAAACGTATAACCTCGATGTTTACACTCCGCTAACATTATCGCGAATAGCTTCTTATAATATTTTAGTCATTTTAGATTTAAAACTGTATCCTTGCTGTAAGCATTCAAATACATATTTTCGATTTTTAACCGACTTCCAAATCTCAAAGAAGGAGTTCGGTTGTATTCTTTTTATTTTACTTTCTAGCTCAATATTATTAAATTGAATAAAAACATATGTACCTACTTAGGCTTAAAGTGGTTTAACGACGTTACTTTTTCCGACTTAAGACTAAAGCATGGATCACCTACGGCTAGGGTTTGCACGACGGATCCGAAATGTATGGGAAGATCCGCGGATCCGGATCCAGATCCGGATAATTTCATACATTTCGGATCCGGATTGCAAACCCTACCTACGGCCCTATTCGAACAATGCTTATAACAAGTCACAGCGGTACGATACCGATTTCTCAGTATCAAAAGTGACGTTTTTTGGTTGAAGAAATGTCACTTTTTTTGACACTGAGAGATATCGTACCGCTGTGACATATTGTATTTATTAGAGTCGGTTTCATATCAAATATACCTAATACATATATAGTACCTACCTAAGTACTTTTAGGGTTCCGTACCCAAAGGGTAAAACGGGACCCTATTACTAAGACTTCGCTGTCCGTCCGTCCGTCCGTCCGTCTGTCACCAGGCTGTATCTCACGAACCGTGATAGCTAGACAGTTGAAATTTTCACAGATGATGTATTTCTGTTGCCGCTATAACAACAAATACTAAAAACAGAATAAAATAAAGATTTAAATGGGGCTCCCATACAACAAACGTGATTTTTGACAAAAGTTAAGCAACGTCGGGCGTGGTCAGTACTTGGATGGGTGACCGTTTTTTTTGCATTTTTTTTCGTTTTTTTTTTTTATTAAGCTACGGAACCCTTCGTGCGCGAGTCCGACTCGCATTTGCCCGGTTTTTTAGTTGATGTCAAGTCCATGTATGTATACCTACATACTTTTATTGAAAACATTACAAAAGGCAATAGCGGTTCATATCCCGGTCAATACGTATAAGTCTAGTGAAACTAACCGTGAATCATTCAAAACGGTTGTAGTTTGAATGGCCATATCCAAAGGCTAGGTAGACCAATGTGCAATACTTATCCCCGGGTACTGTCTCACACTTTAGAAGTTTAGATTAACCTCTTGGGGTTCAATGTCCTAATACTAGTACAAATTACCTCCAATGAAATTTAAATCTTAATGAAATCGAATAGAGTTTATTTTATTTCGTTTCGTTCGATTTTAAATCAAAACAAATTCAACTCTATTTTCTAATACCGTTGATTCAAATTCGATTGCCAATTTTCCTTGTATGGTGGGCCGCTAGAGGTTAACCAAATAAACGCAATGTATAAAATTATGCAGGAATAAAAAAATACTTTTTAAATAACTATTGTTTATACTCGTATTTAAACACATAAAGATGTTTTATACATTTTCTTTTATAATAATAATGTACTTAATGCTACTTTTTAGCTATTTTTCTATGGGCCAATAGTTGCCCGAAAATAAATATTTTCATTCATTTCGTTCTTTCATTAATTTCATTTCATACATATACATGTATGTGTATAGAATTCTCGTAAAACCACAAACTTGTAGTGTCACAGTGTGTTTAATGCGTCCGCTACATTTCAAAGGCAAGGAAACTAAAGCGGAGAATCCGTACCATAAATAATTTATTGTTCTTCAATAGATAAGCGACACGTGAGGCTTGATATCGTGTCGTTATCGCCGCTGATAAGCCTCCGGGCAAGACAACGCGTGTCTGTCAAGCTTTTCTGCGCATATCTAGTTACACTGCGTTTCTAATGTTTCTATATCTGATATTGATAGAAAAACAATAAAAAAAATACTTTCTGCGCAAAAGTTAAGGATACTGCAGCCTAATTATTGAATAGTTTCATTTTGGGAACGGGATGTACAAATAAGAACTCTATTACCTAATTATGTGTATGAATTATTGATAATTTGTCAGAGACGAGTGGAATTGCAAAAAAAATGTGCATAGTTAAGCACCTGTAGTTAGTCTAAAGTTAATTGAGTACATTTTGTTAAGACAGATAAGCCATTTATATTTAAGTTAGATTCATAAAAGTGTGTTCGCGTATGCTATAGACTTATATGTGTACCAATTAAGTACAATAAATAATACAATACAATTTACATATTCAATTTTCGTAACACAAATTTATCAATTAAGTTAAGATTAATCATAGCTTCTTAACTGCGCTTAATTAAGTACAATTTTTTGACAGCTTCTTAACTGCGCTTAATTACGTAAAATTTTTTTGCAATTCACTCAGAATTCAATGAGTTTTTACCTGCAAATAACGTCCAGTATAGCCTCCTAAATTACCAAAGATTCCTACGAACTTAAAACCTTTTGAAAGTTGGTTAAAACATCTACCACCAAACTCAAAATTTTACTTTATTTATTTGAACTTTATTGCAAAAACACAGGAAAAATTTACAAATAGCGAACTTAATGCCAGTCTACCAGTCAACCATTTATTTTATGAAATAACAGAAACTGCATGGCTACCACGCGTTGGCATTTGACATTTTAAGTAGTTAAATCTCACTTTTCAATTTAGTGTAGGTGCAGAAAAAATTGTATATAGGTCTGTTATTTAAATAATTATTTTTATATTCGTGGAAATATTGACTACAAAAGATGTTCCATAATTCATATTGTTCACTAGATACTCGTATACAGTAACTTTTTGACACTGAAATTATTTAACTAAGATATAATGATAAAAAATCATTTCGCCTTATTTTATTTGCTTAAGTGCAAAAATGTACACTAAACAGGCGGTTTGACCCTTATACTTTATTTTTCTATTATAATAAAACCTAGAGTACTAAACATTGGGAATACCAAACATTTTCCAAATGTCAGTACTTACCCATTTCCACAGATTCCTATGTGATATTGATATCACCACGTCATCAAACCTACTCGGTATCGATACCGCTGAGTCACCAACATCTTGCATAATGGTTTCCCAATCCCGTTGACTCACTGTATATACATTCCTGTGATTCATTGTGATTTGTTTTAAATTATTTAATGATAAAACTCGTTACCTCATAAGTTCATTACAACCTCATAAGAGTATTTTCCTCAAAATCTGCAAGAGAAATTGATTCGATGAAGTTGTTTTCGCGCGTCAGCCGACCTTATATTTTGTTTTGATATCGGATAGTTTTGTCTAAACAAATAAGTTTTTCCATGAATTCAGAGACTGGCTTGAAAACACTAAGGGAATTGAGCTAATATGATTGTTGAATTCAATAAAACTTTAAAAGTTATAAAATAAAATAAAATTTTAAAGTTATAAAATTTACTGAATTTATTTTTATTACACCTAATCAAGAATAATGTTAACATACATACGCACATAAAATCACGCCTATTTCCCGGAGGGGTAGGCAGAGACCACGGATTTCCACTTGCTACGATCCAGACATACCTCTTTCGCTTCCATCACTTTCATAACATTCCTCATACACGCTCGCCGGTTTAGGGTGCTCTTGACCTGGCTTTTTGTGGAAGAGGTATATACAAGTATGTACAAGTATATTTACAATAGTAATTTACATAAATTTACAAATTCCACTGAAGAAGGTAGAGAGGCAATAGAGAGTACTCTCTCCAGGCGGGTGTTATGCCTGGGGACCGAAGTCCATTGAGAGTTGGTCGGAAGTTATATACAGGGCGTCCCACGGCGATGCCACATGGAGGGAAAGTACCTTAAATATCATAGATAGCATATTTTGCTGAAAGAAGACTTCATTTTATTTTTAAAACTTAGTAAAATTACATTCATACTTTTTTAATTTTTTTTGAAAAAAAATGTATGGAAAAAATTATCGCGTCATTGAAGCCTTTCGATCGGTATGACAAAGCTACAAGGTATTTTTTTTTCTCGTGTAGCGGGTTCGATTCCCGGTTTAACCATGAAATTATTTAAAATGCAATTCAACTTGTTTTTTTAAATCGAAATAATGTCTTCTTTCAGTAAGATGTTCATTTACAATAATTAAGGTACTTTTCCTCCAATGACGCGATAATTTTTTTCCATACATTTTTTTTCAAAAAAAATTAAAAAAGTATGAATGCAACTTTACTAAGTTTTAAAAATAAAATGAAGTCTTCTTTCAGCAAAATATGCTATCTATGATATTTAAGGTACTTTCCCTCCATGTGGCATCGCCGTGGGACACCCTGTATATGGAAACTGACATTATAACTCAGTCAGCGCGATGTAGGTCTTACATACTAATTGCCTTCTAGACGTAGTATCTTCTTAGTAGTTTGTGCGTTCTTAGCTTCCTAACGCCATCTGTTAGAATATTGTGGCACGGCGTTGGCAGTGACAGCTAGAGGAGCCGCCACATTTTCTTCAGGATTCATAAGTTTACATAGGTATGTATAGCTCGCGTATAAAATCTCCCATATAACCATTCCAGTCGCAGAATCATCAAAGTGGTAACTAAATGTCAGATGTGTCGTAACAGAGTCCACACAATGTGTCTAGAATTGTTTCGAAACAAAGTGTCGTCGCCGTGTGTACACTTTTCCGTAACAAGGTGTCGACACATTTGTGTGCACTTTGCGTGCGGTTTGCGACTAAATCTGACAGCAAATTTGTGACAGCAAATGTCAATATAAAATACCTCTTGAAAACCAAGGTTTGTCAAACTACTATTAGTGTCTCGTGTGCTCGTAAGTAATTCTAGTAAGTCATCATGGGCGATGCAAATGATAATAATCGACCAAAACCATATAAACACCCAACACCCGTCAACCTTTTACAGAAAAGTTTTTAAAGAAATGCAATAAGCTACTTAGGTCAGCCAACGAATGCTCAACACAACACACAATTTTTGACTCTGTAACTTGGTTTGGACAAGTTAGGAGGTGAACATATCAAAAGTCCCCGGCCGTAGCCCTTGAGCGGGGGGAAGAGAGGGGTCTTTGAATGTCCCATTTTCCGGTTTTTCGATTATATCTCGGAAACTATGCATCTTAGCGTCATGGCCACTTATACAAAATGAAAGTTAATTTAATTTGTTACAAGTTTATTCAGTCAATTTTTTCGATATGTTGAATAGTTTTTGAGATATCCGCTCTTGAAAGTTTATTTAGGGCTCTCAATTTTATCTTGATATATCTACATCAGTGAAGGTGCTAGGCCGTGTATGGTATTGTTTTCGTATAAATCTGGGTTGCTGAATCCATTTAAGGTATCACATTGAAACCATACCACAAAATTAAAAAAATCTTTTTAGGGTTCCGTACCTCAAAAGCAAAAAACGGAATCCTTATAGGATCACTCGTGCGTCTGTATGTCTGTCTGTCTGAATACACAAAATAGTTCTTTACCTATAGATGACAGGAAAACCTATTAGAAATGTGCAGTCAAGCGCGAGTCGGACTTAATGTATGGAACCCTTAATACGCGAGTCCGACTCGCACTTGGTCGGTTTTATTTAAACTCCTCTTGACGCTTAACCGCTGAACCGATTTCGTTGAAATTTGGTATAGAAATAGTTTGCGTCCCGGAACAGGACATAGGATAGATCTTATAACCAAAATCATCTTTTGAAGGTGTGAAAAGTGGCGTGGAAATTTGTACGGGAAATCAATAACCGCTGAACCGATTTATATTAAATTTGGGATGGTCTATATCTTTGATTTAGTTAAAAATGATAAAAAAAACATGACTTCAAACCTAAACTTAAACAGTATTAACTTCAAGAAGTCAATTCTGAATTCCCCCCTACACCTCATTTCACACCTTTGAAGGATGATTTTTGAGATAACTTATTATGTCCTGTCTCGGGACTCAAAATATTTACTCCGCCGGGGCCGACGAGGTGGTGGAGTACGTCCGCCGGAAGACTGGCTACACGCTGAGGGTGCACCAGCTACAGTCGCGTCACTATGTGCACTTCAGTTCATTTGTGGTGCGCGTACCGCGGCCGCTGCAGGACACCATCGCAAGCGCAGACTTCTGGCCGAAGGGTGTGGTGTTTCGGCGGTACCGGGGCAACCTGCCGAATCCTACACCAAGTCAAACGACGCAACGGAGCCACGCTGTTACGTCGTCGCCCAAATCTAATGTTTAATTTGTTTTTGGTTTTTATTTGTAGTTTCTTTGTACTTATTGTATTTTATTTTGTAGTTTCACAGTGCCTTGGTTTTACTGTAATGCTGTGTTACTTATTTGACTAATAAATAATAATAATATATGTGTACTAAATTTAAATTAAAACTGTTCAGCAGTTTAAGCGTGAAGAGGAGTTTAAAAGAAAGTAAGTTTATATGTTTTTACTTTGGAATGGTGTCAATGTGATACCATAACTAAATTTGGTACTGCGAATTTATACGAAAACGATACCAAACATGGCCTCGTAGCTTTACTGTTGTAGAAGTCAAAATAAAATTGAGAGCCCTAAATTCTTATTACTTGAACAAACTTGTGTAGAAGGAAAAGGAAAAATAAAAGTCTTCGGCAGGAATATAAGACACAAATATAATTATTTTTGCGTTACTATTTCAATTATCAAATATAAACATACCTTGATTATATTATTCTAGTGAGATCCTCACAGATAAACAAAAACATTTACTTAAAAAATTACAAGGTCGAAATGTCACGGAACTTGTGAGAGTAATACGTGAAAAATAAAAACTTATGACAAAAAAATCTGGACACAATTTAAGAAGCATCCAATTGCGTCGAGGAATCATCTGTATTTTTGCTTGTTTCATTACCTCCTCGCTTCTTTTTTTGTCCTTTGTATTCTGTAGCAATTTGTTAGATCTGAAAATAAAGATAACTTGCGTCGTCACGGATGTCGATTTATATAGGTTTTAGGGAGTGCAGAATTCGAAAACGATGATCATTTTATAATCCAAGATGGCCGCTACGTATTTTGACATAAAAGTCGTCATGAATATCGTTTTATAGGTTTTAGGAAGTGCCGATTTCGAAAATGATGACCAGTTTGGAATCCAAGATGTGTGCCGTGCACTTTGTCATAAAAGTCGTCATGGATATCGTTTTATAGGTTTTAGGGAGTGCAGAATTCGAAAATGATGACCATTTTGGATTCCAAGATGTCTGCCGTGCACTTTGTCATATAAGCCGTCATAGATGTTGATTTATAGGTGTTAGGAAGAGCAGATTTCGAAAATGATGACCATGACCAACAAAACGACATCCATGTCGACTTTTAACATAGTGCATGGCCGCCATCTTCGATTCCAAAATAGTTATTATTTTCGAAATCTGCGCTCCCTAAAACCTATAAAACGACACCCATGACAACTTTTATGACATAGTGCGTGGCCGCCATTTTGGATTCCAAAATGGCCATCATTTTCGAAATCTGCGTCCCCTAAAACCTACAAAACGACATCCATGACGACTTTTATGACATAGTGCATGGCCGCCATCTTGGAATCCAAAATGGTCATCGTTTTCGAAATCTGCGCCCCTTAAAACCTATAAAACGACACCCATGACGACTTTTATGACATAGTGCATGGCCACCATTTTGGAATCCAAAATGGTCATCATTTTCTAAATCTGCGCCCCCCAAAACCTATAAAACGATACCCATGACAACTTTTATGACAGTGCATGGCCGCCATTTTGGATTTCAAAATGGTCATCATTTTCTAAATCGGGGCCCCCTAAAACCTATAAAACGACATCCATGACGACTTTTATGACATAGTGCATGGCCGCCATTTTGGAATCGAAAATGGTTATCGTTTTCGAAATCTGCGCCCCCCAAAACCTATAAAACGACACCCATGACAACTTTCATGACATAGTGCATGGCCGCCATTCTGGATTCCAAAATGATCATCATTTTCGAAAGTGGGGCCCCCTAAAACCTATAAAACGACATCCATGACGACTTTTATAGCATAGTGCATGGCCGCCATTTTGGAATCCAAAATGGTCATCATTTTCTAAATCTGCGCCCCCCATAACCTATAAAACGACATCCATGACGACTTTTATGACATAGTGCATGGCCGCCATTTTGGAATCGAAAATGGTTATCGTTTTCGAAATCTGCGCCCCCCAAAACCTATAAAACGAAACCCATGACGACTTTTATTACATAGTGCATGGCCGCCATTTTGGATTTCAAAATGGTCATCATTTTCTAAATCTGCGCCCCCCCAAAACCTATAAAACGACATCCATGACGACTTTTATGACATAGTGCATGGCCGCCATTTTGGAATCGAAAATGGTCATCATTTTCGAAATCGGCACTCCCTAAAACCTATAAATCGACACCCATCTCGACTTTTATGACAAAGTGTTTGGCTACCATCTGCATGCAAGACATTTCTATTATTTTTACGTACAAAAATGGCCCCCTGTCAACTTCCAACCGAGATTTAATCGATAATTTATTCGATTAATGGTCAGATTAATTCAATTTCAATCTATGTTAGGTCGACTAAACTAATCGTGATTAAAATTTGAGGATTAACTTTTTTTATTCCATTAATTAGTCGAATAAACAGTTAATCTATTAAGTCCCATCTCTGACCACGTCATTTTTACACTTTGAGAATATCTGAAAACAAATGAACACGAGGAGCCATTTTGCAAATCCAGTAACTTTGTTATTACTTTTGACAGCGCGTGTCATGTGTCTACACAGAGTCGACACAAAGTCGAAACATTTGCGACTACTTTGTGACTGCAATATTTCTCAGCCTTAAACCATATTTATACATCATAATTAACAAGTTTCGTAGTATGTAAAGCGTTATTTCTGTTATTTAAGTATAGTATACGCATCGAAGTACTAAAAATGCATCAAATAATATAGTTATGAACACAGGCACTGAGAAGTAAACAATTTCATTTCCGGCTAAACTAAAACAATGTGGTGGCGCGTTGATTATATTACACTTAGTTTATCAAATCACTCGAGCAGTTTAATTCCCCATAATAATTTAAGTCCTATTGTAATATAAATGCAAACAATATATAATTACGTCTTGTAATCCGTTTTAGAGATGGCGTATTAATGTCACTTATTTTTATTTAAGCATTTTTCCATCTGACAGTTTCCATTTGACAGGAACAAAATGAACGAATGAACGAATGATTTTGGCATAAAGTAGTCGCAAACCCGAAACAATGTGTGCACACGGCGACCACACTTTATGTCACTTTGTGTCATGTGTCGACCCTTCCCCATTTCTGGTAACTGTGTCGACACGGCGACGACTCTGCGACTGGAATTGTGACCGAAACAGACGGTGTCGACACAAGATGTGTCTACACCGCGTCGTAACGGCGACTGGAAATGGTTGTATGGGCTGTTGTTATGTAGAAGACATTTTAGCCGATTTTTAGGGTTCCTTACCTCAAAAGGAAAAAACGGAACCCTTTTAGGATCACTCATGCGTCTGTCTGGCTGTCTGTCCGACGTTCTTATCCTCATTATCTCTATCTCCATTATTTATAATATTAATTTAACGCTGAAAATACTTAGGTCTACGCTCGCGATTTACAGACTGCGCGTGCGGTGACATAAGTGAGTATGTCACATTTAAATTTTTTTTTTCAAGTATTGCGTGTTTTAAACACTTTAAATAAAATTATTCCTGTTGGAAATTTATCTTAACCTTAATTTTTCAACAAGTTAATTATTAACTTTCAAAACTTGTAAACAATAAAAATGTTTAAATAAGATGCGTAAAAATATTTCGGTATGTAGAACTCGTCTTATATAGTCAATAAAGTAAGGTTGAAAGAAAAAATTAGGAAATAATCATTATCTCCTGGCAATTAAGAAAAACTTCCTTATCAATACATACTATAGACGTAGGTATTTTTCTATTCTCTCTAGTCTATTAAAGCGTATTGTGGAGGGGAGAAGGCTGCTTTAAATAGCAGAATTTGTAGCAGAAAGCAAACCGAGACTCCTCAGGTGGCATGAGCCTTCACTGCCAAAAATGTCGGAGGTCGTGCTGTTCACGCATCGGCCTCCACAGTCACCAAACCCGTTGTCTAAACAGCAATGCATGAATCGTCTGCAATAGTACCAACCGTCTTTACCATAAGGGCACACGGGGCCCGTGCCCAGGGCCCCATCCTCGGACGGCCCCGTAGGACAGACACTAACAGAATATTTGATTACCCATAATAAATAGAAGATCACAGCCACGAACGCAAGTGTCGTTACCGGGATGCTGCTTAAAACATCTGATACAGATGAAAAGGCTTATTATTATAGTAGAAAAATGTTAGTTAGTTAATACGCTTCCTTTTCTTTCCAAAAGGGCCCCAACTTCTTGTGCCCAAGGGCCCCAGCATAGTTTAAGATGGCCCTGTGCAATAGACGGAAAGGCCTGTGATGATGAGGTATTTCTCAATAACTGTATCCATTTCCGAGCCGGCGTATTGAAGCCGAGCCGTCGACGTATTTCCCGTGACCAATTAGCAAATGGCCGCCTTCCACTGCGCAACGCACGCAACCTACCATCCTGTTGCGTTATTTCTTAGCCATGATTTTATCAAATACGAGTACCTACACATTTTTTTTCATTCAGCCAGGGGTGCGAAACTCCTGACTTCGGCCAAATTCGGCTCCGCTCGGCTCAGCATTGCTCCGAGCAATTTTTAGGGTTGGCACCACTTGACTTCTTTTTGCGTGCACGACCACATATAAGATAATCACTTGATTTTTGACAACCCTAAATAGCCGAAAGGGATAGTGCCATATATTCGAAAAGGACAGCATGATTCGACGCTGAACCGCTGTCAAACTTCGGTTTTGTAGGAAGTTTCCTTTCTGTACGGTAGTACTATTAATTATTCTGTGATTCAGCGCAAATTGTTTTAAGCGGCCAAGTGCGAGTCGGACTCACGCACGAAGGGTTCCGTAACTTCCGTACCATTACGCAAAAGACGGGCAAAATTACTAAGACGGACAGTGGAGTCTTAGTAATAGGGTCCCGTTTTTACCCTTTTGGGTACGGAACCCTAAAAAGTAGGTATAAGTCGTGAGTTACTTTCAAGTCAGTACCGATTTACGAGACCGAAGTCCGAAGTGATCACATAAGTGCTCCGTGAACAAAAATTTTTTTTTGGTAATTACCAAAAACAGCTCTAGCAATTTCGATATAATTTATAATATAGGCGCGTATGCAATCGACGATTCGATGAAACTACATTACATTTTAAAAATAATTAGTTTGGCCGAGGTTTCGCGATAGCCCGGTTGGTATGAAATTGTAAAGAAATTCGATTTAATTTTCAAACCAGAGGCTAACGAGGGCGAATCGAACCGAAGGTTAAATTCGCTTTTGAGTGCTATTCTATTATACATGGTGGCTAAAAAATAACTGCATTCCCGTTGCGAGGGAGGTTTTCGATCCTAATGATTAGGATCGCAAGAGCTAACCATAACCCGGCAACCTTCAAATCAAGAGTGAACAGGCACCTTCTGGGCGAGCTCGCTCCATCGTAGGCCACGTCTACGCCTCGGCTAGTCTGTGGTCATGAGTAAACCCATTCATAATAAAGAAAAAAAAAAGCTCGTAATTCTGAGTAGAAATAACACAAAAGTGGCAAAAAGGTCACAATATATAAAAATGGCAAAAAATAAAAGAAACGCTCTCGCTCATTTGGCATAATATAATCAACCTAGGACATAGAGCTTAGGGGTTGTGCACAAATCACGCGAAGTATTTCGGCTACTTTGTGCACAAGCCCTGTATTGTATATGTCGGCGGCCGATCGTAAGATCAGGCATATCGTGAAATTCCTAGGCATATCGTGAAACGTGAAAATCTTTAACTCGTTCCCTATTTCTGGGCAGTTTGCCCTTCGGGCATCTGAAGCAACCTAACGAACCTATCCTACCTATATATTGGTTTCATGTGACTATCGTCAAAACATTACACAGGAACATTACGATCTGCCTGATCTTACGATCGGCCGCCAACATATAGATGGCGAGGCGCGCGCGAGGCCGCTCGTTTCCCGGAAGCACCGAGCGGCAGCCATCTTGGGGTCCCGCGCGCGCGCACGGGCGTCATTATGATCGCCTACCGAACACGAGTCGGCGAAACTAGCTTTACTAGCTCGAAGTTGACAAAAATTATACCTATTACATGGACATATATATTACTTCGTAAGGACGCGGCTAACGAGCACTAAAAAGGGGGCCGCTACATGGGTGTGATATTTGCATTTATCACACCCCGGCGCTCAGTCGTGTGGCGAATTGCGCAGTAGAAAGTTGTCACGCAGCATAACACAAAAATGCCTTATTGCGTTGTAAAAGGGTGCAAAAACCATTATAGGAAGTATAAGAAAAAAAATGGGATCTCATATCATCGGTAAGTAATTTCCAATTAGGTTTATTTATTGCTTAAAACCAATTTTAAACGATAATTTTATTTCATTCTCACGAGCAACTAATGTTCGCTCGTACGTCATAGCGCTAATGCATTAACCTTGTAAGGACGTCATTTCTCTTTGGAAGTTATTATGAAGTAGAAATGCATACTGCGTGATTTGTATAGGTAAATTTACTTAAATATGATTAGTTGATTACCTACCGGATATAATTACCGAAATTAAAGTACCTATTGTCTGTCTTACAGAGTTTGTTCCCGTTTCTTTTACATAATTATTAAAAACATTCGAAATAACAAGATCAAGTATTTGTTATTGTTTTATTCGTTGACTTAGGTACCTAGTATATTAATTCTTGTCAGGTTAAAGTTTTTAATTAACTGTAGGTAAAACTCAAAAAAAATTAACAGGTGAGCGCTAGAAACAAAGCGCGCATTTTCAAACACCGATTAATTCACATCGCTGTATTTATTTAAACTTTATTGCACATAAAATTATAAGTACAAATGGCGGACTTAATGCCATAAGGCATTCTCTACCAGTCAACCACTGGGCCAAAAAGAGACGGTTGTTAGGTGCAGGTTTTATAATAGAAAAGTTAAAACAGATAATCACAAAACGACTACTACTATTTACAAAATAAACACTAATTAACATACGAATAATAAATAAATTAATATTTAATACTTTCCATTACCTACTTATATTTTTGCATCATATTTGTGGACAGGTGGCACGCTCTCGTTTCGGAGGCCAAGATTCTCTTTGGATCACTGAGCCAAAATAGTTAGTTTGTATTGCTGTTTCCTTCTTTTTTACTCTACCTGTTTTGCAAGCAAGAAACTAACAGAAATAGTTGTTCGCCGCATTTTACTCGCGAAAGCTCGGGAGGTACTTATCGAACTGTACTGCTGTAGCTAGTAGCTCGGCCAACTTGTCGACCTTGACAGAGCCGGCTTACACAGGGCGGCACACCGCACTGCGCGAATGTTTAAAATATTGCATTGCCACCTGAGACGATAATGACATCACGAAATAACGTAGAAGAACGGAAACTTATAAGGATAAGTTCGCCCATTTTAATACAATAAATATGTTAACTAAAGCATTTATTACGAGAATCATAAGTAATACATAGGCAAAGGGTTAGGTTAAGACATATGTAGGTAGGGTAGAAAAGGGGTTTCAGTCGATGTGTGGAAGGGCGGCACCGTCGTCGAACCCAAGCCACCAGGCGGGGGACTTAAACCGGTGGCGTGTGCCTCGGATGCACATGGTGGTGGCACGTATAACGGCGTTACTGATCCTGCATCTCAGCCAGCCCAGTACAGTACTTAGAGATCGGTTCCAACGTTGAGATATGGTTTCTGCCATATGTTTTATAACGGAGGACATTTGGGGTGCATAGACGCTGTCAACAGATGTTACAAGTGGTGTGAAAGTTGCATGTCGCATTTCACAGGCCTTGGAATATTTTCTCTGTTTTTCGTCTTCAGCTGATTTTAGTACAGATGTCACGGGTCTTGAGAGGTAAGAAGGAGCGTCAGTGTCGACGACACGGATATCAAACAACGCCAACAAATACAACAAATAATTTTGATTAACCATAAACTTAATCGACGCTCTTCTGATATAAACCGCGAATAAACTTAACAAGCCTTGTACGCCCGTACAAAGTTATCGCGAGAGTCGAGCTCACGTAGTTGTACGCAGTGTGTAACAGATGGCGCTTTTTTGCTGACATGAAGATCGCAACGGGCAATTCATATGCATGCGCTCATCCATAGTTTATATCTATGACCTATTATAGTATACCAAGAACTGTTTTATCAACATCGAAAACGCAAAAGACCGAGTTGAAAGTCAAAGTCGAATGTTTCTACTCGTAGGCACGAATAGAAATGCTTTGTATGCTGACAAGTTACAACACAGGTTCTCATGAAGTTAAGTCATACACCTACTTAATTATTATTACCTATGTAATGTTGAAAAGTGAATGTTTGATAAATAAGAGAAATTTTATTAAATGTGTAGTGTGTAGAGTGTGTACGTACCTTCGGTAGGTACTTACGTAAAATGTGGTCTAGGACTACCAGTTGAATTTATTGTTGTACCTAATTGCCAATTAGGTACTTTTCCACTCCGAAATTCGTTGAAACGTAAATTCCTGGAAAAAACACGCCAAGCTTAGCTTGTATCTCGGAATAAATGAAAAACGTAATAAAAGATAAGAAACCGACTAAGTAATGAATTCTACCAAAGGTCGCGGTAAAAGTCAATATCCTATTTCTAAAGCGAGTATACCGAGTAGGTACCGGGTGTGGCCTGTAACAGGAGCAAAAAATTAAACTGTAGGCTGTACTCCTCAAACTGACCAACATTTTAACAGCGGCTATTTAAAATAACTTGAGTTTTGTTTTTAATACACTTTAAAGTTAGAAGACGCAATGTATCGCGAGCTTTGTTATGTTTAAAGCGTGACAAGCAACGTCAATCACAATAATAATGACGTACATTGAAGATAATATTTATTTTGTATGTAAAACTAGGAAGTCTAAAGACTTCATAATTTTTAAAAGTTATTGAATAAATCTGTCACCGTTTGAGATGTACAATATGTTTTATTTATTTGCTGGTGTACAATCCACACCCGGTATACAAAGCCAATAATTGGATTATGTTTTGGAAAATTGAATGGAAAATACGGCATTTCACAACAATGATTGGGACGTATGTCACATCCTATTATAATCCAATCAATAAAGCTTGTGAATACGGATTACTGTGAAAAGTTACATGTATAATTGAGTGCGAACTGCGAATATCTATAGAATCGAATCATATAAGTACATAAGAGGAAAGTGGACTGCTTCTCCATACAAACCGTATTCTCCATTTTCCTCCCTAGATATCGACAATATGGAAAACAATTTAATTTAATTTATTGTACTTATATTAACCATAAATAACTATGCGCCTTCGTTTGACTTTTTTCGATTTTCTATTATTGTTAAGAGTTAGGAGCGAAAAATAAACCAATACTAAATTTTAAAAGCTTCTAACTCTTATAATAATTTTAAACTCGAAGAAATCTAATGTTATTAGAAAACCTATAAAGTATGTCTATTAAAATTTTAAGTATTAAGACGAAACAGGACGTCAGCGCGATCTCAGTTTTGAGATTTTGAGGTGAATATCGCCGTCGCGCTGACGGGGGCGGCGCTGCGTAGTGAAGGACTATCCCTGTGTGTGTGGTGCGCGCACACAGACGCAGACGTCATTTGCCTTCACGGGCCTCGCGAAGCGGTCGGTCCGTTATAGCTTTGCTACACCTAGTTCTTTTCTTATATTACAAACTTATTCTTCGGTTGTAACTCGTTAGCTCGCTACCGCCACTAAGCGTTAACTTATTTGATTCGGTCAAATTGTGTTTTTAGAAAAACTAACTATAGCCAGCATTTTATGAATGTAGTATGATACCTTTGGGTATGGTGCTTTACGCACACTAACGTCCTACCCCCTCCCCATGACGCACCCCCCCCCCCTTTTAGCATGAAATATGTCCCGGTTGGCAGTTTTTTTTATTTTTGGGGGGGTTGCGTCAGGGGGAGGGGTCGGGACACTAGTGTGCGTAAAGCACCATACCCCAAGGTATCATACTACATTCATTGAATGCTGGCTATAATTTGTTTGTCTTCCCCATACATTAGAACAGAATTTGACCGAATCACATTCCCTGTTATTGTGATTTAACTTCTTGACTTTAGGTACCTAACTGAATTCAATATCCGTCTACAACCTGCAATCAAATTAAAATCTTAATAACTGTTTTATTAGTGGTCCGATATTTAGAGTTGCGTAGTCACCAAAGAAACCCTTATTGTTTCGCCATGTTCGTCTGTCTGCCTGTCTGTCCGAGGCTTTGACTCGTGATCGTAAGTACATGAATCACGCATTCCGACGGAACGGTAAAATAAAAACTATTAAAAAAGAATTGCAGACCTGAGACCTCCCATACAATATTCGATACCTTTGGGTTCAAGTGGCGTAAAGGACAAAATGCAATTTTTCAGTAGACAGAGATTTATTTTTGTTGTTTATGGAGCTATATTTTTGATGTGTATTAAAAAAGTACTCAACATGTTAGTCTCTTTAACCTGAATTAGCAATCATATGTATAAATTCAAAACGAAAGAAGTTAATGTCCTATAGAATTGGTCAAAAACACTATAATGTCCTTTACACCCATGCTGCGTTTTTTGATAATATAGTGTATCTTGTTTAGTAGGGGTCGTAAGTGACATTCTGAGACTATTTTATTCCAAATTCGGGGTGTATTAGTTACCAGCCACGGTACCTACACATGTTAACTGTTTTCAGCATAGTTTATAACGAAGCTTAAAAATGTATCAAACGGTAGTTAATGATGCTAGGTATAACCCGATTAGGTACAGTTGTTATTAATATTTTTCTAATAATATAGTAATAATAAAGAAAGCACAATATTTTGAACCAATTGCTCACAAAGTAGCTAATATTCGGGAATGAAGGTAAATTAAATGTCCCAGTGCTTAACACTAGCCGCCTTCAATCATAACATGACAGCCTTTAATCATAACAAGGGAAGTATAAGATCAGCTAACGATGATAAGAATTAGCATATCAAACATTTGGAACGTCCTTAGTGAATTCTATAGTTTAAATTTTTCAAGATGTCTTATTTCAAAATACGAAACAATAAGATATTAAATCGTTTTTTATCCCTATTTAAGTAGTAATTTCTGTGTTATTTCATCCCTGTTAACTGTAGCTGCAATAATTTCTAAATTCAAATACTTAAAAATATCTTCTGTTAGAAATTATGAAACAAGTAAACGAATTAATTATAACCGATTCGGTCATTAAGTAACGAATTAATTATAACCGATTCGGTAATTACCACTTCGTCCAGATACGTTCCAAACTTTGTGAGTGTGTTTGAAACGAAGCATTGTTCTTTATTTCAACTAGTTATTGTTGCCGAGCTCAACCAATGACACAAATAATTAAATTACGCACAATAAACAACTTCCACCGCTCAGGAACGGATAATAAATAGTCAGGAGCGAGGCAATGGGCAATCGCTGATACACCTTACCTACAATCCTAACTATAACATAAAACGAACTTTAATTAATGTAGCGAGATCTTCTTATACTAGAACAACCTTTGCGAACTCACAATTTAACACAAAATCCGCTTTCATATATAATAAAATCAATAAAATCCTAAACATTTACCCTAAACAATCCCATGAATGTAAGTCTACTGTAACCAAATGGCTCAAAACTAAAACATATGAGAAAACAGAGAGCCTTTTACGATGAGTACCATCACACACGCACACACACACACACACACACACACACACACACACACGCGCGTGCAGGCTTGAGTACTTTTCTGATCACATATTTTTATTGTTGTCTTTGTGTTGCTTATAGTTAATAGTTATAATTAATGTATTGCTTGTAATTAGTATATAATTATTATTTGTAAATAGTATAGGTAGTAAATATTTTGTGACTAGTAAATAGTGTAGCTTAGTATTAGTTAGATTTCAATAATAACGGAAGAGCGGTGCCTCCCAACACAGGCATATATTGCTTACCGGGAGACACCATCCCTCAAATTATATGTACAGCTTTTTATGAAATAAAGAATTTTGTATTTTGTATTTTTTGTATTTTGTACCTGTCTCGTTCTCCTAATCAACAATAAATGCGAGTCGGAAAGGTTCAGAGTGTATTATGCACAGGCTAGTACATATGTTATTGTCGCAAGACTATAAGAGATTCCACTGCGAGTAACACAGTAATAGGTGCGGAAAAACACTCTGGAGCTGAGTTTTCTAATTTGAAGGGCAAACGTTATATTTTGGTAATAAAGGACCCATAAAACTATTTATCAACTTGCCTTTATAGACCTAATTACGTCCATGAACAAAGATAACTGCGGAAAAAACTCTTGCGTAAATGCTTTCAAATTTGACGGCAAACATTACATTATAGTAACGAAAGTCCCCGAAAACAACTTTTTTGATAGTCTACATACTGCTACGTCCATGTTATTTGTTTGCAATTTGGAGTTTAAACGACACAAAAGTTAGAAAAGTCCTTTACAATTTGTTCGCCTCGTACACTTAAGGTAAAATCATTTTTAGGCCGGGTCGTAAAGGGCAAGTAAAATAATTTCAATAGTCAAATAATGTCCTTTACGACCATCTTGACCACACGATATGAAAAATTATCGTGACAAATGAAGGGCTAAATGACGACAAAGGACATGTTAGTATTGTTAGTCCTTTACAACATAATTTATTTACAAAAAGAAGAAAAAATAACTGGTCATTTACGCCCCTTGAGCTAAGCTGTTTTTGCAAGCTCGTAGTGTAAAAATTGGGTCGTAAAGGCAACTTTTTACGAGATCGAAACTATACAGAACAAAAGCGCTTGGAATTCTGAACAAAACTGTATATTTATTTATTTAATCGTATGGCATGCATGATTACTTGATTAGGCAATCAGAGTACAGCTTTGAGGTTGTTAAGCCAGGTATTAAAACTGTATATATAACTCATTTTCGCTAAAATGTCCTTTACGCCAATTGAACTCAAAGGTATATACTCGTATATATATATTTTTTTTTATTTGCTTAGTCCCCTTACCCCCTAACCCTTACCCTACCCTTGGATAGGTGTTTCAAAACGAATAAAGGTCTCCTTAAAACATTTTTTGATAAATTTATATATTTTCGGAAATAATCGCTCCGAAAGAAAAAAAAATATCCCCACCACCCTGTAACTTTTGAACCATGGTTCAAAAACATGAAAAAAATCAACAAACGCTTAATAACTACTTTCAATGAAAACTATATAGCGAATATGACCGGACTCCAGTCGGTTTTGAGTTATTGCAAAAAATCTTGTTCTTAGTAAAAATCTAAAAATACGTAAAACGCTGTGTAGTCCCTTGTAAATGTATGATACTGACTTGTCGCCCCGGTTTGGCTTATTTTGACAGAACGGTAACTACGAAACTCTACACTGAGCATAGCCCGACATGCTCTCGGCCGATTATTTTTTTTGATTCAGATTTGGATACATTTAGGTACCTATGTTTGAGGAGCTCCTGATTCTGGTCGGAATAAATACGAAACCCCAATTTGGGACAACAGTATAGTACAAGTTCAAAGGTGTGATACCTCATTGGATTCGGAATGATGTTTAGAAAAATGTATGTATTCAAAGCGTTTATTACCACAGATATGAAATCGAAAATTATTATAAAATAAAAGTGCGTCTACTCAGCTTTGTATGAACCAAGAAATAATATTGTTAAACGGTTTCCCCTGAGGCAAAAGTGCAATAGGTATTACTTACTTCACTAACTTCGCCTACTAAGGGGCAAATCGCGACTTTGTTATGGTTTATCGATAACTTCTCACATCACTAGATTAAAGACTATTGCCCATCACTTTTCTGTCTGTGTACGTATTTAGAAACTTGAACCCGCCCCTAAAATTAGTGCGATAGGGACAACTGCAGCTGAGGCGAATAATCCTGCGTAAAAATGTCAAAAATCGGGGTTTCGTAGTCCTCTTTTTCCTCCTCCAAATCTTAACCAATCGTAACCAAATTTGGAAATCTGAATGATTATGAAATTATCTGTGTCGGACCGTTTTGCTTTTTTGGCTAATTGATATCAGTTTTGAATACCACGCCTCTCATTGCGGCATAGTCAATTAGGCCATTTTGGCCATTTTTGAAGGGCTCTAGCGCCTTAAAAAACAAAAATATCAAAAAAAGCAAAACGGTCTGACACAGATATTGACAATATTAATCTGTGTTGAAAAAATCATTGCTCTAGCTTCAAAAACCACGGAGGAAAACGAGGACTACGTTTGTATGGAGGAATGACCACTCCTGTTGGCTCTTAACTCTTTCGTTATGTTATAAATAATGTTTCCATAAGTTTATTCTTCTTTTCCAACAAACAACTATGATGTCTATTGTCATAAGTAGATCTCATATTATTATTTACCATTATCATGAAAGAAGTGCAAGTGGGTCCCGTACCGAAGTTACATTGTCCACAATTTTTCCTGCCGCATCCCCTCGGGACGCCGGGCTTTTTACTTGCGGGGTTGTTTCCGTCGCATAAACGGGGGCAAATAATTGAAATGATGCACATAAATGAAATACAGATGAGTATGATCTTTAATATACGTAGATATACCGGGTGTGGCCTGTAATAGGAGCAAAAAATTAAACTATAGGCTGTACTCCTCGTACTACACTTTAAGACACTTTAAAGTTTATTCTAAGACGTAATGTATTGCGAATTTTGTTTTGTTTAAGGCATGACAAGCAACGTCAAACACAATGATATGGCGTGGCGATGGCGTCCATTGAAGATAATATTTATTTTGTATGAAAAATAGGAAGTCTAATTTTTAAAAGTTGTTGAACAAAAGTGTCACCGTTTGAGGAGTACAATCCATGTTTTAATTACTTGCTCGTGTTACAGGCCACACCCTGTATGTAGTTTAATTTTTTTAATCTGACTATGACACGAAATGAAAGAAATGAAATAAAATCACATGAAAAGAAATGAGTGAAATGAAAAGAATCTATTTGACACATCAATTACATTTGGCTTTTGTTGCTTGAAGTAAATGATTTATCAATACCTTTGGGTATTGTGCATAACACACACTAGCGCATGGTGATCAGTAATTATTACAGTAACATTTTATAAACAGAATTTATTGCAGTAGTAATTGTTAGTTAATAACTTTCGGAGCTGCCCTTGTCCTAACAAGGGCAGCTCCGAAAGGACCGTAAAAGGTCTGCAGCGATTTTGATAGCCCACGCAGTGCAAGTGTCATTCTAAACGTCAAAGTTCTATGAAATTATGACGTATAAATAACACTTACACTGCGTGGGCTATCAAATCCGCTGCAGACTTTTATTGGTGCGACGTACCCCGATGCCACTTATCCGATTGAGATGAAAATAATTAAGTAAATGGTTTGTAAAACTAGGATTACACACGTTTAGGACCAAATGAAGGTATTAAAACGATATCCAGCTGGAAATTAATTCTTTGAAAAAATCTAATTTGATTGGCCTATTTGTATTCATGTTAGTTTAGAATGTTGTTTAAAAATAAGAGCGTAGCCGTCATTGTATTGCGGCGGCTGGGGTCGTGCGACTCCTATATAGGTATTTCGTTATCCCATGCATCCTAGCAACCACACATGTACCTAATGTACCTCTCGCATTTCCTAGTTACCTTGTTATTCCTCAGTTCGTATAAACGTCATGCTTACCTCATAAGCAGATTATTCGGGAGGCTCAAACCAGACAGCGTTAAGGCTTTATTTTATTACCACAACACACAAACTAATTTAAACCCTGATCCAACCGCGCTAGTTACATTTTAGATCAACACCCGTTCAGGTAAATGTGTCGACCGGTTAGACCCTATTTATTGCTCCGTGTGCTGTTTCACTTCAAGCGCAGAATGTCGTATGAGTCTCTTAGTATTTTAGTTGTAAAGACGTTTTGCGTAGTGACGCGAGTGTTGATGAAATGCCGTTTTGAGCGTGTTTTTCACGGAAAGCAATATTGTAGGCGTGTCCCATCTGTGTCGCCACGGTGAACGGTGGCCGGATTCAGTTTGTGGCGGCAATGGATTTACTGCGCTTTATGATCGACAAAACGATGAAGTTAACGGTGATATATTTTTGTGTTTTTTTTTTCTTTATTAAGAGGCTTTTTCGATTAAACGAATATGTCACCCCATACTAAGCCGCATTGGGCTTAATAATGTTTATTAAAGGCTGAAGAGATCGGTCGGTCGTTTTATGGACTCGCAATCAAAGCCTCATTAAAGTTACTTACGAGCTCTGCGGATGAGGCCACTTACCTACGAGTCCTACTTTATTTAACATGTTATAATTTCATTGAAATAACTGACTTGAAAAATATCTGTGATAATTAATCATTCTATTTATATTCAAGTTTGCATGTGTACTGTTTAAAATCGGGTATTTGATAAAAAAATATTTAGTATTGAGTTTGGGAGTGTATTTCAAATTCTTAATACGAGATATACTTACTCGTAATGCATTTAAATAGCTATATTTGATAGACTGTGAACGCGGAGATATTATGACTATCCTATCTATACCCACACGAGTAACCGTAGTTCTCGCAATATCAATATTTTTGTAGCGCTAAGCGCCTTCGTAACCGTATTGTGCACGTCATTATCAGCCGCGTTGACCTGTCACCTCCGATCGTATTCGTATACGCAAAGAGTATTGGAAATAGAGGAATATTTACAAAGTAAATTATGTAGTCAATACATTTACTGCCATCTTTCGACACAAATGATTAGCACTTTAGAACGCCATTTGACTTTGATCACAAATCTCAAAAAGTATCGCCATCTAGTCGAGAGTAGGTCATCGCTCGAAAGGATGGCACCATTTATATAGGACGACGATATTAGGCCATACCTTTGGCCTATCGTCGAGTAGATGGCGATACTTTTTGACATTTAACACATCATAACGATCAAAGTCAAATGGCGTTCTAAAAGTGTTAATCATTTGTGTCGAAAGATGGCAGTAAATGTACTGACTACATAATTTACTTTGGCAATATTCTTCTAGTCTAAATTCTCTTTGGTACACTTAACAACACTCTTTGACCACAGATGGATCTTATGTCTATGCAGTAGGGATCAACAATTGTCAGTTGACTTTGTGAACTATGTATAGAATTCAATTAGCCGCTTCGATGATAGCTGACCTAAATGCGCAGTAGGTACATAGTATTTAATTTAATTCTCTATATATCTCTTTTGTATTCCATTTTCGTATAACTAATGAAACTTAATTATCTGTGTATACCGGGTGTGGCCTGTAACACGAGCAAATAATTAAAACATAGATTGTACTCCTCGAACGGTAACACTTTTGTTCAACAACTTTTAAAATTTATGAAGTATTTAGACTCCCTATTTTTCATACAAAATAAATATTATCTTCAATGAACGCCATCGCCACGCCATATCATTGTGATTGACGTTGCTTGTCAAGCCTTAAACATAACAAAATTTGCAATACATTGCATCTTTGAATAACCTTTAAGTGTATTAAAAATCAAACTACAAGTTATTTTTAAAAGTCGCTGAACAAATGTTGATCAGTATGAGGAGTACAGCCTACAGTTATTTTTTTTGCTCATATTACAGGCCACACCCGATGGATACAGTCAAGGCTCGGAACCGGTTTTTTTGTAAAACCCAAAATAGCCCAATATTTTTAATTCTTTTATGCTCTTTACGTAGGACTGAATCATGTATTAAGCCCATGGAGATAATAAATATAAGTAACACAAACAAACCGATTAATGGTCACGTCTCGCTAGGTCAAGTCTTCCGCCTGCTCTGCTATTATTATTATTATTTTAAACAGTTATTGTCGACATTCGTACTTTTTTGGAAAACTGAGGAACTCATTTCTGTATTTTGTACGCAAAGCGTCATGCATACTTTTTTTAAAGTAATGCCTTAAAATGTTACAAAGTTTGGGGAAAAATAAAAAAAATTGTGAGTTTGGGGAAAAATACAAATCCTTTTATATGAAAAATTTTGGAAAGTTTTGGCAATCTTTTTTTATTTCACGTAATCAGTAGTTTAAGGCTATTTAGATGAAAGCTTTTTTACATTCCAAATTTGAGTAGTTTTTTCACAATTACCACTTTTTAGTCGAAAGGCGGGTTTTTTACACAAAAAACTAAAAACTCAAATAACTCGAAAACCAATGAGTTTTGACCCCTGTTTGACGGGACTTAAATCATTGCAAATGACCCATAGATAGAATAACCCCTTTCAAAGAATACGGCGAATTTCCAATCACCTGTATACCTAGTAAGAACAATTCAATAACAATACCTAATAGTGACCCGTTTTCAGTGTCCGGTTGTGCTAAATATCTGTGCCATAACGAACGGAAGAAATTTAACGAAACCTTTATAAAAAGCATTGTGTATCTATAAATTATGTGGTTTTTCTGTTCGTCAAATATACAAATTAATAATCAATGAAATTACTTTGGCACTCTTGCGGAAAATGCAACTTTCATTTAACAATTTTTGAAGTAAAAAGAAAGCCTTTGCGGTCTGGGCCGTGTTGTATAATAACTACAACTAAATATTACAAGAGACTTCCTCCTTTTGATTCAGTACTTATTAGAAAAGGAGTTCCGCTTGTATAATAGTATATTTAGATTAGTTGTAGTTAATATGCAACATAGCCCCGATGTGGTGAAGAAATAATCACCATATTTACCCAAACTTTCCTCTTGTCAACAGAGTGAAAAATGGCTGAGCTACGAGTCGCTGAAAGAAGAGATCCTCGAGAAAATCCGCCGGCTGGAAGAAGAACGTCACACCGTAGACCTCTGGTCCACGGGGCCCGAGTGGGGACGCAAGCGGCGTCGGCGTCAAGTAAGTTAAATATATTGTTTTATCAACCCTTGGTCATATTAGCCATATCTATTTGAAATAATCCGTCGGCTGGAGGAAGAGCGTCACACCGTAGGTCCGTAGACCTCTGGTCCACGGGGCCCGAGTGGGGACGCAAGCGGCGTCGGCGTCAAGTAAGTTTAATATATTGTTTTATCAACCCTTAGCAATATAACCCGGCTCAGTGTCAGCCGTTATGCACCTGCAACCAAACCGGCCCCGCACGTATTGACTATGTCATTCCTGTGGGTCCAGCCGGCAAGGTCGAGAGAGTGATGTGGGTTTTGGGCATACCCGCATTACTTACTCGCGTCCCAGGCGATGCAGCGTCCGTGGAGAGGTCACTTCACCCATTTCAGCTTGCTGAGTGGAAAACAATACGGAGAGTGCCAGTTACCGGTTCTAAGTCCAAACTGATAGGCGTTAGTGCGGACGCCAGGGGTCCCTGCCAGCTATGCGGTCGCGACTGCCGCTCTCGCATTGGGCTTAATAGTCATTTGCGGAAGTGCCGCACTCTTAATATAGACGCTGTTTAAACCATCATCTTATTAATGTGACAGGCCAATGATGATATATTAAATAATCCGTCGGCTGAAAGAACGAGCGTCGAGTGCGGGCGCAAGCGGGGTCGGCGGCAAGTCAGTTTAATTTATTGTTTTTAAACACTATCCCGAACCCGAGCCATACTCAACTAGATTACCTAACTCCGTATGTCACTGTCCCACCCAATAATTTACTGGTATATAATGCCTTTTGGCATTAAGTTCGCCATTTGCACATTTCTTTGTTTGCGCAATAAAGTTAATTAAATAAAGAAATAGCGAAATAAGTGTTGTCCTTTTCAAAGAAAAGGGTCGGCCGAATAGAATATATTTTTAAAACAATTACTTAATTGTTATTTTGCAATGTCGGGGTTGGTCTTACATGTATAATACTAAAAGTTGTTCTTTCTCTAATAACGGTAGGTACATACGGCTGAGGGTCTATAATATCTGATATGCTACACCAATAAGGCCTAATAAATGCCCAAAAAGGCCATAACGCCTACATGAAGTGATATATAGATCCTCCCTACCGAATCCTATCGGATCAGACGACGCAACGTAGGTACTACGTCGCCCAAATCAAATTAGTATTTTGTTTGTATTTGTTTTGTTCTTTCCCAGTTCTTTGGTAATGCTGTCTAACTAAAATTAATAATAAAATGAAATAAATAGATGTAGGTGGGGGGCTATTTATAAATTACGTCATTTGAAATTAGGGGGGAGGGGCTGGACATCGGATGATGGTAGCATGACATAGGAGAAAACGGGGTCATTCGAAGCATGATTTTTGGATGATTTTAGGGGGGAGTCAAAAATCGATGACGTAATTTATGTACAGCCCCTAGGTACGTCTTTTTAGTTTAGTAGTGTACTTTCCTTCAGCAGCAGATAACCACAGTTTCCCTTCCCCTCGGCAGGTCGCCGTGTCACCCCCATATGTGGTCTACATGCTCCCCGACGCCGACATAATGGAGGACTGGCGGCAGATCAGAAAACTCCTCGAGAGAGATTAGAACGACGCGGCTAGCACACCTGCCCGCGCGCGACCGCGCCACGTGCCACGCGCGCTCAGGAGGAAGTGATCGCGGTTAGTTGTGCTAGCCCTATAGGATAATAGAATCGTCTTGGAAGTCCATAAAATGAACATGTATCTGCGGACCGTTTTTCGACTTTAGAACTTTTAAAATTGACGATGGTTGAAGCGTCGAAGATTGGATCTCGCATTCACGTGGTATTTTTCGGTAAGAATATATCTGTACTTAGGTACATTCATTTGCAATAATATCTAACACAACGAAGAGGTAAAAATTATTTGACATAATATTATTTGTTTATATATTTTTGGAGACTTAGTTGTGTAAGATATTATTGCAAATGACTGTACTTATTTTCTTAAACGAGTAATGAATGATTAGGGACTTTGTTGTATGTGTATTTATTTTAGTAATAGTAATGATATTGCTGATGTCAGATTTTTTATTGTTTTCAGGCTTACTCAATAGATGCACATTTACAAAAGTAAACAAACACTTTGTACATTTTCGGGTAGTTATAACATTAATTGGTTAACCGAACCTACATATAGTTCGTTTTTTTAGCATTAGAAAGAACTTGAAAGAAGGTAAGCGATCTTTTCATGTCTTTTAATTGAAAAACGCTTTTCAAAATTCAATAGCTATTACATACTTATGAAAGCAGAAGAATATAAATGATCGTATTAGGTTCATAATTGTTACATATTTGTCGTGACTTATTTTTAAAATGTGTTTTTTAATTAAACGACACATCAAGATTGTTTACCTTATTTCTAATGCTAAAAAAAACGATTACATACATTATTTGATCGTGTAATGTTTTCATCTACCCCCCACTGGCTAAAGCCATTTGAGGGTAGATTTTGTTTACTTTTATTTAAATACCTAAAGATACAGAGTATGGTGACAGGTAACAATGGTTTATAATCTCATGGCAGCGTTGTAAGTTAAAGGAATCTTTTATTTTTTAAAACCATAAACATACTTAAAAACAAACTTAGAATAAAAAGTAACCTAAAATTAAAACTACCTACAAAACTAAAACTAATACCTAAAAAAATACAGGAATCTGTAAAGTAAAATTCAGCTGAAATTAAAAAATGGTACCATTTTTTCCGAAAACCCCTTATACCTAACACACGTACCCTTTTTGCTCAAATTGCTTGGTGTTTAATTTTTACCATGTGGTTTACCCAGAATCACTTCATAATCATAAGCCGTTTTTTAGGGTTTCGTACCCAAAGGGTAAAAACGGGACCCTAAGGGTCTCCCCAAATATATCGACGCGCATTCGGCAAAAGCCGATAGGAAAAAGCTTTATGTCCGCGCAATAAGAGCGAAAAACCGGTCGACGCGTCCGGCGTCGTCGGCCGTCGCGAGCCGAGCCAAACGACGACTTTTTCGCTCTTATTGCGCGGACATAAAGCTTTTTCCTACCGTATTTTGCCGATTCCGCGTCGACATATCTAGGGGAACCCTAAGCTAATACTATTTTCTATGTAACCTCTTTTTTTTTGGAAATTAACTAGTAGCCTATGCCACCAGCCACATAAAAACGAATCTATGGACACCCCGTGTGTAAATTTCAGAGATGTTCAGTTTTATAATCTGTGTATTACGTCAATGTTGTATTATAATCCACAACTTTTCTTTGCGATAACTACATGCTCAATTATATTATTCGTAAATCGTTGTAAAATTGTTTAATTATGTATTATGTAATTCTAATTAAGTAAATGCGGCCAATTCCGTCATACGGAAAATTTCGACAATAAACGTTTTTCTCAAAAACGGTACACAATTGGTAATATCCTCGACAAAGCAGCGATAGCTTCTACTTTCGGCAAACACTGATTTGTCCAGGAAATTACCAATTGTGTACTGTTTCAGAGAAAAACGCTTGTAGCCGAAATTTCCCGTATGACGGTATTGGCCGTATTAACACATAATTTGTCCATTATTATGCCCTTGTAGAATAATTTGGTATACCACAAACCACAAATGATAACTTATTTTTGTAAATAGTATGTCAATAAGATAAGAAACCGCAAAAATGCGACATGACATCCCATTGGCAAAATCATTGACCCAGGTACAGTCAAAGTCAGAAGATATTTTTAACTTTTGCACTTTAAGTCTTTTGTGACGAGGCGTACAAACTAACCCCCTTATTCATAAACGTTTACTAAAGTTGACAAGCCGATAATAATCGTTTGTCCCTTTCCGACGTATTGGTATAATGGAAAGGGATAAACGATTATTATCGGCTTGTTAACTTTAGCAAACGTTTATGAATAAGGGGGTAAAACATTACTTTACCACCTTCGGTAGTTGGGTAAAGTTTAGAGCCACCCGACACTATAGCGTTTCCCGAGCGTAGGCGTCTAGAGTTAGACCAAGAAAAGACTGCAGAGATTTTAACGGCACAAGCAGTGCAGATGTAAACGTCAAACTTCTATGAAATTATGACGAATAAATAACAGTGGCACTGCGTGTGCTGCCAAAATCTCTGCAGACTTTTCTTGGTCTTACTCTAGTCAACTCTATGGGCCCCCCCACATCTGGCGTCTTTCGAGCGTCGGCGTCTACAATTCTATGGCCGCTGCTCGACGCAACGTCGACGCAGCGTCGACGCAACTGCGCAGCGACGTCATTTTCCATAGCGCGGACCAGACGCCGACAGACGCCGACGCTCGGAAGACGCTAGATGTGGGGGGGGGGCTAATATGGCTGCTACTCGACGCAACGTTGGCGCAACTGCGCAGCGACGCCATTTTCCATAGCGCTGACTAGACGCCGACGCTCAAAAGACGCTAGTGTGGGGTGGTATTGTTCTTGTAATCAGAATCACAGATTTTATGCGATATCGTGTCGTTGTAAAGTCGGATAAAGTTATTAAGTAAATAGATTTTACAAGGTTACAAGTGTTAGTACATAGGACACTCCTTTTTTTAAATAAATCAAGTTTTCTATGATGATATTGATGATTGTTACCCTTAATTCGAAGAAAATCTACTGTGTGTTGTAAAATTAGTAATTTTAATTAAGATGTGAAAGAGTTTTGCATTTAATTCTGAATAAATCAATTTGAATTAAATTGTTTGATTCATTTGAATAAACCCTCAACCCTAGCGGGCCATCCGAAGGATCTACGTAACGACTGAGGGCCTACCGCGAACACCGAAGTTTTCAATTTGGGGGCATTTTTCTCTTTTACTCCAATTAAGGCCTAATAAGAGTGACAGAGAAGGATGCCCGCTTTGCGAATTTCGATGTTCAAGGTGGGCCCTCTGATTCCGCTTTTATCCGAGGGTGCCCAACGATCTTATACCTACCTCCACAAGATCGTCGAATTATAAAACAGACATCGGATTTTTGTGGACAAAAGGACCCCGGACCTAAAGTATGGAAAATGTGGTTTCAGTTAAATATCTTGAGATTTTGATATGTTATAGATTTCAGAGTCCTGAACAAAAGTCTCTAGGGGGTCTGCTACCACTGTTTCCGAGTCCCTTTCAGAGTTTCGACGTTTGTATTCCGGGCGGGTCCGGGGTCCTTTAATAAGAGGTGACAGTTCCTATATTTAACGTCATTTCCACCAGCCATAATGAGGAAAAAACTCAAAATTTGAATCTAATTAACTTGCCACTCTTCTGGATTAAAATGCAGTTTTCTCATCAGTCTTTGAAGTATCAAGGGAGCTTTACCAGCTGGTGTGGTGAAAATGGGCTTTAATTGTCTCGCTTTCACAAGTAGAAGGTTTGAACGTGCCAAATAGATGCAAATTTTGAGTTTTTTCCTTATTTTGGCTGATGGAAATGACTTAAGTGATGATTTTAAATGATACATATTAATTAAAAGCGTTCATTTTGATTTGATTTGTAATGTTTTACAGTTCGCATTTTCCTGGCGTTGGTGTGGTGAACAATTTTGAGTTTCACTCGGTGGCAAAGTTTAGCCCTCGTGCCTTGAAACCCTCGCAACGCTCAAGATTCCATTTTCGAATATTTCACTTGCTCGTTTATTATTATTGTTTGTATGCACGAAGGGTTAAACGACAACTTTGCCCTCTTGTAAAACAAATAACTTTTATCGCGTAATCTGACCAGTTACTTTTGATTCTAACAGTATTAAATTTTATTGATAAAAACAAAGAAAGAAGTAAACAAACATAATAAAACTTAAAAATCTATAGATAAAAAAATAATTTTAATTACAGTATTAAATTAATTTTAATACAGTCGGTATTAAATTAAACCTTCATTAATTGTAGAAAAGTTAAAGCGCTAAAAAGAAGTGTATTGGAACGAATAGAAAAAAAACGGGGTGAAAAAGCTCGAAAGATTATGAATAAGTAGGTATGTACCTATACCTACACACACTTTGAACCGCTAGTGTTTCATTCGATAGCGGGATGTGCGTTCGCGTTTGCGTTATTTCTATTTTTGTATGGGATTTTGAGCAGCGCACCAAGCGGAACGTTTTGGAAAATCAATATCCCATACAAAATGCCACTTAACGCAAACGCGTACGTCACGTCATGCTATCGAATGAAATTTACACTAGGGGTATTTAATTTACAGTATGATCTATACTCGTATTTCTACGATCTAAATTCAATCACAACTGCACTCGAAAAACGGATAAAAAATCTTTATCTGTGAATAAAATGCTTTCGCCTCTCCAATACGCGGTCAGCGGCTATTGTGGTTAGAACATTTTCTTCTTTCCTTACATAGCGTGCTCGAACGTCTTTGTGTGTTCTTCAAAGACCTCAATTATGAATTCGGTCGGAAGAGATTTTTATTATGCACGTCATTAAAAAAGTATTCAACAGTTAGCTGGAAGTTGTTAATTTTAAAATGAATAATTATACGTTAGTACAATACTTATGTGTATAATCATACTATACAATATTATACTAATATGCATGAAACTTGGACATTGACATACGAGTAGTAATGTGCCGCTGATATTTCACTTTTTCGGAAATATTCCGAGAATAGTTATTTGTACAACAAGAGATCAAAGTTTGATATTTTTTGGAGTGCTTATTTTGAGTCCCGTGCAAGCGAAAGATTCTATAATAGATCTAATTTAGAATCTTGAGCGTAGTAAGGGATTCAAAAGCGCACAAGATGTAAATAACTTTGATCTCGTGTAGTACACAAAATTTTTCACCCTAAGCAGTGAGAACATACCTAGACTACCTAGAGGGACAGAGATAATAGAACCCAAGTATATCGAACTTGTATTAGACCCCGCATGTTGAAATGACATTTGACTATAAAGGTCACTTGAATGTCATTTTGACTCACTCAGTGAGCAAAATCGCATTTTGCTCACTAAGTGAGACACACACTGTGAGCAAAATGCGATTTTGCTCACTGAGTGAGACAAAATGACTCAGTGAGCAAAATCGCATTTTGCTCACTGTTTTTAAGAAGCAAAGTTCCCTTGTTCGAGCTGCTGAGGTGAAAAAGAAATATAACTCGACAAGTGATAGATGGAAACGTAAATAAGGGCCAAGCATTAATGGCGTTAGCGTTTATGCATCAAAACATTACGGTAAATATGATAACAATATGGGTTTTCCAATATTCGGGCCGTTACATGATTAGGAAATGTTCCAGAAATATGCTATGTTCCGGAAATTTCCCATTAACTTAGGGAATTTTCGTTTAGAAGAAACTGAACGTGAACGGTCTACTGTCTAGACCAGTGGTTCTTAACCTGGGGGTAATTACCCCCGTGGGGGTAAAACTGGTATTTTACGGGGGTAATAAGCTAACCTATTATAACAATACAACAAACGTACACGTTTTATTTTTTATTACCATTGGGAGGAGGGGTAAAATCAAGTTCCCTAGTTAGTCATAGGGGTGACCGGACTGAAAAGGTTAAAAACCACTGGTCTAGACTGTAGGTCGTTCGGCTGTTTTACTGGAGTCAGTTATGTAACGCTGCCATACAAGACTCAATTTTTTTTTTATTAAGCTATGAGCTTCATCACATCTGATATTTGAGTAATTCTAAGCATTTCTAGCCTGGGAAGCAAAAAAAAGCGTGCGTCTAGACGGGGAGCGTGGGATCTTTAAAAAAAAATCTATTGTGATCCTGGTGGCTACAAGGGCAAGTTTGGTGTCATTTTCGTATAAACCAAAGACGTATAATTCATTGCTGATATTTGTTTTTTTCAGTTTCATAGTAATTTTACAAGAAAAACGTAAAAAGGTGAAAAATTTGGTTGGAGATTTTTGCTACGCGGAGCCGAAACTACAAAAGATAGAAAGTTGAAATTTGCACACTAGATTACATTTATAAAGTGTACAAGAGATAAGAAGCGATTTTGAGAAATTCAATCCCTAAGGGGGTTAAAAAGGGGATGAAAGTTTGTATGGGGTTCAAGTTTTATTTTAAGCTAGGATTTTGAAACTTCGTAAAACGATATATTATTAAAATACAAGTAAAGTAATTTCAGCGTTTTTGAAAATTCATCCCCTAAGGTAGTGAAAAAGGGGTTGAAAGTTTGTATGGAAATCAAAAAAATTTTCGAACGCGGGACTTGAATCTTTGTATTTGGGGATATTATTAAAAGACAGGAAAAGTAATTTCAGCGTTTTGTCAAATTCATCCCCTAACAGGGTTAAAAAGGGGTTGAAAGTTTGAATCCATTACAAATCCGAGTAGACGCACATTTCTCATTGCCTCCCAGGCTTGAAATGCTTAGAATTACTCAAGGAACATATGTGATGAAAAGCTCATAGCTTAATAAAAAAAATTTGGGTCAACTTTATAACTGCTTCCGCTATTTGTCGTGACGGTCTGATTTTTGTCCTGTAATTGTCATGTCGAATTTTGAATTTAAATGTCGGTCGTTCCAATTATGTATGTATGTCAGTCTATGTCAGATCACCACGATAGAAACCACGACAGTGACCTACGTTAAATATCGTCAGTTAAAACATGCAGATTTTCTGGTCTGGAGCCGTAGTAGCCAAGATGACAATAGAAAAATAAAATTAATCACTAGATATAGATAGACCTATTATACCGTAGCAACGCGCAACCACAAAGTGCAAAGTGAATCATAAAAATGGAAAACCAAACTTGAGCAAGAAAAAACAACTAAAAATAAATTGAGGGTGAAAGTTACTTCTCTTAGTTATTACGCAACACGATTTTTGCCAGTTTTTGATCCCCCTCCCACCCCTATGTAAGAAAAGATAAGAATAGGCTGTGACCCCTCCCCCCTATATTACCATATATTACGTAAGAATCTAAAGGAAAGTAAACGTTTGATTTGATATAGTGTGTATTTTTCAAAAAAGTCATTTTTGAAATGTTTATCCTCCAGTAGGTACCTACTAAAGGTACTGGAGCTCATTTAAGCTAACTCTGCACAGAGTTTGATTACCTACATAGAGTGTGGAAGTATTATTTTAAACGACATAATTTAATATAACTAAAATCAATCGCATTTTTGTGATCTTACATAAGAACTGTGAAAACTACCTCCCTCGCCCTTGTAAGAAAAAATAAGATAAGTTCGACCCCCCTCTCTCCCTAAATCGTAGTCATTACGTAATAAATGAATGGCGCCTTACTGAGCGCGAGCAAATAAAACCAACCAACTGCCCAAAAGCTCAACTTAGGCGGAAAATAGACGGCCATACAAATGTAGTCTACATTTTCCTGTCTAAATAAATATGGAGTAATATTAACTACCTATGCCCTTCGATTGATTCTTTTAGATTTTTTGATTAGGAAGATATAGGAAATATTTTAAAAAACAATCGGATTGGTTTTCCGCTCTGATACATATACTTATGTTTTAAGGAAGTAAAAATAATTTATTTCATAGGAAAAAGACAGTAGACAAACAAATAAATAACTTACGAACTAAATCTATAAATAATACTAAATTAAAACTAAAACCCTAAATGTATCTAAAATAAAATAAGGAATATAAAAACTACTCAGAGGCCTCCCCGCGCTACCCCCGGCGCAAAGGTGCCCATCACACTTGCTGCGTTACCGCGTTGAATTGCGATGGACAGCCTTTTCACCAGGAAAAACCCGGAGCGAGGGTCAAGGCCCCTTTCTTGCATGGCCACCGCATGCGCGGTGACCTACTTCCCTAAGGTTTTTGCTTCAGCACACCAACACCCAGACGTCTCTACAGCTACTGGGACGAACAGGTAATTGGTGAGCGCCGAGTATTTTTGGTGTTTATGTAGGGCCGCCAACAAGCAATAAATGTAATCATGTTATCCTTCAGTGATATGTAGGTAACATACTTATATACATATATAATCATCACGCCTATTTCCCGGAGGGGTAGGAGACCACGGATTTCCACTTGCTACGATCCTGACATACCTCCGCTCTTATAATAAAGAAAAAAAATTGGAAAATTCTAACAAAGGGGCAAAACTTTAGCCAATATGCCATAAATTGTGCAGTTTTAAATAGTTATTTACGATATAAGTGTGGAAAGTAGGAAATTCGCAACAAGTGGTGATCTGATAAATTAAAACACGACCGAAGGCAGTGTTTAAATCGATACGTGTTGCGAATTAACGTCGAATTTCCTCTTTTTCGCACTTGTATCGTAAATGTTTAAGGAGGAAAATCATATATGTATTTATTTGTTATTAAATAAATAAAATAATCTTTATTGCACTGACAAAATATTAAATTACAAAGGAGGAAAATGGGACACTTCGTGGAAGCTAAATTTGACTCACACGCGCAAGAGAGCGCAACGCGGCCCACGCTGGTGCTGAGTGTAAGGGTCGGCAACGCGCATGTAACACCTCTGGAATTGCAGGCGTCCATAGGCTACGGGAGACAGCTTACCATCAGGTGGACCGTATGGTTATTTGCCACCAAGCGACGTAGTATAAAAAAACAGACAAACAGACTAAACTTATTTTCGGATTCGTAATAAATATTAGGGAGTTTCATTTGTACGAAATAAGTTATGAGAAACTCATTCGAGCCGGGGTTCGAACCGTACTTTTATTATATGTTGATATTTTTTATGATATTATTAGATTCCATTCAATATTGGAAAGGCTGTTCTCGTTATTGGGTAAAGGTTAAAGGATGACTCACGAGTCACGTTAGATCCGGCGTAAGGCTCATCTAGACGGTGCGAGAACTCGCATGCGAGTTTCATTACATTACGGTATTTGATTGGTCGGCTGAATTGGATGTAACCAATAGTACTTGTTAAGGTCGCCGGAAGACGCTGGATGCGGGTGGCTTCCAACCGGTACGAATGGAGGTCCAAGGGGGAGGCCTATGTTCAGCAGTGGACGTCTTATGGCTGAGATGATGATGATGAATAGTCCTTAATGTAACTAAAATCGCATACGAGATCGCGCGCTGTCTAAATCAGCCCTATTCATTTAATTTTAAAGGGATAAACTATTGTAGTGTAGTTAGTTTGATATTTGCAGGGTCCATATTATGTACAACACCATGTAATTTGTTCGCATGTTATTGACTTTGACTTTTGACTTCTATGACAGATGATCGGTGATCACGTAATGCTTTCCATAGAAAACGAAGCGCTGTAAGCTCAGGGGCCGATTTTTGAAGTTCGACCGCTCAATTTCGTCACTCGAAAATCGGTGGAAAACGGCAAAATGCTAATTTTTGAAATACGAGCGATCGAAATTTGGAATCTAGTGGTATTGACCACTCGATTTCAATTCTATTAGTAGAATTTAAATGCCTAGTAGTGGAGATATTATTGAACAAAATACTCGAAATCGAGCGGTCGAAACTCAAAAATCGGCCCCCTGGGCCGGATCCGGGCCGGTCTGCGTGAGTTACTTAAAGATATAGGTAGAGGGAGGATTTAGTCTCTAAACAAATGCTAAAATTCCCTGAAAACTGCGGTAATATTGTGTCACATCAAAAGTGTTAGGTACCTATAGAGGTTTAAATAGTGTTTCAAGTGTGTCTTTGTCTTTTCTGTACCTACCCAAAATTTCAAAACATTGGTGATAACTCTATTAAATAAAAAAATAAAAAATGCCTCATATAATTTTGGAAAAGAGCTGATACTCTTTCAAACGGCTGTATCAATTTTTAACAAACATAGCTAAGTACCAGAGCAAGGATACTCGCTTTCACGTTAAAAAAACCGCATCGAAATTAGTCCATCCGTTTGAGAGCTACAATTCCACAGACAGACATTGGCAAATATAACACCTCTCTTTTTATTGCGTCGGTGGTGAATTAAAATGCTCCCTATTTGACGATGGTAAGAGACCAGACGGAATGTCACTAATTCCGTGGAAGATGGGTCGGGTGCTGGTGTGGGACGCCACCTGTGTGGACACCCTAGCCCCGTCTCATCTCCACGGCACTACAGCAAAAGCCGGCGCGGCAGCAGAGGCGGCCGAAAAATTAAAAAAGAACAAATATAGGGGTCTCGGCCCCGAATATAATTTCGTACCTTTTGGTGTCCGGACCCTTGGCCCGTGGGGTCCGAACGCGTCCAGCCTTTTTAAGGATCTATCAAAAAGAATAGCTGACGCCACCGGTGACCGTAGATCTGGCAGCTTCCTCGCGCAAAGAATAAGTATTGCGATACAGCGAGGAAATGCTGCCAGCATCTACGGCACCATGCCGCAGGTGGATATTTTGTAATCATTTATTTTAAGTTTAGTTTTATTTATTTTTAGATATAGTTTAAGTTTTGTAGGTTAGTTATTTAATTATGTTTTTATAAGTACGTATATTAAGTTCGAATGCACTAATAAATATTTGTAAAGTAGGTAATTTCATGCACATTTTGAGTTGTTTCTTTGTGTTGGCTGGTTGGTTTTCGGGTCTCAGCACAAGCACAAAGTTGTTCGCAGAAATGGCGAAGCGTCTGGTTGACGTAACTGGTGACCGAAGAGCTGGCGGCTACCTCGCACCACGTATCAGCATTGCGATACAGCGAGGAAATGCCGCCAGCAATGCCAGCATCCTTGGTACATTGCCTCAAGGGCTTATTTTAGATTTAGTTATTAATTTGGTTTAGGAGTATACAGTGGTATATATCTTGTATGTAAAAAAATGTTTCTGGTATTATTCAGTGACGATGTTAATTGATATAAGAAAGTATATTTAACAGCATTCATTTGGTTTGATCTGTAATGTTTTACAGTTAAATTAATATTTTCCTCGCGTTGTTGTGTGAAAACTTTTGTGTTTCACTCGGTAGCAAAGTTTGTTTAACCCCCCGAGTGTCCCGCCATTGAAGCCCTCGCAACGCTCAAAATTCCACTTTTCTAACAAGTCGCTACGCACTTGGTTCAATTCTTTTAATCCTTTTCCTGCTTGAGTAGGTATCTATCTCTAGCATGAGGAGTTAAAAAACAAGTCTCTCCACTTAAAACAAATACCGTAAAACGCTATAACATTGCCCATTCAACATAACATTGCCCACCGAGTCACAGTTCAGTATATACAAGCGAAATAACTTGAAAGTATTCGTTTTTAGTAGTAGTCATCGCAGTCGAGGTAGGCTGTAGACTACCTCCTCAAAATACCTTCTTTAGTCGCTGCAACCATCATCTGCAAAGATACCGTGTCCAATGATGATGATGACTTTTACAGATAGGTACATTTTCTGAAGAACGTGAATGTGGGCAATGTTAGTGTTTTACAGTAACTATACTTAAGTATTTATTAATACACATGCCTATTTAGTAACCTATTTTTTTGCCATTCTAGGGTTCCGTACTATTACTAAGACTCCTCTGTCCGTCTGTTTGCCTGTCACACATGAACCGCGCTGTATCTCAAGAACTGTGATAGCTAGACAGTTGAATAAGTACATATTTCTGTTGCCGCTATAACAACAAATACAACAAAAACAGAATGAAATAAATATTTTGCGTAATGGTAGGGAACCCTTGGTGCGCGAGTCCGACTCGCCCTTGGCTGATTTTTTTCAGTTGGCCTTAATTATGTAGGTGGTAGATAAAGCTATTAAAGAATTTTGCTAATACTTAAACATTCCTCCTTACTCCATTACAATTAAGTAGGTATATACCTACCTACATATTTTCCGGACCTAAACTTAAATTGAAAAAGGAAAAATATATCTAGAAATTCGTAAAACCTCAGTTAGGTACCTACCTAAAGTCACCTAAAAAGTAGGCAAGACATTCGTGCCGACTGCGGAGCGGTCAGCCACTCACTGAATTAATTATCATTAAAATAACGTAGACGACATGCCTACTTAAATACCTAATTTAAACGATAACTTTATTTATGAAACGAAGTCTTCAACCTTCGCAATTTTGTTTTCTCTCAATAAATCATTTATTTACATACAATATACTTATATATAGTGGTACAACTAAACGAAATCTAAAATAGGCCCCTTCGTAAATAGATAGTACTCACCTAATATAATTCTAGTTAAAGTTTTAATTTAAAACTCAATATTTGTATTCATACATTGCCCAATCAGATATTTTATACGCGGTATCCTGCTGAAATCTTTTAACCTTGAAAATAAACACGTACTTACGTATAAAACGATTGTACGTACCTACGTACCTACACAAACAAAGTATATAAATTATATAACGCGCCGTACGCCTACATCGATCCCTGATTAGCGTACAACCATAAAGAGACCAACTTTCGAATACTAATTAATCAAATGTACTGCCACTAAATATGTCATGTCGACTATAAATAAACTTAAAATAACCTTAAAAGTGTTGTTAAAACAATAATAATAACGAAGCGCGTCTGAAAGGCAAGTTAAAGCGTAAGCAAAGTGACTCAGAAAAGTTGCTTCAACAAAGAGTGGAGTTGAATCGTAAAATTGCGTGGAGAGGCCCAATGCCCAATGTGCCCGGATGTTGTACGGCTACGCAAACCTTCCGCCGACGCGCGCGCCCCTGGCGGCGGCTGAACGAAGTTAACTTCATGCCGCGTACACCCGGCGACACAGCTTCTGCGGGCGCTTTTATATTATTTATTGCGACATTTATTTTGTTAGGGATTTCGTCATACTATTTTTTTAAGCATTTTGTTTTTTCTTTTTGTTTATATGAGTTTATATGTTATAATAAATATGGATTGCATATTATTGAAGCCTTTTTGGTACTAATTTATATAAATTTAAGTTATTTTGCGCCAAGTCGTCAAAACCAGCATTAATACAACTTTTTGTATGACAGAAGCCTATAGTTATGTACATATAGGCATTTAACTAAAGTGACAACTTTGAACATACAGTAAATACCTATACTAACTTTCTTTTATAAATAGTAAAAATAAGTCCTGAGGATTATGAATTTATTTCTTATGGATTTCGGGAATTGGGGAAAAATAAACAAATTACTATCTCATTATGGCATTTTTATTCACAACTAACAATTATAGTATAATTAGAAACCCTTGGAATGCGCCCAATCACGTAGATCGTTAACGTAATCACCTTTGATTTCGATAAAGCGACCTAACTCATGCACCCTGGTCTCGACATATCTCTTCATTTTCTCTTCCAAAAACTCCTTAATTTCGTCATTCATTTGCCAAATATCACCATCGATCTTTTTAATCGCAGTTATTTTACGTCCACCTTTAAATGTCGCGTGTAAATATATTGGCAATGAATGATTCTTCGTTCTTGAAATGAAATAGGGTAGTTCTAATGCTTCTTCTTTTGGAGGCACCCAACCTGATGGGTACTTATCCTTGGGTTGGACTTCTGGAATGGTTTCGAACGGTAATAATCTCTCCACATAAGTCCATTCAGCGGGATTTTTTACTATTTCATATTCATATTGTTCGGTTATTCTATGTACTAATGGAGAATTTTTATAATTTGAATAATTTCTGGATACTAAAACCTGAAACAAGGAAAAATATCGTTATTTTCATATTTAGCAAGAAGTATTCATAATCCTATTACATATAACACAATAAGTTATTATAATAGTTGAAACAAGTAAAACTTAGTAATAAAATGCAACAATATCAATAAAACCTGCACGCGGCATCGCTTGTCATCGCTCATCAATCAACGTCATTCTGAAAATAATGCGACGTGAGCGAGGACGACTTGCGTGCGCCACCGTACACCCATAGTTCTGTCACATGTTGCAGTCAAAGCCACATTACAAGACGACGCGAGTGAAAATATAATTAAAAAATTACCGAAAGCGATTCCGGGGCGAGTTTTGTACCAAAATCTGCTGCGTTGTTCAAGATTTGTCCAGTTTTTCCGGTAAAAAGTCGCGCAAATGCGCACTGTGCACGCCACATCGCCGCCATTTTGAATAGCGAATAGAGCGAATTGCTACAAGAGCAATAAGAACTATATTATTCGTTTCGAAGGAAACATAATGGCGGACGCCTGCAGACATTTGGGCTTTTCAAAAATCGTTTTCTAAGTTTAAACGCGTGTTTATATTGAACTTTTTCGCATATTATGGTGCATTGTGTGTCTAATTAACCTTTTATTGTGGTTTTTGGACGTTTCGTTGGATAAAATGTGAGTATACTGTGAGGACATTGCAGAGGTGCGCCACGGCTAGGGAAATGATTTGGGGCTTTCGTTCGCTCGACGCACACGCACCGTCAGCTGGTAGGTGGCGTTAGGTGTCATTCGCGACCTAAGGCCACCAAAACATGACTTTTTCATGACTTTCCGGCGCGATTTTCTCCCCAACGAGTAATGTAAACAAGTATTTTAGCTTATTTTAAATTGTTTTAAACTATTGTTTGTAAACTAGGCCGCGTATTTTACCATGAAATTAAATCAATTTGAAGAAATAGTGCGCGAACTTGTTGGATGTTCCGATGGCCCAGCTTTTGTTTACGACAATTTCCCCGTCGATTTATTTTACGAAATAAGTTTCCATGGACTTTATTTATGCTATATTATAATAATAAATATGCAGTTTAGTGGTCTATTATGTAAATAATTTAGAAAATCCCGTTATAATATTCTGAAACGAACGATACTTAATTTTATGTGAGAAACGATCAAACTCCAGTTATAACTAAATTACCACGTCGCTAATTTTGATTGCGGGGTGCTACATTGTATTTGTTATTGTGTTTCAGGTTGGAAATGTGTCCAGTAGAGGCGTATTATGGCTCAATGTCGTTCTAACACAAAGTTGAAGGATTCCTTGAGGCTGAGAAGTGGTACTAGCTCTGTGAAGGAGGACAGCGGCCACGACCAGAGCCCTGAGGAGCCCCTGGCTGACAGCGCCTTGCCCGAGTCAGACGGAGAGGAACTCAAGTCCCGGCCAACCTCGACTATCACTCTCAGGTCTAAATCCAGAGCTGACAGCCAGTCTTTACCTGATGTCGGAAGTACGGGATCGTCTCCCACCACACATTCCAACATGAAAACTAAACAGGCTAAAGATGAGCTGGACAAGAGCATCGATGAGGAAATTACTATAGAACCCAAGACCCGACAGGCCAAGAAGAAGGCTTCCGATAACAGCGAAGAGAACAAAGCCAGCCAAGATGAACCCAAGACATCCAAAGAAACTAAGAAAAATTTAAAACCTAAAGCTGTTGTCAAGAAACGACCGCTGGGGATTCGGAAAGCGTTGAGAAGCAAAAAAGTTATCACTACAGCTAAAAGTAAACTCAAGAATGTTATAAAGCAGACCGCGACTAGAGGCAGAAAGCCTGTGGTGAAAACTGAACCTGAGGATCCTCAAGACAAGGAGACTGTTCCACTGATACCTGTTGCTGAAATCAAGAAGGAGCCTGTTGACGAAACAACTCCTAACTCTAGGTCCTCAAGTCCTAAGACCGCTGGCAGGAAACAAAGACTTACATCAGATAAAATCATGCTCAAGTCTGTTCTTGCAGAGTCACCCACAAGCCTCTTGGGGTCTCGCACTAGCCCCTACTCCATGCGCTCCGAGCGCAGCAACAGCCCATCCTTGGTTGAAAATAAAAATGTTAGAAGGGGAAAGCCAAGGAATGTAAAAAGCAAACTTTTAAATGAGGTTGTTATGAAAGAACAGAATAAGCGACGCAGGCTACTTTCTGATTCAAAAACTAGCGACACCACAGATGCCTCGGAAGACTGTAAGAAACTAAAGCGAGGCCGCTCCTGCTCTCGAGAGGGCAGTGAAATATCCAAATGTTCTGACATCACCGAGTCGGATGTCAGTCTGAGCGAGACACTCACAGACGCTGATGGCAAGGAGCTCAATAAAAAATTAGAAAAGCCTAAGACTGAACTAGATTTAGATTTTGAAAATAATGTACAGATCTCTATTACAGAAAAAGTGCCTTCTCTCATTGATCCTAAATTAACAGATCCTGTAACGGAACCTAGCTGTAACACAAATGAAAAGAGCAAGAAAAACACGAGCTTAAAAAGAAGTACTTCATTAGACTCTGACAACAATAATAGTAATAGGCTAAAGTTAGAAAATTTAAATTCATCAGAAGACAAGAAAGGGAAGACTGATAAAGACACGCTTCTGGACGCCCGTAGTAGTATACTCAGTAGTATGTCCAAGACTTTTAACACTAAGGAGGTAGCAAAGAATTTAAGGAAAGCCAGACGAGGCCGAAAGGTGGCGGCGGCAGCGAGGTCACGCGTCGGCTTCCAGTCGGCCTCGCGACGAGCCTCGGCCGGCCAGGCCGACGACACAGACAAGACCGAGACCCTCGAAACCCTGTCCAAGGAAATCGACGATCTCATTAACAATTTGGACCAAAACATAGACCGCGACCACGAGATGGCCAGCGAAACCGCAGATGAGGTGCAGACCAAATCCGTCTCCAAGTTTTATGGCCTGTCTAAGCCACTCGGAGACAACAATAGCATCATCACACCGGAGACACCTGTCAAAGACAAAGAGACTCCTTCCGTTACGACTGACAGCACGCCGTCTAAGACTGATGACAGTGAAAACATAAGACTACATTATGAAGAAGACTCCCTAGAAAAGGCAACAGACGCTAACAAACCAGAAATCACCTATAAAGTTAGCTCAGTCGCGAGCATAGACAAACTCATGGATAGATTGAAAGTTTTCGAAGAATTTGACAAGAAAAGACAGAGGCAAGAGTCTGAAGTTAGATCGACTGACAGCAAAACTGTTATGGTTACTAATGACGTCGTTCTAATCAACAAATCGGGAGCAGACATAAAGCAGCTAAAAGACGTTCAAACTGTAAGATCCCCTGAAAGACCCATTGAAAAGGAAAATGTACTGAGCTGTTTTGAAAATAACTCTGCCATATCTATAGTTAAAAGAGACCAAGTCAGAAAATCTATTGACATTGACTTACCTAACTCTGTAACCTTAATAAAGAGGAATAGTTTTAGTTCAAGGAAAGAATCCACAAGCTCCAATCATTCAAAGGAATCTGATGCTATCAGCATTTTCGAGAAATCACTGGGCAAAGATGTGACGTTGACTGAAATCAGGAAATCTGTGGATAAATCGGCCCCTGCTACACAGGTGGATTTACACCAGTTTGCTACCCTGCATCCTAACAACCCCACGGCTAGTCTTAAGGGGGTTGTTTTAGATACGAGTCAGATATCAATAACGCCCCGTGTGGTGGAATCAAGTCTTCGTAGATCGAGGGAATCTCTATCTCGAAAAACGTCTGAATCAGGTATAGAGCCGGAAGAGAAGATGGCAGTTTTAGAGAAAATAAAATCGCCTCCTCCACAGATTAAATCACCACCACCGACGCCGATCGCAGTGGTACCGACACCGATCGCAGTGGCACCGACACCGATCGCAGTGGCACCTACGCCAATCGCCGTGGCATCGACGCCTGTAGCTGTCAAGTCTCCTGAAGTAAAACCTATGGAGCCTGAAGCCCTCGCGCCTCCTCTAGAAAACGTTAAAATTGTTCCTGAAGACATATCTCTGGCCACTGAAATCCCGAAAGCTGTTAGCGTTGTACCTGACAAACCTGCAGAGATTACTCCTATTGAGCAGCCTGAGGCCACACAACCAGAGCTTGTAAAGCCTGAACCTATGGTTGAGGACATCCCCAAGGTCGAAAAAGTAGAAGAAAAAAAGGAAATCCCTAATGAAACTAAAGAAGAGAAAATGGAAGTTCCTGAAGAAGCTAAGGAAACGGAAACTAAAACAGAGACGCCGGTTGAAACTAAACCATCAGAAAGCAAGCTATCTGAATCCGCAGACCTCGCTAAACCGGGCAAGAGTCCCGGTAAAACGAGTAAATCTGCGCGTAATTCGACCGAAAGCCAACCAGGGCCCAGCACCATGCTGCACGAAACGCCTGAAAGCCAAAAACGTAAAGAGAATGTACTTAGAACTCTTGGTTTATTGACTCACAAAGCCGCTAAAGAGGCAAAGATAGAGAAACTTAAGGAAAAACAGCGGATCGCTAATATGAGTGTGATGAAGAAGTCTAAACAGGGTTCAGGGGATTACACGGGGACGTTGAAGACGGTTATAAAGCTGAATAGGGGCGGGGCGGATAGAGATAAGAAGAAATACAGGAGTTCGTTGAAGATGACGTTCCAGAAGAGCAAGAACCGTGCCGGCAAGCCGGCGCCAGAGCTGGGGGACGCGGCGGCCGAGGATGACGCCTACTACACCATCGAACGACGAGAGGTGAGCAGTAACTTAACACCTCTCTTTTTTATTCCTTTCAGATCAAATCAACCTAAAATCAGTCGGTCGTTTACTATCAGCAACACCATTGGTATACGAGGCCATTTTGACATCAATTAGAATTTATCCTCCTTGGGTTAAAGTGAGTCAGATCTACGATCGACAGTTGTGCATCTTGGAGTCATTGTTTTTATTTTAGTTGGCACTATGGGGCTGGATCTGAAGCCTGAAAATAATACAATACCGCCTGCTTTTGTGCGGCATAAATTGATTTGCAACTTCCTTTTATACTTAACTAATTTGTGCTTAAAACTTGACCGATTCAGTCGCCTTTTATCGTCCATAGAAAGTTGGTCTTAGAGACTAATGAGCCCTTTACCCGAGAGCGGGATTAGTTTTGTACGTTTCACGGTGTGTCATGGCTCCTCTACACGATGGGCCAACGCCGGCCACTCCAACGGACGCAGCCATGCGGTAGAATGAGATAGCAATATCACTTGCTCCCTCTAACGCATAAATGCGTTCCTTGGAGTGGCCGGCGTTGGCCCATCGTGTAGAGGAGCCATCACGTGTAGTTTTTGTCCTTTCTTAGGCCCTGGTCTCCTATAAACGCCATCGGCCGCTTACAGCGTCTGCGTCACGATGCTTACTATAGAGATGTACTGTTGTGGTCTGTTTTAGACGTCGACGTCAGCGTCTTTTTTGTTCAAAAACGTTGACGCTGACGCCAGACGCCGCGTACAGCATAAAATAGGAGACCAGGGCCTTATTGGTATTCTTATTTTCAACTAGATTTATGGCTCCTCTGCGTTGGCCCATCGTGTAGAGGAGCCATTAGGCTTTTTACCACAGTGAGGGCGTATTAAAGGTTCATCCACACTGCAGTTAACTTTTGGAGCAACATGGTAACATTAGGTAACTTACCAAGCCGTTAGCCCCGACCAAGACCAGTGAAACTTGTGTCGAAACGTCGGTAAATAAAAGTAACAAAATAAATTCGCGATAGAACCGATTGTAAACGTGATTTAATATAACATATATTTGTCCAATAAGACACAAGATGGCAGAATTTAATGTCGAGTACTCAGAAGTAAGGGGTTGTGCACAAATCACGCCAGGTGTTTTCGGCTACTTTTTGATCCCCCCTCCCCCTTGGTGATATTTGGTGAGGTTTTTGGCTACCCCCCTCCCCCCACACAACCTCACGTGTATTTTTTTGAATATTTTTCATTCGACCTAATCTTAAGATAAATAGTCTTGTATATAGAAAATCTTGTTTATTTTTATATTTTCGTTAAATAGACTCACTATTTTGAAGTGCAGAGTGAAGATCTATGTTTAAAGAAACCGAGAAAAAGTATTTACGTATGTGGTAGGTTTTTTTTTCTTAGTTTCGTTCACTGTATAATAATACACGTGAGGTTTCCTTTATACCCCCCTCCCCCAACGTACACAATCGTGATTTTTTCGTGACCCTCCTCCCCCCATCGGACTTCGCGTGATTTGTGCACAAGCCCTAACCACACCATTCATTACGATCTTTAGTGACATCTCGAGCTTCCGATTAGGTCCGCTCGAGCCGGTCAACGTTCTGTCGCGCGACAAATGAGGTCACGGTCAGCGCCCTTCTGGTCTACGCCGGGCCCTCTACGGCTCTACGCCGTAGCACTGCAAACTGCTACTTTTTCACCAATGCATGCTAATTATTGTTTTGGCAATTAATTTGCGCTTTAGAGTATGTACTAGAGTCAACCTATTCCACACGAAACTTACACAATAAAAAAAAATTAGATTTTCCATGTGGAATGACTGAGTCACGTGGTCGTTTACATAATTTTAAAATCTAAATGGAATCCGCTTGGCAACTAATCCCAAGAATTGGCATAGGCACTAGTTTTTACGACCTTACTTAGTTCAACCGAGATAACGCCGTGCAAAAGGATACTAAATAAAATTGATAGTTTCCACTGTTCCTAAAGCCTTCTAAAAACTACCTCCCACAGCCACTTTTTTTTATTTGTTTTGAATTTATTTATTTATAGTCATTAGCGTGAAGATTTACGGCTCGATTCGGAAAATGAATTAGATATCTACTAGACTTCAACAAGTTACGATATGGATAATTTAAAGATATTTGTAAGATAGATATGTCAAATTTGACGTTTCCGCGATTCTGGAGGTCCTCTTGAACGATTTCGACAAGTTATGACTTAGATATCCAAGTCACATCTAGTCGATATCTAATGTAAATCTAGTTGATCTCTAAATCGTCTCTAGATCTTGTGATTATCTCGAAATACGAATAGGCCTGTAACAGACAGATTGATAGAGTTAATTTCGCGTTTATAATATGAATGGGGATGTATACTATCCATCTCTGATTCACGATTATTATCAGCGAGAAAGATATTCAGATAGTCGACTTTGACATATAAATTTCGCAGATACAGCTCTCGTTGTCAACAATTTGTGTAACTTATTGTAAATAGTGTAACTAATATAATAGGGACCGACGCATAAGCATTGCAATTCAGCGAGGTAATGCTGCCAGCGTCTACGGTACCTTGCCGAGGGGCGATTTTTTATTGTGGTTTAGGTTTTATTTTTAATAATTTAGTATAATTATAGTTTATAAGTTTTTATACAACATTTATATTTATTGAATAAAAATTTTCATTCGTCATGTGTAATAAATTACTAATATTAGTATTATTTGTCCGCAGGCGTTCGCCGGAGCCGCATCAGAGGGTGGGCACAGAAAGTCTTACAGTAACCGCCTTAACCACGGTGTGTGGCTCTTACACTCACCCATGCACACGCTAGACGCAAGCAGACTTCATAAAGGGGCCCACTGATTAACAGTTCGCCGGACGATATCAGCCTGTCAGTTGTTCGGAGCTGTCAAATCTTGCGTTTAACTGACAGGCCGATATTGTCCGGCGGACTGGTAATCAGTAGGCCCCTTAATAGTAATTTATGCAACTGATACATAAGAGGCCTTTAAGGCTTGTACAGCATACAATCCTTTTTTTACACCAGCGAAATAACATTAGTTTAACATTTAAATGGTAGCAGAATATACGTGACGTATGCCTTTACATTATTAAAAAAAAATACTGTGACGTAAAGTTTTATGAAAATCCACGCTACACTATTCGGAACGGTAAATAGGTATCACAAGTAACATATATCGTAAAGTATACCTTTTGAATACACCACATTACAAGCTGGAGTAAAAAATTAAATATGAAAAAATCCTTATTTTTAAATGGGTCTTGTGATTAAACTAGCAACGTTATTAAATAGTTACATGATTATACAAGGTTCCATAATGTTTGCGTCTAGTCGTCTATTTCTCCGAAAAAAATACCCAGAAGTTTTTAAATAGTTTGAGTGCTAGTCTTTATTTTAAAGCTATCAAATACAAAAAAACCTTAACTTCTGGATATTATTTTAATTAACTAGCTACCTAATATTTTTTCTCGCTATTGTGAATGGTTAAGACTGTATTATTAACTTGGTAAACATAAGATTGCATGTTACACTTTACACAGTCATTACATCTGATAACAAAATAAAGTTCTAGGCATGACTTTGAACTTTATATTTTTATAATAAACAATAACAACAACTGACATTTACAATTTCTGTCAGATTTAAGTAACAATTTTCATCACATTATTTAACATTTGTCTGCACATTATACCATTGTATCTCTTATCTCTGTTTTATATTCGAGATTCTATAGCTACAATTTGTGTGCCACTGTCGAATCTGTCAATTTAGTTTAAAATTGACACAGAAACAGGCTGATTGGGCAGTAATTGGCATAGCTTAAATCCACACAAATCAATTTAAATCCAATAACTTTAAAATCTATTTATATTCACATAACAAGGAACTATGCGTTTCAGGAAATAAAACCCAGGACCAACATTTTCTAATTTTGGCCAAAACCGACTTATATTAATTTATCGCCTCCACAGGCGATATGTATGTCCTCATTTCATAATAACCCTCTACAGTGGAAGCCGAAGCAGCCCCGGAGCCAGAGCCCAAGGAGACCCTCAACCTGGTGATCCCGGAGAAGGCCTCCTCGTTCAGCATCCACCCGGGCCGGCTGTGCCAAGACCAGTGCTTCTACTGCGGGGGCAAGTTTGGCCTGTTCGACACGCCCTGCCATATCGCCCAGATGAAGAGCACGGAGAGACAGAAGAAGGTTTTGGACAGTAAGTAAACTTGTCACTAAATAATATAATGTTAATTAATGTAGTAAATAAAGGTAGTGGACCCCGCAGTAATTCCTCAGCCAGAAAAAGCTTTACAGTATGATAAAGTATCAATAAATAAAAAGTATTGTATAAATTTCCAAAGAATAATAATAATAGTATTTAAGTAAATACCTAAAGTCTTAAATCGTTAATATCTTTTTACGGAAAATTGCTCCGTTTAAACTTTCTTCTCCGGACATGTTCATGTAACGTATTGCAACAATATATGAAATATCAAAAAAAAAATCCCCGCAGAAATACCAATATTAACAAAATATAATTTTTTGGCGTGGCTTGGACCGGAAAATTGCTCAGTCTCATTTTTTCACTGGAATGCCATTTTATTGCCGATTTATACATACAAATTGAAAATCTAAAAAATTTACCATGTAACTATACTTTTTTTCAGAAATTGCCTTTTTACTCGCTGTGGAAAATTTCTCTATCCATTTTATTTATTGAATTAAGTTCACAGTTTTCTTTCCATTCAACTATAAAAACATCCAAAAAAATAATGAGCGTATTCAAAACTAAACATATCGGGAGCAGTGTATAGGGAGCGGGATGTACAAGGGATGACAGTTCTTTTGGATATTTTGGATTTAAGTATATATGTGACTACTTAGTATATATTTTAAAAGAAATCAGGCTGAGAAATTTTCCACTCTCAGTTTTTTATAGTTCTAAAATACATAAACTTGGGTATGCATTTTTTTTTTTGGATTTTCTTACCCACTACGCCAAATTATATTCTAAGATCATATAAGAAGGAAAAAATGGCAGAGCAATTTTCCGATGAAAATGAGCGCCAAAAAAGGAATTATCGTAAAAAAAATATTCTCATGTTTGACAAAAGTTTTAGAATTTTTTCTAGTATCACATACTGATACAAATAACTTATTTGGTAAAATAATTTTGGACGGAGGAATTACTCGATTCAATATATAAACAGATTTGTATTTTTACTTATAAATACCTAACTTAGGAGTGGTTTTTTTTTTGGATATTTATATGTTAGTTTCGGCTCATACTATAGAATAACCAAGCAAAATTTCATCGACTGAGGAATTAATGCATGGGTCTCCATACAACAACTTGCTTCGTTTACTACACTAAATGTGTTGTATGTAAATAAAGGTAGTAAAATAAATTCGCGATAGACCCGTCTATAACTGCGAGTCAATATAATGTTGTCTTGGGGGTATGCCTTGTGTGTACCCAACATTATGCTTAAAAGTGGTTTCCCGAATCTCTATCTCACAATACGTAATTCTTGGGTTGAAACACTCCTTAACATTTGTAATTCACAGCTTAGTTCGTTTTTTTAGCATTTGAAAGAACTTGAAAGAAGGTAAGCGATTTTGGCATGTCTTTTAATTGAAAAACGCTTTTTAAAAATCAAAAACTATTACTTATGAAAGCAGCACCTCTAGCACAACTGGCCGCGACAGGCGTGAGAAGAGACAGATCGGCGCGACTTGGCGGGTTGTCGCGTGTTGGCAGCACAACTCACGCGCGAGAGCCGCGACAAACTCGCGATCAGATGTCACTGTCAGAAAATGACAACGATCGCGACTTTGAACTAAAATCCGTAGCACAACTGCCTATTTTGAGACAAAATATTCTCTCGTCTTTATGTCAATCCGCGAGTCGAAGTCTACGCGACTTTATGACGCGACTCGCTCTCGCGGGTGGTTTGCTTGTACTTTTTTAACTAAACTCATGATATTTATTACTTAAAAACAAGTTTCATATATTATGTAATAATATAATTTGTATAATTACTTATTGTCCTAAGGGATAAGGAAGTATGGTACAATCACTAAATGCGCTTTACGCACTCTTATATCGATTATGCACGGTGATACCTACAAGTACCACAACACACCCATCATGTTTACAACTTTACTTTCAAACAGCTAGCTTGTAGGTACTCAATTAAGTAAATAGGTACATATAATTTCAATTAGGGGTAGGAATTTTTAAATTTCAATTCAGGTTCGTAAGTTTGTAAAAGTAATCCTTAGACTTCCTTACACAAATCTTTCATCAACCTAACAACGGAGCCCGCTTGCTTGTACATAAACGAAGCCGATGAGGTGGGTAGGTACAAATGTTCAAAACAAACTATCCAACTTATTAAGTAAGCCATAATAGTCTTAGTAGTAGTATTTAGGATCACAGTTAGATGTCTAATTTCAATAATCTCTTACTATTTAGGTACCGTTTGGAACCTTCCTCGACTTCAACAAAACATACCTACATGTGGCCTGTGCCCGCTGCATAGTACTGTAACAGAATGATGTAATACGTGGCTGTAACAGGATCATGTCCGGCTCAAAATCATGCTTTGTATGAAATATTATCAGTCATCACCCACTAAACCATTCCGTCCCCTGCCAACACCATACCGTGACGTGACTGGACCGAGCCGACCAGCAATATTTTGAAGGAGTCGTTACGCTCACGTCATAGTCTGCGTACATACGAGTAGGTACTGCTATCATATGGTCTACCATGTTGAAACTCCTCTAGATCATACCCGTGTTCTAGATGTTTCACTTCATGTTTGACAGGGCCTGATACGATCATGCTATGATACGTTGCTGTCAACATTAGGTATGAAGTGGGCTTTGGGGAGCTAATCATGGCTTCTAGGAGTTTCAGGTACCTACCTACTTTATTTTTGTTTCTTTTCAGGTAAAAAATACAGGAGTGAAAAAAAAAACAATATTTAAATTAATAGTATATTGCTTTGCCTTATATATTCTTGCAATATTCGATTTCTTATTATTAAATCTAATATATATTAACATCTAGAACCACAATAGAGAAATTGTATGAATCTTCTTTATTACACATAAAAAGTATTTTCTCTCGTCCCTTTTCTTCGACATGCGGCGTAGGACAATTAAATATCACCCTGGAAAGAAAATTGGTTTGTAAACAAAACAATAAAATATGGTCGCGACTTCATCGAGGACTATGAAATAAGCTTTTCATATCAATTTGTCAAATCATAAACAGTTACACAGTACACACACATGCCATCCATTATTGGCACAAGAAAAACTATATGAAACTTATTTGAGAGTTACTGCGGCAGCTTAGATAGGTACGTCATAACCATTAGGGTTATTATAATAATAGTTCACTTCCTCGGTGGTGTTCTTAAAGCTAAAGCGCTTCTCACATCTTAGTTAATTTAGAAAAGGGGACAGCTCCGCGTTTGAAACCTACAAGCTTGCCTAGTGTGTTTCTTTTCCTGAATCTCCACTTCGGGTCCCGTTGGCACGTTCCTGTTAATAATATTTTCCTTTGGGTGCTGGGATATCAATCGTGTCTAGGATAATGCTGAACTTATTCTGAAAAAAAAAACACTATTTACAACAGGAATATGAGAACAAAACCAATAATAGCAATTCCATTATTATAGTTACTTACAAAAATATTTTATTTAAAAGGTTTATTAAACAGAAATTTTTAAACAATATATATTTATTTTAAGGAATATTATCAATATTAAGTATATAAGGCTCTATTACTTACATTTTTTCATATTTTTTCCCGTAATTAAATGTTGACACAATTTGAAACTTCCTTGACTTTGACAGGAAAAACTTAACCATCGACAAAAAAGTAGATTTTTTACCACCAAAGAACGAATGATTTAGCGCATCCCTGGTTTCCGATTCAGTGTTGCCACTTGCAAATATCGATTTGTTTAGACTTTGATTTCGCCGGGTAACATTGACGAGTCGCGCCGCGACTTTGAGTTCTCTACGCGGCTGTTGCAGTCGCGGGTACAAGTTATGCTACGGAAATCGACAGATTTGACAGCCGCGGGAATGGCGACTCGAGTCGCGGTCTAAGTCGCGGATGCAAGATGTGCTAGAGGTGCAGGAGAATATAAATGATCGTATTAGATTCATAATTTTTACGTATTTACCGTAACTTAATTTTAAAATGTGTTTTTCAATTAAAAGACACATCAAGATTGTTTACCTAATTTCTAATGCTAAAAAAAACGAAGTATAGAGTCAGTAACAAAAAAAATGATTTACTACTGTTTTCTAGTGTCTTAGTACCAATATTCGACTTAGGATCATTCACCATATCACCACGCTTCTGGCCTAATTTTTTGATATTTCGCTCGCTCAACTATCGGGTATCAATATACTATAAGCACAGACGTAGACGATAACTTTACTAACTGATTGTCTTAGAAAACAGGTGCCTATTTCGGCTATTTCCATAGTCTACAACAACTTTTTATTACAGACGAGGAGCGGCTGACCATAGACAGTTGCCTGTGCGACGCGTGCTACCGGCACGTGGACCGGCGCGCCAACTGTCCCTCGTACCGCAAGCGGGCCCCCAAGCCGCCGGGACAGCCTCCGCAGCCACAGTGAGTATCAGCTTATTTCGTGGCCCAACCATTTATTATGTATTCTGTCTGTACACAAAGTTCCGAATCGGAGCGATTTGTTTACTGACTTATTAATAGTCTTTTTTTGATATATGACTATTTTCTGCTAGGGATACCGATTTTTTTTTTGTTAGCCTGGTTTAGTGTCCCACTGCTGGGCAAAGGCCTCCCCTCCCTTCCTCCACTCAACCCTGTCATTTGTACGTTCCCGCCAATCCGGATAAAATGCGTCCAAGTCGTCCCGCCATCTATTTGGTCTGCGTGCAACCGCCGATACCTATATAAACCTTTACAAATCTGGAAGACTGAGAATGTTTTCTTCCAGATTTGTAAAGTTTACGCGTTTGACTTTAATTGTTATTCCCTCTTTAATAGTAAAGACTTATGTAACTTTGTATAAGACGAATAAAGTCTAAGGAAAAAACGTGCCTCTTAAATCAAGAAAAAGTCATTCTCAAATGGATGCTGTACACACCTTTAGCCTACTCGGCTAGATAACGTTACGTTAGATAGATATCAGTGAATGAACATGGCTCAAAATGATATAAAAATAATAAAATCATTTATCCTTTATAAATTTTTTTGATAATTTTGAGTTATTTTTCGTTTTCATTTTGAGTTTTAGTCGTTTGTCGATAGATGGCAGTCAATTTACTGTGAATACATTATGGTTCATTGGAACTGTTTAAAAACATTTTAAAAATAGAGATTAGAAAGTATTCGCTTACCATACACAACTTGTGAATTAACCTCCTCCTTCACCGAACACACCAAAAACGGATCATTCATAGCTATCTTCTGTATGGTCTGACCATAATGAGAATCATGACCGAGAAACAATATGGTCTTCCGCTGTTTTGTAGATGACTGAATGTCCGATGACATCAACTGTTTCAACGCTCCATTCTCACTCGGTATACCAATGTATTTCCGTTCCTCTCTAACTCTATTTTCCTTCTCCTGTAGAATCTCCTCAGGTAATTGGGACAGAAACACACCACACTCAAACTCATCTTCTTCGTATGAATTGAAGTTGGGTTCTGTTGTGTTCTGCTGAGTACTCGATTCACTAACTTGAACTTTCCTGAACTTTTTATGTTCAAAATCGTCTGTAGGGTATGTTGGAGGCTCTTTATTATAATTGTACACATTTTGGGTGATGTATGTGTTGTGTTGTTCCACAGTTATGTGGTTAGTTCTAGTGTTGTGATAGATTGAGTAATGCCCTTGCTGATTTGTGTCATAGTGATTATACACAAAGGGACTTCTAGCTGGATCTATCCATACTTGGCTCTGATTATAAGCATCAGCTATCTGATTTCCAGACTCATCCACCAACACTGATATTAGGTCATTATCATTATACTCACTAGGAACATTTTCCTTTGTTTTGTGGCATAGATTCATATCATAACTGTCTATTAACTTCACATTACAGAAACCTGTGTAAATACACATTTCATTCCCTTCGGTATCAGGAGAGGAGATATTCAGCTCAATAAATACATTATCGGAGACTTCACAATTGGTTTCCAACGTAGTGCACTTTTTTGGCAGCAACAGTACAGGATAACCTTCCACAAAATTTACTATGACAGGACCCCTCTATTATTCTTTTTGTTAATAGTAGTAATTTGATTCCCCGTAGACAAGCGGAGAAGCCCGTGAGCCCGCTGTCGGAGTCGGACTCGGACGCGGCGCTGGGCGCGCGCTGCCACGCGGCGGGCTGCGGCGCCGCCGCCGCGCGCTCCATCCGCCGCAAGTGGCTCATCAAGATGCGAGCCCCTGTCAGCAAGCTGGTCAGTATACCCTACCCTATAAGTCCGTTTTTTTTAGCATTAGAAAAAACTTCGCAGAAGTAAGCTTGTGGTTCCAAATCCGGCACTTTTAGCGGTAATAATTTTAAGTAAACTATATGTGTTGACCGTGCTACATGAGATAGTTCAATAATTATTAACAATTAAAAAGTCTGATAAAAACTGCACGCTCGCTTCTGTGGAATTCTTTTTGATGCTAAAAAAAACGAACTATAGGGAAATAAGACAAAGAGTGCTCACTCCATACATCAGTTTGGTACCATTTAGGGTTTTCAAGGGTCGGCAACGCTTAAGTGGCTCCTGTGGTGTTGCTTATGTCCATGGGCGACGATGGCCGCTTCCCATCAGGCGGCTCGTCTGCTCGTTTGCTGACTATTACATAAAAAAAAAAGTGTTTCCATAGTCGACATCTAGCATCGAGTAGCGGAATTATCAGTACTTTAAGTAGCAGTAGTAGTACTGTCAAGTGATAATAGATGTAGCACCGACTGGAAAGTCTTATGTTGTTGAGCATTAGACTTTCCGGTCGGTGCTACATCTATTGTATGGAGTGAGCACTCTTGTCTTACTATATTTCTCTATGACCCTACTGTACCAGCTGAGGACATATAGTTATGAGCCCATCAACGTGCACACTACGGCCACTGCTAAATAATCGTAATTATTTAAATTTACGAAAGATTTTAAGAAAAGGGGCCGCTACGTACTGTATTTTGTATTTAAATACCTTTTGAATACATCAAACTAGTTTTTATGTTGCTGAATTCGTCGATCTATGCGCTCAAAGTTAAAACGGCCATTTTATTTTTGAGTTTATAGATCGACGAATCCAGCAACATAAAAACTAGTCTTAACTTTATCAGAAGTTTTAAAAAATAGCGCCACATACCCGACACTTTTCTGTAATGCCCCAGGAAACAATTATATGCTATATAAATGTAATATTTAATCTATTTTCAACAGCTGAAACTACAAAGCGACTACCCAGGTCTACACACCCTCGGGCTGTGCACCGTGCACTACGCGCTGCTGGCTCCGCTGCTGGCCTGTGCGCTGTGCCGCCGCCGCCTCACCAAGCACCAGCACGTGCACATCCTGCAGCAGGTATGCCGACCGTGTAACTACCCCGGGCTGCACACCCTCGGGCAATACACCGTGCACTACGCGCTGCTGGCGCCGCTACAGGCCTGTGCGCTGTGCCGCCGCCGCCTCACCAAGCACCAGCACGTGCACATCCTGCAGCAGGTATGCCGACCGTGTAACTACCCCGGGCTGCACACCCTCGGGCTATACACCGTGCACTATGCGCTGCTGGCGCCGCTGCTGGCCTGTGCCCTGTGCCGCCGCCGCCTCACCAAGCACCAGCACGTGCACATCCTGCAGCAGGTATGCCGACCGTGTAACTACCCCGGGCTGCACACCCTCGGGCTATACACCGTGCACTACGCACTGCTGGCGCCGCTGCTGGCCTGTGCCCTGTGCCGCCGCCGCCTCACCAAGCACCAGCACGTGCACATCCTGCAGCAGGTATGACCACCGTGTAACTACCCCGGGCTGCACACCCTCGGGCTATGCCCCGTGCGCTACGCGCTGCTGGCGCCGCTACTGGCCTGTGCGCTGTGCCGCCGCCGCCTCACCAAGCACCAGCACGTGCACATCCTGCAGCAGGTATGCCGACCGTATAACTACCCTGGGCTGCACACCCTCGGGCTATACACCGTGCACTACGCGCTGCTGGCGCCGCTGCTGGCCTGTGCGCTGTGCCGCCGCCGCCTCACCAAGCACCAGCACGTGCACATCCTGCAGCAGGTATGCCGACCGTGTAACTACCCCGGGCTGCACACCCTCGGGCTATACACCGTGCACTACGCACTGCTGGCGCCGCTGCTGGCCTGTGCCCTGTGCCGCCGCCGCCTCACCAAGCACCAGCACGTGCACATCCTGCAGCAGGTATGACCACCGTGTAACTACCCCGGGCTGCACACCCTCGGGCTATGCCCCGTGCGCTACGCGCTGCTGGCGCCGCTACTGGCCTGTGCGCTGTGCCGCCGCTGCCTCACCAAGCACCAGCACGTGCACATCCTGCAGCAGGTATGCCGACCGTATAACTACCCCGGGCTGCACACCCTCGGGCTATACACCGTGCACTACGCGCTGCTGGCGCCGCTGCTGGCCTGTGCGCTGTGCCGCCGCCGCCTCACCAAGCACCAGCACGTGCACATCCTGCAGCAGGTATGCCGACCGTGTAACTACCCCGGGCTGCACACCCTCGGGCTATACACCGTGCACTACGCACTGCTGGCGCCGCTGCTGGCCTGTGCCCTGTGCCGCCGCCGCCTCACCAAGCACCAGCACGTGCACATCCTGCAGCAGGTATGACCACCGTGTAACTACCCCGGGCTGCACACCCTCGGGCTATGCCCCGTGCGCTACGCGCTGCTGGCGCCGCTACTGGCCTGTGCGCTGTGCCGCCGCTGCCTCACCAAGCACCAGCACGTGCACATCCTGCAGCAGGTATGCCGACCGTGTAACTACCCCGGGCTGCACACCCTCGGGCTATACACCGTGCACTACGCACTGCTGGCGCCGCTGCTGGCCTGTGCCCTGTGCCGCCGCCGCCTCACCAAGCACCAGCACGTGCACATCCTGCAGCAGGTATGCCGACCGTATAACTACCCCGGGCTGCACACCCTCGGGCTATACACCGTGCACTACGCGCTGCTGGCGCCGCTGCTGGCCTGTGCGCTGTGCCGCCGCCGCCTCACCAAGCACCAGCACGTGCACATCCTGCAGCAGGTATGCCGACCGTATAACTACCCCGGGCTGCACACCCTCGGGCTATACACCGTGCACTACGCGCTGCTGGCGCCGCTGCTGGCCTGTGCGCTGTGCCGCCGCCGCCTCACCAAGCACCAGCACGTGCACATCCTGCAGCAGGTATGACCACCGTGTAACAAGTGCCTATACTCTGTCCTCCTTATTCTCCGACGTATTGGTATGATGGAAAGGGACTAAACTATTATCGGCTGCAACTTTAGTAAGCATTCATGAATAAGGGGGTGTATCTTTAGGCATTTAAATAAAAGTAAACAAATAATTTGTACATTTTCGGGTAGTTATAACATTTATATAGCGGAGGAACTAAAAATACCTGTCAGCGACGCACTCCACCAAGCTACAGAACGGGACCGATGGAGACAACTAGTTGACGGAATCAAACGGAGTCACGATCCTCAGCAATGAGGGACCGATTGAAGAGAGAGAGAGATAACATTTATTGGTTAACCAACCAAATACAAAACCGCCTGGATCAGTCACTGGACAACTTGACTTTAACCTACATTATTTGATCGTATAATGTTTTCATCTGCCCTCAACTGGCTTAAGGTGCAATTTGAGGGTAGATTTTGTTTACTTTTATTTAAATACTTAAATATACTGACTATAGACTATAGTTAATATAAGTTTTTGGCAAAAAAAAACGTTTTTGGTAGGTACAAGCTTTTATCGCTGATTACTTTTCTTTGCACAGACAGCTAATACTCAACGAGACAATAGGGGGTATTACAGCAATGTGAGAACGATATTTCGATGTTCTTGAAAAAATTTCATGAAAATTAAATTAAGCGCTATAAAATAGTCCAGGAAGATTTAATTGGCCTAATTACCTACATAATTTGTTGTATATTAAAATATGAACATGGTCAGGCGTGGCTCACTCCGCGATTTCGTCGCTTTGCTAGCTTAGCTTTTTGGCGTTGGTAGCTACAAGTACATCCGTCCCACACCAATTTTGGTGGCTACCCATAAGCCGCGCGTGGCGCTGTCGCCACCTATAGTTCGTTTTTTAGCATTAGAAAAAAGGTTAACAATCTTTATGTGTCTTTTAATTGAAAAACACATTTTAAAAATAAGTTACCGCAAATATGTAGCAATTATTTCATAAGTAATAGTTTTTGATTTTTAAAAAGCATTTTTCAATTAAAAGATATGTCAAGATCGCTTGTGTCTTCTGTACCTAGTACTGTTATTTATTCTGTGACATTGTCCCCAGGGCCACACCGAAATCAACCCTCTGCTGGCGGCGGCGGGCATCCCCGTGGAGCTGGGCGACAAGCCCGTGCTGTGCAAGCTGTGCCGCTACTACACCACGCTGCTGCGCCGCCCCGACGACAACCCCGCGCACCAGCGCCAGTACCGCCGCAGGTCTGTTGCACGCTTTATATGACCTCGCACAGATAACAACAATACAAACAAATACAAAGTATAGAAGGTTGGTAGGGAAAATTTCAGGGTTTTTCAGCGTTTAGACCCGAAATACAACACTGGGACACTTTTTAATAACAAAACTTCCGTGAGACACAGACATATTAAATATATTAAGAACGGGTCACTCACGTATTTCACGTATTGTTTTTCGACTTAAAATACGTGAGTGACCCGTTCTTAATATATTTAATATGACTGGGACACTTCTACAAGTTTGCGTTATGAGATAAGTTGAATTAGATCTACCTGAACTAGGGGCTGATTTAGACGATGCGAGTACTCGCATGCGATTTTCATACCATTGCGGGTTTTGATCGGTCGGTTAAATTCGACGTAACCAACAGTCCGCAATGTAACTAAAATCGCATGCGAGTTCGCGCGCCGTCTAAATCAGCCGTAAAGATCACTTTTCCTAGGATAGCGGTGCCGTCATATAGCGGCCTACTCCATACTAAATAATACGGCTAAATATGGATGTCGTAGTATTTGTATGGTGACGGCCGCTATATGACGGCACCGCTATCCTAGGAAACTAGAGTACTGTAAACTGTATTTTGTATTTAAGTACCTTTTGAATACATCAAACTAGTTTATTTTGTTACGTTGATACAGTACGTAGCGGCCCCCTTTTTTAAATATCTTTCTTTAAATTTAAATAATCACGATTAAAAGCAGTGGCGCTAGTGTGCACGTTGATGGGCTCTTAACTTGTCCTGCCCCATTTATGGCTACTATGAGTAAGTGTTTCAACTTCTTTTGAGATCACAGTCGATAGGCTGTTTCAATAGACTATTTATTACGTGAAGTTAAAATTTAATCTCATATGCTACTCAGTTTAGCCTTGCGAGTGTCACTACCAATTTTTTTGGGTCTTATTACGCTTCCCATTTTGTCCGCCACTGATAATGGATGACAATTGACTTCATAATTTTGTTTTCTCAGATTGCTTCAAGTGCACAACATCGAAGTGCCGCCAGAATCGGAAAACGAAGGCGAAGACACGCAGCTACAGCTCGACGAGAGCGCGCGGCGCAAGAAGGCGCGCTCCAAGAACAAACGCAAGTCCTCCGACCCCGACCGCCCCGACAGCGACTCCCCCGAGCGCACAGACAGCCCGGAGAAAGACAAGAACCAACCGAAAACACAACCCGATGAAGAGGATATAGAAAGCCTCATATCCTCCAACAAAATTCTCGTTCCCAACGCCAAAGGCGCAGAACCTATGCAGAGCGATGGCTCAGACCCTGATGGCTTCGACATGGACCCCGTTTTGGACAAACAGACCGAACTACAGATCCTCCTACAGAAACAGAACAACCCCGCACAGTTCATGCATAACCAGGCAAATCTAACGCAGAAGCAGAGAAACCTCTTGAAAGTCCACCATCTTTCCGGCATACAGAAACCCGGCTTACAACAGAGGATCAACGATAAAAACGCTCGGAGACTACACAAGCTAGGACAGATGATTGTAAAGCAGGATAAAAAGAAGGACGACTTAGAAATATTTGATCCGGAGAAATCTAAAGATGTCAACATGAAGAATTTGTCTATTAATGAGGAGTGCACTATTGAGAGTATACCAAATAAGAAGCCGGCGGATATAAACACTCTGAAAAACAAATGGCAGCAGTCGGAAAGCTTTACTCAAGTTAAGAAAAATCTGAGCGAGTTGTCAAAGAAACTGACAGTGGAAAAAGATCCTAAACAGAAATCTGAGGTTAAATACTCCAATCCGGTTAAAAGGCTCGAAACTAATCCGTCTATTTCTGTTCGAGAACTATTTCCGGGTGAAGAGGAGATGAATCTACAGTGCAACATAGAGTTCGGCAACGTTAAAGGAGTAACGCCCGAAGGCTGGGAGAAATGCAGCACCACAATACAGTATGATGTTGAAACAAAGAAGCTATGGAACGACCTCCAAAGACCGTACGGGAATCAATCCAGTTTCCTGAGACACTTAATTCTTTTAGAGAAGTACTTCAGAAGCGGGGATCTAGTCCTAGCGCATAACGCGTCCGCAAACGCGGCGAATTACAGCGATTCGGTCCAAAGCAGACTCCGGGCGTACGATAACGTCGTTAACGACGCTCCTAGGAGAAGCGAGCCGGCTATAAGTCTGATAGAATTCAGGAAGAAGCCGGCTGTGAACGGTAAAAGCTTGCTAAAGACGAATCAGAGCATGGAAGACAAGGATCCTAAGAAGTTCATGCCGCCGCCGCCGGCGCTGCCAAAACCTAAGCCTAAGGAGAAGAAATCCAAGCCGCTTCCTCCGGAGTTGATAGCTATTAACACACCTAACGCTCAAGGAAGGAAAGCGATACAGAACGTTCTTCACAATATACAGCAGTTAGTAAAGGGGGTGTCAGCGTCGGATCCGACGGAGGTGGCGGCCTCGCCGGTGCCGGTGGCGCTGCCGGTGCCGGTGCCCGTGCTGCCGGCGCCGGCGCCGGTGCCGGCCGGCACGCCGGATAAGAAGAAGGAGGACAAGCCACATACGCCTAAGAAGCAGAAAACTACGAGCAAGCCGTGGCGGCCGACGCTCATGCCTATTACGCCGGTGAGTTTTTAAGTTTCTTTGATGATGTTCCTATTTGTCCCCAAAATTGATAATTTTAGCTACTATTGACATACACTGAGAATGGGGATATGACAATTTTTCATAGGCAAATTTATGTATATAAAAAAAAAAACAGCGAATGCTAAAACTTATTGGTCACTTTAAAACAAACCTTAAATGAGCACCGTTTCATTTAATTTGACCATTAAATGAGACAAAATTTAAAACAAAAGAAAAATTAGAAAAAATATCTCTTTATCAACATGAACATAAAAAAATGTACCAAAGCTTTATTACTAGAGGGCGGAGTACCGGTGGCAAATTTCACACAAAAGGTATGGAGTCGTTTTTATAATTATTATTTTAGGTAAATGAATAATTTTATTATTCATTATTAGTTTTATTTGTACTTAGTATGGTACCTACTCGTAAATTGGAAGTAAGTACTTAACATTTATTTTCATAAATCGATTAAATGTCGTAAATGTTTTGGGTTATTTTTCAATTTCTTTTAACAAAGTCACCATTCATCGATATAATATTTTTTACCATATGCAAAGGAATATGATTACAATGGAAAATTACAAACAAGTCCTTAAACATGCAACCATGACATCGGTAGATGTAGAGCAATCGCTTTCCACTCATAAATGGATCTTCAATAAATTAAGAAACCGATTCACTCCGAAAAACCAGGAACATGTGGCCATAGTCCAGTCATTTTATAACATGGATACGCACTTATGTGTAGATTGTGAGGAGGACCTCGAACACAATTCCAGTCCTCAATTGTAATTGAATGGTCTTGAAAATAATATATCGTTTGGCAGGTATAACTTCTTAGTCTAGTATTTAGTACCTAATGATAATGTTTTGATAAGAAAACATATTATTATGTATTATAGATATTAACAACATATTACATTATATTTGTATGCTCGTAAGATAATTTCTATATGTTCCTAAAAATTATTATGCAAAATTAATCATTTATTCGTTATTTATTTAATCATAAGAATACTTAGGCGACTCCATACCTTTTGTGTGAAATTTGCCACCGGTACTCCGCCCTCTATTTATTACAATCATTTATTATGTTACTTCGACTGGCGGGCTGTAATAATGTTATGATTGAATACTCGTAAACGATTAAGTTTCAACAATTCTGAATGTGATATTTCATTTTTTTTTACTTTAATATTCTTTAAGCTGCTCCCTATTGTGTATGTAATGTTGAAGTTAAGAGTTTTAGCCCCTCCAGTCTCAATCATACAGACAACAGACATACAGCTTTTGATCGCGTGATTTCGAGGTTTCTAATTTGTTGCTAATTTATAATTACTTTCCTTCCCCAGGAAAACGTCGCTCGAGCGGCCCGCGAGCCGATCCAAACGGCGGTCGACGGCCGCCGCCTACCCAGCCTCGTCAAAGTGATGTCCTCCGGCAAGCAGTACCACATCACGCTCCAGGACTACAACAAGATGTGCGTCATGCGCCGCGAGAAGCTCCAGCAACTCGGCCACGACGAGAAACCTAAGAAGCCGGAGACGGAGACGGTGGTCACAGAGGTTCAGACCTCAGCCATGCTCGGAAACGGAGGCACGGTAGTCCAAAACATCACAGAGAACTCGGAGAAACTAGATATAACTCACGGGTCGAACGCGGCCACTATCCTGAAGAACGTCGGCTTGAAGAATATAACTATAGCCGCGATCACACCTAAAACGGCCACAGTGACCTCCCAGACGTTTCCGGCACCGGTAGTCACGTCTCCGTCGCTTCTCGTCACGTCTACACCTCTAAAACTGCCTCAATTAGGCCCAGCGGTGTCTATTACTAGCGAAGCCGTGCTACCGAGTCTACCTATAATAGCATCGAGCCCGATGATAATGCCAAAAATCCCCAAGTCGCTAACTGTGATACCGCAGGCGCTCAGCGTCGCGCACGCGCTGCCGGCGCCGGCGCCCGACGCGCGCCCATAACGAAGCCTCATCTTCCTGCTCATGTAGCGAGCACCGCGGCTACCGGACTCGGTGAGTGACGGCGAGTAGCGAGCAGCCGCGGCTACCGGCCACCGGTGACAGTGGACTAGTGACGGTGTGTGACGAGCACCTGCGGCCTCGGCTGTGGCCGGTGACAGTGAACTAGTGAGTGACAGTGTGTAGTGAGAGCCGGACGACAGTGTCGCGGCGTCACCGTGAAGCCTTATAATTATACCGTGTACATATAGTTAAGTGGACTCGACGGCGGTCGTGTTAAATATATCATATTACTCTCGATTATTAGGCTTTGTTTTTATTTGCGCAAATGATGCGAACCTTTAACCGATGCCGGTTTCCATCTAAATGCTGATTGACTTATTTATTAATTGTACTAAAGTCGGACCGAGATAAATCTGCAGCGATTTTTACAGCACAGAAGTGGAAGTGTTATTTTAAACGTCAAACTTCTATGAAATTATGTCGTTTTGAATAACACTTGCACCTCTGTGCTATAAAGTCGCTGAAGTTTCCTTAATCTGACTCTACAAGATATCAGGGATGTTGGAGTAGGATAGAATACTGATTGATATGGAATGTGATGCCTCGAAGGCTAAATGTCGCTTTCGGAGCGCAAAATATAAAATAATCGATTACTCTGTTGAATTTTCTCTAGTATTTACTATATTTTTATACGGAAATTTGTCTCCTTTTGATTGATCCTAAATCATGTTGAAGCTTACAGACCCTGACCGGTTATTATACTAGATGTAGAAATGACATTTATATTTATTATCAATTTATGATTGCAACTATAGGGTAAACGGGCCAGCTTCTGACGATCAAAGTGATATTACTGACTTAACTGGATTATAGGCTCTCCTGCCTTGTGATTAGATTAAATGTTCTTAATGGAAAGGGTTACAGAAGGGCCGTTTTACCCTACCTAATTTATGTTGGAAGCCTACATAAAGACTTAAATTGTCTAGTCGGCTGGTATTGCATTTATTATTTATTGCGGCCACGCACTCGTATCATTTGCGCGACTATGGACTGTATGTAGCATTACTATAGTACGAATTTCACTGAAGCATATTTTTCCATTGTAATAAATCCTGTTTTATGCAGACTAATTCACATGTATTCATAGCGTAGCGTATAGCACTATAAAACTACCAAAAAAAAGTTATGGTCCACATATTTATGGTTTCAGTACAGTGTATTAAGGAAACTATATTTTAAAATAATGTTTTATTTTTATCGAATTGCATATTTATAAGGGTGACAATCGTAATTCATTGGTCCGCTTAATCACATAACCTAATTTTATATTAGCTTACAATTAATTAACAGAATTGTTAGATACGGAACAGTGCCTCGACCTGTACGATATTATCGCACTGTACATAGCCACCACAAAGAATGGATAGTTCCGACAATTTTTATATTAAAAAGCTCGTGTTGAGAATAAAATTGTATGTTAAAAATAAGGGTCTCTATTGTTTACCAAATAGTTTTAAGTCATAATGCATTGTTTGTCCGAATTTTCGTTAGTCATAATTGGTTTTTCTCAGAAACGCGTAACTTTTCAGGATTGTCATAAAACAAACCTAACCTAACCTATCTATAGAATAACCTTACGAAAATCCTGAAAAGTTAACAGTTACAGTTTTATAACTAACGATAATATGACAAACAATACATTATGACTTAAAACTTTATGGGAAACAAAGGGACCCCTAAAAATACTTATATATATTGTTGAGAATTAGTAGTACATATTTTATTTTTGGTCCAATGAGATAGAGTAAAGGTCCAATGTTATCGATTAGATGTTGTACTGTATGGAAGCGTCTGCCGAGGCGTCGGCGTCGATCAATAAATGCTCATGATGATATTCTTGTAAATCTGACCTGATTATTTCACACACACCTGACTGATTTTCCTTCGGTTTATTAACGCATGATTAGATGATTACCGACCAGCTATGGCTCATACCAATAATTCTACTCTATGAAATATCGATCGGTATCGACACATACAAAATGATAAAGTAGATGTCATATAATAGAAAGATGACCTTGACCTCGTATGCCCGAGGCTGAGCAGTTGATAATTAAAAAATACGGTAACGAAGTCCTCCATTCAAGTTCAATAACGAATATTAAACATAAATTATTTATTTATTTTTGCGCTGAAAGTAAAGACTAAAGATTATAGTTGATTGAACATACAAACAATACATGATTAACTGATGTTTTAGATTATTTAATTTATTTAGAATGTCTGCATGACAAACGTAAAGGTAAGGTTTTAATTAGGTATATGAATTATTGTCACTACAAAATAACACTAAAGACCAAATCGTTTCTGATTCAAAATCAACCATAGTAATTTATCGTATGGAAATTTACTTAATATTTAAATAGGTAAATAAACATAAAGTATTTAAAGATAACCAAATGCACCAATATAACACTCTTCTTTATCACCTTAGGTAGGTACAGTCAGAATTAAATATAGCAGCCAAAGTGGTCAAACAGTTCGTTACACTATTATACATATTTATTACGGTGTGTCGAACTTATTGGCCACTTTGGCTGCTACAATATATTTGACGCTGACTGTACCATAAAAAAGTTTTTTTTTATTGTTTTACTAATTCAAAATAGTTTTCTTTTATATTTCCATTATAATCATATCTTTCTAAAACGGTGGCAAAAAAATGGTATGGTATTTATATATTTCGGGGATCTTGGAAATCGCTCTAACGTTTCGATGAAATTTGCTATTATGGGGGCGAAAAATCGATCTACATAGTTTAACTTATCTCTGGGAAAACGAGCATTTTTGAGTTTATATATGTTTTCCGAGCAAAGCTCAGTCTCCCAGATACTTTAAAGTAGCAATGACAACAACACAAGACATTTTTATGATGTCCATATTCGAATACTTTGTGATAGTATCATCACCGTGAGCCATAAATTTTCTTTCTTAATTAAAAAAAAACAAAGACACCTCAACAGACGCATTCCATGTTATGGAGCAATTATATAAGTCCGGTCGTTTTATGTGGTCATGATAACGGTGTACGCAGTGTTTTTCAACTGGGGGCCGCGTCCCACAAACTTCTGGCCCTTCCTCAAGGTAGCTAGTTGCTAATGTAACCTAATGAATTCTCAATTGCGACATAATTACTAAAAATGTTATCATTTCTACGTCTTTGCTACCGTTACTCAACTCACCAACGGAACGGCAACTGAAGCTTACGAGTAGGGTTTGCAAGACGGATCCGAAATGTATGGGAAGATCCGCGGATCCGGATCCAGATCCGGATAATTTCATACATTTCGGATCCGGATTGCAAACCCTACTTACGAGGTTAGTATCGCTTGGAACTTGATCATACAAATCTGTTGGTGAGTTGTCGACTAATACATATGTACCGATAAATCTCAGAGTCCATTTCTAAAAAGATAGATACACTACCATAGTTTATTTTAAAGTGAATGGACCGGAAAAATACTCTGGTCTCAGCTAAGCTATACAGCTTAGGCACAGCGATACCTTGTCACTTTCACACAATGTATACCTAATATATAACCGAAAACGTACCTACTATAATACATTGTATTACATGTGTCAACGTAGCCAAGCTGTACCTATACAATTGAACTTAGTTACGAATTCGAAATTTATCATAACCGTCAACCGTGTCATGAATCGCAAACGACCAGACCAATGTAATAGAACCATCAGTGAGCGAACTGTGGACGCTCGAGCGGAGCGGGCAGCGTGGCGTCAAGCAAAGTCCACTCGCATACATTTGCATACATTACAAACGAACGCCGCCCGCCCCGCTCGAGCGTACAGTTCGTGCTACTAGTATTTGTATTTGGAAGTTCCCACTACACGATCCGTTGCTCAGGCCACCACGGACGCTCTTCCAAAGATATCGTGGTAGGTTATCATATTTTGTTTAGTTTATTTCGGCACTGCCGGAGGTATGAATTTGTCTAATAAACATATCCTTATCTCATGAATTTGTGTATTTTTTTTATTATTGATCTAATTGTGAATGATCGGATCACTAACAACTTATAAAATAAGAAATACCTAATGGAACTTATGCTCAATGAATGGGACGAACAAATGTTTCTAGTTACAATGCTGTACGAGGCATATTCAGAAAAGTCACATATGATATCAATTTGATTTCCTTCGGAATGTTAAGCTCGCGCTATGCGACTACGGAAGCCTAAAAAAGGCGTATTTAGATTTTTAAAACATGAAACCAATTTAGTTTTGATTTACATACAAATGTTGAAATTAGTATCATGTTCTAAAAATGTGAAAAACGCTTTTACTCGTATATCGAACAACTTTTGTCACTACAAAAAGGCGCAAAATTATAATTTTCTATGGGATGATAATCCTTCGCGCCAACATTTTTTTTTGGCGCTTTTTTCTACTGACCGAAATATTAAACGGTGAGACTTAATATTTTTTACGAATTCCTTAGTCTTTCTTCTTTGTATATTTCGCAGCGCCCTTGGTGCGTTTCCACTTCATTCTTCTATTCTGGAACCACACTTTCACCTGTCAATAAAAACGGTGGGTAAAATCAAACTGTCGATCTTCACATATTTGCATCAATGCGATAACCGCGTTAGCGATTACATAATCATATTCTGGCTGACTTTGTAATATGTAAGTACCTAATAAGTTATTTCCTATGGAACTAGTGATAGAGTGATCCAAAAGACTCGAGCCCAGTTAGCTCTTTTTTTAGGGCTCGCCTCATCTCTTGACGCCTAAAAGGCTAAAAGCCTATTTTACTAATTAAATAGAAAAGGCTTTTAGGCGTCAAGAGATGAGGCGATCCCTAAAAACGAGCTAACAGGGCTCGAGTCTTTTGGATCACCATAATGGAACAGATGACTTCGGGGTTGCTCCCATAGTAAAAGTAGTTCTATTGGGATTACCTATTGACATAGACCCTAAAGTAGAACTATCGACCGAGAAAATAAAAATGAATGAATGAATGAAATTTTATTCCAGAAATAATCCATATGTGATTATAAACATTTAAAACTAATTACATAATAAAATACAATTATTATGAATTAAAAGGAAATGGGTAATTTTATTTATCTCCAGTCGCTGCTACGCGGCGTAGCGGTGCTACGTGTGCTACGGCGTAGCACAGAAACGGATTGGCGGGAAATCTGACAACGCGCGGCGAAATAATGGTAAATGGAGAACGAGTTAGAAATATGAACTCTAAATAAGGGATGGTAAGGTTGAATTTGTCTTGAATCATCGCTATTAATGTTCTATTTTATGACATATTATATAGAATCTATAACTTCATAGATCTATTTTTATTTTTAGTATTTTTCATTCCGAATAAGAGCGTTATCATATTGTCCGATCCGATATCGGATGTAGGATCCTACTTCGCGTAGTCAAAGGTATTTATTGAGGTAACATTTACTTCATATGAGGTAACACAATATATAACCTGTCTCTCGGTGAGGTGCAACGCCACGGCGATCTCGTACTGTCTCAGCCGGGAGAGGTAGTTATTGAGGTAACACAGTATATTAACCTGTCTCTCGGTGAGGTGCAACGCCACGGCGATCTCGTACTGTCTCAGCCGGGAGAGGAAGTTATTGAGGTAACACAGTATATTAACCTGTCTCTCGGTGAGGTGCAACGCCACGGCGATCTCGTACTGTCTCAGCCGGGAGAGGTAGTTATTGAGGTAACACAGTATATTAACCTGTCTCTCGGTGAGGTGCAACGCCACGGCGATCTCGTACTGTCTCAGCCGGGAGAGGTAGTTATTGAGGTAACACAGTATATTAACCTGTCTCTCGGTGAGGTGCAACGCCACGGCGATCTCGTACCTACTGTCTCAGCCGGGAGAGGTAGTTATTGAGGTAACACAGTATATTAACCTGTCTCTCGGTGAGGTGCAACGCCACGGCGATCTCGTACTGTCTCAGCCGGGAGAGGTAGTTATTGAGGTAACACAGTATATTAACCTGTCTCTCGGTGAGGTGTAACGCCACGGCGATCTCATACCGCCTGAGCGGGGTGAGGTAGTTATTGAGGTTACATTTACCTCATATGAGGTAACACGGTATATTAACCTGTCTCTCCGTGAGGTGCAACGCCACGGCGATCTCGTACCGCCTCAGCCGGGTGAGGTAGTTCGCGCGCGCGAACTCCGCCTCGAGACTCTTCACTTGAGCTTTTGTGAACGCCGTACGCTCCTTGCGGCTCGGAGAGCGGAGGTCTGGGGACAGAAAGTTAACGCGTGCTTTTTTTAACAACGCAAAATCAACTCTATTTCCTTCGTTGTAGGTTCAAATTTCTGTGGCAAATTTTGCATTTTTCATTTGTGTGGCTGGGTCTTAGGAGGTTATTACATTAAAATAGTGACTGCGCTGCTCAACTTAGGAATAAGGATGATTCACGCCAGAACGGTCCGGGCCGAGGCTTCAGAGCATCATCTTAGTTTTCTATAAAACTGAAGTATCGGACCGGACGCCTCGGCCCGGACCCGGACCGTTCTAGCGTAAATCATACTTTAACATACCAAAGGGAAAAACCTGCGTAGCGAAAATATAATAAAAATATATTAGATGTACCTAAAATTACTAAGAGTACAAATACAACATACACTAAAGATATTAACTAATTGTTAAAAACCAAATAAAATATATATAACTTAATTTGTAACATTTTTTGTTCGAGAACGTCTTTAACATTCAATTGTCCATCTCAATTTTCCTAGGGGTCATAAAACCATGGACCTATTGCAGTTTTATTACTCCCTTGTTTACCCCAGATGTCAACAATAGCCCGACTTGCGTCTACGGCTAGACATACATATACAGTGTGGAAAGATAAGTCGGGCCCTGGAGGGAAACTACCTTAAATCAGTAAGCTGGCTTATTTTACTTAAAGGAGACATTCATTTATTTTTAAAAAGAAACAGAACTGCATTCAAAGATTTTCTAAAACTCGCTTGCCTCGCCCGGGAAAATAAAAACTCGCAATTTAATTCTACTAGTCAATACAGTTAATGTTAATGATAACATTTCTCCTAGAAACATTAGGTCTTACACTCGTCTGTCGTACAAAATATCCATAAAATCTAATATTTAGTACTCAAGATTTTTTTAGAGACAAGCGAAATTGAAGAAAAAAAGAAAAATTCTTTGAATGCAGTTGTGTTTCTTTTTAAAAATAAAGGAATGTCTCCTTTAAGTAAAATGAGCCAGCTTAAGGATTTAAGGTAGTTTCCCTCCAGGGCCCGACTTATCTTTCCACACTGTATATAGGTACACATATTATAAGGCTTATTGCATAATAATTATAATAAAATACAAGCTACAGTAAATTTTACATACAAATTCAGTCATTTAGCTTAAAATATTTTATTATTTATTATGCAATATGCCCCTATTCTAACTAAGTACATACTTAACATATCATACGTATGTTATGGTATGGTGCCATTGATTGCCAGTCCTGGGAGCCGATTTCGTGTATTTCGTTCAATAATGTCTCCACTACTAGGCATTTCAATTCTATTAATAGAAATAAAAACGAGTGCTCCACACAATTCAAAATTTCTAACGCTCTTATTTAGTATATTGACGTCCACCGATTTTCGAGTGGCAAATTCGCGCGATCGAAATTCAGAAATCACCCCTCTGGTTCTGAAGAAATCGAGTGGACTTCACTCTATCGTATGATATTGTACTATAACTACTATAAGTATTTATTTGTTGTCTGTGTAGTCGAGAAGATGAATGAAACGAAGACGAGAATTAACGATTAGTAGGTATTCTACTAATACTATAATAATAATCGGGTCTTCATTTCATTTATATATTCTTCATAATAGCGTTTAAGGGAACGCGAAACTTAGTTTGCGAAAGATTATATCATATTTTTCATAAAAAACGAGTTTTTCTCTACCTCTACGAATTTCTTTCATCCTACTTATGATTCAGTAGAGTACTATTAGTAACTCTACCACTAGCGCGCAAAATTACAACGGACCGACAAACTAACGCACCCACACCTGTACGGTTACCATCAGTTTGTCACTGACATAAACGCCGTCGAGAACGTAATTTACTTTCTATACATCCCGTTTGTACTAATATGCGAGTGCGAGCGAGATGTATAGAAAGTAAATTACGTTCTCGACGGCGTTTATGTCAGTGACAAACTGATGGTAACCGTACTGATAGACTGGACTCGGTAAACACGTGCGATGCGCCGGCGCCTGTCTTGTTTACGCCAACTTTACGGCCGTCCTGTGCAGGCGCGGGACGCGTGTACAATTTACAATACCTCCCTCGTGGAAATGTGGCTTTGGACGGTCATGTCTATGTCGGCGGCCGATCGTAAGATTAGGCATATCGTGAAATTCCTAGGCATATCGTGAAACGTGAAAATCTTTGACTCGTTCCCTGAGTCGACGGAGCCCCGCTGCGCGGGGCTCCTATTTCTGGGCAGTTTGCCCTTTGGGCATCTGAAGCAACCTAACGAACCATTCCTACCTATTTATTTTATTGGTTTAATGTAACTATGGTCAAAACATTACACAGGAACATTACGATCTGCCTGTGCCCTGTTTATCAAAAGCTTGTAACTTGTAATAATAAGTGGAAGTCCCTTTCTAACAAAGGATGTCAAAACGGGACTTCCACTTGTATTACAAGTTACAAGCTTTTGATAAACAGGGCACTGATCTTACAATCGGCCGCCGACATCTATACTCCGTATCTTTAGGTATTTAAATAAAAGTAAAAAAAAAAACTACCCTTAAAAGTCTCCTTAAGCTAGTTGAAGGTAGATGAAAGGATTATATGATCAAATAATGTAGGTTAAAACCAGGCCATTCAGTGACAGATCCAGGCGGTTTGGAATTTGGTTGGATAGCCAATAAATGTTAAGGTGGCCACTGACGAGCCTTTCAACAGTCCAAAATCCAAATAGCGTGGCTGCAATCCAAAATCGGTCCGTGAATGTCAAAAACGTACAATGTTTAATATTAGGATCCATTTGGATGAATCCATTGTAACGGCATCCATTTGGAAGGCTCGTCAGTGGCCTGCTTTAGAACTACCCGAAAATGTAAGTACAAATTATTTGTTCACTTTTATTTAAATACCTAAAGATACAGAGTCTAGACAATGTGTAAGGTGAGTAACATTCTTAAAATTTCTGGAGGAAACTTACCAGCGTTCATTCCCGCCTGCTCCTCAGCCTCCTCTTTGACAGCCACCTGCTGTCCCCACTCGCCCCACTCTCCCCATTCCCACTGCTCCCTATCGCAAACCACCGGCGCGTAGGGATACTCCTGACGAAAACAGGGTAAAAATATCTGAAGCGAGTAATAGTTACAAAAATACAAATCAAATCGTACAGCTAAAGAACCATGTCATAGTGTCAATAATATATACTGCCCTCCTAAGCTAAAAGGACGTATTTTCAATGAATTTAATGCAATGATAATTTAAGGCCTGTGCAAGTGTGCACACCGGCTGCGTGTGCGTGACGTGCACGTGCGCGTGCGGAATTGTAGTATACAGATCCATATGAGAGACGGCACACCGCTTGCGTGACGTGTGCGTGTGCGGCTCCAACATTTTAGCGCACGCACACGCAAGCCGGTGTGTGGCTCGGCCTTTACTTAATACTGCTTTTTAGCTTATTTAGGACTACTTAGGAGGGCAGATAAGGTCTCTATTATAATATGAGGTATCTTTAAAGCTACTTTCATATTGATTGTCACTGTGACAATAAGGTACGAAATGGGTCGGAAATTAAGACGAAACAGGAGCTGAGTTTTAAATATTTTAGGTAAATATACCCGTGTCCCTAACGGAAGCGGCTTCTAAAACTAGTGCGATAAGGACAAGGCGAAAAATCTTGCGTAAAATCTCAAAAATCGAGGTTTCGTAGTCGACTGTTTCCTCCTCCAAAACTTAACCAATCGTAACCAAATTTGGAAATCTAAATGATTATGAAATTATCTGTGTCGGACCGCTTTGCTTTTTTGGCTCATTGATATCAGTTTTGAATACTACGCCTCTCATTGCGGCATAGTCAATGAGGCCATTTTGGCCATTTTTGTAGGGCTCTAGCGCCTTAAAAAACAAAAATATCAAAAAAAGCAAAACGGTCCGACACAGATATTGACAATATTAATCTGTGTTGAAAAAATCATTGCTCTAGCATCAAAACCCACGGAGGAAACAGTCGAGTACGCTAGTATGGAGAAATGACCACTCCTGTTGGCTCTTAAATTCTTTGACTTTACCTATCTACCTATTTTATTTGCAATTATTTACATGCTAAAGAACACTAAACTGATATTTTCTTTATTTATTTCCCTGTACTTAGGGAATTATTTTGTTTATGTAAATAAGTTGCAAGAATTAACTGAAAGTGGGATACATTTTAAATGAAACTAGAATATCTGTAGGTAAATTAATACTAAATATACTTTAGAAAAATTGCTATTTATACTTAATTTCGTATTGAATTTATGGACCCTATTTAGGACCTTAAATTGATCTAACCTGTTGGTTCCAGGTTTCCTGGTATACTGCATCATAGTGTGGCTGGTCGTAGCTCTGCTGGTATTTTTCCTCCTCTTCTAGTAGGAAGTTCGATCGAATATATTCCATGATGATAGTTAGTAACTAATAACTATTATAATACTTAGATGCTCAACTGTTTTGTGATCTTTGTACTTATCGATATGGTCTATACCTACTAATTAATATTCTCTTATAATCGCACTCTTAAAAATTAGTAACCAGGAATCTTTATTAAGAGTAATGGCATATTTTCTCTTTATATATTTTCGCGTTCTTAACACTGAATTCAAACTAAGATCATTAAATAATTCCCTGATTATTTTTTAACGTTGTAAAAACACTTGTTTAGCGCTTATGATCACCAACAACGGATAAGACTTTTCCTACACTGTAAAATATCTCTTGTCCTCTGAACGAGTTTAAAAGTTCAGGTCCTGAAAGCGAGCCCGGGCTTCAGCGACTGAATGCGACACGGGTGCGCGCGCGCAAGGGGCGGGACCGATCCACCGAAGGGGCGGAGTCACGATGTGGAACTTTTTGAAGCTATATGGACTTCGTGAACGGAAAAATATGCCTATAAACAAACCTATTTACAATATTTCACTATTATTTGTTCCTGCGTTAAGATGGCCTATTTAACTATATGTATCTATTATCTATTTAAGTATATAAAGTATATCGTCATCTTGTTTTCTAAATAGTACCCACAACACCTGCCTTATTGAGCAGTGGGACTAGCGGCCCGATTCGAATTATAAGATACGTCAATTAATAGATCTAGAAACGATATGGATTAGATATGTCAGTGTGTTGTGACGTTTCTTCAAACCAAACAAAAACATCACTTTTGACACTGATACATGATATCCTTTCTAGATCTATTAATTGACGTTCCTATCTTAAGACGAAACAGGAGCTGGGTTTTAAATATTTTAGGTAAATATACCCGTCTCGCTAACGGAAGCGGCTCCTAAAACTAGTGCGATAAGGACAAGGCGAAAAATCCTGCGTAAAAATCTCAAAAATCGAGCTTACGTACTCGACTGTTTCCTCCTCCAAAACTTAACCAATCCTAACCAAACTTGGAAATCTACATGATTATGGAATTATCTGTGTCGGACCGTTTTGCTAATTGATATCAGTTTTGAATACTACGCCTCTCATTGCGGCATAGTCATTTAGGCCATTTTGGCCATTTTTAAAGGGCTCTAAAAAACAAATACATATATCAAAAAAAGCAAAACGGTCCGACACAGATATTGACAATATTAATCTGTGTTGAAAAAATCATTGCTCTAGCATCAAAACCCACGGAGGAAACAATCGAGTACGTTTGTATGGAGAAATGACCACTCCTGTTTGCTCTTAAAGTTCTAATCAGGCAGTAGGCCGATTTATGTAGGTAATTATCCCATAATATTTCTTTATTTATATTGACCTAGTTGGTCGTACGTCGTACAGTTCGGATGCGGATCTATTAAATAGGCGCAGCGGCTCCAAACGGGTCGTGTAACCAGGCGGCACCCATTGACCACTCGCGATCTTAGATAACAGCATCCGTGAGATCAGTGCTCGTTTATTTACGTTATAAGGGACCTGGATCCTCTGTGGCTCGGTCCAATTTGTGTATTAGCACAGAATAAATAATAGAACTAGGTACAGAAGACTCACTCTCTAACAAAACGCGTCTGTTACGATCAGCACAGATATGGCCGCTAGGTGGCGACAGCGCCACGCGCGGCTTATGGCAAACCCCAAAATTGGGGCGAAACGGATGCACTTTTAGCTACCTGTAGCAAGAGGTGATTTAGAGATTGCGTTCAAGAGGACCTCCATAAATTTGACATATCTATCTTACAGATATCTTTAAATTATCCGTATCGTAACTTGTTGAAGTCTAGTAGAAATCTAATTCATTTTCCGAATCGAGCCGCTACTCAACTCATATTAAATACGACAGTGGTACCTACGGTGGCGGACACTGAAACAGAAAATGTCCTTACACAAGCAACCCTAGTGATTAGTTTGATTAATCTGTGAACTCACCAACACGACACGGACCTGGTTAGCGAAGCCCTGGGGACTGCGCCCCTGCCCCCTGTTCCCACGCTTGGACGGGTGATAGGTTTATTACGATAGTTATTAGGAAGTGATGACATCTTGGGACCCTATTATAAGGCATTGCTGTAAATACTAAAGTGTATTTCGGATGATAAAAAGTAAGCTAGTTTTCGGACATGGAATTTGAATACCTACCAGTAGCGAGCGTCTGCCCCGCGGACTTGCCTATTTTTAACCAATTTCATATAACTTTTAGGAAAAAGTAGGACATACATTAGCTTTTTTTCCATTTTTTGAAAGAGAGAGAGAGAGAGAGAGAAGAGAGTGTGTGTTGGTCTTAGAGCCGTAAATTCGAATCTTGCCCGATGCGGTTAGTTTTATATTTCTTCCGTATTCCAGAAACGTAATATTTAAGTAAACTAATAAGTAGGTACCTACCAACCAACTTGAAATTTATCGGATATCGATTAACTGGAACAAACATCGTCTAAAAACTGATAAGGTGGTGTTACTAGTGCTCGACATGCTAATGCCCAATAGATGACACCCTGCTGTCACCTCTATTGACAATGACTTAAGTTTCAAGATGACATGACATGTAGACTGGGACCGCGTCGACCACCAGTATCACCACCTTACATCCAATGTCCAACTATTTTATTGGGTACCTAAACTATCTAGTTTACAAATACAGTAGTTTGAAAAATAGTGAAAAAGGTAAAAAAACCGTATGTTTTGTTAATAATTACTTACAGGCGATGGATCGTCGCGTGCGCATGTTGTGGCAGCTGCGGCGCCATTTGTAGTTTTTGTCTTCGCTTTTTATCGCCGCTCGATGATAGCTTTGTCATTGGGTGAGAAAGTTATGGTATCTCGTGTTTTTACTTCACATTTGTATCAACAACTTTGTGGAGTTGAACTTGCTATAAAATATATCTGGAATCAAATACTCACACGCCTAAATACTTACTTAATCTCCCTACAGTTCGTTTTTTTTAACATTAGAAAGAACTCCACAGAAGCCAGCGTGCTGTTTTTGTCAGGCTCTTTAATTGTTAATAATTATTGAATTATCTAATGTAGCATGGTCAATACATATAATTTGTAAATTCAAATTATTACCGCTAAAAGTGCCGGATATGGAACCACAAGCTTACTTCTGCGAAGTTCTTTCTAATGCTAAAAAAACGGACTATGTATAATGCTTGACGCCTAGGTCGTCGTCTCTACATACAGTGAAACCTGGTTAATTGGCACCTGGATAAATGGAAAACCTCAATAATTGCAACCAAAAGTCCGGTCCCGGTCCCTTGACACCAAAAGGCCTCTATAATTGAAATTTTGGAACCTCTATAATTGCAATTTAGATTTTAGTGCTTTTCGTAATTTTGCCTCTATAATTGACCACATCGCAACTTAAGACCTCTATAATTGACACTGTGCTAAAAAATCCGTTATTTTTGCTCTTGTTTTTACCTCTATTATTGAAACGAGTCTTGCTTATTACCTCTGTAATTGAAATAATGTAGTTGTATACAGCAGAAACGATATTTTAATAGCAATGATCATTTTATTTATATCTCCATCCAGAATTTAATTTATTTATTGGTTATCTATCACAGCCTGTAGTAGGTGAAATAGTTTTGATCAATAAAAAACAAAGTATGCTTTTTACATTCTAATAAAACTTTCTTCTACAATTCAAGGGAATTTTTTAAACCCAAATGATAAGAAAATAAAGTGGTAATTAATGTAGTGTAAAAGTGCAAGTATAGACGGAAGCAATATATAGAATATAAGCGTGTAAATCTACTTAAAATGGTTGTTTGCACCTCCATAAAAGAAATTTGTCAGAACGCAACCTCTTTTAATGAAAACCTCTATAATTGACACAACGATTTTTTGAACCTCGTTAATTGACACGGCCTGCTTAAATGAAAAACCTGGTTAATTGACAAAAATTGGCCGGTCCCTTGAGATTGCAATTATCCAGGTTCCACTGTATATCTACCATCACTACTGTATTTACATACATACATACTTATCAATACTAAATACTAAAATGGTAATGTACACCTAATGACTTAAGAGTCTGTAGGTACCTACCCTAATCTGGTTTTCTGAAATCGCGGGCCAGATGCAGATGTGTCGTTAGAAGGTTAATACCTAATAATTTAATGCCATTCTTTAGTTTTATACAAAGATTATTAAAGTGTTAATTTCATTGAGCGCCGAAATCAGTACTGACCTCATGATGTTATGATATAACTCAGAAATAATCTCGGTCCCGCTTAGTGCAGGGTTGTCACACTTCAGTTTTGTAGCCGTTAAACGGGGGAGAAAACTCATTTATTGTAAAATAAGTGTTATAAAATGAATACAAAACTAAAATTAACTACAACTAAAATTTAAACCTAAAAATTAAAAATACCTATCAAAATTTTGCGCCCTTGGTAAGGTGCCCATCACGCAAGCAGCGTTCCCGCGCTGGATTGCTATGGCCAATCTTTGCCGTTAAACTGTTTATTTAACTTAAAATCTCGTATAGCAGTTTGGTCGGAGCGTGGGGATTTGACTATGTGGGGACTATGTGAAATTAGGTAGGTACCTACAAACAGCAACACTTACTGTCCATTGGTGGACCTTATGCCTTTTGTAATAAGGTTTAAGAAGTGTCAATTAACTGAAATCTGAAACGTTATAGCCAATTTTTTATCGCATGTTAGGTATATAAAGAACCATATCTTTTCAAAATGCAATGTGTGTGTGTGTTCTTAGTGTAGAATCACATTTATCAGCAGTATCAGCATCGAGCCGCATTTTATATATGAGAAATTGCTCAATTTGCTCATTAGTATGAATGAAGTTCAGATTTCCGATGCGTACGCATCTTCATACTAACGAGCGATTACATTACACATTTATAAAATGCGGCAACATACTGATAGATGTAGTTCCACCCTTGGGCACAAATATACCTACCTACTGCTACAAAAATCAGTCGCGCCGTATGCTTGTTTGCCACCGACATGGTATAAAAAAATATTTACTTTAAATGGCCAGTTGGTCGACAACCCTGCGTCCAAAACCTGCGCACAGGCACTGATGAGTTGCGCAGACGCCATAAACAGCCGCTGTTCATCACGCACTCCATTATTACACGCTCCACGACACTTTCCGACCGTTTCGTGGCCCAATTGTTTCGTCATACTACGTACAGTCAGTGTCATATAGTAGGTAGCATCCAAAGTATTCAAATAATTCGGTACACCATATATTTTGTATCGCCAGGGGTGCGAAACTCCTGACTTCGGCCAAACTCGGCTCCGCTCGGCTCAGCATTGCTCCGAACAATTATTAGGGTTGACACAACTTGACGTTCCTTTGCGTGCACAACCACAGATAAGATAATGGCTTGAATTTTGACAACTCTAAATAGCCGAAAGGGATAGTGCCATATATTAGAAAGTTACCAGAAGATTTTCGGTGAATACCTAAATAGGTACTTACCTACCTACTGGCCCTACTGCACAAGGAGACCTACTGTATGTATCCATGTGTTACCTACTGTAAAAGGCTGTAGGGATTTAAGAAAAAACGACATTCATACAACAGTTTATTTAAAATAATTTTTCATACCAAAAAATCGAGATCCATTAATGTTGGTGTCACAAAAGCAGCATTTAACTACTCAAGAATAAATTATACACATAATTAGAAATGCCTAGGAACTAATATTTTTTCTTTTAGAATTCTTTGCGTGATTTTACAAAATGTATAGTCGTAGGTACTTAAAGCGACATCGAAGATTACTTATCATAGTTTTATAAAGTAGGTACGCAATAATACTTAGGTAGGTAGGGTTTACTCGGGTAATTCCGAATGTCGAAAACTGTCGGATAATTCCGAAATGAGACTTTTATTATGATGGAATTAAGGGTGATTTTCATCTGAATTTCGGAACTATCTGACATTCGGTATTACCCGAATACACCTTACCGATTTTCAAATAACTTGTGTGCATTTATTAACTAAAAAATTAAGTAAACTCGCAAAGTAAAATCCTGTCTATTTATTTAGCTAGTCATCGATTTTTTGAGGAATTTCATTTCAGTTACGTAATACTTTGATAATCATATAATATGCAAGATGCTATGCATTTGTTTGACACTTTAAAGCAACTGGTTTAAAAAGTAAGATTACTAAATAGGTACTAATCTCTACATTTCGCCACAGGCTTTACCTAACTCTACGGAATGCAACCAACGCAATGTGAAAAACTGAGCGGGTGAAAATATTATTATATTACTTAAGTACTAGAAGCTTTGCACGAGTGAATAAAAAAAAAGGCGATGACTTTAGATGAGTAGTCTCCTATTAAAATAGCCTTGTTCTGCAATAAAAGATTATTTATGATCATTCAAATCCAGAAGCACCTTAAAGTGGCTATTATTGTATCTTTTTTTTATACTTAGAACAATAAGCAATATTTTGTTTTACATTCCAGTTTTCCTATTATTAGGCGAACCGCGAGTTGACACTTGACTTTCGTTACCGTCTGCGTAAACTCTATCGCAGTCCATCTCGCTCGCACTGATTTATTGGTGCGATAGAGAGGGAATGCGATCGAGTTGAGGCAGTCGCTAATGTAATGGCTCCTCTACAGGATGGGCCAGCGCCGGCCACTCCAAGGGACGCACCTATGCGGTAGAATGAGAAAGCAATGTCACTTGCACCCTCTAACGCATAAAACTCGTGGTAGCTATGCAGGTTACTTATACAGTAAGGTTCATATTCGCCCGGTACAAAAAAGTAGTACCTAAGGTTCTTTTCGATGTGAACGACCACACTAATAGACATAGACTCTACCTACTCATATCTCTCATGTTTCCATCTCACTCGAGTTGTATTGCGTTGTATTAAAGCTAAAAATGCCACAGATTTGTCAAACGATTTTAAACCTTAAGCTATAGACAGTGGGGGTGAAGAATTAATTTGTTTAAACGAAGTTACTTAATTGCATTGAATTACATTTTCGCCACTTTTAAGAAATTCGCTACGCTTTAAAATCGTTTCTCAAAAGCGCAATGTTTTTATTCTGACAAGCGTGAATATTCATTTATCTACTAACTATACTTAGTCAAGCAGATCTTGTCAGTAGAAAAAGGCGGCAAATTTGAAAAATGTAGGATTTGAATTTCGCGCCTTTTTCTACTGACAAGATTTGCTTGACCATCTATATAACCTTAGACTTCTATAGAATGGTTTTATAGGCTGGAATTTGTTTTTTGAAAACATAAAAAAATATCTCAATTAAAAAAATCTATAGTTATCTGTATCGTTCAGTAATAATAAAACTTTCCGGCAGTTTAAAATTCTTATATGCAGTATCAAAACGTAAATTCCCGCCAAGTTTGACAGCTATTTTTTTTATTTCCGCGTCTAGACTAGGGTCACGACTGTAGAGCCAAAATCCTCACGAACGTGAGAGTGGTGTAGCTGACTACGCTGCGCAGTTTGCTCGCTTGCTACCGTCGGTTGTCTTGCGTCTCGGAGTTACTGAGCGCGGATAGGGAGCTTGCGCGCTTCATACTGTGAAATTCAATATTAGTTTAAAACAGTCTATTGTTTTTGGATAAAGAATGGCTCAAACGATATGCATCCAGGCCATAATTATATTTAAAAAAAATAGATAAAAAAACATTTTAGCCCCCATTCGCACGAGAGCTTTTTCAACACTCTAAATTTGATTTAACGACCAAGGCTTAGGTACAGTCGAAAGTCCAACAACGCTTGATAAAAAGCGCCACCGCTGTCGTGTGAATACATACATGGTTATTCATTTGTGTCATTCAAACGCTTTTTTAACGCGCGTTGAAAAAGCTCCCGTGCGAATGGAGGCTTAGACTCCATGGTACATACACAATTTTTTTATGAAAAGAAACGAAATAAAAAACTTACTGAAATGTTTGTGAAGAAAGGAAGAAACTCCAAGAAGGAACATTACGAAACAAATGCAAGCCATGCCGTATGTAGGAACATTGCTTACGGCTCTTACACATTCCCAAAGTTATTTATAATTTGATTATTTAGGTAATTACATTTGCAAAACTTCTACCTTTATTAGCATAGCATATTTATAATAATCGGAAATACGAAACCAGCCAAACTTGGAAATACATCCCTTTTATAGGGTTTTAAAATATGTCAGCCCCGTATTCTATATGTTGCAGTCTTCGAGCAACACCGGCTTCCGACACGGCTCGAAGGTTGCAGTCAAAAGTGTGAACTGGTCAAAAGAACTTTTAACCGACAAAAACAGGCAAAACTGCTTTTGACTGAGCATGTTGGTCAAAAGTAGTTTTACCTGAAAATCATACCTACTTATTTCTGGCAGCAGTTTCGTTTAAAAAAAAAAATAACCCTAACCTACCTATCTCTGGGAACAGTTTCGTTTTTTGGGCGTAGCAAAAAAAAAATAACCCTAACCTACCTATCTCTGCGAGTACTTTTGACTGATAGTAACAGTCACAATTACTATTAACCAATGATTTTCAGGTAAAACTACTTTTGACCAACATGCTCAGTCAAAAGCAGTTTTGCCTGTTTTTGTCGGTTAAAAGTTCTTTTGACCAGTTCACACTTTTGACTGCGACATATACATATATGTAGGAGAGGGTAAGAGATAGCACGGCAAACTGCTATGTTGCGTATCGTATGACACGCTTGCATCTCCGTTATTCAAAAGCGGTTTAAGTTAGACCAAGAAAAGACTGCAACGATTTTGATAGCCCACGCAGTGCAAGTGTTATTTTAAACGTCAAACTTCTATAAAATTATGACGTATAAATAAAACTTGCACGAAATCGCGGAGTGAACCACGCCTGCCTATACCCTATAGAATAACATATACTAATCTATGCCCTATAGTCCCTATAACATTGCTATGGCCGTAACCAATGGGGTTGGTCGGTAGAAGTTTTTTTTATCAGAGGGCGCCAGCATAGGTTTACCCTGCCTGTCAATTACAAAATTATCTTTTTTTAATTTTTATGATCTGAGATACCCCTTAAACCAGCGGTCGGCAACCTTTTAGCAGTCAAGGGCCACATATAGCAGTTAACAAAGTGGACGCGGGCCGCACTTTGTTAATATTGATGACTTTATCCGACATTATCATTTGTCAATATTACATACAAAATAGCCAGGGAGGCTCGCGCTGGTTGCCGACCGCTGCCTTAAACCAAATCTCATAGAAACAAGGGGAAATCTGCTGGCGCCATCTATTGAAACCTTTGACAGTTGTCAACCCCATTAACCAGCACACCCAAGGTTTACCTTTCAGGATCAGTGTAGTCTACGTCCGGCAGACAGGCGGAGTGCCGCCCGGCGAGGCGGCCGAGCAGGCGCGCGGAGGACCGCCGCAGCGACTCGCGCAGTTTCGAGAAACCAGTCTCCCCCTCCCGCCCCTCCTGCCGCGCCGGTGTTATGCAATTTACACTCCATTTTGTTTCAACTAAAAATTCGTATGGGTTTTTAAGGTTAGGTTCCATTTTGAGGTTAGAATTTTCAAGGTCAACAACATTTTTTCATATTTTTGTTGCAATATTTTTTCCAATTAGAGAAAATTTGACCTTTTTTACATCTCAAATCTATGGGGATGTTCTAAAAATATAAAGGTGAAAACGCCATAAAATAACTTTACGATTATTCACTGTCAATTTCTTGAGATGAAAAGTTTCATCTACATACTTATTTTCGAATCGTTAAAAAAAAAAACCGGGCAAGTGCGAGTCGGACTCGCGCACGAAGGGTTCCGTACCATAATGCAAAAAAAAACAAAAAAAAAGCAAAAAAAAAACGGTCACCCATCCAAGTACTGACCACTCCCGACGTTGCTTAACTTTGGTCAAAAATCACGTTTGTTGTATGGGAGCCCCATTTAAATCTTTATTTTATTCTGTTTTTAGTATTTGTTGTTATAGCGGCAACAGAAATACATCATCTGTGAAAATTTCAACTGTCTAGTTATCACGGTTCGTGAGATACAGCCTGGTGACAGACGGACGGACGGACGGACGGACGGACAACGAAGTCTTAGTAATAGGGTCCCGTTTTACCCTTTAGGTACGGAACCCTAAAAAGAGTTCATTAATTTCCAAACTAAGAAACGAAGTCCAATTGTAAAACACCAATGACTCAAACTACGTGACAACATGTAAAGTAACTATTACTACAATGTAATGTAGCGTGTGATTTTGAAATGTCATGGAAATGATTTGAGGTGCCTACATGCTTCTAAATGCTGCTAAAACTAACAGCGAAAGCCGTCAAGTGTGTTGAGTACCTAATGACGAAAAATGTTTTTGATCATTTGAACGCGTATAGTGCGCGACAATAGTGAACCTTATCAGAATACACGAAGGTTGATATTGGGCTGTAGCCGCCGCGTCAGTTGACTTGTTTGGCAGTCAAAGTGTGTAAATTATTTTTGAATATTTTATTCAGTTTGTGGGCTATAAATTGCATAACACTGTAGACTCACCTTTTGCGAACTCAACATTAATTTTATATTTCAAAAACGAAAAAAGAAAAGAAAACAAAATGTTACATAAATATTTATTAACAGTTTAAAAATTACCAAAATTAAGATCGATGTGATATCGAGACATAAAAAAGAAACCAATAAATTAAATTATTGTGACAGCGCCAATGTACTAGAGATTCCTGGTATTTAGAATTGTTTTAAATCTGCATGTCTCTTGTAAAATATATCTAGTGTACATAGAGTAAAAAATTGCATTCACAAGCAGCACCCACATACAAATAGAAACATTTCAATGTATATAAAAATATTATACTATATCACTTACTCTCACATAACATAAAGCTTAGACCGATACACACTAACATTGGAATGACATTATGTAAGCATTATTTATTAAAACTGATAAATTGATAATTTAAATAGGTATCCATTTTGATTCTCGCAAACAATAAAATAAATAAAACTTTCACAAAATAACACAATCATGCGTTCTTCTTCAAAGAGCACTGGAAGTATCAGCAAATTAAAATCGAAAGTGAATAAAAATAAAATCGTTGTTAATTATAATATTGATTCCACACCACAATTAAATAAATGCAATTTCAACTTAATTATGTTGGTAAAATGCGGCCGAAACTTACGAAATAAAATAAAAATTTGGGTAAGTTTAGAACCGCGACTATTAAAGTCATAATTATAAAATTTGTTAAAATCCGCACCTTAAATAATAAATTTGCAATACTCCGGACGGTTCATCATCGATAAAATCTCTCTTGTTACATATTTTTTTTATATATTTTTTCGATTTGTTTCATAAAATTATTCTTAAGCATGCTAACATAAATAGATCTAAGCTAGTAGAGGTGCTACAGTTTATTTTGCGTTCGGTCGCGGCGGGTGCATGCTCCGCGCTCGGCAAAATGAAACGTGTGAGCGACAAAACGGGACGCGGGTTGCTTTATAATGAGCGAATATGCTTAGGTGTAAGTGACACTTGAATTGGCCTAATTTTTAACACATTTAAGTCTGCGATATAATAAGTATCACTATATCATCATTGATTTCGTAATGAAACGATACATGTGTAATAACACAATTTCTCACTTCCATAAACGTAGGGACAAACTGAGCCCACGTACGCGACGTATGCAATGCATTACGAAATCTGGACCCTGAAATTTGTATGTTTAGATACATAATTAAGCTGATAGTAGTAAATAAATTATTTAGCGCCTAATGTAATCAATAAAACCTGGCAAACTAAGAAAAGTGTCATCCTGCGAGACAGGCATAGCCTAGTGCAGGTGTCACGGGCAATTTTCATATTTTGCAACAACTTTAGCGTTTAACTAGAACAATTTTACCTAACCTTGTTTTACATAAGTTTCACTGTATCAATAAACTATTTTGATTTTGACTATTTTTGATACTTGTCACACGCAACGCATGCCAAGTATGTTTCAAACTTTTACATACAAATTTTAGGGTCCAGATTTCGCAATGCATTGCAGACGTAGCGTACGTGGGCTCAGTTTGTCCGTACCTTAATACTGGCTTTCGGCGCTATTCGGTAAGTATTCCTTCTTCCATTAGGTTTAGTATGTTGGATTAATTGATATCAAAAAATGAGTATCCAAAATTGATACCAAAAGTCAGCTCTTACCAAAACCATTCCGAATTACATTAGTGATTACTGTGATTGTATTAGATCGACTCGACAGGTAATTCAAATGAAAAAAAAAATATCGGGTCAAAAATATCTGATATTGTCCTGAGCATTTAAGTGTATTCGACCCAGTTTTACCGTATTATTGAGAACTTAAAGTTCTTAAGTATACAATATTTTCCTGCCGAATCGACCGAACACATTTACAACGCTCCTTTGCTTCTCGCAGTCGGGTAATGTAACTTACACCTCGCCAAGCGTCACCCGCGTCCAAGCGTGACTTAAACTAACTTAACTAACTAACTAACTACGGCTGCTGCGTGTTGATGCCTAGCGCATTGAACAGCTTCGACTTTAGGTTCATGCGGGGCTCGCTCGCCGGGTTCGCACCCTATACCAAACAAAACATAAAGTTTAACGCAAATTAAAGGTGGAAGCGTGGAAGTAAACTGTGTTGTGTGCACAGACAAGACATCCTCCAGACTGAGCATAGTAGCGCTACCCCCTCTGCCACAAATATACGGTAGTTTTACTCCATTTTCGAGTCAAAGTGTCTTTGTGTGACGCTCGTGTCTTTGAACGGACCAATCACGGCACTATTACACGCCCCCCAGTATTTTTTAGGCAGCATCGGTTTCATGAAATAATTGCTCTAAACTCCGTCTAGAGGATTCCTAGTCTATGGTTGTGTGCGTTGATTGTGCGAAATTAAAAAAAAATGTGGCTTTCCACAAGAGTCCTTATATACATGGAGATAAGGATCCTATTCTAATGGAAAGGTCTCTATGCACGTATAGCCACAAATACCCAGTTTAGAAATAATAGTCTGTTAAGCTCTGGTTTCCTAGCGGTGCCGTTATATAGCGGCCGTTTCCATACAAAATGCAATCCATCCATATTTAGCCGTATTGTTTTGTATGGAGACGGCCGCTATATGACGGCACCGCTAAGGAAAACAGTGCTTGTGGAGTCAAAGGGGATGTAAAGATACAAAATCTAGTGACTCCGTCATAGTTTTGTGTTAACAGGAGAAAATATTGAAAGAACATATGGCTGGATTTGACTAATTTGGAATAAGGAAGGTAAAAATAAAAATAGTAGGAACTAATTAATATAGTGATATTATTGATATTAACAGCGATAAATAGAGGCCTATTGCAGTTCGGTCAACTAGAGCCGCAAATATCTAATATCTAACATACCACTTGAAAACATTCAAGCTCAATCTTTTCTTAAATAAAAGGAATAATTTCGCACAACCACATTTATAAAACGAAAGAATAAATTAGAAACACATAGAAATAAATTATAAATAGTGAACATACATAAAAAAGCACTACGATAATTAAGTACACATTATAATCGGTGTAGGGTGACCATGGTTTTGTGATTATATCGGAAAGTCCTGTGATTTCATGAGATACGATAAGGTCGATAAGAGAGAGACGGTGCGACCCACGGTGCTGGGAACGAATGAGACGAAACATGTGCAATGATGACAGTTAGTTCGCTTTAATTCTGTTAAGTACATTTTTATTAGTAAAACGTGAAGTTTTAGTGACAATGATAGTGTGTTTTCATTGTTATTGATCATACAGTGCTGTCATGCGTATTATCACCCCAGTTTATGTACCTATTTATCAAAACTTTTTTTTTCAAACAATGATACAATAAACCCAAAGTGAGTCTGACATGTGCGCAAAATGTTATACCTACACGTCCTCATTTGCTAAACACCAAAGATCAAATGAAATAAGTAGTCTCAGAAAAAATCGTGCTTTCGAGTTTTACAGCTAGAATAGTTGACGCGGTACGGTTGTTTTGTGGTAAATGAATTGTCAAATGTCAACTTTTGACAAGAGTTACCGTATAGTATACGGAGCCGTACAGCGCCATCTATTAGCTGTAAAATTGAAAGCACGAATTTGTCTTGAATTTCTACATTCTAAAAACCGAGCTTATTAGCAAATGAGCCATGTGCATTCTCGTCATACATCAGTTTTTAGTTTTTCACACAGTCAAAGCTCGTACAATTTGTGCAATAAACAAAGTGACAGACAGATAGTCAGAATGAAAGCGAACACCGCACAAACATCCGGCAACGAGCACAAGACGCGACAGCTGAGCCTTCATCCAGCAACACAACGCAACGGCATACGTGAACCAACACAACACTATTTTTACTTCAAAAATATGAGGAAAACTGATAAACAAGGAATAAAACAAATATGTAGAATCAATTTTCCTCATAAATGAAACCAAAAGCATTTTGTGTCACTCGGAGCAAAATTTATAGTTTGAATTTTGAATCTCAACATATTTATAATTTAAAAAATTTGCTTATTTATGTCGATTTCACAGTGAATTATAATCATTCTTCTCTTCGGTACATTGATTTAAAGTTCGGTACACTAATTTTAATCACAAAAATGTGTGCATCTAGAGATACGCTTCGAGGTCGAGGAACTTTTCGTATAATGAAGTCAAATGGCTGCTCAATACATGTTAACATGCTTAAGTCAGTGCTAAAGCGCACCAAAAGTTAAGTCAATACTGACCCGTAAGAATTATTATAATTCTCGTAATAAAATCGACCAAAGTATGACATGAGCAGTCGGAGAGTGCGTATGTGTTGCGTTGCGTGCGCGGCGAAGGTTTATTCGCGAACCTCGTCGTGATGGTCGGGCGGCGGCTCGTCGCGGCCGGGGCGGCGCCGGGACTGCTTGACGATGTCCAACGCCTGAACACAACCCCAGTGTTACACGATATCATACCACAATGACAGTGGCGTAGCTAGGCGTGGGCGAAGTGGGCCGTCGCCCGCGGCCTCGCGCCCCGAGGGGTCCTCGCGCGAGGCCACTTCGGGCACAGTGAAAGGGCCTCGCAGATGCGACTTCGCCCACGGTTAGATTAGTTCACGCTACGCCACTCAACAATGACATACGGTGGCGGATTTGCCATAAGGCCCAGAGCGGGCCTAGAGCGGCACGATATTAGGGCGGCGGTCTATAGATTATAGATGGGTGCTTAGAAAGGGGCGGCTAGTAGACTACAGGGTCTGGGGCCCTAGGGCGGCTAACACTGCAAATCCGCCACATTTGACATACGTCGTTGAACAAGGTAATAACTGACGCGAACACTCTTGACAAATTCAAACATCCAACACATTAGAAAAATTCTTTGAATTTATTAAAACATATCTGAAATTATAAAAGGTAAAATAATGACAAACGAATTTCCAGACTTCCTAGACTTCAATTAATTACTAAAAGTTGTTCACCCAGGGAAAATTAACTTTTTTTAAATTATTGTCACCCTAATTTGAGTTAAATAACTTTACTACACAACGAACAATCTACTGCATATTCTTGTAATTAGAAGAATCTATGAGTAAATGATAAACTAAATTACCTACGACTGGAGTAAAAATTAAATACCTACATTGTTACAGGGCACGATTTACACGTCACGTATAGTTCGTTTTTTTTAGCATTAGAAAGAACTTGCAAGAAGGTAAGCGATCTTGACATGTCTTTTAATGGAAAAACGCTTTTTAAAATTCAAAAACTATTACTTACGAAAGCAGAAGAATATAAATGATTGTATTAGATTCATAATTGTTACATATTTGCCGTAACTTAGTTTAAAAATGTGTTTTTCAATTAAAAGACACATAAAGATTGTTTACCTAATTTCTAATGCTAAAAAAAACGAACTACAGGTAGGAATTACAGTGATTAGTCTAGCTATCTACCCCACTAAAATTTTCAACTAGCCAAAGGTGATGACGTCAGTTCAAACTTATTATGCCCTTTTCCTTGCCTGTTATGAATGTTTAAAAGTTAACACCGCTTTTACAGTACACCTTTGACATTTACCAAGAGAGAAAATAGCACTGACGTCTCAAATTATATTAAGGAGCACTTAATTATATGTATATAACACCTGTTTGTAACATTACCTGCTTTTCGACAAATAAATGAATTGGTTGATTGATTGATTGATTGAAGGGCTGATTTAGACGACGCGCGAACTCGCATGCGATTTTATTTAGTTACATTGCGGACTGTTGGTTACGTCTAATTCAACCGACCGATCACAACTCGCAATGTAATGAAACTCGCATGCGAGTACTCGCATCGTCTAAATGAGCCCGTAGTCTCAAAAACGTACTAAAAAATAGCTCAAAACTTACAGCCGTATTCGAACAATGAGATACGTCAAATACTAGATATTGAAAAGATATGGAATAGATATGTCAGTGTCAAACAAGTGTCAAAAATGACGTTTTTGTTTGAAGAAATGTCAATTTTAACACTTGTTTGACAGTGACATATCTATTCCATATCTTTTCAATATCTAGTATTTGACGTATCTCATTGTTCGAATACGGCTGTAAGTTTATTTTAAGGACGATGCACAAGTGTAGCTCTATCACAGAACTTACTTGTTGTACGCGCGCCACTTGCTGGCAGCGTAAAATGAAATCGTGTTAAACTGTGCCCCGTCACTAGCCAACTACGACTCGTACAGTCGCCATCAGATATATCGGAGCGGTCAAGGTGCTCACAAATATCTGAACACGCCTCTATTGTCAAGGCGTTAGAATGCGTGTTCAGATATTGTGAACACCTTGGCCGCTCCGATATATCTGATGGCGACTGTACATACATAATAAGAAGATATATTGCGTGTTGGGAAGCATAAATAAAATGTTTACTTAATTACATCTGGAATATAAAAAAGTATATAATTGTGTATCAAAATGTAAATAATAAAAGAACATATTGAATATTAAATTCGCTACAATAGACAGTGTAAAAAGTTAAAATAAAATTGTGTCCTGTGATGTAGAAGAATGGCACTTCACTTGCCGAAATTCCAAAGAAATTGCCTGTTATAATTTTATATGTTTACATTAATTGTTTTGACAAGGCCACGTACGGCATAGCAATAAGTAACTGTTATGTGGCCAAGTGAAATGCTATTCTTATGTACGATTTACATCAATCGGATAAAGTGCATTTCAGTGTCACTTAAATAAGGACTGTATCTGCTGTATCTAAGGTTTCAATTCCTTCAACTCAAAAGACTTAGTCCAATGTGAATCGTACATCATGTACAGTTTGTAGTGCATAATTATTTTCCATCGTATTTTCACGGTAACGTACGAACGTGTCTTGCTATTCCAGTCAGTCTCGGTACAAAAAGTACTGAGGTTGATTGAAGTAACATGACAACACGAACGTTTCCGAAAAAAGTACGATGGAAAACAATTACGCACTACATCTGTAAGCCCATACGCATTTGTGGTTGCAACCGCACGCCATTGCACTTAACCAACGCATCTGTACATGTTAAATAAACGTTAATGTAATTGTAAGCTAATCCCTTGAACGTTTTACACAACGCTGCACACTTACGCCTCGGTTATAGTGTATTTTTTAAACTGAGCTAGTTTACTCAAAGAGTCAAAAGAATACAATACCATTGAGTGATAAACCACAAATTAGGATAACTACCTCGTAGTAAAAGATTATAACCACCTTGAAATGTTACTAGAATGTTGAGAATAGAGTGTATAACGGAGTGTCAAAGATAATTTACTTTGACAATCCGTCTCTATACACTTTATTCTCTTTTCCCTCAGTATGGACAAAAACAATAGATAGTATAGAGGGGTCCTGTCATTGTCAATTTTGTAGTCACGGTACATTTACTGCCATCTATCGAACAACAATTAAAACTTAAAATAAAATTGAAAATGTATAAATTAATCAAAATATGTTTACGGATAAATGATTCTTAATTTTTATTGTTCCATACTGACCCATGTTCTTTCACTGATACGTGTTAAAATTGTTAAATACCAAACTACCAAACGGTGTCGTTAACGCCATCTAGCCGAGAATAGGCCAAAGGTAATGGCGCCATCTATTCGAGAATGACTTTTTCTTGGTCATCCGAGGCACGTTTTTTTCTTAGACTTTATTTATCTTATACGGAGTTATATATATCTCTGGTATGGAATAGCGTGTTGCCGGCGGGGTAGCACCCGTAAATGCGTACAGAGTGTATTGTGAGCGTGTACTTGTGCGTGTCGTACCTCCTTCCTGCTGCGCAGCGCGCAGTCCTCGAGCGTCTCGGCCGCCTCGTACTTGCCCTGGCGCCGGTACAGCGCGCCGAGGTTCTTCAGCGTCGTCGTCACCGTCGGAGAGTCCACCTGCGGACCGTAACCGATGTAGCTTCACTTGCTCAACGCTTATTTACTCCCCATGGCTCCGCCATTTTGAAAAATAATCAAACTGAATTGACAAAACAGACCCATAGAACTATTCAACTTGAGGGCATCCCATCGCATCGAAAATCGTTATGCGACTCACAAAATTTCACAAGACTCGGTTAAAAATATGCGACGTGCACAGAATAAAAGCATTTTTGCAAAAGATGACACGTTGACGCTTTGCACTCGCACGATCGTCTCTTTTTTGATCACTTTTAAGGTCTTCATCAACAATCCTTGTTCACCAAATGCAGAGAGAAAATCGAATTTAAATAAACTGGCGTGAGACATCCTGACATTAAATATTTGTACGGTTTAGACTCACTTGTTTGCTTGAGAAAGGAGAGCTAGGCTCTCCGAAACATGCCGCGCGAGTGACTAAAAAAGTGAGTCTCAACCGTAAAATTATTCAATGTCGAGAGAAAATTTTACTAAAAAATACACAAATCACTACATCTGAAAATTTCCCTCGATTTCTCCAGATTCCCATCATTAGATTTTGACTTAATGACGATATAACACAAACAGCCGCCATATTCTCCGTACGGCGCGTTCTCCTTACATATGTTTGTTCTTATAAGACTACAATATAAGGACAAAGCACAACTAACACACATTAGTCTCTAATAAAGGTAGAAAGTAATATGTACATCGTGGAATACCTTGGCAGCTTTATGCCAGCCGCCATATTCTCCGTACGGCGCGTTCTCGTTCTGGAGATGTTTGTTCTAGCGAGACTACAATATAAGGACAAAGCACAACTAACACACATTAGTCTCTAATAAAGGTAGAAAGTAATATGTACATTGTGGAATACCTTGGCAGCTTTATGCCAGCCGCCATATTCTCCGTACGGCGCGTTCTCCTTCTGGAGATGTTTGTTCTCCTCACGCTCCTCCGCCACCTGCCAGATGGGCTTGTTGTCGCCTGAAATGTTTTTACGTGGTTAGAAGGATGTGTTGATCGGGGTAGTAGTCCGATCAATGAAGTTTGGAGGGTTTTATTTGGTAATTTAAGTCAACATTGTTAAGTGTAGATTCGCACGAAGCGCTTTGCTTCTACTTTCCTTATGCGAACTGCCAAGGAATGGAATTCCCTGCCGGCGTCTATATTTCCGTGTTCTTATAACCCGGCAACCTTCAAATCAAGAGTGAACAGGCACCTTCTGGGCGAGCTCGCTCCATCGTAGGCCACGTCTACGCCTCGGCTAGTCTGTGGCCATGAGTAAGCCCATTCATAATAAAAAAAAAAAAAAAAGATTTAAAATTGTGAACCGAAGAATTGTAAAACGGAATATAATTGTCTCATTGATCAGACTATGAAAATATACAATTAATTTTCATGTGAAAAAGATAACTTATATGGATTAATATTAAAACAAATACATCTAAAATAAGGTAAGTTCACTGTAGTTATTATCGAGGTACTATTTATTTTGCACTAAAATGTAAGAATAAAATTAGCACCATCCAAAAAGTGTATAATTTACATGAAATTCATGTCATACAAGTTATATTTTTACACAATTAAATCTACAAATGTGACACAAGTCGGGAAGGTGTGACACAGATAGACATAAAAGATAATAAAAGATAAAATACTATTAATAATAGGTAACACATAATTATTAACGAGTATCATGGCCTTTCCTACCTGTGCCACACGAAATCCAAACTTGTGCCACTTACCTAAAGCTCATTTTTAAACAACCACCCGCTGCTTCGTTACTTGGGTTGTTTCGAAATGAAAATAAAACGTGTTTACGACCTCTGTTTAATGACCAGAACGGATAAAATTATATCAACTATTAAAATAAATTGTTAGGATATAAAATAATTGTTATAATAAAATTTTAATGGTTGCTGTATTGAGTTGGGAGAGAGTACACATTTACATAATATATATCATATAATAATTATTTGAACTAGATTTCGACGAGTTTACTTTTATCATAAGACGAATAGTAGAAAAAATATTATTATACGTATATTTAAAATATTATTATACGTATATTTAAAATATTATTATACGTATATTTAAAATATTATTATACGTATATTTAAAATATTATTATACGTATATTTAAAATATTATTATACGTATATTTAAAATGGACGTTCTTTTCATCACACCAGCTTGTAAAGGCTCTCTTTGTACTTAATAAACGGATAAATAAGTTGCATATTATTCACATGTGTGGCAAAGTAATCTGATGCAATTATTGAGTTGTTTGCTCATGTTCATTATTTCAATAATTGACTTTTAAGCTAAGAGCATTTACCAACTGGAGACGTCATGGCTGCCTTTTGCGGGGGAGGGGACGTGAAATATTATTCCTACATGATTTGTACGTAACGTACAAATAGCCATGTCAGTCTAAACCAAAGTTTTCACAATTGTGCAAGTTTTTCGGCAGAGGGGTAAGCTCTTAAAGGCGACTCCAGTTATTAAATGCTCTAAGCTTTTAAGTGATGATTTTGAATGATAAATATTTAATAACATTAATTTGAATTGGACCTGGGTATGTCCTTAAACTACGTCTAAGGCCACCGGTGGATGGGCAGCAGCGTCCCTCAAATTCGGTGTACTCGACTGCGATCGCCAACCCGCCTGCCAAGCGTGGCGATTATGGCATTCACCCCCCATCACAAGGGTTCACACAACAGTTGACGTCTTATGGCTGAGATGATGATGGTGATTAATTTGATTTGTAATGTTTTACATTTAGTGTTTTCCTCGCGTTGGTGTGGTGAATAGTACATTGTTTCCAAGGGATGGAAAGAAATGTTATTTTCAATGCTTCACCCCCAAATCAACACTAGTAACAACAAAGCAAATATATATTTATAAAACAGTAACATTTCAGGCATTTGTATTGTCATTTTCATTAGGAACCCTGTATACAATAATAAAAGGCACTATATCTGCCAAATTTCTACTTATAACTACATTGGCAACAATCATTGGACTATTTTTATTGTATAACAATTATACAATCGTACTGCTTTCCCTTTTAATCCAGAAAAGGCAACAGAGATTGTATTTTACTTATTTTTACTTGATACTACGAACGTAAGTTCAAAGTCAAGTTAAAGTAGCTTACAACGTATTTGAAATAATGAAACCTAACTATAATAAGAAATTCTGCATGGAAACATTGAATATTGGTCCACATTATTATGAATTATTGTGCCTGTAACAATTATAACTAAGAACCATATAATTTTAAAGAAAAAGTCGTCAATAAATAAAGTAAAATAGTCTATGACTTTGACATAAGAGTTAAATTCTGACCGCTGTTTTTTTCTGCAAAACAAAATTAGGATGCATTTATACGGCACCATGGGCACAATAATAATACATAATATCTTATGGGCACAATAATAATACATAAGGGTTAATGCCAAATTTTATCAAAATGGTATTCAGTTACTTTCGCATCTACGACAGTGGACTATGGATGGATGTTTTTTGTAAGTATATAAAATCAAGTAGCTATTGTTAAAAAGCTAGCTACTTATTGCGAAACTCTACCTAAACCTAAACTAAGACCCATATTAATAAACTATAAACCCAAGAAAATACTTCACCCATGTTATGTCACAACAAATTTGTAAGGAGAAGTGCGTATTTTACTTGACTTATGTCTATTCATACAGGCACTAAATTGTTTAAAAAAACCTTCCTAAAATCACTAATGGCAAGCTAAATACCTAAATCAAAATACTAAAAGCGAGCGAACATTCGAGACAAAATGCATGAAGAGATCTATTAGAAGACAGAAGAACATTGCACAACAAAAAAAAACAGTAAAATATTTAAAAACTGGAACATTATTAAACTGATTAAAATTATGCTTATAACAATCACAAAAATAAAATAATCATTTAGCATTAAATCATCAATTTTGCACCAAATTTCGTCCAACTTACAGCCATATCATTATTGAACATTAATTAACTTCAAATTAATTCGAATCATGCAAGTATTTTTTGCTTTTATATTTTTTTATATAATTCTACTATATACAACAACTCATTAGTATTGCATATCTAATAACAGCCTCCAATGATATTCGCGCAAAACCCAAGTAGCAAAAATAAAACATAATACGATAAAATAATAATCAAAGTAAAATACATTTAAAAAAAAAACAATCATGCTATTGGGATTTTGAGCATAGGTATTCTGTATTTAGTATTAAAATAACCTCCACCGCAGCCAAAATTAATTGCAAATAAAATCTTATCTTATTAAATAGAATAAAAACTGTCTATGGTAACAGTCAACCGGTTAGGAAAGATTAGTTTCCAACAAGAATATATACTCATAGTAAAATAAATATACTAGCACGGTGCGCGCAACGTTTCTCGAACATGACTTCGTAGACTAATAATTATAATAACCACTCGAGAATTAAGTTGTTAATTAGTTTTATTATTAATTAATAAACCTTCTGCGCCATTATTTTACGAAAAGTTTGGTCGTTTTCGCGTAAACATAAATAAAGTCTTTTAAATCTTACCTAACTGGTTAACGCTGACCATTCCTTGACCAAACCAAACGAAATAGTCTAGTCTAAGATTAGCTAAACTGGAAATCGTAATTCAAGAACAGACAAAGTAAGACAATGTTGCCACTGCAATAATCTGTTTGTAAATTAGTAAATTCCTTTTTATAAATAAACCCGCTAAGATGATTTATTTATTGGTAATTTTACTCCAACGATTTAAAAAAGTACTTTTATTTACTTATTTTTGCATAAATACAAGACGCGCTAGTAAAAAGTGGCAACATTTTCTTACTTTTTTTTATCTTGTTTTACGATTTTCAGTATAGTCAAGATTTAGTAATTACTAATAACCTAGGTAACCTGCCTAACGCCTATTCCCTATTCGAGACAGCAGAGGTAAACAAGCGTTCAATATTATTGGTATTATGCAATTGGGAATGTTCCGGCCGGTCCTTACGTTAATATAGCTCGGGTTATTTTTTTTGCTTTTTATTTAATGACGCTATGTACTCTGAAATAGTAAAAATAAACGTTAAAAATAAGCAACGTAATAATATAAGCGAAATTAAAAAGTATGTTGTCAGGCGGGGTAATAGAAACAAGAGTTTATATTGATTAGGGTAAAAATATTCATTCCGCCCTTGCGAGTCACTCATTGTCATTTATTTATATGAAATATCAGTCATAAGTGTATGAATGCATATAATCGATATCTCACGGCACAGTTGACCATTGTTAAGTCTCTTAAGAATACAAACATTGCAATGAATATCTTATACTGAATAGCCGATGAGAATCAATCTTCAGAGCAGTAGTTACTTTCACAAATGTTTCTATCACCCCAACTTAGACACAAATTACAAAATAAACATAACTTTATTCACTTACTTATTGTAAGAAAGATTTACAACATGGTCCCGTTTTTAAAATGGAATCCAACGGAAATGACATAAAATGCATATGTAAATACAAGGATTCGGTGTAAAAAAAATGTGATGGAATATTGATTTGTAAGTAATAAAATAAATTGAGTTCTTTATATTTTTTTTGTCATTTCTATCGAACTCCATTTCACAGAGGTCTCTATACAGTGTAAAAGGGATAGCTCCATGGGACTAAGAGTGCGTGAGTGACTTACCGTCGATGGTTCCGAACTCCCGCTCGTGCGCCCGCGTCAGCACTTGCTTGTATAACGTCTCCGCCTCTTTGTACTTGCCCTAAAAACACGTATTTCAGTGTTAAAATCTAAAACTAAGAATGAATATAGACTTCCGAGTGATAGAAGTGAGAACGGCGAAATTCCGACAATCTGCAGGTCCAGAATTCATTTACATGGGTTATCGGTTGAAATAAAAGATGATTTAATTTAATTCATATGTCACCGTACCCAAGTTGTTCAAAAATAAAACAGTTCTATAGTGACAGCACTTTAGGGCTCTCACAGACGACATCAGATGTCCTGTATTTGAATATGCATGACATTCACTTGTTTTTATATTTTGTTTAGAAACAAAATTGGTAAAAAGTGACCGTATGATATCACCTTGGTTTGGCTGTCAGTATTCAGTTCAGAGTATTTTTTTTTTCAATTTTAGTCACTGCAATGAGTAGTGGTGTATCTGTTTGAGATAGCAGGAAGCGAGGTAGTTCTTGGTCTTGGTCTGTTTTTATCTTTTGTCCCGAAACAAAATTGGTAAAAAGTGCCGGTACCATATGGGCATATCACCTTGGTTATATGGCCTATCAATATTCATTTTTTATTTTATTTTAAACATAACAATGAGTAGCCTCGTGCCGCCCAATGTACATTAGGATGTACACTCGTAAAATTTTCGAACAATTTAAATTCAACCCTATTGAAAATACAACAAGATTCTAACTTCTTTAGCTATACATTTGTATTGTGGGCGGCACTAGGGTAGAGGTGTAAGTACCTGTTTGAGGTAGCAGGAGGCGAGGTTGTTCTTGGTCTTGGCCACGTTGGGGTCGTCGGGGCCGAGCTTGCTCTCGTATATCTCCAGCGCGCGCTGGTAGTACTGCTCCACCTCCTCATATTTGTTCTGTTAACAATGTATATGTTTAATACACTTAGGGCAACTTGCACCATTCCCTTACCCGGGGTTATCTGGTTAAATCTGAAGTTACCATGGTTACTAGTACAATTTGACACCGGGTTAACGATTCAACCGGATAACCCTGGGTTAGTGGGATGGTGCAAGTGGGGCTTAAAGGTTTTCTCGTGCATGATATTTTAAGAGAAATTAAATCCGAAGGCTTGTGGATGCCGGTAAAGAAGCGTGGCCAGGATAGGCCCAGTAGGAGATAGCGAGACAATTTTGACACTTTCCTTTACATCTCTCCGGAGGAAGTACAAAATCGGGGGTTATGGAGAATCAGGGGAGAAACCTTTGTCCAGCAGTGGAACAGGTTAAGAAAAAAAATCGGCACCGCTACCGATTCGGTAGTCGGTACATACAACTTTCTAATGTTTCTAGTATTTCAGTACTAAATTCCGATAGGACTGCGTCCTATTAACCCTTTAACCTTACTCTGCGTGGTACAATTACAGTCGGTGGCGACATGAGCACGCTCGATAAAAAATTGCTGGCGGTTAAAAGGTTAAGGAATGATTTTCCAGGCCTTAATTATGCCATTCTTTGTTTAGATTCGTAATTATTAATATTCGCTATCGATCGCACGATTAAGTGGGTTGACCTTAAGCACATTAACCCTTTATAAGGCATAAGGGTGTCAGGAATTATGCAAAATTTAACCCTATCACTTTGAAATAAAGTTCAAAATGTGGTGGGAAATATATTCCCTCTGCCTTATAAAGGCTTAAGATATAGATAAGATTCCGTACCTGGTTCTGGCAGAGCAGCGCGAGGTTGTTGAGCTGCTTGGCCACGTCGGGGTGGTCGCGGCCCAGCACGGCCTCGCGGATGCACAGCGCGCGCTTGCACAGCGGCTCCGCCTCGCGGTACTTGCCTACAACAAACATAATACATCTAACACGTATTCTCAAGTATTTACTTAACTGGAATAATCCTAAGACCTACTTACTCTAAATTGGAAAGTCAAATGGTAACCGGTTAACCTTTGAATGCCAAGAATACCTAAACGCGTCGTAACTATTCGTGCCCGCAGCGCCATGAACACATAAGCGTTATGGCGGCCACGGCGGGATGATTCCCAACGAGCGCCTTCTCACGGCTGGAACGAGCATCGTTCAGGAAATCAACGCTTTTGTACCAACAATACTCTTGACCAGCGGTCGGCAACCTTTTAGCAGCCAAGGGTCACATAGTAGTTAACGGAGGTGACGCGGGCCGTACTTTGTTAATATTTATGACTTTATAAGACATTGTCGTTTGTCACTATTACATACAAAATAGCCAAGGCGGCACTCGGGCCGCAAGTGACAGGTTCACGAGCCGCATGCGGCCCGAGGTTGCCAACCGCTGCTCTTGACTAGCCATTGGTTGATTTTATGCCATCGTAATAGTGTAAGGACTGAATGGACGCTAAGAGTTGAGCGTGCAGCGGGGCGGAGCGTGCGGCGTGCATTTTAAACAAATGCAAACGTATAGCAGCGGCCTTAGTGCACGCTGCTATCACTTGTGAGCCCGAACGCTCCGCTTCGAGCGTCCACTCAGGCCTTACACATAGGGTTTTCGTATTGTCAGTTGACAGTGTTAAGAATATGTGGTCTATTCCCTATAATAGTTCATATAGTTTACCTCGTTTGCCATAGAGAACAGCCAGGTTGTTAAGCGTGGCGGCAACGGCGGGATGGTTCTCGCCGAGAGTCTTCTCGCGAATGGAGAGAGCATCATTCAGCAAGTTCGCCGCCTCCTTATACTTGTTCTGGTCCCTGTAAAGACATTTAATATAAATTTAAAATACACCTTTACTTTTTTATGTTACTTAAGTTGCCAGTGCCACCCCTGCGCATGAAATGAATTAGTTATTGGATGCCGGAACTAACATGGCTTTTTTATGTGCAAAAGCATTCAACTGGATAAAAATACGCTCCGCCTCGTCGTCTTTTGTCTATGCCACTAGAGTACAATTTAAACTACGGCGGAACGTACTGCTGCAATCTGCGATAGAAGTCAAATTTTAGGATGAGATGTTGGATTAGAAGGTTGACCTGTAGACCAGCGCCAGTATGTTCGGCATGGTGGCCACATCAGGGTGGTAGTGGCCGGAAATCTTCTCCAATTCATCCAAAGGGAAGGCGACTACATATCGTCCCTGGGAGGCGTATTGGATGACGAGGTTGTGAGATGACTATACCTAGAACTTTATAGAGGAAAACGAGGGTTTGACCAAAAGAGATTTTACTTCCACTGACCTGTAGACCAGCGCCAGTATGTTCAGCATGGTGGCCACATCGGGGTGGTCGTGGCCGGAAGTCTTCTCCAGGTCCTCGAGCGCCTGCTTGCACAGTGGGACGGACACCTCGTAGCGTCCCTGGGACGCGTACTGGATGACGAGGTTGTGAGATGAACTGACCTGTAGACCAGCGCCAGTATGTTCAGCATGGTGGCCACATCGGGGTGGTCGTGGCCGGAAGTCTTCTCCAGGTCCTCGAGCGCCTGCTTGCACAGTGGGACGGACACCTCGTAGCGTCCCTGGGACGCGTACTGGATGACGAGGTTGTGAGATGAACTGACCTGTAGACCAGCGCCAGTATGTTCAGCATGGTGGCCACATCGGGGTGGTCGTGGCCCGAGGTCTTCTCCAGGTCCTCGAGCGCCTGCTTGCACAGCGGTATGGCCACCTCGTAGCGTCCCTGGGACGCGTTCTGGATGACGAGGTTGTGAGATGAACTGACCTGTAGACCAGCGCCAGTATGTTCAGCATGGTGGCCACATCGGGGTGGTCGTGGCCCGAGGTCTTCTCCAGGTCCTCGAGTGCCTGCTTGCACAGCGGGACGGCCACCTCATAGCGTCCCTGGGACGCGTACTGGATGACGAGGTTGTGCAGAGTGCGCAGACGCGCCGGGATCTCGTAGCCGGCGGTCACCTGCTGCGCGAACTGCGACGGCGGGGTTGGGGACATCGCTGGAAGTGGAACAATTCCATTAGAGTTACATGTAAAATAAAAACTGTGCTCCTAAGGCCCAGCCATACAAATAAAAAATTCAGTTTTTGTCACTGAAATTTGAACCTTTAGTGCAGGGTTGATTTTGGTTTTGTTTCAAAATTGAACGAAACAAAACAAATGCGACTCTGTTCCAAGTGAATGTGATTTAAATTTCATCGAACTGAATAAGTACTATGGGTAGGACCTCGGGTCTTAGGAGAATATCGAGCTTTCATGTTGATGGTTCGTTTGAGTCTATTACTAACCGAAAATATTTTCAATCTAAAATGACCAGCAATAGGTCATATGGTAATTGGAACATACACTCAGCGTCGCGGAAATCGCACACCTTCATATGGTGCGAGCGATTCTAGCTCTTCGTGAAACGGTTTCGCCTTAATCGATTTGACATCATTTAAAAGCTAATTTACTCGTAATAACCATTAATCTGATGTCTCATTTGTTTACGTGTTATATTTATTGTTGAGATAGTCGGCCTTTGAAAAAATCGCTTGCGCCCGAAGATGTGCGATTTCCGTGACGCTAAGTGGTTGAATCACGAGGTGTCCTGTAGATAATTTAGTCACTTATTGCCTGGAGTGCTTTCATAAATGGACACCTATAATAGGTTAATCACCATCACCACCAATAATTGTTAGTTTCTTACTAGACAAAAGTAGGTATAACACTGATTTAAACTTTCACGATTATTAAACATTATCAAACTGCACAACGGGACTTAATCGCGTATTTAAAACTCTCACCTAAAACTCTTAAAACTTAAATACGCGATTAAGTCCCGTTGTGCAGTTTGATAAAAGTAGGTATATGTCTAAAAAACCATTCTAGAAACTCCACCAAGTATTTTGTGTCTCATCCAACTAAGAGACTGCTTCTGCATGCTGCATTAATGAAAATTGTGTTTCATTGAGAAATAAATTTATCTGAATCTTATATGTTGGCCGGTACACAACATAGCAATTAAGCCTTAAACCTTATAAAGCAGTTTTCACAGAGCGGGTCGCTAACATTCTTCAAACAGGCTATAAAATAGTTCGTTTTAACTTAACCGTTATATTGCCCTTAGATTTACGAGAATATTAGAAAGTAAATTGTATGGGATAAATTCAGTAAAACACACTGAAAAATTATATTAAGACGATGGCAAGTGTGCCTGAACGCCATTCAAAGGATCAGCTAACCCCTTATGTCAAATACTTCTGTATAAAAACAATACATAGGTTAATATAATACTTATGATATAAATTATACAAGTATAAAACAGCGTAGAATGCAACTCAGTAGTGCAGCTCACGGAATACATTTTACTCTTCGTTTAATGAATCATAATGCGGTGTGTGTTTTAAAGTAGGTTTTCTGAAAGAGATACTAGTATAACTTTGTAACTTACACTTGTTGTTGCGATTGTCATCATGGTCATCATCCGGGAACAGATCGACCATGGGGTCGTCACGCTTGCTTTCTGATTGGCCGCTGCGGCTTGTCTCTGATTCCTCAGTCACGTCACTGTCATATTTGCTGTAATATGAAAATTTACACATTAAGATTGTACTTCACGTCACCACGTCAGACTAAAATTAAACAGGGCATAATCTTAGTTCAATTACTTTTTTAAATCGTAAACCAAGCGTAAACACTGGGCTATCGCCTGCCACAGTCCTTGGTAAAGTTAAGGCCTAAAGAAAACTCAGAAACTGTATGTTCAGCCAAGAAAGTGGTTTACCACTTTTCGACTCTATCAATTAAATGATAGAGTCGAAAAGTGGTAAACCTCTTTTTTGGCTGACTGTACCACTCCTGTATTTGTACCATCATTTGCTTCGAAACGTGAAGTCTGCACGGCCATCGCATTACTGATCTAGGCATTCTTACAGTAACTATGAAGACGCGACGACCGTTCTTCTAAAACTGACCTACATAAAAGAAAATCGAGACCCTTACCGTGTGGATGCCATAAAGTCCAAATGCTTGTTCTCTTCCTCGAGCTGTGCAACTCTTTGCTCCGAAGCCCGCAGTCTTTGCTGGGCCGTAGCCAGCTCGTGTCGGAGCCAGGCGTTCTTCTGACAGACCTACATGATGACATTGAACCCTTACCGTATGGATGCCATAAAGTCCAAATGCTTGTTCTCTTGCTCCAGTTGTGCAAATCTTTGCTCCGAAGCCTGCAGTCTTTGCTGGGCCGTAGCCAGCTCGTGTCGGAGCCAGGCGTTCTTCTGACAGACCTACATGATGACATTGAACCCTTACCGTATGGATGCCATGAATTCCAAATGCTTGTTCTCTTGCTCCAGTTGTGCAAATCTTTGCTCCGAAGCCTGCAGTCTTTGCTGGGCCGTAGCCAGCTCGTGTCGGAGCCAGGCGTTCTTCTGACAGACCTACATAATGACATTGAACACTTACCGTATGGATGCCATGAATTCCAAATGCTTGTTCTCTTGCTCCAGTTGTGCAAATCTTTGCTCCGAAGCCTGCAGTCTTTGCTGGGCCGTAGCCAGCTCGTGTCGGAGCCAGGCGTTCTTCTGACAGACCTACATGATGACATTGAACCCTTACCGTATGGATGCCATGAATTCCAAATGCTTGTTCTCTTGCTCCAGTTGTGCAAATCTTTGCTCCGAAGCCTGCAGTCTTTGCTGGGCCGTAGCCAGCTCGTGTCGGAGCCAGGCGTTCTTCTGACAGACCTACATAATGACATTGAACACTTACCGTATGGATGCCATGAATTCCAAATGCTTGTTCTCTTGCTCCAGTTGTGCAAATCTTTGCTCCGAAGCCTGCAGTCTTTGCTGGGCCGTAGCCAGCTCGTGTCGGAGCCAGGCGTTCTTCTGACAGACCTACATGATGACATTGATCCCTTACCGTATGGATGTCATAAAGTCCAAATGCTTATTCTCTTCCTCGAGTTGTGCAACCCTTAGTTCCGAAGCCTGCAGTCTTTCCTGGGCCGTAGCCAGCTCGTGTCGGAGCCAGGCGTTCTTCTGACAGACCTACATGATGACATTGAACCCTTACCGTATGGATGCCATGAATTCCAAATGCTTGTTCTCTTGCTCCAGTTGTGCAAATCTTTGCTCCGAAGCCTGCAGTCTTTGCTGGGCCGTAGCCAGCTCGTGTCGGAGCCAGGCGTTCTTCTGACAGACCTACATAATGACATTGAACACTTACCGTATGGATGCCATGAATTCCAAATGCTTGTTCTCTTGCTCCAGTTGTGCAAATCTTTGCTCCGAAGCCTGCAGTCTTTGCTGGGCCGTAGCCAGCTCGTGTCGGAGCCAGGCGTACTTCTGACAGACCTACATGATGACATTGAACCCTTACCGTATGGATGCCATGAATTCCAAATGCTTGTTCTCTTGCTCCAGTTGTGCAAATCTTTGCTCCGAAGCCTGCAGTCTTTGCTGGGCCGTAGCCAGCTCGTGTCGGAGCCAGGCGTTCTTCTGACAGACCTACATAATGACATTGAACACTTACCGTATGGATGCCATGAATTCCAAATGCTTGTTCTCTTGCTCCAGTTGTGCAAATCTTTGCTCCGAAGCCTGCAGTCTTTGCTGGGCCGTAGCCAGCTCGTGTCGGAGCCAGGCGTACTTCTGACAGACCTACATGATGACATTGAACCCTTACCGTATGGATGCCATGAATTCCAAATGCTTGTTCTCTTGCTCCAGTTGTGCAAATCTTTGCTCCGAAGCCTGCAGTCTTTGCTGGGCCGTAGCCAGCTCGTGTCGGAGCCAGGCGTTCTTCTGACAGACCTACATAATGACATTGAACACTTACCGTATGGATGCCATGAATTCCAAATGCTTGTTCTCTTGCTCCAGTTGTGCAAATCTTTGCTCCGAAGCCTGCAGTCTTTGCTGGGCCGTAGCCAGCTCGTGTCGGAGCCATGCGTTCTTCTGACAGGCCTACATGATGACATTGAGCTCTTACCGTATGGATGCCATAAAGTCCAAATGCTTATTCTCTTCCTCGAGTTGTGCAACTCTTTGCTCCGAAGCCTGCAGTCTTTGCTGGGCGGCGGCCAGCTCGTCTCGGAGCCAGGCGTTCTCCTGGCACAGACGGCGCACCTGGGTGCGGAGCTTCTGTTTCTCGGCTTCGACTGATTGGAGGTGGGAGGCTAGCGCCATCATCACCTAGAAACAGAAAAAAAGTTTGGTTAATATAGTTAATAAATACCCGAGAACATAGCTGAAAAAGAGTACCAAACAACGTGCGCCGATTATATGGCCATGATTGCAGGGAACCGATCCGATCTCCATCGGAGAGCGCTATCATCCGAGGGCACAAACGGTGTTTAGAACGGTTTTTTTTTTAAGGAATTAGTCTTGTGTCACGTAAGTAGTTTGAATCAAGAAGCACAACTAAAATAACCGCCGTAAGGAAACTGAACTTAGGGAACATATAACGCATTTCTACAATGAAATAAAACCTATCACATTTAATTATTGATAACAATATGGTACTAAAACGGTTCCGAGGATCGACAATGTTTACACACAAATAGCACATGTGTATTAAGGCTCGTATAGTCGCACGTTCAGCACTCTGCAAGTCAAGAGCATTACGGCGGTGTGTGGTCCAAACAAAATGTGCTGACTAATCTGGTGGACATTTTTATATTACAGTAGGCACACTCATATTCATATATTCATACATAACCTAAACTAATTATTTGTTCCGAAGAAGATCGCCAATGTTTATAAACAAATAGCATATGTCTATTGAGGTACGTTTCGTAGAGTCGCACGTACAGCACTCTGCAAGTTACGGTGTGTGGTCCAAGCGAAATGTGACAACACATAACAAATAATAGACGCTTAGTAATCGATACTTAAGTGTAGTAACACACATCTACTTCTCACTGTAAGCACAAGAAGGCTTGTGTTGTGGGTACGAGAAGGTGAAATAACATTTATTTCTCGTTTTTTTCGCTGCTGTTTTGGCTGCCCAGATAAACTTCCTGGGCTAACCTAACCTTGTTTAGGAGACAGTCGTCAATAGTCAACTCGTCGCACTGAAACCGGCGACCTCACTATGCTATGCAATCCTTATTCCCTTCCCCTTGTAAACATTAAAATTATAATGTATTGTTTTCTAATACAGACACAACTTCTGTGCATAAAATTCGAACAAAAACTAACCCATTTGGGCCACCCGGCAACGCGTCATCAGCCTCACAAGTAGGCTTTGTGGCTGGAGGGCTACGTCATCATTTAGGGGGCAACTTCGTTTCGCGCCCCTATGCAAGTAGAGGGTGGCTAGACAAAGGCGGTAGGTATTAGTCGGTAGGTTTTTCTATTCGTTATTATTCTTTTTACAACCGATGTTCTAATGAATATTTGGCTCCTGAGAATGAGATTTATTCTTTTTAGAATTAAGTAATGACTAATTCGAAGATACATAATCAAAGACACTTAGGTAGGTATATTAGTTAAATTTAAAAAGTTACTAGATTTGTTTGACATACACGATATATGGCTGTTTCGGCATATAGTTGACGAATATTAATTTGCACCGATTTTTTGAACAACTTAATTTTGTGAATGTTGTTATTATATAATAAAATATATTTTCAGGTAAGGAAGAATATCTCTCCTACGTCGACGTCGCATGAATCGAACATCCACAGGAATTCTAATGTTCTGTCTAGAAGGGCTCATTTTCATGCGCTGCGTATCTTCGACAAGCAATGTATTTGTATTTGATCTTTATTCATATTTCATTATGCCACTTAGGTGATAATTAACTTAGTAAAGTAATACGGCACTGTCAAACCTATGAAAGAAATATTCTATTAAAAGTAAATCCGTCCTTTAAGAACTATTACATATATGAAGTAACTCGTTTTCGTGTCGTAACACTAAATGTAGGTCTTATCTTAAGAAGGTTCGTACGCGAGAAACTTGGAACTAGAGACCCGTGTCAAACAGACGAAAAAAGTGGCAGCAATATTTGTATCCGTTGGTTTCGGTCTGTGAACAATCTTCTATCAGTACTAATGAATCAATGCGTCACTTATTATTCTTTATATACCCTTTCACAAGATCATTATTAATACAAATTATCCCGGCACTCGACGAGTAAACGCATTACGCCATCCTAATGTATATTTAACAAACCAAAGTGACCTAATCATAAAGTCATATAAATTATCTGGACATATGGCCACGTGTACAGTCGCGGGGCTTGTTCAGATATTTGCGAGCGCCTCGGTCGCTCCGATATATCTGATGGCGACTGTACCAAATCAACGTGATGTGGCGTAGTAACGTGAGTCTAGATTCGCGTGCACGTATATATTTACTTGTGGTCTGTGGTGTGTCTATGAAATGTAGAATGCAACCGCAATAGCAGTCGTGTTTAAAACAACAAAGAAAACATCTAATTTCAGAGCATACGTTAAATTAAACTAAGGCGGTTCGTAAGAAGTTATTAACGTTCGCTACGGACTGGTTGAAAGCTTAGCTGCATGAATGTGATTTGTAATAGATTATGTAAGTAAAAAATGTTTATTGGTCATAATCATAAAGCTCGAGTTAAACGTCCTACTATAAAATCACTGCACAACTTATGTATACCTCCCTAATAATCGCCTGATATAATTTGGTGACGTATATTTGGAAAATGTTTATATAGGTATTAAAACAAATCAAATGGTTGTTACAAACACGTCTTGGAATCTTGGTACGACTTTAAACGGGATTGTATCACAAGAATTCGTATGTAGCTTAAATAATTAGAGTAATAACCTTAGGTTATTGACCCAATTACGCGACACAATGTCGGTGAAAACTACTACGTACTAATGCAGATAAATGACATTGTAAAATACGACGACCTTGAACTACAAACTGACCTTGACATACACCCCCCTCATCCCTCCCATCTTTGTAATTTAATGTGGGAAATAACCTTATTTGAATATTTTTTAAGAGTAATTATTGTTTTACAAATATTTTAAACCCAGTAGATATTAGTGAGATAGCAAGGAAATACATTTATTCCAACTTTCTGTGGGTTCGCTTAAGAGACATACGGTCAAAAACGATTAAAAGCTCTTTCTGCCCTTTGCTGAATAAACATTTGACTATGAATATTCCACACAACTCCAGCAGCCCCTACATTATACACCTGCAAGTGCCCCCGTTAATTTCCATCTGGCGCGGTGTAAAATTCAAAAGGCTCTCCAGCCGCGGGCAGGCGACCTAAATGATGCTTCGCGGTCCTTTGCAATTGAGGCCGGCACGAGCTTTCAGCGCCGTGTGAAAGGAAGGGTTTAGCGGGCTTTGTAGTTATAATTGAACGTTTTATGATTGTTTAATTCAGATTTTGTTCAGAGACTTGGATAGTGGACTGCCGCCGGCCACTCACGAAGGTGCGTTTAGCAATAGAGGCAGGTAACCTAAATGATACTCGGTCCTTGGAATTGAGGCCGACGCTTTAAGCGCAGTGTGAAAGGAAGGGTTTAGCGGGCTTTGTAGTTTGCTAATTGAACGTTTTATTATTGTTTAATTCAGACTATGTTAAGAGTGGGATAGCGGACGGCCGCCGGCCACTCATGAAGGTGCGTTTAGCAATAGAGGCAGACTACCTAAATGATACTCGGTCCTTTGCAATTGAGGCCGACGCTTTGAGCGCAGTGTGAAAGGAAGGGATTAGCGGGCTTTGTAGTTTGCTAATTGAACGTTTTATTATTGTTTAATTCAGATTTTGTTAAGATTCTGGGATAGGGGCCGGCGGCCACTCATGAAGGTGCGTCCAGCAACTGAGGACTCGATCTTTCATGTGTAAAATAGTATTTACCTGTGCCTCCCCAAGTCCGAGCTCGATAGCATCGATGCTCTTCCTCACAAGAGCCTTCTCATGTTCATGCTCTGTGTTAGCCGCTAACCCAGCCAACAGCTGGGCGTGCTCAGCCCTGAGGCCCTCGAGCCCCGCGGCGACGCGAGTCAAGTCCTGAACGCTTCAATAGTAACAAAATAGTATTTACCTGTGCCTCTCCAAGTCCGAGCTCGATAGCATCGATGCTCTTCCTCACCAGCGCAGCCTTCTCATGTTCATGCTCTGTGTTAGCCGCCACCCCAGCCAATAGCTGGGCGTGCTCAGCCCTGAGGGCCTCAAGCCCCGCGACGTTACCCGCCACCGTCAAATCCTGTTAAGCGCTTCTTGTGTAAAATAGTATTTACCTGTGCCTCTCCAAGTCCGAGCTCGATAGCATCGATGCTCTTCCTCACCAGCGCAGCCTTCTCATGTTCATGCTCTGTGTTGGCCGCCAGCCCAGCCAATAGCTGGGCGTGCTCAGCCCTGAGGGCCTCGAGCCCCGCGGCGACGGTGCGCGCGCCCGCGACCATCTCCTCCTGCGACATCGCCGTCATCCTGCCGAGCGATTCGATCTTCTTTCTGTGGACAATAGAGAATGATGCTTAGTATTGCTTAGTAAAAGAATCCAATACGGCAAGATTTACTAGTAGTTGTTTATGTCGTTGAAAAGCGTTCCTAATAAGTGTTAACTACAGAAACATGAATCCATGACCACTCTGTTGAGAGTGAATGACTAAGAAAAATGTTTAAAGCGAGTACATCTTGCTTAGGTAGGTATAGGTAGGTAGATTGCTTGGTTTCAACATTTACCTATACACATACCGTATAACATGGGCAATGTCAAAAAGATCTACTTATTTTTTTTTTCACAAAATGAATATTCTTTTATTGCAATGTTAAAAAATACTCTAGTTATATGTAAGAAATCCGCAACGCAGGCTTCGTCCGGTGGCTACAAATGCAAATCAGCAACATGCTTCGTCCCAAACATACCAAGGATGATATCCGCAACTGGCTTCGTTCGTCATAAAATCTAAGTTAAACAATATACATACATACTTATAATATATTGAATATACAAAGATGTCAAATATTCGAAGACGCAACATTACGAGTACTGGTAAAACTGTAAAAACTGGTTCAAAAACGTTTGTTCCTTTTCCTTACATTACTTTCAATATTAAGCTTTGATTATATGTTGCGTTAGCGCGTTAAATGTTAATGGCGCCTGGGTTGTGCTCGGCGATAATTATCTAGTTGACTATATTATTATTGCCACAAAAACTTGTTAATGGCCTGGCGCGAAACTTCCAAGTTTGGCGTGTAAATAGGATACCTAATCATGCATGACGATATAACTTCATACGATAAAAGTATAATACCACATAACTTCATATAACCTAGATTATAACAAAATCGCGTATGGCAATATATGTACATTCACAATCGTTCAAACATTCGCAGCGACTATGACATCAATTTTACTACAATGACCGAATGAGTGAGTGAGTGAGTCATTCGTTTGCAAATAGATCTAATCAAAGAGCGATCCGAGTAATTTGACAAAACAAATTAGATGCCTTATGAATCTTGTCATGGGGTCGATTGAGCGGAATGGAGGCAGGATTGTTATCTCTATCTACGATTAAAAATTGTGCGCCTCGAAAACCTTAATGTTTCGTAAATAATTGGGTCAATCCACATTTGATACTCGTTGCTTTTTAATTTCTATAACAATATTAATAATATAAGGTAAGGTCAAGGAGGGGTACAGTGGTTCGGTGGAAAAAAGGCCGGGTACAGTGGCTCACTCAACCTAATTTCACCATCAGGTTGATGAAATCATCAAATTTACCTAATGTTTTGATAAAATATATTTTTTATTAATTCGTTAATGATCCTGCATTTAAAGAAAGATTATGCTGAAAAAAAGAAGATTGACAAAGCGTTGTTAAAAGTAGTCATAGGTAAACATAATTGATACAATTATCCCTTTCAAGTCTAGGCTAATATGAAAGTGCTCACTTGGTAAACATGGCGCAACACAACTCGTTTCCCTTTCTCCGCTTATATTTAATAGTCTAGTAAAATGTTTCTCAATCTGTGAGTCGAAACCCTCTATCAGTCATATACCAATACATAAGCGAAACATTTTGTACCTACGTAATAAGGGGGTCGCGATATGGAAATGTTTGGAAAACCCTGGTCTAGTACTATAGTACCAGACGTGGCTCACTCCGCGATTTCGTCGTTTTGCTACAGGTAGCTAAAAGTACATCCGTTCCACACCAATTTTGGTGGCTAGCCTTATGGATAAGCTGCGCGTGGCGCTGTCGCCACCTAGCGGCCATATCTGTCCTGATCGTAACAGACGGGTCTTGTTAAAAAGTGAGTCTTCTGTACCTAGTACTATTATTTATTCTCTGCTAGTACAATGGTAGCAGTAGCCCAGTACCTTCGCGCACGTGCTGCACAGATCTGATGTTCAGATTAACGCCGTAATTGGTGCAAAACGGCTTTACATAGAACGGAGATGGCTACTCCATTTAGTCGCAATATTGAGATGTTAGATCTATTGTCTGTATAAATTACAGCCAGTGATAAAACATAGACGATTTCCACATCGAATTTCGTACTTTGATCCGCCTACTGATGTTTCTATGGGGTTGGCAACTGTCAAAGGTTAGGATAGGTGGCGCCATCATAGCTTGCCCCTTTTTCTATGAGATTTGTCTTAAAAGGCCGACATCCAGGGTATTAAAAAAACAAAACTTTGACACAATTCTAGGGATTCACAGGGCAAGCTATGATGGCGCCATCTGCTAAAACTTCGACCGGCCAACCCCATTGCATGCGCATTATATTTTTATTATATTGCTAGCCTGCTCTTGATGCCGGTTGTCAATATCACTGAGCGAACTTGACAGCAATATTATTTTGCGCGTGCAATAGAGATAGCAACAGGCGAGTTAATGTGCGAAAATCTATGTGGAAATCGTCTCTTCTTTAGCATAGATACGAAAATTAATTTAAGTAATAAATAACATGGGACAATAAAATCTTACACAAATCGACCTGTTCCACAGTAAGCTCATTATAGTTAAATACACAGAAAACATTCATAAATACAAAAATAAATTGTCGTACCAGGATTCGAACCCGGGACCTCCTGCTTCGTAGACAGGGTCAATACCAACTAGGCTAGGAAGGCGTTAGAATTTAGGCTACATCCCACACTAGGTACCACAGTCAGTACTGTGACTGACGTGATTTTAAAGAGTCAATGGTATATATTTATATTTAATTTATCATCCATAAAGAATGAACATTTTTACGCTTCAGACATATGGTAAAATAAAAATAAAATGTTATAATGTATAATGCATTACACTAGATGCATTACACTTTAGGATTTCACCGCCATTTTAAAAAAAAACGGAACAGAGAAAGGCAAAGACGCATTTGCGAAAGCGCTCGTCATCAACATTAACCCAGTCCATTGTAACCAATGACGGCTTTATGACTCGCTGATGCATTGATCTTCAACGCAGAAATCAATGTCAAATATATAGACGCCATCAGATGTATCGGAACGACTAAAATCAGTAGATGGTCAGATGTGGTCCAAAATATTACCCAGACTTCGCTCCAGGCAACGGTGCAAATGGCCGAAAACTGAGAGGCCTGGAGAGCAGTGGCAGGAAGAATATTCCATAGGAGTCACGTCCCTCAGACATGAGGTCACGACCACGAAGAAGAGAAATTGCTCACAAATATCTGTACACGCCTCTATTGTCAAGGCGTCAGAGTGCTGTATTTTTGAACACCTCGGCCGCTCTGATATATCTGATAGTGACTGTAATGTCAGATTGATTTCAAAGTAAGACGTTGATGTTTTCAAAAGTAAGTTTAATAGAGAAAGTTGATAGCACTAATGTTGTAATTTCTACGGTGTGAAATATTGTATGAGAGATGAAAAGAAACGTCAAGAAAGTCATATTATAGTGTTAACTTTAACAAAGAGAATTTAATTATAATCAGTAGGTACTCGACAAAAAACTGTTTTTAGATATTGAGTCGGACTATTTATGATTCGCTGACACGATCATAGATGATCTTTGTTGTTTTTTTTTTGAGAAATTAATTTCAAAGATATGATCCCAAATTGATTTAAGCAAGATTAACTTTGGTTTTATTAAGTTTGATATCTATCTAATGGAGAAAGTTGTTGACTGTTAAATTATGTAGGTTGACAAGTCTTGATTAACCATTAGTTTTACTATAAACCATGCAAGAACTTTTAAAATTGAACGTATCGTATTTATACTTTTTAGTGCTCTCTACATTCTGAAATATGACTCATGAGTCATGAACTCATGAGTATAGCCGTCTATAAAAAATAGATGAATATAATATTTGTATCTCAGTTCTGACTTCGTAAATTAACGGTTCTAGTAGTAAAAACAGTTTTATATAACCATTCATTCAATTATACCTACTCATATTCGTGTAGATACTGGCGAAGATAACAACATGCATAGAGTCTGTGCGGAAAGAGAAGAGTCGTGGGATTTGAGGGCGCGCCAGTGCTATTTTTTGGTTTTTGCTATGCTGACAACACTGGTCACGTGATTATAGTACGACACTAAAGGTCATGATACATACTTGAATCCCTTTTGTTCCGGTTTTTTACCACGGCTTACTAAACGGAGCCTGGTGGTGGTGTCGGCTCGTCAACTCAATCCTCTGATTTAGCGCAGGCACTAGTTTTCTCTTTAAAACACACTTGTTTTTATATCTCAGATACTAAAAAGTGACTGCGATTGACAAAACTGCTAAAACTAGTTAAGAATCTGCCCAATACAACTGTAATTTTAGTACCAAACAAGATAGAGTCTCATTTATGTACTGCCTAATCTGTGCATTCCAACAGTTATTTAAACCGGGTAGATCGGGTAGAAATTGGGCAATAGAACTGTAATTTTATCTGGGATATATTTCATCCATTGTAAACTTGACTTGTAATGTATGTGTACAGCTTGGCAAAAAAGAGTAGAAATTAAAAAGTGGCAATACTGTAGTGTCGTCCCGTTTTCTTATATATATTGGTTAGAAAGGGACGACACTAGAGTGTTGCCACTTTTTAATTTCTACTCTTTTTTGCCAAGCTGTACATTATTAATAATAAATATGAATATGAATAAAAATAGTGCATAAGTAGGTAGGCCTTATTGGGATATGTCCGGTTCTTTCATCTCACGATATTACGCCGTCAATCACGATACGAAAAGTCACTGCTAAATATGAAATAAAATTTCGTAACTAACATAACCTACAAATAAAGAAATATTTTATTAGAAAAAGTTTCATTCTTTGTAATCGAAGTCTGAATTAAAATATTCAATGTCACTTATGTTTGACCTAGCTTCAGAACAATCAGGGAGTCCCTGACAGGGACACTCATAGAACTATCTTCATCTGAACTGGATGTGCTTGAATCCGGCACGTAGATTACGAATTCTTGCACATCACCTACTTAGCGGTCTTTTATTTGAGATACCGTAGGTATTTTTACACAATCCTGAAAAAGAAATTACATATAAATATGCATAAAATGGCAAATATCAAGACTATTTGTCAGTTATTTTAAAGATCATGAATGACCTGCATATTTGTGAAAATTTATATATTTTGAATGAATATATAAATTATGTACCGGAGACAAGTTACTTAGAGGCCTTATTAAATAGGTAAAGGTAATTATTTAATATTAAATACAACATCAATACCCGCGAATAGCGGAAACACGTTCCGCGATGTTTTGTAAGTCGATAGTCGGCTTTTAGCCGTTTTCTTCCTGCTGACAAAACCGAACAATGTTAAATATAATTTTCCTTGTGGTTTTATGTACGGTTTTATCGTGTTTTGAAAATATTTTATACGTAAAACTTGCGGTTTTTGTTAATAAAAATATACATTGACAGAAGTTTGTTTACTTTTTACAAGACAGGTCTCAAAGGTTTGATTGCCATATAAAATTTAAAATGTTAGTTACCGTTTCTGCCACGACTCTTCTCTTTCCGCACAGACTCTAACTAGTTGCATATATTTTGTGTTACATAAACCGAAAGAAGTTGTGATTGGTAACTTTCCTCGAAGTTCTTGAGGTAGGCATACTTATCATTGTTAAATTAGAGCATTCTTAGGCAACCAAAGTTGCAATTAGGTACAGTGAAAAAGAATATTTTGATCTTAAAAATCGTAACACACACGGCGACGCGACGTTTTACAAAGTAGAGTACATAGTTAAATAAACAGTAAAAAGATAATAAGTTAAATCAATTATAGTTTAATATCGTTAAACTTGAACCATCGATCATGATACTACCAGGAAGGCATAATAGCACAGGAAGAGCCGCGCCCGGTTTCATCACTCCACTAAATAGGTGGGGAAATGCATGTTACGAAAGCCCTAACGCCCCGTGAGAACGGGACTAAATGACACGTTGATCGTCTCTCGATTTAGTGATGAGCCCTACCCTACAGTATCCGTAATGTTACTAATGTTACGCTACCGGGCTTTAACTGAATATATTTAAATAACTTAAAGTATAAACATGATTTCGTCAAGCTTAAATATTATTTATTAATTCCTACCATAAACAATTAAACAACCACAGTCAAACCGTGTAAACTGTTTTGTGGGACACTGTACTTCTATAAGCTGTATATTTATATGTTAATAAATAAATAAATAATAAAACAACCAACGAGTTCTACAAGTGCGTTTTTCGATAAACGAGTAAAAACAAATATTGAATAAAAATAAACTTTGGAAGTTTTGGAACAAACAAAAACGACATTCAGTCATTTTGTGATTAGCACATCAGCTTGTTTCTTCTCTTAAAGATATTTTCCGGAATCATCAATTGGAATGGAAATATTTCTCGCTAATAACTACTCTCAATCAATCTGATACCCTGGTACTTTAAATTCAGAACGAATAGCAAATGCTAAAACGTACGTGCTCGTATTTTAGAGGTGATACTGATAAATATTCAAACAGTTTTTGTAACGCACTAATATTGGGGTCAATAGTGCTTCCTGCCGTTCTGTCTGTCGATCTTATCAGTATTCTATTTGCTCGTATATTTATAATTTTCGCGCGTGCGGTAACGGTTACAATGAATATGGCAAGGTTGTTCGCATTATATTACAAATAAAAAAGTAAACAGTTAAATAGTTTGGCGGCCGATCAAACTGCTTGCACTTCAAATAAGGTGTAACAGCAACTTGGCTGATCGATAGTAGACCTTAACATGTTGTAAATAAGGTTCAGTGAGAGTCATTTAACTGGTAATATGCGAAATAATGAATGGAATTTGAATAATGTATAATCTAATTCCGTATAGCGCGGTGCACGTTAAAAAGGAAGCATTACGAGATAGAGGATATTTCAAGATAACGAAGCCGGCGGCGTTTCGCGGGGATTTTGCATTCCACTTGAATATTTCAACGTTGATGAGAAATTCAGGATGGTGATTTTATAAGCCCTGAAAATGAGAACCTGTAATACCGAAATTTTAAACTCTGTCTTTATAATTTGCGTCACGTTAGTAAATATCATTGCGTCCATGTACTATAAGTTAGCAGACGTTTACACAAGAGACCAACTTCGAGATACTAGTTGTCGTATGGGTAGGCTCTGAGCAAGTTAGGCGACACTAGTCCAGACTTTAGAAGGGAATAATAATAATGAATGATTCGATGCGTAACTTTTCGTGTGAACATAAGGCATCCAGCCAAAAAAAGAAATAAATCTTTGCAATCTATTTCAAACAGAAATTCTAACTAACCCTTTGCATTCAAAAATGAAATTGTAAATTTTACATGTGAATAGAAATATTTATTTTCATATTCTGAGCGCCTGATATTTAATTCAGCATGGCTGGAAGCAAAATGAAATCTTGTACTTGCAAGACTTCGGGCCAACGTAAATTAAAAATTCCGTCTTTGACGGCGGCTTGAGTTTAGGTATGCCTTTTTATTTGGTTATTTTACCAAAGTAATTTCTACTGTATGAAATATGTAAAGAAATGCTATATTTCCAACTAGTTTTATAAATAATCGACAAGAAAATGAGCTGCTTTCAACAGATGTTATTAATCGCAGACCAATAATTAGTATACCACACAGACAGATGCGTTGCATTTAAAACATGTTTTGACCAAAGAACTTATTCTCATTCCATATCCATCTTCACCATAAACAGAAACTCAAGACCTAATAACCTTGAAAGACAAGTATTAGCAATATAAGGATATTCTCAGTAAACTAGTATAGATAGAGTACGTTGCTAGACAGGTGCTAGCCAGAGTCGACAATGAAGTGGAAAGCAGCGACATACGGAAGATTAAGTTAGCACCTGCTGCGTAAAAACAAGCAGATACATTGACAGGTGGACAGATACTGGTTTTAAACTGGTTGAAACATCACGACTTGAAGGTAAAGATAAAGGATACAATCTATAAAAGTAGACAAGGAAAGGAATTACAATGTCGGACATATCGATATTTCTGCATGAGATCATTGATAAATGTTAAATAAATATTATAGGACGTCTTGATACAAATTGACTAAGCCCCACAGTAAGCGCAAGAAGGTTTGTATTGTGGGTAATATTCAAATACTTAAATTGGTACACAGTAAACACCCATGTATGACTCAGGAACAAATATCTGTGCTCATCACACAAATAAATGCCCTTACCGGGATTCGAACCTAGGACCATCGGCTTCATGTGTCTTCAATGTCACTAAAGGGACCCACTGACTATCAGTCCGCCGGACGGTATCGGCCTGTCAGTTGTTCGGAGCTGTCAAAATTTTGTCCTAACTGACAGGCCGATACCGTCCGGCGGACTGATAATCAGTGGGTCCCTTAAGCAATGTGCTAAAGTTACTAATTCGTGTCAAATAGGAACAGAACGTAATATAATATATTTTATTATATATAATTGGACATAGGTATAGCAGATGCAATAAAAAACAGCAAAATCAATAAACTTAAATTTAGCAAGAAAACATTGTAAGTTAGTTAAGTCGGTAAGTAAACTACTACTAGAACTACTACGTACTAGAATATTGAAGTATTTAACTTATTTCACTTAGAGAAAACCGTGACAAAAGAGTAATTTTAGTCGCTTCCGAGCCGGCGGCACGCGACTATAGAAAATATTTAAATGTTTGGTCAATAGTCTGCCACTTAGCGTAAAGAACTCTATTTTTATTTCAGCTATGAGCACGCATAGGGCTAGTTGGAAATCTATCAACAACCGATAATAATTCAATTGTTTTCATTAATGATAGCTCTACATACTTGCTTTTGCTTTTAGAACTGTCAGGTGGCAAAAAAGTTTAACCCTAAATGTTTGGTTTTATGTTCAAAATAAAACACGTCACGCTTTGATAGTCTCCATTTTCGATACTCGAGACTGAACTAGCAAAAATGGGCTTAAGTGAATACAACTGCGCAGTTTGTAAATGAAATGGAGCACAATTAATGACATGCTTAGAAAACAAACGGATATTCTTATAAAAACAACATGGCGAAATGTAATCAACGCAAAGGGATACAAAGCTACAAACAGGAAACCTCGTATCGATAAAAGATCAAGTCAACACGGCTATCATAACCCTGAAGTCACCGAAACAGCCTTAGGACGGGCCTTACCGAATCCTCCCCTTGGGGGCGCGACGTGGAGCGCATAAAATACCCGTCCCCATGGCAACGAGGGGCGACAACCCTCTTGCACGTTTCAGTTTTCGCTAAAACACATTTGTTTATCAGGATGATTTACTGCCTTTTACAGAAGTTTGCTGAAGTCGGAAACTGCATTTTGAAACTGAATTCATAAACTTTGCACGGACTGCAATATGAGCTGCAAAATGTACATTCAAAAGTATAATGTATTTTATTGCACCCAACAGTAATACCGTTGTAATGGGAGAAGGTAATTTGTAACATAAGACTTCAATTAACAAAATGTTACCGGCAGTGTTGCCAACTGAGATTTAGAAAAAATGCTAGACTAATGTCTAGATTATGCCAAAATTATGCCAAAGAAATTTTTGAAATATGATAAAATATCGCTTGAAATTTGACACTTAAAACACATACTTTTTTCAAATTTGCCGCCTTTTTCTACTGACAAGATCTGCTTGACCAACTTTATATAGACCGTCGACGTCCATCCGTCCACAAAAGTCAAAATTCATATGAAAATATGAACTACATAAGGCGATGGCGCATATTGTTGCTGCCAAGTTAGTGCAAACTTGGCTGAGACTAAATTATGCTAAAAAATATGCCAGATGCTAAATGGAAAATTTTGGTGCCAAAGCGATAGAAAATATGCCAGATCTGGCATCATTTATGCCAAGTTGGCAACACTGGTTACCGGTAAAGCCAGACGTAACAAATGGAAACTCGTGAAAAACGAGGGTTAGGGGAGAGAGGAGTTTACTGACGCGGTTTTTTGTGGGTTTTATGAATAAGGGAACGCGTTTGGACACGAGCCAGCGAAACAACGTTAGAGAAAGGTGTACAGAATACACGTTATTGAATCTGCGGGATTGCAAACGCGCTCGAAATTTTAAAGGTATGTTTTGGCAGTGGAATTTCCAGTAAAAAGTTTATGCAGTAAAATACGAAGTTACGAAATCCATCTGTTGTTCTTTAGAAAGGAAAATGTTGTTATGTATTATCTAGTCCATACAAAATGATTCACGCTCATGATGAAGGTAACGATAATTTATGACTAGTATTGAATAATGATTAAAGTAAAGCATCATCGTATCAATCACCGACAGTAATTTCTGAAAACCAATGAGTCGCGAATGAGCAGGCAATACAGGCAAATGACCCTTCGCCTAGGATCATCGTAAAAGGATACAGCTAACGTAATTAAAGCGTGGACAGAGAATCGATCTGTCTAGACAACGCCAGACTAGCATTAAACATTACTCAGCCGGGATATCGGCTGGTTTATGCCTTTCAGGCTTTGGAAATGGTTAGCGGTGAGGGACGGCCAATTTGTAAAGCAATTTTCGAGGATTTAGTTTATTTTGTTGGGGTTTTCGTTCGTGAATCCTTAAAGACTATTAAGGGTCTGGGAAAGAATAGAACATAAATAACTGGCAAAAATCATTTGGAAATTTAAATCATCGATATATGCATGATAGTTTGAAATATGTGATGAGAATACGTGTTTTTTTTTAAAACAAGACGAGTACAGATAACATTAAGATAAATTTAAGTACCTATATATCAATGAATTCGCCGCCTACCTAAAATAGGAACCCTTTTGACTTTCTCATTCGCTGTATGTGGGAGAAAATATATAAGATAATACAGAAATAAAGAAACCTTAATATTTCGTAATAATATAATATTATGTAATTCTAAATAAGTCTTTACTACACATTACATTCCGTTCGCAGTTAATTTTTAACTTCTTTTCCTTCAATTCAGGGATCTTACTAAATGCATTCAAGTATTTCAAGCGTAATTTAAAATTATCTCAGTCACTTCAAAAAGCAAATACTATGAGTATTATAATAGAGAAACTAATGTGAAAACTCTTCATTACCTCGCAGAATTTCTAACAAAACGATATTGTCTCTCCGCCAGTGTCCTTGGTAAAAGGTCTGGCATCCTTGAACCTTCCCGGGAAATTGTCGGCTCAGACTCGTTAGGGAACTCAACCTTGAAGCAGGCATTTCATTATTACGCCTCAAGTGAACATCGATCTGACGGGGCTGTCTTAGGAGATGTGGTTGAAGGCTTTATTGGAATTTACGTGGGTGATAAACCTGTAGATATCAGGTGTAAGACATTTACAACTGGGAAGTTTAATAGATAATAAAAGGAGGAGAAATATAGCTTCGACGGGTATTGTTTAGAGGCCTGTCGCCATCTGAAATATAGGTACTTTAACTGTAAATGCAGGACACAAAACTGCTGGTAAGATTGCCAGAAGCTGACCAAAATAGATGAAACCCTACCCTAATCCTGCAGTATAATATAATATTGTATACCTGTTCAAGTACATACGAACGTTTTGACGATTGCCAATATAAATGGTTCATTGAATATGAATAATCTTTGATTCATCTCATTTCAGTGCGCCCCAAAAGACAGCATTTCAAAATTGAAGTAGCTCACTCATTTTAACAATGACGATAAGATCTTAGAGCATTTCGTCACATCAACCGACATTTTAGACTAATGATGAGACATTCCACAAGTCATTATGAACCATAATCATAACGTAGGACTAGGGAGGCGGCGAAAGTACATAATAAATATGGAGTAGCTGTGAAAGCATTATGCTCATAATGTGAGTGAGTTTTATTTTTGGTGATAATTTTGGGCGTTATCAGTCAGCAGCAGAAGTGGCTAAGCGTGCCAAATGTTTAAAATAATCTACACACTCTTATTATTTAATTTCAAAGTTTCCTATGCTGCCGATGTCGCTATCTACGTAGGTACTCGATTAAAATGCGATGGTCTCATTCTCAACAAATATAATAAAAACCGGGGTACAGAAAAGGTTTCATTGACACGAAAATGTTAATGTGGTTAAACAAAACGAAAAAACTTGTATCAAAAAGTTTTAACGGAAAATTGAATTTCACCGAGATACTCGTAATAACTTGTTCACCCTTTTTACTTAAATGGACTTTTAAGATTAAACGTCAAAAGTGCTGGAGTTAAATGTCATTCGTGGCTGCTCGAAACAAGGCTTAGCCCAAAATTGTTCGGACATTTTTTGCACTTAAAAGGGGAAAGGCACCCACGGCAGGTAGTAAGCTAGTAAGGTTGTTATTTCAGCAGTATCTAGCTTCAACCCACTACGTTTTAAGTTGATTTTACACAGAAGCCTTTAACTGCGTCATTCAATAGCGTAATCCGTTATAATACTTGCGGTCATGGCCGCTGTATATTAGAGGATCCACTTCTTTTTCTACCATACACATTCTTTCTTCCTTTTTTTCCTTCTAAAATATTTATTCAAACCAATTCCCAGTGGTCTAGTTGATAAGTATAATTAATCCTCGAAATCCAGCTTTATGGTCATAAGCACCCGGTATCTCGGTATATGCTTCTCTTTTTCGAATAAATGTGTCCCTATCGTGTGATCATTTAGGTAGAAAATGTTTCCACCAAATTGGGCAATCACGAACCTTAAAATAGACTGGAATTTTCCGAAAGGTCTCAGATTTAGTAAAGTTTACAGCTTAATGATGGAGAAAATCTAAAAGCTTTGACGAAAATAACTAGGACCGATGTATTGGGAAATGGGATTCCTATTTTTAGGATTTCAATTTAATTATAGATGTTCCCCAAATAGGAAATCTTGAATAAAAACGAAGTCAAATCAAGAAAATACATTACCGCTGCCATCATTGATTTTGTTAATTTATGCACGTGACTAAAAAGGATTCAGCATACGTTAATACAATATAAAATCAATGCGTTTCCCACACTTAGTTGACTTGATGCAAGCATTGTCTTGTCGCACTTAGTTGCTAATGAGGAAGAAAACATGTGAATGCTTCAGTAATTCTTATTCATACTTACATTCTATACGCGTTGAGAGTCTTCGACATTATCAACCGCTTCAACAAATATCCATTCCACTACACACCCATCACTAAAACGAGTATTGGTATCACAAGCACTTATACTACAATAAAGTAATAAAATATTCCCGTCTGGGCACTGAAAAGAAAGGGTATTGTAATATAAGTCACCAGACATTAACAATAACGAAGGTATTTTGTTCGTTATTCTAGAAAATGAGGAAGAAAATACCGTAGTTATAGTTAACCAGGTAAATAGGCACTGGTCACGAAACGGCACTGACGACCTTGGAGGACAACGCATAACTTATTATGATTCCGAGTATGTGAAAATTGTGTAACTCACTTATATGCTACGTTCTAAAGAGTGACGTAAGAATTCTGGGGCATGACAACGTCGTTGAAGATTTTATAAACTAACGTTATTTTACATATTTAGAATTTATCTTCTCTTGTGGAAATGTTACTAGTTGGCTGATCAGTGATCAACTCTAATTGGAATTTTTATTATTGTAGTCAAAATACTTATTGGTTGTTATGTCATTCTTTTTTATAGGTATTCGTTATGATCAGAATTACATATTTCTAAGAGTCTACCCGATCGGACGTCGAATTTCAAAAGCGTTTAAAATTAAGAGATACGAACATCTCCGTCATAAAATCTATCCGCAACTATTCCTTCCAACTAACTAAATCCACCAAGTCATTTCCTGATAATAATTCGCTTCCTGAAGATCCGAGCAAGAATTTCCTATCGTACCTTTGGCTTTATTCAACGAGTGTTGACAGCATTGGGACTGCATTCAGGTCACGAGATCGAAACCGGGCTGCAGCGAGCGTGCCAAGGATTAAGAGATAGAGGTTAACAGACGGTGCTCTAGTTGACCGAGGAAATAGCGAAATTGTCGACAATGGACAAACTAGATTAGTTAAAGCTTTGAGGAACCTCGTTTACTTATGTGCAAGAAAAGTAAGAGTATTTTGCAGTTTACACAATGATATCCAAGATTTAACAAAAAAGGATCAAGAGTTCGCAAAGTATACTTTCTTATTAGATTATTTTATTGGTATTATGTTCAGAACTACTAATGATTTTTGCCTCTCATTTTAAGATGAGTCCCGATTACATTTAAAATAGTTTTGTCCGAGAAGGCCACTTATGGATGTGTTTTTGATTCTTTTATAAATGTTGGTTTATAAACGACCTGGACTCATTCTGTGGCGAATGGCGGGAGCATGCACAAAGCCGTGACGAGTGGCGAAAGACAGGGGAGGCCTTTGCCCAGCAGTGGGACACAACATAGGCTATTAAAAAAAAAATGTTGGTGTGTGTAGATAATTATTCGTAAAATAGTTTAATAAATATTTAAACATTGTAAACAGTAAATACACACACTACACACAGGTCCCTCAGGGTCTGTAGTCAAAAGTAATACGCGAAAAACCTTTTGTTGACAGTATTGTTATCGACTTTTGGACAGCGTATTGGAAGCCTGATCAATGAAATCGAGGACAATGTTTGTTTAGCTAACAAAGGACGGAATATATTTGTTGAAATAACAGATATTGTTGTTTTTGAGGCGTGCAAGTAGGTAATATTTGTTTAGGCTTTTAGCTATTATAAAAAAAGAGGTAGAGAATTTGTATTTGTATATTCAAGGCCAATTCTCTTGTTAATCAAAAATAAACTTGACAATTCAAAAGTAAAAGTTATCCATCTACCTCAGGTCATCCACGTGTAGTTTTTGGCACATAACATTAGGAAAAATATATCGCTTGCCAATTCTTGCTCAATTTCGACGTGTGCGATAGCAATATGTGATGTGCGCGTGTCAAAGCAGGAGAGATATACAAACTCGATGTTAAAATAGAGACTCCTACGCAACGCGGTTGGAGTGTCGTTGATCCCTGGATCGTCCGTTATCGATGTTTGTTTGTTTTTGAGCAATCATATCATATCAATCAAAGCGAGGAAACTGTCGCGTCGAAAGGGGTCTGGGACGCAGATAATTTGTGAAGTGGTTTGTGACAAACGAGTTAGGAAATACGAAATTTAAATAAATTGTGAAGCTACTTTGTTTAATGTTTCAGATTTAGTAGCAACTTGTATATTAGTCAGACAGTAGAAAGTCAATTAATTATGAGACTTCTAAACCATATCTGATGTTTATTTTTAGATTTTATTTCCGAATGTTCAGCTGAGATTCATTTCAAAAGTTATTAAATGCAGTTGAATTTAATTAAGATAAACTTAACAAAAGTATATAAATTTGAGTTGACCGCTGTTCCTTGAAGCGATGCCGCATTGCGCAGTAATATTGTTGAGCCTACAGTTGTGAAAGCAATTACTCATTTCATTTACGGTCCAAAACAAACTAAACTCGTAAATTAAAACGTGACATTTTCAGCGTTCGAGAGCTGAAAGTGCTGAAATTGAGCTTGCAAATTTATTTTACAGTTTCAGCTGGTCAAACAGGCTCATTTGCTAGGAGAAAGTTTTCAATCTGATAAAACTGCAGGCCAACTATTTATCTGTCTAGTCTTTGTAATTCTGGTTTAGTCGTTCGAAAGAGTACAATGAATAGATTTAGAAGCCACAGACGTTAAAGGCGATCAAAAGTTAGTTTCTTTAAAATCATCTTTATCTTATCAATAAATCGGGACACTGCTGTAGAAAGCCTTTGCCAGCTATTTTTAGAATAACCGTGCACTGTTTAGGGTGGTATTCCACCTGTCCAATTTCTTTGTCCAATGTCATTGCGTCTCACTCTCTCATTAAGCAAAATGTGAGACTCATCAGACGCAAAACACATTGGACAAAGATATTGGATATTAGTTGGCTTCCCTGCGATCTTAGTAGGATCATTTATCCAGATATCTCCTTGATTTAATTGATATTTATGTATTTTGAATATAAATGAAACTGGTACCGCATATACGAGTACATAATCTACATATTTAAGCGTTTTCATGTCAGTCTTCATCTAATATCCAACTTGAACATACCAAACACGTGTTATTGAGTAGAACTTAATTAGCTCTGAATTCCTCACACATATTCATATCATGTTCACTGTGAATTCAATACATTCCGTTGACAATTAATTTATGCCCTAACGATGTCCCGAAGCGAATCGTGTCTGGGATCGCAACAGCATGGCGACAAAAGTATGTGCGGGTTATTTTCGGATCCCGCCCTCATTGATCCAGTCGCTAGGACATAAACGTAAAGGTAACATTGACAAAACAGGATAAACCTACATGTTAGATGTTTACGACTTTATGTGGAAGACCCTTCTGATACAAAAAGCGAAAAGTTGTGAGGGATGTTGAGTTACTTTACAACAAACAATTTATCGAATATGAACTAAATTAGGTCTACATTTATATCCCGGATTATTATTTACAATCCTGTTCATCCCATACACCATTTTCTGAGATGAAATTGGCTGTGGCAATTTGTGTGGTAAAGGAACGAAATTACAGAAACTACTTTTAAGAGATTTGGGGAAAAACTAACAAAGAAAATACTCAATGGATGCTGGGCGACGATATTCATGTACAGAAAAAGAAATATTGCATTCAATATGATTTGCTTTAGAGTTTATGTAGGCATTTCTGTAAAATTTAAGGTAAATTTTACTAAAGAATAATTAAATAATATCTTGATATAATTAATAATCACCTATCATGCAGCCGTAATATAATATATATATAATAAGCGGATAGCGTCAATGTTGTTGTTTTCAGCCACAGCAATGTGGAAGCGCATTGCGTATAGCGTATAGGCGCACCGTGTGAAATCAGAATCACGCGATAGCCTAACGAGCGAATTCAATAGCATCAACGGTCTAATTACGAAAATGATAATTGACCATCGATGGATCTTATACCTTTGAAATAAGGTTGAAGATGTGTCGGTTAAAAGTGTGGTACCGCCGAGAAACGGACCGAACGTTACTGTTATAGCGACGATAAACGTAATGATCACATTGGAACTTTAAGAAGAAATGTGGCATTCGGTACACGGGAAAACTTCGATTTTGCGGTGACATTTTCTACAGTTTTGTGCTCGGAGATTGAACCTATTTTGACATTTTCCTTACTAAAATGAGAGTTTTTCTAATAAGTTTTATAATAAGTACTGTGTTTTGCTTTCATTGGTAGGTAAACAACTAGTTCAATGAATTGGAATGGAAACAATAAGCAGAAATAACCATTACCATCACCTTCGCAGATAATGTACAAACATTGAAAAACATTTGTCTTTATAAGAATGAATATTGATATATGTATTAGATCTATTTTTTAGCGTTGAAAGAGAATAGATACATGAATAAAAGTTCTTGTAAAGACGACGCGCCCGCTTGACATTTGCTCGTAACTATGGAGCCCTGGAATCCTTTAAATTCACGTATTATAAAAGCCTTATGATCCCCCATATTCCTAAAACCAAATATTACACAAATCCACAAGGCTATGTATAGTCACCAGCAGAAGTTACTAAGCGCGCCCGGTTCTGTTCAAAATGATCTTACACGACTTTATTGTTAAGAGAATAAGAGCGTGTAAAGGTAATTTTGAACACCTCGCCCGCTTAGAAACTTCTACTGCTGACTGCATGACACAGATCCTTTGAACGTGTCCTGCGGGAAATCTCAAGTGAGCTTTGCAGCGAAGCCTGGAAAAGAGCACTTTGATGTCTAAAGAGGTTTATGTTGGGGATAGCTTTCTTTGTAAGTGAGAGGGGAATGCAGTTTGCATAAAATCGATGGAACACAAAGACTTGTTGGAGAAGGTTTTGTTGAAAGAAAACGGAAATATTATCGGATTGCTGGATACTGTGAAAACTATTTCTATGATTAAATATTGTTTGCTCAAGCTTCGAGAAGGCAAAGAAAGTTAATATAAATTGAAATTTCTTGTAATAAAAATGAAATAGGTATTGCCTGAAGTTGAAGGAGTTTCCTTCAATCATTGGTTCTTGTGGACTGGAAAACAGACAATAGAAAAACACATTGAACACTTCCATCAGTGTATATTTTAAGGCTTAGCAAGCTTACTTAGATAACATTCGTATTGACATTACAATCCCAGTAATAATTTTAAACATTCGCAAAACTGAGAATGCTCCAAGAGCATGTATTTAGATAAAGTTTCCCATTGTAGGAGCGATTTAATAGATGGAACTTTCAACACGCAAACTTACAAACAGGTTTATCCACTATGCGTGTATAAGCCTAGGATTATAGGTCTAGCGTTGGTAAGTTAAATCAGCCTTTGAGAATAGGTTAGTGTTTTAGTAACAGCCTTACCAACATCTGTAAAGCAATGATCATCTAAATTGTGATTCTGTAGGAAGAAAATACGAATATAATTAAGTATGTGCAGTAAAAAGAGCCATCTTAAAAGTTGCAACGTGATAGTTGCTGAACTTGATCTTTAATGATCTTAAAAATTTCTCGTTTATCTTTTATAACCTCGAAGTTTTATGAAGCATGTTCAGGCCGGAAAATTTACGAGAGTTCTTTGGATCTCATTTAAATTGTCTGTCTTAGTTTAGGGGAAAAACTTCTTAAAGAGTTTCTTGGCGTTCATACCCCGGAACTGAGTATCTTATAAAGCAATAATTCCAATACCACGACTCGCTGGTCAGTAATTTACTTTGACGCAAATGGGTAGGACTTAAAACTTTTCACGTAGCTGCATCAAGCTAAATTAGATCGTGGTATAGTTTGCAGAAGACTCAAAATTGGTTGATATTACGATGTCCATAAAAATGCAGGATAGTGATGCTGCAGTCGTATTAATGACTGGAGGGATAGACCGGCTCACGTCTAATGGCAGTAGAAATGTTGTAAGAAGATTTATAGACCTAATATAGATATCAGAAATGATGTAATCGGTCAATTAAATCCTAAGTAGGATATTTCTTCAGATAAGGGGTATAATAGTTTCATTGATATTAAAATGAAAGTAAAAGTGAAATGTTATTAGTGTTCGTATGATTAAGATTGAATCTCTGTCGATACGGGAGACAATCGGTGCGTTGACAGGAATTTTAATTGCCGGAGAGAAATCAGACTAATTACTTCATTAGAAAAAGAATGTCAGATGAGAGGAAGGAATTAATTTCGGAAGTAATTGCAAAGCAGAATGGAAGCATCTGAAAACACCTGTAGCTGTTACAACTGATTTTGATGTTGAAATAGTGAATGAATGTTGGTGATGCGTAGGGAATGCGAATCTTATTAGAATTACATGTTTATCATCTTTATAGGAATTTGACATGGTTAGAAAATGGATTCCTTAAAGTGACATTCCATTTCCAACTGCAGCTGCATTACTGTTCATTTTCTATGGCAATTGACAATGACAGCGACGCGTTTCCATAGTAAAATGAACAGTATTCCAGCTGCAGTTGGAAATGGAATGTCACTCTTACTTCTCCGTGACTTGAATCACACGGCTTCTAACGTAATACAAGAAATATTTACACCAAACAACAAAAAACCAACATCAAGATCGATAAATATACAAGACCTAGTTCATAAACACGCGGGTTCTCTTATTTATCGCCGAAAATGGTATGGCCGATTATCACTTCCCAACTCACGTTTGGCGGAATTTCATTTCGCCGAATATTCATTTCCCAACTTATCAAATGGTTTTTTTTTATTTGCCAACCGCACACTTACCAACTAAACGTTTGGTCTGTGTTTTATAATGCCTATTTTCAAAATGCCAACTTTCATGTCGGAGAATGTTTTAGTTGGTATAATATGAATGCCAAGGAATGGAATTCCTTGCCGGCGTCTATATTTCCGTGCTCTTATAACCCGGCAACCTTCAAATCAAGAGTGAACAGGCACCTTCTGGGCGAGCTCGCTCCATCGTAGGCCACGTCTACGCCTCGGCTAGTCTGTGGCCATGAGTAAACCCATGCATAATAAAAAAAAAATATATATATACACTTAGTTGTTTATTGTCTACCAATTGTTTCATTTGGTCAGACTGTGCCAAAGGGGGGCCGTTTTGTAGGAATAACTTTTCTCTAAAATCAAAAATGGCCGAGATATTTGACACGAAAATTGGGATATTTGACCCGAAAGTTGCTGTGTAATTACGTTTTTTAGATCGTTGAAAAAAAAAATAACCTCGAAGACTAAGGCGGGAGCAAGCTCCCGCCTTAGTCTTCTAACCTAACCATCTCCAAGTCGGTTCTGCCCAGGAAGGTCCTGCTCGCTCGCTTCACTTGCTCGCTGCCACTGGCTTCAAATATTAAAATATACATTATAAAAGTCGACCAACTCGGCCATTTTTGATTTTTTAGTATGTATCTTTTCCTTATTTGTAACTTGCCTAATGTATGAAAAGCGAACTGTAGCTTCAACGAAACGTTATTCGACAAAGAGTTGATCGACCCAGTGAAAGATTTGACAAATGATAAGTCTTCCAAAAGTTTAGAGGCGTTATAATAATCTGCTTTATAATAATTCTACCAATTGAAACGTTGTCATACAAAAATTTGCTAATCGTTAGTTGTCAAAGTGAAACGTCGGCGAAATGTTGGTTGGCAAGTGAAATTCCGCCAAAAATAGTTCTGCGAAAAGGCAGAACACCATATATTCAACACAGAAACAAATAAATACGCCGACACACCAGTGGAAATGAAATTCACGGTATCGGAATCTAATCTCTGTCGATAGCGTGGTCCTCCAAGGCAAAATAAATATACCACTGACACTATAAACCGGACGGTATCGCGGTACTATGGACGCGGTTTGAATTTTTTTAATTTTCGGGAGCGAGGGGCGAACGTCCAGATGTGGCCGCTGCCGTATGCGTACTGGCTAATGACAGAGTAGGGACGGGGTGGACTAGTGCGGCGCACGCAGCGCCATGCAGTAATCGAGTCGATAGATTAGACAGGTGTATTCGATTGTGATGATGTAGCGGATATATTGACTGCGTTGTTGTTGGATATTTTAGTCAAGGTTGCTTATCAATCGTGTATAAATAAGTTGGTGGTGAATACTTTATTAGGATGTTTTCATTGACCAAATAAGTTGACTATGTTGTAAGACTTGTAAGGGTGACATCTACTTTGGAATGTTGTTCTAAATATGAGTGCTTTATAATTTGTATATTTTTCACAAACACTGCTATTTCACATCGGAACAAAGACCAAGCAACAATAATGATTAAAATTGGACAAACAGCTTACATCTTTTGAACCACAAACATCATTTCATAACAAACTATAGCAAGTAACATAAAAACCTCAATCAAAACGGCCACAAAACTATTACCTAACCAAACTGTACCATTTCATTACATCACAAATAAGAAACGTGCACGTCCACCAGTCATCTGATAGCAAAAACATAAAACCGACGTGACAAAAAACTCGATGAAATTTGTAATCTGAAATAGAACCGCCCTAGAGTTTACCAATCGCTTTAACCGGGGGTGGATCCACCCTCCTCACATGCGCAATGCAGAATAAAAACGAAATGGCGTAAGGGACAATACAGTTCATATAAACTTACAACTTGTGTTTTTGGAGTAGAGTTGTGCAAAACATGCACATGAATTAACGTAGGGGTTATGATGATAGTTAACAATATACGCATTTATTTGGCGCCGGTCCACATAACTCGTCTGCAAAAACTAGCTAAAAGAAGCCTAGCTTATTTGAGTTTTTCTACCTGTATTTAATAGATCTTCTGACGCTTATTATTCGGGATTTTACTATTAAGTTCATAGACTACGATAGGGGTTATTATAATTTTCTGTTGCATAACGGTTTTTATTTACATTAAAAATATAGGTACACAATATACTCGTACATTAACAGTTTTCATCTATAAACCCTAAAGTTGCCCGGGGCATCCTCCCCAGGACGCTTGCTGCGTTTCCCCGTTGTATTGCCAGACTTAGTCGCTGATCGAAATATTCACCTGCTTGAAGGTCGCCAGACACGCCTAATAACGACGTGTGTATTCTTCGACGTTACGATTACATACTACAAAATTAATCACTTCAGTTAAATCATAGCGTAAAAAATAAAAAGAGCGAATTTTTTTTCACTAAAATCTTCTGTGAGATATTAGAAAGAAAAAGTTTCATCATTTTACGCTCAATCCTTATATTATTCAAATGGAGTACATATTTATATTATGTGTATATGTATATCTACCCTAGTAAGGTTTATTTATTTACTAAGGCTACTAACCCGCGAGATAAGCCGCAGAAACCTTCAAAAGAGATATATTGAGTAGAAAAAGTTTCATCATTTTACGCTCAATCCTTATATTATTCAAATGGAGTGAATATTTATATTATGTGTATATCTACCCTAGTAAGGTTTATTTATTTACTAAGGCTACTAACCCGCGAGATAAGCCGCAGAAACCTTCAAAAGAGGTTACATAAAGCGCAAGGTCGGCCGAATCGATAGACGCCACCAAGTCTGCTCTAAAGGACATTTTACCAGATGAGATGTCGAAAGTTAATTAAATGAAAAGCAATCAATGTCAGGGACGGAGAACTCTTTTACTATACAGGGTTGGTAGATTGAAATACAAGAACTGATGACCTTCGCCTTTAAAAACACTTATTGTTTTGCTAATAAAATAAAAATAACTAAGGTGCAGTTTAGTGCATAGTGCATGTAATTTGTCATGTTTCATTCCCGCCGCATCAAGTTTGGGCTTCAAGAATATTTTTACGAAATGTTGAAGTTAATTTAATTAATCCAATCAATATACGTTCGAGTTGACCAAAGATGCTTTTTTTTTGCTTTATCAATATCAGTATCACATTTTGCTATATCAACGCAACTGGTGTGCAAAAATGAGAACTGGGAATACCGTATCATTTTTCATGCCTGCCGCCTCCTGCCGCTATACCGATAATGGTAGGAAAACTCTAAAATCGTTAATCCTCAATACCGAAAAAATTAAGTATTTTTTCTATTTAGGTACTGAGAGAAAAGCAATCTCTGGGATTACTTCCAGCAACTGTACTGGTACTTTCATTCATTAGAGAGGGTGATTCATCATCTGAACTGTGGTGTAGTCTAGAGTGTCTAGACCTTATTTTCTTTGTCTGACGTAGCGCTATTACTCACTTTAATCTGCTATTCTGTACGAAAGTAGGTACTTGAAAGTTATTAGACATTGCAATTATAATAACAAGAGATCAAACTTAGAGAAAAGATAATTTTATTGTTAGTTGTCTCTAAACGAAAATTAATAATTGTAATTACGAAATCAATTTATTTTCAAATTACGGCTTTTAATCACTTAATACTCTACAAAAGATAGTAATCGCTTTAGATACACAACACAGCTAATGCATTATAGGTGCACTATCGATGAAAGAAAATTGAATCAAAAATAACATTTGCCAACGTAACAATAGAAAACTTTCACTATCGAATCGCGTAATCAGTACAATGGTGGAAATCTTGATTGGGTTCACGCCGTGCCCGAGCAAAAGGAAAAAACCTTGCATTTAATTGAATTGAGTTCCGTAAACAGTTTCGTTGTTTCATCCGCAGTATTTCCTTGCAATTAAATGAGTTATCTTGTATCCCAGTCAGTCCTATACAACATACTCGTAGTACATTTTTTAAAGTTACCGTCAGATGGAAATTGGTGAAAGGAAGAGTAACATTAGACAAAAGATATATTCCTCGGGTTAATACAGACGTGGCTGACAGCGGTGTAGTTATTACGATTATGAATGATTCAATCGAGAATTAACCAGTTTTAGGGTACATTTTCATAGTCAAAAAATGTTGTCTAAAGTTACTCCATCTTTCCCCAGTAATCCCACTTGACGGTAATATAAATGGTGGACACTATCAAGTATCAACCATCAATTCATAAAGTTACTCCAATTATAACGGCACAATTATACGAACGAAAGAAAATAAAAACCAAGTAAACAAAGGTTGATTCTCAGTAAGTTAAACAGTTGGAAACTCCTACCGCGTGCATGTCTTCATTTGGCGTAATTGCGTAATACCAATTACGACAAACTAATTAGACTGCGAGAATGGTTTTGTTTTGGAGCAGGCCGTGTACGTTTGCTTTTAAATACTCGTTATTTAATTGTCTGAAGAAAATAGTTACGTAAGTTCGTTCCGTATCAAAAGTATTAGCAAAATAGTAACACGCTTGGGTTTGTGTAAGTCTGTTATAGATGATGGATGTAAATAAGCGCAATGTTCGCCTGATTGTAAGAAGATATCACGTCTTTTCCGTTTGTTCCTCGTGGTTTTATTGAAAGCTGAGTAAGCGGAATATTCCAATACGACTACCATCAGTTTGGCATTGACATAAAACGCTAATTCACTTTCTATATATCTCTTTCGCACTAATATGTCAGTACGAGCGAGATGCATAGAAAGTAAATTACGTTTACGATAGCGTTTATGTCAATGCCAAACTGATGGTAGCCGCACAAGAGTCTTCAAGAAGTGGAATCTTGAGCAGAGACGTGGACATTAATTTCTTTGTCGATCTCCTCAAAAGCTTTCAGAATGTGACTTGAGTGGCAGTTTACATTATTTCTCTTACTTATGAACAACTACAACAGAACAACAACAACTTTCTATTCAACAGAAGTAAGCATGAGGATTGCTAATTTTTTAACCGGCGTTTTTAGAACCTCATGTCATAAACATAAGGTCCTTTGTAAGTAAATTGTATTGCATCTTATCATACCCGTATTATCGTGCACTGGTATCAAACGCATTGCAGTTATTGTCCAGTTGATGAACAAAACAATAAAGAAATGTGTTCACTGATCCGCGTGAGTCACACTACGGATCCGCCTGACGCCATTCATGCATACGATAGTATCTTTAGAATCTTTACGGACTTCACACATGGGAATGCTTATTTCGGTTATGATCTTCGACTGACGATTGTATGATAAAGCGTGGCATAAATTATAGTATCTAAGATCCAGAAAGTGTATCTGTGCTACCGTTTTTAAATTTTAACTTTGAAAAGTTTGAAATGCTTGTTCAAAATCCTTCGTTCCATGGAAATCAAATTATTTTTAAAACATTGTCTTTTTTTAAATGCAACATTATGGACTTGCACCGCTGCCATCAGTTTGACACTGACATATTCGCTAGCATGTGCGTAGCTTACTTTGAATGCATCTCGCTCGTACTCGCATATTAATGCCAGAATCACTTTTATTGACAACCGACATTGAGTCATATTTCTTTTACGACCTTTTATTTCAAAGGGGCCATTTAAAGTTGGCAACATACACGTGTTAAATAAAACCTTTCTTTGTAGACCGTACAGTGCGTATATATATGGCTACATTGGCTACATTGGCGACGCAAAAGTCGCAGAACTACAAAGTTACTATAAAGTACAAGTTACTTGGTCGTAACTCGTAACTCCCTAGACCCTAGAGAAACGTGCAGTCGCCCGGGAGAAAATGTATTACACCGTGTCCAATAAGTTCGAATACAAACTTTTAGCACTTGCTGTATAGACATACGGATCGCTGGCTATAAAATTCTTATTTTAATTTAAAAAGTATATTGACATAAACATAGTACTATAATTTCATGAGTCACGTATTTTTAGTTTGGCTTGAATACACGATGAAGTACGTTCGTGAAGAAATTATTAGAAAATTCCTTAAAGGCGACAGGCCATGTGCTATATTCAAGGCGTTACAACCGCATGGAATTAAACGGAATCTGGTTTATACTACTATACAAAGGTATAAAGAGATCTCTTCTACAGAGGACAGGAAAAGATCCGGTCGGCCCCGCTCAGCTAGAACTGAAAAAGTGGTAAAGGCTATAAGAGAGCGAATTCGGCGGAAAAAACACCGATCTATTAGAAAATTAGCTGCTGATCTGAAAATTTCCAGGGGATCTGTACATAATATATTGAAAAAAGATCTAGGATGTCATGCTTATAAAAAACGAAAAGTACATGGCATTTCAGATGCAACCAAGAAAAAGAGAGTAGAAAGATGTAGCACCATACTTTCTTGGCACGCAGGTGACGAATTTGTTTTCTCAGACGAGAAACTCTTTGTGTTAGAGCAGCCTCATAACGCCCAGAACGACCGGTTGTGGGCAGCACGGATAGAAGACATTCCAGAGTATGAAAAGAATGTGCCTAGGTTCCAGAGCTCACCATCAGTGATGGTTTGGGGTGCTCTTTGTAAGAGGGGCAAACTGCCTCTAGTTTTTATTGATAAAGGCGTCAAAATCAATGCGGCATACTATAAATCGGAGGTTTTGGAGAAAAATGTTGCCCCAAATTTAAAAAATATGTTTGGAGACGATTATTATGTTTTCCAACAAGACGGAGCTCCGTCGCATACGGCAAACGCTGTTCAAGCTTGGTGCAAGGCTAATTTGACCGATTTTTTGCCGAAAACTGAATGGCCACCAAGTTCTCCAGATTTAAACGTACTAGATTATTTCGTATGGTCATACATGCTCTCGAAACTAAATAATTATAAAGTCGCAAACCTGAGCCATTTTGAAAAGGTTATCATGCAAATATGGGACGATATGCCGATGGATGCGGTGCGTGCCGCTTGTGACTCTTTTGAGAAACGTTTGAAACTTGTAAAAAAAGTTAAAGGTGGAGTTATTCCAAAACATTTGTTGTAAATATTGTATATAAATGTGGCTTTCATTTAATATAATTTTCATAACATAAACTACGCGTAAATTTATTTTATTAAGGATCATAACTGTATTCGAACTTATTGGACACGGTGTAGACTAAATAACAATGTAAAGGAGTCGCTTCCCGTGGAAATTCCCGTACAGTGTGACCCGTTCTCATTGCTTGCAAGTGCAGTTGCTACCTAATTGCCACAAGGCTTGTTTACGAGTCTGTCCGTGGTACATTAAGTTGCCAAGGCTGCCTTAGACTTTTAACTTCTTGTTAAGACCCGTTGGTTTTATAAGTTAGTGTTTTCATTAGAAATAATGATAGAATTATTTATTTAATTGTTATGTTTGTAATAATAATAAACGTAGACTAACGGTTGACGATTGTGTCTAATTGACAGAATCTTATTTAGTGTAAGGTGTCCAGTTATTGGAAGATCATTACTATGTATTAGCCAGTAATAGACGGTTTACCTTATAGCGCGTTTGTCTAAAATGCTGCAAAAACAAAATATGTCGAAATTATCACTATTGAAGACAAGCAGTTTACAGGCTTTAACTTGTCAGATATTAGGGAAAAATAGTGCTACTAGAATTAATAAATATGTATCATTAAATTTTGGTAGCAATCAGACGCCTCCGCAGGCATATTTAAAAAGATCGCTGGACAAAATGGCCGTTGTTAATTCTGACATAGCTACGGTGAATTTACCTTGAACTTAAAGTGAATATTTGGATAGCTTTGGTCGCTAGACCGAATAAAATGGACCATTAGTCACCACACCTGCTTTTAAATGTGAAGTATTTTGACTACTCGTGGCAAGTGCAAGAAAGAGACTGTGTGAGTCATCGTGGTTCCGGGCAACGGTCATGGCCACTCATCATTTTAGTATGGATCTAAGGTAGCTCGGCACTAACTTTAGTAACTTTATTAACTCACATTATAGACGGGTCTAACGCGAATTTTATTCAATTACCTTGATTTACCGACGTTTCGACACAGGTTTCACTGGTCGTGGTCGCGGCTGACTGATGTCCCAGCAAAATGTCAAAACAGAGATTTGTGCATTTTAGTAACTTTGTTTTTTAGGGTTCCGTACTCAAAGGGTAAAACGGGACCCTATTACTAAGACTTCGCTGTCCGTCCGTCCGTCCGTCCGTCTGTCTGTCACCAGGCTGTATCTCACGAACCGTGATAGCTAGACAGATGAAATTTTCACAGATGATGTATTTCTGTTGCCGCTATAACAACAAATACTAAAAACAGAATAAAATAAAGATTTAAATGGGGCTCCCATACAACAAACGTGATTTTTGACCAAAGTTAAGCAACGTCGGGAGTGGTCAGTACTTGGATGGGTGACCGTTTCTTTTTTGTTTTTTTTTTTGCATTATGGTACGGAACCCTTCGTGCGCGAGTCCGACTCGCACTTGCCCGGTTTTTTTTAACATGGTTATCAGAGTCGGCCGGAGAAATCCGGCCCTATTCCTCTTTACCCTAAGGGCACTTTGACGAAGGATGAAAAAGTTGCTATATAAATAAAATGGCGCGAGTAGAAGTTAGTAGATAAAACTTTACTCGACCTCGATCGAATTTATTTTATATTTCAATTTCTAGCAATGGAAAAGGTACCAGACATAGATATACAGGGCGTCCCACAGCTATGCCACATGGAGGGTAAGTACCCTGAATATTGTAGATAGAACATTTTGCTGAAAGAAGACATTATTTTAATTTAAAAAACAATTTAAACTGCATTCATAGATTTTTAAATAATTACATGGTTGAACCGGGAATCGAACCCGCTACACGGAAAAAAAAACATCCTGTAGCTTTTTCATACCGATCGAAAGGCTTCATCATAACGATAATTTTTTGCTAAATAACATAGTGTCGGTAATAAAAAGAAACCCATGAATTTTAACATTTTTAATTCAAATTAACCAATTTAATTTATCAAATGCTCAAAATGAGTGTCATTCTGTTGAATACAAAGCCGCTCTCTTTTGATTATTTCGCTAAATTTCACATCAAATGTTAAAATTCATGGTCTTCCTTTAGTTTCTGACACTATGTTATTTAGCAACAAATAATCCTTATGATGAAGCTTTTCGATCGGGATGAAAAAGCTACAGGATGTTTTTTTTTTCTCGTGTAGCGGGTTCGATTCCCGGTTCAACCATGTAATTATTTAAAAATCATGAATTAGGCCAAGAAATAAGAAGTTATAGAGGGAAATGCTAGGAACACAATTTTTGACTCCGTAACTTTGTTTGGACTAGTTAGGAGGTGAACATATCAAAAGTCCCCGGCCGTAGCCTCGGTGCTGGGGGGGAGAGGGGGAAACAAGGTCTCATTTCTCGGTTTTTCACTAATATCTTGGAAACTATGCGTCTTAGCGACATGACTACTGAGACAAACCAAAAGCTGATAAAAATTGTTACAAGTTTTATTCAGTCAAGTTTTTCGATATCTTGAATAGTTTTTGAGATATCCGCTCTTGAAAGTTTATTTAGGGCTTTAAATTTTATCTTGATATCTACATTAGTGAAGGTGCTAGGCCGTGTTTGGTATCATTTTCGTATAAATCGGGGATGCTGAATTCATTTTTGGTATCACATTGACACCATTCCTAAGAAAAAACATATAAACTTTAAACAAATAACTTTTTTTTTTAATTCCTCTTCACGCTTAAACCGCTCAACCGATTTAATTGTAATTTGGTATACAGATATTTCGAGTCCCAAGACAGGACATAAGATACTTTTTATCTCAATAATCATCCTTTAAAGTTGTGAAATGGAGTATGGGGGGAATTCATGATTTGCCATGTGTAGTAGAAAATCTTTGTGAAATTGTTCTTTTTGCTGATGACACATCATTACTTTTTAAGGTTAATCGTAAATCTACCGATTACAGTGTAATTAACAGCACACTCGTTAATGTACTAAACTGGTTTACTATGAACAATTTGCTTCTTAATGCTAAGAAAACTAAATGCATTCGATTTTCTTTGCCGAATGTTAAACCAGTCGATACTAAGATACTTTTGAATAATGAATGCTTAGAGATGGTAGATAAAGCACTGTTTCTTGGTTTAACATTGGACAAAAATCTACAATGGAGTCCTCATATAAGAACACTAGCAAACAAATTAAGTTCGGCCGCTTACGCTGTGAGGAGAATTAGACAATTGACTAATGTTGAGACAGCTCGCCTTGTTTATTATAGTTATTTTCATAGTGTAATGTCATATGGTATTCTGGTTTGGGGCAAAGCAGCTGACATACAGACTATATTTGTCTTACAAAAGAGAGCCATTCGTTCTATATATAATTTAAGGGTGCGAGAATCATTAAGAGAACTTTTTAAAGAAATTAATATTTTAACTGTAGCTTCCCAATACATATATGATAGTATTATTTATGTTGTTAAGAATCTAGACTCCTTCACTAAGAATTCTGATGTCCATAACTATAATACTAGAAATAAAAATAAGCTTGCTATCAGAAAGTTTCGTGTTCGTAAAGTACAGAAGTCATTCGTTGGGCAATGCATTCATTTTTATAACAAGTTACCTGAGGATGCTTTAAGATTACCCTTTCCAGCTCTTAAGAATTACTTAAAAAAGTCATTGATGTTGAAGGCTTATTACAGAGTCGAGGACTACTTGACAGACAAACATGCATGGTCCAAACCAGAAACTGTAATAACGACAAGTAGCAATTAAAAACATTGTATTATGTGTAGAGTTAAAGGTGACTCAGCTCAGGTAAGAAAGCACATCAAATTGTATGAAAGCATCTCATAACAATCAGTTAGATTCATATAATATGTATTCTCATTTCTTTTATTGATTTTATTTTCTTTTCCTTTTGTAAGATTTGATTTGTTTTCTGAAAGAGCTACGTATTTGTGATTTCATGTACATATATGTTTATTTTTTTATATCAAATTCTATAAAGTTATGTACTCACTGAGTATAATTGCATGAATTCTATAGTAATTTAAATTGTATTTTTCTTAATTACTCGTAATGCATGTTAATTATAAGATGTAATAATGTTTTGAAAAGATGTGTCCCGCCGAGTTTGTTGCCGGTCCCATATTGGGATACCCTCCTCCAATTGAGGGGGGATTTAAATCTTCTCGGGGCAGAGGTGTACGGTTGGAGCCGGTAAATTTATTTGACGTTCATAAGCGCATTGTAATATGCCTACTTGAATAAACAATTTTTTATCTTTATCTTTATCTTTATCTTATCTTCAACTTCGTCGACGAAACTGAATTCCTGAGGTAAATACTGCTTAAGGTAAAGTTTGAAGTCATGTTAGGTATCATTTTCATCTAAATCACAGATGTATACCATCCTAAATTTCACCTAAACCGGTTCAGCGGTTACTGACTCCCCATACAAACTTCCACCCCACTTTTCACATCCTCAAAAGATGCTTTTGGTTATAAAAACTATCCTATGTCCTGTGTCGAGACTGAAACTATTTCTGTACCAAATTTCAACGAAATTGGTACAGCGGTTTAAGCGTGAAGAGGGATTTTAAAAAATATATATTTTTTTAATTTTGTTTTTACTTCGGAATAGTGTCAATGTGATACCACAAATGAATTCAGCACCACCGATTTATACGAAAATGATGCCAAACATGGCCTAACAGCATCACTGATGTAGATATCAAGATAACATTAAAATCCCTAAATAAACTTTCAAGAGCGTCTATCTCAAAAACTATTCAAGATATCGAAAAACTTGACTAGATAAAACTTGTAACTAATTTTATGAGCTTTCGGTTTGTCTTAGTAGTTATGTCGCTAAGATGAAAAGTTTCCAAGATATCAATGAAAAACCGAAAAATTCGACCTTCTTACCCCCCTCTACCCCGCAGCACCGGGGCTACAGCCGGGGACTTTTGATATGTTCACCTCCTAACTAGTCTAAACAAAGTTACGGAGTCAAAAATTGTGTTCCTAGCATTTCCCTCTACAACGTTTTTTGAGCATTCATTTCCTGACCTAAATGCAGTTTAAATTGTTTTTAAAATTAAAATAATGTCTTCTTTCAGTAAAATGTTCCATCTACAATATTCAGGGTACTTTCCCTCCATGTGGCATAGCTGTGGGACGCCCTGTATACTTAGTACCTACATATATTATAAAATAAAGGTCAAAAGTTCCGTGTTTCTGATCAGAAACACGGAACTACGCTCCAGAACTAGAGTTGTAGATGTAGGCGTCAAGACCGCTAAGCTTAAGTGGGACTGGGCCGGACATGTCTGCCGCATGCACCCAGAAAGGTGGGCCAAAATGGTTACTGAGTGGGACCCACGGAATACAGTAGACGGTGCAGGCCGGAGTTTAGGCAGACCGAAAAGGAGATGGCGGGACGACTTGGACACATTCTACCCCAAATGGTGGGAAAATGCCGATGACAGGGTCGAGTGGAAAAAACGAGGGGAGGCCTTTGCCCTGCAGTGGGACACCAAGTAGGCTAGAAAAAAAAAAAAAAATTAAAAGTTCATTATCTCCTGGGAAATAACGTCTCACAAAAAAAAAAAAATTCCACAAGTTTTGCTCGCAAAGATCTGGAGAGAAAATAAATTCTGTAACTTTATCAGAAGTTGAAAGGAATCCAATACTTTGGCATCCATCCTTAAGACATCGTTTAAATGAGAACATTTCTCGCGTTCTTAGTTGCAATGAAAATGGGTGACTTTATTGCTTTTGAGTGTAGATATTTATCAGTTTTCAAATCAAAAAACATAAAATGTAAGCGGCAAAACAACATTAAAATATTTAATTCACTAATTGACTTTTCGTTATTTAAATTTTTTCCACAGAAAATTTATATCACACAAAAGTAACTTAAATATATCTAAATATTAAAATATTTTAATCTAAAAGACCTCCGCGGGCTGTACCGGGTGCAAAGGTGCCCATGATACTTGAATTAAATAAAATAAGAAATTGCAATCAACTTTAATATTAGACTTTCCTATTCGACCGGCACTTTGGTAAAAACGTAATTAGTTAATTACAGAACAATTACAAACAAACACAAACAACAATCAATAAAATTGAAAGTAATTAATTTGAGCATTTTGTCCATGTGTCATTTCGAGATAAAAGAACCTTAGTACGGCAGGCACTTACGCCATGCGATATAAATACGACGTTTCACGACGTAAGTCCACCACATTAAAGTCCCTTTTTCTTAAAATTACACTTATCTCACAGATATATGACTCTTTGGTTCTGTCCAGAAGGCTAGGACGTGGGCAGTTTCACCCGGCTAGTCACGACTAAGGTTCTATACTCAAAACGTCGTAAGAGACGTGAATTTCTTTAAAAATACGCCGTTTTTACAAGGAATTAGTCTTCAGACGACTTGATTATGTGATTTATATTAGACGGCAAAAGAAAGTTCGACGTAATAATTTACAAAAAGTGTGAAAACAAGAATTCAGTGCACTGCACACTGAGCATAGGTAGTTCGTAACTTCGTACTGCCGTTGTTTCTTGGGCATCTTAGACGGTCCCATAAAGTTTAATGCTTCGACTTTTGCTCGATTTTAGCACTGAATGCCGACCTTTGTTGATATAATGACATAATCTATGAAAAGAGACCTTATAGTCGATGGCGCTTACGCCATTATTCACGATGCGCCGGTATTAATTCAATGCCGCGAGACGCTGAGCAGCGTAAGCGACATCGACAATAAGGTCCCTTTTCATAGATAATGCCCCTATGTACTCACATTATACATTATGGTCAATGATGTCTTGCAAATAAACTAAATACCTATAAATGAACGATCTTTAACTGAACTTCGAATAAACTGTTGTTTACATAAGCTAGGTAATTGGTTTAAGATGTTATTTTGGCGAAAGCCAATCAAGGCTTATAAGTGTAGGAAGCCTTTGGAAACGATTAACTAATCGATTGGCCTTGCTAACTGTGTTAGACAACTGACAACAAACATAATGGTATACAATTGGGTAGGTAAAGTTTTTTGAAGATAGGCAAATTATATTTTTTCCCGATAGTATTCATTATAGCGATCACGGAAATGCAGCTCTTTTATTTTTATATCATTTTATTGATTAAATATAATTTTTTAAATGATCAATATGACGTTTGTGAGGTGAAATGGCAGATTCCAGTAATTAATTCCTTGGCGCGTAGTAAATGGGACGGGATAGAAAAAAAAACGATGTCAACTGTCAGTGTCACTTAGCTCTCATTCCCGAAAAATAACGGACAAGCCTCATGTTACCTTGCGAATTGCTATTAATGTTATCATTGAGATTTTCGGCGACCTCAGCACGACCCACGGACTTCTGATTCCCCACGACATCTGCGCGTATTTGGACAAAGATTGAATTTACTTTCGATAACTTGGCACTGCATAAATTATTGGACAACGTTTTCTTCCCCACCCCTACACGACGGCCCCTACGCTGACCCTTGGACAGAGTTTTGCAAGAAAAATAAGCGAGTTCATACGAGATTGCGAGCAGATTCTACAAATTTGAAATTATTATCATAACAGTGATAGGCACAATGCCGTTGAATTAGAGGAGCAATGGCCGTACAGGAGTACGTATCCGTGAAATACATAGGTACATAAAACTTTCTTCACTTGTGTTTTGATTTTTATTATTAAATTGCCATGAGCTGTTAAGTTCGTAAACAAGAAATCGGTCTAATTTTTTCTAACAATTTCAACCATCTGTTAGTTTTGTGTGGTTATCCTCATTTTATGAATGTTGTTCTTATTTTCAGGTGGATGTAAACATTCATTGGCGGTATTATACTGATGGCTAATTAGAACCATTGAGCCATGACATACTTCCTTGCAGTGTTATTCGGCTAAGCCTCTCCGAACATCCTGTGAATCTGAAGGATATAATTATTTCCATAAAAAAGAGCAATCGAATTAGGACCAAGATATCCCGAGAATCTAAAGACATTTTATAAAAAATGCAATAAAATGAAAATGGGAGACTCTTATTTTAACAATGTTACAAGATCATGACAATGTTATGGTCTATACTTATTAAAATTTTAAAACCAACATGTCTTTATCTTTGACTTGAAAATGTACAAATGATTTGGGTTAAGTTTTATGAAATGCAACTTATGCTAAAAATCTATTATTATTATAGATGGTCAAGCAAATCTTGTCAGTAGAAAAAGGCGCGAAATTCAAATTTTCTATGAGCCACTATCCCTTCGCGCCTACATTTTTCAAATTTGCCGCCTTTTTCTACTGACAAGATCTGCTTGACCAAGTTTATATGTCAAATTATCGTGAACTCGATGTTGCTTAAGGCGTATCCAGATTAGTCAATTTTTCGCCAATCTGATTAAATTGCCCGATCGAATCGGGACGTATGGACGCAAACGCCAATTTGGCTCGCCGAATTCAACCGCCGATAATGACCAATAAAATGAGGTGCGGACACAAGAACACCAATTTGTGAGGCTAGTATTTTCGTTATGGGGCATTTTTTCAACTTAAATGGGTCTAATATCACCATAAATCTAAAATTGGAGATTGACGCCAATTTCATTTCTGATCAGATCGACCGATTTGATCAGTCCCGTCTGGATACCGCTTTAGCACCGCGAAAGGGCGCTGCGCGGTGCGCGCGGATTGACGCATGCGCGTACCGTATGCTTTGTATCTATGCCATCTATGGTAATATAATTTTAAAAAAATATGCAAATAAAAGGCGGCAAAGTTTATTCGTTGTGCAATACTCAATAAGTTACCGCTTGTTATTTTAATACTCGTAATAAACAAAATGAGTTCAAGTGACGAAAACGACCTGGAATAGACGGCATGCACCGCCTCATTTGAAAGCAGAAGCAAACTTAATAATGAATAACTAGCTTCCTGCTAAGTCCTGGGACAAATACAACAGGACTTACGACATGCTCATGCTGTGGAAGGACACAAGAAGGACAGCCAAAACGCAAGAAACACCTACTCTGAATGTGGTTTTTAGCGTATTTCTGTGACCAAGTGAAAACTAAAAAGCCATCTACATTTAATATAAACTAAGAATATGCGTTGTTTTTTTAATTGTATTCGCGTCACTTTACCCCTATTAAATACGCTTTACTAAATTGAATTTGTTTTATTTCCTCACATAATTTGAGAATAGTGCTTACTATTTATACCTCAATGGAAGCAAAAATGTAGTATTTTTGCGAGTTGATACACTTGCTACTTGTGTATAGTGGCAAATGTATTAAACCCGCAATCAACACTAATCAATATGTAAACAGGCCCCAACGTGAAGCACATTTACCCTACAGACATACTTATCCATATTGACCATATTTGAACCGCTCAACTCTCTTCGAGGGCACGCCACACAGCGTGATTCTATATACTGTTGTAATGTTAATGCTTAAGGATAATAATTTGTGGATTTTAAAATAAAACGAAACGAAATTTACTGGATTTATATTATATTATTTTGGATTTATTTTATTTTTATTTTATTTTATTTTGTAAGGAGTACCAACAGCTGCAAAAACATTATATAGATTTAGGTAACAATAGAAAGCCAATTACAGGTACTCACAGATAGAAGAATTTATATTATAAGTTTTCTAAAGTACAGTCGCCATCAGATATATTGGTGCAGCTAGGGTGCTCATAAATATCTGAACACGCCTCTATTATCAGGGCGTGCGTGTTCAGATATTGTGAACACCTTGCCGAGCCCATATATAATAGCCAATAACGACCTAGTTATAAGACTATTACAATCTTAATCATTATGTATGTATAATACAACAATCACGTTTATATAGTCCTCACAAACGTATAAGTTACCATTTTGGCCAATATATCTTCAAAGCTTGGCACCGAATCGCTGTTAAAGACTTTGGTGTGCTGAAATACGCTGAATTTGGAAAGTAACGTATCTGTACTTCCTACAAGACGGTACGACGCACTTTGAGTTCATCTCTGTAATATTCTATTTCCATTCGAACGTTTCCGGGATCGTCTCCATCTATTGTGTTGATACTGAGATCCAAAATGACTCGTGTAGCAGTCCAAGAGTCGTGGTGGAGGCGTTAATGAAAATGTTCTCCAAGAAGCAGTGCCAAGTAGTCGAAAGCAATCGTTATCATTACATTATCAAAATATCCGTGTTGATCGTGCTAGGGACGTTAAAAATACTTATTCTAGAAATCACACCGACATCCAATTACAAGAAAACACAAATGTTTCATCCGACCATTATTTTCCAATTATTTGCAAGTTATTTTTCAAGAATGACACTGACAGTTGACATCGTTTTTTTTTCTATCCCGTCCCATTTACTACGCGCCAAGGAATTAATTACTGGAATCTGCCATTTCACCTCACAAACGTCATATCGATCATTTAAAAAATTATATTTAATCAATAAAATGATATAAAAATAAAAGAGCTGCATTTCCGTGATCGCTATAATGAATACTATCGGGAAAAAATATAATTTGCCTATCTTCAAAAAACTTTACCTACCCAATTGGTTGTGAAAGGAACCAGGGTAGTCATTGTAAACGTTAGGAAGATGATCTCAGAACAGAGCGGCTACCGCGAAAACCGAAATTCGCAAATTGCGGGGATCTTTCTCTTTTACTCCAACGAAGGCGTAATAAGAGTGACAGAGAATAATCCCCGCAATTTGCGCACTTCGATTTTCGCGGTTATAGCCCTGAATAGTGGCCGGCCCAGATGGATTAGACTTGCAAGGAACAGGGAGAAATGGAAAAGCCTTGACAAAAAATTTAAGCCGAATAAGACACACATATGTATGTTCGAAAAACATACATATGTGTCCCCTCTTTCGGCTCCCAGGTAAAAAGAAAACATAATATTCTATCCTAATTGCTATAAAATACTCTCAGACGAGGACAAGGTTATATTAGGACAAACACCACGATTTAGAACCTTTGTTAAGGTTAACAGAACTGAATAAATAAACACAGTACCTACATATTGTAAGTAAGGACTTATTTAAGCGCAGTGTTCCATTTATGCGTCAACGACCGATTATTCGGCAGCAAATCACAAAACAGGTTGAAGGATTAAGAAGACATCCGTCAACTTTTGCAGGTAAGAAGTACCTGTACCTTACCAGATTAAAAAAAACTGGTCAAGTGCGAGTCTGACTCGTGCACGAAGGGTTCCGTACCATTACCATTATCTATTGTTTGTAGTATTTGTTGTTATAGCGGCAACAGAAATACATCATCTGTGAAATTTTCGACTAGTAATAGGGTCCCGTTTTTACACTTTGGATACAGTCAGCAGCAGAAGTCGCTATACACTCCAGGTGCTCAAAGAGAGGTAAACGTTTAAACTGTCAAAAAGTTGTTGACTGTCATGGTAGTATTTACTTGTGAGCGCTCAACGTGTCACAAATATGTTAACAGTCGCTATTCATTAATTTCTACACTTACAACAAGTCATTGATACCTTAGCTGTCAAAAAACCAATGGTATCTAAGCGGTCAACGTGTCAAATATATCTGAACAATATGGAAAAATAGACTTTAAAGCATACAAGTATGGTCGAATATTGAGTGAAAGATAGCCATGCTAATTTCATGTAAAGCGTTTTGACAATCATCGAAAGCAGTACAGTCTTGTCATCATCATCACATACATCTATCTCACGTTTTGCCCTTCAACCATTTGACAGGAGCCTCTCGGTCAACTTACTGCAAACTATTTCTTTTAACAGAATCGTCAAGACGAATGACACATAGCAAAAGCTAACTGAAGCCGAATTTAGAGCCAATTGTCAAGGCACGTTGTGGTCTCAGTAACAGGCGTTTGCTTTTCAAAGCAGAGGCCGCGGGTTCAAATCTCAGTCGTACGCACCTAGAGATTACAGCTTTTTATTATTTTTTGGGTTTCATTTCTATTATTAATTTGTGTCTTCTGGTTTTATGTTAATTTCGCATTAGTTTATATAATTTTTGAAGATATGTCACATGTAGCGTATGTACGACTTTCTATCAGGACTTTGTAGGTTTGAACCTGCAGTAAGCGTTACTTAGATTACTCCTGTGCGGAATGCCATTTGATATTTACTGCTAGGTTGGATATGTTTAACACCTTTACTGCCTGTGCTCCTCACGTGGGCCACGGCTAGCCTCTATTACAAAGCCATAAAGTTTACATGTCAGATTGGGACAGTGAACGTGTTACGTTTCAATTCAATTATTTTCTCCTTCGTTCTTTGATCGATTCGGGGCATCGTATTTTAGTACTATACAGGTTGGCCCATTTAGATCGGTCAGTAAGGGAAAATGTAAAACTATAAAACATACACCGATCTTTTCTTAGGAACCATGTCATCGATTTTAGTAGCAAGAAAAACTGCATTCATACATTTAAAAAAAATGTATGTAAAATGTATTGAAAATAAAAACCGGGCAAGTGCGAGTCGGACTCACGCACGAAGGGTTCCGTACCATAATGCAAAAAAAAACGGTCACCCATCCAAGTACTGACCCCGCCCGACATTGCTTAGCTTCGGTCAAAAATCACGTTCGTTGTATGGGAGCCCCACTTAAATCTTTTTTTATTCTGTTTTTAGTATTTTTGTTATAGCGGCAACAGAAATACATCATCTGTGAAAATTTCAACTGTCTGGCTATCACGGTTCGTGAGATACAGCCTGGTGACAGACGGACGGACGGTTGGATGAACATTTGTATGATAATAGGGTCCCGTTTTACTGAAAATGCTGGTCTCTTCGAAAACTTACTAAATTAAATTAAAGGACATGAAAACAATGCATTTTATTGATTTCAGACATCATGTTTCATAGTAACATTTATTGCTTAAGACCTACACAATCGATATCTAAATAGAAATAGTCTTAGTTTTATTTTTCAAAACGTTCGGGGTTCGATTCCCGAGCTGAGTAGGTACACATTTTTTTTTAAATATATGAATGCAGTTTTTCGTGTTACTAAAATCGATGACATGATTCCTAAGAAGAGATCGGTGTATATCTTATAGTATCAGATTTTCCCATACTGGCCGATCTAAATGGGCCACCCTGTATAGTATATTTTAATACAATAAGCGGGCTAAATAAATATATTAACATAGGTATATAATAATGCTCTACGGTTTGGAAGAACAGCCGCATGCCGCATATGACAGTTAAAATAAAACACCGATCGTTCTCGTAGAACCTACTTATTTATTGTCTAAGTTTGACACTTAACGATAAAATACTTCTTTAAGAAAGGAGGTGTCAATTCATAGTGCTACAGTATTTATTTTAAAGTTAAACAGATAAAAATAAATGTTGATTCTTAGTTACCATTGAAATAACAACTGCTTAGCAACTGGTGGCACCCTGGCTGCTGACGTACGTGATTGGTAGTGCGTGTAGGTATTAATGACAGCAGCTTGCATTTGAGTGCTTAGTTACCACTGACTTTTTAAGCGTTATTGTCATTGTGGTTAAATAAAGGTGTATGTGTTAAAGAAAAACTCAGAAGTTAAGGTATATGTGACGAACTGAAAGCCTACGTGAAAATGACAACTTAGATGTCCTTATTTTTGTGACGATTGAAGTGTATATGTTTTCTTGGATACCTTGCCCGCTCAGGTATATCTGCTGCTGACTGTACGAGTACGAAACACTAAAAAACGATATTATTTTGAACATTCGCTCTAGCTTGATTTTGTTTTGAGAGGAACGCAGTGAAAAATATTTACGCTTTCAAAATTCGCAACATAATAATATACTAAACTGTTAAAAGCAATTTATAGCGGGTATATAATGTAGATGTGTTTACAAAGTTACAAATTCTAGTCAGAAGTAAGTTCACCGAATTTTATCACGTCTAAGATAAATTACCCAACGCCCTGAACGTATGCGGAAAGTTGCGTAATGGACTTTCGAGGTGCAAAAAATGGAGGAAATTTTTCTTAATATCAATCATTTTAAGTGGCTTGGAGAGGGATTGGTTGAGATTTAAAGCCTAAAAAATGCTTTCCGTTTTTAGGGGTATACAAATAAAACATAAATATCAGTCCAAATATATGACAGGTTGGATTTGAACCAAAATGTGATGCCTAATCTTGTTGCCTACCACCTGACCCAAGTACCTATTACCAATTATCTTTCTTATACTGATATCCAGCATTAAGAAAGTAATCTGACAGCTTTTTAGGGTTCCGTACCCAAAGGGTAAAACGGGACTCTATTACTAAGACTTCGCTGTCCGTCCGTCTGTCCGTCTGTCTGTCACCAGGCTGTATCTCACGAACCGTAATAGCTAGACAATTGAAATTTTCACAGATGATGTATTTCTGTTGCCGCTATAACAACAAATACTAAAAACAGAATAAAATAAAGATTTAAATGGGGCTCCCATACAACAAACGTGATTTTTGACCAAAGTTAAGGAACGTCGGGAGTGGTCAGTACTTGGATGGGTGACCGTTTTTTTTTTGCTTTTTTTGTTTTTTTATTGCATTATGGTACGGAACCCTTCGTGCGCGAGTCCGACTCGCACTTGCCCGGTTTTTATAAGCGTCTTTATGTAAAACTATTATTGCAAAGATTAAAGCTATTTAATTGAAAGTAACTAACTTTAAGTCATACAAAGTATGTATAATGTTTATATTTTATCGCGGTAATCTCACGATATACACGACAGGCACCGCTAGTCCACTCTTTCCAATTCTGAATACATATATAAAGTAGGTATATGCACTTTTTTTAATTCAGTATTCGAAATCTACTTTGGGGCTGTCCATAAATTACGTCATCGATTTTTGACGATTGACCCCCCCCCCCCTATAATCATCCAAAAATCATGCTTCAAATGACCCCATTTCCTCCTACTTCATCCGATGCCCAGACCCCCCCCCCCTAAATTGAAATGACGTAATTTATGAATAGCCCCTTTGACACAATATTTATTATAATAATTAATCTTATTTTTGGATAACCCCGGTACACTCGCAAGTAATTCAACTCTCCAAAGTCACATTGTAACCGTAACTAATATTAAATTAGAGTAAGAGTAACTAAAGAAAGTCCGTAAATCAAATTGTATGTAATTACGCGAGATGAAATGTATGTAATCTGCGAGGCGCCATTGACTTATGGTATTTCTTGATTAAGTTATTGGCTTTTGCGTAATTAAATAACTAAGCGCAGTATGTATTTTTTGTATAATATTTTAAACTTTCGCGTTTTGAATACATATTAACTCACATTATAGACGGGTCTAACGCGAATTATATTCAATTACCTTGATTTACCAAAATAAATCATTATAGACGGGTCTAACGCGAATTATATTCAATTACCTTGATTTATCAAAATAAATCAAGGTAATTGAATATAATTCGCGTTAGACCCGTCTATAATGTGAGTTAATATGTATTTTTTGTGTTCCGTACAAAACTTTGTACACGGAACACTTATTTTATTTAAGGTTCTGCTATCTATAATAGTATGTACTACTATTTGACTGCTACATAGTGAAAGTCATTAAAAGTGTGGGTTTTATGAAACGAGCTGAAGACGAGTTTCACAGTAACATCACGCGAGCTCTGAAAATTGCACTATATCAACCATTTTTTCTTGTCTAATCCTACCTGGAAAGTAGTACAGTGACAATCTGTAATAAAAAAAACCGGGCAAGTGCGAGTCGGACTCGCGCACGAAGGGTTCCGTGCCACAATGCAATAAAAAAACAAAAAAAAAGCAAAAAAAAAACGGTCACCCATCCAAGTACTGACCACTCCCGACGTTGCTTAACTTTGGTCAAAAATCACGTTTGTTGTATGGGAGCCCCATTCAAATCTTTATTTTATTCTGTTTTTAGTATTTGTTGTTATAGCGGCAACAGAAATACATCATCTGTGAAAATTTCAACTGTCTAGCTATTACGGTTCGTGAGATACAGCCTGGTGACAGACGGACGGACGGACGGACGGACGGACGGACGGACGGACGGACGGACGGACGGACGGACGGACGGACGGACGGACAGCGAAGTCTTAGTAATAGGGTCCCGTTTTACCATTTGGGTACGGAACCCTAAAAAGTAGTACACAAAATCATTTATTAAACTGGCTATAAATCTGAACGCATAAAAGGCAATATAGGAATAAAGAGCCTTGCACAGATGTGTTAAGCATTCCTAAATATAATCATAAGTTTCTGTTTCGGAAAGTTACATAACGATTACATCAAAAAAGTTCCCATGCAAAAAATACAGTTTATAATCGTATTAATCATAGGGCATAATTAATAACTAATAATTGACCGCAATCGATATAAAGGTAGGGTTTCTATGAACGAAAGGGAAACCGCTTTCGAGCTACTCATATCAAAAAAGGAAAAGTGAAACTAATCGAGATTAGCAGCAATTGCAATCATTAGAATCATTAGTATAGAGTAATGAACTTAGGCAGTGGGCACATTGGGTGTGTGTGAGCGGACATCCCTGTATGTATGTCGGCGGCCGATCGTAAGATCAGGCATATCGTGAAATTCCTAGCCATATCGTGAAACGTGAAAATCTTTGACTCGTTCCCTGAGTTGACGGAGCCCCGAGCGGGGCTCCTATTTCTGGGCAGTTTGCCCTTCGGGCATCTGAAGCAGCCTAACGAACCTATCCTACATATATATTGGTTTAATGTGACTATCGTCCAAACATTACACAGGAACATTACGATCTGCCTGATCTTACGATCGGCCGCCGACATGTATACCACCTACAATGACGTTTAGGGCCACCCCACACTAACGTGTTTTAAGCGTCGGCGTCTATGGAAAATGGCGTCGCTGCACAGTTGCACCAAACGTTGTGTCGAGCAGCAGCCATAGAGTTGACTATAAGCTCTGTCTCGCTCATACATCGGAGCAGCTTGCGGATACGCATCAGTGTTATATATGTATAACCGTATAATTGATTACTTGTGAAAGGTATCATGCATAGTTTGATCTCTAATCATTTGTTTATTTTTATAATTAGCTCTGACATTTATAGGACGATTATGTTTGTGCAAACAGTGAATGGGTAGTAATTAATTATCTATATTATTCTTGGCATTATAGGTTCATTTTTAAATTAGCTGGCGCCTGCGACTTCGTCCGCGCAGGCTTGATAGTTCACAAAATTCACATCACGTCTTTAACAACGACACCCCATTATTGCCGATTTTTAGGGTTCCGTACCCAAAGGGTAAAACGGGACCCTATTACTAAGACTTCGCTGTCCGTCCGTCCGTCTGTCACCAGGCTGTATCTCACGAACCGTGATAGCTAGACAGTTGAAATTTTCACAGATGATGTATTTCTGTTGCCGCTATAACAACAAATACTAAAAACAGAATAAAATAAAGATTTAAATGGGGCTCCCATACAACAAACGTGATTTTTTACCAAAGTTAAGCAACGTCGGGAGTGGTCAGCACTTGGATGGGTGACCGTTTTTTTTGCTTTTTTTTTGCATTATGGTACGGAACCCTTCGTGCGCGAGTCCGACTCGCACTTGCCCGGTTTTTTTATTTGTGTCATATATGTAGGTACCTAGCCTACATACGAGTACGATAATGATTTCGTATTAGATAATAAGATCCAAATGTTCTTAGAAATATGTATTAAAATTTCGGTGTTACAGTTTTTACAAAAATTTTGGTTAGTGTAAAACATTGCCGCACCAAGAATTTTAATTTCATTTAGTGTTATGTTACTTATGTATGATATTGATATAGATCAGTGATGGGCAAACTTTCTTCATGGGGGGCCAGAAAGTTTAAGAAATTTAAGTGGAGGGCCAGAATTGTAGCCAAAATTTATTTTGATTTGTGATAATCGTGGGTCAATGCCATATAGCCCATATACTAATTATTTCATGGGACCGGCGGCGGGCCGGATAAAATCCATTCGCGGGCCTGAGATGGCCCGCGGGCCGTACTTTGCCCACCACTGATATAGATACAAATTCTATGTCGTCATGTTGTATTTCATTTGTTTACCTATTGTATGGATTTTTGTCGATTTATTTCGTCTGTTACCTTCCGTGATTTCTGTCACTTGATGGTCTCTTGGACTTGATGGATTTGAAGTACATATTATAAAATAGAAGGCATATATACCTACATATGAGATGCGGCTTATATTACAACTTACATAACTGTATCCTACTTTACAAGTAATAAATGATTGTGTTTTTAATCATGTTCTACATTTTCTACAATTAAGACTAATCGATTAATCTTTGTCAAAGCTAATTTCATAATCAAAAAACCGGGCAAGTGCGAGTCGGACTCGCGCACGAAGGGTTCCGTACCAAAATGCAAAAAAAGGCAAAAAAAAAGGTCACCCATCCAAGTACTGACCCCGCCCGACGTTGCTTAAGTTCGGTCAAAAATCACGTTTGTTGTATGGGAGCCCCACTTAAATCTTTATTTTATTCTGTTTTTAGTATTTGTTGTTATAGCGGCAACAGAAATACATCATCTGTGAAAATTTCAATTGTCTAGCTATCACGGTTCGTGAGATACAGCCTGGTGACAGACGGACAGCAGAGTCTTAGTAATAGGGTCCCGTTTTACCCTTTGGGTACGGAACCCTAAAAAGCACAGAGCAACCAACTCAAAAAACTAGAAAGTGAATTAAGTTCCAAGCATCGACCCAATTGTCTTGGAGTAATTATCCCACAGGGGAAAACGCAATATCGCAAATATCGAGACGGCCTCAATATGTAGTAATTTAATTAGAAGCCCACGAGAAATTGGAATCCGCCTTTCTATAGGTATACAGCTCTGTAAGAATAAGTAGCGAGTGGGTTATAATACTTATAATTTTAAGGTAAATTCTGGATTAGTAACAAAATTATACTCAAAGTTTCTGGATTTCCGGTTGAACTTCAGAGTTAAAACTTATCGCGAGGTGCTCAGGCCCCTGTTTCACCAACGTGCCAGGTGCGACGAATTGTAAAATCACTATTGCTGACGTCACAGGCATCCATGGGCTATTGTTGCCGCTTACCACCGGGCGGGCCGTATTCCTGTTTGCCACCATCATTGTATTATTAAAAAAACTTTATGATATCGGGAAAAAATAGATATTTCTCTTGCTAAGTTTATGACAATTGTCACAAGAAACACTACAATTGTCACGAAATTCCGACATATAACTCATTACCTGTCAAGAATTACCTACAATTCTTCTAAATCTTTGACAATTGTCAGAAACTTCGCAGGAGAAATATCTGTTTTTTTCCGATATCATAAAGTTTTTTTTAATAATACAATGATGGTGGCAAACAGTAATACGGCCCGCCCGATGGTAAGTGGTAATCGTAGCCCATGGATGCCTGTGACGCCAGCAACAGTGATTTTACAATTCGTCGCACCTGTCACCGATGTGAAATTGGGGCCAGAGCTCAGAGAGCCACTGGTGTATATATAAAATATTTGTTCGTGTCAAAAAAAGTCGAGTAAATTAGCAATTATTTAGCAATGCAATCCGCATATAACCCAGTCACTGGCGTAACGAGCTTCAAGTTTGTAAAAAAAAACTCAAGGTTGCCAGACAGTCGCAGCAGCCAACGAGTGCAGAAAAAGAAAACCAAGTGAATGCGCGAACTATTAATACGGACAAATGCAAGTTAACGATGCTAATGAAGTATGTGTGCTGAATATTAAACTGACTTTTATGTACGTATTTTTTAATATGGGATTGTCATATTAGCTTCAGTGAGCTAATAGTGTGAACGACTGATCGCAAATAGTATACATACTCAGATCCCATCACATAAAAAGTCCTGGACAGGTCTGATGGCAAAAAATAACACTTTCCTTATTCATAAATCATAACTACTCTTCCACAAATCGATAGCGAAGTGTAGTTCTTGAGATTTTTAGCTATATGACAGACAGAGTCGCTCATAGGGATTCCTTTTTATCTTTTTAGGGTTCCGTACCCAAAGGGTAAAACGGGACCCTATTACTAAGACTTCGCTGTCCGTCCGTCCGTCTGTCCGTCTGTCTGTCACCAGGCTCTATCTCACGAACCGTGATAGCTAGACAGTTGAAATTTTCACAGATGATGTATTTCTGTTGCCGCTATAACAACAAATACTAAAAACAGAATAAAATAAAGATTTAAATGGGGCTCCCATACAACAAACGTGATTTTTGACCAAAGTTAAGCAACGTCGGGAGTGGTCAGTACTTGGATGGGTGACCGTTTTTTTTTTTGCTTTTTTTTTTGTTTTTTTTTTTGCATTATGGTACGGAACCCTTCGTGCGCGAGTCCGACTCGCACTTGCCCAGTTTTTTGGTACATATCGGAACGGCCAAGGTGGTGACAATATCTAAACACGCACTCTAACGCCCTGACAATAGAGGCGTTCTGATATTTGTGAGCGCCTTAGCCGCTCCGATATATCTGATGGAGACTGTACTGAACCCTAAAAAACCGATGCTATAGTAGACGCAAACCAAACTGACGACTGGGGTCGTAAAACTTCTCATTCACACTCGCGTGGTCGTAGATAGGGTGAGAGAGATAGTGATATGACTCCGGTCGTCAGTTTGGATTGCGTCTACTATAAGTAAGTCGTCGACGTAACCGACTCCGGGTGCGACTTTTGAGATCGACTCCGTTTCAGGTTAGGGTCGTATTCCATCTGTCCAATATCTTTGTCCAATGTGTATTTTGTCTCACATTTTGCATGACGAGAGAGTGAGACGCAATGCCATTGGACAAACAATTGTACAGGTGGAATACAATACCACCTTTAGGCAAAAATGCTTTCGTATGGCCGGAAGCTCTCCTCTACAGTACCGGTTCTCATGAAATTTATTAAGCAAGTTCATAATAAAATTATAATTATGGATTTATGTTGTCCACTTAACCCCTTATTCATAAACGTGTACTAAAGTTGACAAGCTGATAATAATCGTTCGTCCCTTTCCATCATACCAATACGTCGGAAAGGGACAAACGATTATTATCGGCTTGTCAACTTTAGTACACGTTTATGAATAGGAGGGTTAGTTTATGGGTTTATTTTTAGGGTACCGTACCCAAAGGGTAAACGGGACCCTATTACTAAGACTTCGCTGTCCGTCCGTCTGTCCGTCCGTCCGTCCGTCCGTCCGTCCGTCTGTCACCAAGCTGTATCTCACGAACCGTGATAGCTAGATAGTTGAAATTTTCACAGATGATGTATTTCTGTTGCCGCTATAACTAAAAATACTAAAAACAGAATAAAATAAAGATTTAAATGGGGCTCCCATACAACAAACGTGATTTTTGACCAAAGTTAAGCAACGTCGGGAGTGGTCAGTACTTGGATGGGTGACCGTTTTTTTTTTTGCTCTTTTTTTTTTTTTGCATTATGGTACGGAACCCTTCGTGCGCGAGTCCGACTCGCACTTGCCCGGTTTTTCAGAATAACGGAGCTATGAGTTTGCGGGATCTACAAGCTCACAGTCTATTCGTAGTCCTTACGAAACTGAAATGCCAATGTATTTAGCATTCAGTGTTCACAGGTTATGTGAAACAATGGGCACTGCACCGGTACCTGTGTACGCATGCGCGACCGTGACCTCTGCGCAAGGGCTATGCATCGCTTGCTTCAATGAGCTTGCGCGGAACTTAGGATACGCTGCTCATTTCTCATGAGAGTAAGTGACAGAATTTTAACTAAGACATAAGACGATCGACTACGGGTACCAGACACAATTGACACTGCGCCGGTACCTGTGTACGCATGCGCGCCCGTGACCTCTGAGCAAGGGCTATGCATCGATTGCTTCAATGAGCTTGCGAGGAACTTAGGATACGCTGTTCTTTTCTCATGAGAGTAAATGACAGAATTTTCCAATGACTAAGACGTAAGACGATCGACTACTGGTTTTAGCGACTACGGGTACCAGAAACAATGGGCACTGCGCCGGTACCTGTGTACGCATGCGCGACCGTGACCTCTGCGCAAGGGCTATGCATCGCTTGCTTCAATGAGCTTGCGCGGAACTTAGGATACGCTGTTCATTTCTCATGAGAGTAAGGGCCAGTTGCATCAACCACATTTGACAGACTGATCAACGTCAGCCGGCGCGCCCCGGCGCTTTACTATGAAACTTTCCATATACATATAAAAATTTTGCGAACTCTTTAACGGTACGAACAGTTCGGTGCAACCGACCCTAAATGACATAATTTTAAGTAAGACATAAGACCAACAACGGAATAACTACTGGTTTTAGCGACCACGGGTACCAGACACAATGGGCACTGCACCGGTACCTGTGTGCGCATGCGCGACCGTGACCTCTGCGCAAGGGCTATGCATCGCATGCTTCAATGAGCTTGCGCGGAACTTAGGATACGGTGTCCGTTTCACATGAGATTAAATAACAATCCACTAGTTAGTTAATGAGAATTTCCGGATATATCGGTTGATTCCTAATCTTCAATGAATGTACCATTAATGAGTAATGGATTCTGCAGTATAAGGCTGTAGGGTACTATAAATGTTATTTAAGAATATGAAAGGTATCATACAATACACAGCAGAGAAAATATTGAAAGAATGGGAATGGGTCAAACTCAGTACAGAGTTTCGTGGTATAAAAATACGGGCAGAAAGGGGTGAAAATTTAAGCAGTGACATGGACAAATTTTTTTCTTGTGTTGGTGTGGTGAAAAACTTTGTGTTTCAAAATTGTTGGTGGTCTAGCAAAATTTGTTAAACCCTTTGAATCAATCCATTTTGGAATTTTTCACTTGCTCGGGTATCAATATTAGCGTGACAGGTAAAACAACAACTCTGCCCCTTTGTAAAACAAATAGGTAACTATTATTATTTCAGTGTGGAGTTTAAATGAAGTTACTACTAGCATAAGTTACAAGCTAAAGTTACATCAAAACAGGTTAATAGCTTTGCTAATGTTTGTGACACAGTGTCCACACCCTGTATGACATCATGGTTTGAAGATCGGTGTTTAGTGATGATGTTTGCAAGACACTTTATATATGATACTGTAAGATTGTGAACCTGTTAGTTTATAATCTAACATAGGTTAGTTTAGATTATAATCTCCCTGCCGTCAGTTTATAATCTAACTAGCAATATTATAAACTGACAAGTGTTTACAATTTTACGGTGACATATATGTACTCGTAATGCATGTTAAATGTACTCGTAATGCATGTTAATTATAAGATGTAATAATGTTTGGAAAAGATGTGTCCCGCCGAGTTTGTTGCCGGTCCCATATTGGGATACCCTCCTCCAATTGAGGGGGGATTTAATGCTTCTCGGGGCAGAGGTGTACGGTTGGAGCCGGTTTAGGTCTATTTGACGTTCATAAGCGCATTGTAATATGCCTACTTGAATAAACTATTTTTTTTATCTTATCTTTATCTTATATAAGCCGTTCAGTGATATTCAACCTGACCAGGTTGACCTCGATTGATAGTAAAACATTTATTGTTAGTATATACATAAATAGCCTTGTGAGGCTCTGTGTAAATCTTTACGCACACATTTAATTTGGAAACTTTATTGAATAATAGAAGGATAGGAAGGAAAACAATTGCTTCTAGAACTTTGAAGGAAGGAGCATAAGTTATATTTAAACATGTGTGAACCTATAAACAGTTCTACAGTGCAAAAAACATTATTTTGTTGATAATAGGAGGTAAATCACATACAGAACAAAACAATGAACATAACAACATCCATCAGGAAATAATTTTAAACACACAAAATTCCCTGGGAATCTTTTAGCAAGCAATTCATCTGTACCATCTGAATAAATAAACAATCCTCTAAGCGTAACCTTGAAACTTTGTCCCAGTGCTAGAAACTTCATAGATAGGTTCTACCATAAAGGGCTAGTCCGTGCCCTTTCAAGCACCTGCCATTTACCTCCAATCGATGTCTACACTAGGTCACTGACTTAGCAACAATACATATACGCTCTGGCCTTTCATTCCGCCCGCGAGAGTAATTAATAGGCCTTGTTCCACGGGATTAGTCATCAAATATTTTGCAACAAAACCACGCGAATATAATAGACAAGACATTATAATACTATTTCCTACTCGTTTATTAGATATTCTCGACACTTGTGCAACTTTACACAACCTGTCTCGGCTCGATAAAGGAAAAAATACTTTGTGATAACTCGAACACGGAGCGGAAAATGGCGTTAGAAATTTACGGTTATAAAAAACGGTTGGCGCCAGTATGCGCCTGAAATATACTGGAACCTAAAAGTACAAGTTGGTAGGCAGCGTATTAGGTTATAAATAAAGCATATTCTAAAGGAAATCTAATAAAATAACTCACCTTTCTATAAATTGACAGCAACACACAGCACTAGAAAATTCACAGTTGACAAGTATGACAACTTACAGAAATAAACAGACAAGACAAGACAATCCATGGACAATCTCTCTTCTGTCAAGATGCCAACTTGATTGCGTTTTGTTTAGATCATTTGAGTGACGAGAATTGAACAACCAAATTATAATGTTAATGTTTTTATGCAGTTATAAAAAGTCGAAATACAAATATTTTAAGCTACCAAGAACTATTATCCAAAGAGTATAGTAAGTACAATATATTATGATTATCCCAGTTTGAATTACATAACTAAACGCAAAAAATATTTAAATTGTATTATGAAGATTATACTGATCAAATACTGATACCCAAGAAAATTTTAGATTTGTTTCCTATAACATACCAAATTATAAATAATCTGAAAATTAACACTAATTTCTAGAATTTTTTCACGTTAAAGCGCTTAAAAATAACATTGTCTATGCGCTAAAGTTTTGACATGTCAATTTCCGACAGTCAAACCTCGCTTCACGTCAACTTCACGTCGCTTCATCACACCGTCACCGTCATTCTCAGTCATCTGTCAAATTTGTGTGTGAACGTGACGCACGGATTTTTTGTTGTGAATTCGTCTATTCAAGGTTTTTATCGCTAAAACAAGAAAACTAGTACTAACCGCCTTGTAAAAATCATTATCTACTGACCTATTACTACATCTATCATCTATCGCATGCTGGACTAACTATTGTGATGTGTAATATAATAAGAGATGTCTAGTTTTGGCGTAGGGGTGTATTGTTTGGCGGTGATTTGGTTTGTAACGTTTATGCTGTGTTGGGTGTCGGTGCGTACGGGTCACTACGTCGGGAAGATCGCGGTGCCAGTGTCGGCGGTGATAACAGTTGCGTTATTAGCTTTGCCAAAAGGGGAGGGCAATAGTTCTGCCAATTTTTACGATAGACTGTTTGTGTTTAGATTCGCTGTTCTGTCGTTCTTGCTGGCCAGTGTTGTTGTTGGTTGCGCGTACTGCGTCGCTCATGTGTGTCTGACTCCTCTTGAAATTACTAAAATAAGGCGTTTGGGCTCAGTTAACTAAGAAAGGTAAGTGATTCAACCCCTGCTAGCTTTCATCATTATATAAGCCTATTTTTGGTGTGCACGTCTTTGGTAAAACTTGAGTTATGATCGTAGATAGGTAGATGATATTGTACCTTATTGACTTGAGATAAAGTTCAATATGTGCATACATGTTTCTGACTGATACCAAACAAAATTATCTCCCATCTGATGAAGTCACTATTTAAAATTTTGCATGATTAATGATTTATACTAGAATGGATGTGCCATATATTTTTCCCTGCTATTTCATGTTCATAAATACATTTTCAATCTACATTTCAGCTTGTTAGCTGCTTCATCTTAAATTCCTTTTAGACTCCAGAATCTATAACGGGTCTATTGTGCTTAAATTTCATTATTTTGCCTTTTTTCTGACATTTCAGCCAGATTCCACTAGCTTCGGTCACAGAAGACTAAAATAAAGTAAAATAATGAAATTTAATTGTGTTAAACCCGTCAATGACATTAATTATGTGACTATGTGTACAAAACGCGAGAGTTTAGTGTTATACTACATAATCTAGTCAGGTAAATTAGACAAATTAAAAAAATCTGCTGGAGATACCACTATAATATATCTGTTCGTTATCTAATAGATGTTATCTGAAATAAACCAACTATAAACAAATTATAAGTGTTCTGAACAGACTGAATGTATTGTCTTATCTTCACAATAAAATAGATAACATTGATGATTCTTATGTTATCATTAACAGTTTTCAAATAGTTATGTCATGGTGAGATATATGAAGAATTTAATGAGCTAGTGATATTAATTTTCTATTTATTAATAACTTTTCTGTAGCAATTAGTTTAATTTGTGGAAATACTTGTAATCTATATAGTTGTGGCTGGATAATGGCTGAAAGTTATTTTAAGTAGAAAAATAAATAGGTAAATACATAAATAAATAAATAATAATATAATAAATATTATAGGACATTCTTACACAGATTGACTAAGTCCCACAGTAAGCTCAAGAAGGCTTGTGTTGTGGGTACTCAGACAACGATATATATAATATACAAATACTTAAATACATAGAAAACACCCATGACTCAGGAACAAATATCTGTATCATCATACAAATAAAAGCCCTTACTGGGATTCGAACCCAGGACCATCGGCTTCGCAGGCAGGGTCACTACCCACTAGGCCAGACCGGTCGGCAATACATGCTTTTTTAAATAATTAAAATAATATTAAATGTTTATTTAAGACAACATATCTATTACCACAGCTGTGATATTAACAAATAAAATATATACCTGTTAGTGAAAGCTAAAATATCTTGCTACCAGTGGCGTGCAGTGCATACAAAAAAAGGTAGGCACTAGGGTAGGCAGTCCATACAAAATGACCAAAAAAAAAGTTGCCGATTTTTATAGTTTGCGTTACATTCCTTCAAGAATGACTCTTCTAGAGCCCGATTTAAGTCTTATCTCCACTGCACGCCACTGCTTGCTACATTTATGTTTTATATTTTAATTGAATAACTACATGATCCATAATGTGAGAATCACTGGGCCATTGACCTCTACTAAGTGGTGATATATATTTTCAAGTAACAAACAATTGTATTCAAATTACCTTTTGGTTTTTTCAAATATCAAAATAAATAAAATTTTATTCAATCAATATAAATCACATATAACTGAAATAACCAGCAGTCGTCCCAAAAGTATTCCAAGCACAGCAGCTTTGGTTTCGAACACTAAATAGATGAAGTTGGACCAAGATCATGTCTCATTATAAAGTGTAACAGTGTCATATTGTCCTAGTATACCTACATATAAGCGGCTTGGTTGTTGTTGATTGTAATACTTAGGGCTCATCCATTAATTACGTCACACGTTTAGGGGGTGGAAGGGGGTCAAGAAAATGTAACATGTTGTGACATAGGGGAGGGGGGAGTCACAAACATTGTGACGTCATTTTAACTTCATCACTATTCATCAGTAACCGAAAATTAATTTATATTAAATTATTAATATTTTTTTTATTCGCTGCACATTTAAATAATGAGGTTTTGGAAGTAGGTATTTTCGTTCTGGATTGGTTTTGTGTAATAAAATTACTAATATTCCTTTTACCAAAAATATTTTTTATTAAAAAAAAATAATGCCGAGTTAGTATTGCCGGTTTTGTTGAAAACAAAATTGCCTAAAATGTGACGTCACACCAGGTGGGGAGGAATTTGCAAAATGTGACCAAGTGTGACAAGGAGGGGGGAGGGGTCAAAAAACCTAGAAATTCGTGTGACGTAATTAATGGATGATCCCTTATATATTTTGTAAATAATCAATAACCTCTAGCCGCCCATACGTTGAACCATGCCAAGCGAAATAAAATCTTGATTTTATCAAAACAAAGTTCAAATTAGAATGGAACAGGAGACCTTTTTATAGGTCTCTGGGCAGCTAGAGGATAAACAATATTTTTAAAGTCTGTGCAGAGTTTACTTGCAAAGTACAAAAGTAGTCATAGTCAAACATGTTAGCATTATCAATAGCTTAATAAAAATACATGACCTCCACTAGCTAGTAGGAAGTGGTTTATTGCTAATGCAAATGTTTAGGTATTAACACACTGCAGCTAATTGTGATCAAAAACGAGTTACACCAAAATTGCCAGTGTAAAAGTAAAATAAAGTGTTTTTCAACATTTTCCATAATGTAATGCCATTAGATTAGCGTGAACAAATTAAGCTTAGAATAAATTTAAAAGTGATAATATGGTGGAAAGATTTGCTGGGTAGGGATGAGGTCTTGGTGGCTCAGATGGCAGAGCGCTGGAGTATCGATCCAGCGGCCGTGAGTTCAAGTCTCGCCCAAGACAGTAATTTTTCTACTTTTAAATTTATTCTAAGCTTAATAGCATCGTTCGCAGACGTTTCTGCTTGCTAAAAATTAAAATCATGAACAAATTGTATTGAAATGACATCTGTTGCCATATTTAAGCTGTATGAAAAGCAATACACTCTTTCGAGGCTATCACTCCGTTCATTGGCTATCACGCAGATGTGGATTCCCACGATCCGATGTGTGCAAAACCCCCTTATCGACCAACCCCATTATAATGGCATCGCGACCTATATAGACTAATCTAAAGTTTATTGGCCTCTAATTTAACTGCATGACGATGGGCTCTGAGCGGAATTAACGCGACAAACGACCAACAGACTGCTTACTTTCCTCTATACATATTCTATTGACGGTATTGATTTTCACGATTTTTTTTTCTGTTTCAGACACCATGTCGTCCGCGCTGAGTCGCGGGCTGTGCTCGCCGCTGCGAGTAGCGGCGCGTCGCTCCATCTCCACGTCCATCGTACACAACGAGACCATACTCGTGAAAAACAACGAGGAGTTCGTCAACAAGGTACGGTTATATGATACCATGTCGTCCGCGCTGAGCCGCGGGCTGTGCTCGCCGCTGCGAGTAGCGGCGCGTCGCTCCATCTCCACGTCCATCGTACACAACGAGACCATACTCGTGAAAAACAACGAGGAGTTCGTCAACAAGGTACGATACCACTTTGCAGGGGTGTATTTACCCTAGAACAAAAAGGGGGCACGGGTCGGGGCGACAGGTTGTGTACGGTAGCACGTCGCTTTACCTCCACATCAATACACATAGACACAACGAACGATACCATACTCGTCAAGAACAAATGAGGAGTTCGTCAACAAGGTACTATACAATCTTGTCGGTGTGTATAAAGCAAAGGATTATGATTTTAGTAGAGTTGTAGGTTCTAAGAAAGTATCGTGCCCCGAGCTTGACAGCTGAAGTACCTATATGTTTTATGTTAACAGGATTCTCAAACAACATCTCTTAGAAAACTTTACATTTCTACTGTTACCTAACCTACGTACTCTTTGCCGAAAAGAATGAAATACTTATAAACATAACTTGCAAACTTTGTATAAGTATAACCAATAACTTGCCAACTTTGTATAAGTATATCGTAGTAACTATTTATTAATCTGTGGTATTACACAGTTATTTATCTTTCTAATTGTATTCTCCCGCGTAATAAACAAAGCACAGTAGAAACCCAAATATACCTACAGAAGTCATGCATATAATTTTAGCAAACGTGCCAAGTGCAATGCCGTAGCGCATGTTACTGAACTTTCAACCTTCGGCCTTCATAGATAAGGTTTAATTTTACGTAAACATTTTTAATAGACTAGGTAACAGAATTATCGTCAAAGATACATGTGTACATTTTCGCCTTATTACAAAGGGGTAAGGTGCACATTGTAAACATATCATTGACGTCTACATACAACGCGAGGTCTAGGTAAACGCATTTCTATGAACTTTCAAACTTCGATATCCATAAATAAGGTTTAAATTTGCAAAAATAATTGAAGACTAGATCAGGCGTGGCTCACTCCGCGATTTTTTCGCTTTGTTACAGGTAGCTAAAAGTGCGTCCGTTCGGCCCCAATTTTGGGGTTTGCCATTAGCCGCGCGTGGCGCCGTCGCCACCTAGCGGCCATATCTGTGCTGATCGTGACAGACGCGTTTTGTTAGGGAGTGAGTCTTCTGTACCTAGTACTATTATTTATTCTGTGACTAGACTAGCAAGCCAATGTCATTCGCGCGGGCGTCTCAAGTCTGAACGAAATGAACGCGCGAATCTTATTCCTTTAAACGAGCAATACTTGTATATTAATTTATATAGGTATATACAGGGTAATTTTTGGACCGTTAGCCATATTGTGCATGCGAGGTGATTAGGTAGGCCATACTGAACAACTTTTTCTATGGAACCAATGAACCAACGTGAAAAAAAGTTGTTCAGTATGACCTACATAATCACCTCGCACAATATGGCTAACGGTCCAAAAATTACCCTGTATTTCGGGGATCTCGGAAACGGCTCTAACAATTTCGTAGGCTAGGTCTTATCTCTGATATGATTCAAATATCATTTTAATATCGGTTTGATGTCAGTGCACGTTCGAATTGTCCTGTACTGTAGGTAACGAATTATCTTCCAACGCGTGTTCTTGGTGATATTCAAGTTATATTTGGCAAAGTGTTCTCGTGTCAATGTAACATTAACATTAATTAATACGTTGATAAGCTGAGATAATAAAGTTTTAATGGTTTGAATGACCTTTGGTGATAACTTGATAAGGGCCACCCGCTTTGAATATATTCTAATGTTTATTCATAAAGTAAGATTTAAGAATAAATATTTTAAGGCAACCCCGGCGAAATTACGGTAAAAGATAACGTACGTACAGTTTCCTTTGATGATATGATAAACGTGTTGGCAAATGTTAAAATTATCTTATAGGTAAGACTCTTTAAGACTAGTTGCAGGTTAGGTAAATAATAGTTCTCCGTACAGAATTCTCACTATCGAGCGGTTTAATGTACGATTCCCACCGACAGTTAGGAGTCGGGCCGCGCCATTGGCTTGCTAGTGTAGTCACAGAATAAATAATAGTACTAAGTACAGAAGACTCACTCTCTAACAAAACGCGTTTGTTACGATCACCACAGATATGGCCGCTAGGTGGCGACAGCGCCACGCGCGGCTTATTATGGCTTTCCTCAAAATTGGGGTGGAACGGTTGTACTTTTAGCTACCTGTAGCAAAGCGACGAAATCGCGGAGTGAGCCACGCCTGGTGTAGTCTCAAATTGTTTTGGCAGAAGCGATGGAGTCGGGTACCTAATGATTCTCCGAGAAACATTTAGCAGATTATCGATTCGCCGACAAACATTCGGCGAACATCGTTCTGCGGATCGTTGTCGGCGAAACAAAAATCGGCGTAGTTTTTCTCGGAATATCAATAGGGCACCGATGGAGTCCGTCCGGGGCCGACCGGCCTCCGGCCGTACAAATGTGTTCGGTGGGAATCGTACTTTATAAACTATCATTGATAGACATTTTATATTTTGCTATCATACGCCAAGCCATGAGTGGCCATGACATGACCAAATTTGGGAGCAAAGACAAAAATACCCATTACTATTGGAGGAATGCCAATATGGGTCGTGTTCCCTAATAAATGGGGCGTGCAAACGTCGTTAAATCGGAGGGAGTGTACTAAAATAGATTAATATCGGTCTCTAATGTTAGAATATCCCTATTACGTGACTAGGGGCTTATTCCATTGTTTCTTTTTAGTTTACAGGTCTTCTCTCTTCAGACATTAAATAGCTTGTAGAAGTACTTTATTTTTCAATGCATTCCTTTAACACGTTCACTGTCGCCATACAAAATGATATAACAAAGTCACACCACAAAACTGATAGGGTCACACGTCCAAGTGTCAAAGTCATTTGAAATTGTGAAACCATAGTGGGAGCACGGACTCCTGAACTTCATGACCACACATTGGACCACATTGTCCGGATGGACAGGGAACGTGTTAACTCAAGGTGCAATGGGTGCAGCCAGCAGTTTTTTTTATCGGAGAATCAACTTAAAGATCATGATACAGTTTCCAAAAAAACTGAATAGCAATCTTGAGGCTTTTGTCTAGTAACTTAATCTATTGGAAACCTGATTAAACAACTTTCGCTTGATAGAAAAAAATCACGAAACGTACCATAAACTTAATTGAAATTCCAATCGTTTTTTCCAGGTGATGAACAACGACAAACCAGTCATAGTGAATTTCCACGCGGAATGGTGCGAGCCGTGCAAGATACTCACCCCGAAGCTGCGAGAGCTGATTGAGCCACTAGGCAACCTCGACTTGGCTGTGGTGGACGTTGAAGATAACGCTGAGTTGGTGCACACGTTTGAGGTTAGTCCCAACGACAATAACATAACATGAAATAAACCAGTCGTAGTGAACCACACGGAGTGGTGCGAGCCGTGGGAGATCCTCATCCCGAAGCTGCGAGAACTCATTGAGCCTTTAGGCAACCTGGACTTGGCTGTGGTGGACGTTGAAGATAACGCTGAGCTGGTGCACACGTTTGAGGTTAGTCCAAACAACTATAACACAACATGAAACAAACCAGTCGTAGTGAACCACGCGAAGTGGTGCGACCCTTGTGAGATCCTCACCCCGAAGCTACGAGAACTCATTGAGCCTTTAGGCAACCTGGACTTGGCTCTTTTTAAAAATCAGTAACTATTACTTATGAAAGCAGAAAAGTATAAATGGCCGTATTAGATTCATAATTGTTACATATTTGCCGTAACTTATTTTTAAAATGTGTTTTTCAATTAAAAGACACATCAAGATTGTGTTTACCTTATTTCTAATGCTAAAAAAACGAACTATACCATATGGCTTTATTGAAGAATAATAAAACAAAAATCTGATTTACAAATTTATACGGATTATTATTTGAAAGGTAAAAGCAGTCCCAGCAGTGATAGCGATCAAAAACGGTCTGATAGTGGACAAATTCATCGGCCTAGTTGAAGCCGACATGATCACCAACCTCATCGAGCGGATGTCCGGCAAAAAGAAAGATGGCGCGTAAATATCTGCTCAGCTAAGCATGGAGTGTGGGAGGGAAACTTAAAACCCCGTTGTTTTAATGCAGGCTAGATAATAGTGCTAAATAGAGGTACTGTAACAGTACCTTTTTCTTGGGACAGAAAGAAGAGACACGAAAACTTACAAAATAGTAGCCAAGGCTCGGAACCGGTTCTTTCTTCATACAATAAATACCGGTATTATTACTTCCTTTTTCGTTCTCTGGTTTATTATTTTATTTTTAATGGGACAATCTAATAATACGAAGTTGTTACCTAAATACATGATACAATCCTACGTAGAGCATAAAATAATTCTTCTTGGGCTATTTCGGGTTTTTCCAAAAACCGGTTCCGAGCCCTGATAGTAGATATTTTACTTGTTAGGTGTTTTGTCAAATCAGTACAATAGGGTATTTGACTGTATCTAAAATAAATTATATCACACCATGCATGGAATAAAGAACCAGATAATTATTAGAAAAACATAGATATCGATTATTTTTAAACACAAGTTATATGTCTTGAATCGTCTTTATCAAAGTTCGTTTGTATTTAAATCACTTCTCACACTTCATATTTCTTTATTGTAATAGTCAAGAATTATTTTTACTTTGCGATGGCTTAAATAATGTGACCAAAAGGTACCAAGAAAAAATATTTTTTGTACGAAATATGTACATTATTTATGCCAATACCCGTTTGTATATAAGTTACGTGTTGTCATATTTTTGTATTTGTGTAGGTAGCAATTGATTTGTTATAGCAATAATTTTATAATTGTTTAAATATAAGTTATCTCGCAATTTTCGTGATATAAGTAGATAGATTTCTTGTTATATCGTTTGTGTTCATGTGCCTAATAAGATATAGTCAATACAATACAAATCTGGCCATTATTTTTTTCTTTATAAATGACAGTTTAATTGCCCCAATTTAGTACAAAAGCAGGATAATTGGATTGTATTTTTTATACCACGTCGGTGGCAAACAATATTCGGCCCGTCTGATGGTAAGCAGTCAATGTAGCCTATGAACGCCTGCAACGCCAGAGGTGGCCAATCTTACTGTCATTTTCGTATCTGAAATATAAAAATACAGCTTAGGCAATCCAGTAAACTTGATTTAAAATAGATTATAACTTTTCAATCATCCTTTTTTATAATTTTTGTATACCTTATAATATAACATCTTTTTGATTATACTAAATATTCTAATATTAAATAACTCAGTACAATAATTTATATATTGAATTATATAAAAAAAAAATTATTAGGCTGTCATAAAAAAAAACTATCTAATCAAAGCCTAGTCTATGTAAGACTGTTTTATTATATTCATAAACTATACATCTAAGTATAATTTTACTATATTTTTCAAACATTTCTGGTTCAGTCTATGGATACTACTATTATGTTGTTTATGTAGGAGCATAACAGGAATATCAATATTCCTGTGAAAAGCCTAGAATTTAATGTAGACCAAGATATATACTAAAACGATACCTACCTAGCTGTTTAACCTAAAAACAGCCGCAGCTGCAGGGCTTAACCATTTTCCAGGCCGCACTAATCTACAAGGTTTCCCAAAAAATCATATATATTCTAATTAATCCAGCTTTTATGATTCATTTGAAGACAAGTCACATTTCCCGAAAATCCAATCCAATTTTATCCTTAAATCAGATTGCTAGGGTTGAAATTCTGTTGGCGCATATGTGGTTGATAAATCGTACGAGTACTATAGTTCGGTTTTTTTAGCATTAGAAAGAACTCCGCAGAAGCAAGCGTGCAGTTTTTATCAGACTCGTTAATTGTTAATAATTATTGAATTATCATCATGTAATGTAGCATGGTCAATACATATAATTTACTTCAAATTGTTACCGCTAAAAGTGCCAGATTTAGAACCACAAGCGAACTTCTGCAACGTTCTTTCTAATGCTAAAAAAACGGACTATAATGCCTGGAAAATGGTTAACTTATAAACAACCGCAGGGGTTACATTTGAAATAGTTTCACTGTTTAATGTTGGCCTATGACGTCTTTTAGAAATATAAATTTAATAGGCGTAAAATTTAAGAATCTGTATACTGTACCGCACTGGACATATCTCAGCTTCGCTGGCCTTTCAATCTAGCTAGACTTTCCCTGAATACTGTAGATGTAGTAGTTACCGCACATAGAAATGACACTAATAGCCCTTGCACTTGCACACGGAGCTCGTAACGTGTGCAAACAGCTCGCTTTACCTGCACGGTGTGCGCTGTGTGCAAGCACATAGGGTCATGTATGTAATGCAATAATTGAACAGTTGCTTGCCACAAAGTTCAAAATGAGGGTTTCCGCGATCGTGATTTTCACTAGATGGCAGCACCGAGGTCTTTTTGACAGCTGATGTCAAAATCCAACATAAAAAAAACATGGTTGAACATGATTGGTGGATCATGACAGCCAGACCTCTCGCCACGGTGCTGTCATCTAGTGAAAAACTCGATCGCGGAAACGATTATTGAATAACAATGATCACAAAACTTTAGTCTATCGCGGCATGTAATGGATTGTTAGAAATAGATCTATCTCCCTTTAGTGTGCTATCTCTAAATACAGGGATTTTAACTTTCTCGATGGTAATAGTACAATATATTTAAAGTAGTGAAAAATATGATACCTTGACGTTTATCAACGTCACTTTGTCATCATTCGAGACGTCTTTTGACGTCATTGGGTACTATAGTCGGTGTAAGTTAAGAAGTAAATTTTGACAGTTATGAATTGACTTTCATTTGAATTGATTTCAAAATCTTAAGTCAAACTTTACTTGTTAGCTTCCTCAGACTATAAATTAGTGCTTATAATATAACGCTATGCTGAAGACTATTTTTTAACACTGCTTTTTGTATACCTTTGTATAATATACTAAAGTTTTATAATTTGGGTAACTTTGTACCCACTTACTGTACTTTGTGTCGGAGGTCAAGACTCATTTTGGGTAAGTAAGTACTCAAGTAAGTGGGTTGTACCCATAAAAACTCTAATAAAACAAAAAGTTGTGAATATTTTACAGTGTTTGAGGTGCTATGTATCCATCCCACATTATAAATTTTACATTATTTTGCATAGGTGGAGCGAATTTATTAATTTAGTAGGTACCAGTGGCCGCGTGTCCATAAAAGCCGATACCCGCTGGCTTGCCTGTTTTTGGACGTGAACAGAGTTATAAAGGAAATATGTAAGCCAAATTAGCCCCGGCTTGCCTATGTTTGACGCGCCGCCACTGGTAGGTACGTACAGTTCTTACAAGAATAAAAAACTCTAAAATATCTGTTATTTTATCTGTCAAGAGAAATAGAGTTAGACAAAAAGACTGCAACGATTTTCATAGCACACACAGTGCAAGTGATATTTTAAATGTCAAACTTCTATGAAATTATGACGTATAAATAACACTTTGGTATCATCTTGGGTCGTCCCATTCGTTTTTCGTCAAGTTCTTAAATTAGTCCTATTCTGCTTAGCCAGAATAGCACTAATTTAAGAACTTGACGAAGAACGAATGGGACGACCCAAGACGATACCAACACTTTCACTGCGTATGCTATGAAAATCGTTGCAGAGTTTTCTTGCTCTAACTCTAGTCTGTGTCAAGATCAAGCCATACATAGTTTGTGTGTGTTTGCAAGTTTTGGAGTTTTTCATACTTGTAAATGTAGCTGACTGTACAACACATATAATAAAATCAGTGCATTTTGTTCCTATTCATTGAATAGATATGAACCCTAGTGTAATTGTAGTAAATTCACATTCATGTAGTAAGACATAGAATTATAATAATGTTAGGCAGAGAGTAGAAATGGTTGGACTATTTTCTAAAGTCACGTACACGTCAAAATCATTAGTGCAAGTGTTAAGTGATAAATCTTACTTGAAAGCATGAAGTTTATTTTATCGCTTATGAGCGTTCTTGGCTCTATGAACAGAATCTCAACACCGTTAAGGGTTTTGACGTCCAGACGGTTGTTTGTACGCAGTGTTGCCAACTCGGATAAAAAAAAATGCTAGACTAATCTCTAGATTATGCTAATTTTTTTTTATATATGCTAAAAAATGATGATGATGATCAGATAGGATAATTTTCGCCCAACCTGATCCTCGAAAAAATCAGAGGTCAATTTAACTGAATTTAGTTGCCATTAAAAAAAATATATGTATGTCCGTCGACGTCCATCCACCCACAAAAGTCAAAATTCATATGAAAATATGAACCACACAAGGCAATGGCGCATATTATTGTTGCCAAGTTGGTGAAAACTTGGCTTAGACTAAATTATGCTAAAAAATATGCCAGATGCTAAATGGGAAATTTTGGTGCCAAAGCGAGTGAAAATATGCCAGATCTGGCATCATTAATGCCAAGTTGGCAACACTGTTTATACGAGTACCTATACCTACACATTACCTACTTTCTTTCTTTAGTTCCGCCAGCCGTTTTTAACTCTGCTAAACGTAATAGTAGAAATTTAGAAAATGGATTGTAAACTAAAGACCATACTGGCTAGGCCGGTGGTAAGTTAGATAGGAATAGTTCGAAGCGGACTGGATAGTTGATATGAAGTTCAGTTGACTCCCTTTCATTTTTGAACAATTTTGGCACTATACTATATTGCTTGCCAAAGTTTTTATTTTTTATAAGTGGTATCAACCCATAATTTCTACCATCAATGTACCATAGCCTCCCAACGCCCAGCCATACAAATGAAAAATCCAGCCACTGAAATTTGAACCTTTAGTGCAGGGAATAGAGTTGATTTTGGTTTTGTTTGAAAATTGAACAAAACAAAACAAATGCGACTCTGTTCCGGATAAGCATAGACTAGGAATCCTCTAGACCAAATTTAGAGCAATTATTTCATACAACCGATGATGCCAAAAATGCGGGGGTGTGCGGGACGAGGCGAGCGAAGTCCCGTGCCGTGATTGGTCCGTTCAAAGACACGGACGTCACACAAAGACACTTTCGACTCGAACATGGAGTAAAATTACCGTATGCGTGGCAGAGGGTAGCGCGACTATGCTCAGTCTGGAGGATGTTTTGTCTGTGCGGATAAGTAACAACTAGTTAGTTACACACAAGCATTTGGCAACATTTAAATGTTACTTTATGTCACTTATTCAGTCCAAGAACGCTTGTGGTTAGATCTTATGCGCTGAGCTTGGAATGTCATACATTAGTAGGTAGTGAAACATTTAGACCACTATCGGGTCCATTTTATTGGACAGTAGTCCTTCGTTATCGTACCCTATTCGTCCGACGTACATATATTTATTTATGTATGTACAGTCAACAGCCGATTTTATCATGAGAAAGGCTTATAAAATCTATAGATTTCATAGAGGTAGGGGCGCTAAGACAAAACTGACTTCATGACCAGCCGATTTCGCACACATACACAGACACACACACGGGTTTGAGCTAATATCATAGCTTAGGTAGTCTTCTAGTTGTGTGCGTATCGAGCGGAAATCTGCGTGTTAATAAATTAGTTTTGCCGAACGACTCTTAACTTTCGGTGAACACTTGCACAAAATTACTGTCAATTTGATTGACTTAAATTGAGCCCATTTGAATTTTGCATTATGATTTAAGTATGATGACAATAACTTAAGTAACTCTGACACCCATTTTCGTCCAAGGAATGGATCAAAAATTATAAATTAAATATGTCGTAATTTTCTTAACATAAATGGTTATATCTGCTGTTGACTGAAAAGCCATAAATATGTAGAGATATTGACATGTCCAAATTCGTGAACATATAATATACTTGTAGGTATTATACGAGTCTCATGCTGGATATATTCATATATCCACACAGTAGTTAACATCATTATATTTAGAGATTTTGGATTCATCTGCGATTTTTTCTTGTCTGTAAATTTGTTTATTTATAGTTAACAAGTTTATGAAGTGTTTTTAGAATAAATAAGAATATTTTCTTCAACTTGAGTTTTACTTTAAATTGCCACGACAATACAATAACAATTATATCAAAATACGATTCATCATCATCATCATCTCACAAGGAAGGGTACCCAACTGTCCGATATAAATATATATATATATATATATATATATATATATAATAAATAAATATAATAAATAAGGACTGTATCGTTTATTATAAATACAACTTTACTTAGCCGTTTTTTCTGGTATTATGTTTTTATTAAAAAATTACACATATAGTTTAATTAGTGCTTTAATAATAAGTAACATTTCGTCCTGGGAGATCACGTAAAGCATATGGTTTGGACAATATTTACCCAATCCTCCCGAGTAACTACAACGATTTCGGACAAATACTACAAGAAAATTTACGGTTTGCGAACAAGATAAGTATTACACAAAAAAAATCGTACTATGTAAACAGCAATTACATATGATTCGTAAAGCGAAACATCTGGGCATAGTCTAATCATTTCTTTTAGTTGGAAAAAAAGTTTTGGATCTGTGCTTGGTGGCCTTTTTGAAAATATGGCATGTTACTTACGACAACCCCGACTTTGGTATACAATATAACCATCATGGAGCGTTTCTATCGACCTGTTCTAGCCATGGTTCAACGCCATGAATGTCCGTTAGGCTTTGGATTTCGGTAGATTCTTTTAGCTGTTTCCGTCATTTCCCTGGCGTCAGAAATTGACGGGAATCCAAAATGTTGCATAAAAAGTCGTTTTCATGTAAAGATAAAATACACCACATTTATTCTGTGGATGTTCAATTGAGCAATCATGAAAAGGACACTTAGATGGCATATTTTGGCAGCATATTAACCTTTTGTTTCTTTAAATCGTACTAAGGAATCGGTGAAATAGTCTCAAATTAAGCTCGATAGGCTTGTCCGAATTACATTTGCTAGAAGGTATTAAAATCATCATAAAGTCCCTAAAATAAAATAAATGTAAAACATTCTTATATCAGATATGTCTTAAAAATACCCCCAGATTATACCTTAAGAACATAGTAATACAAAATAATACACACGTCAACAGTTAGACCAGGTTTTATCTGTATTTATAATAAACGATACAGTCCTTATATATTTATATAAAAAATGAGTTTGTGGTGAAATGACTCGTCCCCATTCTTTATTCATGTTCTCCAACATATAACGAAACCAGTAATTAATTAGGTATCAATTTTTTTGAAAAAAGTTTTTCATAGAAATTAGAAGGTTTGGTCAATTTTCAATACTTTTAAGGCCATTTTCTCCTAACAGGTTGACTTTGGGCAGCTAAAAAAAATACGTGTCCGTTATTTTAGACTACTCTATAACATATATCAAAATAAATCAAATCGGAGTCGGACAGTTGGGTATTACCCTTCCTTGTCAGCCATAAGACGTCCACTGCTGAACATAGGCCTCCCCCTTAACAAGGTCTTCTGTCCATCTTGTGGGTGGACGTCCTACGCTGCGCTTGCTAGTCCGTGGTCTCCACTCGAGCACTTTTCGACCCCATCGGCCATCTTCTCTGCGTGCAATGTGGCCTGCCCATTGCCACTTCAGCTTGCTATGTCATGTCGGTGACTTTAGTTCGTCTACGGATCTCCTCATTTCTGATTCGATCACGTAGAGAAACTCCGAGCATAGACCTCTCCATAACTCGTTGAGCGACTTTGAGTTTTGAGTTTCAAAATACGATTAGGAACCTACTAATAAAATACCTCCATCTGCCTCCTTACACCCAACCCTACATTTTACTTTCATGAAAGATTGTAAAATGTACGAGCGAAAGCCTATTTTAAATTCCTTCATGGTGCATTGGGGCAGTTTCAGACTAGCGTTTTTTTCTGCGCGTATACGGTAGTTTCGGCATTACGCGCGCTATATTTGGGCTACACGCGCTTATTCGCACGTACAAAAGTAACAAAACACTAGTCTGAAACCATCCATGAGTTTGAAAAAGAGCATTGTAGGTATTATAAGATTTATAAGAATTACAAGCTTTCGTAAAACAGGCTAGAGCTAGTCAAGCTTGTAGCTAGTTTTCATCATGTAGACTTCTTGAGTAAAATTGTACGTATTATTTATTACATATGTCGTTAAGGTCAATTTCCGGCTTGAACTTTCTGGCTTGGAATATGCTTATTTCGTTTTTACAAGCTTTTATTTACTTTCACCTGTAGGCTTAGCAAGGTTTTATCATATCGCGCGTGGAATCGACTGTCGTCATTTAACGATAGTCGTTATTTTATCGTTTTGCTGAACATGGCTACAGGCTACGATAAGAATACCACGTCGATATTGTATGACGTTATCGACTATCATTCGTTGTCTGTGTAATCAAATCTTGCAAGTTAAATTTAATCCACTTCCCGGTTTCCGATTGAGTTGAAATTTTGCATACATACGTAAGTCGGGTGACATTGCAATATTATGGTGTCAGCGAGCTGATCTGATGATGGAGACCGGAGGTGGCCATAGGAACTGTGTGATAAAACAACGAAACCTTTGTGTTTGGGGTTTTTAGAATTGTCTCGATGAGCATTAGTTGCCTGTGAAAAGAAAAGTACAGTCAGCGATAAAAGCTTGTACCAACAATGAAATTTTTGCCAAAAACTTATTCAGAATAGGTATACATTTATAGGTTCCTTTGTGATCCTCATGCTAAAACTCGAAAAAAACATTCGCAGGAAACACCTACCTCACGAACCTCTACCTCTACCTCTCAAGATGTTCTGAGTATGGTATTCGTTATGTATGTATGATAATGTTATCAATATAATCTTTGGCAGAAATAAAACGACTTTTACCATTTGAAGGATTTTATTTTGATATTCATAGTATAACACAATCAACAGTACTATCGGCGGTTCACTCTAGGTCTACCATGAAACTCAAGTTACTTTAACATCTCGACTTTGAAAAGTAGTTAAGTAAATTATATTAGACTAAATTATTCAAAATATTATACAGTCAGCAGCAGAAGTTGCTAAGCGGGCGAGATGTTCAAAAATACCTTGACGCGCTCTTATTCTCTTTACAATAAAGTCGCTCAAGATAATTTTGAACATCTCGCCCGCTTGGCAACTTCTGCTGCTGACTGTACATATAGTCTTTTGACACTGGCAATTAACTGTAAGGTACACTTATACAGGGTGTTTATTAGTCACCTGCAATAATTTGCTCAATATCTATATATTGACCCCGTAAATTATTGCAGATCTCTCCAAACCCCAGCCCGCGGGCCACATCCGGCCCGCGAAGCGTTTCAATCCGGTCCGCCGACAGCGTTCCAATCCGGCGGGAGCCAGGCTCCAGGGGTTCAACCCCTAACCGCGCGAAAGTTCTGAGGCGCAATACGGCCCCTCAGGTAAAAAAGTTTGGTGACCCCTGGACTAAATAAACACCCGTATGTATCATAAATGAGGTCAAACCACGCCAGCATAGACCCGGCTCTCAAGCGTGTCTACAGGGAGCCAGCAGACCTGCTGGATAAGCAACTGATGTGGTTCGGCCTTTACCTATCGACACAGAAATCTACGAATAACCGCCAAGGGTCAAAATACATGTCAAGGTGACATTGAACATATTAAAGGAAAAACATTCATGTGGACGGAATGTGATATCTACATAATCTATCAATTTAAAGAAGTGATTTAAGTATGGGCTCGTTTTGATTGGTCACGCGCAGCGATATCCAGAATCACAAATCGTCTAATGAAAAGGAGCCGTTTATACTTTGAATATAATTTCAATGTGTATAACGAAATTTGTCATACTTCTTTACAAATACATTTCTGACAGAAGTTTGTGCAAAGTAATACTAACTATATTTAATTAAAAGTTTTAAAGAGAAGAGCTATAACAATGTTTCTAATAATTTAATCGGAATTATTTAGAAATTGAGAAAGTCAACCTTAAATAGGTAGGATGCATTGGGGTAAATGCGAAGGCGGGGTAATTCCGAAACTGGCAAATATCTACTAAACTAGAAACAGTTCATACTTTAGCAACATTTACGCCGCTGCAACGCTTACATGGCATCTTGCGTACCTACTGTTGCTACAGTAGAAAGTGTTTCTAGTTTAGTAGATATTGGCCAGTTTCGAAATTACCCCGCCTTCGCATTTATCCCAATGCACCCTATAGGTACCTACATCTATTGACATATTTTAAAGAGAGAGGTTGAAATGAATCTATTTCTAATTTTAATTGCTAAAAACCAAAACTTGAATGAAGATAGTGTTTATAAACAGGTGTTTACAGCAAATTTATTTAAATGTCCGTTTAAATAAGTAGAAGTAAAATTAAACAGAACTTCCCTTCAATTATACAAATTTATTTAATTTATTAAAACAAATTGACTAATACATCCCTTTATAATTTCTGATTTTCTTTGTTCATGCTTTTATAATTTTCTAGTAAGAAGTCACCTAATGAATAAGGGTAGCTACACATAAACTTGAATATTTGGAATGGAACCGAACTATGTGAAACCGCCTTAAATCCGACGTAAGTACACTGATATCCTTAATATTAATAATCAGAGCGACTTACAATTATCTAGTTACTCATATGTCACGCTCACGAATATAAAAAATCAGTCTAAAATATATTAAGGCAACTTGAGAATATATATTTGCGTAGTCCGTTCGAGAATGCTATTAATACTCTTGAATGGATGGAAAGCAAGTAACGAAATTCAATTTCTAATTTGATTGTAGCATTTTAACGTTTTTTTTTTTTGCCTTCAAATTAGATATGTGATTCATAAGGAAAGTGCGCCCATGGGGCAAACTTGACTATTTGACAATGAAAAATAATATGGCGTAGGTATGGTTGAGGCCTTCCTATTCGTAGTAAGGAAAGAGAAAATCTTTGTATGACAGGTCTATTTTTAAGTGTCTTCTTTACAATGTAACGATTTCTCGGAGTTTTAATTTGTCTTCTATAAGGGTTAATACAGGTTAAAATAAACTTTAGTAATTTAACTCAGTTTATTATTCTGGACAGTTCAGTTTAGTAATCCCAAACGGACTTTCGACACAGCGGTGCCACGCAAAATACGGTATTTTGACAATCTGATTTAAAATATCCATTGTACTGGCAATTTATTTTTTGTAATATGCTCAATATTGGCAACAAGTTATTTTTCTCTTGACATAAAATTCATGATATAACAATAAGATAAAAAAATCACGTTTAAGATAAAATAAATTAAAAAGCTTTGGGCAAGACACGAACTGCAACCTTTGGGAACACCGGGCCGGTCGCTTTTAACCACGTGAGCTACCGCGCGAAGCTTACCAGACGCGAATCAATTTTCCATTTTTCCTTTAATATAAAAAATGAAAGTATCGTTCGCAAACGTATTTTTTTTCAAATACAATGGACGAATCAAATCAGCGTCAAACCGAGCCTACAATAGAAAGAAAGACAATCAAAGATACTTACGTTTTTAACTTCAATAATTTATTCTCCCTTAAATTCGTAAAACTCAACACGCCACTTGTCTTACACTATAAACAATACATAGATATACAAATATACATCACAATCGTAGACAACAAACAACAGCGGCACTGGCGTTTACGAAAACGAGTCGTCAAATTAGATAAGGTGGGGTAAGACCATAACCGGGACAAGACAAACACTTGTATGGAATCCTCATACTGTTGGTCTTGCCCCGAGCAATATAAACTATGTTCGTCTTACCCCAGCTTACCTTATGGTTAAAACAAAATTAAGAACACTGATTTCACGATTTTTATATATTATTACACATGTAGTGCATAATTGTTTTCCATCGTATTTGCTCTGAAACGTTCGTATTTGTCGTGCTACTTCAGTCAACCTCAGTACTTTTTGTACCGAGACTGACTGAAATAGCAAGACACGTTCGTACGTTTCCGTGAAAATACGATGGAAAATAATTATGCACTACATCAGTAACATAACACGGGATTTAATCGCGTACCTCCGAAGTATCGAGACCACGGGGACAACGCCGTCCTCGAAACGTCGGAGGTAAACTTTAAAATTATATGTTAATAGTTCAATAATAAGAATTAAAAAAGAAGGAAACGAAATGCAAATATAAGACGACTCGCATACATATTTATATATTTGTATACAATTATAGGACTTATAACCACGTGCACGCATTCAATACAGAACCCTACCCAATAAATACATATAAATACAACACACAACATATTTGGCGTCAAAGGAAATTTCAATTTGGGAGCGAAGTTAAAAAAAAATAACAAAAATAAAAAATCTACTTACAAAATAAAGTGTACGGGTATTTTATATATTAAAGCGATTAATATACAGTTGTTTACATATATTTTACATAATGTACAGTGTATTTACATTAACGTTCAATGTGAAGCACATACAACGAAACTTATTATTTACATAACCGAATAGAATCGCCAAAGTACAACAATATATAATGTTATACAATTTATTGACATACTATTTATACAGTTTAAATAAGTTTTTGCTATTTATAATCATATCTTAAATCATTTGACGTATTAACTTCCTATACACGGTAAGTAAATTGTTAAAGTTTCGAATACTTAGATTGAAGTAAGACTGATGGTTTTAGCAAAGAGAATTTGAAATTGAGGAATATTGGCAAAGTAAATTATGTAATCAGTACATTAACTGCCAGTCTTTCGACACAAATGATAAACACTTTTAGAATGCCATTCATGCCGCTCCAAAAGATGGCACCATACCTTTGGCCTACCGTCGAGCAGATGGCGATAGGCCAAACCATCGAAAGATGGCAGTAAATGTACATAATTTACTTTGAATAATTTTACGGTTTAGACTCGCTTGTTTTTAGTCACTCGCGCGACATGTTTCGGAGAGCCTAGGTCTCCTTTCTCAAGCACTAACAGTGCGAGCAGCGTTCACAACGGCCGTGTGAAGAAAGGAGACCTAGGCTCTCCAAAACATGTCGCGCGAGTGACTAAAAACAAGTGAGTCTAAACCGTAAAATTATTCAATGTTAGTATGTCTCACAACAGTTTAAATTCATAATTTACTTTCACAATATTCCTCTAGTCTACATTCTCTTTGGTATTAGTTATTAGTTTATACGAGTACATACAGCTGTTATATACTTTTCATATATCAGCCAATATCTACAAGTCGCTGGCCTGTATTATACGGTTTTATCTGTGATTATCTGAATCACTACCTATTAACTATAATTTGGTGTGTAATATTTAAAAGCACCATTTATATGCCCGTGATTGTAATATTTTTTATATGGTAGAGTTAGTACAAGAAAATTCTGCAACGATTTTAATAGCATACGCAGTGCAAGTGTTATGTATACGTCATAATTTCATAGAAGTTTGGCGTTTAAAATAACACTTGCACTGCGAGTGCTATCAAAATCGTTGCAGACTTTGCTCTGTCTAACTCCAATTACTTTTAATAAAGTATAGTCTTATTCCAGTTTTATAGAAACTTACATATTAAAATTGTATTAATGTTATTGAAAGTTCTAAATGATTTTAACCGAATGCGTTTAGGTACAGTCACCTGCAATAATATGTTACTCTTCGAAGGCCGCAAAAATATGTGACACGCTCTTACGGCTCTACAAAGAAGATCGTGTCAGATATTATTGCGGCCTTCGTTGTGTAACATATTATTGCAGATGACTGTACTATAAATTCACTATTACCTTTAATTCCATTAGCTAATATAATAGCTAATGGAATTAAAGCTAATATAATCACCAAAATCAATGTAGAGTTAGACCAAGAAAAGTCTGCAACGATTTCGATAGCATACGCAGTGCAAGTGTTATTTATACTTCATAATTTCATAGAAGTTTGACGTTTAAAATAACACTTGCACTGCGTGGGCTATCAAAATCGCTGCAGACGTGTCTTGGTCTATCTGTATCTAGAATATGCTTCATTCAATCGTAGGTACTATTAACTAATTGAATTAATACGTTACATATCAATTTATTTTAAAGAAATTTGATGAAACCCAAATAAAATCAAAAACCTCTTCCGTGTAATATTTAAAAGTTAATTTAAAATTAAAATTACCAGTACATCATAAGCATCACTATTGCTCGAATTATTGACAAATATAATAATATTGCCATTATAATTTAAAACGATATGAGAATGTACGTCATTTAGATAATTTGTGCTATTCATACATCACAATTTGTGACAAATAAATGCAGAAAACTAGTTTCAATACATTTTAACCCACAAAAATAATTAATCATATTAGAGTCCGCTTATAATATTTTTCAAACTCGAAGGGTAGGATGACAGGTGTCATTTCCATATAATTTATAACGACAAATCTGGCAAAATTGTATTGAAATGACAGCTGTCATCCAACCCATCGAGTTTGAAAAATATTATAGGCTAAACCTTGCACCTTGAATATAACAATGTGTGGGAGTGTCAGTATAAACGTTATATTTTCATAGAAATTTGCCATTAATTACGACATTGCCACACTCTATCTTTTCAAGTATGCAAAGAGCTTTTTCCGACTCTATACAGTCAGACGCAAAAGATGCTAAGCGAACGAAGTATTCGAAATGATCTGCTTACGCTATGGTTCTAATCGTAAAGTGTGTAGATAATTTTGAACACTTCGTCCGCTAAAATACTTCTGCTACTGGCTGTATCTCTAAACATAAGGTTAATGCGGCTAAAACCGTCCACTAGCGTTTTTCTCGAACCACGAACAAAATTGATAATTTCATCGGCAAAGCAGCGATAGCTTATATAGTTCGTTTTTTTAGCATTAGAAAGAACTACGCAGAAGTAAGTTTGTGGTTCCAAATCCGGCACTAATTTGAAGTAATTTGAAGTAAATTATATGTATTGACCATGCTACATTAGATAATTCAATAATTATTAACAATTAAAGAGCCTGATAAAAACTGCACGCTTGCTTCTGTGGAGTTTTTTCTAATGCTAAAAAAAACGGACTGTAGCGTTTTTCTCGAACAAAGAACAAAATTGATAATTTCATCGAAAAAGCAGCGATAGCTTTTAGTTTCAGCAATTAAAAGCAAATTTTTTCCTGCCATTGTAAATCAAAGAAATATACGCTCATAGACGAAATAGTCCCTATGACGGAATTAGCCACATTGACCTTAGCATATTCAAAACAAAAATGGAAGGAATAGGTACTATTTTACCGTGCCTGGTTTCATGCCTATAATTCATTTCAAACGTAGCCTATAATTCATAAGATCAAATTTATGCCTTACACGTACGAAATAAGGATCACATTTCATTGCCATAATGTTAATAAAGACTTGAATAATCATAAGATTTGAGTATTAATCGTAAATACATAATCATTCATCATCGGATCGGGTCTTATGGTGCGCGAATGTTTTATACTAGCCAAAAAATAGGTACAGTCGCCATCAGATATATCGGAGCGGCCAAGGCGCTCAAAAATATCTGAGCACGCCTCTATTGTCAGGGCGTTAGAGTGCGTGTTCAGATATTGTGAACACCTTGGCTGCTCCGATGTATCTGATGGCGGCTGTACCTACTGTAAAAACCGATACTATTTTAACATTTCAAAGCACATTTGGTGGTTAATGTTACTACATATTTTTAAATCATAGTTTCGTAATTATTTCACACCAAAGTTATAACTCATTCCCGCACTATAGTTCGTTTTTTTTAGCATTAGAAAGAACTTCAAAGAAGGTAAGCGATCTTGGCATGTCTTTTAATTGAAAAACGTTTTTTAAAAATCAATAACTTACTTATGAAAGCAGAAGAATATAAATGATCGTATTAGATTCATAATTGTTACATATTTGCCGTAATTTATTTTTAAAATGTGTTTTTCAATTAAAAGACACATCATGATTGTTTACCTAATATCTAATGCTAAAAAAAACGAAGTTTAAAACCCCGATGTATGTACATAATACATGACGGAAGTTGTAACATGAGATCGGGATCTTGAAGCTTATTCATACGAATTAGAGTTAGAAATGGCTTATACTCGCTCGCGCACAATCAATGGAATTCTGTGCACAAACGTATTATTTCACCGTCGACTTACAAAAAGAAGTGTTGTGAGTTATGCTTCTGCCGAGTCTTCTAATCTAGAGGCTTGTATGGAATTACCTCTCAGAGGGGTTTAGAGGGATATACCGCATCTTTGTCACTCTAATTACGCCTTAATTAGAGTAAAAGAGAAAAAAATCCGCGATTTGCGAACTTCGGTGTTCGCGATAGATCCTCTGAGCTCAATTTTGAATCTTATGCTTTATTATATTATTCATGATGATTCTTCATGAATCATGAACGACACTTCCAATACGTAATATCTTAAAGAACTTCCTAGCGCAATTTTGAGTCTTATATCCATGTATTAAGGTCTATTTCACCTCAAACCTCGTCGCCGAGGTCCTGCACACAGTTCTCGGCGATGGGCACGAATTTGTCTTCTATCTGAATGAGAAGGATGCTCTTGTCGACGTGGGACCGTAGTTTAGGGTCCCGGTGGTTTGGGGTCCATTTGTGCACCACCTGCGAATAAAAAATATCATTTTATTAAAGAAAGCGGACCAGCGGCAGTCGGACTCGCCCATCGAGGGTTCCGTACTTTTAAGTATTTGTTGTTATAGAGGCAACAGAATAGATACAGCCTAGTGACAGACAGACAGACAGATAGTGGAGTCTTAGTAATATCCCTTTGGGTACGGAACCCTAAAAAAAATGACTTCGAAAAACAGTGAAAAATGTTACCATTTTAGTATTCGTCAGTAGTTCTGCTTCACTAAATGGTGCTCTTTGAGTTACCACAAAAATTCTTAAATCGCACGGCCGATTAGGGAGCTTCCTTACGAGCGGTATTCCACTTGTCCAATTTGTCCAATGACATTGCGTCTCACTCTCTCATTAAGCAAAATGTGAGACGCAAATTGACGCAATAGGTACACATTGGACAAGGAAATTGAACGGGTGGAAAACCACACTAAGCTTTATTTTATATAAATCGGTATAAAGTATAATGGGGGTACTCAAGGTAACACACTACTTACCAGTCCATCCATCCCCGGCATCGGCACCCAGCTCCCCCAAAAGTTCCTCCCCCCCCTCTCGCGCTGCGCCTCCGAAGGCCACTGCACATCTATCCTCCTCCCCAAATTGATACAATCGTACACCCCAAGCGGCTCAATTATCAACACTTTACTACCAACACTGACATTCATTTTCAACTCGCTTCTACCCGAATCTGATCGTTTGATTTTGGTCTTTATATCTTTATTCTTTGAGTCCTTTTTCCCTTCTTTCTTAAGTATGGACTCTTTGTTGGATAGATCGGAATAGTGGGTTTCTTTGAGCGGTATAGCTTCAGGTTTTTCAATGTATCGACCGGTGAGTTCGCGATAGCTTTCTCGCTCGTGACGGATTTCTTTGCTGAGTTTGGAGAGGTCTTTTGACGTGCCTTCGTTTAGGAAGTATCTGGAAGGGAAAATATAATTTAGAAAACGTATAAGGAGATTAATGAGGAATTAAACGTTGCTTAGTGCTTTTTTTTGCTTTCTATTAAAAAACACCACTGAAAAATAAATCACAGCAAATATGTTAGAATTATGAATAATCTACAATCTTTTACATTCTCTTGCTTTCATAAGTAACATAAACTATTTTTTTTATTTTAAGCGTTTTTCAATATTTTTTAATAAACAGACACGTCAAGATTGTTTACCTTCTTCCTAATACTAAAAAAACGAACGTAGTAGGTTAGTAGGGCATTAAAACTGTTTTGAACGGATTATCTCTATAACCAATATATTACAAGTCAAATATATTAAAGGGCCTTTCCTCAAAATTACCTACAATTATCAGGTACACACCAAGAGGATGGCCCATTATCTATTATTTGTATTGTATTGTGTATCTATTCCTATTTTTTTTATCAGATCAAAAAAATAATAATCTATTATTCAGTCAGCAGTAAAAGTTGCTAAGCGGGCGAGGTGATCAAAATTATCTTGACACGCTCTTATTCTCTCAACAGTAAAATCTAGTCAAGATAATTTTGAACACCTGGCCCGCTTAGCAAGTTCTGCTGCTGACTGTTCATTAAGATAATTTTATGAAGAATTATTATTCATAAAGATAGAGTCGATAATCAATTGGATCTTCAAGGTGGTTACATGTACGAGTATAATTAAATCGTTAATCCTTTTTTTGAGTAGAAATGACGTAAAATGGGAGTGCGTGATATAACGTCTAAAGCCTGACCAGTAAGTAATATATGAGCATTGTCAAGAGGGCGTTGTTATTCTCATGTATAAGGAGAGTATGGCGTCCAAATCTTTCAAACCCTCTGCAATAAAATCTGGCAAACTGGGACATGGCCAAAGGAATGGGCTCATACTGTGTTTGTTCCGTTGCACAAGAAAGGCTCTACAAAGATGTGTAGTAATTACCGACTTATTGCTCTAATATCACACGCCAGCAAAATATTACTACACATTCTGAACGAACGTCTCAAAAGCTTCCTGTCTCGGGAGATAGCGCCGGAACAAGCTGGCTTCGTAAAAGGGAAAGGCACCCGCGAGCAAATTCTGACGGTACGCCAAATAATCGAAAAGGCCCGGGAATTCAACAAGCCGACTTATATTTGCTTCGTGGACTTCTCAAAGGCGTTCGATTCCGTTAAATGGCCGATGCTTTGGAAGACTCTTCTGGAAATGGGTACACCAAAACATCTTGTACACCTTCTTCGTAGGCTTTATGAAGATGGAACAGCATCGGTGAGAACGGACGGTGTCCTGTCGAGTCACTTCCACCCTAGTGCGGGTGTCAGACAGGGGTGTATCATATCTCCACTCCTGTTTAACATCTACACGGAGCTCATCATGAGAACTGCCCTTGAAGACTGGACCGACGGAGTTGCAATCGGAGGACTAAAGATCTCAAACCTCCGTTACGCGGATGATACCACCTTATTCGCTACTGGTGTGGCTATATGGAGGATCTGCTACGCAGAATGGAGAGGGTTAGCCTGGAATTTGGTTTAAAGATCAACCGCAGTAAGACCAAGATAATGATTATCGATCGTGTCAACGACAATTCGCCCGAAGTCACACACATAGCGAATTGTGACGTTGTAAAATCATATGTATATCTGGGAGCTCTGATTTGCAACAACGGAGGATGTGTAGACGAGATCAAACGTCGTATGGCAATTACTAGAAGCGCTATGGACAAGTTACGAAAAATATGGCGGAATCGTAACATCACAAAATCCACAAAAATCCGGCTCGTTAGAGCACTCGTATTCCCCATATTTCTCTACGCCGCTGAGACGTGGACCCTGTGGGAGAGTGAGAGGAAGAGGGTGGATGCCCTGGAAATGTGGTACTGGCGAAGAATGCTTGGAGTATCGTGGACCGAACACCGCACCAACGTCTCCATACTCCAAGAGCTCGGCATCAAGCAGCGTCTATCCTCCATCGTTCAAGCTCGCATCCTCACTTTCTTTGGACACGTTTCTCGACGTGGAGATGTGTCCATAGAGCGACTGGTAGTGCAGGGCAGAGTAGAAGGTACCCGAGCGCGAGGAAGGTCGCCCATGAGGTGGACGGACCAAATAAAGGCAGCAATGGACGGCCCCTTGCACGAATGCGCTAAACGCGCAGCCGTCAGGGAGGAGTGGAGGCGAGCCGTCAAACGTGTCACAAAGGGAGACTTCCAATGATGACCACGACCGCTCTGTCAAGAGTGTCCCGATCAAGAAGAATAAGGTGACAGTTCAGTATAGTATGAGGAAATTAGTTCTAGTGAAATTCCGCAACATGGCGCGTGATCATATACTCCTGGTCAGGCTCTACTACTGTGCAACAGTGTGTAGTGTCAGGCGTGGCTCACTCCGCGATTTCGTCGCTTTGCTACAGGTAGCTAAAAGTACATCCGTTCGGCCCCAATTTTGGTGGGTAGCCATAAGCCGCGCGTGGCGCTGTCGCCACCTAGCGGCCATATCTGTGCTGATCGTAACAGATGCGTTTTGTTAGAGAGCGAGTCTTCTGTACTTAGTACTATTATTTATTCTGTGGTAGTGTGTTGTGTGTGTGCGTGTGTCATGTCTACCTTTGTAAGTCTCTGTCTTGCCTGGCGTGCCTGTTGGCGAGTATCTTGCAGTCCGGCAGCGACACGTCGGAGAGACCGTGTGGAGCCAGTTCTTCTAGTGAGGACTCTTCTGATCGCCGCGGGGCCGCCGTCTGGAGATACATGTTCTACACATTCCTAAAGTGTGTAGTGTGTTGTGTGTGCGTGTGTGTGTGCGTGTGTATCATGTCTACCTTTGTAAGTCTCTGTCTTGCCTGGCATGCCTGTTGGCGAGTATCTTGCAGTCCGGCAGCGACACGTCGGAGAGGCCGTGCGGGGCCAGTTCCTCCAGCGAGGACTCTTCTGATCACCGCGGGGCCGCCGTCTGGAGATACATGTTCTACACATTCCTACAGTGTGTGATGTGTAGTGTGCGTGTGTGTATCATGTCTACCTTTGTAAGTCTCTGTCTTGCCTGGCGTGCCTGTTGGCGAGTATCTTGCAGTCCGGCAGCGACACGTCGGAGAGGCCGTGTGGGGCCAGTTCCTCCAGCGAGGACTCTTCTGATCGCCGCGGGGCCGCCGTCTGGGGATAAACGAACATAGGTTATCATAATTAGATTAAGATTAAAACATAACATGGATGACTTAGCCCAATATGTATATATTAGGCTAGATCACCCAGGTCTGATCGCTGAGGGTTCCCATAAGGCTGGCAGACTAGATTTGTAAATTTCTAAACCAAAGACAAAATAGATGGTCAAAAATTTAATAAAGGTCCAAAATGTTTAAAATTCTTAAAAATATTATTAATTGTCCTAATCTCCTAAGATTAGTTACTTTCAGTTGTCCGCATCACCCCTTACGCCCTCGATCGCTGTTTCATATTAGTTTTCCTATCAAGAACTATTCCAGGCATACCTTTTTCAGACGAGTTCCTAGTTACTATAATAAACATCTCTCCGAAATAGATTGCTTTCAAAATTCGATATCTAGTCTAAAAACCATAGTTAAACGTAAGTTGTTTTAGTACCTAAGTACTGATAGCAGTTTTTTCTATCTGGTATTAATATGCAGTAGTTATAATTGTACTTACACAGTTAACATAATTTATAATTTATGAACCTCCAGGTCTTTTTTATTGTATCTTTTGTTGCAGTACATCTTGTATTGTATTTTTGATATGTTTATATGACTGTTTGGTTTTCTCAATAAATTAAAAAAAAAATATTATTCTATACTTAGTTTTAATTCACCGTAAGAAATTTATTACCTTAGAACTAGCGGAACGCCTCGGTTGGTCGCGCCAGGCGCCTTCCCATCCGCTTCCCGTGGAGCCCTTCAACATAATGTATACGGTTAGGCTGGTATAAACAATAAGTCACTAAAAGTAGTTATTTACGATACAAGTGCGGAAAAGAGGAAATTCGAAACAATTGACGAATTACCTATTTGCACGTGTATCGTTTTACAGTACATACGGCCATTTAAACTTTTGACATATGCACGGAAAGTTTTCTGCACTATATAAGATAAATATTCGCAAAGATTACTTTTTACACTCTGGCACACCCACGTTTGTTTTTTTTAAATTTGCCGACTTTATTTCTGACAAGTGTGTGTGCCAGAGTATGTCGTTAAAATAACAACGAATAAAGCTGGTATATACCTGCGGCTCGTCGGGCTTGCCGTCTCGCTCGCGCGGCTCGAGGCGGAAGGACGCGGGCCGCGCGCGCTCGCGCCGCGCCCGGCTGCGGGTGCCCTGCCACACATACTACTCATGTAGCGCATTATTGTTCTCCATCGTATTTTCTCGGAAATGTTCGTATCTGTCGGGCTATTTCAGCCGACCTCAGTACTTATTGTACCGAGATGTGATTGTAAGTAGAAATGTCATAAAAAAATCTAAAATTAAAATATATAAGTCCAAAAAAGGCCCAATTTTCGAATATTTGTTCTTAGTACCTGTCTGGCGGGCTCCTTGCCGTGGCTCCTCGCCCGCATGTTGCGCTCGCGCCGCGCCGTGCCGGGCGCGCGCTCCTCGCTGCGCCGGCGGCTGTCCGTCGTGTCTTGTGTATTGCCGTAGGCTGAAAGGAACGTTCAAAAATGCATTCATAAACATCTAGATTCTATAAAAACCGAAACCAGATTTTCTATGTGATGTAGTATCAGGCGTAACCATTTTAAACGCGTATCGAACTCGTTTTAAATTTTACAAACGGTAAGTAAAATAAATTTAACCTATCTGAAATTATATTGATATTTATTACTAAATCTTATCATTATAATGATAACGATATTCATGATTTTTAAATTTAAATTTTTAAAAGTTAATATAACCTTCTTATTGGCTGAAAGACAAACAGAGGGAAAGAAAGGATCGAAACTTACCGTTCGCGGCCTCCTCTTGCGTCCGTTCGTGCGAGTGTTCTCGTAGTAAGCCCGCTAAGGATGCTAACGTCGCGCCCGGCTTGCCCGCGCTGGCTAAGCTGCCTCGTGTACCCGCTGTTAAACAAACAAAGAGGTATTAATAGTTATTTGTTTTACAAGGGGGCAAGGTTGTTGTTTAACCGCTCGTGCTAATATTGATAGCCGAGCAAGCGAAAGATTCCAAATTTGAAAAAAAATGGAATCTTGAGCGGTGCGTTGCACAAGGGTTAAACAAAATTTACCCCCGAGTGAAACACAAAATATTTCACCACACCAACCCGAAGCAAATATTAAATATCAAACAAAATCAAATCCAAATGAATGTTATTAAATATTTATCATCCAAAATCATAATTTAAAAGTCAATCCTACCAGCAAACATAAGAAAACTACACAAAATTTGCATTTGTTTTCTTTGCCTCACATGTGAATAAAATGCAACTTTGCTATCAGTTTTTGAAGTGCAAAGTAAGCCTTTCCGAGCTGGTGTGGTGAAAAATATATATGTGTATATACCTAGTGAGCTCCTGGACAGATGTAAGGTGTTGTGCCGCGGAGTGCTGACGGCCCGCGCCGCGCCGGCCTCGGCGGCGGCCGCGTCCACGCCGCCACTGGAGCAGCCCTCTCCGCAGCGACGACGGATCCTGCATACAAAATAAACATTAATCTGTGACCCATTTTTTACACCTCGGTGATGTTAAGAAAAGCACAACGATCCTCGTCCTCTTTTTCAGCACATGATTCTTTTCATATTTGGTTCATGTTGAGACTGTACTTAGCTTTATGTTGAGACTGTACTTAGCTTTAAGCTATAAATAATAAGTTTTTGAAAAAAAAATCATTTTTGGTGCAAGCTTTTATCGCTGACTGTACTTTTCTTACGAAAGACAACTAATACTCATCGAGACAATTCTATTAACCCCTAACACAATTAGGTTGCGTTGTTTCATCACAGAGTTCCTATGGCCACTCCTGTCTCCATCGTCAGACCAGCTCGATGGTACCATAATATTGCATTGTCATCTGATTTATACATGCATGCAAAATTTCAGCTCAATCGGAAACCGGGAAGTGGATCAAATTTAACTTGCAAGATTTGATTACAGCCAACGGTCAGGTGAAACTTAATAAAAGCTTGTAATAAGCATCAAATGTACACGTAAAACGCAATAAAATATTTGACTTATGACTTTAACAAGGAGTATAGCAGCGAAATAACTGGGTATGATGTCATCAATGGTGAAAATTTGATTCAACAACCTTATGCATACAACCCAAATCTTACTTTGAACTTTGATCTAATAATGCAAAAAATGCATAAATACTTGAAAGGACTGACCTTTTACATAACGCAGCCACTCTCGTCCTAATGGCTTTAACAGTAACAGGCCCGCCGAGTAACGAGCATAGCGGTGGAGACGTGTCAGCGTATGATGTGGTCAATGGAGACACGTAAATCGGGTAACCGATGGGCTGGTCGCACGACGAGTTTATTATGTTGCGTAGCGCCTGCGAAAATGTAATGAAATCAATAATCAAAATATCATTTATTATCAGGCAACTAAGGCCCATAGATACATACCTTACAAACTAACATACATACAATAGTAAAATCTTACAAGCTAAAAAATTATTTAGGCGACACGGCGGTTTTTAGTTGTGTCGCATGTTCTGGTGTAGGATTTGGCAGATTCCCACGGAACCGCCGAGACACCACAACCTTTATAATGCACTATCGAGACTGGCCCCGACACTTTCAGACGAAAATATGAAAAAAGCATATTACGGGTATTTTCACTCGATATTGATTTATGGTGTCGATCTGTGGGGGACAGCGGCTGAGCGCGAGCGAGTGTTCAAGCTCCAAAAGAGAGCAATACGAATAATCGCGGGGAAACCTTACGACCACTCAGCCCTGGCCTTATTCATTAAACATAAAATCCTAACTGTACCTAGTGTGTACATTTTAGAAGCATGTAAGTATGTTAGAAGTAATCTCAGCTCGTATAAAACCCGTGAGCAGCAGTCAGGCAGGAGCACGCGCGGGGGAAGTCTGCTTTTGGTCCCGCCCCATACTACCGCTAAAGCCAGGAAATCCGTCGGTGTGTTAGGAGTCAAATTATTCAACGCGTTACCTGCCGACATTAGAGATGCCCCTAGTGACGTCACATTTGCTAATAAAATCAAAAAAATATTATTGGAAATGGCCTGTTACACCATCGACGAATTTTTCGATAAAGTGTCATCGATCCACGCACAAAATGTAAATATGTAAATAGTAAAGTCCATGTTTGCAGTAGGTATTTTAGTGAGAAATTTAATTTTGGCTTTTTTTTTTGTCGCGATGAAATATTGTTAATATTAAGCTATTAACTAGTTATTGCATTTTTCTGATGTCTACATTGTATGTACTTTGATTTTTAATTTATAATTAATGAATTATGATTGACATTTGTATTCTTGACGTGTAATGAATTATCTTTATCAATAAATATATGAATAAAATATGAATAAAATGAATGCTCGTTCAAAGGTATAATTCCATAGAAGGTAGCATCATATAGAAGTGATGTGCGCGTGCCTCCGTGAGGGACAAAACATACGCAATGCGACAATATTAACAACACGTTTTAACATTCCTGACAACATACCAAAAACAATCTACGTAATTCGGCCGGGGAACAAACAAAAAGTGAGTCTGTGACAAGGACAAGCAATAGTACCGCTTTCTCTGCTACTCCTACTGAAAGTTGTATAAGTGTATCTCGTTCGGTCATTTGGCCCCTCCCCCGTTTCATCTCTATATTATTGTACCTCTATGTATAATTCCATTACGAGAAAAAAAAACCCTATCACTGCGATAAAAGATACATAACTGTAAAAATATGCGTTGATCGACCTAAGTGAGGCATGTTGCGACGACGAGTGAAGCGAGCACTGAACACATATTCGAAATGAAAATGAAAAAATATTTATTATTGCACATATAAAATGGGTTAAACAGTGGGTACATACATGAAGTTGAGGTTACATGCTTACAGCGATGCTGTTATAGACAACGGAATTAACAGGGGTCCTCAAACTAGGCATAGCCTGTATCTTGGGCAACCAGTTAATGAATTAAAAACTAAGGAGTTATGCCTAAACATAAGTACTAATATTTAACCTTATCTAGGGCTTATTTACCTGTTTAGCGTTCTGGATAGACCCTCGCTCTGGGTTCCTGTTCCTCAGATAGACTAGTTCTTGTTGCTGTCCGGCCCAGAGTCCGCGGACGCACTCGCGGTTCAACTTTATCACGCGGAAACCTAGATGGCGCTTGTTCAGCATTATTATCTTGTAGTCGTCGTTGCCTTCGTCCATTACGTGTCTGAAATGGAACGAAATTTGTAAGTTATGTAGCCGTTTACGATGTTGTAAATGGCATAACATTCATTGTACAGTCGCCATCAGATATATCGGAGCGGCCAAGGTGCACACAAATATCTGAACACGCCTCTACTGTCAAGGCGTTAGAGTCCGTGTTCAGATATTTTTGAGCACCTCGGCCGCTCAGATATATCTGATGGCGACTGTAATATGAAATAAGTTCTCCAAATGTACTCCACATTTACTCATTCCACATAACACATTACTTATTTCGCTCTAATATGGTTTTTGGGAAGTTGGAGTAAGATGATAACTGAAGGCAAGTAGGCGTCGGGCTCAACGGAATCCACAGTAAGGTGCGCCTTATCCACCTGAGACCCAATGACAGTTGTTTTGTTTTTGAATTTAGAACCCTTAGTTACACAATAAAAGTAAAAATAGATTGTCGAATTTGTACGCGGGGTCTTAGGAGGTTATGGCAAATGACGAGTCAGACCAAACTAACATTATTCGCTGTAATAGGGTTTTCAGAGGGTAGAGCTAGATGATACCTGAGGGCAAGTAGGTGTGGGGCCCCTCGTAGTACGTTGTGTCGCCACGCCGGGGCCGCTTCGTGGCAGATGACCAGTCGGGCGGAATGACATGCGATGGCGGAGAACAGAGCTGAACTGCTGCAGTACTCTTCGGGAAACATGAAGTGGTCCTGCAACAAAACACGTGGTAAATATCAGTGGACTCGTGAACTAACAAGAAACATAAATATCATAGTGAGTTCGTGCTGTGTATCGCTACAAGTGTTAGGTGACACAAGCCCAAACACACTACTATGCCCGCCTACAATAACAGCGGAAGACCTCCCCCAACCTGTTTTCTCGGCGCGCGCGCAGCGTGCGACGCGGCGAGCCGCAGTACGCGATACACGGCCGTCGTGAACGCTGCTCGCACTGTTAGTGTTAGTTAAAGGAGACCTAGGCTCTCCGAAAAATGTCGCGCGAGTGACTAAAAACAAGTGAGTCTAAACCGTAAAATTATTCAAAGAAACATAAAGTTAAGTAATATTAAAATTGGAAATTTGAAATTGTAAATTTTATTTATAATAAACAGTTTAAATATTTTTTTTTATTTAGATCAGAAACAACAGGGAGGAGATGAACATACGCATCCAAAACGCCCTGCGGTGCAGTGCGGCCCTCCACAAAGTGTTGGTGTCCGGGCTTCTCAACAAACACAGTTACGGATATATAAAATGGTTACATGGCCTATCTTTATGTATGGCTGTGAGGCCTGGTCCCTAATACTGGAAGAAGAAAGTCAGCGCTTGGTAGCGGAGAGGAAAGTTTTTCGCAAGATCCTGGGACTTATTCAGAGATGACAGCACCTGTGGGATCCGAAAAGTGCCGAGATCGAGGAGTTAGTGGGCGAACCCGATATCATCGGCGAAACGAAAGCCCACAGACTTCGCTGGTTCGGTCACCTACTCAGAATGGGAGATTATCAGGCTGTCAAGAGGGCGGGACGACCGACTGGTGGGTCGGCCCAGGTATCGCTGGGGAAGACAGTGTGGCGGCTGATCTGCTTCAGCTTCGCGTCAGTAACTGACAGGAAGTTACGCAGGATCGGGACAGGGACGCTCTCGTTTCGAAGATTCTCTTTGGATCACTGATGTGGAAATAACCCTTGAACAGCGACTAGAGACCGTACAGGAAGAATTTAGTCTTATAGCAATCTTGAACACTAACCTGGTGCAGTTTCAGAGCCATCCTGATGGCAGGCGCTAACACAGAGTGTAGCAGTGTCATGTCGGTGAACACCCACTCGTCGCGAGCGCAGGTGATGCGGAAGTCGCCCTTGAACAGCGAGTGGAGACCGTACAGGAAGAATTCCACGCTGGAATAAAATTATTTAAGATTAGTGTTAGTGTTTTAACAAGTACATATAAAGACACTTTTGGTGTATTACTTGATTTGATTTATTCACGAATAAGCTTACAGTCTAATGAACCAAGGCGCTTATAAGTAATGTTTAATATTATACATGCTATGTTACACTTACACTATAAAATTACATGTCAACGGTACAAAAACAGAAACAAATTCAATTATCAATTAAGTATCAAAATAATATGTCAATAAAGCTAATAAATATTAATTAATCAATTAAATTCAAAAATTCATACATGCCTTTAATAACGTGGTAAGATGCATGATAAAAAATGTCAACGTCAGGTAACCGCAGAGACATATCATTTAACAGAGCGATAGCTCTTGCAGAGGGAGCGTTTGCCGCCCAGCGCGTGCGCCTCACCGGGCATGCGAACAGGCGCCGGCGCCGTCGCGAAACGACCGCCCCACCCTCCCCCGCCGCGGGGCAACGGCGAGGGGGCGGAACAGAAAGACCTATTCTTGACAGTGTCGATGGATTCCAGACTTGGTTGCACAGGAGCTTATAATAATGCACCATCAGTAACAACTTCCGCCGCAACTCTAATGTATCCATCCCGACCATACCACTGACAAACAATGATGGATACATATAAGGATAATATCCTAACTTTTTCCTATATAGAAATCGAGCAAATTTCCTCTGGATTCTTTCGATCATGAGGGTATATTTGTTTTCGTGCGGATCCCAGATACAAGCACCAAATTCAAGTTTGCTGCGAACATAGGCGTTGTATAACAACAGCAAAACACGAGTGTCACAAAACTGGCTCGATACCCTCATGATAAACCCCAGGACCTTGTTCGCCTGCTTACAGATCTTGGTAACGTGCGTCCTAAAGTCAAGTCTCGAGTCCAAGGTCAGTCCCAGGTCAGTTACCTCATCAACGCGATCCATGAATGCGTCTTTAATGTGGTATTGTTTGATGTGAGGTGACCGAATTCTAGAGAACGTAATAACTTTACATTTAGATGTGTTAAAATGCAGTTTATTGTCCTCACTCCACTCGGTCACCGCATCTATGTCCATTTGGAGGTCCTCCAGATCAGACTTGTCTCCTGCTCCCAGAAACAACTTCAAGTCATCAGCGAACAACAAACAGCCAGCAGTGTGTACCACGCTCGGCAAGTCATTTATCATTATCGTAAATAATGTTGGGCCGAGAGTGCTGCCCTGACTCACGCCGGACCGGGTGAAAAAAGGTCTAGAACTATATCCACCCCACTCAACGTACTGGTTTCTGTCACGAAGGTAATTAGATAGAAAGTTCAGTAGGTGCGGCGTAAAACCCAGGGCACTACATTTTTGAAGCAGGATGTCGTTATCTACCAGGTCAAATGCCTTTTTGAAGTCAAAATAAGCCGCATCCACCTGCCGACCTGCATCTAGCTCGTCTCTGACGTGGTCTACAAAGTTTACATGATTAGTGACAGTAGACCGAGCACGACGAAATCCGTGCTGACTGTCACTTAACCAACATTGTATCTGCTGGCTGATGCGACTTTCTATTATGGACTCAAATAACTTGGCGAAACCTGGCAGAACAGCTATAGGTCTGAAATTGGACACATCACGACCCGTGCCGCTCTTAGGAACAGGAGTCACCCTCGAGACTTTCCAACAGGCTGGATACTGCCCACTTTTCAGACTTAAGTTAAAAATGTGTAAAAGTGCAGTCTCAAGTACTGAAATACAGTCTTTTACAAGAAAAGATGGTATGTCATCAGGTCCAGCAGATGCTCGAGCTTTTAAATGTTTTGCTGCTTTACGAAGGTCTTCAGAATCTATATTTTCCACTGCCACGCGCGCATTACTAACTGGAAGGCCAGCACAACTTTGCGCCGCCAACTCAGCATTCAAGAGTGGGACCTCCCCGTGAAATACTGAGGCGAAGTACTCAGCAAAAGAGTCCGTCGCTTCTTGCCCCGTCACAGTCTTCCCTTTGTACACAAACTCGGTGTCACACCGTCTATCCTTCCTTTTACTGTCAACAAATTTCCAAAATTTACTAGGATCGTCCGTAATGTCTCTCTCAATACTGCGTATATAATGTCGGAACGCACTATCAATCAGAGTCTTTACATGTGTCCTATAGTATCTAAACATTTCCAGATTAAAAAGCTCTCCTTTCTCTCTATACCTTTTTAGGTGGAAATGCTTAAACTTGATGTTTTTAATTATATCCGCAGTAAACCAGATAGGATAACAATATCGATTTTCACGTGCAGGTTTTTTGAGGGGAACATTACTGTCGATACATTTTTTCAATTTAGCGTAAAATAGTTCAGCGGCAGTGCCAGAACAGTTCTCAATGAGCACATCACTCCAATCAATATCTGATATAGCGTTATAAAGAACTCTAAGATCAGCCTTACGAAAGTTCCATTTAGGACCCGAATCAGGAGGACGAGACTGCAAAGTTGGGGAACGCATACCAACACGTTGAAACTTCACCAATACCTCAAGGGGCGGGTGGTACGCATCAGCCGGTACAAACGCATCGACTTCGCCGCAAACGCTCACTCTCTCAGTCTCTGGGGTAAAGCCGCTCAAAACCAGGTCTAGTATACCATCATGCCCATTACACACATTATTATGCTGATACAGCTGACAAAATTCCATAAAACATTTAAAATTATTCTGAACATTTACACTACACGAATTCAAATTAAAATCACCTAAAATAATTATTTCATGGTCAGGGAATTTACAAATTACATTTTCTAAACATGTCAAAACTTTCAAATATTGGTCGTCTCTATAACTAGGTGGGAGGTAAACAACGCAACATACAAATTTTACCGCTTTGCCCACGACTAAAGCAGAAACTAGTTCCATGTCATCACTTAAACCATCAATACTAGACAGAAGTCGTACCGATAAACTTTTGTGCACAGCGAGCAACACACCACCCCAACCCACATCACCGAGACGATCTTTCCTTAACACTAAGTAATCCTTGGAGAATAGTTCCGCATCCTTCACCGAACTCGTAAGGAATGTCTCGGTTAGGGCCACGACGTTGTATGAGCCCAGAAGCATGTTAGTATGGAAGACATCAGTTTTCGACCTTAATCCGCGTACGTTCTGGTAGTAGATGCTAATACTCTGCGTCGATTTACTTCTCGCTTTTTTTACTTTGGCGACGAAAATTATGTCGCCATGGCTTGATACTTATGTCCTTCGCCCAGTTTTCTTCAGCCATGACCTTTTCAAGCAGACTTTCCGGCACGCCTAGTTTAAAAGAAGCATAGTTCCCACGAGCCTTGAGTTCTTCGACTGTTCTTCGACTACTTAAGGATTTTTGGTATGTTCAATATTAAAAAGTTAGATGACATACTTTTTAATAGATATGTCTCGATTACCCAGGACGTCTGTCCTGGGTCGTCGAGACATATCGCCGGCGTATCTACGCCTGGCGAAAAATGACGAGGAGAGCAAGACTAGGTGAAGAAAAAGATTACATACTTGGTACATTTATACTACAATAGCAGTTACCATTTTTTTTGGACAGACATTATCTGAAGATCTTTGGCAAGAGAAGAGGAGTAACTTTATTTTGTTTTTATTGTACTTTAGCCGATTATTTATTTTTGTTGGAATTTATAAGTACTCGCACGAAACGTCGGACCATGACTACCATCAGTGGCTTTTAGGTGTAAGAAACCATTATGAGGAAAGAGGCTTAAGTTTTTTTCTCCGGATCGGAAGGCCAGCGAGCTTTGTCGAAAGAGATTACCGAGCGGACTCCATTCCTTACGTGAATCGTGTCAATACGCTGAGACATTGCGTCGTCTCAGCATTTTGACACGCAGCAAGAGGATGACGATATCGAGGATATGATTGTTGATCGAATATGTACCTGGAGGCGGACAGGTGTTGCGCGTGCGCCAGAGCGCGGCGGCCGACGACGCTGAGCGCGAAGCAGAGCGTGACCAGCGCCGAGTCCCGCGCCGCCGCGCGCCGCCGCCAGCCCGCGCCGCGCCGCGCGCCGCAGTGCACGATCCACTCCTGGTACACCGCGCAGAACCGCGACCTAAGACAATCAAATCTTTACAATACATACATATCGAGGAATTGTATTATGTGTTCCGTACTCCACATCGAAGATCTTCATTGAGAGAGTAACGCGATCGTTGACCGATCGATGCCGCTAGCGTCTATGCAGTCGCTCCGCTCCACGCCGTGACGTAGTTCCGCTTCCCGTCCCTGCCAACCATTGCTCGCTTCCCGCTAATCGCCGCCGCCATGTCATTGTTTCGTCGACCGTCTTGACCGATGGTCCGCAAATATTTTTTGCGTATATTTTTGCATCATGGTGCTTTAACATTTCCGATCCAAAGCTCGGTCGATTAAATAGTGAGATATGGCAGAGATCGCCACTATTAGTCTTTTGGCGGTCTCGCGATCGAAGTCATCGAACGGTGCTTTTTGATTCTACCCACTTTTTTCTTGCTAAATTAATTTTCACATTCCATGCTGCTAAAATCGTTACCGTTAACTCGCATTTTCGAGATTGAAGTAGGAAGTGCGTCAGTGGTTTTTGTTAACAAGTGGTAACAAGTCGCTCCGCATCGGAGAGGGAACGTGCGGTCATCGTGCCTGCAGACGGCGCCCGGGTGGCGGCGGGGGCGGCGCGGCGGCGGACGGCCTGCGCGCGCCGCTGTCGGGTGCCGCGCTTCGCTGATAAGGAGGTTTGGATTGTCTCGAACCATCCGGTGAGCCAGCTTAAGATATTCTAATATTAAGGAGGGTTCTCAGGCAGTAGTCTGGGAGTACCTCGTGTTGTTAGTTGCAGCGCGACCGGGGCGCCCCTGTCGCGCTGGCGTGGGGGCGCGTGCGGGGGCGCGGGCCCGGCGCCCGCCCCCGCCCGCGCGCGCCGCACCGGCGCCACGTCTTTCTTCTGCTGTCGTCCAAGGTGACTCCGAGACACCGCGACGCTGCGGGCCACGGTGGACGCCTCCAGTCCGCAGGACTCGGAGAGACGTCACACGCCCGCTCCTGTTGCTGCAGTCGCGGTGCGGACGCCTCCAGTCCGCGGGACTCCGAGAGACGTCACACGCCCGCTCCTGTTGCTGCAGTCGCGGTGCGGACGCCTCCAGTCCGCGGGACTCCGAGAGACGTCACACGTCCGCTCCTGTTGCTGCAGTCGCGGTGCGGACGCCTCCAGTCCGCGGGACTCCGAGAGACGTCACACGCCCGCTCCTGTTGCTGCAGTTGTGGTGCGGTCGCTTCCAGTCCAGCGGGACTCCGAGAGATCCGCGAGGCTCTGCAAGACGTCACACGCCCGCTCCTGCAGCTGCGAGCGCATCGCGGGTGGATCGCGCCAAGGTGAAGGCGGACCGCTTCTGCGTCCCGACTGCTCGAGCGGAAGGAAGGTAAGTTACGTGTAAGCAGTGGAAATGCTACGAGTACAGCGACGATCGCCGCGTTGGTTGCCGCCCGTCATGACGTCGCTAGTGACCTACGCGCCGGTGGTGGCCACCACGATGGCACCGCCGAGGGCAACAGCGTCGCCGTGATGATGCGTGCAGCTACGAGCCTAGCCATCGGCGCCTCCCGTGCCGGTAACGTCCGTCACGCGCACCGGCGCCTGTCGAACTGGCCGCCACGACGGCGCCTCTCGCCTCACGCACCTGAGCCTGGCGACGGTGGCCGCCATGATGGCGCCGCCCGCTCGATGACGCCACCTGCCCCCCGAGCTGGCCGCCACGATGGCGTCTCTCGCTTTACGCATCGACGCGGCGGCGGCGGCTGCCACAATGGCGCTGCCCGCCACGATGATGCCGCCCGCCACGATGGCACCACCACCTGCGCACTGGCACCTCTCGAGCTGGCCGCCACGATGGCGCCTCTCGCCTCACACCAGTGCCTCCCAGACCAGCCAGCCAGACGGCGACCGCCTCATTCACCGGTGCCTCCCGAGCTGGCCGCCACGATGGCGCCTCTCGCCTCACGCACCGGCGCCTCCCGAGCCGGTGGCGGCGGCCGCCACGATGGAGCCGCCCGCCTCACGCGACAACGCCTCTAGAGCGGGCTGCCACTATGGGTCCTCGCCTCACGCACCAGCGCTTCCCGAACCAGTGGCGGCCGCCATGAGTCGCCCGGCCTCAGGCACCGGTGCCCCCCCCCGAGCCGGCCGCCACGGTGGCGCCCCTAGCTTCACGCACCGGCGCCTCCCGAGCGGCGGCGGTTGCCACAATCACGCCGATGCTGTCCACCGATGCTGCAACTACGACGATGTCGTCCCTTGCTCGCTGGGCGCCACAGTATCAGTTTTGTCCTGTCCACATGGTTCCATTGAGGTACGCAGGCACCTATAGCTATGGTGCAGGTATAGGTATGGTATGGTACAGCACGAACAGACCGCTAAGCTCTTGGTTTCGGTTAAAGAATCCTCCGGCGACGGCAGACAAGGTCGTAAAGAGCCCCGTCCTAGCGCGGCTCGACTGCCCGGAGTTGAAAGCGGTAAGATATGTCGATACTCAGAGGAAAATACGTCGTGTTCCCGGGCTTCATAAAGGTGCTGATCGACTTCGCTGTGTCGCTTCGAAGTTCCTACGACTTCTCGAGGCCATGGAGTGGTCCAACCGGAGAACAGCTAGCGACAAGGCCCTGCGCGACCGCTCGAAACCGAGGTGAAAGGCATCGAAAAGGTCTGCAGACTTCACATAATTATCTCTGCTTGCTCGCGCTCTCCAGCTTAAGTTCCGTCTTACAAAGACGAACTCGTGCGAAAAGCCCATAATAAACAAAATGGGACAAATAAACCCGCTGCGCCTGAACAAGCTTGAGTTTCCGGTGCTAAGAGAAAGGGGCCAGGAGGACTCCAGCAGTTTCCATCTGTCTGTATTCGACTTTATCGAAACAGTTTTGTTACGCAAAACGCCAAAATCGATTTTAGACTTGATTTCATCAGTTCGATTTCCTTAAAAGCATGCTACTAACTCGATGCCCTATACTAACTCGATATAGGGTGTCTCTTCGGATAAAGCGAATTAGACCATCACTCTCCTAGACATCACGTGGGACACGCGGCACAACACCCCGATTGAAAGTTTTCTTTTTCGCGACATACAGGCCTGCCTTGCTGCAGAGTTTCTCGCAGAAATGAGACTCAATGCCTTCTGTTCAGTCTCAAATTCGCGAACTTTAGTTCATGGAGGAAGGTGAAGCCTTCGCAGTCCCCAGCAACACGGAGCTGCCGAAAGCCTCGCACCACTTTCTTCCTCATCTTATGCAAGCAGTCCGTTACAATCTCCAATATTGGTAGACAATGTACGAGGTAAGGCCCTTTCAGCGAAGAGTATCCGTTAACGGGCCGCATCTGCAGCGCTGACGGCAGAAGTGTAAACATACAACCGCACCGGTACAGTATACATAAAACGACGGCGACACTACATCCCTTCCGTTACTACGGCTGTCGCAAAAACTGCTGATGCCAGCAGATCGTCTACAGGTCGCGCTGGTTGCTTGCTACTTGCCAGGTCGGTACAACCCCGAGGGCGACGGTTTATCAAGAAGTCACTGCGCGCCCGAGTGGCAGCTGCGCCCAGCAGCCGGCGAGACTGTCTTCACCTGACAGGCGCCTTGTTGGCCGGCCTCCGCTTTCGAGAGCCCTCGCACTGTGCCACGGTATTTCTTAACAGACTCATTGAACTGCTACCACGACGTTTGACAGCTGCCTGTGAGACTTGGCATGGATGTCTCCACCTCCCAGCCTAGTCTGTGTTCTGCGACGGCGTGATAAGGAGAGTCTTAAAGCAGCTGTGGTAAGCTTGCAATTTACTGGCGGTCCTAGTGAACACAACGTCAGACCGCCCTCCCTTACGAGTCAACGACCTTAAGAATGAGGCGTAGCTCCTGTCAGATAGGACGCTCCAACACCGAGCTGGCGGGATCAGGAGTGACGTCCGCTACTGGCGTGACTGGCGCATGCATATAACATGCCAAGGTCTAACGCTACGTAGCGAACGAAACGCAACTGTCTCACTAATATGGAAGAACCGGATATTCCCGATTCCGGTACTGTGTTTGTATAGAAAACCAGTAACGGGAGCCCTAAATCGTCCCCTTGTCTAGGCTGCATGTACGGCCACAATGTAGAAATGGTCTTTATGGTGCATCAAAAATAAGATCAACTGCCAGGTACCTCTATCCAGTGAAGTAGCGAACTATCTCAGACGTCTATTTCTATTATCCATATTAGCTTTCAGAACGATACTCGTTCATAAGCCTCTCACAAGTGCTGTGTATGAACCACTATCGGACACTATGCCTTCTTCCAACGCCATTAATAGCGAGACCAGCGCCTCCCAAAGCACCAGCTTGGGACGCGAGACATCTACTTGCCCTAATTTAAATAGCCCTACAACGTTAGGTACGTTAGAAGAAGTACGATAGAATAGCTGCCGCACTTTTGCTGTTAGCATCAGGCCGCAGGGTCAATGACCTTACTCTACTACACTGTAGGCCGGGCAATTACATAGATAACTTTAACGCTATTATTTTGTGTCCGAAATTCGGCTCTAAACCAGATAACGTGTCTTACCGACTGGACTCTTAGAAGCTCCGGAATAAAGTATAGACCCAGTATAAGTAGGTAGTCTGGGTACGTCACCTTGCGAGAATTACACAAAATGTTAGGGGACACTTCGCTTATTTCTTTCAGCCACAGTCTCATCCAAGCCGGCCTCGCCTACGATTGCTTTTGATCCACGATGTACTTAATAACTAAATTGGCTGCAAAGCTATTCACTTAGCGATATTTTCGCTTATGTTAATTGGGAACATGACTCGCCGAGATTCTGCGGATCGGATGCGATTTCGAATGAGAAACCTCTTAAACCAGTTTAACGTCAGATTCGAACCTGAGATTACAATTTCAATTCTCAATTTCCTGTAATTCACATTATAACGAGTCACTGTGATTTCATGGGTTGCAATATGGTGTATACATATTTATTCTTTCTCTGAGTTCTATGACAGTAGGTGTAGCCCTATCGCTTGCGCACCCGCTAACTCGCCACCAGGAGATAATAAACAGGTCTCAATGAAGATCTTCGATGTGGAGTACGGAACACATAATATACAAATTTTACCTTCCAATAAAATTGGTATTATGTTTCCTTCCACATCGAAGATCTGAGTAATGCCTTCCTGGCAGGCTACTAGGCTACTTTTATGCCGACGGTACTTCTCCTCAACAATGACATGGCGGCGGCGATTAGCGGGAAGCGAGCAATGGTTGGCAGGGACGGGAAGCGGAACTACGTCACGGCGTGGAGCGGAGCGACTGCATAGACGCTAGCGGCATCGATCGGTCAACGATCGCGTTACTCTCTCAATGAAGATCTTCGATGTGGAAGGAAACATAATACCAATTTTATTGGAAGGTAAAATTTGTATATTTTATACAACCGTTGTTTAAGAGAGGACAAAAAAGGCGAGTGGCGTGAGTAACAATTTAAGGCGAAGCCGAAAATTGTTAATAAAGACGCCACGAGTATTTTTTGACTCAGTTAAACAACGTTGCATACGATACCTTTTCTACAACCGAACACTTACTTTGAAATAAAATTGAAAATTTAACAAATCTTTTTAATCCAAGAAGTAGAAAAATGGAGGGTACGGACGGGAAAAGAATGAATGAATAAAAAAAAATACATGTTTATGGTTCACTTATTTGTCAGAGATGACATTTAAAATAAGGTTGGCAACACTGTATTTCATCCAATATTTTTTAAGTGGTCATTACACGAAGTATCATAAAATCTTCGTGTATGCACAAATTCTTTTTTGGGGAATAATCTAAAGACTTGTCTTGACAACAATAAGATAGGGTTTTAAAGGTGTGTGCACGACCATTGAAATGACAAATAAAAGTACGGGAGTAGAAAATAGTATTTTATACAATACATACAAAAAAACCAAAAGTATACAGCTAAGAGGCGCGAACAACCGCGATACCTTCATACTCGTGCGCCACGCGGCCCGACCGACGCGTTGGCCAACGACACCTTGTAACTCATGAGGCCCTGGTACTTGCTCCGCACTAAATTCAATTTGTAGACATGTGCTACGTAATAATTTAATAACATACCTAGTGATTCCTGATGCTCTGAAATCGTAATCTTCATCCAAATTGACATTAAAGATGGGGTCGAGATCCACGAACGAGCGCTCCGCCATCGGTTTCAGAGCTTCAGTTAATGTGGGCGATGACAGCCACTCTTCAAGCTTCGCTGACTGCATGGTGTAGTAGATTATACTCTGTGAAAAAATGTACAAGTAGTAGTTATAATCACTTTATTGTACACAACACAGGTTTACAAAAATAAATTACACTAAGTACTATCAAAAAATTTAAGTAATAATGTACTTTTTTACACTTGTAAGACGGTTTATTGTCCAATAATTTCAATGGTGTTAGTTAGGAACTTTTGATTGTCACCCGACGAAATTCAAATACGAACTTATCCGTATAAGGGATCTTTTCCAGCTAACCTTCGAGTAGATGAGTAAAACAAACAAACATTTCTAATTAAGGATAATGAAACAACGATACTACTCTTACGATAGCGCAACTGATGATACTTAATAAGATAATTGCTGCAGAGTTATCTTGGTCTGACTCCAGTGAAGAAGGCGATAAAATAAATCTTACTACGTAGTATTTTCAAATAATGTGGCGCTCGAGACTTTATCTGATGCCAAGTCGGACTAGAGTCATCTCAAACTGATTCCTTGGGCAGGGTCGCCATGTGAGGACAACTCACCTTGACGTAATAGGTGAGCACCACCTTCCTGAAGTCGAACAGCTGCAGCATGGACACGGCGCTGTTGTCGGCCACGCTGTACCCCTCCAGCACGTATCAAACTGATCAGATGAAACAGGGTCGCCATGTGAGGACTCACCTTGACGTAATAGGTGAGCAGCACCTTCCTGAAGTCGAACAGCTGGAGCATGGACACGGCGCTGTTGTCGGCCACGCTGTAGCCCTCCAGCACGTAGCGGGCTGCTGCCAGCTGCCACGCCAGCCAGCGGAGCGCCCAAGCGGCGCCCGGCGCCAGGAAGCGAGCCCCGCCGAGACCGCAGGCCCAGACGCCACATACGCCTTCTACAGACAGAAAAATATATTGTATGACATGTGACACTTATCATAACAAAAATCCTATAGAATTTTATTTGCCGGAGCCACAGAATAAATAATAGTAGGTACTAGGTACAGAAGGTTCACTCTCTAACAAAACGCGTCTATTACGAAAGAGACAAGCGCAAGCGCGAGCAGGAGGGAGGAGCACTATGGCTAGACACCAAAATTGGTGTGGGCCGCTTGTACTTGTAGCGAGGCTACGAAAGGCCGGATTGGACCTATCACTCCTGTCAACCTGCGAATTCGGCTCGAGAAAACTGCCAAAATTTATAAAATCCTGCTCGAGAAAAGGAAGCGCGGTCTGGCTACGAGGACCACACACAGATTATTACTGAATCGCGATTAGAAAGGGATTGAGATAGCTGTCAATCCATATTGATTTTGACGTAAGTGTATGGAAATCTGTTATTTCTAATCCCTTTCTGATCGCGGCATGATAATACGAGTAAATGGTTTGAAAACCCTTGTAGGCCAGGCCTAGCACATGATTGACGCGACAGTATCTCGCGGCGAGATAGACTTCCCGTCTTTTTCTATGTTAATTAAAGAGGGACGGGTAGTCTATCTCGACGCGAGTTACTGTCGCGCCAATCATGTGCTAACCCGGCTGAAATAAATATTAGACAACACTAGGAAGACGACAAACATGGGATTACATTAATAAAACTTACCACCACTCTCCTCTGGGCCTTCCGAGATGGCCTCGACTTCGCGTTGCTGACAGTATGTGCCTCTAAACTCGAGGCCTCGCAGTTGAAACGAGACCAATCCGTTGCCCATCTCCACTATGTGGACTAGGCAGTTCAGGTAATCTGAGGCGAGCACTGTAACAAAAAAAGTTTTATCCTAACAGCCACGGCCAGCCACCAGCGACCAAGTGGGAGCCCCACGAGTCTATACGGGGAGCCGGCAGACCTCGTCGGCGATGGCGGGATAACATGGACTCCTTTTTGAGAGGCTGCACGGCCAGATATGGCACAAAACAGAGGCTAGTGGAAAAAGCCAAGTATAAAAACATCGATAGAACAATTTTCTTCCAAATCAATGAATTAAAAATGGCTCATTATTAAATAAATGTACTTAAGAAGAAATAAGAACGCTACTATTATAATATACATAATATACTTTTTCTACTCGGGTACTTTTAACTGTCATTTACATAGTCACGAACGAACATATAAGGGCGTACATTATTAATACTCCTTAAAAGTCTATAGTCTATTGCCCAAAAAAGCACTTGTATCGTTTTAGAGACATTACGATACGGTAAGCTAGTGCAGGGTAGCAGGTGGCACATACCGGTACATTGCTACCAACGTGACAAACGATTGAATGCATACGGTTTTTATTAAAAAAGAAACAAATTTGTACTGAGTTCATTGCTACCAACATAATAAAAAATACTTTTATACCCTACAGCACCACGACCCTTGTGCGGTGCGGTAGTGTGTAACGGCTTTAAAAAAAACATAACCATAGACATTACTCGTTTGTTTCTCGTTTCCCGCCTTTCCCGGTAATTTCTTGTTCTTTGAGTACTTTGCGTTACTATTTGTTTTGCGTTCATAAACAGTGTTGAAAATGGACAAAGAGGACTACATTGTTTCTACACCTGAAGAAATATCCGCTGCAGCACAAGCAGCGACCGAAAATTTGTTGCCTAAGTACTAAATCTCAGCACCTATACGACAAATCTTATGAGAAGTGCATGGCGTGGAGATTGGAGCACAAAACTTCGTCATTCTCTGAAAACGTCTTTGGTGTATTTTCAAAGACTAATTGGAAGCACCGGATCAGATCTATCTTTTAAGCAAGGTTGGTATATGTTATAAAAATTTTTGATACACATTTTTAGGGTACACAGTACAACGAGCTATATTTATGTACATTTTATATTTTTGCATTGAAACTGAATATTATTTAATTCTCCTTTTTCTTGTTACAGGTTGCAGTAATATTTGGTATTATGGTGCTTGTCGCAGACAAGAGCTATTTACATACATATAGTAATACCTTCTATCCAAAATTTACATTGACATTTTCATAAATAAAATTTTGTTTATATTTTTTTGTATTTTATTTAATATTGCCTACTCATAGAAAAAGCATTGTATGCAACGTTGTATAAGTAGTCAAAAAATGCTCATGGCGTATTTATTAACAATGTTCGCCTTCGGCTCACATTGTTACCCACGCCACTCACATTTTTTGACCCCTCTTATAAAACTGTTGCATAAAATACTATAATACAACGTTAATTTAAGTAAATGAAAAGATGTTTATCTTAAAAATATTGTAATATATGTAGAAAGTAATATATACTTATGCTATTTTGTTTATAGAAAAGAAAAGGGATTGTGGGTAGACTTATGTATGTGATGTGGGTAGGTGAGATGACGAATAAACAGTCTTAGCAATGCACTCGTGGTTTCAATACATCATCCTGCCCAAATCAGTACTTTACAAGTGGAACGGAGTGGGCTCTGAATAATCCTAACAGCTGCCTGCCACATGGTGCGATATGGGTCATTTTTTATACAAAATTGCACAATTGATTGATATAATTATAATGTGGCATCAACTTACCAAAACAATCTCCTTGTTGGACCTGTCCCCATCGGCCAAGCATGAGATCCCCGCACAGGTAGTGTTGCAACGAGCGAGTTAAGTGCTCGTAGAATATCGAGTTAAGATTGTTGTCATCTGAAAAAGGTCATGACTTTAACGTCGAATGACTGGGTAACAACTAACAAGTCACTGAGACCTAGATAAGTAAACTGTATAAGTAAACTTCATGACTCAATAATCTTAAAAGTCTTTTAATAAAAGACTACGCTTACACTCTGATGTGTGTAAAGTGTGTATTTTGCGCGCGTCGCCTATGTATTGGGACAATGTTATTAAAGCGCGCGTTTATTTTATGCGACAAACGCAGCGTTAAACGCGATGCGTTTGCCGCACACCCGACTTACATCAGATAATCTAATGACTATTACATTGTTTTACACGGTAACCGCAGCACCAGGCACATTGTCATTTTTCCTACATTAGGTCGATCGCATGCGTTCAACGCTGCGTTTATCGCTGAGCTAAAGGCGGAATCACAGATCTGTAATACTTTGTGACACAATGGAAATCAAATTAGATTATGGTAGATATATTAAAAGCTCACCAGCCCCCAGATTCCGTTCCAACTGCGAGGAGAGCCTGGTGTTGCTCTGGTCCACTCTCTTGGTGTTGTAGTCGCGCTCCCAGAACTTCACCGGCCGCACGTACGATGTCATGAATATTGCGCTGCCTGCAAAGGAACGACATAATGATAATTTGATAAAGATAGTTTATTTTTTAAGTAGGCATATTACAATGCGCTTATGAACGTCAAATAAAGCTACGCCTCTAACCCTACATCTCTGACCCAAGAGAATTTAAATCATCCCAATCCCAATATGCCCAATATCCCAATACGGGACAGGCGAGAGATATTAACATCAATTAGGTACTTATTTTTCAGTCAAAAATATATCCTGCAAGTGCCTAGGCCCCAGGGGTCCGTGTTCGTTTACAAGTCAATAAATTATTTACAGAGACATAATTATTTACATATACACATGTAAATACAAAATAAATTAAAAAGCCTAACAAGGCTTTCCAAGCGTTAAATTTTTATCTAGGTATATCATAAGGGCTTGTGTATATTGTAATATTATTAAGGAGTGTTATAATCACTGTTAAACAATAAATAGCCCGGCTAACACCTCTAAGGAGACATCGATCGTCACAACAAGTCGTGCTAACCGTGCAGATAAGTACAGCTTTGTCAGAGAAAGATGGCGTTTTAACTTACCCAAAGCGGGAGTGAGAGGGGAGGATAATAATGCCGAAACAGCACACTGCAGAAACAACATGGCGGAATGCGGCACGCTGAATGGCTGGGCGAACGCGTGGAAGGCGCTGCCCCAGGTTATCTGCCAGGGCGCGATATAGGTCACTACGAACTGAATCTGAAATTAATGAAAATCATTTATTATCTAACATCAGTTTTACGGGGTCCCTTTGAGCTTTGTTTCCCATAAAGTTTTAAGTCGTAATGTATTGTCTGTCATATTATCGTGAGACATAAAACTGAAACCGTTAACTTTTCAGGATTTTCGTAAGGTTATTCTATAGATAGGTTAAGTTAGGTTAGGTTTGTTTTATGGCAATCCTGAAAAGTTACGCGTTTCTGAGAAAAACCAATTATGACTAACGAAGATTCGGACAAACAATACATTATGACTTAAAACTATACAAACAATAGAGACCCCAGTTTTACTCGTAAACCTAAATCATTAAAAATAACTTTAACAGCAATTTGATTTTGGCATCTCTATTATACAGTCACCAGCAATAATATCACTCTTCGGAGGCCCCAAAAATGTGACACGCTCTTATGGCTCTACAAATAAGATTGTGTCAGATATTCATGCAGCCTTCGTTGTGTAAGACAGCGTTCGGCAACAGGCGGCCCGCGAGCCCTTCTGGCAATTTTGTATGTAATATTGTCAACAACAATGTCTGATAGTGATAATGTCACCCATATTAACCAAATTGCGGCCCGCGTCAAGTTTCTTAACTACTATGTGGCCCTTCTGAACGAGCTCAACATAAAAACCCGTCTATCTACTATCTGTCTCAGGAGAATCCTCGGCTTCTTTGGGCACTTGGCCCGGAGGGAACCCGACAGTCTAGAGAAGTTGATGATCGGTGGCCAGGTTGAGGGCAGAAGAGGCAGAGGCAGAATACCCACACGCTGGTTTGATGCCATTGAGGCAGTCACACGCGTCAAGTTCCAGGGCTCTATGCGGAAGGCAGAAGATCGGCCAGGTTGGAGAGCAATCCAAGAAAACGCAACTTATGGCGGTCACGACCCTCAGTCATGAGGTTACGACGAAGAAGAGAAGAGAAGAGAGATGTGGCCCTTGGCTGCTAAAAGGTTGCCGACCGCTGGTGTAAGATATTACTGCAAGCGACGGTTTCAGTTTTAGGGGTGGGTTGCATTACCCTACGAGTACAATCAAACAGAAGAGAAAACACATTAACCTGTCGTATGTGGGAGGGTCAAAAAGTCGTGGGTTCAAGCCTCGGTTGTGCCATATACACCGTGTTTTTTTTTGATTTCCGTTAATTAGGATTGTTCATTTTTTTTCAAATGTTCTATTTCGAAAACCATTTCGAGATATAAGGTTTTTAAACAGTTTCCGACATTTGCTGCGATATAATAATTGAGGATTGAAGATATTTCAACAAATATCCTTATGACCTTAGTTTGACCTTCTCCTGGGCTGAATGTAAAGTCATTGCATAATAAAAGTTATCGAACCATAGTAAATAAATCCGTCACTCACGTATTGTCAAAGTTATCATTGTCATCGATTGTCATAACAAAATTTTTCAGTTAAACCGCTGCGCTTGTTTGTTACAATTTGATTTATAATTAATACCTAAACAGATTTCATTGCTTAATAATATATCAAAAACCTTGTTCCTATGTGTGGGAATGATTCACAAAAATAATAGTTCGAATCCACGAAGACCTACGAGCTACGGCGTGAAAGATGGTGCCGTGAATTAAACTTGGAATACCTACCTACTTCACGTGTTACACACAGTATTGCTGTGAGAATCACGTTGATGTAAGTATAGAATTAATATTAATTTACTACAATTAAGTATTTAAAAGCTCACTTTATTGGTAGGGTCGTGGTATCTATTTATTTTCTGTGGTAATGTAGCCAGAGTATCTAAAGGCAAACCGTTAAACAGAGATGGTGCCTACTAGAAAGAAGGAATATACAAGAATACATAGCCATACTCAAAATTCAGCCTGAAACTGCTTTAAAAAGATATAATTTCTAATTTCCAGGTACATGTTGCAGTTCAAGCTGCTGATATCATGGTGGACAAGACTTAATAAAGAGTTGTGAATAATAAAACATGTTTTTGTTTACCTACTTTTTTATTAATTTGGGAAATATGTTATATATGTTTCCAAAAAAAATAGTAACTTTACATTAAATGTATGTTTATCATGTTCTGCACGAGCATCTGACAATGATGGCTTCTTGTTGACCATCCAGAAGAGAAGTGTATGGTTTGTTATTTACTCTGTTCCCAGGCATTATTTACGGTCGTAAAGTATTACGACGATTAATAATTAATATGACGTTCGTTTCAATACAAAATGCTCAACTTTGTTCTGGGTCCAAGTGCAGTTACATATCTCACAGCTGTATCTAAATAGGAATCACGATGACCTGAAATAATAGGATATAATTAGCAAAATTGGCATGTTCCTAATATAGTAGTATAAGTATGTAGTACAATATCCAAACAACAATGGTGACAAGCCGGTAGAAAGCACCCACTGGGTGCTAAGCTACCTTTAGCAATGGACGCTTGTAACGATTTTATGAATCCAATCTTCTTACAGATCGAATCAGTTAAAATATATATGATGTAGGTAACTTACATTTGTATTTTTGCTCCCTTGATTTCAGCCAAGTTATGGTTGGAGTTGGATGCTATATGGATACATACTCCAATAAAACTAAGTTATATTATATAACTTAGGCAGATTTCTGGAATCAGCTTTCTCAAATTTATAGCGTAGGTATTTTGAAATTAATGTTTCAAAATAAACGAGTTTTCCATTCCAGACGATTGTTATTTATAGAAACACGTGACACTGACATTGTCGACAGGTGACATTACAATCAATTGACAATGACAACTATTTTTTTAATGCTTGTTGTTGCTTGTGCATTATCCTAATCAGCCGACGACATGTAATTTACGAGAAGTCGTATCTCATATTTTCAATAAATTATAAATATTCAACCGAGCCACGAATGACTAAATCATTCAAATTGGTATCTTAAATTAACCTATATTTTCAGAAAATAAAATAAAAATGGGGGTCTAAAAAAAATGAACAATCCTAATTTCAGGGGTGCATTCCTGAGCTTAAATCTAGTAACTTTCTCAAAGACACCGATATTCTAATTAACTCCATTTCGGAAATAATCGATAATTTATTTTTTCCTTTAAGGCCTCTACAAGGGTGTACACTTGCCTTAGGGCCGGTTTACATATTGATTAGTGTTTAGAATGAGTTCATGCATTTGCTACTAAACTTAAATACAATCTCGGTCGCTCGATGTTCGAAATGACATTGATATGTCACAGATTTCAATTGTTTGGTTGAGTTAAATGTAATGCCCGTGTTACAACAACGCTATATGCTACATTTAATTACTTTTTAAACATATTTTTTTTTTTTCAAAAAAAGCAAAAAAAAACTTTTTTTGAAAATTAACTATGCCATTTAGTTCTCTTAAACGTACATAACCATACCCCGAAGTTAACGGAATTCAATAAAAACACGGTGTATAGGGCACACATAATTTTCGAAAAAAATCCAAAAAGATGGCCTTAACATTCTGAACGCCACAGACGGCGATTGACGTCAACGCAAAATCGTGACAACGATGCCAAACACGGCATTTGATGTCGATTGTTTTTTGATGAAAATCTACTGAAAAACACCCCACTTTTAGGTTGGCATTATTTATTCACAAAACTAAATTTTACCCCCGTGGCGTCAGTGGCACGGCAAATGGATGCGCCGTTTGGCATTCAAAAGGTTAAAATATGGTCAGGATCCTAACCAAGCACAGACGAGAGGTTAATGTTTAACACATTCAGCGCCAAGAACCCGACTGTCGGGTACACTGTTCGTAGCGACTACGCGCTCCATACGGCGAAACCTACACGCTACGAGCGTAACCCATAGCACTGAGTCACAGAATAAGTAATAGTATTATCATACAAAACGGCCACGCACCGCCCCGCCCCGACTCGCATTACCTCGCCCCGCGACAGGCCGCGACATGAATCTGGCGGACTTCTGGCGTCCTCTCAGTAAAGCGACATACCCACACATACACAATGACGTGTGTACAGACCTGCCGCGCACACATATAAACGCAAATGATTTTTGATGTATGGCGTGTCAGCCCTGATGTGACTTAGTGGCATTGAATGTGTTAAGTCGAAATGAGTTTTAAATATTTTAGGTAAATATACCTGTCTCGCTAACGGAAGCGGCTCCTAAAACTAGTGCGATAAGGACAATGCGAAAAATCCTGCGTAAAAATCTCAAAAATCGAGGTGTCGTACTCGACTGTTTCCTCCTCCAAAACTTAACCAATCGTAACCAAATTTGGAAATATAAATGATTATGAAATTATCTGTGTCGGACCGTTTTGATTTTTTGGCTAGTTGATATCAGTTTTGAATACCACGTGTCTCATTGCGGCATAATCAATTAGGCCATTTTGGCCATTTTTGAAGGGCGATATCAAAAAAAGCAAAACGGTCCGACACAGATATTGACAATATTAATCTGTGTTGAAAAACTCATTGCTCTAACATCAAAACCCACGGAGGAAACAGTCGAGTACGTTTGTATGGAGAAATGACCACTCCTGTTGGCTCTTATTTTTTTTATTATTATAACACTATATATAGGTATTTATAATACTTACTTTTAGCAGAAACTCGTACACCTTGCTGAATATGATGGCGGTAACGAAGTAATCAATGAGGAACTGCTCCGAGATGTTCTGACTGTTGAGGTCCCACTGGAACAGCAGGTACGCGAACACCAGGATCAGGTATTGAGTCTCGGGTTCAGAGTACGCGTTCCGGAGGCCTGTGGACAGAAAATGATTTTTAAAGTTTCCGATTTTGTGACGTCACATTGGTCGCCATTACTACAAGCAGGCGTGGCTCACTCCGCGATTTCGTCGCTTTGCGACAGGTAGCTAAAAGCACATCCGTTCGACCCCAATTTTGGGGTTTGCCATAAGCCGCGCGTGGCGCTGTCGCTACCGAGCGGCCATATCTGTGCTGATCGTGACAGACGCGTTTTGTTAGAGAGTGAGTCTTCTGTAACTAGTACTATTATTTATTCTGTGGTACAGTCACCACATGGGAATGTTGAGCCACTTGGCAATGGACGCAATTTAGTCGTGTAATATAATGGGTTCGGTATTTTTCGTTAGTAGGCACGATCGCGATATGACCGATGTTACCCGATGATATCTTGGTTGCTTTGTTGCGTCAAAATTTCACTATGTCAAAACTAGTTGACGTAATAAAAATTACTTCGTCTACGAAAAGGATTAGCCAACGGCCATTAAATTTTGAAGTTACTCGTTTGAATCAGACGCTAGATGTCGTTGTTCCTAGCGGAAACTGGATAACGAGAGTTCTTCATGAATTCGTCTAAAACCGTTTAGTAATCTACTAGTATTTTTTTCAAATTGGATGCCATGATTTAACTGACATTAATAGGCGAGATCTTTTTTCAAGTCGAGATATTTATATAAATATCCATGTTATCACTGTTATCAGGCAATTTCAAATTATTTTTTCATTGAGAGAGACAAATGCTATTGCTGTCTTTACTATCATTAAATGTGTCACAGCTCCTAGTTGACGTTAATTGAATACTTATGTAACCTTTGTGGAAATATGGTAGATAACCTTTGATAGTCTACATATAATCCTATAATCTGTCAGTAGCTATAGAAATGTTTAATAGAGACTTGATAGTTTCTGACTCAAATTCTAACTTTGAAAAAATATCTGACAATGAGTATTGTCAATTTTTTTTTCGCTGTAACATTAATTGCGGAAAAGTAGCTATCTAAATCTAGTAAAAAAATCAAATATGCCACCGGCAATAAACGACGAAACTAGACATGAAATTATATTTTTGCACCAGCAAGGGTTAAGCATGCGTGCAATAGCAAACGCGTTAAATGTGCAGGTATAAGGTTCTACAAAATAATAATTTCCAAACACATTGATTTTATTAAGAAAATATCTAACCTATTCATTCCTTTCTAGCGAAATACTGTCAGTTTGTGGGTAAATAGGTATGCCGCAGAAGGAGATATAAATGATCACCGTCAAGGCAATCATGGTGTCTCGATACTATCAATGGAACAACGCAATGAAATGCGAGAGAGCTACATGGAAAATGGGTTTATATCTACCAACTATTTCGCAGACCGCTTCAATTGCCACCCCAATACCATCCGAAAGCATTTGCATTCTATGGATCTTCACCATAGACGTCCCGCATACAAAATTGCTTTGACAGAAGATCACAAAATCGCTCGAGTCAATTTTGCTCAACAGTACCGAAATTTTGATTGGGGTTCGACAATATTTTCCGATGAGAAGTCGTTTAATTCAAGTGACCACGGTCGTTTACATCTCTGGCGTTATGACAATACGCGATATGCGGAAGACCATGTTATACCAAACAGGGAGTCGGGTCGCATCAGTGCAAATTTGTGGGGGTGGATGAGTTCGGACGGTGTAGGTGAGCTGGTTCCTTTACCTCCCAGGACCAACGCTCAATGTTATCTCAGCGTGTTACAGGAAAGCATGCTTCCCACCGTAAGGGCATTTTATCCACGGGAAGAATTGCCACATTTTCATTTTGTGCACGACAACTGCACGATACACAGGGCCAGGATTGTAAAAGACTGGCTCCATCAACGTCGACAGGAAATAACGGTCATACCGTGGCCTGCTAAGTCTGCGGATCTAAACCCCATAGAGAATCTATGGGGTTTAATGGTCCAAAGATGGGAAAATCGAAATGAACGATCAAGACAAGCTGTGGAAAATCATTGCCAAGAAGTTTGGGAAGACTTGCGAGGAACTGATTATTGCACTCGATTTGTGGAGTCCATGCCTTCGCGTCTCCAAGCTGTCATTGATAACGATGGGTCATATACAAGTTATTAGTTTTTAGATATCTCTTTGCTTTAATACGAATAAACAGATTTTGGTCTATTTGTTATGTTTTTTACATTTTAAATAGTAGAGTTAAACGTAAATATTTTTTAAATAATAATAAATATTTTGACATAGATCTTTACGAGACAGTAATGAGGGTATTAGACAACATTACAAAGAAATGTTTTAAATTCCAATAAAAAGAACACAATAAAATATTCGTAAAATAATGAACTTCTGCTTATTTATAATTATATTTTTCATTCACTTTCCTTTTGACAGCTGTTATCTACATGAGTTTCAGTTTATGAATTATATGGAAATGGCTGCCGTTAAAAGGAAAGTGAACGAAAATTTCTACATAGCAGCTTAGCAGTCAAATAGACGTTTCTAGGACTAAAGCGGATGTTGTAATGTAACCATAGTAACGTCAGCTTCCGGAAAAATCGCTATCAATCATTGGTTAAATATTTTTGTTATTACGTAACCATAGTAACGCCACCTTCCGAAGAAAACACGGGCGGTCATTGGCTAACCGTATTTGGTTTTACGTAACTGTAGCAACGACCGCCCCATTGGTCAGCAGAGTTCGGCCGAAGTCGTGATACGAGACTGGTAAGAGTTCGGACCCCGACTTGGATTATTCGACCAAGTTGCGAACAGTGGTAAGTGGCTCAACATTCCCGTGTGGTGACTGTACAAGGCGTGAATGGTCTAAAAAACCGGCCAAGTGCGAGTCGGACTCGCGCACATAGGGTCCCATACCGTTTACGCAAAAAACGGCAAAAAATCACGTTTTTATTATATTCTGTTTTTAGTATTAATTGTAATGAGGCAACAGAAATACATCATCTGTGAAATTTTCAACTACCTAGCTATCACGGTTCATGAGATACAGCCTGGTGACAGACAGACAGACGGACAGCGGAGTCTTAGTAATAAGAGTCACGATTTTACCCTTTGGACAACCCTAAAATTGATAAAATTGTTAACCCCCATGGTTCACCATGACCATTCCCACGATCAACCCCATGACCACCACCTGACCATCCTGTATCATCTTGTGTCTGTTGCGACCCGCCCCGGCTTCGCGCGGGTTAACAAATTATACACCTAACGCTTCCTCAAGAATCACTATATTGCTAGGTGAAAACAGCATGAGAATCCGTTTAGAAGTTTTTGAGTTTATTGCTAACATACAAACAGACAGACGCGGCGGGTTACTTTGATTTATAAGGTGTAGTGATACTCACACTTGAGCGCGGCCACGCACACAAACAGCGCCGCCAGCGCGTCTCCGTATTTAGCGGCTATTAGCGGGGCGTCTTGTGTTGTAGCGGCCACCACCACGCCCGGGTACAGCACGTTGCGTTCCAGGAAACAGAGGTACACGAATATCTGCGGAAAAGAGACTCCTGTTATGACAACAACAATAAAAAAAAAAAAACATACTTTTAACCTTTCGAATAGCCTCCTGAGACCTAGAAGCGGTCGTTTTAATTTTGAATTTGGTACTTGGGTACTGTACAAGTCAAAAAAGACACGTCACGATCGCTTAGAGTTGGACCAAGAATAGTCTGCAGCGGATTTGATAGACTACGCTGTGAAAGTGTTATTTTAAACGTCAATGTTCTATAAAATTATTTATTTATTTTAAACTTTATTGCACATACAAAAAGTACAACAGGCGGACTTAATGCCGGTATAGGCATTCTCTACCAGTCAACCATAGGGCGAAACAGAAAAGCGTCCATGTGACAATTATGACGTATAAATGACACTTGCACTGCGTGGGCTATCAAATCCGCTGCAGACTTTTTTTGGTCCGACTCTACCTTTTTTCTAATGCTAAAAAAACGAAGTATTAAAACGCCCTCTGGGATTCTTTGTATTGAGAGATCCAGGTAGGTTGTTGGCGCTGCTGAGGATTTAGTGCCAAAGGAATATGAACCTTAAGGTGGATGTCTAGGGATGGGATGCCGATTATCAGCCAAAAGATGGCGTCACTGTGCACGAATTGTGGATTTTCACTATTTCTCCCAAAATACAAAGTTTCATAAGATGTGTTGATATGTGCGAAAACTATAAAAAATACTACATCCAAATCGAGACATGTTCAACTCAACATTGTCTCATTTCGTTATTACCGGAATCCAACTGCAAAATATTGCAATTTCTTGCATTCACGCACACTTACGTACTTAAAGTCACCTTAAAGTCAGTGTCAAATGTCAGCAGATTCGTAATGTTACAGTAAAGTAACCTAGAGGGCGCAGCGGATGAAATGTTTATTGTTGAAAAAAGATTGGAAATTAAATAATAAATTCTTGTTTGAGCAACGATAAAGAATTACAAGGCATTCAGAAGCAACTAATGTTTTCGACCATCAACTGTCATGTGCTCGTGGCACCCGTAGCCTCTATTTTGAAAAAAAATCAGATTGTAGCTAAGATACATGGTTCAAACCCCGACAATGCCAATTTTTTTTTATTTTATAATTTTAACATTCTCTTTTGAATTATTTTAAGCGTATGTTATTCTTCGAAACTAAACTTACGTGAGTAAAACATTTTCAGTAATTTGATTATTTTTTAATAATATTATGGGAAGATATATAAAAGTATTTTTATTTTCCGGTTTTCAAAGGATATAAATAATGATTAAAATAATTTAAAAAAAGTCATGCATGAGGCTAATTAGGATCGCAGAATAGGTACATAAGAAGTCAACTATCGACGAAGTATAGCTGGTCAAGCAGATCTTGTCAGTAGAAAAAGGCGGCAAATTTGAAAAATGTAGGCGCGAAGGGATATCGTTCATAGAATAGAATAGAATAGAATAGAATATCGTTTATTGCACCATGGTAAAAAACAAGTTGTTACAAAATAATAGTATCTCATGGACCCTAATAGGGTATGGCAAACATTTCCTTAATATAAGTAGGTACATATTAAGAAAAAATACTACAAACTAGCTTTATAAGTTTAGGAGATCAAAACTTATTTACTATAAACTAACTTATTTAACAAAACTGTCAGTGAGAAAATCGGTTACTGAATAATATGCTTTTTCAGCAAGGAACGATTTCAACTTCTTTGTATACGAAGTGTCACTTTCCACTGATTTTAAATAATTTGGGAGGTGATTATAATATTATTTTACTGCCGCATAATGAGGGCTTTTGCGGTATATTTCTAAGTTTGGCTGGGGTAATTCAAGTTTGTATTTTTGTCTTTTATTCTGTATCTCTTTGAACAAATGTATGTTTTTTCTTACATATATACATAACTCTAAGATGTAAAGGCATGGAAGAGTGAGTATGCCGTGTTTGATGAAATAAGGTTTGCAGCTATCCCAATTTCGGATTCCGACTAGCACACGAACGCATTTTTTTTGCATGACAAACAAGTCATGCACATCTGTGCTGTTTCCCCATGTTAAAATTCCATATCTGAACCATGAATTAGCGAAGGCATAGTAAGCGGCTAGTGCAGTACTGAAGTTAGTGGTTTTGCGAAGCGTAAAGAGTCCATACAAAAACTGTGATATCTTGGTTTTAGTGTTTAATATATGTGTTTTCCAGTTCATATGGTTATCGAGAGTAATACCTAAGAGTTTGAAATTATCTACTTCTTCAATTTCTGTGTTATTAAGCGATAATTTTAATTGTAATGGAGTTCTTTGGTAAGGATAAAATTGAATCAATTTGGTTTTGTTTGAATTTATTGCTAGATTATGGTCGCGCATCCACAGATTGATATGATTTAAGGTTTGTGTCAGTTTTAAATTAAAATTTTCATTATTTTTAAAATCAAAAAGGAGAGAGACGTCATCTGCAAAAAAATAGAACATTTGGATTTCGCGCCTTTTTTTACTGACAAGATTTGCTTGACCAGGTATAAAATAAAAGTTTCCAAAATTTTATTGAAATGATATACCTACATGAAATAATCAAATACAACACATTTACTTAAAATAACTTTTAAAATAAGGCATATAAAATTACCAAAAAGATGAAATAAAATAAATACAAAAAGAAATGAGTCTTTGTTCGTGGTTTGAACCCTGTCATGCTGTTCAACTTGTTAGACTTATACTCAATAGCTAAAAGCCACTAGACCATTTGACCATAGTAGACCCGGGCGAAAAATGCCTTCTTATTTAAGTAACCCATTACTGTCAAAAATATCAAGTTTGAATTGATTTGAAATATAATTTTTCATTGTCGACTTATTGACATCCAACGTTGCGAGCATGTTGTACTTTAAACCATTTGGCAACGTCGCACGCGGGGAAATCTTCTGAAAATGTATGTCCTTTTATATTTTGATATTTATGGATATATGAGGATTCTTCTACTTATGTTGCAAATTGATTAAATTATCGAGAGACAAGAACAAGAAATATGATTCGGTTAAATTGTGTTCTAATGTATGGGGAAGACAAACTAATTATAGCCAGCCTTTTATGAATGTAGTATGATACCTTAGGGTATGGTGCTTTACGCACACTAGCGTCCCTTCCCCTCCCCCTGACGCAACCCCCCCTTTTTGCATGAAATATGTCCCGGTTCACAGTTTTTTACATTTTTTGAGGAAAGTATATATTTTAGGAAAAAAGTGTCAATGAAAGAAATAATCCTTAATAAATTCTTAATAAAAAAGGTCTTATTCATTTTTTTATATGATGCACCTAATTCATGTATTAGCTTGTCAAAATTCGAAATAACATAGTTTTTACTTAGGATTCGAAACTCATTTATTATACACAGTGTAACACGAGGAACCCGAATAATTTTGACAGCGTATTCCTGATCATATTTAGATACAAAAATGTCCTATAAACTTTTTTGAAATGCGGCTAGTTTCAGAGTTAATACCAATTTTAAAAAAAAACAAGTTTCTATTGTTACATAGTTCAAAACGCCTTTTTGATGGCGATGTTGTTGTTTGGATTTAGTCTAAATATCCCTATTGATATGTCAAAAAGTGACAATTAAGTAACACGTTGCAAAAACTATGTTTTACGAAAAAAAAGTAAAAATCCATGTTAACTGACAAGTTTACCAATAACATTTACTTTTTATGTACATACATATATAATATATATATTCAAAAAATTAAAAAAAAGCGGCCAAGTGCGAGTCGGACTCGCGTTCCAAGGGTTCCGTATATTACACAATTTTTAACAATGTATTTTTTTATTTTTTATTTATTTATTTAGATATTTAATTCAGGGAACAAGGCCCATATTACAAATACCTTACAGACTAACATACATATGTATTTTATAAACTTAAAACTAAACATTATTTATGCGAAACGTGAGTGAAATCATTATCAAACTGCACAACGGGACTTAATCGCGTATTTAAGTTTTAAGATTTACCTCCGACGTTTCGAGGACGGCGTTGTCCCCGTGGTCTCGGAGAAGACTGGCTCAAGTTGACATCAACATCTTCTAGCCGCGCGAGTTTTTCGAACTACCCGCACTTGGTCTTGTTTATCAGTTTGAACGTTTTGCGCACTAGGGATGTCACTCTGTCGACACACAACACTAACGATATTCGATTTATCGACTGTCGATATTCGTTTCCGCTTACATTTACTAATGACTGGATTCCATGTGGATGAGATCTTAAAACCCTCGTCCCGATTAAAATTGCAATGTTTTTTGATTTCAATGGCTTCCCGCACTTTTCTACTGTAGAAATGGCGATCCGTGGAGAGGATTTTAGGGTTATGCAGCTCAATCCAGTGGTTTGGTCCTGACTCCAGCAAATGCTCAGCCACCGCAGACTTGTTGACCTGACGATTTTTGACAGCTGCGATATGTTCCTTAACTCTTTCTGCTATGGTGCGCTTAGTTTCTCCGATATAGGAACTACCACAACTGCAATCTATTTTATAAACGCCAGGTGACTGGAACGGAATAACGTCCTTCGGTGACCTTAGGCTCCCTGCTACTTTGGATAAAGGTGTGTACACCGTCTTTATAGAGTACTTTCCAAGTACTGTGCCAACTTTATCCGTTACCCCTTTTACATACGGCAAAAATGCCGGCTGTCTGGAGACATCAGGACGTTTCCGCCTTGCCTTTCGTCTGGGTTGCCACTTTTTTACCTTGTACCCGTTCCTCCTTAGTACCTCCTGAATATGCGACATCTCGCTCTCTAAATATTCAGGGTCACACAGATCATGTGCTCTGTTTACTAGCGAGGTAACCACCGATTGTAAGTGACGAGGATGGAGTCCCGTTGTGCAGTTTGATAATGTTTAATAATCGTGAAAGTTTAAATCAGTGTGAGTGAAATCTTTAAAAAATCCGTAGGAGTCGGATCAAAAACTGTAATTAAGTCCGACTCACGCTTGACTGTACATTTCTAATAGGTTTTCCTGTCATCTATAGGTATAGACCTATTTTATGTATTTTTTCAAAATTTTAAACCTTGTAGTTTCGGAGATAAAGGGGGGGGGGATAGTCATTTTTGCCTATTTTCTTGAATAACTTCTAAACTGTTTATTCAAAAATTATAAAAAATATATATTTGAGATCCTTACAATAAGCTCTTTCATTTGATATGTAACATGATATAGTTTGAAAATTTTTATTTTTGAATTTTTTCATTTACCCCCCAAAAGTGGCCCCCATGTTTAAAATTCATTTGTTTACAAACTTACATATGTGTATCAGATTTCAACTTGATTGGTCCAGTAGTTCCGGAGAAAATCGGCTGTGACAGACGGACAGACAGACAGACGCACGAGTGATCCTATAAGGGTTCCGTTTTTTCCTTTTGAGGTACGGAACCCTAAAAACAATAAAAAAAATTGTTTTCGGCGAAATTGACCTAAACTCATACATACATTTTTTCCTTCTTTTGACCTCAGAAATAAAATCTTTCGCATTTCTTGAGGACACCTTGTATAATAAGTGTTATAAAATGAATATAACCTTTTTTACTAAGAATTTAATAAGGAACTATTTCTTTCATTGACACTTTTATCGTAAAATGTATACATGAGGTCAAAAAAGGAAAAGATGTAATATGTGTTTAGGTTAATTTCGCCAAAAAAAAAATTTTGTTTGGTTTTTTTTTTTTAATTTTATGAATGAATTTGTACATAAAAATTAAATGCTATTGGTAAACTTGTCACTTAAAATGGTTTTTTTTCGTAAAACTTAGTTTTTTCAAAGTGTTACTTGTCACTTTTTGACATATCAATAAGGATATTTAGACTAAATCCCATAGTAGCAACATCGCCATCAAAAAGGCGTTTTGAACTATGTAACAAGAGAAACATGTTTTTTTTTTAATTGGTGTTAACTCTGAAACTAGGCGAATTTCAAAAAGTTTATAGGACATTTTTGTCTCTAAACGTGATCAGGAATACGCTGTTAAAATTATTCGGTTTCCTCATGTTACACCGTGTATAATAAATGAGTTTCGAACCCTAAGTAAAAACTATGTTATTTCGAATTTTGACAAGCTAATACATGAATTAGGTGCATCATATAAAAAAAATGAATATGACCTTTTTTATTAAGAATTTATTAAGGATTATTTCTTTCATTGACACTTTTTTCCTAAAATATATACTTTCCTCAAAAAATGTAAAAAACTGTGAACCGGGACATATTTCATGCAAAAAGGGGGGGTTGCGTCAGGGGGAGGGGAAGGGACGCTAGTGTGCGTAAAGCACCATACCCTAAGGTATCATTCTACATTCATAAAAGGCTTGTAATTAGTTTTTCAAAAAGCACAATTTGGCCGAATATATGAAAGAGGGTCATTGTTGTTGTAAAAGGTGTGCAAGAAATGATACGTTACTGCACTAGAGCAGTTTAGGTTCCAATTCCAAGTACGATTTTATTATTCTTTTTACAATAAGCAATTGAAATTTGGGTATAAATGGATTTGTTATACAATTTCCATTCTGATATTTGACTCCCCATTCCATAAATAACGATACTTTTGGCCAAATTGTTAATTGAAAATACCTACTCTCAAAAATACCTACTATAAAAATGTATTTAAAAAAACACATGCGTTTTACTTTCCTCGTATGCGAAATGAAAAGTAGAGTGTTTTAACTCGGGTGAAAAGCAGCATTTTTGGAAAAAAAACCAGGCAAGTGCGAGTCGGACTCGCGCACGAAGGGTTCCGTACCATAATGCAAAAAAAAAACAAAAAAAAAGCAAAAAAAAAAACGGTCACCCATCCAAGTACTGACCACTCCCGACGTTGCTTAACTTTGGTCATAAATCACGTTTGTTGTATGGGAGCCCCATTTAAATCTTTATTTTATTCTGTTTTTAGTATTTGTTGTTATAGCGGCAACAGAAATACATCATCTGTGAAAATTTCAACTGTCTAGCTATCACGGTTCGTGAGATACAGCCTGGTGACAGACAGACGGACAGACGGACGGACAGCGAAGCCTTAGTAATAGGGTCCCGTTTTACCCTTTGGGTACGGAACCCTAAAAATATCATCTACTAATGTTATTGTTATGCACAAGCAGAAGATATTATAGAATCTTGTTTATTTACAAGAAGATGACATTTTTCTCCACATAGGTACCTATATATTTTTGAGAAAAATATAGCCAGGTATTTTAGTTTAAAAATCATTGTTACAATAAATATAGGCTTTTCCAGAGAACATTTATATTTCTACCGAAACGAAAGCAGAATTCACAAGGGTTTTCGGTGGACGACTGTAAACGCGAATGATTGTTTGGACTGACCTTTCTATAAATATGTAAATGTATTTTATTGTGTAATAATCATAATAATTATTAAGTTATATTAAATCTGGGAATGAAATTATATCAGAAAGGAGATTCTTAAATGAGTAGGTATACTCGTAACATGCTTTGTGCATTAAATATACCTCCCTCTATTGAGTGAAAATAAAACAAAATACACAGGTAATCTGTGTTGCGGTTTTAAAGTGCCATCTGTTACAGCTTTGACAAATTAAAAATGATTGCTTGTCAAATGAAGTCGCCATGTTAGAATTACACCGATACTATAAGCATCACTCACACAAACAAGCAATGAGGCAAAATTTTACCAATATTCAAAGGCTTTTTTCTTAATAATTTTAATCAAAATCTAGTATTTTTTTACGTTCTGCGAAGACAGAAATATATATACTACCCAAACATTACATATACAAGTGAAGAAACCCTATATAATAGGAGCTAGGGTGCCAAGAAAGTTGTATGAAAATCGAGCAAGGAGAACCACCTTAATTACATAATAATAAGATCGTTTTTGGTACGACTTACCTTTTCGAAATACATAAGCTTCGCCGGTTCGGTGACCTCAAACTGAGCGTGTTCATGTGGCCTTAACACTGGCCCTGCTAAACAGAGCCAGGGTTGCTGTTTGCGCAGTTGAGGGGTTATGTAGTGTAGGACCCAGCCCACTGCGCAGATTATCCAGACCACCTGTGAAGTGACATAAAAAGTTAGAAATAGCTATAACCTAAACTGCAAAACATAATTCAAGACCAAAAAAAGTATGAAATGTTTTATTTAGCTATAATGGTAACATAATTAGGGTTCCGTACCCAAAGGGTAAAACGGGACCCTATTACTAAGACTTCGCTGTCCGTCCGTCCGTCCGTCTGTCACCAGGCTGTATCTCACGAACCGTGATAGCTAGACAGTTGAAATTTTCACAGATTATGTATTTCTGTTGCCGCTATAACAACAAATACTAAAAACAGAATAAAATAAAGATTTAAATGGGGCTCCCATACAACAAACGTGATTTTTGACCAAAGTTAAGCAACGTCGGGCGGGGTCAGTACTTGGAAGGGTGACCGTTTTTTTTTTGCTTTTTTTTGTTTTTTTTTTTTTGCATTGTGGTGCGGAACCCTTCGTGCGCGAGTCCGACTCGCACTTGCCCGGTTTTTGTCATAATGGCTACAAATGCCTTTTGATTGAAAACGTCATGCTTTTGTGATAAGACGCTAATTTTAATATTTGAAATTACTCAAATAAGGCTATAATTGATTTATTAAATACAGATAAAAAGTACTAACCTTGTTCAACTGCAGTTTGGTAAGCGAAGTAAACACCGTAGTACAATGCAGCCCAAACACGAACAACCCCAGAAACGTGCACACTATGACGTCATTCTTCAATCTCGCGTTCACCGTCGCCTGCAACTTTTTCGGCAAAGGATCCTCCATATCCTCATCCACCGGCTTTTCTGGCTCTTTCGTTTTATCTTCCGTCTCATTCGGCTCCTTTAACGATGAAGTAGACATAGTATCACCCCGGGGATCCATTTTTAAAGAGCTAACGCTTGACGTCTGCGAACGCTTTTGAGTTTTAGCTATGTTAGTCTCTGAGCTGAAGTTGATTTTGGATGCTGATGATCCTATGGAGTTCTGTTTTGAGATATTGCTTTCTGAATTGTTTTTCTTATCGTCTGTCAATGTGTTTTCAGGTTTCCCCGCTTCAGGTATGACTTCTGGCAGCGTCTGTATCACATATAACTCAGGTGGAAGTAAATGCTTTTTAATTAAATTCCATATTAATGTGTAATCGCTCGCGCTTCTACTTAAGTGATATGCTATAGGTACTAGCAAAGCGCAGAAGATAGAAAAAAGTATATTGTGTTTCTGGTGCTGCGATTTCTTTCCTTCAACGAGTCCACTGTAAGCGAAGCCGTATAGGACTCCTATAGCTGCTAAAGATCTTACTACGCAATATACAGCAGCGCTTAAACTGCTGGTAGCGTTACCACCAAATATATGCATGTCGATTTGTTCTAGAAGATACATGAGAAATGTATTCACTTGAGGGAATAATCCTAAGCTGAACGCTAAAGGGAAGAAGAGAAGAAATTTTGATAGTACTTCTTGGATTACTAGTAAAAAATCTCTCTCGTTCATTTCGAACCCGTATATAGTTAAAGGTTTCTCGTCCAGGCTTCGTTTACTTCTAGAATGTTCTTCTGGCATCTGCTGCAACTGCCCATGGACGAGACATAGTATTGCTGTGCATAAACAGAAGTATACCGGTCGAGAAAACACGACCATTTTGTTGAAACCGTGAACGGGCGACGCCGAATCCGGTTGGACGCTTTTCAGTAAAGAATATTGGCTTCCAGCCATTATGAAACAGAACCAAAACGCGTATATGTCCCTGTAGAATCCTAGATTTAACACCATTGAGCCTAAAACCGCCACTGAGATCGCTAGTAAGATAGAAATGAAAGTCTCTTTGAACGTTAAATTTCTGTCAAATAACGCCATCAATTTCAATCTGTCCATCGTCACTTTCACCTCAAAACACTTCCATAAGTTAAACTTGTAGTAACTCTTTGGTTTCGGCTGATTTGCTTTCTCTATTTCGTCCATGAACTTTGATAGTTTACTCCTTATGTTAATTTCTAGGCTCGCTTCACCTATAGACGAAGGCATTAGACTTGGTATATTGTTAGAGACAGTTTCAACGGACTGTTGAGCTTGTTCCCTCTGTGCCCTTTGCTGACTCATTAAGAAGTTTATATGCATGCTTGGGAAGCCCATTCTAGACTGTCTTTCAGCCTCAATTTGCTCTAATAAGCTATCAGTGGCGTACGCCACAGGGGACCGTGGTTGGTCCGTGCGTGATCCGGTCCCGCCGTCAAAAACGTAAAATCTTTTATTCGCGTTGTTTGTATTAATAGGAACCACAGCGGAAACGTTGTTATTACTTGACAGTAATGGGTTATTACTGCCTTGGTTAGAAGAACTTTGATCGATGCTGTTTTCTCTTTTAGGTTTTGCTATGCTTTCGCTGTTCCCCGCTTCTGATTCTAACGATCCGCAGCTACCTTCCCCAGTTTCCTGCGAATCTGGAGCTTCTATTGGCTTCACTCTATTACATCTAACATCCTCTTTGTCTGGAAGAGGAATGGGTTGAGCTTGAGCCCTTCCTGAGCTGTTCTTATCAAAAGTATACGACATCCAATTGCCATATTCATCCATGAAGCAATGTATCGCTCCGTCTGTCGTGTCATCGAAAGACGTCGCGAAATGAACACTGTTGGAAGTGTTAGGGTTTTCCGGGTTAGGGGTTTTGTCTTTTTTATCAGAATTGTTCTGGTTGGACGGATTGTTTCTTTGTCTGGTAGATCGTTTTATTTTCCGCACTCTATTCCTGTGGTTTCTGTCCATTAGAGGTCTAAGTCTTTGGCCTTCTTCGGCGTATTGGACAAGCTCTGGAGGGGCATTTTCGGGTAAGCAGCACGGCATTAAATCTACTCTAGAGTTTAGGAAAGCCGCTAGTAGAGGCATGGAAGTTGGGAGTAGTGTGTTTGTGGACGTTTGTGCGACCTCCTCTATTGATCTTTTCCTGGTTTTGTGTGAGTTTTCCCTTTCACCTCTGATGCTTTGCCTGTGACTTCTCGGTCGTTCCTCTCTGGGAGGTGGCATAACAACTGTATTTGCATTTGTAGCAGCAAAAAGGCATTCTAGACCCTGTACTAAAGCAGCCTGAGCCTCCACAGCATCCATAAGCGTTCTATCTTCAGTCTCATTCTCTTTCTTTGAATCTTTTTTCTTATTTTCCTTCTGGGATGAAGCTCTTGAACGCGCTAAGTTTTTAATCTGCTTTGGAATAGCTCCTAAATTTTTTGGGACATTGAATGAGGATTCGCCTAAGGCGTTGGCAAGTTTTTGGCATATAATTTCTTCTGTAGCACAATTTTCGTGACAGACAACCGGACAGCAGGCTGGGGATTCTTCTATAGCTGATTCTTCAAATAACCAATCTATACTATAAACACTTCTCTCATCCGCGCTTTTACTATCAGTCACCTGTGATTCCTCAGTCTCTTGGAAGACTTTTTCATCATCTTTTGCTTTCTCCGGTGGTCTATCGAAATTGGCTTCACTACTACTGCTAGAATTAGATATATCATGGTCCCACAGTTTCTTCTCAACTGGCTTATCATCTTTCTTCTCATTCTCATTGGATTCTAAGCTCGACTTCTCTATAAGCAAGTCTTTAGAACTAGCACTGGCTTTATCATAATAGTCAGCGGGATATTTACACTCACACGAACCACTCGGTCGATCAACACACTTGGCCTCATCTTGTTTCATAAGCTTCTTCAGTCTTACAGGTTTAGATTTGCTATGAGTGCACTCTGGATTCTGCTTCGAGTGGCGTTCACAGCAATGTTTCTTGCAATCTTGGCTCTTCGTTCGGACCACTCGGACGTCCGTTGCTCTGTCTAGCAAAGGAGATCTTGAACCATTATTCTCATAATCGGAATCACTGGATCTCACTACTGGTGATTGTTCTGCGTCCCAATCGAAACCTCGGAACTGCTTATCATCCTCGTAATCACTGTAACTTTCACCACTTGAATCTAAATCAGTCTCCTTCTGTGATGTCTGCATTTCATCAGATATTTCAGCTATGGGGTATACTATTTCTGAACCGTATGTTAGGTAGGGGTAGCAGCCTCTGCCTTCATCCGGTTCGCTGCGTGGAAACAAATTGAAATGCGGTCCTCTAGTCAAGCATTTGCTAGGCGGAGGTATGACGGCATTTTTCGGGTTTTTTAACACTTGCCCGCCTATAGTCTCTACGCTATTAGGATGGGGGGATAAATTCGATACACTGGGCGGAGGGCATCCTATCTCTAACGCGGCACTCTTAATCCTCCTAACTCCTGGGCTTTTGCCTTTATTTTTATCAGCGTCACCAGTCGGAGCTTCCGCTTTGACCATCATATATTCCCCAAGCTCTACACTCGCAAAGAAACCCGTATCCGTGTTATTTGAGTGTCTCCGCATATGTGAAACTAGTTGAGCAGTCGAATTTAGCAACGGCAGCTGTATGGTCGACATGGTCGAGTTAGATTTACATCTCATGTTTCTGTTTAATTCTTGAGTAGTTAGTGCTATAGCGGACTTGGTGCAGTTTTCCTCCGGATAGTTATTGTATCTTCTCCGGTGTGATCTTTTCTTCGGGGAAGGAGGTCCGACGCTCGGTTCGGAGTTATCTCTGGAGTCGGAGCTAAGTTGGCGGGCGAATTTGGATTGGTAAGGTTCCCCGACGGCCTCGTTGCCGTCGAGATACAGCCACTCCTTGAAGAAGTCCCGGTTGGAGCCGCGGCGGTGGGAGCAGTCGTGGTAGCGGCGGGAGACCTTGGCGAAGGGCCCGTCGTCGTGCGGGAGGGCGGCGTCGCGGCCCGAGCGGTACACCTCCTCGACGATGAGCTCGTCGATGCGGTTGGCGCGCCGTTTGGCTCGGGGGTCGCGTTTAGGCTGGAAAATTAAAATACGTTACGCTAAGTCTCGATTGTCGCCGTACAGTTAAGGACATTGATATGTGTATCAATATCAAAGGCCCAAGTTATAGTCACTGTGACAAGGTACACTGAAATAAAATTCCTTGACCGTACGCTGTGTATAATGAACGTGTAAGAACTATTGGGTTCAGGGACAGGAGCTGTTTGTTCAGAAATGAGTGAATTTTCCGAGTCTGTCCCTCTAATGTGCAAGTTGCGCACTTGAACTCTATAGTTCACCTGGTTAAACCTGAGATGTCCTAGATAAACCGGCCAAGTGCGAGTCGGACTCGCTCACGAAGAGTTCCGTACCATTACGCAAAAAACGGCAAAAAAATCACGTTTGTTGTATGGGAGCCCCACTTGAATATTGATTTTATATTGGTTGTTATAGCGGCAACAGAAATACATCATCTGTGAAAATTGCAATATCTCTAATCTCTATCACGGTTCATGACATACAGCTTGGTGACAGACAGATGGACGGACAGCGGAGTCTTAAGGCTTGGTCACACACAGAGCGCGACGCAGCGCCGCGTCCGCGCCGCGTCCACGCCGCGCGACCGCGGCACATGCTAACAGGTTACCGACGTCAAACAGACTGCGTCCCGCCGGTATCACGCCCCGCTTCTGTCGCGCCCCGCGCCGCGCGGCCCCTTGCGTCCGCGCGGCGCGTGCGCAGCGCTGCGCCGAGCGAACGCGGCGGCCCGCCGCGTCGCGCAAGGTCACATCAGTAGGATCGGACGTTAGGCAGCGAGCGGTGCGCCGCGTTCCCGCGCGGCCGCGCCGCGTTCACGCGCGCCTTGAGGGCGTGTTGAGAGCGTGAGGCCGGCGCGATCGGCGCGCGCCCTGTTTGACCAGGCTTCGCGTCGGCATCACGCGGCGCTGCGTCGCGCTCTGTGTGTGGCCAAGCCTTTAGTAATAGGGTCCCTTTGGGTACGGAACCCTAAAAATTGAAAGTGCCCTTATTGACCCGACACAGGTTTCTGAATGATGAGATGTCTAGATAAAAGAACTATTCGTTATTTCACCTTCCGTCTCGGCTGGGGCCTCTTGGCCCCGGAGGGCCCCGGCTCGGGCGGCGCGAGCTCGGCGCCGGCGGCCGCCACGTCAGACAACTTCACCGACAGAGTGCTGTCCTCGTTGCTAGACTCCGAGCTGTTCTTTCTGTGCACATCCACTTTCAAATCTGGAATGAGTTGATATATAAGTTAGCAGCCAACTGGTTAAATTAGCCAGATAATTAGATGCCTAGCCCATTAAAAAACTAGTCGATCGCTCAAGTACGGTACCGACGCTAAAGAAGTAAGGACGGAAGAATTTTGCCATGATAGCCAGGGCGAGCGGGAAAGCAATATAATTACGTGTGTGCGATAGAGATAGGAAATGGCAGGTCAATGTACGAAATTCTTCATGTTTAGCTTCCTTACTAATCGCTTTCTCGCCGCAAACCAAACTGACTTATATATCACTATCTCTTTCACTCTCGCCATAACCATGTAAGCGTAAAAGAGAAGTTTTACGACCCCGATCGTCAGTTTGGTTTACGGCAAGTATAGTCCCACCCCAATGTTGAGCGTTTACAGACAAGGGCCGCCATACACGGACTGCTTTGAGCAGTCAGTGCCAACAGCTTCCAGCGGTCGCCGTTGGGTGATCTGCAGTTTCAATACAAAATCGCCATTCGAAATACACGAACCGCTCAAGCAGTTGCAACTTGCAACTGCTTCGGGCGGTTGGCTCCGCGGTGAAATTTCATCATGCAGTCAAGCTGCAAAAGCAGTGCGTGTATGTTGATCACTGGGTTACTGCTCGAGCAGTCCATGTATGTATGCACAATTACCTATGGTGCTGTTGTTGGGTTTGTTGTAGTCTGCGCCCGCCATGGACTCATTGTCGCTGCTGGCGGCAGCCGGACGCAGCATCTGCATCTCCATGCCTTCATCACGGCTGGAATAGAAACTCTGTTAAAGATCTGGACCTTATTATAAAAAGCATAAGGTCCACCGATATACAGTTAACAGTGTGAGCGATGGTCCGATGGTTCACACTCGTCAAGAGACCCCGAGACAGGCCGAGAACGAGTATGTACATACTGTCCCCTTCGCGTCTCGTCTCGCAGCTGTCTGATTGGATTTGAGCGGTGCCAAGACTCTCGGCGAGAGGCTCTCGACGAGTGTTTACAGCCGACATGAAAATGTAATTCAAAATTTAAGCCAAGATATTACTAAGATACGATGAAAAAAAAACCGGACAAGTGCATGAGCTAAAATATTTATTAATTGAGATTTATTTAATAAATGCTCGCGTAGTATTGTCATTGGAAGTCCCATCAGTGCTTGGCGGGAGTAATATACACTCGCTGGCGTCATACATGTGGTGGAGCCCATGGTTCAGCAGCTTCAGGCTCATGGAGAGAAGCGCCACCAGCGTGCAGTAGATGATCCACCCGAGACTCGCTGGAGGGAAGTACTTTTTATACTTACGCAGTATTGTCATTGGAAGTCCCATCGGTGCTTGGCGGGAGTACAATGCACTCGCTGGTGTCATACATGTGGTGGAGCCCATGGTTCAGCAGCTTCAGGATCGTGAACAGAAGCGCCACCAGCGTGCAGTAGATGATCCACCCGAGACTCGCTGGAGGGAAATACTGTTGAGGAAAAAGGGAATAATAAAGGTTTAAATTGATATATACTATTTAAAAATAGTAAATTGGTGAATATGCTGTGATAGCATATAAGTGAGAGATCCATTGTAAATGAGCTTTAGACTTATATTTTAGTGTGTCGGGCAGTAAAGTAAGAAATATCTAAGATTACATGTAATTGTCGGCTAAGGTGAAGCCGAGGTCTAATCTGAGATTTTTTTACTTACTGCCTAAGGTGTCTCATTTGTATACTATTTTTCTACAGTAACTTTCCAACAGCTCATCAGTATTCAACACTAAAGTATTGGACTTTGCCCCGTTTCTTGAATCCTCAGACAGATTATTTGCACATAGCTGTTAATTAAATGTCAATTAGAACTAGTATTGGGGAGTGAGTCATTAAGGAAATAAGAAATCAGCATGCATAAATACATATCACTTTAATGTGATATACGAGTCACCAGGAAACTCCAAATGAAGACTGGAAGGGCAATGTTTATCATAGTTAAATAATGTACAGTAAATTCCTTTGGACATAGTTAGCAGTGACCATCAATCCATAGATAATATAAACAAGTTTACACAAAATATACATAACAAAGTAAATGTTACAATATTTACAATACAAGTCATACAAAAATTATTTCATTTAAGCAATGTGAAAATGATAGATTGTATGAAAAGAAAAAAGATATTATATCTGTGAAAATTTTGTTGTAAATAAGTACCATAGTGCACAAATAAAAGGTCTCTATTACAACCCAATTTTCCACTTGATAGTGTAAACTAGGGCTCAATATAACTATACAGAAGACATTTTATTTACAATGGACCTAACAATAATTTCTAAAAATAATCCTTACAAAATGTACAAAGTATGAATGGTGGGATTTTAATTTGTTTAAAAAGATAACAATTGTGTGATTAATTCTAATATTTTCAAAACATAACAGTTTCAAGTTACAAAAACAACAAACAACTTTCAATGCACAATACCTAACAATTGTTTCATAACCACTATGATAATAACCATATGACCTAAAATGTTAAAATCAAAATGGTTGTGAATGGAAGCAGCCATGTGTTAACTATAAACAAATCTATTTTACTTACTAACTTAGCTGTTTTATACAAGATGTTGCACCCAATTCTCACCAGTAATAAGCCTACAGCATAGCAACTGCCCACTTAACTGGACAATGGCTACAAATGCTACAATCATCTTCAATACTGCTGACCCACTTTTTTTCAAATCATCGTCTCTAACCTATCAAGTACTTACTACAATAAATCCTTACCAGGTACACGGAGAACGGAAGGCATAGCAGGAACAGCCACACGTACAAGTGCACAGTGTTGCAAAACAAATTCTGGTGCGGATCGTAAAACCAGCCGCCTGTCAGAGATGCCCAAACACCCTGACGCAGAATTTCTAAAGTCTGGGACCCCATCTCACACTTCTATGTCCACATTCCCGCGTTAATTCACAGTCCACCCACACGACACTCTTCTAGACGCACTTAATATCATTATTTCACATCAGCTAATGTCTAAATGCAAATTATTCGTCTTTCCTGCCATTTTGGATGACACACAGCAAACAAATATCGTCCCTATTGACATCGAGCGAACATTAATTACAGAGCCGTTTATGACTGTATCGCGTGTTTAGTTAAATTAACTTAACATAACACATAGCAAGAAGAGGACTTAATTGAATAGTAAACACAAAAGTAAAGGGAATACGCTAAATGCACTAAAAACTGCTGGGAGGAGCGAAACAACACTTTTCATCTGAGTGACAATACAGTACCAGTGTTGCCATGTTTAGCTAACTGTTAAGGACGTAACCGCGAATCGGTACAATTACGGTTCATATTTATGGAATACCTGACTATTTAAGCGAGTCGCAACACCATTATTGTGTATGCCGTCAGCTGTGCGGTGACAGGCAGTGGTGCCGCTAATGTTTATTTTGTTTAAACCAAGTGTTAAAATTGTGCAGTGCACTATAGTTATACAGTGATTTATACCGTGGGTTTGAATTATTTTCATAATGGGAGATATAGAGAAACTTTTAAAACAAGCTGCAATGCAAATTGGGGCTGGTGGAAGTGCAGGATTCGTGGAAGTTTGTATAATGCATCCTTTGGATCTTGTCAAGACCAGGCTGCAACTGCAGGCAACAACTACAGCTATAAAGAGCTCTGATCCTCACTACTACAGAGGTGTATTCGACTGTTTAAAGAAGATGTACACATATGAGGGAGTGACTTCATTCTGGAAAGGTATCCTGCCCCCAATCCTGGCTGAAACTCCTAAGCGTGCAACAAAGTTTGTGACATTTGAGCAAACCAAAAGGTTTTTCATGTTTGGTTCCAGCACACCTACACCTTTAGTGAGATTTATTTTTTGTTACATTGTTTTTAATTAGATTTTAATATTTACACCATTTAGAATTAAATACATCTCATCATATATTTTCCAAATAATTTTTGTTATTTGTTTTTTCATGGAGAAGCAGACGTTTATATCAATGTAATATTTTTAAAATTTAGTTTTACCTTTCTATCCTACCAATGTGGAATACAGGGTGACTATACTTACTTTTTTAACTTGTTATTCTTGTGCATTTTTTTAAATTACTATATATATCTTGCATATAATATTATAACTTTGGAGTCACCTGTGTCTACATTTCAAAGTAATTGCTCTCCTTATAGTAAGTATGTACCATAGATAATGATAGCAGACAACTCTAAAACAGTTGTTATGTTTTTGATAAGATAATATGAAGACAAATACCTACTTGTTAACCATTTCTATTTTGGTAACGATTTAAATATATAAAACAAATAAAACTACATACTAAATGTTGTAACGATAACATTAAACAGTTATGTTATAGTCAAAAAAATCTTTTATTATAGTCAATGTTATATTTTTTTCATGATCAGCATAATATTGTACCTTAGTTACTTAAAAATCTCTTAATTAGTATCTGTAAAAGTAATACTTATTCTATCTGTTTCATATTTCATTTAAAAAAAATGTATTTTTTCAGACCTTTGCTTTAGCAGGCCTCAGCGCTGGCGTCACAGAAGGAATATTAGTAAACCCATTCGAAGTTGTCAAGGTCACGCTTCAATCTAACAAGTCGCTTGCCACACAAGTCCCTAGCACTTGGTCCGTAACGAGGCAAATAGTCCGAGAAAATGGCCTCGGGTTCAAAGGACTTAACAAAGGCATAACAGCTACTATTATGAGAAACGGCGTATTCAATATGGTTTATTTCGGATTCTACCATAGCGTCAAAGGTTATGTCCCTGAATACGAAGTGAGTATTTAAATTCATACAGAGTGTGTTAAGCTACCTTGTGCTTTGTTGTAATAGTTTAAGGTTTATTTTCGTCCGATATTGTATGGTTCTTAAGCACTTATGCATTGACGGATTCATTTAATGAGATACCTATATTACCTATTCCACTAGTACTCTTATCAGTTGTTGACCGTATACTTACGTAATTGTGATTAGATGAACGCAGAATTATATAACAGGAATTATATATAATTATTTAATTATAAAAGGTTTATTTCATTACATATGCCATGCGAGTTAGATTCGTTTTCATACCGTTTTTTCCTAAATGCGAATAATCCGAGTTTGCGCAATCCCAGAAGGTGTGCAATTAATTCCTCATGATGTTTTTTTTATCTAATTTGATTGACCTATTAGCAATCAGTTAAAATATGTGCATGATTACCCCCTCATTTAATAATTGCACCTTTAAAACTATTACTAAAAAAAATATTAGGAGCTAACAAAACATTTTCTATATTTTATTAAAAGTAATATATTTTCCTTCTTCATCTTATTTCCGTTATCGTAAAGATAAAATTATAAAGGTTACGATTACGACATATTTATTTAACCTAGCGGTAATGATAAGATTATTATTTATATATTTATTTCTGGTATCTTTAGCTACATTCTGCCATTTGTACTCTTCATGTATTGTGCAATAAAGTTTAAATAAATAAATAAACTATTACATGCATAGATATAACAACTGATCCTATTGCAAGTACATAATTATCAAAGTTTCAGAGCAATCTAGCTAGTCGTTTTAACATGAGAGCGTAACTACGTTTGTATGGAGAACCAAGCTTGCTGCGGAATTTTAATAGCACAATTTTAATCACAATGGACTTTCTATCATAATATTATCTATATCAACTTTTTTTCACAGGACCCTCTTCTGGAATTCGGTCGCAAAATTGCTATAGGTTTCACGTCTGGAGTGCTCGGGTCGTGTGTGAACATTCCCTTCGATGTGGCCAAGAGTCGAATCCAGGGTCCCCAGCCGGTCCCGGGGGTGGTCAAATACAGATCTACTACAGGGGCAATTGTTATGGTGTATCGAGAAGAAGGGTAAGTTATCAAATTATGGGTATACAGTGTGGAAAGATAAGTCGGGCCCTGGAGGGAAACTACCTTAAATCCTTAAGCTGGCTCATTTTACTTAAAGGAGACATTCCTTTATTTTTAAAAAGAAACAAAACTGCATTCATAGAATTTTTCTTTTTTTCTTCAATTTGGCTTGTCTAAAAAAATCTTGAGTACTAAATATTAGATTATATGGATATTTTGTACGACAGACGAGTGTAAGACTGAATGTTTCTTGGAGAAATGTTATCATTAACTGTATCGACTAGTAGAATAAAATTGCGAGTTTTTATTTTTTGGAATTTTTAGTCGGTTCGAGTCCCGGGCGAGGCAAGCGTGTTTTAGAAAATCTTTGAATGCAGTTCTGGTTCTTTATAAAAATAAAGGAATGTCTTCTTTAAGTAAAATAAGCCAGCTCAAGGATTTAAGGTAGTTTCTCTCCAGGGCCCGACTTATATTTCCACACTGTATAATCTAACTTTGTAAAACTTAGCAAACCTCTGTTATATTTTATTCAGATAAAAATTATACGGAATTTCACTTTCTTCCGGATACAATAATATTTCGAAACTGCAACCAGTCAGTATATAACTTTGGTCTGAAGACACATGTGATACAAAGAAATCAGAACTCTTCCTCCTATTCATATCTACAATTAATTAACGCCAAGTTTAAGGTTAAGGCTTCATGCGTGATATTTAGTTGTGCCATGGTAGTAACTATGTAGTACTTTACAGAGAGTAGAGTTACTAGTCTAGTTTACAATAGCTTGGTTGGCTAACCTTTTATCATGTTATTTACAATGTATCAGATACATTGTATCTGATAAGTCTGATGAACATCTTTGATAACATTGTTTACTTATACGTCTCGTGTTGAATGATAATGTAATAACAGTTCATTTTTATATGGAGTAACTGTCACGTAAAATGTTTGTGCTTAGACATGTTCAATAAGTTTGTCACATTAAATTTTTAATACGGTAAAACATAATATATATTTTTTTATTAAACTCAAGAGACTTCAAGGAACGGTCATAGGCGCCATAATTCGACGCGACGCGAGACGTATAATTCACTGATCTAAAAAGATATTTTATTTTATTAACAAACGTTCACTCTACGACATTATCGAGTGATTTTGTTTGATATAGTACTCCTCCTATTGTGATAAACTTATCATTTTAAAAGGCAGATAAATATATTTTATGAAATCAATAGAACTTGCGTTCAATACTTTCCTTGTTTTTGGGAATATGCCAAAGTCAGTAACGATTCTGGGTTTATTGATATTATTTTTAAGTGACTAAATCTTACTGATGTTTTTATAATCCCAAAACTTCCCTGGCAACGGGAATGAACTTATTTTTTGGCCACCCTGTATATGTATACTATCCTGATATATGAGAAAGCCTATTGCACAGCACAGCAGCATGTGGTTTCTAGAATAGCACAAATTTTGTAATATATGTATTGACCACGTAAAGTTCATCGGATTCAGTGCATTGCCCGGAGTTGTTACACCGTGCACATGTTCTTGGACCGCGTCCAACTGGCCCGTTATTTACGCAAAATAGTAACAAAGATATACTAATTATAAGGACACACAGACTAAAGTAAACGCCAATGTATAAATATAATATCATCTTGGTGAATCATTAACCTACAGGGTATTTGAGTGTTTATAAAATAAATTATTTTACACCTTGCATTAAATGAAATAAAGCACCAGACGATTAATAGAGAAACGTAAAAAGCATTTGAATTTGAGTTATTTCTAGACATAATTTCTATTTTAAAACCCGTGTAGTTTTAAAGAGTAGGTAATTTCATTGTGAGTCACATGCTAGTGTTTCATATAAATTCCGTAATAGCAAACTCGTTTCGGCAGTTTGAAAAAAGAAACTGATTTGACTAGCAGTCAAATACCTTATTTAGGCACTTATATTTTTAACACTTTATCTACTTAAAACCATGATTTTCTTCTGATGTACGCATTGATATAGAATAAAAATAACTAATAATAATTTATTTTATATTAAGTCAGTGGATGTACGTGTTCAATAACGCTATTGCCGTTTTTGGCTATAAATTTTCAGTTTAGAAACATTATAATTGTTGGTTACTTATTGCATACAACTATTTAATATGCCTTCTAATTGCCCAATTAGCGTGCTGATAAATAGGTTTCAATTAAATATAGCTCAACTAGACTGTGAACGGAGACAGTCCATTAAATAGCGACAGATGAAATCTTGGATTCCGTATTCGTTATATAAATACAAATCGTATATGTTGCACATTCTTAAAATACATTTACAGGGATACACATAATGCATAAAGATTGAGGTAAACAACGTAGTTATTTATATTACATGCAAGTAGGTATGGCCAGGAGAGTTGAGGTGAATGATACCTACCTATACACACACAGCTACACAGAGTGAATGAATTAATGATATACGAGTAGTTTCAACAGATGTTTAAATCTGTTTTATGCATTTGATGTTTTTGTGGTTTATAATATAACCAGTTTTACCAACTTACCACAAGTTGATTGGTACTTACTATTTATAAATAAAACTAAAATACCAATTTGTGATTTCATTTGTGATTAATCCAAGCAAAGATACTCGGAAAGTATTCTATAAATATTAGAAGCAATGATTCGAATGTTTAGGTACCTATGTAGAAAATAATCAGTTATTTTGTACATACATATCATATTGTAGTCAGCTACAGTGTGGCAAATTAATTTGTCACTAGAAAAAATCAGGCCAAGTGCGTGTCGGACGATGCATAATAAAGGGTTCCGTAACTTCTGTAGCTTAATACAAAACAAACAGCTACATTGGTTTGCCAGAACTAACGGTTCTACAGAACAGTGTACAAACTCTATTTTACTTAATAATACCATGACCATGACACTGAAGTTTACTCAAAAATGAATCATAGGTAGATTTAGACCAAGAAAAGTCTGCAATGATTTTGATAGCACACGCAGTGCAAGTGTTATTTTAAACGTAAAGCTTCTATGAAATTATGACGTGTAAAAACACTTGTATGCTGTCAAAATCATTGCAGACTTTTCTTTGTCTAACTCTAATAAATTTCTTAATTTTATCTCATATCATATACACGGTGTAACATGAGGAAACCGAATAATTTTAACCACGCATTTCTGAGGTCAAAAGAAGAAAAAAATGTAATAAGAGTTAAGGTAAATTTCGCCAAAAAAAAAAATTATTTTGTTTAGTTGTTTCAATTTTTTTAATGTATTTGTACATAAAAAATAAATGTTATTGGTAAACTTGTCACTTAAAATTGATTTTTAATTTTTTTTTCGTAAAACCTACTTTTTGCAAAGTGTTACTTGTCACTTTTTGACATCTATCAATAAGGATATTTAGACCAATTTAGACTACGTCCCATAGCAGCAACATCACCATCAAAGAGGCCTTTTACACTATGTAACAATAAATACTTGTATTTTTTTTTATTAATATTATCTCTGAAACTAGGCGAATTTCAAATAAGTTTATAGGACATTTTTGTCTCTAAATATGATCAGGAATACGCTGTAAAAATTTTTCGGTTTCCTAATGTTACATCGTGTATATTTTATTTTTATATCGGCGACGGTGTCCTATCTCATTTTCGTAATACACTCAATTATTTTGTATTGTTACAGATTCAGAGCCCTGTACAAAGGCCTACTGCCGAAGGTGATGCGTCTAGGCCCCGGTGGCGCTATCATGCTTGTTGTTTACGACTATGTATATCATTACTTAGACAATAGGTTTAAGTAACAGTAACAAGTAGCTTAAGTATATGACGCGTTGTGTAACCACTTTAAACGTAAATTTTGCACATAATATTTTATGTGTTATTAAACAGTTCAAAACTGCAATAATATTGTACATAATTGTTAAATAAAAATGCTAAAGCCATTGGTGTGTTTAATTTAAAAACTTAGTAAAAAGTTGGCTGTGGTTGGCTACTTAGAAAAAAGCAGCTAATATAGCTAAAGTATGAAGGGTTAACCTTTTGCACCTAAAATTGTAAAATTTCACACCTTTTATTACGAGGGAAAGGTTGGCCAATCCACAGCATCTGTCTAGTCTTTTAGCGTAAAATATAAAATCCCATATTTTTGGCTAAACCTGTTTAAAGTAGGTATAAAATAAAATGAACTTCTACTCTCACTGGCTATCTCTTTCTCACACATGTTCTCTCTGTCCTAGTAACAAGATAGTAAAGACTTGAACAAAATTAATCGTTAATATTTTACCGGTTTACGGACAACACTAGAAATGACAATTCGTTCAAAATGTTCATTTATGATTTATTAATTATAATTTTATAACATTTTTTATACATTTTATTATAATAATCTGTAATTAATTTCCTGTTAATTCAAAAATATTTATTTATATAGAACAAAATATTTTTGCTGCGATGAATGAAGTTCAGTGCTAAATTTACCTATAGTTCGTTTTTTTTAGCATTAGAAAGAACTTCGCAGAAGTAAGCTTGTGGTTCCAAATCCGGCACTTTTAGCGGTAATAATTTGAAGTAAATTATATGTATTGACCATGCTACATTAGATAATTCAATAATTATTAACAATTAAAGAGCCTGATAAAAACTGCACGCTTGCTTCTGTGGAGTTCTTTCTAATGCTAAAAAAAACGAACTATATGAAGGCGTTTATGTACGTCGTACGCTTTTGGGGTTTCTGAACGCTTGTTACTTTTGGTATGATGCGAATTTGATAATGTCAATGTTGCGAATTCATATAATGAACTTTTATTAAATATGATCGTACGATTATAGTCTTTATTTCGATGATATTAAGGTGATTTTTACTATTTGGTATTAAATGGTTCTAAAGACATTATTTCAGGCCAAGGTGAACTACGACAGAAATTATCATCCATTGTTGTTTTGTTTCCTAACAACAGATAGAACTGTGGCAAAATAACTATTACTTTAGTTTTGCACTTTATTTCAATTCTTGTTCTTTAGCAAAACTATAAACTATAGCAATGGGTATCGATATGAATGTTTTGTAACTACATTCTTGGATCTTATTGAAACAAACTCGATCCACATCATCATTTCAAAAAGTAAGTTTTTCCTTATAAATGTTAAACAAAACATGTATTATTTACTTTAAAATACTACATTAATGAACAATATAACGTAGCGAAGTAATTTACCCTATCTTCTAAGAAGTTACCTCAGAGAAAGTTTCCGTTATAAAGGATTCTATTTTCAGAAATGGAACAAATGCAAACTTCCACCGGCCAAGTGCTCCCCCACATTGTGCAAGTCTACCAGCCGACTATAACGGATACCAAGATACAGAGCAGGCAGATAATCCACCTGTCTCACCCGCCACTCACTTCACAGAGCAATGTTTACCAACAAACCATGTCGGAGCCCATGCATATGCCTTCGCAGCATATCGCACATGAGATTAGTCAGATACAGACAACGCAGAACTTGGTGATGTCGTGTCAGCAGACTCATTTGCAAAGCCTGCCGTTGCAAGGTAAATCAGTTTTGTATGAGTATACTAAATACAAGCATAGTACAGGCTTTGCTTAGTTTGGGGCTAGGTTGAACTGTGTAAGATGTCCCCTAATATTTATTTATTTAGACATATAGTTCGTTGTTTTTAGCATTAGAAAAAACTTGCAAGAAGGTAAGCAATCTTGACATGTCTTTTAATTGAAAAACGCTTTTTAAAAATCAAAAACTATTACTTATGAAAGCAGAAGAATATAAATGATCATATTAGATTCATAATTGTTACATATTTGCCGTAACTTATTTTTAAAATGTTTTCAATTAAAAGACACATCAAGATTGTTTACCTTATATCTAATGTTAAAAAAAACGAACTATAGGATATTAAAGTTAATTCATTGATTTTATTGACCAGTGCTTACTTGGTCAACACAAGATGGGCTTGAATGTATCCTATAATTCATTTCTAAACTAGAATACATGTCATTACTAAAGAAAAAGTGACTGCGCACTTCAGTGGTGGAGGCCTATAAAATCAGTTTTAATAACAAAACTTCCGTGAGACACAGACATATTAAATATATTAAGAACGGGTCACTCACGTCCTGATGACACTCCTTGGTACGGAGTGAAACATGTCGAGCGTTTTTTGACTTAAAATACGTGAGTGACCCGTTCTTAATATATTTAATATGCCTATAAAATCAGGTTATAAAAACACACACACAGTTTGAGTTGTTTCCTCATCTTGATTGGAACTGGTAGAACTGAATTTTTGATGATTATGAATATGATTTGTAATATTTTACAGTTAATATTTTCCCCCATTGGTGTGGAGAAAATTGTTGTTTCACTCGGTAGCAAACTTTGTTTAACCCTCATGCCTTGAAACCAGCACAAGATTCCACTTTAAAAAAAATACTTTGTACTTACAGGGCAAATGTCTTCACAAGTCCTGCAACCATCGGCACCATTACAAATAACTTCCCACGTGATTCTACCGCAAGCAGCCATGTTTAAGCAGCATATGCTGGTGAACAGCGTGCAACAGCAGTATTATAGCTACGAGGCCTATCAGAAGGACGAGGCGTTCCAGAAGGATTGTGTGGCTAAAGTCGAGCCAGGCTTGCCGGCTATCAATGATAAACAGATAGAGTAAGTTCTCTAAATCTTAATTTATAATAAAAGTAAAAAAAAAGTAAAAAGTATTTATTTTCAAGAATATAGGTTACAGATTATGTCAGGGGTCTCCGCACTAGGCTTTGCCTGTACCGCGGGGAACCAGGAACAATTTTTTAACAGAACTAGGTTACTTAATAGCTAGTACAAAAAAACTTACTTAAAAGTTTAAAACTATTTGCACAAACATATTGCAGAATATTATAACTAAACATTATCTAAAATATCTTCAGTCTCGGCATAATTTAGAGAGGTCAAGAATTTGAATTTGAGCTTCTATAGGAGAACTATATTTAAAGTTACAGGGTTTAACCTTTTGGCCGCCGGACCTAGTCCGCAAAGACGCTCACTCACACGCCAGAGCAAATTTTAAGTAAACAACTAATAAAAAGTTTAGGGATTGCAAATAGTGATATCGATATTTACAATATTATGGTAAAAATCTTTTTAATTTAGCTTTGTTCTTATCCTGTTTTAATTTCATTCCAAATTGCCAAAATTAAACATATGTTGTACACCCGAAAATGTTTAAAATATAGGGATTTAACATAAAAAACAACCACTAAACAATGTCGATTCAAGACGTGATATCGCCGCACTAGGCTGTACGAGAAGTCTTTTATACAAGACAACGGCGCCCATGGACTGCCCGCAATGCAGACCGACAAGGACTGTTTCCGCGCGGATCAAGTAGTAATAGTCTCTAGGTCAACGGCGTAAGCGCTTGTCGGTACGTAAACTTTATTGGCGTAACGATAAAGCTGCGCATCATGTGTCGATAAAGTCAATATACCGGAACTGTTTTAGTGAAAATTACACGTGGGTTGAATTTTTAATGAGTGAAGATATTATTCCGGAATTAGAATCTATCATTATAATTTCAGTTTGGTTTACATTAATCTATAGGTAAACTCTTATCAAAAAAACGTTCAACGACTTGTTACAAAAAAATTACACATTAACTTCAATGTTATAACAATAAAAGTAAAGTCTGATAAACAGGTATGTCCCTGTACCACACTTGTGCGAAGCGGTCGCTGCGGTGTATCCCTTCCCACTAAGCTATAAAATAACATCAATTATTTTTTTTATTTATCTCTTCTGCAATTAAATAGTCCACAATCTACAATGGCAAATTTACTTGTCTGACTCTACTTTATAGAGCTAAAGAAGCTACCTGAACTTTAAATATAGTTATGCCTATCTGACTCTCGTTCTACGTATTCTAGTAAGTAGTTACCTACTATTCGTTGAAAAAAATTGGCCATTAACAAGTGTTCAAATACTTAGATAAAAACATATTTCTGACTTTATATTTACGTTAAAAATTCCCATATCGAGTTAACATTCCCATCCCTAGCTGTCTTTTATACAAGACAACGGCGACGAGGAACATGAAAAATGTTGAAAATTGGAGCAATTTTTTTAAATGCCTTATTATAAAAGAAGGGATTTATATAGCGGCTTAAAAAGCAAATAAATGAAAAAACAAAGACCTTAAATATGAACACGAGTGTAAATGAAATTGCAATTGTTATTATTTTCACATTAACTCAGTGGTTGAATTTGTGTCTTGTATACAAGACGACGGCGCCAGCGTATCGTTCTATCGTTGTCTTCTATACCGGACAACGGCGGTCAAAGTATGGTGTTATAGGTTGTTACTCTAATACGATCTCCGAACCGTTTACCAAAAGCGGTGCGCACTTCGGGAATAGGTAAATTGAAGATGCGTTTTTTAATCAAGTAATTATAGGAAGGAATTGATTTAGACAATTTATGTGTTTGTAGACATAGTTTGTGTAGGAATAGCTGTCGGACGGATAAAACTTGAGCTTGGGCATACAGATCTGAATAGATTCCTCTTTTGGCTCAATGCAACATCATTTCCATCTTCACCACTTAGATCAGCGGTCACCTGTGCACCTTTTAGCAGCCAAGGGCCACATAGTAGTTAACGGAGGTGACGCGGGCCGTACTTTGTTAATATTTTTGACTTTATGAGACATTGTCGTTTGTCAATATTACATACAAAGTAGCCAGGGAGACTCGCGGGCCGCGGCTTGCCGACCGCTGACTTAGATGATTGGCAGTCCTCAACTGTGCAGTTCTCCAGGCATCCGCCCACAAAAGTCAAAATTCATATGAAAATATGAACCACATAAAGCGATGGCGCATATTGTTGCTGCCAAGTTGGTGCAAACTTCGCTTAGACTAAATTATGCTAAAAAATATGCCAGATGCTAAATGGAAAATTTTGGTGCCAAGCGAGTGAAAATATGGCAGATCTGGCATCATTTATACCAAGTTGGCAACACTGCCTCCAGAAATTTCCTGCCTCGTACACCTAAACTATGGAATGGTACGATACGACCTTTAAACCGTCAAGAGCTTACTCCCTACTTATGTCTCGGTAACGCACTTGCAACCCCTCTGGTTATGCAGGTGTCCATAGGAAACGGTAATAGCTGACATCAGGATTCGTTTGCTTCTTTGCCTCATCAAATGTATTAAATCTTATTTATACCTAACGACCCGCCTTGGATTCGCACGGGTTGAAAAATTATACATCTAAACCAGCGGTCGGCAACCAGCGGCCCGCGGGCCGCATACCACTCAATCGTGGCCCGCGAGCCTCCCTGGCTATTTTGTATGTAATATTGACAAACGACAATGTCTGATAAATACTAACAAAGTGCGGACCTTCCTCAAGAATCACTCTATTGATAGGTGAAAACCGCTCAAAAAATAATTTCTATTCAAGGCGCGAAGCCAAAGTATCAATCGTTAACGCTCCGTAGCATATCATAGTCATTTCTCTCTATTACTCTTCTACACTAGTGCGACAGTGACAGTTGCGTTTCGTTTGTTACGGAGCGTTAACGATTGCACGTTTGCTACGCATCCTGGTGGTCTTTTTGACCCTACTCTTATTTTTTCAAATACTCACCTCTCATATTAACTTTCCAGATGCAAACCAGAAGAACTGGATATAACACATCACTCAATAGAAATCCAGATTGAAAACATAACCAAAAGGTCAAGAAGTTTGGTCCCTAACCCCAACCAATGGGCCTGTAACGTTAGAAAACTGAAGCACCAACGTGGAGAAGCCTATATCAGTCGCCGGGGCAAATATGTCCCGGAAAGACGGGTCAAAAACACCAAAGACTGCCTCAAAACCTGCAAATACAAATGTAACGAGAGAATCGATGATACAGACAGAGAACACATCTTCAAAGCATTCTATTCCTTAAACGCTAACGAAAAGAAGCACTTTTTGCTTAACACGACTGAAAGAAACTATGTAAAACATAGTAAGTTAGACGCTGATCGCAAAAGAAAGTATTCATTTAAATATTTCTTCCTAGTTAGAGCTGTTAGGTACACAGTATGTAAGAATTTCTACTTAGGAACATTAGCTATATCTCAAAAGCCGGTCTACAACGTGCATTTAACTAAATCTGAGATGAACATTCCGAAGCCAGACGGTAGGGGTCTAAATCAGGCTAGTGCGCACGCTATGCCTCAAGAAATAAAAGATAAGGTAAGAAACCACATATTATCTTTCAACACATTAGATGGAAAGCAAATTAAACAGTTTTCTAGAAAAAAACAGTATCTAGATCCTAGTTTAAGCATAAAACAGATGTATACAATGTATTTTAATGAGTGTAGTAAAGAGAATGCTATGCCTGTGAAAGAGTCTATGTATAGGAAGATATTTAAACAGGAGTTTAATTTGCATTTTAAAAAGACGAAAGACGGTCAGCTGTGTTGTAGATGTAAAGGGCCAGTGAAAAAGAAAACATAGAGTACTGGCAAAAATTCATTGACTGTACCATCGTCCACACTGTAACTGACAGTTCGCAAACCTTATTACAATAGGCATAAGGTCCACCGACGGACAGTTAAAGAGTGTTGCTTTTTTTTTAACGCGGCGCCGACGTGTTTTTATCATTCCACAGAGCAGTTCGTTTGCGTGGTGGTATAGCGTGTTGAAAATACATGATGTACATAAACTCTAAGACAGTTCTCAGCTAATGTAGATGGCGCTGTAGAGCTCCGTCCTTTATGCGGGAACTCTTTAACAATTCAGTCAAAAATGGCGTCTAGTTAGGCTGGCCACAATAAATCACGAATTTGTCCTCGACTTCTCTACAACAGACAAATTTTCAACAATCGATAACTCTTTGGTTCGGGGAGCAGGTTGGAAAAAAGGTCTAGATATGAACCTCCCCCTAGAATTTTGTAAATACTAGGTGTAAACTAAAGATTATAATAATAGATCGTCAGGTGACAAGCAAAAGTCACTAATTACTAAAAGAAATTTAAACAAAAATCGACCTTTTTTTAGTACTAATATGGTTCATTATGCCTATGAACTTGTGGTGGTACTTAGTGACTTTTGATTGTCACTCGACGAGATGTAGTGCATAATTATTTTCCTTCATATTTTCACAGAAACGTACGAACGTGCCTTGCTATTTCAGTCAGTCTCGGTGCAAAAAGTACGGAGGCTGACAGAAGTAGCATGATAAATACGAACGTTTCCGAGAAAATAAGGAAAACAATTATGCCCTACGTCTGTAATTACTTAATTAGTAATATATTTGCATTTAACTCTTACTCTTGTCAGATTTGCTAAGAGCACGACCAGTGTAAAGTAAATCTAAAGGTATTACAATAGAGTTCAATTTGGCAAGTTACTTTAGACACGTGAGATGTGTGAAAGAAAGCATAGAATGTCACTATGTATTTTATTTAAGGTATAAATTTTAATATATATTTAATGACTAATGATGTCACCGTACCGAAAACAGAATTATGACTGAATATTATATAAAATGGAATGTTAAAATTTCTTATAACATTAATACAAACTGAATAATATCGTTGTAAAGTGTAAGCTAACTTCACACCGACTTGAATATAACAAAGTGAGATAGTGTCAAAAAATTAAACAAATCATAGAAATTAGACATCAATTATGGCACTATCACAACAATTAAAACACTTTGTGTAAGGCCTGAGTGGACGCTCGAGTTGAGCGTGCAGCGGGGCGGGGCGTGCGGCGTGCATGTTAAACAAATGCAAACGTATAGCAGCGGCCTTAGTGCACGCTGCTCACATCACTCGTGAGCCCGACGCCACGGTGCACGCCCCGCCGAACGCTCGGCTTCGAGCGTCCACTCAGGCCTTAGTGTTTGTCATTGCAAATGGCATGCAGGGTTAGCTTTGTGCGACTTTATAGTTCGTTTTTTTAGCATTAGAAAAAAGGTAAGCAATCTAGACGTGTCTTTTTATTGAAAAATAAGTCACGGCAAATATGTAACAATTACGAATCATATACGACTAAGTAGTCGTGTCTATGACATGACACGTCTTTTAATTTTAATTTTATTGTATTGAATTCTTTTGTTTTCATAAGTTAATTAAAAGACTCGTCCAGATCGCGTAGTATTTTTCTAATGCTAAAAGAAATGAACTAGAGTTAGACCGTAAAAAATCTGCAGCGATTTTGATAGTTATAGTCATATAGTTATAGAGATAGTTTGAAGTCAAACTTCTATGAAATTATGACATATAAATAACACACTGCGTGGGCTATCAAATCCGCTGCAGTCTTTTATTGGTGCGACTATATAACCCGACTCGCGCAGAGTTTCACTGAACTATTTGAACGGAATGTAAAGCCTGAAAGTAATATATGATCATTGTCAAGAGGGCGCTGTTACTCTCATGTACAGGGTGATAGTTCAGTGTCGTATGACAAAATTAGTTCCAGTGAAATTCCGCAACATGGCGCGTGGGTATCGTCTTGGGTATTCTGCTTTCGTCACTCATTCTATACATTCGTCACAATCGTCGGTGGCTTTCAATGTAGAATGAGTGACGAAAGCAGAATAGGACTAATTTAAGAACTTGACGAAAAACGAATGGGACGACCCAAGATGACACCGGCGCGTGATCATACATTCCTTAAGTTAATATTCCCCAGCTGTTTTCCAGTGAAGGAAGAATCAGAATTAGAACCAGCGTCCTGCAGTTCGAAAGGACTAAAGCGTAATAAAATATGATCAAATTTTGCATCATTCTGTTTGTATCAATGTTGTCATCTCAGTGGTGGTGTTCACATTAAACTCGTAAAAGAAATTGTAGACTCCGCTAGGCTAAGTTTGCACCGACATGGCACTTTTGGCTGAGAAAATGTGTGGTTCGTACGGTCAGCACCAAAAGTTGCGGACCAGAAATTCATTGTGGCAGATACATCGTTTCATCCATTACTATTGATACTAACTGTACGACATACTTCACGTAAAAGTGGGTGGTGACTTAGCGCGGACGAGTAAATATATAAAACATAATGGCTCCGCTACACGATGGCCCAGCGCCGGCCACTCCAAGGGACGCATTAAATTTATGCGTTAAGAATAAGAATAGTTTATTGCTCACATATTGATCTTACTCTAAAAGTACAATAAGATTACAATATGTCCCTGCCCCTGTGCCCTACAAGGGCATTGCAAATACACGTGCATATAAAATATGTATTACACATAAGAAAGGTACTTACACTATAATTTATCTATTTCTATGCCTATAATATATAACAAAAATATTATTTTAGTATCTTAGAATTATACTTATTTTCATTGAAAAATTCTTAGTTATAGTTAGAGGGAGCAAGTGATATAGCTATCTCATCTCATTCTACTGCATGGCTGCGTCCCTTGGAGTGGCCGGCGCTGGGACATTGTGTAGAGGAGCCATAATATAAATGTTGAATCATGAAGTGATTTCATAATTATTTTTATATATCAATGCTTTAAATAAAACGCAATTTTTTTTATCATCGGTTTTTATTCCATCTTTTACACATTAACTATGTGGTTTCAACAATAATTAAGTAATTGTGACGTTGCTTTTCTAATTTTAAATTTGACTATTATTGAAACTACATGTTACATTATTATCACAAAACCTTTGGTCAGTGTATGAAGTATAGCTACAAGAATAGTTAGTTATTTTACTTTAGATTCATTTCCTAAACTATGTCAGGCAAGATCTCAAAGCACAATATAATACGTTAATTAATATAACTGAAAAACTGAAAATGCAAAATGATAAAACTAAATTATAGTTATCGTATAAAATTAACCACGTCTTAAAAAATAAATTAAACATAATCAGAGGGTAAAAGGTAATAAAGTCAGACCAAAAAAAGTCTGCAGCGGATTTGATAGCCCACGCAGAGTACGTGTTATTTTAAACGTCAAACTTCTATGTAATTATGACGTAATAAATATCACTTACACTGCGTGGGCTATCAAATCCGCTGCAGACTTTTCTTGGTCCGATTCTACAAACAAATAAAATAGAAATAGAAATAGTTTATTCGTGGCATAAAAAATAGGTAACAGACAAAAGAGAAAAAAAAGAGGAACAAAAATAAAAAAAATACACTTATCATTACATAACAGAACTAGTAAATAGCCACGAAATGGTCCCGACTCAGCATGGTGTTGCCTTGATGGGCCAACGCTGGTCTTCCGTCGGGGCCATGGACGAGTGAAAAGTGAATAAAAGGGATTTTATTGGACTGAAATATGAGCGATTGCTACAGTAACTTATACATAAACTGTTAAAATCGTCCGCTAGCTGGCGCGCGTGCACGGAGCGGGTGAGCGGGTTAACGAAATATGTGACGTCCCACGGGAAAAGGTTCCTTATGGCGGTTGGCGCTTACGCTATTATTAACGCCGCTCCAATATTATTGCGGCGCTATGCGACGTAAGCGCCAGCCGCCATAAGGTACCTTTTGTCGTGGAACGTCACATATAGTATGAACGTATAGGTAGCTAACTGGCGCGGACGCGTGCGACAGATTTTACCTACAGCCTGGCAAAAAAGAGTAGAAATTAAAAAGTGGCAACACTGTAGTGTCGTCCCGTTCTCTTATATAAATTGATTTCAAAGGGACGACACTATAGTATTGCCACTTTTTAATTTCTTTCTACTCTTTTTTGCCCGGCTGTACAATGGCTTCCGCGTGCGTGCCCCCGCCCACGCTAGCAGACGCCCTATATCCCCTAAAATGACAGTTAAATTGGTCATTTCCTACCCAATTATCCTGAATCATCAACTAAAATGACAAATTTTGGCAATTGAACTGTGATTTTAGTGTATTTGATATAAAAGGTATAATCTGGAAATTAGTTTTCATAATTTCGTAAATGTCGACTTTCAATTCGTATTCGGATTCGAAACGTAGTTCGATACGAAAAGTTTCAACGAATTTATATTTTCTCCAAACCACTAAAAACTTAAAACGATATCATTTATCTCTGCCAATCAAATATAGCCCTTATTTTTAAGGACTTAAGTTGTTTTTACATCTTACTAACAAATAGTGAAGTTCTGCGCCTAGTAATATTTCCCTCGTTAGGAATGGGAATATTTCTCAAAAGGAAACGCGCAATGGAATTATTGGCGTCCAGAAGACTAAAACTTATTTCATAATGACCCCAAAATTAATGTGGTTCTTATGAAGCAATTATTTTATTGTGACATTGAAATATAAGTGGGTATAGAGCTACAAATATCTTAAAGGTCGCATTTTCATTGTTTAACGATTGTGATGGGGCGAAATATAGGTATTTCACTCGTTTTTCACGAATCTCGGCTTTAATCATATTTACGAGATTCACGAAATACTAAAGGATTTAAGACAACTCTTCGTCGCTGGAAAGCAATAATGCTGTAACCCGCAATATAGTTGTAGCGCGAGTTACAGCATTATTGCTTTCCAGCGACGAAACCCTTTACCAGGCTGACACTTGACAGTTCAAGAATGATGTACTGACATTCGACAGTAAGACTGCTTACTGATCGAAAATAGAACACATGTTTGAAGTGCCGTATGTGGGAAATATATATCCCTTAGCTTGGTAAAGGGTTAACCACATACCAAACTGATGACCGGGCTCATAAAACTTTAATTCACACATGCTTGGTCGTAGCATGAGTCTATGACCCCGTGTTTTGTCGATCCGAAGAACTTCCTTTCGTAGTAAGACGTATTAATTATGGTACTTAATTGATCTTGGCCGGGATCAAGATGCAGACCAGGTCTCCGCTGTCGGTCTTGAGCTCCCACTTCACATCGACCTTGACCTTGGGGTACGACTTGAGGACTGGCAGTGACGTCACGTACTTGGCCAGTTCACCGGCCTGTAAAAAAAGATTACTTAAAGTAAGGACGTTAAAATGAATTGCTTTCATTGACTGGCATGTTCCTATCTCTATCTATTGTTGTCCCGCTTGCACATTGCCATTGACCGCTGGCTCATGGGCACAGGTCAATGTGCGAAATTTTTCGTGCGTAGAGTCGTTACATAACAAAAAAAAATAGTTTAACAATTCAATGAGGATAAATGCGCAAAGCGTGAATGCCAGAAGAAAGTGCATGGTTCATGATGACCCCGTCTCTGTGGTTACCTCTTTCATCTAGTCATAGTTAGGTACCTTCAGTGAGCAGGACAGTCCGCTGCCCTTGCAGGCGTTGGGTTGAGGCAGTAGGAGCAGAACGGGAAGATTCATGGTAATCATGATGACCCCGTGAACTTCTGTGGTTATCTCTTCCATCCAGTGACTGTCTTAGTTACCTTCAGTGGACAGGACAGTCCGCTGCCCTTCCAGGCGTTGGGTTGAAGCAGTGGGGACAGAACGGGAAGATTCATGATAATCATGATGACCCCGTGAACTTCTGTGGTTCTGGTTATCTCTTTCATCAAGTGTTCTTAGTTACCTTGAGCGGGCAGGACAGTCCGCTGCCCTTGCAGGCGTCGGGCTGCGGCAGCGGGAACGGCACGGGAAGGTTCATGATGACTCCGTGAACTTCTGTGGTTATCTCTTTCACCAAGTGACTGCGTTAGTTACGTTGAGTGGGCAGGACAGTCCGCTGCCCTTGTAGGCGTCGGGCTGCGGCAGAGGGAACGGTACCGGAAGGTTCATGATGACTCCGTGAACTTTTGTGGTTATCTCTTTCATAAAGTGACAGACTTAGTTACCTTGAGTGGGCAGGACAGTCCGCTGCCCTTGCAGGCGTCGGGCTGCGGCAGCGGGAACGGTACGGGAAGGTTCATGATGACTCCGTGAACTTCTGTGGTTATCTCTTTTATCAAGTGACTGTCTTAGTTACCTTGAGTGGGCAGGACAGTCCGCTACCCTTGCAGGCGTCGGGCTGCGGCAGAGAGAACGGTACGGGAAGGTTCATGATGACCCCGTGAACTTCTGTGGTTATCTCTTTCACGAAGTGACTGTCTTAGTTACCTTGAGTGGGCAGGACAGTCCGCTGCCCTTGCAGGCGTCGGGCTGAGGTAGCGGGAACAGCACGGGAAGGTTCATGACGACTCCGTGAACTTCTGTGGTTATCTCTTTCACCAAGTGACTGTCGTAGTTACCTTGAGCGGGCAGGACAGTCCGCTGCCCTTGCAGGCGTCGGGTTGAGGCAGAGGGAACGGTACGGGTAGGTTCATGATGACTCCGTGAACTTCTGTGGTTATCTCTTTCGCTGCTACCGCTGGAATGAGAATTACATACGTGAAGGATATTTAATTAATAATTACGAGTATCAGTCGAGTTATAGGTACCCTCATTCGCAAGGTTTTATTTGCCATGTGTTCAATTTATTTACTATCAAAATAGACTTTTTTGACAACAGTACAGCTACCATCAGTTTGGCATTGACATAAACGCTATTGTGAACGTAATTTACTTTCTAAATATCTCTTTCGCACTAATATGTCAGTACGAGCGAGATGCATAGAAAGTAAATTACGTTCACGATAGCGTTTATGTCAATGCCAAACTGATGGTAGAGGCTCAGACGTTGAAAGTCATCGAATGTAATTAATTATAAGCAATTCTAAAACAAAAATAACAAAAGAGATTGCGAAAGATGCAAGAAAAATATTATGTTGAATTACAATAAAATATGTGACGTTCCACGACAAAAGGTACCTTATGGCGGCCTGCGCTTACGTCGCATAGCGCCGCAATAATATTGGAGCGGCGTTAATAATAGCGTAAGCGCCAACCGCCATAAGGAACCTTTTCCCGTGGGACGTCACATATTTATATCAATAAAAGGACGAAGGATTGCGTAGCATAATAGCATTCCAATAAAGACAATAAACTGTATTAAAATTAAGACGAGGTAGGTATGTTCTTTAAAAATATACGCCCTTATTATTGTGAGTTACTTGTTATAAGGCTTTACAAAACTTGGTTAGCAAATAGTTCTACTCATTGCAGTTGGTACTTACAGATGTAGTGCATAGTTATTTTCGATCGTATCTTCACGGATACGTACGAATCTTGCTATTTCAGTCAATCTCGGTACAAAAAGTACTGATGTTGACTGAAGTAGCATGACAAGTACGAACGTTTCCGGGAAAATACGATGGACGATGGAAAACTATTACGCATTACATTCCATAAGTGAATACGCAGTTTTGAAGTGTCTGGGTATCATAACAATTCTCATTACCAATTTATGTAGTTACTAATACCTGCTAATACTTTTATAGTACAAATGGTCCCATTTTCCCGCACTAGTGCGTGAAATATCACTTTTCGTGCGTATGTCAAAAGCTTAAAGGGCCATATGTACTATAAAACGTTGTACGATACACGTGTGAATAGGTAATTTGCAACTCGTGTCGATTTAAAGCACTACCTTCGGTCGTGTTTCGAAACGAGTCGAGTTCGAGTCGTGAAATTCGAAACGAGTGGCGATAAATTAAATTTTATCGCCACTCGTTTCGAATTTCCTCTTTTTCGCACTCGTATCGTAAATAACTATTATAGAGCAAAGATCAGACGAGACACACACATTAAGTATTGTTACATAGTTAATGAATCAATCACACCGGCTGCATCAGCCGGCATGCGTGATCACTGATTATTGAATGATTATACACATACCTTTATTTATTACGTATTAGTATTACGTGTTATGAAACAAAGAAAATAGACTGAGTACTTAAGTAGGTAGGTACATGTTTTACATACCTACAGCATTTTCTACTCAATCTATTTTCTTTTGTATTACTTACTATTTTCAGCAAGTAAATCTAATTACCTCAGAGATATATGTTAGTTAAATTTCCATGTACTTAATTAATTAGTTTAATTACGGCATTTTTTAATGATGTGAGCGGATAAATTACAAGCGAGAAATATATCCTAGAAAATATTCCTTATTTCTTCTACTATACATAGTAAAGTGGTCGTACTGGCCTATAACCGCGAAAATCGAAGTTCGCAAATTGCGGGCATTTTTCTCTGTCTGTCACACTTATTACGCCTTCATTGGAGTAAAAGAGAAAGATCCCCGCAATTTCGGTTTTCGCGGTAGCCCCCCTGTACTGGCTCGACTCGGTCCCAGTACATGTCATCTTGAAACTTAAGTCATTGTCAATGGAGGTGACAGCAGGGTGTCATCTACTAGGCATTAGCATGTCGAGCACTATTAGTACCACCACCTTAGGTATGTGTTACGTATTGTTTAAAACCCGACTTTAAGTCATAGTTATGCGTAAACATCCGTTTCGTAAATAAACGTTAACGTTTGACATTGACCGTGAGAGCAACTGTATTATAAATGGAAACATGTAGAAATAAGTAAATTACACAAATAATCTTCATTGGGCTAAGAAAATTGTCCAGTTTCACACCAACTATTTATTTATTTATTTAAACTTTATTGCACAATAAATGAAGAGTACAAATGGCGGACTTAATGCCAGAAGGCATTCTCTACCAGTCAACCATGGGCTAAACCGAAAGATCTAGTTGGTGCAGGCTCAGAATACTGTTACAGTAAATTTGGAAAGAAAAAAAAACACTAAACTATAATATATGACATTATATATACATATATACAATACATATATACATACATATATATGTATATACCCACTGTAAACATCATGAGGACGACTTATGAACCTGCCGGCCTAGCCAAGGTTACAATCGCTATCGCTTCGACAACGAAAAGCATTATGTCTCTCTATCACTCTTCCATATTAGTACGACAGTGACAGTTGCGTTTCGATCGCTTCGGAGCGTGAGCGATTGGCATCTTGGCTACGCGGCCTGTTACGCTCTACTCATTTAAGTTGTCGCGGGTTTGCGCTTGAAAGAGAATTTGTTCTGCTACTGCTACTGAACTAGCAATGTTCTTGGCTTAAAATTGAGCCAAAGGCACTGTGGAGCGACGTTACGTGGTTAGGTACTTATTACGGCATCCGCTCATGCTAATAGCTGTAATATAACATCGCAGCGCATTACTCAGCCGGTAGTTGTAGTGGTAATAGTTTGCTTGAGCTAAAACGACTATGTTTTAGAAATCATCTTAGCTAACTTTACACCTTGAATAGAATGAAGTGAGGAGTGTATCAGGCCGGTTTGAAAGAAGGTAAGGTTTACTCGGGTAATTCCGAATGTCGAAAACTGTCGGATAATTCCGAAAAGAGACTTTTATTATGATGGAATTAAGGGTGATTTTCATCTGAATTTCGGAATTATCCGACATTCGGTATTACCCGAATACACCTTATACTGACATCAGAATGTATAAATAATATCATTTAGTTATTGTGCGTCTCGCTCGCACCAATTCTTGTACAGAAAAAGAGACGCGAATTCTCTCTTGTCCTCGAGCCCGATTCATTCGATTTGATTGAAAAATTGTTATGGTTTTGAACTGGTTTTGATACGACCTTGGCGATCGTCTTGGTCATTGGCGCGCATTTTACGCATTTTTCATTTTGCATGTGTCGGCGGCCGGTCGTAAGATCAGGCAGATCGTAATGTTCCTGTGTAATGTTTTGACGATAGTCACATTAATCCAAGATAGAGGTAGGTAGGATAGGTTCGTTAGGTTGCTTCAGATGCCCGAAGGGCAAACTGCCCAGAAATAGCGCTACGCGGGGCTCCGTCGGCTCAGGGAACGAGTCAAAGATTTTTCACGTTTCACGATATGCCTAGGAATTTCACGATATGACTGATCTTGCGATCGGCCGCCGACACATGCACCAATCTGCGAACGATCTTCGACGTCGTATCAAAACCAGTTTAAAACCATAAAAAAATTTACAACCGAATCTGGTCCTTATCGTGACGATGCTGTTCATGCGCGACCATACGCCTTCGTATTTATCATGCTACTTCAGTCAACCTCAGTACTTTTTGTCCCGAGACTGACTGAAATAGCAAGACACGTTCGTACGTTTACGAAAAAATACGATGGAACATATACACTACATCTGTAGGAAATTAATTTCTTTGACTGTACAATACTCTGCTCTATACCATACGGGCACACGTGGCCCGTACCCCAGGCCCCTATCCTCAGGGGGGCCCGAGATCAAACAGTAACAGTATACCTATAATAAATAGAAGATCATAGTAGAAAAACCGGGCAAGTGCGAGTCGGACTCGCGCACGAAGGGTTCCGTACCATTGAGCAAAAAAAAAAGGAAAAAAATGCAAAAAGAAAACGGTCACCCATCCAAGTACTGACCACGCCCGATGTTAGCTGTATGCTGTATGGGAGCCCCACTTCAATCTTTATTTTATTCTGTTTTTAGTATTTGTTGTTATAGCGGCAACAAAAATACATCATCTGTGAAGATTTCAACTGTCTAGCTATCACGGTTCGTGAGATACAGCCTGGTGACAGACAGACGGACGGACGGACGGACAGCGAAGTCTTAGTAATAGGGTCCCGTTTTACCCTTTGGGTACGGAACCCTAAAAATGATGAGAAAAATGTTACTTTGATTCGCTTTTTTTCCTTCCAAAAGGGCCCCGAATTCTTATGTGCCCAAGGGCCCCAGCATAGTTTAAGACGGCCCTGACTCTGCTGTCTACTTACAAGGTGTGAAATCAATAGTGATGGTCGCATTGGTGTTTCTCTTGAGGATGCACTCCTTCGCTGAGTCTTCGCACCCGCTCACGCCCACATTCGCCACGGACCCCAAAGACGATCCTGGAAACAAAGCAATTATTTCGTTAATTTGAATAATGACGACCGGTCAGTAATAGGGTAATAAATTTTTATTGTTTAACAGTAACACTCTGGTTTACTGTAACATAAACGCATATTGCTTGTGTCAGCGCAACCCAAAGAATATAATACTCACTAGGCGCAACCTAACATGTATAAATAGGTATTGATACGAGTATATTAACCTTTTTGACGCCATGTCAAACACAAAAGCTGCCACTCGGACGCCACGTCACCGAAGTGTCAAAACTGAAATTGAACTTTATGCATAAATGCACGTAGGTCTTTGTTGCTCTGTGGTTTGTGACCGATTAATCCGTCTTTGGCGTTGGACCTGCGGTGCAGATATATCGGTCATTGGCGTCCAAATGGTTAAATAAAGGCTTTTCTATTCTGAACACTACTATCGTCTTGTTTGATTCCATAAACTCTAATCTCGTCTCCCGTATGCTGCCGCCTACCCTACTTATTAGTTATCTAGTATAATCTAATACAATATTATACAATTTTTAAGAAAAAAAAACCGACTTCCATGGGGCCGATGAAAGATTACTGTAGATGGTACACTATGTAGAAAAGGAGGTAAAACCACCCACTTTTCTACTAGCATTTCGCTTCTGTATAATGGCTCCTCTACAGGATGGGCCAACGCCGGCCACTCCAAGGGACGCAGCCATGCGGTAGAATGAGATAGCAATATCACTTGCTCCCTCTAACGCATAAATGCGTCCCTTGGAGTGGCCGGTGTTGGCCCATCGTGAAGAGGAGCCATGAGGGTCGTAGTTCTAGCCTAACCTAACCCACTCCTCAGATAGCAGTTCGGTTCTGTGCGGATCGCAGTTCGAACCTATACTAATCAAACCCACTTTTCAAGTAGCATTTCGTTTCTGTAAGGCTCGCAGTTCTAACCTAACCTAATCCTTGTTCGGTTCTGTGAGGATCGCAGTTCAAACCTAACCTAACCCACTTAATGGCGCATGCCGTGCGGTGTGGTGTACGGGGGCTTAAGCGGGAGGGGCTAGTAAGATTGGCATCATCGTACTTTATACCTACATTAATTTTATGGTAGGTAATCATAGTTGTTTATTTAGTTAAGGTATCATAGTGGTTTTCTGGATCAAGGTCCGGGTCCGAGTCCGGGTCCGAGTCCGGGACCGGGTCCGAGTCCGGGTCCGAGTCCGGGTCCGTGTCCGGGTCCGAGACCGGGTCCGAGTCCGGGTCCGAGTCCGGTTCCGAGTCAGAGTCCGAATCCGGGTCCGAGTCCAGGTCCGGGTCCAAACCGGATCCGGGTGCGAACCGGATCCGGGTATGAGTCCGAGTCCGGGTCCCAGTCCAAGTCAAAATCGAAATTCGTAATCACCAAACGTGTACCATGCGTCATTGAAGAGTTCTGTTCTGGTCATCATCAGCAGTTCCATTTCATCAAATGCGACAGTTTTTAATGTAAATGCTTGATTTTATGATGAAAATACAAAAAAATCTATACGTATGCCTTTAATATTTGGGGAGTTCCCTCGATTCTTTATGGATCCCATCATCAGAACTCGAGCTTGACAAAAATGTGGCTTAAAAACTTAACTTGCTTAACGAACATAACGAAAAGGAAAAATCGCCAAACGTGAACTATGCGTCGTTTAAGAGTTCTGTTCTGATCATCATCAGCAGTTCCACTTCATCAAATGCAACAGTTTTTAATGAAAATGCTTGATTTTCTAATGTAAATACAAAAATCTCTATACGCATGCCTTTAAGATTTGAGGAGTTCCCTTGATTCCTCATGGGTCCCATCATCAGAACTCGAGCTTGACAAAAATGTGGCTTAAAAACTTAACTTGCTTAACAAACATAACGACGAGGACAAATCGCCAACCGTGAACTATGCGTCGTTGAAGAGTTCTGTTCTGATCATCATCAGCAGTTCCACTTCATCAAATGCAACAGTTTTTAATGAAAATGCTTGATTTTCTGATGTAAATACAAAAATCTCTATACGCATGCCTTTAAGATTTGAGGAGTTCCCTTGATTCCTCATGGAACCCATCATCAGAACTCGAGCTTGACAAAAATGTGGCTTAAAAACTTAACTTGCTTAACAAACATAACGAAGAGGACAAATCGCCAACCGTGAACTATGCGTCGTTAAAGAGTTCCGTTCTGATCATCATCAGCAGTTCCACTTCATCAAATGTCACTTTTTTGGGTGTATATGCTTGATTTGTTGATAAAAACCCAAAAATCACTATATGTATGCCTTTAAGATTTGAGGAGTTCCCTCGATTCCTCATGGATCCCATCATCAGAACTGGGTTTTGACAAAAACGGGACCAATCTGTATGCATATACATTCAATCAAAACAAGAATTTTCAAAATCGATCTAGTAATGACGGAGATATGGAGTAAGAGTAACAAACATAAAAAAAAAATAAAAAAAAAATAAAAAAAATAAAAAAAAACATACAACCGAATTGATAACCTCCTTCTTTGAGATTTGGAAGTCGGTTAACAAGATATTTCATGGCGACCCTGCAAGGATCGCCATGAAATATCTTGCCTAGTGGATAGTGACCCTAAGCCGATGGTCCTGGGTACGAATCCCGGTAAGGGCATTTATTTGTGAGATGAACACAGATATTTGTTCCTTAGTCATGGGTGTTTTCTATGTATTATATAAATATGTATTTTTCTATATAAGTATGTTTATATCGTCGTCTATAGTTCGTTTTTTTTAGCATTAGAAAGAACTCCACAGAAGCAAGCGTGCAGTTTTTATCAGGCTCTTTAATTGTTAATAATTATTGAATTATCTAATGTAGCATGGTCAATACATATAATTTACTTCAAATTATTACCGCTATAAGTGTCGGATTTGGAACCACAAGCTTACTTCTGCGAAGTTCTTTCTAATGCTAAAAAAAACGAACTATAGTATAGTTCGTAGATTCGTAACTGAGCCCGGCGGCTAATCCTATTGTCTATTGTTAAGTAAAACCGCACGTGCTACTTACCTGCAAAAAAGGGTCATCCTTATTCTATTTGGCACCTGAGCGCAGGCTAGTCCAACGCTCAAAAAACCAGTGTAGTTGCGCTCTCCGATAACGCGCCTTTGTTACGCATCTCGATGACACATTTTAGACTGGTTCTGTAGCGTTCGACTCGCCGGCACTCAGTAACCGAAGTACGCAGGTTTTTATGCAGGTGGTGGTGGCACGTGGCACGAGCGGTTTTACTTAACAATAGACAATAGGATTAGCTCGGGCTCTGTTACGAACCTACGAACTATACCCATGTGCAAAACGCACGACACAAGTGCAAAATTCGTACGTGTATCCGATTTAACCCGGTTGACTTAAGTCTAATAATAGGTGAAACCACAGATACTTAACCCAAAAAAGGTCGCAGAAATAACCAACGACCGTTACCGTTAGGAAAACTAGGACGCCTAAGCCACTTATCGACAAAGCCTAAAACAGAGAGATCCAACTATTCCGGGCACTGTCAAAGGTCACTGCGGGATTATGGGACAATTGACAGCTCAATGTTAGGGGAGAAAGGTCGGACAAGTTGAAACATGTTATTTACTCGTATTCATTCAATCTGCCGTATTCGAACTTCAAGATATTCACAAGAGACGACACGTACTAGATCCATTCTAGATACGTTATACGGCTCGATTCTGGAAATCTCTACTAGACCTCAACAAGTTACGATATGGATAATTTAAAGATATTTGTAAGATAGATATGTCAAATTTGACGTTTCCGCGATTCTGAAGGCGAACGATTTCGACAAGTTATGACTTAGATATCCAAGCATATCCAAGTCACATCTAGTCGATATCTAATGTAAATCTAGTTGATCTCTATATCGTTTCTAGATCTTGTGATTATCTCGTTTACCGAATACGCGTGATAGTTTAGATATCAATTAGTTCTCTTTTGCAGCAATTGCAGCGCAATTCGGGCAACCAATGTCACTTTTACGTTAGATAGAGAAGATATCTATTAGATGTGAATTGGATCTCTAAGTCATATCCTGTGGAAATCGTTCAAGAATATCTCCAGAATCGCTCAAATGTCAAATTTGACAGGTTAGATCTTAAACATATCGTTATCGTATCTTGGTGATGTCTAAAAGATGTCTAATAGATGTCTATTTCAAAATCCGAATCGGGCCCAATAAGTTCCAAATATATCATGTTTGTGAGATATTGCGTCAAGGGACAGTTTCGGCATTAAAAATGCATTGTTCACCTACTTTAGGTTACAAATTTATAGTCAGTACCAACTATAGCTCTATACAGACTTAACCATTTGACCAAGTGTGGAAATGTCACCTTGTACATGAAATTGCAATGCACAAATGACGTTATTAAGGACTCGACACTTTGTCATGTCAAAGTCGGTGCAGGGCTATAACCGCGAAAATAGAATTTCGCAAATTGCGGGCATCTGTCTCTGTCACTCTTATTACGCCTTCATTGGAGTAAAAAAAGAGAAAGATCCCCGCAATTTGCGAATTTCGGTTTTCGCGGTAGGTCCTCAGAGGTAAGGATGATTCACGTTAGAGTCCGGGTACGGGGCAAGGCATCCGGCACTTCGTTTCCTATAGAAAGCATCACGTGATCATCTGTCATAGAAAATGAAGTGTGCCTCGGCCCGGACCCGCGCCGTTCTAGCGTGAGTCATACTTTAGCTTAGACAAACTACAGATGTCATATGTTGTACTTATAATAGGTAATTAATTAGGGAATGTTATGAATGTGAAGGAAGCGAAAGAGGTATGTCGGGATCGTAGCAAGTGGAAATCCGTGGTCTCTTGCCTACCCCTCCGGGAAATAGGCGTGATTTTATGTATGTATGTATGTAATAGGTACTTATTTAGTTCATGCTGTATCGAATTCACATTACGCCGTAGTGAAACCGTGTGCGTAGTGAATGGATCGTTCGCTGATCGTCCGTCGTTCATTGTGATCGAATTTAACTTGACAATGGGTATCCTGTCGAACCCGCCCGATTGTAAATATGTAAGTAGTAACAAGAAAGGGCTATTTTAACCAGTGATTTTAACCCATACCTAGACTAGGAATCCTCTAGACCGAGTTTAGAGCAATTATTTCATGCAACCGATGATGCCAAAAATGCGGGGGTGCGCGGGACGAGGTAAGCGAAGTCCCGTGCCGTGATTGGTCCGTTCAAAGACACGGACGTCACACAAAGGCACTTTCGACTCGAACATGGAGTAGAATTACCGTATGCGTGGCAGAAGGGGTAGCGCTACTATGCTCAGTTTGGTGGAAGTCTTTTCTGTGTTTTAACCCAACTATAATTGCTTATGTATATATAGAACCGGCACACAGAACCAGTATTTTGCGCCATGAGTTGATGTTAAGACAACAAACCATAGGAGCGAAGTAATAGGGAACGCTACCGTTACTTAGTTTGTATGGCGAGTACCGGAAATTCCCGGTTCCGGTACTCTATTCGTATAGAAAACCAGTACCGGGAGCACTCCCTAGAGCGGAGCATGAGTCTCGCGACCTAAACGCGTAACCGTTTTACGACGTTTTGTTCGCGTGGTACAGGTTGCGATAGCTATAGTCGCACCAAACTAAGTCTGCAGCGGATTTGATAGCCCACGCAGTGTAAGTGTTATGCGATGTATTACGTAATAATTTCATACAAGTTTGACGTTTAAAATTACACTTGCACTGCGTGGGCTATCAAAATCGCTGCAGACTTTTCTTGGTCTGACTTTAGTATCTAATAATATGTAAACGTTTTAACCGCGAACTAGAGTTGGAACTTTACGCCGGTTTAAAGTTTAAACAGTTCATATTTTCATAGAAATTTTGACAATGATGATGAGATGATGACATATTATTCGCACACTTATTTGTCATTGTAATTGCCAGGCAGAGTTATCATGGCCCGGTTCTAGTTCAATTTTGTACGCAGTAGATTCTCATTATCTTACTTATATATATAAATATCACAATTATCATTTGTAGTAGGTAATGATAATAAGTAACATTTATTTTCATATTTAACCGTTGCTGTTCGGTGTAGGAAAACATCGTAAGGAAACCGGACTAATCCCAGTTATGCCTAGTTTTCCCTTTGGTTGGAAGACAGAATATGGCGGTCGCTTTTGTAACAACTAGAGCCAACGCTAATTCTTTGGGATTAGTTGCCAAGCGGACCCCAGGCTTCTACGAGCCGTGGCAAAAAGACGAAACAACGTTAGAAATAGACGACAATGAGATGAGTGACGTAGTAACATTAATTGAAACAGTCGTTAAAGATATCATTGAAGTGCTGGGATGTTTACGAGGTCTAAGTACTAAAAAGTACAGATTTAGAGTCCGTTTGCCCAGTACGTTCCACGATTCTTCACTTTCCACACAGACTCTAGTGCATAATCTAACCATATATCATCGTTCTTTCACGAAAACGCACAAACGTTTTATGCTATTTCAGTCAATCTCGGTACAAAACCTACTGAGGTTGACTGAAGTAGCATGACATATACGAACGTTTCCTAGAAAATACCATAGCAAGGGATTGTTCACTACATCTGTAAATAATATCATTATATCTTCATTTATAAATTTAAAATATCTTGTAAAACTAACCCTAATGGCGATTTAACGATGTTATTATAATTTTTTAGATAAACATATGAGATAGGCAAACAAGTTTAGTTTTTCCGGCTCTCGTTAAGTTATCTGAAATCGTGATCATTAATGATCTACATTTTTATGTTCAATAAACTAAACGTATTTTTACTGTACCATCGCCCACAATGTTAACTGTACATCGGTGGATCTTATGCCTTTTGTAATAAGGTCCACTCCACCGATGTACAGTTAGGAGTGTTGCTGTTTGTACCGATTTAATACCTAGCTTAAAGATATAAAATTATCTTTTTTATTTTTTTTAGAAAAACGCTAGAAGTTATACCTACTGGCAAGCCCCCTCTCTCAGTAGAAAAAAGCACAAATTTGAATTTTTCCCCTTTTTCTACTGACGGAAATGGTTTGCCAAACTATACAATAAAAAAACTATAAAATAAAATATTCTTTATTAAATTAAAAGTAAAATAATAATTCTCTATAAAGTATCATATTTGTCTATAAAGTACCTATCATATTTAAATGCTGGTCTTGCTAGGACTTAAGTGCAAATTTTGTCCTAGTGTACATAACATACATGGATTATGTGATCCTGACATCCAAAGAGTAAAGTAAGTATAATAGGTAAAGAGAGCCCTCTTGAAGCATTTTATGGAAACTCATTTGAAAGCGCCATCTCTGATTCTCCCCCGAAACTAAGTATGTATGTGTGCGTGTACAACTACATATGCATCCATACGTGTACTTTCGTCCCACATAATATTAGGTCTACTTGGTCGGTTTAAAAGTCCATTTTTTTATTGGTTTCTTGTAACAAATAAATGTAATTGTTTACAAGAAGTCAAACAAAAAATGTACTTGTAAACCGCCCAAGTAGACCTAATATTATGTAGAAAAGGTTTTAAAGAGTGGAATGAATATAACAGAAACATAGTAGTAAGTAATAGTAAAGTATTTTATTGCCTTCAATTTGGTATATACAGATAGTATCATATTTAGTACCTATTAATAGCAGGAATCTACCGCTTGCAGCTTCTGACTCTATGTCCATTGTCTAAGCAGGTACCTCCATAATATGCGCTCCAGTTCCTTACACGACGTGTCTTTAGCGGAATCAAGACGCAAGATTTTTTGCAGAATGTCATAGAACATGTTTGTCGTGACCAAAATTAAAATTGCACTATTATAGTTTCGAACTTATACACAGGTCCTTTCATCGCTATTTGCAGTGAGCGCTAACGATGGAATTTTTCATTTTTCGTTCGAGAATATCTAAACCTCCCGGCATTTTCTTGAGCACTATTAAAAATTTTAAACCTCCAGGTGTTGTAATATTGGGAGGCTAATTTCCCTATTTTCGTATTTAATGCTTGCTCCATTTTTACTCGGTTACACTTTAAAATTAATAGAGAATAATTATCTTATATAATTTGTTTACGACATTTATTTTGGTCTGACAAGTAAACAACAGTTGCTAAGTAACCAACATTATAAATAAAGAAAGGTCTTGACAAACTAGGTATGTAACCTTCTCAATGTTGTATTCATGCCTTAAAATTGTATCAATTTTATAGTGACACATCTAATGACGTAGTTTGCATAATCGGAAGTCTGCTTTACGCAATTTTTCTTTCTTTCTAAATTGACGCCATCATCCGCCATCTTTACTGACGTTAACTATGTTCCGAGTGTCCCCCCCCTGCTGACATCTTTCAACTTACGTCATTTTAGCAATATAGGCGACAGAAGGATGTCTTTTATTGCCTTTATTGGGTATGTCGGACGTTTGCCGTAACAAATGCCCTTACCGGGATTCGAACCCAGGACCATCGGCTTCATAGGCAGAAGAGTCTATCCACTACGCCAGACCAGTCTTCATGTAAATATTAACATTAATTTCCTCATCCAGTTAAAAACATTACTGCCGGAATAAGGATGTGTCGAAAAGGATTAGATAAGGAAATTAATGTTAATATTTACATGAAGACCGGTCTGGCCTAGTGGGTAGACTCTGCCTATGAAGCCGATGGTCCTGGATTCTAATCCCGGTATGGGCATTTATTTGTGTGATGATCACAGATAATGTTCCTGAGTGACTCAGTCATTGGTGTTTTCTGTGTGTTTAACTATTTGTAAGTATTTACTATATATGTATAGGTATCGTTGTCTGAGTACCCATAACATATCTTGAGCTTAATGTGGGACTTAGTTAATCTTTGTAAGAATCTCCTATTGAAACTCTAAAACCAACTTATTTTCAGTGTCATTTATGTATAAATATTATGTGAGATGTGTCAGTAGGTATTTTAAATCTGTTCATAATACCTACTGACTCATCGAGTCGATCCTCATAATAAATAATACGTTAAAACGTAGTTCCAAATAGCTACTTACTTATTTATATATTGCGATATTGCGCTGCAATGCAAAATTAAGTACTTAAAGTTGGTTTCTGTGTTGATTTGAAGTGCCGAGTAAGCAAAAGAATCACGAACGTAAAGTGATTCGAATTTGGTAATTTGGTTGTAGTATTGAGGAATTCAGACGTAATAATTATGAGATGGAAAAAGGAAAGAATCTGGGTGGCATACAAGTTTTGACCTCAGCAGCTAGAATAATAATAATTAAGCGTTTGAGGTATGATATTAGTAGGATTCGCAATTTACAACTTGTAGATGTAAGTATTAGACTTATTCGCACTGTAAATTACCAAGCTGCATGATTCAAGTATCGTTTCTACACTAGGTCAGGCGTGGTTCACTCCGCGATTTCGTCGCTTTGCTACAGGTAGCTAAAACTACATCCGTTCCACCCCAATTTTGGGGTTTGCCATAAGCCGCGCGTGGCGCTGTCGCCACCTAGCGGCCTATCTGTGCTGATCGTAACAGACGCGTTTTGTTAGAGAGTGAGTCTTCTGTACCTAGTATTATTATTTATTCTGTGACTAGGTACGTATGTAGATACATAGGTAGGTACATGGTATGGAATGTGGGTTTTCACAATTTTCTAGTAACTTATTAGGTACCTAGAACTAGTAATGCTTAATTGAACTGCTGAAGAAACGCAATTTACACATGTAGAGATCATATTACTCATAAGGCACAATCGGATTCTCGCTCACATAAACGTTAATTTCCTCTCAGAAAAGTACTGTACAAACACTTTTTTTAAACTCACCACAATCCGTGTAAAATTTGGCTTGAGCACTGGCCAGCAAGACCGCAAGAGATACAACGAACAACATGGCTGCTTTTGTTTTTAATTTTATTTTTTAATCGCGCGCTAGCGTGCGGTCGACTCGCGCGTCGTTACGGACTGGCTGGTTCGACGTGCCGTGTGTGCGACCTTTATGCAGCTTATAACAATGCTCAGGCGCAGGTCAAAGATTATCAGCGATAGAGGGTTCATGAACCCTATATTATATCGGATGTTTTGTTGAACATATTCATTTTGGATTGTTATTTGTCTAAACTGCGTTTTAGTTTATACTACAAGGTGTTTTTTTATAACCTGCAATATTTTACGATGTTAATATATAGGCCATACTGAGTAACTTTTACTATGGGACCTACCCCGAAATCCCGGAAAAAAAATTGGCTGGTTCATAGATTTTGTCTGGTCCTGTCCTGTCTTTTCCATGGGAGAGTTAATTTTCAATTCGCGATTTCGGTGATGGTGCCACAGTAAAAGTTGCTCAGTAAAAAAATAAATCTGTGTCCCTACCCCTAGTGAAAAAAGGTATAAGTCTCGGGCAGCGCGGTTGTAAATGGGTATAAGTTCCAAGTAACACCTGTGCCCTTTTACTCCTAAGCTGCGTGAGACTTGTACCCTTTTTCACTAGGGCCACAGAAATAACTATACGTAGTGGACTTAAATAAAAATGTGTAAGAAAATACTTAAACTTGAGTTCAATTATTGAACTTCAATATAAGACTAGCTAAGGAGCTAGTAAAGCAATTCCTAACTTTTCCAAGTTATAACTTATCTGAATGCTAAATTTTCCCCAAGTCTATTCAGCCGTCGTTCGGTGGCGGTCTTTTTAGCATATACTAAATGCCCAGTCTACGTCTACGTTTGCTCTTTGTCTCACCGGAACCGCATCGCACGTACATCACGTACGTATAGTACATCGATAGCAGTTGATGGCTATCAGTGGTACATTTAGATCAAAACGACCAAAAATGCTAACTGACTCACGCTTGAGAGGATATTCGGTAATTATAAAGGTGAAGTTCCAATTCCGAACGCAGCTGCACTAAGGCAGTCGACTACAGCAGTATACTTACTACTAATAGAGTATTCGACTATTCGTCAAAACGATTTTCTACTATGGAATTTATATGAAACACTAGCATGTGACGTCACTATGAAATTACCTACTATTTATAGTTATAGGTTTCAAAATAGAAATTGTGTCTAAAAATAACTGCTGTCTGTCTACGTTTCTCTATGAATCTTCTGGTGCGTTATTTCTTGCTTGGTATAAAATAATTTATTTCAAATACAGTCAAATACCCTATTGTATTGTAGGTATTATTTCCTGCCTCAAATGTTAAACGAGAATAACGCGATGTAGGTACGTAGCTGCCCCGATTGTTGACATTTGCGACAGTAATGTCACGCTGTATTACTGCCGTAGTGTAGCTGCGGTCGGACATTAACGGACTAGCTTCTGTCTGCTAATTCGTCTGAATTCAATTTAAGTATGTCTAATATTTGACAAATGACAAATCGCTGGCCCAATATTACAGGTTTCTATCTTTCACTTTTATCGATCTGAAATTTGAACATTGTCATAGTGACATTGTCGAATAAGTCGAATTTCAACTATTTTGAAAGTGTAACATAGCCTCCTAAGGCCCAGCCATACAAAAGAAAAATCCAGAATTTGCCACTGTTTGAACCTTTAGTGCATGGAATAGAGTTGATTTTGGTTTTGTTTGAAAATTATACGAAACAAAACAAATGCGACTCTGTTCCAATTGGATATTATTTAAATTTCATCGAACTGAATAAGTACTATAGGTAGGACCTTGGGCCTTAGGAGGATAAAACCCTGTAATATTGGTTGGGCCAGTGTAAAATAAAACTAAATAAAATGTGGGAAAATATTTACGAGCGATAGTTATTGGCAAACTGACTCATTGCAGTGATTGTCACCTCAAAAGTATGTAAATGCGCATTTTCTGATGGCGATGGGTAGGTACATTAAGTATATGATTGATTTATGAGTGGATTACTTGGTGAGTACGTGACTAGCGGCTCGATTCGGGAAACGAATTAGAGACTCACTAGATATGAAATAGTAAAGATATGTGACGTTCCACTGCAAAAGGTACCTTATGGCGGCTGGCGCCGCGATTCGGGAAATGAATTAGAGATTCACTAGATATGAAATAGTGAAGATATGTGACGTTCCACGGAAAAAGGTACCTTATGGCAGCCGGCGCTTACGTCGCATAGCGCCCCAATAATATTGGAGCGGCGTTAGTAATAGAGCGTAAGCGCTAACCGCCATAAGGTACCTTTACCCGTGGGACGTCACATATCTTTACTATATCGTATCTAGTTAATCTCTAATTCATTTCCCGAATTGCCCCGTAGTAGTAGGTATCTGTTGACTACTGGAAAAGCGCACCACCAGTATCAACAAAGAAAAACAGTTTTCATAGTGAATGGTAGGTATAGTATATATTGTTCAACGAGGGGGGTAGGTAAGTGAAATATTGCGAACGAAGTCTTTAGATTCACGACAGCCGCAGGCTAGAGTGCAGGCTGATGCGGTATAAACGTCATATTTTCATAGAAATTTTACATTTTTGATGACATTACCGCACTTTGTCATCACAATGCCATGCTGTCAGATCGATCCGACTCTACTGTCGCAGTTAAATAAGTTTATTGTGAACACTACTAGAGCGGGAAAGTGGCACCATATGTACCTACTGTAAAAACATTTTCACCACACCAGCTCGGAAAGGCTTACTTTGCACTTCGGAAACGAATATATAGCAAAGTTGCATATTATCCACATGTGAGGCAAAGTAATCAAATGCAAATTTTGAGTTGTTTTCTTATGTTTGCTGATAGAATTGACTTTTAAATGATGATTTTGGATGATAAATATTTAATTGGCATTCATTTGGCTTTGATTTGGTTTGATTTTGTTTGATATTTTAGTTTACATTTAATATTTGCTTCGGGTTGGTGTGGTGAAAAGTTTGTGTTTCACTCGGGGGCAAATTTTGTTTAATCCTCGTGCTTTGAAACCCTCGCAACGCTCAAGATTCCTTTTTCGAACCGAATTTTAGCACGAGCGGTTAAACAACAACTTTGCCCCCTTGTGAAACAAATAACTATTTCATCACACTTGCTCGTAAAAGGTGTTAAGTCATTTATTTTCCTCACTCAGCGTGTACCTTGATTCTATTGGTTCTTAACATACTCGTACACATGCCTCGCTATGCATAATCGCTCATCTCTGATGGAAACGCAGCCTAGGCAGAGGTTTAATTTATTTCCCTTTTTAGGGTTCCGTACCCAAAGGGTAAAACGGGACCCTATTACTAAGACTTCGCTGTCCGTCCGTCCGTCCGTCTGTCACCAGGCTGTATCTCACGAACCGTGATAGCTAGACAGTTGAAATTTTCACAGATGATGTATTATTTGTATTGGAACCTGTAATTAATATTTGTGATAAATATGTAAATAGTGGTGTAATATGGGGTGTAAGGCAGATAGATCAAATTGATGAATATAATAGGATATGTAATAGTAAATTGAAGGACATTGACCTTCCTGACTCGCTTGGGGTTTGTTGTGACGGGATGTGTGATAACCGAAATCACTGTAAAGTTATCGATGACATGTATATCAAGGTCATTAACACCTTATCTAACGCTGCGAAGGTGACAGCTAAATGTGGTAAGCGAGCCAGGGGTCGCTGTCTAGCAGGATGGAATAAATATGTTGCAGGAGCTCACAAGGAGGCCCGGCTTCAATTCAAGTTGTGGGAGTTAGCTGGTAAACCACGTCAGGGTAGGGTCTTTGATCTTATGCATCATTCTAGGAAAATATTCAAATCTAGACTTAAGTGGTGTCAAAGCAGGCAGGAGCAGATCCTTATGGACAAACTAGCTACCTCCCACAAAAATAAAAAGTTCAAGGATTTTTGGAATGGGACTAAGAAAATGAACGTGAGGCCGGGCTTGCCGGTGAGTGTGGAGGGTAAGTCGGACTGTGGGGAGATTGCTGACATATTTAGAGAGCACTTCAATGTCAAATCGCTGCTTGATGTAAATTCTGTCTCCCAGCAAAAAGCTAATGAGAGGGCCGTCGGGGCCGGGCGTTTTATCCATTTTACCTCTAAACAAATTAATTCGGTCATCAGTAATATGCAGAGGGGTAAGTCGCCTGGCCATGATGGCCTTAGTATAGAGCACTTTAAATATGCAGGAGTGCACCTACCTCGAGTACTGTCTTTGTTTCTCAATTTATGCATTGGTCACTCGTACCTTCCGGCTGAGCTCATGAGGACGATTGTTGTACCAGTGGTTAAAAATAAAACGGGTGACCTATCTGACAAGGCGAACTATCGGCCTATCTCGCTCGCCACCACTACAGCTAAGATACTTGACCGTGTGCTTGACAATGTGCTAGACAAATACCTAAATATACACGACGGCCAATTTGGCTTTAGAGCGGGGCTGTCCACAGATAGTGCAATTCTATGTCTTAAGCACACGGTCAGGTATTATACAGATAGGAAAACCCCCGTGTATGCCTGTTTCCTCGATTTGTCCAAGGCATTTGATCGAGTCAATTATGATCTGCTTTGGCAAAAACTAAGTGAGACAGGTATACCGACGGAGTGTGTGGGACTGTTTAGGCACTGGTACAGCAATCAGTTAAACCAGGTCAGGTGGGCGAGCAGTTTATCCAGTGAGTATAGGCTTGAATGTGGCGTAAGACAGGGTGGTATCACTTCACCGAAGCTCTTCAACCTATACATCAACGAGCTGATAGTCGGGCTGAGTGGCATGCATGCTGGGTGCTATGTGGGGGGCACTTGTGTCAACAGCCTAAGTTATGCCGATGACATGGTGCTACTGAGCCCGTCTGTCGGTGCGCTGGAGCAGCTGCTTGCCCACTGCGAAGCCTACGCCTTGACCCATGGGCTAGAGTACAACACTAAAAAGAGTGAGGTGATGGTATTTAAGGCGGGTAAAATTAAGCCATACTATGTACCACCTATTATGTTGAACTCTAGCCCATTACAAGTCGTGGACAAGGTTAAATACCTGGGACACGTCCTCACGAGCGACCTAAGGGATGATTTAGATTTAGAAAGGGAGCGCAGGGCGTTGGCGGTTCGGAGTAATATGATAACCCGCAGGTTTGCTCGTTGCTCACGTGATGTAAAAATCACGCTATTTAAATCGTACTGTCAATCCTTGTACACGAGCAGCCTGTGGGTCCGGTACACGAAACGAGCCTACAACGCCTTGCGCGTACAGTATAACAATGCTTTTAGAATGCTGATGGGACTGCCTAGTAGGTGCTCTGCATCGGGCATGTTTGTGGCTGCTCACACGGATGGTTTTCAGACTGTATTACGTAAAAATATAGTCTCATTACTAAGTCGTGTGAGGTGTAGTCCCAACAGCATTCTAAAAGAAATTGCTGATAGGTATGATTGTCCGATGCTAAAGCATTGGACCGAATTGATAAAAGGTGTAGCCCAGTTTGTAGTATAGGTGCCTGCTATGCTGTAGTAGTAGTGTAGGCAGGTATCTATATTATAAATTAGCCAAACATAGATGTTTAATTAAAATTTAAAAATACTAACACTAGTTTCTAAGATATTTGCCTGTATGTATTACTAACACTCTATGGATACTTTTGTTTGTCCGAAATAAAGAAATTTATTATTATTATTATTTGTTTGTCCTTTCCACATCTCGGGACCATGGGATCCCGGACTTTTGGGAGGCGTGCGTGGGGCCGAAGCCAACAGCGCAGAGGCCCTTTAAGACAATTTAATCTAAAGGCAAGGGATACACGTGGCGGATACTATCCCCGAACGCACAATGTGATACATCCGGAGATGGTCTCCGCCAGGTGCAAAGACTATTGGAGTGCAGCACTTTTGTGCTGCGATGGGAACTAAGGTCATGGGCTATAGATTTGAAAGTTGGATGGACTGGATAATGGGCTATGGGAGAGACTAGCGGACACCTGCCGTGACAATCAGTCTCAAAATTGTGTAAGACAGGTGGTGACTCGCCTACTCATTTAGTGGGCCCTACAACGGCCGCACGCACAGTGCGACAATAGGGCAACACTTCGGAGCGGCTGTAAGGTTGTCGAGAGGTGAGTCTGCGGTAGCCAGATCCCGGTGATCCGTTCAGCAGGCCGCCGGCGTTATGACATTTTACACTTCCAACCTGGAGCATAGGTCGCGCTCTTGCGACTCCACTCTGGCCGGCCAATCAAGGCAAGCACAGAGGCGAGGGCCAGATGACAGGGCCCTCTGGAATAGGGGTCCGCGGTGTCGCCACTCACCGTCAGCTCGCCACAAGCTGCCCCCGCGGGGTTATTATTATTATTATTATTTCTGTTGCCGCTATAACAACAAATACTAAAAACAGAATAAAATACAGATTTAAATGGGGCTCTGATACAACAAACGTGATTTTGGAGTGGTCAGTACTTGGATGGGTGACCGTTTTCTTTTTGCTTTTTTTTTTTTATTTTTTGCATTATGGTACGGAACCCTTCGTGCGTGAGTCCGACTCGCACTTGCCCGGTTTTTTACAATTCACACGCGTTCGTAAAATCTTGTTTACCGCTTACCCAATGAACTATTACAACTTTCCATCTCTTTCACGACAAGAGCTCGCATGGTAAGTGATGACGTCACGGGCTCGGCGTCTTCGTCAGGAAGTCGGCGTTTACCGCGTCCGGCGGCGCCGACAACGCCGCGCGAACGTTTTAAGGAATTTAAGGGAATATTGAGTCTCTTACAAAAGTACAGGCATATATAACACACCTACAGGCATATGTACAGGAATATATAGGGATAAGTTCGCCTTTGTACTGCCTATCCTGTGCCATAAATTTGTGTTTTGTACAATAAACAGTTTATACATACATACATACATATAATTACAAATATGCAATATTTAAATTTACTACCATTTGTTTGAGCAAAGTTTCATTTACATCCATCACCTGCGTGTTAACATGTCAAAACTACATACTTTAAAATTATCCTTATTATAGGTAGATATGTACCTATAATTTTTGTACTGTTGTTCACATATGTGGTTCCGATAGTGCGAAAGTCGTATCCTTAGGGGGCCCACTGATTAACAGTCCGCCGGACGGTATCGGACTGTCAGTTAGAACAAAATTTTGACAGTTCCGAACAACTGACAGGCCGATACCGTCCGGCGGACTGTTAATCAGTGGAGCCCTTTAGTTTAAGTAGTACCTTTTCGTTTAGTAGTAGGTCACTACCTGTGAGTTCATATAATTGGCTTCCTGTATCTACTATAACTTCTTTGTTAATGTCATAGAGTCGGATCAAGAAAAGTCTGCAGCGGATTTGACGCAGTGTGTTATTTTAAAAGTCGAACTTCTATGAAATTATGACGTGTAAATAACACTTGCACTGCGTGGCATATCAAATTCGCTGCAGACTTTTTTTGGTCCGGTTGAATCTTCAAATCAATAAAAAATAAAATTAGAACGAAACTCCGTTTGCATGGGAAGGAAATTCGGCCAAGCATGCTGCGTGTGTGAAGCGTTTACGACGTGGACATTAACGACCGCCCACACGTCAGGATCACGAGACAGTGATGACACCCGACCGAATTACGGACGCGGCCTGTGGCCCTAAGACAACAGTTTAACGTTATGGACAAACAAGCCTTTACTTAGATTAGTCACATTATGCCTAGATGTCCACACGTGATATACTTAGCCCCTTATTCATAAAACTTTACGGCTGATTTAGTTAATATGATATTTTAAACTAAGCGTTTTGAACACATATTAACTCACATTTATAGACGGGTCTAACGTGAATTTTATTCAATTACCTTGATTTACCGACGTTTCGACACAGGTTTCGCTGGTCGTGGTCGCGGCTGACAGTCAGTTTAGCTAAATTATGTATTATCCCTTTCTTACAAATACCATACGTCAAAATGACAGAGAAAGACAAACGATTCATAGATAATTCAGGCCAGTAACGCGTTTATGAATAATCGGTCCTGAGGAGTGGTGTTAACGGAATTGGTATAAACAATTTCAACCCTAATGATTAATTAGCGCTAATTACGTTACTATTAATCTTAATATACCTTTTCAGTTGGAATTATCTATACCAATTCCGTTAACACAACTCCGCTGCACCAAAAATGCTATAAAATTTACACATGCGGGTTTTCGCATCGTCTAAACAGTGTTGCCAACTTGGCATAAAATGATGCCAGATCTGGCATATTTTCACTTGCTTTGGCACCAAAATTTTCCATTTAGCATCTGGCATATTTTTTAGCATAATTTAGTCTAAGCCAAGTTTGCACCAACTTGGCAGCAACAATACGCGCCATCGCCTTATGTGGTTCATATTTTCATATGAATTTTGACTTTTGTACGTCAACGGACTTTGTACGGTTTTGTACGTGTTGATGGACGTCAACGGACTATATAAAGTTGGTCAAGCAGATCTTGTCAGTAGGAAAAGGCGGTAAATTTGAAAAAAGTATGTGTTATAAGTGTCTAATTTCAAGTGATATTTTATAATTAATTTAGCATGGGTGTTTCAAAAATCTTTGGCATAATCAAGACGTTAGTCTAGCATTTTTTCAAAATCCGAGTTGGCAACACTCTGTCTAAATCAGGGGTCTCCAAACTTTTTTACATGAGGGTCATATTGCACCTCAAAAACTTTCGCGAGGGCTAACGTCGGTTTTTGCGCCGAGAGAGGGTGTCGGGTTATTGCTATGAGGAAGAGGAACAGTTCCACTCTTCCACAGATTTGGCCCGCGGGCCGGGGTTTGGAGACCTCCGGTCTAAATGAGCCAAAGTCGACATTACGGCATCTGACACATGATTATACAGGGTGTTTGGTACATCGTTTGCCAAATTAAAACGGCAGATAGGTTGAGTCATTTGCTATCTTCTCATGCCTAGAAAAACAAAATTGGCCATGGTTTTTTTTACTACTACGCAAGTAAAAATTTTAAATTTACGAAAAACTGGCATAGAAGTGAAAAAAAAAATTTTGCACCAAATTAAAAATTTATAGGCCTGAGAAGAAAGCAAATGACTCAACCTATCTGCAGTTTTAATTTGGCAAACGATGTACCAAACATCCTGTATTATCATAGACCTATTGGTCTCGCTGGCCATTAGACCGATTGTCTAGAATGAGGAAGCGTATCGGCTCTTCATTGGCAGGAAATTGCCGCAATTGACGACTAGTAGTAGTAGTACGGGCGATTTTCCGCAACTCGACGTCTTGCGCCTATTTTGCGTGATATGGGGTGGGCTAGTCTTGCCAGCCCAGCTCCTCGAGGAATCCTATCAGACCTTTGATGTTGAGTAGGACCTCGGGGAGGTCTCTCGGGGATCCGAGATGTTTTGCCCTGTATGGGGCCAATCCGCTGCACTCCAGCACCACGTGAGAGGCTGTTTCTTCTTTCTCCATGCACCCACGGCATAGGGGACTGTCTGTGACACCTGTTATAAAAAGATGTTTGTTAAAAAGTCCATGACCTGTTATGACACTGGTTACCATACTCAGTCGAACCTTTCCTAGTTGAAGGAGCGTCCTTGTGAGCTTACCGTTCATGCTAGGCATGGCTTGCTTGGCCTGTCTGCATCCAGCTTGGTTCAGCCAGTGTTCTGTGTGTAGTTTCCCTGTACGTGCCAGCAGCATTGAGCGTACCTTACTAAACGGTATCGGGAGGATCGGTTCCGGGCCAATAGGCCCCGCACCCGATCCTTGTCTGGCGAGCTCGTCCGCGGCGTCGTTGCCTCGGGATCCACTGTGTCCTTTGATCCATTGTAAGGTGATCTTATTGTTCTGACATACCTCCATTAGTCGTTCGTGGCATTCGTGTATAAGTTTGGATGTGATTATATGGCTTTTTAGGGCCATTAAGACTGCTCTACTGTCGGAGAGTATGCGGATGGAGGATCCTACTACCTTCCTTGCAGTGATGGCAGCCGCCGCGTTAATAATGCCCATGCACTCAGCCTGGAATACCGAGTTATGGGCTCCTAGCGGAGTGGTGATTGACATGTTCAGGTCTTCTGAGAAGGTTCCAGAGCCTGATCCGCTGTCTGTTTTGGACCCATCAGTGAAGATTCTCAGCTCCCGGGGATTGAGTCCTTCGCAGTTGTCGTCCTCAAATAATTGTATTTTGTACCTTTTGTCAAAAATGGCTTGTTTGTGAGTTCGATCCGTACCCGCCATGAGCACCGGAAACTCGCTGTATAACTTTTCCAGGCATGTTGTGTGAAGAGCTCCTGTGGTGTTAGACCATATATTGAGGGTTCGTAACCTTACCGCTGAGAGACTGGCCTCTTGTTGTATGTGTAAGTGCAGCGGTGAAAGGTTTAGCATGACCTCCATGGCTGCAGTCGGAGTGGACCTCGTGCAGCCAGTGGTGGCCGCGCATGCGAGCCTCTGGAGTCTTTGTAGCTTGTCTCGTACGTTGCCTAGGTTTGTTCTTGGCCACCAAACCAGAGCACCGTAACAGAGTAGGGGGCGGATTATGGTCTTATAGAGCCAGAGGGTAATTTTCGGGTTAAGTCCCCACCTCTTACCAATCATCCTTCTGCACTGCCAGAAGATTACTCCCGCCTTGTCTATGCGTTTGTTGATGTGATTGTTCCAGTTGAGTTTACTGTCGAGAGTCAGCCCTAAGTACTTAACTTCATCGGTCAGCTGTAGCTCAGTCTGGAAAAGTGTTGGTCTGGTAAAGTTGCCAAGTACCCTTTTATTGGTGAACATTACCATTTCTGTTTTGGTGGGGTTAACTGATAGGTCAAATTCTCTACACCAGCGTTCCACGATCCGAAGAGCTGCCTGAGTGAGGTCGCATACTGTACTGGCAAATTTCCCTGATATTAATATTGCCAGATCATCAGCGTAGCCTATTGTGTAGAAGTGTTCCTTGTTCAGTTTGGTTATGAGGTTGTTGACTACTAGGTTCCATAACAGAGGTGACAGAACTCCCCCTTGAGGGCATCCTCGCACCGCCGCTACGGCCTGCGGTTCACCTACATACCTTATTGTCCTTTGATTTAGCATGTTCATGATCCACTTTATTAGTCCGGGTTCAGCGCCGTGGCTTTCCAAGGCGTTCCCTATACTGGAAAAGTGAGTCTTGTCGAAAGCGCCCTCTATGTCAATGAAAGTGCCGAGGCACATTTCTTTGCCATGGATGGCTCTCTCAATGCGGCTTACGACCATGTGTAGAGCCGACTCCGTAGATTTACCTGAGCTGTACGCGTGCTGGTTGTTGTGCATCGGTATGTTCTTTAGCGCTCGGTCCCTCAGGTCCCTGTCGCACAGTTTTTCCAAGGTTTTCAGCAGGAATGATGTGAGACTGATGGGCCTAAAGGATTTGGCAGCTGTGTAGTCGTTCTTACCTGGTTTAGGTATGAATACCACATTCACATCTCTCCATCTCCTGGGCACGTACCCCCAGGCTAGGCAGGCTGCCATGATATCAGTCAGGGTTTCCTGGATGAGTCCTAGACCCCACTGTAGGAGAGCGGGGAAGATCCCATCCGGACCAGCTGCCTTGAAGGGATGGAAGCTGTCTATGGCCCACCTGAGTTTCTCAGCGGTGACGACTCTATGCGCCATTTGCCAGTTGTTGTCCGTTGTACTGTATTCCTCGTCCTGCTGATCTGCATCGGCGAGACTTACGCATCCTGGGAAGTGAGTTACCAGGAGAAGGCGTTGGGTCTCTGCAGGGGTAGATGTGTATGTGCCATCGGGTTTACGCAGTGAGCCCAATTGTGATGTGGGCTTGTGCGCTAAGGTTTTCCTTACCCGGTTGGCGTGGTCAAGTGTTTCAATGCTGCTGCAGAAGTTCCTCCATGACAGGGATCTCCAGTACCGCAATCTTTTTTTGTACCTGGCCTTGGCTTCGTAGTAGTTATCCCAGTCCACCTCAGCCGTTGTGTTCATGGCCCTGTTGAAGAGTCTTCTGGTTTTCCCCCGGAGTCTCTCCAGTTCAGGGCCCCACCACTGGTGACCCTTTATGGCAGACCTTGCCGGTGGTTTTAAGGGGCACGCCTTGTGGTAGCTGTCTACGAGGGTATCAGTTAAGATATTTACCTGCTGTTCTATCTGAGCCGGTTCCCGAAGGTCATCCCTCGGTGGAAGCCGGTCAAGGCTTTCCCCTAGGACCTTCCTAAAAGTGGCTCGGTCCGTTTTCCTGGGATTCCTCCGGGCGGTTGGTGTGTCTCTAGATGCTAGTAGATTGAAGCGAATCCATCTATGGTCTGAGCAGGAGGCCTCCTGGGAGACATGCCATCCCATAATTAGTTCACTGACCTCCTCCGAAGCCAGAGTCAGGTCGATAATCGTTCCGCATCGTTTGTTTACAATTGACGACTATATCGTCGGTGTTTTCGGGAGCTAACTTTGACCTTAGGTAAGGAGCTTTTAGTAAAACCAAAAACATTAAAATGTTTATTCGACGACCATTTAATACAACAATCAGACAGTTACAAAATTAATACTAGGTGTCAGAATTACGCGAAGAGAGAACTCAATTGCCGGCCTAGCCAAGGTTACAATCGCTATCGCTTCGACAACGAAAAGCATTATGTCTCTCTATCACTCTTCCATATTAGTGCGACAGTGACAGTTGCGTTTCGATCGCTACGGAGCGTAAGCGATCGTCATCTTGGCTACGCGGCCTGGTCTTTCAATAGCATCTGCCCACTTCATCAAACGGTTTCCTTTGTATTTTTGATGTTCAAATATTACCTACTCATTATCTTTGCATTATCATCTTCGAGTTTGTCACCCATGGATAAAACAGTCTTATCAAGTCTGAACATACATTTTATTAAGTACCTATTTTGATCTGTAATTTGTAAAAACAAATGCAATTTGTATTTTAAATAAATTAAAATGTTCGGTGAAAGTAGGAAGTTTAAAAAAAACATTATTTTTGATTTTTTTCATTTACCTATTTAGTAATTACTTACATAAATACTTATTAATGAAGGATTTCGGGTACCTAATCATAACCGTAAAATATATGAATGTAACCATGGCTTGCATCTCTCCATGTTAAGACGGTTGTATCCTACCTCGAAGAGATCATGCTACTGCTTATGTGGTTGATATATCTTAGGTTCCACAGCATATTTTAATAATTAAAGTAACCTATATTTAGGGTGGTTCAAAAAACATTTTTTTTTATTTTCCGACGGGCCATCCCCTTATTTTGTTACACTTATTATGCTGATAAAATACACCAAGTTTCGTAATTTTATCTCAACTACAAGGGGGTGCTCAACACTACAACTTTGAAAAATTTGAAAGTGTTTGAGCATCCCCTTGTAGTTGAGATAAGATTACAAAACTTGGCATATTTAGTCAACAGAACACGTGTAATAAAATGAGAGGGTGCCGCTTTTTCTAGCTGGAGTTTGAATTTTTCCCATACAAACGTGAACCACCCTACTATATATACAGGGTCATTTTTGGACCGTTAGCCATATTGTGCGAGGTGATTAGGTAGGTCATACCGAACAACTTTTTCTACGGGATCAACCCCAAAATCCCAAAAAAAAAATTTCGCCTTCCCATAGAAAACGTTGACATCCACTCGACCAAAATGTATGAAACGGCCAAAACATTTTTTGTGATTTCGGAGTTGGTCCTATAGAAAAAGTTGTTCAGGATGGCCTACCTAATCACCTTACACAATATGGCTAATGGTCCAAAAATGACCCTGTATATGTCGGAGGCCGATCAGAAAATCCACCCGGTAATATTTTGACGGTAGTAACATTAAACCAATAGATACGAGTAGGTAGGATAGGTTCGTTAGATTGCTTCAGATGCCCGAAGAGCAAACTGTCCAGAAATAGGAGCCCCGCATAGCGGGGCTTCGTCGACTCGGGGAAAAAGGCAATGATTTTCACGTTTTACGATATGCGTAAGAATATCGTGATGTGGCGATTTTGGCGTTTATTGTGATCGGCCGCCGATATATGTAGGTATATAAGAAATAGTAAAAAAAAACACGACGATCTCCAAATATTAAGTTTGCAGTGGTTCTACCTAATACTCTCTATATTATTAAGTTAAAACGACTGAAAGAAAACCAGGGACAGTAAAGTACATAATCATAGCCAAACTTACTCATCTGCTCATACGATATTAATTTTTATTGTTCTTTAATACAGAGTCAATACAATGTCTTTAACTACACATTAAATTAGTTACAGGTAATAGTAATACTAGATGTTTTCATTAGAATTTAAAAGATTTGGCAAATAGATTACAAACATTATAACTATGGATAAAATAATATCGGTATATTTAGGTACCGTAAAATGGGGTGAGTTGGGTGAAATTTGACTTTCAAACCTCGATAAAATTTTATTTTTAGATATGAAAACTGAATGGTATATATGTATAATAAGTGGTTCGGACGTTTGTATTTTAGTTTGTATTTTATTTTGGGTAGTTCCATTTCATAACTTTGACGATAAAGAGGAAAACCCACCTCACCCCGTAGTCCCTCGTATTTGGGGTGAGAGGGTTTTTCATACAAAGGTGATTTTGGAAGATTGTTGGATCGATTTTTTTTTATTATGCGTATTACTATAGCTCCATTTTAAATTGGAATACATTATTTTTGTAGCAGTAGCCTTAAAATCCCTTCTCACCCCCCTCTCAAACCTTCTCTCCCCATTCATAACCCAACTCTCCCCGCGAAACCTACTCACCCCGTTTTACGGTACATATATTTAGTAGTTTTCGGGATTTTCAAATCACCTATCTACTTAGTATCACCATAGATTATTCTTAAAATTAAGCATCGATATGATACGATACAGGATGAAACTATCTATCGGAGCATTCCATGAAGCAGTCCCGTACAAACGCGAAGTTTCTGAAGATTTTAAGGTATAAGAGTTTCCTTTTCTATGACAAATGGTCAAAAATATGCACAGACAAATAATCGCCTGCTTTAAATGCCGAGAAAAAGTCGCAACACAGGAAATAAAATGCGTTTGTACGGGACAGCCCGTGGAATGCTCCTATCTCTAGAGTAGTCATAATTATCATAATTAATACGATTTAGAATATACCTACTGCCAGGGAGGCATTGAAATATTTCACCGTCTGGACTGGCCTTAAGTATAAATTATATTAGGTACAACATTTTAGACAGCTTGAGTATTTTTTTATAGTTAATAATAAAAGAATAACAATTTTTAGTGTCAATTCATGTAGATACAACGAATTTTAGCCAATCATGTTGTTATTTCATAGAGATTAGTTAGAGTAGGTACTTAGTATTAATGCATATAGAGATCACAAGGTGTTTTTGTTATTATAACAGAGGAACATGTAAAGTACATGCAAATAATAAGCTATGTCTACACCAGTGCACTTTCACCATTTAATTTCTGTTTTTGTGACGGATGGAATCTATTCCAAGTGCCATCTGTCAATACAGAGGCCCATAGCCTTCGAGCAAAACCGGCTTCTTTCGCACTTCTCACTATTCAATACAAAATCCAATCTGATAATGACTACACAAATACATAGGAAATACCTACACACGTCAAAGACAAATCTTGCACACCTCGAACTCTTTTTGTGTACGGATGAGTCACAACGCCCAACTCGCTAGTTGTGTACATGCCCAGGGGGCCGATTTTTGAATTTATATCATTCGATTTCATCACGAAATTTGGCATCTATTGGTATTGACCACTCGATTTCAATTCTATTAGTAGAATTCAAATGCCTAGTAGTGGAGATATTACTTAACGAAATACACGAAATCGAGTGGTCGAAATTCAAAATCGGCTCCCAGTTGGGCATGTGCGTCGGGTGAGGGGAAATAGTGCAAATGCCGAGTACGCCGACTCCCTTCCCGGTGTTGCTCATATTATTTAGCAGTAAAACATGACAGTGCACTGGCCGGACTTACAATACTCAGAACAAGCTATTATTTATCACGTACGTAAAAATCGGTATCGTATCAGGCGTTCTTACAGAGCGAATAATCACTTGGGGCGGCTTCCGAAACCGGGGACAGAGCGGGCCGAAGAACTGGGTCTGTCCGCAGAGCATAGGCCGCTTCTTGTGTAGGCGTCTACCGGCCAAGCCCTGCCCACAGCAGCCCCGGGTCGTGGCGGTTCGCGCCGGGGTATATGTGGTCTTCCACCAAGGATCTGCGGTTGTAAGATCTAAGTACAAGGAAGGAAGGAACTCTGTTAGTCTTAGTGTGACTTGTGGCGATAGAGTAGTGGTGTGCGGAAGTACAGTGAAAGTAGTGAAAGGGGTATATATATATGTACATTAGGGCTATCTAATGTTACTCGGAACTTGTACCTGATATTACCCAGTTCCGGGTTAAAATTTAAAACATTACCTATACCAATTTCTTGTTTATGGGCTTAATAATCCCACACAAATTATGTTGTTTATATTTTCTCGATGTTGCAAATGTTTTGTTATTTTAATTAATCAAAACAACAAACAGAGCGGAAGATATTATATTTAGTTGTTATTTAAGTAGGAAGCCAGTTCTGGTTTATAAATTTGATATGATTTTCATCTTATTTTGATACGACGTTGCTCGAGTCATCAGGCATCACACGCGCACTAATAATAAACTGCAAGTGAAATGGCTGATGAGACGACACCTGACCTGAGACCTTACTGCAAAAATAAGTGATAATAGAAATTTCGTTTCGCTCGAATATGCCAGAGGGCTAGAGAGGCAGATATAATAAATAACGCAATTTCAATTATCGTTTTTAGCGGTAAGTCCTCTAGTTGCATTTCGTCACCACCAATCTGCTTGAACCTCTATAGTTCGTTTTTTTAGCATTAGAAAGAACTTGCAAGAAGGTAAGCGATCTTGACATGTCTTTTAATTAAAAAACGCTTTTTAAAAATCAAAAACTATTACTCATGAAAGCGGAAGAATATAAATGATCGCATTAGATTCATAATTGTTACATATTTGCCGTAACTTATTTTTAAAATGTGTTTGTCAATTAAAAGACACATCAAGATTGTTTACCTAATTTCTAATGCTAAAAAAAACGAAGTATAACACTGATTGATGTTCACGGTCATAGTCGTATCAAAGTAAAGTTATAAAACAAATTTAAATTGTGATCATTAATACAGAATCGGCCCGACGCCCTGATTCTCTGAAACTTTGACAAATCAATTAAAAGTAAGAGATTAAAATAACATTACTTTGACATTGTTTTTCTTTACGAGACAGCCATCCGTTTAGCTGAGGCCTGAGAATGACACCCACAAGTAACAATTTTAGATTAATGATAATGTTTTAAAAGTATCGGCATGTCTCCCAAGAAGAATGTTGAAGCACCTATCGATTATTCCTGTCATAAAAATGTTACTTTTAAATGTAACTTATAATTAGTCTAGGTATATAATATTTTAAATTTTCGCGTTTTGAATACATATTAACTCACATTATAGACGGGTCTAACGCGAATTATATTCAATTACCTTTATTTACCGACGTTTCGACACAGGTTTCACTGGTCGTCTGGTGGTGGTGGTGGTGGTGGTGGTGGTCTGTGTCGAAACGTCGGTAAATAAAGGTAATTGAATATAATTCGCGTTAGACCCGTCTATAATGTGAGTTAATATGTAGTCTAGGTATCTTGTCACTGTTGTTCGCGCTGTACCTATAGTCACGTGATGCTTTTCTAGAGAACTCTATAAAGTGTCGGGCGCACCGGGCCCGGGGCCGGACCGCTGTAGCGTGAGTTACCCTTTAACGGGGTTAGCTCTCTGCGCCATGTGTAAGCTTTAAGGAATATCCGTTATAAAATACCATTAACATAAGCCAATTCAATAAAGCCGCGAAAAGTAATGAAAAACGAGACAGATTTATTATTTTATTCGTTGGGCGTTGATTCATTTGCTTTTAATGGACGAATGTCTGACTGTTTGCAATGTTTTTAGTATGTAAGTAAAGTATCCGGGAGGCCATTTTGATACGACCTTGACCGTGAGCACCAATCAGCATCAACGGCTCACGCGCATGAAATACAGACGGGCTAGCCAACATGCCAATCGTTTCCGCCGTAGCGAACGAAACGGTAATGTCTCTATCAGTCTTCCATATTAGTGCGATAGAGACATTGGCGTGTTGTTCGCTACGGCGCAAACGATGGGCATCTTCGCTTTGCGATTTGTTATCAAAACCATAACAAACTAAAACTGTATTTTCCCTACTACTACTGAGCAGAGCAGTAGTGATTCTTCGAAGAAGAGCTTCTTAGTAAAGAATAGAACAAGAGATGTAGAAGACATAAGATAGAAGCATGCGTAAAGAAGAGACAAGAAATTGCTAAAAATATCGCTGTTATATGTATAATTTCTGTTTGGTACCAATCTCAACCAAAACTGCCTAAGATACAGGTACATTTCACGGTAAGTATATTATAATTTCTAAATCATTCTAAAATAATGAATAGATTCAGGCGTTACTTTGCGGAAATCCATATTTATTACAACCAAAATATTTGAACCGCGAATCAATTGTACGTAAAAAATGCGCAAGTAAGTATAACGGGATAGCACTGATTGACTAGCACGTTATCTTTTCGTGGATTAGTAAAGTAATATTTTGGTTTTAATTATTTAAAATAGAATAAGACTAGTGTATGCACCTGATGTTGCCTGCGGGTCGGAGGGGCCGGAGCGCATGCAGTTTCCGCATCCCACTCCCGCCACCGCCTCCTGACGAACAAACAAACATTATTTATATTAGCATACACTATATTAGTTTAGGACTTAGGTACATAGGTGTCAGATTAATTACACCTATGTACCTAAACTTTATTGCATGTTGATTCTATCAAGTGTGGATTCGATCATCGATAAAATCATTTGGAACAACCAAAACTCAACTCTGAACACGAGGTAGTTCGGTTTGGTTTGGTTGTCACCTAACTGTGGATTGCTAATGTCAAATTTTGACATTGTACGTATTGGAGAACTTATGATTTTTCCAACATCAACGGGAGATCAACACGATACGTCAAACGTCACTTGTCGAATAGGGGCCAAGTTTTGTAATTTTTTATCACTTGTCAATGCGTCACTTTCGCACTTACATTTTTGCTAGAACGTGACAGGTATAGTGACAAATGATAAAGAGCCGACCATATTAGCCCTACTGAATTCAGAGTAAAATTGTCATTAATCTGACACCTATGTAGGTACCTTTTACTTTTATAGCTTGTCACCATACCTGTCACGTTCTAACAAGTATGTAAGTGCGAAAGGAACGCGCATAGTGACAGACGATAAAAATGGAACCGTGCTGCTGATTGGTGAATGCGAAATGACGGGAAAGTCGTGTGTGAGATGCGCGCTAATCACCAAGACGGTCGTCTAACAAGGAAGGGGTACCCAACTGTCCGACTCCGATTTGATTTATTTTGATATATATTATAGAGTAGTCTAAAATAACGGACACGCATTTTTTTTAGCTGCCCAAACTCAACCTGTTAGGAAAAAATGGCCTAATGCTAAAAAAAACGGACTATAGAGTTACAGTCTGTTTTTTTTAGCATTAGAAAGAACTTCGCAGAAGTAAGCTTGTGGTTCCAAATCCGGCACTTTTAGCGGTAATAATTTGAAGAAAATTATATGTATTGACCGAGCTACATTAGAAATTCAATAATTTTTAACAATTAAAGAGCCTGATAAAAACTGCACGCTTGCTGTGGAGTTCTTTCTAATGCTAAAAAAAACCGGGAAAGTGCGAGTCGGACTCGCGCACGAAGGGTTCCGTACCATAAAGCAAAAAAAAAACGGAAAAAAATGCAAAAAGAAAACGGTCACCCATCCAAGTACTGACCACGCCCGACGTTGCTTAACTTTGGTCAAAAATCACGTTTGCTGTAAGGGAGCCCCACTTAAATCTTTATTTTATTCTGTTTTTAGTATTTGTTGTTATAGCGGCAACAGAAATACATCATCTGTGAAAATTTCAACTGTCTAGCTATCACGGTTCGTGAGATACAGCCTGGTGACAGACAGACGGACAGACGGACGGACGGACAGTCGGACAGCGAAGTCTTAATAATAGGGTCCCGTTTTACCCTTTGGGTACGGAACCCTAAAAACGAACTATAGACCCAGAGGGATTCTGATAGCACAGACTGGGCATGTGCACGTGTGTCTATCGCACGAATATGGAAAAGTGATAGAAAGGCAGACATAAATTCTGATAATAATAACATTTAACTGAGGTTATTAAAGTTAATAAAATTATCTTTAGTATTAGTTTTAGTTTAGTATTAGTTTAAAAGTCCGAAAGTTTCTCGGCTCGTGCCAACCTTGAACTAAATCAATAACACAGTTTCCTTTATTCATATGTTCAAGTGCTTCAAATGCATTTCATAATTAGTTTTCTAAGTAAACAAATAAGAGTACTAACAACTTTGAATTAATGAGTATTTGAGCGCAGGTCGCAGAATCTCAAATTAAATTTAAGAGGAAAGGGGACAGCTGTTTCTCCATACAAACGTGGCCACCATTTTCCCTTCTGAATATTGACATTACGGAAAATATTTTTACATCTGTCGATGTATAACCCGTAGCTGTGTCCCTTCTTTTGACTCTTTTTTCGATTTTTTTTATTGTTATAAGAATTTGGAGCAAAAACCTTTTCATACAAATTTTAAAATATTTACCTCTACTACTAACTCTTACAATAAAGTACCTACTGCAAAAATTTAAGAAAATAACGATGTGGCTGTGGTTGATATTCATCTAATTGTGTCAAAATATTTTCAATAATCATAATATAGGTATTTTTCCTCGGTCACCCGTTGACCCCGAATGCTATAGTCAGACCGTAAAAAGTCTGCAGCGATTTTGATAGGCCACGCAGTGCAAGTGTCATTTTAAACGTCGAACTTCTATGACATTATGACGTATAAATAACACTTACACTGCGTGGACTATCAAATCCGCTGCAGACTTTTATTGGTGCGACTATATACTTAAAGGGTTCAAAACATCGGGATGTATTTTAAATTCACTATACCTACGCGATTTAATCCGTTTACATAGTTTTATTTCAAAAAGGTAGATAAATTAAGCATGAAGTTTCTACTCTTTATTATAAATTAAACTATTATTTGCTTTTTATTAATTGTAGATAAATTAGATGTATTACTTTTACTAATCAGTCCAAGTCCGTTAAAACCAACTTCACTCACAAATCTAACAATACCGTAGTCTACTGATCCACAGGGAACTAGCAACACCACAATAGAACACATGCCACAAGATTGTCCGAGTTCTGAACTAAGTTAGATTACCTGCCGTCTCTATAGGCTCGGAAAAATACGTGTGGGGTGTTACATTATGCTAATAGTAACGAGTTATTGATAGATACGTTGTTCACGCTCGATTTCACGTGTTTGGGTGATCGCATAATAGCTATACGTACACGAAACATTATGTGAAAAGTAAGGCCAAGTCCTATAGCTAGCTGACGGCTCGATGCCCTTTTATACCTCGTTTTTAGCATTAGAAAAGGCTCCACGATCTTGACGTGTATTTTTATTGAAAAACGCTTTAAATATTTTTTTAACTATAACCGCGACCGCCTTCAAAAACAAAGTAAGAACACAGTTAGATTCTGGCAGGCATAGACGTAGAGGTATTTAACGATACAATGAGGTTTTCTTTAGTTTTAATCAATTCATAGAAACCCAGCGTAGATTTTATTAATGACTACCAAACTCCGTAAAATGCCAGTTCATAATTCTCATTAATCATTCATTTCGACGTCCATTTATAAGTAATTTGGGAACTAAAAGGTACCCAGTAATTATCTATCCTGATAAAAGTTTAGTATATTAAATATCACCGGTTATAATAACACAGGCAGATCTCCGTGAGCTCAGCGTCGGCGAAAGCTGGCGGGATACCGCTCTGGACCGATCAAAGTGGCGTGCTCTTGTGTTGGAGGCCAAAACTCATTTTGGGTCACCGCGCCAACCAAGTAAGTAGTAAGTAAGTAAGGTTATAATAACGGTTTTTTCCCTACTTCTAGAGACATTTCTAAAAACCCTAAACACAATTGGGTTGTGTTAGTAGGTAAAAAGCTTGTACATATTGCGGAAGATATGTTGATATAGTTATATGCCGATTTAAAATAGATACCATGATGTAACTTTTAAATGAGGTTTTGATTACTTTTTGCATATAAAAACTGTTCGAGCGCAATTACCCAGTGGGGAGCAATGTAGGCACATTTTACATACCCCACCCACATGAGGCAATAAAGAGGACTAGAAAAACATTCCCAAATCTGTAGGTGATAATTATGAATAACTAAGGTCCGACAAGCATTGACATAGATATCTAGGGACTGGCTTTACGGGCAATAATAATGAGGCATGACAGGGGCCAGTACTGCGGTGTGAAACCGCTACAACGCGATTGGTTGATGAGTTCACATAACGCGCGCGATTGGTTGACGAGTCCGCATTACGCGCGCTATTGATCGCAGCTAGTTGCGTTACACTGCACGATTGGCTGGGATTCGTGAGTAACACCGCTGAACTAGTACCAAGGCCCCTACGTTTTCTGTTCTCTCTGACGGCGCAGCAACTAGTATAATTTCTCTCTCCTCGCTCTTTTAAAAATGCCATTTGTCAAAAAAGGACAACCATACTGTTGACAAGGTGAACTTCAAATCAAGTGTTGCCTTTTTTGATGCATCCAGGCTGTGTATGTGTGCGTAAAAGCGTGTATGTGTGTTCTTTTAGGGATGTGAAAAGTCGATTTTAATCATGTTATATATCGATAAACGCTACACAGCGGAACGAAATAGCTATTAATTGAAGCTTCAATATCTTCGTTAAACATATACATAATTGAAATGCTAATGAATAATAAATATATTAGAATATAATAAAATATTTCAATTATTGCGGAACACATATCTTAGTAGGTATTTATGTATTTTAATTAAATATCTGAACTTTCCCTTGGTTCCCTGCTGGGGCGTGACGATAAAATTGTGATCTGATAACCACAATAAAGAATAAAAGCGTTTTTGTTCATTTTAGATATCGTCAAACCTTTGAAGTAAAATTAAAATTGTAAGAAATGTCGATAGTTTATCGATATGACTTTATCGACATGGCTACAGCAAGGTGGTGTTAAATTGTTAATCGTACACTAAACAAAAGTGGCAACAGTGACAGCTCGCTGAGACACCGTCTATATATATATTATGTCTATGAGTACAGCGGTGTGACACCGCTACAACGCGATTGGTTGATGAGTTCACATAACGCGCGCGATTGGTTGACGAGTCCGCATTACGGGCGCTATTGGTCGCAACTAGTTGCGTTACACTGCACGATTGGCTGGGATTCGTGATTAACACCGCTGAACTAAGGACTGTATCGTTTATTATAAATACAAATAAAACCTGGTCTAACTGTTGACGTGTGTATTATTTTGTATTACTATGTTCTTAAGGTATACTCTGGGGGTATTTTTAAGCCATATCTGATATAAGAAGGTTTTACATTTATTTTATTTTAGGGACTTTATGATGATTTTAATACCGTCTAGCAATTGTAATTTGGACAAGCCTATCGAGCTTAATTTGAGACTATTTCACCGATTCCTTGGTACGATTTAAAGAAACAAAAGGTTAATATGCTGCCAAAATATGCCATCTAAGTGTCCTTTTCATGATTGCTCAATTGAACATCCACAGAATAAATGTGGTGATTTTTTATCTTTACATGAAAACGACTTTTTATGCAACATTTTGGATGCCCGTCAATTTCTGACGCCAGCGAAATGAGGGAAACAGCTAAAAGAATCTACCGAAATCCAAAGCCTAACGGACATTCATGGCGTTGAACCATGGCTAGAACAGGTCGATAGAAACGCTCCATGATGGTTATATTGTATACCAAAGTCGGGGTTGTCGTAAGTAACATGCCATATTCTCTAAAAGGCCACCAAGCACAGATCCAAAACTTTTTTTCCAACTAAAAGTAATGATTAGACTATGCCCAGATGTTTCGCTTTACGAATCATATGTAATTGCTGTTTACATAGTACGATTTTTTTTGTGTAATATCTCGTCTTGTTCGCAAACCGTAAATTTTCTTGTAGTATTTGTCCAAAATCGTTGTAGTTACTCGGGAGGATTGGGTAAATATTGTCCAAACCATATGCTTTACGTGATCTCCCAGGACGAAATGTTACTTATTATTAAAGCACTAATTAAACTATATGTGTAATTTTTTAATAAAAATATAATACCAGAAAAAACGGCTAAGTAAAGTTGTATTTATAATAAACGATACAGTCCTTAGTACCAAGGCCCCTACGTTTTCTGTTCTCTCTGACGGCGCAGCAACTAGTATAATTTCTCTCTCCTCGCTCTTTTAAAAATGCCATTTGTCAAAAAAGGACAAGGTGAACTTCAAATCAAGTGTTGCCTTTTTTGATGCATCCAGGCTGTGTATGTGTGCGTAAAAACGTGTATGTGTGCTCTTCTAGGGATGTGAAAAGTCGATTTTAATCATGTTATATATCGATAAACGCTACACAGCGGAACGAAATAGCTATTCTATTAATTGAAGCTTCAATATCTTCGTTAAACATATACATAATTGAAATGCTAATGAATAATAAATATATTAGAATATAATAAAATAATTCAATTATTGCGGAACACATATCTTCGTAGGTATTTATGTATTTTAATTAAATATCTGAACTTTCCCTTGGTTCCCTGCTGGGGCGTGACGATAAAATTGTGATCTGATAACCACAATAAAGAATAAAAGCGTTTTTGTTCATTTTATATATCGATAAACCTTTGAAGTAAAATTAAAATTGTAAGAAATGTCGATAGTTTATCGATATGACTTATCGATATGGCTACAGCAAGGTGGTGTTAAATTGTTAATCGTACACTAAACAAAAGTGGCAACAGTGACAGCTCGCTGAGACGGGATCTCTATATATAGTAAATCTATGACTAGTACCATTTTAGTGCCCCGTTAGCCCGTCCTTAGATATAATACATCAATGCCGACAAAAAACTGTACCTAGAAAATAATGAGAGCGGTACGTCGTCACATTTTTGACGTAAAATGCTTAAGCGTGGCAACAATTTAGTATGGAATTCTTTTAGGTCCGTTTTATTTAATTTCATTAAGTAGATTCGACAGAAATGTTTGAACTTTTTAACTTTGATATTTTCAATTTGCAGAAGGTTCATAAATAAATTCCGTTCAATATCGTATTATTAGCAACAGTAAACAAGTCATTTTTAACTGTTTCGAAAAGGCCGTGATCTTTGATGAAAATTGCAAAGTTTACAATCATGTTGATACAAAAAACAAGGAAAATTTAATATAGTCGCACCACTAAAAGTCTGCAGCGGATTTGATAGCCCACGCAGTGTAATGTTATTTATACGTCATAATTTCATAGAAGTTTGACGTTTAAAATGACACTTGCACTGCGTGGGCTATCAAAATCGCTGCAGACATTTTACGGTCTAACCTAACAGGCTTGACGTTATCTGTAATATTTAATATTTTTTATAAATCCCTAATGAATAAAGATATTTCATATTTTACTGTGCACAGATTTGTTAAAAATTCAAAACTTCCAATTATAGTTTTTGAATATGTATTAGGATTGAATGATTGGAGTGGCTGAAAACCTGTTGGGTTGAAGAAATGTTTTTAGATTATTAAAAAAAAATCTTGTGAATATAGTTGCATTTCAATAATTACAAGTTACATCTTGGTATTACCAAAAAGAATAGATAGTATAGAGGGGTCCTGTCATAGTAAATGTTGTAGTCACTGTAAATTTACTGCCATCTATCGACACACGACTATAACTCAAAATAAACACGTATAAAATTATTAAAAAAATTAATATATATGGATAAATGATTTTATTATTTTTATATCATTTTGACCCATGTTCATTCACTGATATCTATGTGTTAAAATTGTTAAATATGAAACGGTGTCGTCACGCCAACTAGCCGACCATAGGCCAAAGGTGTGTGCGCCATCTATCCGAGAATAACTTTTTCTTGATTTCCAAGGCACGTTTTTTTCTTAGACTTTATTCATCTTATACGAAGTTACATATGTCTTTGGTATTACCTAATCTGATTGATCGATAACAGAATTATCGATATTTTATTTTCTCAAACACTCGTTATTGCCATCAGCAGTACGGATATGATGGTCGTTCTTGTCTACGTGACAGCGTGATAAAACGGTGTCCGTCACTTTCTATCCCACGGTTTTAAAAAGTGACAGTTACTTTATCGTGTGGATAAAGATGTATAAAGCTATCCATAATACGCCGGCAGTTATACTCGTCTGCCTATACAGTGTGGAAAGGTAAGTCGGGCCCTGGAGGGAAACTGGCTCATTTTCCTTAAAAGAGACATTCCTTTATTTTTAAAAAGAAACAAAACAGCATTCAAAGATTTTCTAAAACTCGCTTGCCTCGCCCGGGACTCGAACCGACAAAAAATTTCAAAAAATAAAAACTCGCAATTTTAATTCTACACTGAGAGAAAAATACTGTTGATCTAACAATAAAACTTTAACGCCACACAACCCACATTGTTACATTGCTATTGAGTTAACGTTTTTATTGTCACCAGTTTATTGTTGATATAACAACGTTCTGCAACAACTTTTACAATTGTCCAGAACACAATGTCTATTAACAATGTATACAACGTTGTCATAAAGTCAAAACAAATTTTGTGATTAATTGTTGTCACTCTGACAACAAAAAACTTTGTTAATTTGACAGTAGAACTGTGTCACTGTAGCAATGTGTACAACGTTGTCATATAATCAAAACAAATTTTGTGACATATTGTTGTCAGTGTGACAACAAAGATGTTGTCGATTTGGCTGCAAAACTGTGTCACTATAGCAATATTTTGTGTGATAAGCATATATTGTTGTCAGTATGACAACATAAATATTGTCGATTTGGCTGCAAAACTGTGTCACTATAGCAATATTTTGTGTGATACGCATATATTGTTGTCAGACTGACAACATAAATGTTGTCGATTTGGCTATACAACTGTGTCACTATAGCAATATGTTGCGTGATACGCATATATTGTTGTCAGTCTGACAACATAAATGTTGTCGATTTGGCTGCAAAACTGTGTCACAATAGCAATATTTCGTGTGATACACATATATTGTTGTAAGACTGACAACATAAATGTTGTCGATTTGGCTACATAACTGTGTCACTATAGCAATATGTTGTGTAACACGCATATATTGTTGTCAGTCTGACAAAATAAATGTTGTCGATTTGGATATATAACTGTGTCACTATAGCAATATGTTGTGTGGCACGCATATATTGTTGTCAGTCTGGCAACATAAATGTTGTCGATATGGCTACATAACTGTGTCACTATAGCAATATGTTGTGTGGCACGCAAATATTGTTGTCAGACTTACAACATAAATGTTGTCGATTTGGCTACATAACTGTGTCACTATAGCAATATGTTGTGTGACACGCATATATTGTTGTCAGTCTGACAACAAAAATGTTGTCGATTTGGCTGCAAAACTGTGCCACTATAGCAATATGTTATGTGACACGCATATATTGTTGTCAATCTGACAACATAAATGTTGTCTATTTGGCAGCGGACGGTGTTACTGTAGCGATACATTGTGAGACACACTAAATATATTGAATATATTAATATAAATATATTTAATATATTAATATAAATATATTAATATATTCAATATATCGTCAGGTGATAAGCAAAAGTCACTAAAAAAAACAATTACTAAAAAAATAAATAAACAAAAATCGACCTTCTTTTAGTACTAATATGGTTCACTATGGCTATGAACTTGTGGTGGTAATTAGTGAGTTTTGCTTGTCACCTGACGATATTATGTGTGTCGCACAATGTATCGTTACAGTGACACAGCTCCGCTGCCAAATAGACAAGATTTATGTTGTCAGACTGTCAACAAGATATACGTGTCACACAACATATTGCTATAATGACACAGTTTTGCAGCCAAACCGACAACATTTTTGTTGTCAGAGTGACAACAATATATGCGTGTCACACAACATATTGTTATAGTGATACAGTTATGTAGCCATATCGACAACATTTATGTTGTCAGAGTGACAACAATATATGCGTGTCACACAACATATTGCTATAGTGATACAGTTTTGCAGTCACAGATCTGCTGTAAAATTGACAACATTTTAGTTTTCAGAGTGCCTCTTAACACAGGTATTTGTTATTTAAAAAGAGGCGCCAACACACAATTGTATAAGTAATTCTAAAACCGAATAAACATTTTTTCATTTTCATTTTTAATTTTCAGTGACAACAATATTATATTATGTGTGTCTCACAATGTATTGCTACAGTGACACAATATACCTATATTATGTGAGAGCAAGCTACTTTTTAATATGCCAGCAACTGTAATTAATACCAATAACATGTTGCTAAGCTGTCCACACTGATCTGTAAACACAGCATTTAGTTACGTATTCCAACAAATCTGTTGGTGCTACCCTATCAATAGTCACTCACTCTTCAGACTGTCATCATAGCGATGAGAAAAAGGCAGCTTAAATTATAAAATGTATGAAAAAGTATTCTTCTAAAATCATGCAAGTTGTTTAGTTTTGTGTTATGCCTTAGATATGAACAATACTTAATACATTTTTTTTAATATATACTTTCGAAAATAGCATTATTCATTAAGGTACCTAATAAACTTTTTAAATCTGACAGATAAATAACAAACACTAAATAGCCTTTAATCCTGAATGAGAGCCTGAATCTACATTATCAGACAGTGAAATAAACAAAATATATATCTTGCAATATTTTAAAGGATTATTCATAATTTTAGCTGCCATTTTTTTATTGCTATAGCTATAACAGCGCTTTCTGTTCATGGATACAACTACTAGCGCAGACAAGCGGAAGTCTCTTTCTAGCAGAAGAAGATAGAAAGAGACTTCCGCTTGTAAATTGTAACTTACAGTATATTAACCTTATAATATCGGCCCCTGAAGACGTTTGGTAAGGTAGGCACAACTGGTTAGTTGCAATAGATAGCTAAAATACTATGTTTACAGAGTTGACAGCTTAAAACAACGCGACGTTATGTAATGACTAAAACAATTACTTACATTACTAGAAACTATTTAAATAAAACAATTAATTGGCGGTGATTAAAAAGAAATTTGCCCTCGATGTTTATGATAGGAGGGAAATGCAAAAATAGTGAATAAAACATTAACTTGTACATTCATGTGTATTTATTTCAAAGATACTTTTACTAATCACTAAGTAATTAAGTAACAGCAGTTGAGGCTCCAGGCCTCTAGAAAATAACATAACATGGTCCTTTGTTACATGTACCTACCTACAATATTACCGAACTCAAATAACAGCACATTCAAAAATAAAAAAAGCGTTTTTTGGACCACTCTAAAGTCCACATAGATAATAATAATTATTTTCTTTATTAAGGCTCCGGCACACTAAAAAGCAAGGCAGAAACAGCGCGGGGCGGCGCAGTTTGAGAGCTGAGCTGAGTTGAGCGACTTGCGACGGCGGCAGCGACAACCATAGGTGGGAACGAAAGGTCCGATCGCTGTTTCGCTCCAACCTATGGTTATCGCTGCCGCCGTCGCAAAGCACTGAATGTCGTGGCCGAGCCGAAAGGGTTGTTGCTAATTGAAAAACAACGGAAACGTATGAGCTGAGTGTCAGCTTTAGTTTATTTAGAACATACATTTGCGTTATTTTCCGGATTGGGTTGAAGTTATACAATGACGTCAATGACCCTGTGGGGCCGCGCAAACTGTCATAATGGCTGTAGTAAAGCGGGTCAAACGCGGTTGCGGACAGTTGCGCTTTTAAGGGTTGATTTCCTGCTAACGCTGGTATCGGTCAAGCGTACCAATAAACAATGTTGTAGGTATGGGACACCGCACAGCGATACTCATGTCTGCGCGGCAGATCTATCAGCGTCGCTTTGCGGCGTCTCATAGAGCATTGTGTTTATTCCTGCATGTGACCGACGCGTCAGAGACCAACATCAGCGTGTATAGGAGGAATGTTTTATTAGTACAGCGGTGAAACTGCTTTCAATATGCCGGAACCTTTAATCGGAACAGTAACAGTAGTAATGAGTACACTTAATTACATTACAATGGCTTACGCAAAAAACATATTTCATAGTCAGCCCACCATGCCTCATATTGATGAGATTGCAAGGAAAATGATAATGCATAGTGTCATAATCAAGATATATGGGCTCATCTTCGGAAGGAGCTTCTTGATCACGGTATGCAAAGTAATGATCATCAAAGTTGTAACTTATTTATGATAAAAAGCCATGTGCTTCCTCAACCGAATAAAACTGCCAAAGGAAGTGTTGCATACCGCACAAGTAGTCATTTTCCTTTTTTCTACAATATTCGTGCAAAGAAAGTGTAGCTGCTTTATCCCCTTGGACTTCAAGAACGCCGTGTTAATGTCAACGCAACTGTATCAAGCTAGGTATTATCAAATATGGTTTATTAGTAAATTAGTTTAATGGCGCGAGACACTTATCAAAAGGCGTTCAAAAGTTTAATCAAGCGAATTTAATAGCGAAAGTAGTTCTCTTAATGGAACTCCTTCAGAGTCAAACTTAGATTTCATCTTAAATATGGCCCGTTGGATAAACATCCAACAAGGTGCAGCTACCTTAGGGTACGCTAAGTCCAATGCCCAGTATAAATTATACGTCACCTTTATAGTCTCACAAATGGTGGATACTTGATATCTTAGCCCTCCAGCAGTGGTAACAATTTCATACCTGTGTATATTAGCCCATGAAGGTCCGACCGCAAGTATGCATGGTTGATTCTATGCCTTTTGAGAGGTTGAATGCCTCTTGTTGAGGGCAATATGTGGCAATCTCTGACGCTGCTGCAACGCGCGCCAGGAAACCAGTGCTTGCCTCGTGCCTTGACAGCCTCCACACTTTTTTTTTCGGTACTGCGATAGTGTGCATTTGCCGGAGCAAAGCAACAATTCCCAGCAACGCGGTTGAATTTGCTTGTTCCTCACCAACTGCAAAACAATCAAATGCAACCATTTATAATACATTACTTATACATATATTATGACCAATAGCTTAACTTTCATGCTGGGCTGGGAGACAAACATAAACATAGAATGTTCCAGCTGCTTTTTTTCCCGGGCATACCTACTGTAAAAATCAGTAAAGGGACATGGATTGGACCGTGGGCGATAGACTGATAACCTGTCACCGCGTGCCGATTTTGATGATATCATAAGCCTCAAAACTTTGTCAAAAGTGGCATGATGTGACCTCTAACGCTCTGTCTACCACTCTACCTCATCCGGGAATATAGGCGTGATTATGTGTGTGTGTGTGTGTGTGTATGAGCATTCAATATGGAAAATTTAGTTTATATTTATAGTTCACAATCCTATTGTGAAAATTAAAAATTCCATAATCACAAAAATTACCAAAATATCGCTTAGGGGACACTTGGACTCGGACTTAGCTGGCAACGTTGCGTTTTTGGTGATTTCAAGACTGAAAAGTGTTTTAATAAAAATAAAAGGCAGATTTTCCATTTTAACGCGGAATATCCTCTTAAGACTAATGAAAACAGTTTTTACCTTTGGTTTGAAGTATCCTTCCCTATTATAATCTTGCAACGCCTGTGGAGGCTGTGGAGGCTGCACAGGTGTGGCCGGTATCGTAGGTGGTTGCACAGGTGTGATCTGTTGTATAGTGGGCTGTACACTTGGTCTGATCTCTAATGAAGTACCCTGAAAAAAAAATTGTTAGGTAGGTACAGTCACCGGCAGAAATATCTGCCAAGCTGTTCAAATGATTTAAAATCTTTACCCACCTAATTTCCGTTACCCACCCAGAATTCTTTTTTTAAGGATTAAGATTCAAAATACATACCTCAAGAGTTCCATTTGGTCCTAGAATTAATATACTTTGCCTTTCAGGCAAAGCTACTGGCACTGGGCTGCTGCATGCGCTGGACCTTGGAGAGAACAGTACGGGGTCATTAATAAAAGGGGCGTTCTGAAAAAAGAAACAATTTTAAGAATTCTGTATTATGCTTCCCTCCTCCTCCTCGCGTCGGTTTCCTCAATGCTGAGGGTCGTGACCATCTCGTCGAAATAGTTTTGTGTGGACCACTCGGCGCCACACACTTCTATCTGCTGCCTCGTGAAGAGCGTCGTGTATTATGCTTAAAGAACTTTATTTTCTCAAAAGAAATTGTACATTTCACTTCATGAGAATATATACTTACTACATATACTTACTACTACAGACTAACAAATGAACTACAAAACTATAGCTGCTACGGAAAAGCTTCAATAATAATACTACTATTTCAGTGAACGGTTTAATAGCGAAGAGTCTCGACCAACATCTTGAGAGACTCTCGCTAGGTGGTTGGATCAAGGGACAGATGCAGAAGGCGGTGATCTTGGACACGGCGCGGATAGTCCGCCGGTTCCTCTCTCTGCGGCCCTGACCACCGGTAGCTTGGGCCTTGCCCCGCTGCTGGCGGCACCCTAGGTTAAGTTTTTTATAATGTGTATATGTATTTTTTATTGTTTTGTAAGTGTTTGTATATTTTACTTTTATATTCATATTATAAAAACCTAGCCTAAGACGAATGATGAATAAAGAGATAATACTACTATTTAACTACTAAAAAAAATTACCAACTTTTTGTCTAATTTTCTCTAATGAAGATCTCAGTCTTATTTTGTCTGCAACTTTTGTTGTCAGTTCAGACAACTCTTCATCATTTGCTTGCAGCAAAAAATCAAGTGTCACTCCCTCCTCTGAAAGCAAGATAAAGTTCAGTTAAATCGCTACAGAAACAACATTAACTAGTTAATAGTTACCTTTGTCGATATAAATAAATAAATATTAGGGGACTTCTTACACAGATCAACCTAGCCCCAAAGCAAAGCTTGTACTATTATGGGTGCTAGGTGACGATATAATTATGTACATAATTATATAGATAAATACATACTTATATACATAGAAAACATCCATGACTCGGGAACAAATATCTGTGTTCATCACACAAATAAATGCCCTTACCGGGATTCGAACCCAGGACCATAGGCTTCACAGGCAGTGTCACTACCCATTAGTCCAGACCGGTCGTCATCGTCACCGAAACGACAATACAATATGTTATACATTGCTACAGAAACAAGGTTTAGTTAGTAAATATGTACCTTTGTCGATATGACAATAGTTTTGTTGGATCGACAAATTATGGTCAAAAGTGCGACGCAATGTGTTTGAAAACTTTGGAACCCATCACCTTGGAGTCTTGGTATATTATACTCCAAGTTCAGATCCACATCTTTGTACAAAACAATAGCACGGTGGTCCTGCTCATAGAGGTAGCCAAAATAATGTGCTCTGGACTGACGGCCGTCATATTTACACACGGCTACACATCAAGTTTTATTTTAACACGCCTCGTGTTTTCACACTTTGTGTCGCACCTCTGCTGGTTATATTTTGATTTGTGGCCATGTATACAGACATGAGTACACAAAATAACACTCCATCACCCCAAAGACCCGATCCGACCCGATCGAACGCAGTATGTTTTAGCAGAAAAACGAGAATGGTCTTGATGATCCGTTGAAAAGTTAATGCGTGAATAAAAGAGTAACAAATAAACTTAAAAACTCACTTTCATATTTATAACATTCATAAGAATAAATAAACACTTACCCACCATACGCTGCGACAAATGTGTCAGCCCGGCACTGTCAAGAAAACTAGTTATGTCCATTTTGCACTTTTCATAATAAAAGCACTTTACTTGGTGATCGAATCGTAGCACTAAGTAATATAGGCGCGCGTCCATTCTCTACCGTTGACATTCGTATTTGAAGACAAAAAAACTAAACGAAACGACAACATACATACCCCTTACCCCGTACCCCGCCCGTGCCCGCGAGTTGCCATTTTCACAAAGTTAGTTTCGGTAGGTTGTCGAATTGACAAATTAATTTTGTGACGAATTAAATCTTGTACACTCGCGTAAAATTATCGCAAATGCATTAAAAAATCAATTTTTCCAATGTGCTCAGAAATGTTCTCCGTATTTTAGCAAAAATAGTACGGGAAATTCTTCTTTATTGTAAAACTCAAATAAAAAAAAAAACTATTACTGTCCTGTTTTAGCGGACGGGAAATAAAAAACAATACAGTAATATTAACTTAATAACAACTTATCTCATCCGTGTTCATACAGCTTATATTGCACAATTATTATTTTTTATTGCATAATTAAGTATAGTTGGTCAAACCAAATTGTCAGTAAATAAGAACAAAAAAAACTATACTCATCCTTTTCTTTTGGGTGCTAATACAAGACAAAGGTAGTATGAATCTCTCTGTCTATCTTTGAAATGCGGCAGTCCTTTGACAAACTAAAGCTGGTCAAGCAAATCTTGTCAGTAAAAAAAGGCGCGAAATTCAAAGTTTCTATGGGACGATATCCCTTCGCGCCTACATTTTTCAAATTTGCCGCCTTTTTCTACTGACAAGATCTGCTTGACCAAGTATATTATATATTGAATGGTACTGAATTGAATGGCAGAATAAGTTTGTGCCTTTAACGTTTAAAAAATAATTAAAGAGGTTAATTGTTTTTGACATTTTTGATGTAAAGGTTCGATTTGAGTGATGCTCGATTGAGTAATCGACTTCACTCATGATTAAGAAATGCAATAACCGGCCAGACTTCAGAGTCCATCAACGTGCACACTAGCACCACTGCTAAATAATCGTGATTATTTAAATTTAACGAAAGATCTGTTGCTGGATTCGTCAATCTATGCGTCCAAAGTTAAAACGGCCGTTTTTGTTTTGAGTTCCTAGATCGACGAATCCAGCAACATAAAACCTAGTCTGATGTATTTAAAAGATATTTAAATACAAAATACAGTACGTAGCGGCCCCCTTTTTTTAAATATCTTTCGTTAAATTTAAATAATCACCATTATTTAGCAGTGGCGCTAGTGTGCACGTTGATGGGCTCTTCATAACCGGTTTCAGTTACGGTTATGCCCGAAAAATAATCGTTTATAATCGGTTACGGTTATTCTCGAATCACGACAAAAATGATAAACTTTATTACAATAATATAATTACAAAATTACGACAATAAATGTACAGTATTAAGGAATGTGAGTGTAAGTCTTCGTTTTTAGGGTTCTGTACCCAAAGGGTAAAAACGGGACCCTATTACTAAGACTCCGCAGTCCGTCTGTCTGTCCGTCGGTCTGCCTGTCCCCAGGCTGTAACTCATAAACCGTGATAGCTAGACAGTTGAAGTAGGGTATACAACAAACTTGATTTATTTGCCGTTTTCTGCCTAATGGTACGGAACCCTTCGTGCGCGAGTCTGACTCGCACTCGGCCGGTTGTAATTATTTCATAACGCACACAAAATACAGTAAAAGTTAAAATATGACCTTGGACGTGATACAATATTCAATCAAAATATGTATTTCATAAATAGGGAAGTAAATTTGGTACATTTTCGTTAAGTACACGAATGACAAAAATTATAGTCACAGGTGTCACAGCCAAAAAAGAAGATAAATTCATAGAATTTATAACCGAAAATAACCGTAACAACCGGTTATTCGAGTTTCGTGCTTAAATTGGTCGTAAACTTATATTGTTGTTAAAATCTTGTTAAAGTCTTGATTTGAAGTCGAGTGTACCTACCTTAGTAACGTTCGCAGCAACAAAGTCTAACTTCAATAAAATACACTGCTTTGTTATAAAAACTAAGTCATATTTGAATATAATAACAATGGCACTTTGTTAGTGCAATAAAAGAAAATCACCTAGTTTCAGCAACAAGGTTGGGCTATGATTAAATTACAGAGTGATATTGTAACTGGAACAAACAAAAACATTTTGTGGAAGCAACAAATCGTTTTATTTTAAAAATGAGCAAAGTGATGTTGTAAGAACAACAAAAGATAACTGATTTGTTGTAAAAGCTAAATCTAACTTTAATAAGTTAGCAAGGCACGTTGTACATGCAACAAAGGATAAAATATTTGCTCCAGAACAAGGTAAAGCTTTGATATCATTGCAAAGTGATATTGTAACTGGAACAAAAAAAAAACATTTTGTGGCAGCGACAAATCATTTTAGTTTAAAAATGAGCAAAGTGATGTTGTTAGAACAACAAAAAATAACTGCTTTGTTATATAAGCTAAATCTAACTTTGATAAGTTAGCAAGGCACGTTGTACCTGCAACAAAGGATAAAATCTTTGCTCCAGCAACAAGGTAAAACTTTGTTAACACTGCAAAGTGATATTGTAACTGGAACAAAAAAAAACATTTTGTGGCAGCGACAAATCATTTTAGTTTTAAAATGAGCAAAGTGAAGTTGTTAGAACAACAAAATATAACTGCTTTGTTATATAAGCAAAATCTAACTTTAATAAATTAGCAAGGTACGTTTGTACCTGCAACAAAGGATAAAATCTTTGCTCCAGCAACAAGGTAAAACTTTGATAACATTGCAAAGTGACATTGTCACTGGAACAAACAGAAACGCTTTGTTGCAGTAACAAGCCACGTGATTTGATAAAACAGCAAAGTAGTTTGGTCGCTACGACAAAATATAGATGCTTTGTTGTAGAAGCTAAGTCTAACCTTGATAAATTAGCAATATTATATGAAGGCCATGACAAAGGAAACATAGGTTGTTCCGGTAGCAATGTAAATATTGTTACCGATACAATAAACTGTTGATTTACGGTTAGCAATAAAAAAGTTGTCGGTGGCAATAAGCTCGTTTTGTTTTCGCCACAAAGCTTATTGCTCTTACAACAACAAAAAAAATGACAAAGCATTTATTGTGCTTTGTCAGCCGATTTTTCTCTCAGTGTACTAGTCGATACAACTAATGTTAATGATAACATTTCTCCAAGAAGCATTAGGCCTTACACTTCTGTCGTACAAAATATTCATAAAATATAATATTTAGTACTCAAGATTTTTTTAGACAAGCCAAATTGAAGAAAAAAAGAAAAGTACTTTGAATGCAGTTTTGTTTTTTTTTTTTAAATAAAGGAATGTCTCCTTTAAGTAAAATGAGCTAGCTTAAGGATTTAAGGTAGTTTCCCTCCAGGGCCCTACTTATCTTTCCACCCTGTATAATAAACGATTTTCACGTGGTGGACCCCCAGTTTGCTACTTTGCTTGTAACATAATCATTTTACTACTGCCTTTGATTTCTAAAATCGTATCATACTTTGTAGCTTTGAAGTTCTGAAGTTGTTTTCAGTTATAACGAGCGAGCGAGGTTAGCAAATGGACCAAAATATTTTAAGGTTTCGGACGGTAACAAAGTTAAGTTTGATATTACGGTATTGAAATTAAAAGGGTTCGTAAATTAAAAGAACGGCAATAAAATCACGTTTGTTGTATGGGAGCATAGAAAATACATCATTTTTGAAAATTTCAGCTGCCTAGATATCACGGTTCATGAGATACAGCCAGGTGACAGACGGACGGACAGACGGACAGCGGAGTCTTAGTAATAGAGTCCTGTTTTTATTACTACTATTTTCGGTACGGAACCCTAAAAACGAGTAAACTCTCCGTTCCCGAGTAATTGATTACAATTTTTAAAATAAATCTTAAGCCAACTTTATGAAATTAGGTATGCACAGTGGGCATCAGGTATATGTATAGGAGCGGCAGAAGCGGAAGAACACTGCGCCTGCGCCATGGCTCTCTGACAATAAGAATGCACGCAATATGTACAATAACCATGAGTTTGAGCTTCAGTGACACTGATATTATACACCGTGTTTTTATTGAATTCCGTTAACTTCGGGGTACGGTTAATTACGTTAAGAACTAAATGGCATAGTTAATTTTCAAAAAAAAAAATTCTTTTGCTTTTTTTGAAAAAAGTATTTCAGTTTAAAAAGTAATTAAATGTAGCATGTAGCGTTGTTGTAACACGGGCATTACATTTAACTCAACCAAACAATTGAAATCTGTGACATATCAATGTTATTTCGAACATCGATCGACCAAGATTGTACTTAAGTTTAGTAGCAAATGTATGAACTCATTCTAAACACTAATCAATATGTAAACCGGCCCTAAGGCAAGTGTACATGCTTGTAGAGGCCTTATAGGAAAAAAATAAATTATTGATTATCTCCGAAATGGAGTTAGTTAGAATATCGGTGTCTTTGAGAAAGTTACTTGATTTAAGCTCAGGAATGCACCCTTGAAATTAACGGAAATAAAAAAAACACGGTGTATATATGGTTGTCTAAGTATAACCACAAAAAAAGCCTGAGCGCCATTTGCAGCATTACACTAACCCGGAATTATGACGACCGGTCTGGCCTAGTGGGTAGTGACTCTGCCTATGAAGCCGATGGTCCCGGGTTCGAATCAGCTGGTAAGGGCATTTATTTGTATGATGATACAGATAATTGTTCCCGAGTCATGGTTGTTTTCTATGTATTTATATATTATATATATCGTTGTCTGAGTATCCACAACACAAGCTTTCTTGAGCTTACTGTGGGGCTCAGTCAATTTGTGTAAAAATGTCCTGTAATATTTATAAAAAAAAAAAAATTTACCGGTTTTAAACTGTTAACCCAGTGTCAAATAGTAACAATAGTAACTCCAGGTATAACCGGTTAACCCTGGGTTAGTGAATGGTGCAAGTGACCCTAAATCGAGCTTACTGTGGGACTTAGTCAATTTGTGTGATGTCCTATAATAATGTAGGTACGATTCCCGAAATAGATAGAGATGGGGCTGCGCTCTATACAACTTTGGGCATAAATCAAATTATTAAGAGCGAAATTAAGAGCGATATCTGCCAATCAAACTTCGGGTAAGAAATCTATACCGGGTGTGGCCTGTAATATGAGCAAAAAATTAAACTATAGGCTGTAGGTACTCCTCATACTGACCAACATTTGTTCAGCGATTTTTAAAAATAACTTGTGGTTTAATTTTTAAAACACTTTAAAGTTTATTCTAAGATGCAATGTATTGCGAATTTTGTTATGTTTAAGGCGTGACAAGCAACGTCAATCACAATGATATGGCGTGGCGATGGCGTCCATTGAAGATAATATTTATTTTGTATGAAAAATAGCGAGTCAAAATACTTCATAATTTTTAAAAGTTGTAGAACAAAAGTGTCACCGTTTGAGGAGTACAATCTATGTTTTAATTATTTGCTCATGTTACAGGCCACACCCGGTATACATATAGGCCATATAGATAGATTGCATCGATTTAAATTATCTTAGGACAAAGATCATTGACACGTCAGTGGGTAAGAGGAAACAGCCTCGTTAAGAGGAGTTCCGTGAACACGTTTCCTGTTCCTAGGACGAATCCTACGTGACTAAAATGAAAACGGGTTTAAATCCCATGAGATGAGGAAAATTTGAAGATCGCTTCCTTATATAAATAGAAAAAAAATTACAAATAAATTATGGGACATATTTACACAAACTGACTAAGCCCCACGGCCCACGGTAAGCTCAAGAAGGCTTGTGTTGTGGGTACTGTCAGACAACGATATAATATAATATATAAATACTTAAATACATAGAAAACACCCATGACTCTGGAACAAATATCTGTGTCATCACACAAATAAATGCCTTTACCGGGTTCGAACCCAGGCATGCAGTGATACCCATTAGGGCAGACCAGTCGTCGAATATACCGGGTGTGGCCTGTAATATGAGCAAAAAATTTAACTGTAGGCTGTACTCCTTATACTGACCAACATTTGTTCAGCGACTTTTAAAAATACCTTGTAGTTTGATTTTTAATACACTTTAAAGTTTATTCCAAGACGCAATGTATTGCGAATTTTGTTATGTTTAAGGCGTGACAAGCAACGTCAATCACAATAATATGGCGTGGCGATGGCGTCCATTGAAAATAATATTTATTTTGTATGAAAAATAGGGAGTCTAAATACTTCATAATTTTTTAAAGTTGTTGAACAAAAGTGTCACCGTTTGAGGAGTCCAATCTATGTTTTCATTATTTGCTTGTGTTACAGGCCACACCCGGTATATGTACAGGTGTAAGAACAATCAAAGTAGCTGACCACAATAACTTCGCACCAAACGTAGACATACGGCGCTATTCGGGAAATGAATTAGAGATTAACTAGATACGATATAGTAAAGATATGTGACGTACTACGGATAAAGGTACCTTATGGCGGTTGGTGCTTACGCTATTATTAACGTCGCTCCAAAATTATTGCGGCGCTATGCGACGTAAGCGCCGGCCGCCATAAGGTACCTTTTCCATGGAACGTCACATATATTCACTATTTCATATCTAGTGAATCTCTAATTCATTTCCCGAATCGCGGCGCCAGCCGCCATAAGGTACCTTTTTCAGTGGAACGTCACATATCTTTACTATTTCATATCTAGTGAGTCTCTAATTCAATTCCCGAATCGAGCCGATATAGTAAATAGACAAATGCCACATTTTCCGTTAACCGTAGCCTTTAATGTCCTTCCATCTCTTTAATGTCACGACCTTAATACCTTTATTATCGCAAATTAACAATTAAGATTCTGCCGGTCAAGTGCGAGCGTGGGTTGGAAATTAATCACTAAGCTTACTGTCTTCTATACTGTTTATAGACTAGTCTAAATCTGTTCATCAACTACCCACAGTCTTTTGAAATTAGAGACCAAAATACCTGGTCGATCTCAGTGACGTTGCTTATTAGCTAACTCTAAAAGGATAATTGACACACGCAGGGTTCAAAGGCATCAACCGCTAATCCAGAAAGGTATATGGATGTTTTAAATCCTTTTTATATTTGTGACGTCCCACGGAAAAAGGTACCTTATGGCGGTTGGAGCTTACGCTATTATTAACGCCGCTCCAATATTATTGCGGCGTTATGCGACGTAAGCGCCAGCCGCCATAAGGTTCCTTTTGCCGTGGAACGTCACATTTGGCCTTTTAAAGACATGTACACGATAACATACGAACAAGAATTAGCAGATACAAGACAAATAACACGGTGAGTTTTTACGGGATATATTTTAGTCTCTTACTCAGGGTAAAAGGGGTTAGGTATAGGGGTTTAAACCCCGGCTCGTACTAATGAGTTGTACGAAATATCATTTGATATTTACCAGTTGCTTTTCAATGAAGGAAAACATAGTGAGGAAACCAGACTAATCCTAATAAGGCCTAGTTTCCCCTCTGGGTTGAAAGGTCAGACGGCAGTCGCTTTCGTAAAAACTAGTGTCTACGCGGGATTAGTTGTCGAGCGGACCCCAGGCTCACATGAGCTGTGACAAAATGTCGGGATAGCGTGAGGAAGAAGAGTAAAGGGTTTAATATATAGATAGATAGATGCCAGTATACCTACTTCAGGGTGATCGACGGGCTGTAGAAGTACCTAAGACATACCATGAAGCGAGGCCGCGCACTTAGGGCTGATTTAGACGGCGCGCGAATTCGCATGCGATTTTAGTTAGGTACATTGCGCACTGTGGATTACGTCTAATTCAACCGACCGATCAAAACCCGCAATGGTATGAAACTCGCATGCGAGTTCTCGCATCGTCTAAATCGGGCTTTATTCTCACAGAAAACCGCCTGGTTGGTATGTGCTTATTCTCCAGGCGGGTGTTATGCCTGGGAACCGAAGTCCGTTGAGAGTTGGTCGGAAGTTATACAGGGTGATCAATCCAAATGGGTCAGTATGGAGAAGTCAGAAACTATGAGAGATAGCGAAATCTGTTCTTAGGAACCATGGCTTCGATTTTAGATTTAATAATAATGGCATTAATTTTTTTTTTAATCTATCATATATAACCGGGATTCGAACCTGGTCAATATTCTTGTTGTTTGTTTGTATGGCAACTTCTAAACGATTCGTGATAGGTGGGGGGTGCTCGACCAAATATCATAAAGGGCCTCGAGACAAAACAAACTACATTAAAAAAATTCAAAATGGCCGACTTTTTTGAATTCTTTTCAAGTTGGTCCGAGCGCGCTGAGATTTGGCATGCGGCGAGCCTGGGGGCCCAAGATTACCATGTCAATTTTTTTTTTTTAAATCCAAAATGGCGGCGGACACGGGCAAAGTCAAATTTCCAAGTAGGCTAAGCGAACCCGAAGGGCGAGCTTCAGGCCGGGAGACCGAAGGCCGACCCCGGCGGAAGGCCGAAGGCCCGGAGCCTCCACCCCGACTCCCAAAACGCGAGGCCGATGGCCGAGCTGCGTGAATGCGGTGCTTCCAAGCGTTCTACCAAGTCAACTGTCTTGATGAGCGTCGCGTACTACGTGCGCTAGCCTCGAAGCGTCACACGAGAGGGGGAAGTTGGAGCTTAAACACGACCCAACACTTTTCCTATTGGGAGTCGCGTTTTGGGAGTCGGGGTGGAGGCTCCGGGTCTTCGGCCCTCGGCCGGGGTTGGCCTTCGGCCTCCTGGCCTGAAGCTCGCCCTTCGGGCTCGCTTAACCTACTTGGAAATTTGACTTTGCCCGTGTCCGCCGCCGTTTTAGATTTTTCCAATTTTTTTTTGACATGATAATTTTGGGCCTCCAAGCTCGCCGCATGCCAAATCTCAGCGCGCTCGGACCAACTTGAAAAAATTAAAAAAAAGTCGGCCATTTTTTTTTTAATGTAGTTTGTTTTATCTCGGGGCTCTCTATGATGTTTGGTCGAGCACGCCCCACCTATCACGCATCGTTTAAAAGTTGCCATACAAACAAACAACGAGAATATTGACCAGGTTCGAATCCCGGTTATGTATGATAGATTTAAAAAAAAATTGAATGCCATTATTATTAAATCTAAAATCGAAGCCATGGTTCCTAAGAACAGATTTCGCTATCTCTTATAGTTTCTGACTTCTCCATACTGACCCATTTGGATTGATCACCCTGTATATATAGCAACTGGCATTATAACTCCGTAAGCGCGATGTAGGTCTCACATACTAATTGCGTTCTAGACGTAGTATCTTCTTAGCAGTTTATGCATTCTAGCTCCCTAACGCCATCTGTTAGATTATTATGGCACAACGTTGGTAGTGACAGCTAGAGGAGACGCCACAATTCTCTATGTTTCTGGAGGAAAGCAGGATACCTGAGGGTGGTTCCACGACAGTCGGCGGCTCGTAGAAGTGGGCGCGTTCGTCGGGTGACAACGAAGCCTGCACGGCCAGGTTGCCGCGGAGCGAGTCGAAGAAGGTCTCCATGTTGTTCAGGATACCTGAGAATAGTTCATCATAAAATAAAACTAGTCGCGGACAATGAATTTAAAATAAATCAGTTCACAGCGTTCGTAAAGGGGTCCACTGATTAACAGTCCGCTGGATGGTATCGGCCTGTCGGCCTATTCGGAACTGTCAAAATTTTGTTCTAACTGATAGGCCGATACCGTCCGTAATGTTTACATTACATTTTAACAATATTGTTATGAAGCCCAATTATCAAGCGATTATCATAAAATATCTTAAAACAATTTCATGGTTCACAGATTATAGTGATTATGCCTATTCTCTGGGTGAACCAATTGAGGCAAACACATATTTTAAATAGTTATCTCGTTATAAGTTGATAGGTACCGTAAAATGGGGTGAGTTGGGTGAAATTTGACTTTCAAACCTCGATAATTTTTTTATTTTTTATGTGAAAACTGAATGGTGTAGGTATATAATAAGTGGTTCGGACGTTTGTATTTTAGTTTGTATTTTATTTTAGGTAGTTCCATTTCATAACTTTGACGATATAGAGGAAAACCCACCTCACCCCGTAGTGCCACGTATTTGGGGTGAGAGGGTTTTTCATACAAAGGTGATTTTGGAAGATTGTTGGATCGATTTTTTTTTTATTATGCGTACCTATACTATAGCCCCATTTTAAATTGGAATACATTATTTTTGTAGCAGTAGCCTTAAAATCCCTTCTCACCCCCCTCTCAACCCTTCTCTCCCCATTCATAACCCAACTCTTCCCACGAAACCTTACTCACCCCATTATACGGTAAACGAAAATCGAAAAATAACTACGACAAAGCTCGTCAAAATTCAAAGAAAACACTCGTAACACCAACATAAACCTGACACGTGTGCACAGTGTAGGAGTTTAGGGTTGTGCCAACAAATCCAACAATAAACAAAAAGAGGAGAGGTCTCTTCGGAGATTTTATTAAAAATTCATAAAGTTTTACAACAGATGCCGTGATCTTATGAGATTTAAATTTACCAAACATTCATCATGGTTCAATCAGAATCAAAAGTTAATTTCCTAAATCAGATGTAAACAATAATTAGTTTATTTACTTTGGATTTGCCCTTCTAGGGTTGCAATTTTAGGCGCTGCAAACTGATTATCTTTAGGGTTCCGTACCCAAAGGGTAAAACGGGACCCTATTACTAAGACTTCGCTGTCCGTCCGTCCGTCCGCCCGTCCGTCTGTCACCAGGCTGTATCTCACGAACCGTGGTAGCTAGACAGTTGAAATTTTCACAGATGATGTATTTCTGTTGCCGCTATAACAACAAATACTAAAAACAGAATAAAATAAAGATTTAAATGGGGTTCCCATACAACAAACGTGATTTTTGACCAAAGTTAAGCAACGTCGGGAGTGGTCAGTAGTTGGATGGGTGACCGTTTTTTTTTTTTGCTTTTTATTTGTTTTTTTTTTTTTGCATTATGGTACGGAACCCTTCGTGCGCGAGTCCGACTCGCACTTGCCCGGTTTTTACAATTACCAGACGTATGTCTCTTTCATTCGTACAAAAGCTTGTATTGTATGCCATACTTACTTGGTGCCTAAGGGGCCGATTTGGATTTTGAAATAGACATCTATTAGACATCACCAAGATACGATGACGATATTTTTAAGATCTAACCAGTCAAATTTGACATTTGCGCGATTCTGGAGATACTCTTGAACGATTTCCACAGGATATGACTTAGAGATCCAATTCACATCTAATAGATATCTTACTCTACTTAACGTAAAAGTGACATTGTTTGCCCGAATTGCGCTGCAAAAGAGAACGAGTTGATATCTAAACTATAACGTATCTAGAATGGATCTAGTACGTGTCGTCTTTTGTGAATATCTTGAAGTTCGAATACGGCAGTTATTCTTATTTATTTAGGGTAGGGTGGTTCAAAAAACCTTCGATAAATTTCGACGACTTATGGAAATAATATGTACCTACAAGACATTTTATTTCAAATATATAGGTCCACTGTGACTTCTTTACTAACAACTCATTTGTTCCGTATCGTTCAAAGGTAAAAATAAAATAAAAACCCTTTACAAAAACTCATTCCGTGTTTTAGCTGCCTTGGGACTTCCCGGTTTCAATAAGGCAAGATAAGACACGTCCCCATGGAACGAGAGACAACCATAAAGGTACAGTCGCCATCAGATATATCGGAGCGGCCAAGGTGCTCACAAACTGAACACGCCTCTATTTTCAAGGCGCTAGAGTGCGTGTTCAGATATTGTGAACACCTTGGCCGCTCCGATATATTTGATGGCGATTGTACCATTATTATCTAATTTTTATGTTCTCTTTAGCAATGGGATTTCAGGTGAAAGAGGTATACGGGTCTGATTTAGTTAAATTATGTTGTATTCCTTTCTTATAAATGCAAAAGTCGAAATGACAGATAAAGACAACCGATTATTAGCTAAATTGAGGCTTGTAGCGCGTTTATGAATAAGGGGGTAAATCTTTCATTTAGTAGATATATTTTTGCCATATATTTAACCCTTCGAAATTTAGCTTACGTGAATGTGACGTCATAAACGATTTTTTATAAGATGTAATAAAACTAGGACCTGGGTATGTCCTTAAACTACGTCCAAGACCACCGGCGGACGGGCAGCAGCGTCCCTCAAATTCGGTGTACTCGACTGCGATCGCCAACCCGCCTGCCAAGCGTGGCGATTATGGCATTCACCCACCAAAGGGGGAGGCCTATGTTCAGCAGTGGACGTCTTATGGCTGAGATGATGATGATGAATAAAAGTAGTGGGGATTCGTGTAAGGGCATGTTCGGTATCGTGTTCTGATTAGGAAAGAGAAGAACAAAAAAAAAATTAGACACGAATTTTTTTTTTTCTATGGGCCAGGTCGTCCGGACCAAGTCGACCAACCCTTCATTCAAAGGCCTACTGCCTACTACGCCTACCATGCTTTGAAGTAAGGTAATCAAAGGTAAAACTAGAGAAACCACAAATACAATACATATATCTAAAGGCATCGCTACAGTTACAAAAGGAAGGTCTACTACAACTCAACAGCCACAGTCAAAGATAATAAATATAGAAATTTAAGCTATGATGTCATATTTCCCATAGTTACATTTTCAAAATGTATATAATTGTAGTGTACCGTAAAATGGGGTGAGTTGGGTGAAATTTGACTTTCAAACCTCGATAAAATTTTATTTTTACATGTGAAAACAGAATGGTGTATATAATAAGTGGTTCGGACGTTTGTATTTTAGTTTGTATATTATTTTGGGTAGTTCCATTTCATAAATTTGACGATAAAGAGGAAAACCCACCTCACCCCGTAGTGCCTCGTATTTGGGGTGAGAGGTTTTTTCATACAAAGGTGATTTTGGAAGATTGTTGGATCTTTTTTTTTATTATGCGTATTAATATAGCCCCATTTTAAATTGGAATGCATTATTTTTGTAGCAGTAGCCTTAAAATCCCTTCTCACCCCCCTCTCAAACCTTCTCTCCCCATTCAATAACCCACCTCTCACCGCGAAACCTACTCACCCCGTTTTACGGTACGACATTTGGTCTACACGTCGTCTACTCGGCGTACATTAGGTAAACTGGTTGTCTAGCCAACGTGCCAATCGTTTACGCTCCGTAGCGTAGCTCTATCACTCTTCCATATTAGTGCGACAGATAAATGTTGTTCGATTGGCACGGTGGCCAATGGACACCTTGAAACGAAAGTGAGTTAAGTTGGTGCTGCAGTGGTGTGCAATTGATGTATTATAGTGTGCGAAGACCTTAAGTACGTTTAGCTGCAGGTTATCAGTTCAGTAGGACTACCGCCAATACCGAAAATCGTCAATTGTGGGGATTTTTCTCTGTCACTCTAATTACGCCTTCATTGGAATAAAAGAGAAAGGTCTCCGCAATTTGCGAATTTCGGTTTTCGCGGTAGCCGCTCAGTAGAGTTCATAGGAAACATCACGAAATTCGGGGCGGAATGCCTATTGCTTCTGGCTGATTTTAGAGAATTATTTCTGTTGATAGGTACTTCAAAGTCCAGACCATACCCGTTCCGTATTTCGTTAAGTATGGAAGGAGCATAAAAGGGTACCTATTTTAAACGGGCCGTATTTTTAGAGCAATGTGTGGCAAGTTCTAATAACTATTAAGCAATAACAGACGTTAATTGCCGACCACATTTTGCAGTAAAAATTTAGTCCGTTTCAAACTTTTAGGGGTCATCCATTAATTACATCACACGTTTAGGGGGAGTGAGGGGGTCAAGAAAATGTGACATATTGTGACATGGGGGAGGGGGGAGACACAAACTTTGTGACGTCACTTTAACTTCACCAGTAACCAAAAATTTATTTAAATTATTTTATTCGCTGTGCATTTAAATAACAAGTTTTTAAAACGATAATCGTTTTTATTCGTTTAATTTTCTTTCCTAAGCAGTTTTGGGTTTATTTATTAATCAATTAAACGTACAATACATTAAAATTAAATTCCATAAAAAACTAAATTAAAAATTAAAACTAATAACATATATATAACTTACAAATAACAATCTAAACTATATTATTATATCATTACAACTAAAATTAAATACAAAGTTTTGGGTTATAAAATTACTAATATTTATATCGCCAAAAATATTTAGATAAAATATTAATAATACTTAGGTAATTAATTCGATTTGGCGATTTCGTAGAAAAAATGTGACGTCACACTTCCCCCCTAGTGTGACGTCAGGGGAGGGGTTTGCCAAATGTGACCAAGTGTGACAAGGAGGGGGGGAGGGGTCAAAAAACCTAGAAATTCGTGTGACGTAATTAATGGATGACCCCTTACAGCTTAATTTTCACGCTTGGCAATTGTCAATCACGTATCTACATAATAGGTATCACAAATCACAAGCTTGTGAGTGGAGTGTTTGGCTTGGCTTGTGTGAGCTTTCAAGAGCTTTAAACACAAATCAATAGAATAAAATCTGCCCGGAATAAAAATATTCATATTTTCAAACGTGTGAATTGCCAAGCCCTTGTAGACGTTTCGTTTGCCAAGCGTGTAAATGTAGCATAACCCTTCAAGTGGCGGCCAGCCCGTAAATGGTCGGATCGAAAATTGTTATTCTAGCGGAGTTTGATTAGTTAGGTCTGCCCAAAATGTAGTTATAAACATTATAATAATTTAATTGCTATATTCAAATAGCCTATTTAACGCTGATTCTAGCGATATGTGATTTATTATTAGAACTTTCAAATCAAACATAGAAAATCTTAAGTCGACTGTGCTGACCATCCATCGGGGCCCCGCCAAGTGACTGCATTGCGCAAATCCGCGGCGCCACTTTACTACTTTTCGCGTTTTCGCTGGCGCCACTTGACGGGAAAAGCCATGCAAGGCAGGGTTGACTCGTGCTTACCGACGCCCGCAAAAGGCGTGATGGCCTTACCGAGCCCCGGCGGGGGCTGCCGGCGCGGCCGTCCGTTCAGTGGCCGTGCATCCGTGTTCAGTGCCAGCGCTACATGTGGAAAATAAACGGATCAGCTACCTCACTACTTCTAGGGAATTCTAGTTTATTTAGCTAAAATACCTGCACAAAATAAGGTGGTAGTAACAAAATATTTTTTTATGTTGCTTATATTCAATATGAATTTGCAGTTTTATCTATGGTACTAGCGAAAATGGACGCAAAATGTGAACCCATTTACACTAATAATACGAGCCCCGATGCATATGTTTTCGTCAGGTGACCCCATTTTTTGAGGTTCTCGCGTTTGTTCAAAAATAATGTTTTTGTTTAAAAATTACTAATATTTAATGCTTATACTAATGTAATTTAATTTTATATGGTAATACTCTGCAATAACTAAATCCTTCTTCTTCCTCGCGTTATCCCGGCATTTCGCCACGGCTCATGAGAGCCTGGGGTCCGCTTGACAACTAATCCCCAAGATTTGACATAGGCACTAGTTTTTACGAAAGCGACTGCCATCTGACCTTCCAACCCAGAGGGTAAACTAGGCCTTATTGGGATTAGTCCGGTTTCCTCACGATGTTTTCCTTCACCGAAAAGCGACTGGTAAATATCAAATGATATTTCGTACATAAGTTCCGAAAAATTCATTGGTACGAGCCGGGGTTTGAACCCGCGACCTCCAGATTGCAAGTCGCACGCTCTCACCGCTAGGCCACCAGCGCTTTGCAATAACTAAATCCAAATACAAGAAATACCGTTTGTACTGAAAGAAAAAAAATAATGATTTTTTTTTGACGGGTAGGATTACAACATATGTGAAGAGGGCTATTACCAGGGAAAGCAATAGGGTTCTGCCAATGTACTGACAATTTTGTTTCGAGCCCATGCATGCAGCAGTGCTGTAAGAGAGGACAATATGATTTGGACAACGTTTTTGAAAAGTCCTTTTTTTCAGCAATAAAAATCTCATGCAATTTTATTATACGATCAAAATAAACTACATTAAACATTGCTATTATGGTTCCCATTACTGGGTCATTATATGTTCATGTGTAAAATTTATTAAAATAAACAAAATTGTTGCGCGGAACTAGACGAAATCATTTGCATCGGGGCTCGTAGTATGATTATTTGAAAGTAGGCAAGCTTAAGAACCGAACCTTCTTTGGCGCAGGTACATTAGTTACAAAAAGCCATGCAAATAAATCTTGCAATTGTTTCTTATTGTATACTAATTAGAGTACTACCTATACCTACAGTTAAAAGAATTATGCACCATATCGTACTTTAGCACAGTGACCGTCAATATGAAAGCCATTCTCATACAATTTGTAATTACAAGGTACTAAATGGTACCTTAGTAGTTCCAAAACAAGACTGCTGGGTTACCAGCACGGGCGTAGTGGTACACAGCTGGCAAGCTACAAGCCATGCAAGCCCTTATCTCGGCGTTACATGCGGACGCCGGTAAACGGCCTGACCGAGCTCGGGCTGCCGGCAAATGTCCGGCGTTCAGTGCTACCTGTGCATAGCTGTAGGACAAGCTACAGCAAATCATGCCATGCGTATTGAGCTTATCGCGCTTAAGCTGCTGGCGAGGACGTTCGACGTTCTATGCTATCCTTACCTATACAGCTGAGACAAGCTATAACAAGCCATGGAAGCTAAAGTCTCGGTCCTGCTTATCGATGCTGAAAAAAAAAAACGAAAAGACAGCCAAGAGATGGCGCGAGCTACCGCTGCGGACTTACGGCCTTCAGTGCTATCCACGTGCTATCAATACCTAGTTGCAGTAGGCTTTGCACGAGTGTTTTTTTAGCTCTTTAATTGTAAAGAGACGGACAGTCTGTCTCGAGCGGTGTACTCGTGCTTAGCTTACAGGGGAAGCCACAAGCCATGCAAGTCACATTCTAAGTGCTGCTTACCGACGCGGGTAAAAGGCGACAAGGCCTTACCGAGCGCGGGCGTAGGCTGCCGGCGCGGACGTCCGGCGTTCAGTGCCGTCGCCACCGCTGACCGTTTCGTCGATGTGCCACTGTTGAAGAAAAGCAAGACATTAGTTACGTGGTATTGGGTATTTGAAAACTGACACCACTTGCCGCGTGTGCGGACGAGGGATCCTGTCTCGCATTGGGCTATACAGCCATGAACGCATGTTACCTACCGGGATGCTGGTATAATAACTATGTTTGTAGCACTTTTTAGAAATAAATTATTCTTAAATTCTTATGCTGCTTAAAACATCTGACACAGATGTAGTATTATTATTATTTGGGTCACACCGTGTGACTCACACGCCGTTATAGGGTTATTTTTTATAATTTTCCCACTCCTAATATTTTTCCGCTTTATTATTGTATTTTACGCAACAATTTTCCTCTCTGGATATTAATATTACTTACAGGAAATATTTGCACACAATTTGATATATAAGATAGGCAGCTATTATGCTCTTCGTTTAATTTTGTTCGATTTCTACATATTAGCTAAGTATTGAAATTATAAAAAATTAGGAGATTATATATTTTTTTTATAAAATTATAGAATTTATTTTTATCTCCTTAATCGTTTAATGATCAAAAAATTTTAAAAATAGCAATGGTTAATTTAAGTAGGTATATTAAACCGTAGGCAGGATTGAAAAGACAAGAGAAGAAGGGAGACCTAGAATCACTTATCTCAGCCAAATAAAAAATAATGCGTCGTATGTGGAAATTAAAAGACTGGCACAAGAAAGAAATGATTGGCGATTGCTCCACCGACAAGAGCAAAGCTCTTAAGTTATGATGATGATGATGATATTAAACCGTGTAAAAATCTCATAATGTCAATGTTTAGAGGAAAAATAAAAATAGAGACTACATTTGAATGGACGAGCGGTTGTCCATTATCCTCTTAAATGAAAGTGCAGTGCATTGATGGGGCTGGAAAAAAGGGGGGAATATCTTCTCCTTCTTCCTCGCGTTATCCCGGCATTCTGCCACGGCTCATGGGAGCCTGGGGTCCGCTTGACAACTAATCCCATGATTTGACGTAGGCGCCAGTTTTACGAAAGCGACTGCCATCTGACCTTCCAACCCAGAGGGTAAACTAGGCCTTATTGGGATTGGTCCGGTTTCCTCACGATGTTTTCCTTCACCGAAAAGCGACTGGTAAATATCAAATGATATTTCGTACATAAGTTCCGAAAAACTCATTGGTACGAGCCGGGGTTGGAACCCGCGACCTCCAGATTGCAAGTCGCACGCTCTTACCGCTAGGCCACCAGCGCTTATAAAAGGGGGGAATATCGATTCGGTAATTTTGTTGACAGCTCGCACACAAATATTATGGGTAATAGACGTCTAAATAAGTAATGACCTACACCAATTCCTATAAATTTATAACTAAAATTTTTCAGAATAGCCTACAGCTACAGGTAGCTCTCCTATTACGGCACTGCTGCAGGCATGGGCTCGAAACAAAATTGTCGGTACATTGGCCGTGCAGCCGTGTTGCTTTCCCTAGTAATAGTCCATTTCACATCTGTTATATTCCTACCCGTCAATTATTACACGATTAATAAGCAAAAACAAATTTAAAGCTCCTAATAAGATTAAAATAATAGTATGGAGGGTTGGCCTGGCCGACTTGGATGACCTGCCCCATAAAAAAATGTTTTCGTGTAATAAAAATTCTTCAACTTTTTTACACGATGCCAAATATATGCCCTTGGATCCCCTGTATTTTTGTTACAAATTGTATTTGTGAGTTTTGGGACTACATAAGAAACACAAATCAAAGTACCTAAATAAGAAAATAATTTGATTTGTTCTCTAAGTTGTACTCGTATCAGGTTTGTTATGAAAAAACACGGAAAGAAATAATTTGATCGAGAGTAACCAACTCCAGTTTTGATTGTTCTTTCCTTGTGTATTTTACTGAAATTCTTGACGTGAAGTGATTGTTTTCATCGTAAACATTAATGTAGGCCAAGTATGTACCTAAATAAATAAACGTCGGTAGCGAAGGGCGTGCAAATTTCAATCCGGGGGTCGCGGGTGACTGACTGACTACCATTCTCTAAAAAAATTTAACAAAAAATCATATATAGATATGCAATGCAGTATATTTCGTCTTAAACAAAAGTGACTAATTACTACCATACGTTATATTTTTTTTAGTTTAGTGAGTTTTGCATGTCAGCTGACGATTTACACCACAGACAAAACATCCTCTAGACTGAGTATAGTCGCGCTACCCCCGCTGCCACGCATACGGTAATTTTACTCCATGTTCGAGTCGAAAGTGTCTTTGTGTGACGTCCGTGAACTCGTTCGTCGTTTGAACGGACCAATCACGGCACGGGACTTCGCTCACCCGCGCACCCCCGCATTTTTGGCAGCATCGTTTGCATGAAATAATTGCTCTAAACTCCGTCTAGAGGATTCCTAGTCTATGATTTACACTGTTACGGATAGGTACAGTACAGTCAACGATTTTAATTTCGGACCCATTTTGTACTTTGTCACAGAGACAATAGTATAAGGTCTCTATAGTCGCACCAATAAAAGTCTGCAGCGGATTTGATAGACCACGCAGTGTAAGTGTTATTTATACGTCATAATTTCATAGAATTTTGACGTTTAAAATGACACTTGCACTGCGTGGGCTATCAAAATCGCTGCAGACTTTTTACGGTCTAACTATAGCGACTTTCTTATTGATTGTCACTGTGACAAGGTACGCAATGGGTCATGAATTAAAATCTTCGATCGTACTTTTGAACGCGAACTGTGGAATATATATCGCTACTTGGAAAAGTATTCAAGGGTGGCTACTTTTGGCGCGTTTGATACCAAATGGACCAAAACAATTCACAATGTATGTAATCAGATTTTGTACGTGTTTGGGTGGCTGCCATTCCTCAACCTACCAACGGAGCGGCTGCTGACGTTCACTTAAACGACGATTTTTGCTCCTAACATGCAGTCTATTATAACAAAATTATGCAGGTCCGACGGCATCAATATATCGTTGTAAGTAACATAATCTACACACAGATAAGTTCATAGTCTAATAAAACAAGGTCTTTTCTTCCCAAAGTGACACAAGCCTACGTCACAATAACATTGCCTCTTTATATAGCGCTGTCGCATGATGACGTAGCTTGTGTCAGTCACGTGACCACAAAAAGACGGGAAGATAGTACCAGGCGGAGTATATTATTATACCATGGATAAGTTAAAAAAGACAAGTCATCATTTAAAAAGTTTCGTAAGACCTAGAACACCGCAATTTGAAGTCTATTTATAAAACTAAAACGCCTACACCACCTACGAGCTGCCTACGGTGAAGTGATTGTCTCCCAAAAATATCAGTCACTATAATAAGTATAATAACAAACCCCCCGCGACTTAATAGCATAATCATGACTTTTAATATCAGTTTTATGTCATTAATATCTTCGGCAGGATCTCGTGTTAATGTCGGCAGTATTTCGGTGAATGTTAACATCTCTTATAACCTGGTTACCACGAAAATATAATTGACCATAAACTAAATATTTTGCATTTAACAGTTTTCAAGAACAACAACAAGCAACAGGCAAGTGTTTCAACAGTTGCCTGTGCCCAGCAGTGGGACGTATACAGGGTGTGTCTGACCATGGGGCTTTAAATCCAGGACTCGATTCTACTCGCTAAATTGAGCTACTTTTATTATGGCACCAACCCCAAAAACCCGAAAAAAAATTTTACTTTTTCATACATTTTGGCTGGTCAGATGTCGACGTTTTCTATGGAAAAGCCAAAAAAAAATCCCCGATTTTAAGCTTGGTCCCAAAGTAAAAGTAGCTCAGTTTAGCGAGTAAAATCAAGCCCTGAATTTAAAGCCCCATGGTCAGACACACCATGTATAGGCTAAATTCTGTTTTCTTTTTTTTTACAGTTTTCAGCCAAGGTTTTATTAGGTATGGCACCAATGCTTTACCTGGAACGAGAGGGGACGCTCCAACAGTAGACCCAGCAGGTCCAGGTTCTGTACTTCCACGCAGTGGCGTAGCTAGCATGGGTGGCACCCGGTGCGGAAATTGTGGGTGTCACCCCAAAATTCAATCAAAATTGTAAAATATATTTAAAAAGAGTAATTGTAATTTTTTTTAAATAGCTGAGGATTTACTTCATCGCTTTCATTTTACGAATTTTTATAGGTGGCACTACTGATGTTCACGGTCGGGTGTCACCCCTAAATGGGTGACACCCGGGGCGGACCGCCCCCGCCGCCCCACCTAGCTACGCCACTGCTTCCACGTATAGTTTCCCTCTAAGTTGAAAGATCAAAGAGTCGTTTTCGTAAAAACTTACCTGTACGAATTTTTGGGATAAGATTGCCATAAAACGTTGGGTTCTATAAGACGCAGCGTAAAAAGCACTTGGACTAGAAGCTTTTTCTGACAAATGTACCTATATTCATACCTTAATGGCTTAAATAGTCACAATATCTGTGGTCCTCCCCATACTTCCGATGCCAGACCTGGTCGATGCGTTCTTAGAAGGTAAAGAATACACCCGGAGCGCTGGGCTAAACTAACCACAGACTGTGTCACAGAATGGGCCTTGGGGCAGAGGAAGACCAAAACGGAGATGGCGGGACGACAGCACATACTATGAAATTTGTATCCCACATTGGACAGGCCCAAATTGCGGGTCTTATATGCTAATAAAAGACGTACCTTAAATAGTCACTATATCTGTGATCCTCCCCATACTTTCGATGCCAGAGTTGGTCGATGCGGTCTTCGATGGAGGGTCCGCGGTCGAAGCGGTGGTGTCCGCTGAGCAAGGGCCGCTCCATCAGTAGGCGTAGCAGGTCCAGGTTCTGGATTTCCGCGGAGATTAACCCTGCTGAAGAGGTTTTCAATGAGTTGATGGTGTAAGCTGTTTTTAGGGTTCCGTAACAACGGGAACCTATTACTAAGACTGCCCGTCTGTCTGTCTGAGCTAGACGGTTGAAATTTTCACAGATGCATTTCTGTTGCCGCTATAACAACAAACACTATACAGTACGGAACTCTCGGTGGGCGAGTCCGATTCGCACTTGTTTGGTTTTTTATGACATATGAGGCGAGCGTGCAGACGTATTGCCAGATGGTAACTTGGTAAGCAAATAAATAAAATCACACTCACATATTAGGTAGGTACCTATGTAGGTAAAAAATACATAATGTAATTTGAGCACGGAAATTTAACGTTTAAATTTTAGGGAATGAAGCGTGTGATGTGTGTTTAATGTCAAAAAATAAAATTCGAAAAATTATGTAATGGTGATACGATTACAAATATTACAATTAGTATTTATTTCACATTTTAATGCTAAGTATCTCAAAATAGAATATAATAATTTTAATTGACAAAACCGCATATTCTGAGGATCCCTCTCCTAATTAGTTACTCAAATCCCTGTTGGATTTATCAACTGTTGTTACGTTACTCGTTTGCGTGATTTTCAACGTTTAGAAGCACACAATTGTTTTATTTTAATTAAATTTCATAATATCCGCTCGGTAATTTGTGAGAGGGGTTTTTAGTAAGCTTATATAATTATAACACGTTCCTGTCGTCCCAAGGGAAACCATTATTAATGAACACGGTAAAGAGGCATTTAAAATACGTCACACCCATGCAAAGTGTGCCATCCAGGTCAACCTACAGGTTATTGTGTTCAAAAAGTGACTTAACCCCTCGTACGATTAGACACGGATTCGGGCAAGGGAATTTAAATCTAGTTTTAAATGGTGAGGTCTTTTAACTCACATTATAGACGGGTCTAACGCGAATTATATTCAATTACCTTTATTTACCGACGTTTCGACACAGGTTTCACTGGTCGTGGTCGCGGCTGACTACCACCACCACCAGTGAAACGACCAGTGAAACCTGTGTCGAAACGTCGGTAAATAAAGGTAATTGAATATAATTCGCGTTAGACCCGTCTATAATGTGAGTTAATATGTATTTAAAACGCGAAAGTTTAAAATATTATGGTGAGGTCTTTTGTCAATGATCATATTTGACATGCAGCATACAAGAGAGTGCTAACACAAAATTGTAGTTTTTATCTAAATTGTTACACGTTTTTCATCATCATTAACTTAACATTTATTCTCTTGTCGGTGGAGTATCTTCCAGCTTTCCCTATCTTGCGTCAGCTCTTTGACTTTTGATATACATTTTACAAAGATAAATCTTATTTAAAAAAATCATACAGAAACTACACTATATTTGCAAGGATAGATTCTAACCAAAACCTTTAAAGCTTATAGTTGGCTCGATAGAAAAAAAATTACGTAGTAGTAGTAGTAGTAATCATTTTATTGTACACAACACAGGTTTACATAATATTTACAGAAATAAAGGTACAAAGGCGAACTTATCCCTGTAAGGGATCTCTTCCAGCTAACCTTCGAGTAGATGAGGGGAGAATGCAAATTAGATAGACAAACTTACGTTTTAAAAGTAACTAACCAAAATGACATGACAGGTGATAAAAATACGACCATGATACTGGTTCTGGATATAGTAACTTTGTTGTTAATTTTCAACTGCTAAAATTTATACGGCTTCCATTTTGATTTTGACAACAATATTCGTTGAACGATATTCAAATCATTATTTTCTTGGGGCCCTAAACCAACATTTGATCATTCAAAAGCGATATAGGCGTATCTCTGTATTCACACTGTGAAGTCACACTAGAAATCACACCGTGAGAAGATCGCCTAATAGGTATTATGTAAAAGCCATATTTTAAAATATCTACTCATAAAGTGTAATTCTATGGAATTTAGATTATATTCTAGAAATTCTAGACTAGTATTTTTTTATATTTTTTATCAGCGTGGAAATGCCGCCAGCATCCTTGGTACAATGCCTCAGGGGCCTATTTTAGATTTAAGCTAGTTATTAATTTCGTTTAGTTGTACCACTGTATATATATTATATTGTATGTAAATAAATGATTGTAATTTTTTATACAATTTTTTTAATGTTTGACGATCCTTTTGTGAAATTCTTAGTGTTAAATTTGATATGTATACTAATCCAATTTTATTATGGAATAATATTAACTTCAATAAATTGGTTTGATAATTAGATTAAGATTAATTACGATTCATAAGAGCTTGTTGCTAGGCCTACATGAATAAAGTATATTTTGATTGATTGATTGATTAATTGCTTGCTAACTATGTAAACAACCCGCCATATTAAATATGGCGGTTTGTATAATATATCTTGTACATATATCTCTATTGTATATCTGAATGATGAATTTACCATTGACTTTTAGTTAAATTAAATTAAAATTAATATTATAGGACATTCTTACACAGATTGACTAAGTTCCACAGTAAGCTCAAGAAGGCTTGTGTTGTGGGTACTCAGACAACGATATGTATAATATATAAATATGTACTTAAATACATAGAAAACACCCATGACTCAGGAACAAATATCTGTGTCATCACACAAATAAATGCCCTTACTGGGATTCGAACCCAGGACCACCGGCTTCACAGGCAGGGTCACTACCCACTAGGCCAGACTGGTCGTCTCACTACCCACTAGGCCAGACTGGTCGTCTAAATAGTTAGCAAGTTCCATAGAATGACACTTTAGGTAGCTACTCGTATACGTTCAAATATATGCGGTAAAGCTAAATAAGTCAGACCAAGAAAAGTCTAGAAGTCTACAGCGATTTTGATAGTACACGCAGTGCAAGTTATTTAGACGTTATAATTTCATAGAAGTTTGTCGTTTAAAATAACACTTGCACTGCGTGAGCTATCAAAATCGCTGCTGACTTGTCTTGGATAACTCTACCAAGACGTATCATGTTGTATATATACCATATAAAATTATTTACACAAATTGAAATGTTGAAATAGCATAAACCATAATACTTAATTACTATATCAGGGTATTTATTTATCATTTTATTACTTTATCAGGGTAAATGTGAACACTAGATGTAAAATATTGTAAGACCTCATGTAACACATTATTATAAATGCAATAAATTAATTATGGATTAACAGTGTTTGTAACAATTAATTTCCCGTGAGCGGAACTCTTACAACATGCTACAAATGAAGTAAATTTTAATGAAGCAAAGTTGTTCCGGCTTGGATATCGGATGCTTGCTTACTTGCTTGCTTATTTAAACTTCAGTGTTGCCAACTCGGATTTTGAAAAAAATGCTAGACATATGTCTAGATTATGCCAAAATTATGCCAAGGTTTTTGAAATATGCTAAAAAAATGCTAAAATGTCAACTTGAAATTAGATACTTAAAACACAAACATTTTTCAAATTTGCCGCCTTTTTCTACTGACAAGATCTGCTTGACCAACTTTATAGAATCCGTCGACGTCCATCCGTCCACAAAAGTCAAAATTCATATGAAAATATGAACCACATATGGCGATGGCGCATATTGTTGCTGCCAATTTGGTGCAAACTTTGCTTAAACTAAATTATGCTAAAAAATATGCCAGATGCTAAATGGAAAATTTTGGTGCCAAAGCAAGTGAAAATATGACAGATCTGGCATCAATTATGCCAAGTTGGCAACACTGTGAAACTTTGTAATTTTATTGTAAGTACACGTTTACGCCACAACAACAGGGGAGGGGGGGTCGTAACGTATTAAATCTTTGTAGTTTTATACTATTTGCGAAGAAATTTAAAGGTGTATGTGCAGTCCCCATCCGCATTGGGCTAGCGTGGGGACTATAGCCCAAACCCTCTCGTGCTTGAGAGGAGGCCTGTGCCCAGCAGTGGGACGCATAGGCTAAATTTTTTTAATACTATTGAAGTATTAGAACAAATTAAATTATTTTCAGAAAATATTTTAATTTGTTTTTATTTCAAGTAGAAACACGTTACTACTATATAAATTATAAACTGAAATAAATGTCATATACTAAGGAAAAGTGACCAAGGCCTTCAGTAAGAAGTGCATATACTTAAAATTCGACCTATGCCGCTGTGGCCCAGAAGGAAACCAATTGAAGCTTTATTGTTAAAGAGTGGCCAATTACTATGTAGTGGCCAATAACTATATTAGCAGTCACCTTAGTTAAATGTTGTGTGTTGAATAAATAAATAAAAAAATAAAAAGCTAGGTCACTTTTTCTTAACATGTTTCCATAATATGGGTCCAGAACTCGTCCCAGTTTTAGCACACGCCGCGGCTGTCGCAGGTGCAGTGTTTTGTTTTGGCACGTGCCGTGTCGCCGGAGATTGATCGTGTGTGCGACAACCGCAACAAAACATAGAGCTTATCAATGAAAGATGTTCTGTACCAACCACAGACTATCCCAACTACTATACCTTTTTTTTTTTTTTAAAGAGGGGAAATGCTTTTCGCATACCACCCCGGCGCGGGGACGGGCCGGGATGGTTATGTGGGACTCCCTGTTGTGGGCTCATGAGACCCCAGGTTTACCCACTAAAACCCCTCTGTTGCCGCCTCGCTGCTATACGGCGAGGTCCCAGGAACGCCGAAGTACTCTTCCGCAACCATCCCAACTACTATACCTCAGTCAACTTAAAGTGAGATTCCATTTCCAACTGCAGCTGCAATACTGTTCATTTTCTATGGAAATTGACAATGACAGCGACGCGTTTCCATAGTAAAATGAACAGTATTGCAGTTGCAGTTGGAAATGGAATGTCACTCTTAAGGGGCCCGAGGTTTTCATTGATTATTGACCTTTTTTGAATCGTATCTCCTACCTCGCACTACAGATAAAATTATAAGAAAAAACGGTTATCGGATTTTCAATCTTTTATCTCCATTTTTGTCTACCGGATTTTGGAAGAATTGAATACTTATTTATTTTTTTAAACATCGTCTAAGCTACCTACAAAAGCAGAAAACTAAGGGGTTAAGATCGAAGGTCATTGGGACATTGGATCCCCTTAAAAAGCTAAGTATTAATTTCAATTTTTAACAAGCAGAAACGTCTGCTGACGATGCTACTAAGAATAAATTTAAAAGTGGAAAGATTACTGTCTTGGGTGAGACTTGAACTCACGGCCTCTGGATCGATACTCCAGCGCCCTGCCATCTGAGCCAGATGAGTGAGATTTGCTTTTTTTTTTATTCAGCAAATAGGCCACAAGGGCACTTTTACACGTCAACATTGAATTTACATAAAAGCAAAAATAATAACATTAACAATTTTATAAAATAAAACTAACAATTCAATCTAACGTATTACAATTACTAAGAGATGTATATGGTCTCTTAATGTCGAATTACATACAAAATACAGATAAAGAAACACACAAAAAAAATGTATAATATTTAGAGGTGTAAATGTCTCTAGGTGTCAGAACTATAAGATTATATAGTTTATGAAGTTATCCTTAGAGATATATAGGGTCTCCAAGAGTCAATATCCTTTGTCGTTGTACAAACAGCAACACTCCTAATAGTTCAGTCATTATATCCAAAAAACCGACCCTACCCGTGGATAATTAGTTCTTGGATTTTTTTTTCGTAGGTAGGGGGTCACTGGGAGTGTAAATTGAAAAAGTAGACTGAATCAGGCTCCTGCGTATCGAAAAACGGTTTTTCTTGAATAACTCGGCCATTTTTTATTTTACAGTAAAACCGTGAGGACAAAAATCGTAGGAAATTTGATTCTCTACAATTTAGTCCTCAATTTTTCTTCTAGGATCGATATTTTGGAAATAAATTTGAAAAAAAGCGACAACTTCAAAATTTGATTCTTTACAAGTTTAGTCCTCTTCATTTATGCCGTAAAGTTGAAAATAAACGAGATGATGAAAATGTTTTGAATTTGTCGATTTTTTCAAATTTGATTTCCATAATATCGATCCTAGAAGAAAAATTGTGAGGACGAATATACGCAGGAGCCTGATTCAGTCTACTTTTTGAATTTACACTCCCGGTGACCCCCCCGAGGGACCTACGAAAAAAATCCAAGAACTAATTATTCACGGGTCAAAATCTATGTATAATGACTGAGCTATAACTGTACATCGGTGGACCATATAACAAAAGGCATAAGGTGCACCAATGTACAATTAAGGGCCCCCCCACATCTAGCGTCTTTCGAGCGTCGGTGTCTGTCGGCGTCTGGTCAGCGCTATGGAAAAAGACGTCGCTGCGCAGTTGCGTCGGCGTTGCGTCGAAGTTGCGTCGAGCGCGGCCATACATTTGTAGACGCCGACGCTCGAAAGACGCTAGATGTGGGGGGACCCTAACAGTGTGGGCGATGGTACCGCTGCGTAAAAATTATGCCTCTCGTTGAACTCAATACAGCTCGTGTAGGGTTGAAATTGTACATCCTTTGGCAAAACCAAATCTGCAGCGAGGTTAACTGTACATTGGTAAACCTTATGCCTTTTGTAATAAGGTCCACCGATGTATACGTACCCTCCTTGAGTGCACTTAGCAATATAGCTTTCCGCTTTGTTCCAGTCGCGTAGGTATGTCGCATCGGTGATTTCATTTGCCACAAACCACTGTGTCAATCAGCTTTTGTATATCTTCCACTCTTGTCCATTGTGGTCATAATTGGACAAAATTCCAAATAATCTAGTCGCCATGTTACTTTTTGCTTAAATGTGGGTTTAAAAAAATAAAACAGTATAGTAAAGATACCTAACCTAACAGTGGGAAACTCCTATAGGCTAATTTAAAAAAAAAAGTACCTATAGTAGGTACATGTAGTTAAATTTAATTCAATGCCACCCTTCCCCAAACAAACTAACGCACAATATTTCACCAATATAACACTTAAAACCCTCGCGTTTTGTACACAATATTCAATTCCATAAACGGGTCTACCGCGAATAATAATTATGTTCTTGTTTTAATACTAGGTAATACTACAGTTATTTAATTAGATTCCACATGCCAAACATCAACTGCCGTATTCGAACTTCAAGATATTCACAAGACGACACGTACTAGATCCATTCTAGATACGTTATAATTTAGATATCAACTAGTTCTCTTTTGCAGCGCAATTCGGGCAACCAATGTCACTTTTACGTTAGATAGCGTAAGATATCTATTAGATGTGAAATGGATCTCTAAGTCATATCCTGTGGAAATCGTTCAAAAGTATCCCCAGAAGCGCGCAAATGTCAAATTTGACAGGTTAGATCTTAAACATATCGTTATCGTATCTTGGTGATGTCTAAAAGATGTGTAATAGATGTCTACTTCAAAATCCGAATCGGGCCCAAAGTTTTGCGAGCCGCAATGAGGCTTAACTCTAGTTGTAACATGTCGAAATAAATCGAATTACTTGAACTAGAGTTTCAAAACTTTCTAGCTAGAGAGACAGGTATTCAATATAATTTTGTAATAAACATATTTCTGAACTGGTCCAATAATAAAATAGTAAACAATATAAATACTTATAATTGACATCGAAGATGAAATGTTTTCTTTATTGACATATGAGAAGTGTCTTTTCAAGAAGGAGAAAGTAAAATGACTTATATTTCTATGGACACCATACAAATATAAGTCCTTTTGTAAATGCACTCCTCATATAATGTAACGTCATTTCAGTGACATGTGTAGCCCTTGTTAAGTTAATAAATTGACGTTTTATCTAACTTGACTGCCAACTGGCCCCAGCTATAAATAAGTAATGAAATCATCTTTTATAAAAAAAGACAGAGCACGAGAAAATTCGCACATTGACTCGCCGCAGCTACACGTGCATGTGTAGACGCATCCGGTGTGGACGTGCCTTTAACAACTGAAGGGGCCCACTGATTAACAGTCCGCCGGACGGTATCGGCCTGTGAGTTGTTCGAGCTGTCAAAATTTTGCTCTACTGACAGGCCGATACCGTCCGGCGGACTGTTAATCAGTGGGCCCCTTCAACATTATTAGAAAACTCATTGACATATCTATGGACGGGCATACGGGGCAGTAAGAATGGGGTTGTTGCCTCTCTGTCACAGTTACGTACGAATTTACAAGTGCGACAGACAGGCAACACGTCGAACGGGGTTCGCGGTAGGCCCACTGTACAGCGGTGTCACCGTGTCACTCTTGAATTCGAGCCAATCGTGCAGTCTAACCACAGAATAATTAATAGTACTACCGTACAGAAAGGAATCTTCCTACAAAAACGTAGTTTGACAGCGGTTCAGACTGCACTATGTGACACCGCTGAACTAGCTAAAGAACCAAACTTAGTGCCCGTAAGGCCCGTCTTTATATGTTCTCAATGAGGCCAATGGGTCAAAAACAAAGATCTACTAACAGTTAACGAATGTAACTAAACGAAGGGCAGGTCAACGCACTTTTAACTTTAAACGACTTGGTTCAAAACGTCAAAGACGGGGTCAAACGTCAGTTTATATAAAGGGTTTGCTTTTGTTCTGTGCTCTGGTCGCTTGTCTGGCTTTATTCTTACGGATTGTTTAAATATAAAACTCAACTGCAAGACTGCAAGTAGGCCACGTCAGACAAAAGGTACTGCCGGTTATCCATAAGGTTTTTAATTTGCATGTACTTGATGGCTTTGTTGATTAAATGACTTCAAATATGGTATATTTTTCTTGGTTGCAGTTGCATATACAACAAGTTTATTTTGGCTGTAGCATAATAAAAAATGTTAAGTACTATATAGGTGTGCGTTGACCGGTGTAGCTTATGAAGTACCCGGTTACTTATAAAGAATATAATCCCTGCTTCATTATTTATTTTTTCCAACTTTTCACTTCTTTTAATTTGCACGCGTATATTTTAATTATATTTTTCTTTTCACCGGCGTAGCATATAGTATGAAGTACCCGGAAGTCATAAGCTATACCTAAAGAATATAATCCCTGCTTCATTATCTATTTTTTCGAACTTTTCACTTATTTTAATTTGCACGCGTATATTTTAATTGTATTTTGCTTTTCTGCGTAAACTATTTACACTATCAATTCACAATAACACGTCTTTTCAGAAAGTCATTCCCCGTTATCAGTGGTTGTTATCCTGGCCTGTCACGTTCCCTACTCCGTCAAATGTCAGATCTTTTTTCAATTATTGACCAATACAAATCAAGGAAAACTAGTATAAGACCACCCTTAGATCTCAAATTGTTATTATGGATATTAAGGCCACGTTACACTGGTCAGGTAAGACCAGGTAAGTGGGAATACACGATCTGGTTACAATAGTGACACTGATAGATAATTTAATTCGATGCCAATTTTATTTTGCAGTTCGGGAAGTATCGGTGTCCGGTTCGAAGGACCGTTTTTTGTTACAATGATATTTCAAATTAGAAAGAGTATTTTTAGGGTTCCGTACCCAAAGGGTAAAACGGGACCCTATTACTAAGACTTCGCTGTCCGTCCGTCCGTCCGTCCGTCCGTCCGTCCGTCTGTCACCAGGCTGTATCTCACGAACCGTAATAGCTAGACAGTTGAAATTTTCACAGATGATGTATTTCTGTTGCCGCTATAACAACAAATACTAAAAACAGAATAAAATAAAGATTTGAATGGGGCTCCCATACAACAAACGTGATTTTTGACCAAAGTTAAGCAACGTCGGGAGTGGTCAGTACTTGGATGGGTGACCGTTTTTTTTTTGTTTTTTTTTGCATTATGGCACGGAACCCTTCGTGCGCGAGTCCGACTCGCACTTGCCCAGTTTTTTTCTATTTTATGAAATGACCTCTGTACTATTTATATTTAAACTATAAAAAAATATTTATTTTAGTAATACCACTGTATATATCTTGTTTGTAAATAAATGATTTTCCCCAACTATAAAAATATATTTTGGAGATTCTCACAGTGAGCTCTGATATATAATATATAACACGTTAGTAGGTACCTACATATGTATATATGTTTGCAAAACATTGTATTTTAATTTTCATATTTAATAAAAATATACTGTGACAGATGGACAGACAGACAGACGGATGAGTGACCCTATAAGTGTTCCGTTTTTACACGACTGCTCAAAAAAGGAGTAAGTATTAACCGTTCTAGAAAACAAAAATTATAAAACTACCGCTTGCTAATACCTACCTTTTTATCTAATCAAAAACCATCGTAAATCTAAGATTTAATTGCGTTTCTAACGTTTCATTTGTTTTTACGTACAAACAGCGACACCTAACTGTACATAGGTGGACCTTATTACAAAAGGCATAAGGTCCACCGATGTACAGTTAACAGCGTGGGCGATGCTGCATTAATTTCGCCAATGGCTATAACGTGGAAGGTAATTTTCTTGCTATAAATCAAGCTTATTTCTATCTCAGTTATCTGATTGACAGAATGATTGCAAGAAATGAGAATGGAACGAATTCTAAGAATATTCCATTTCATATTTAATTTAAATGTAGCTTTGTAGTTGAGACGGGAGCGGAAAGCGCACACAGCCAAGTGATATTATTATGCCATATATTAACTTTATTACGTTTCAGGGAAGTCCGTGAGAACCAAATCGTCTTACTGGGGTGATATTAAAAAAAACATTTATGATCAGATAACTGAGGCTCATAGATACATAAACAATACCCAAAAAATTAACATCTAAGGTATATATGTACAATAATGAAATAGATATATGCATTAAGGCTCATAATACATCATAAGGCTTTTGCGGAAAAATGTTACGCATTTTTAAAGTGCGTTGTGATTTTTACTAACGAGCGAAACTGCGAAAGTCAAGAAATCTGGGGGCCTACCGCGAACTACGTTCGACTTGTTGGCTTTCTGTCGCACTTGTATTTTAGTGCGTAAGTGTACAATACGTGAGTCGAATGTGTTATTGGTAGGCCCTCAGGTTTCGAAAAGTCTCAAGCACAAGCCTCAATGGTGCTAAGCTGATAAGAAATCAGAAATCAGAAATATTTATTGTGTAAACTGTGTAGGTACAAGTACAAATTTTTTGATGAGTATCAACAGTTTTACCCTTTTCGGGCATACAATTTATTTTATCTTAAACTAGGTTTTTATATTTTATCTTAAACTAAGTTTTTATATTTTATCTTAAACTAAGTTTTTATATTTTATCTTAAGATTTTATTTTATTTGATAGTTTTGCAGACTGTACAAGTAACATAAATACATTGTATTTCGTAACAATAATAACTCGATGCCGTTTATTACCGGTGTTCCAATTAAATCGGCACCGTGACGAATGAGCAATTTAATTTGCTTTTTAGATCTTCTCATTGGAAACGTTACCTTTATAGGTTTTCCAATAAATCCTATCATATTCAACTCCGTGGAAATTACAAATGTGATACACGTAACTATGTACGTGTAAAAGGATATGTAATTACACACAGTAAATCATTTTGTTGGAATCAGCTGGCTGTTAAAAAGATACTAGCTTAAAAAAGAGTTTTACATATATATACCTATTCAATTAATTTATTGCTAGACGAATGGTGACCACATTTTCGTTTCTTAGGCAATAAAGCAAAAAAAAATAAGCAAAATGAACCTATGTGACAAAGACAAAGTTGGGGAATCATAAGGACAACAATAGGTATATCCTGATTTATACATACATAAATTAATTGGCTTATTAGAAAACACAATTCCCCCAAAGAGGGCGCCAATGTGGTCGACGCAGTTTTAAATGCAGTGCGCAATACAGTGCTACGGAAGTGATGAATATCTTATGCAATTTGGAGTTTTAAATATTAAACAAAAATAACACCAGGAAAAGATTCAAGAACAAGAAAAATAACGCGTCAAAATTAAAATTTTACTAGCTGGCGTGCTCAGTAAAATATATTTTTATTTGCTCATATCTCATAGGTATATTATTTAATATGTTACAGGATATAAAGCATAGCGTGATATAAATATAATCCGTTCACCTTCCCTGAATAAAATTACCCCATGATATTAGCCCGCAGCTAAGGACAGCCAGTACGTAACTATAGTACTCCGTTATATGTAGGTAGCTGCTACTATTATTGGCCACTACCACTACATAATAATTGGCCACGTTTAGAAGTTTGATTTTTAAAATAACACTTGCACTGTGCTAGCAAAATCTTTGCAGACTTGTCTTGGTATAACTCTACCTACCTAGGTAACAACTAATAACTATCATGGAATTCACGGATATTAAAGTCAACTCTTCTTTTACATAATTTAATAATAGAACTAGGACAGTCACTTGAACATTTCTCAGAAATATCCGAGGTCTTAACGCAGACTTATCTAGTTTATCCTAGGCTCAGATGCCATCTTGATCCTCGCTATCACCGGCATCGCATTAAATCGAGAATTGCGAATTTAATGGTAATCAGGGGTTTTGGTAAGATTAAGATGAATTATCCACGCCATCTTGGAATTATACTGTCAGTGATAAATTGTTGTCTGTTTCTAACTACCGTGTATGCGAAAGACATCACAAGAAATTATGTCGTTGTTGCTCTTAATACCCGGTTGAGGGTAGATACTGTGTACCGTAACACGGGGTGAGTAGGTTTCGCGGGGAGAGGTGGGCTATGAATGGGGAGAGAAGGTTTGAGAGGGGGGTGAGAAGGGATTTTAAGGCTACTGCTACAAAAATATTGTATTCCAATTTAATATGGAGCTATAGTAATACGCATAATAAAAAAAAATCGATGCAACAATCTTCCAAAATCACCTTTGTATGAAAACCCCTCTCACCCCAAATACGAGGCACTACGGGGTGAGGTGGGCTTTCCTCTTTATCGTCAAAGTTATGAAATAGAACTACCCAAAATAAAATAAAAACTAAAATACAAACGTCCGGAACACTTATATGCACCATTCAGTTTTCATATGTAAAAGTAAAATGTTATCGAGGTTTAAATTTCAGTTTTGACCCTACTCACTCCATTTTACGGTACATTTCTAATTAATCTGATATTTAATTGGATAGACATTTGTAATTGTATTTAATATTTTTGTATGATTTATGTTTACATATATCCTCCGGAGTCTCCTTTGTCATTATTGCAGTTTTGAAACATATGTACATATAATCACGCCTATTTCCCGGAGGGCGTGCGTTTTTCTCAAAGACCGTTTGACGTAGATACCTATTTTTCTATCAATCCAACTTTAACATTTAAGTCCTGTTTCGGAGTGATTTGTTTTAAAGGCAAAAGCGTGTAAAAATTAAACATAAAAACTAGGTACATGTTTGCATTAGCCCCTTCTTAAGCAGTAATGAGAATGAATGCGATTAATTCAATTAGTATTTCCTTGGGCCATTTATCCAGAGAATTCGGTCGGTCGGGTCAATGGTTGACCGATTAAACAATTTGACTAACTAAAAATAGATAAAATAAATAAAACGAGATATAGGCCATCGTAGGCCACGTCTACGCCTCGGCTAGTCTGTGTCCATGAGTAAGCCCATTTAAAAAAAAACAAATAGATATAGATAGGTAAAATGATTATTTTCTTAATGAGAATTTAATGAGATTGATTACTCTAATTCAGCATCAAATCGACGACCGACGACGACGACGAAGACGACCGGTCTGGCCTAGTGGGTAGTGACCCTGCCTGCGAGCCGATGGTCCTGGGTTCGAATCCCAGTAAGCAGGGCATTAATTTGTATGATGATACAGATATTTGTTCCTGAGTCATGGGTGTTTTCTATGTATTTAAGTATTTGTATATTATATATATCGTTGTCTGAGTACCCACAACACAAGCCTTCTTGAGCTTACTGTGGGACTTAGTCAAACTGTGTAAGAATGTCCTATAATATTTATTTATTATTTAAATCTGTTATTAACCCCCGACGCAAAAAGAGAGGTGTTAGGTATATGTTTTAGTTTGACACCAATGTCTGTCTGTCTGTGTGTCTGCCTGTGGCATCGTAGCTCTCCAATGGATGGACCGATTTTAATGGCATATCCATGGCCAGTCGGTCGGGTTTGTATCGCAAGTGTGCCAAGTGTGATGAAAAACATTGTGTGTAACTCGGGGCGTAATATAGCAAACTCGAGTCTATAAATCGCTCCGGCAAGGCGTCGCGATTTAACTTACTCTCGTTTGCAATATTTAACTTACGCCCCATGTTGCAATGTACTATTATCGTAGCGGCATCAGAAATACATCATCTGTGAAAATTTCAACTAGCTATCAAGGTTCATGAGATACAGCCTGGTGACAGACAGACAGTGGAGTCTTAGTAACAGGGTCCCGTTTTTACACTTTGGGTACGGAACCCTAAGCCGGACTGCCCGGTGTGATTTCCACCCGGGTGCAAGAGGTGCAACACATACGCCCTTCTCATAGCCCGATCATCTCCCATCCTTTCAAGACTCCTCTTCACGTTGGGCCAACGCCAACGCCAACGAGGGACGCAGCCATGCGGTAGAATGAGATAGCAATATCACTTGCTCCCTCTAACGCATAACTGCGTCCCTCGTTGGCGTTGGCGTTGGCCCAACGTGAAGAGGAGCCTTCAAAGTGGCCTAGCCAAACTACATTATATAAATTCTTCGCAAAAAGCTGATCCGAAGTAGGCGGTGACCTCCCAAGTTCCTTACTTAGTAGAAATTTGTAATTTCCCAACTTTCGAACTGAGTTTTTGATTGGCTTCAATAATGTAAGCATGAAATTTGGTCAGCGAATATTAGACGAATGTCTAAAAAGGGAATTTTTATCGAACTTTATATACCGAGGCAATATAAAGATACTTTTTCAGTAGCTGTTGTAAAATTATTGTGAAAATGGTTATATAAAATTAACTAATAAGGGCCCGATTCGAATTTTGAAATAGACATCTATTACACATCTTTTAGACATCACCAAGATACGATAACGATATGTTTAAGATCTAACCTGTCAAATTTGACATTTGCGCGATTCTGGAGATACTCTTGAACGATTTCCACAGGATATGACTTAGAGATCCAATTCACATCTAATAGAGATCTTACTCTATCTAACGTAAAAGTGACATTGGTTGCCCGAATTGTGCTGCAAAAGAGAACTAGTTCATATCTAAACTATAACGTATCTAGAATGGATCTAGTACGTGTCGTCTCTTGTGAATATCTTGAAGTTCGAATACGGCAGTAAGTATATTACTTTAAGGCCCACTTGCACCCGGGTTAGTGGGATGGTGCAAGTTAGAGATGGGTAACTCAGGACTCTCAGGAGTGATAGATAAAAAAGATATATATCTTTCTCGTTTCATGAATCACTCTTCTTGTCTTTACGAATCCGAATGTATCAGTATATCCGTACCGCTCACTCCCTCGGCAACGATTTACACGAACGAGCGACATTCGCTATTCCGCGGGAACGAGAAGTAGATAGTATAGTATTTCTCGCTCGCGCAGGATGCAATGCAAATTGCAATGATGAGTTATTAATTCGGTTAATGAGTTAAATTGCATTGCATTTAATAAAATGTAAACAAAAAGCAATAAGGTATTTTATTAGGCAAATATATTCTTGCGCATGACAATACGAACCAAATCAAGCTTCCTTGTGAATGTACCAATCTATATCCATCATGATACAAAATGAAAATGAAAATGTCGCCACGTTATAATAACAATTCTGTCTCTCTCTCATTCATAAGATGACGCATAGTCAGTAAGTGTCGATACAGTTACGAGCGGGACAACTGATACACACGGATATAAAGATATAAAAGAGTGATACATATCCCAGTGGTAAAAAGATATATATCAATATTTTCCCTCTACTGACACATTTCGCCCATCTCTAGTGCAAGTGACGCTAAGATATATGTTAGGTACTAGGTACAGTTATCTGAAATAATGTATGTTACCTACTCTTCGAAGGCCGCAAACATATGTTAAACGCTCTTATGACTACAATTAAGATCATGTCAGATATTTCTGCGGCCTTCGTTGTGTAACATATTTTTGCAGGTGATGTAAATGATAATAAAAAGTGGGGGGAGGGAGGGAAACAATAACTTCTTGCGATGTTTCTATTTCTATTTATACTTTTTTTTTCTTCCTCGCGTTATCCCGGCATTTCGCCACGGCTCATGAGAGCCTGGGGTCCGCTTGACAACTAATCCCATGATTTGACGTAGGCACTAGTGTTTACAAAAGCGACTGCCATCTAACCTTCCAACCCAGAGGGTAAACTAGGCCTTATTGGGATTAATCCGGTTTCCTCACGATGTTTTCCTTCACCGAAAAGCGACTGGTAAATATCAAATGATATTTCGTACATAAGTTCCGAAAAACTCATTGGTACGAGCCGGGGTTTGAACCCGCGACCTCCAGTTTGCAAGTCGCACGCTCTCACCGCTAGGCCACCAGCGCTTCTATTTATACTTATAAACCTAAAAACTATATGCATGCCAAGTTTCGGTTCTCTATACCGACCATATCTCCATACTAAATCGACCTTAGGAGCCGCACTATATATTAACTCAAGAATCTTAATTGATATACTTATTAATAGAAGCTAATTCAGCTTATTCACTTACATTTGCTCCTTAACCTTTTAACCGCCGTAGACTGATATATGAGACACAAAATGGGGCTCATTACGCCGCGGTCTGATAAATATGTAAGACAAAAAAAACTTCGTGTAACTTGGTACCGCCGGCGACACGATCAGTACCGTCTTTACCATAAGGATACACGGGGCCCGTGCGTAGGGCCCCCATCCTCAGGGGGCCCCGAAGGACAGACAGTAACAGTATATGTATTTGATTACCCATAATAGAATAGGAGATCATAGTAGAAAAATGTTTGTTTAATTAGTTTTCTTTACGATCCAAAAGGGCCCCAAATTCTTATGTGCCCAGGGCCCCAGCATATTTTAAGACGCCCAGGGCTATCACCGCGAAAATCGAAGTTTGCAAATTGCGGGCATCTTTCTCTGTCACTCTAATTACGCCTTCATTGGAGTAAAAGTAAAAGAGAATGATCCCCGCAATTTGCGAATTTCGGTTTTTGCGGTAGCCCCCCTGGACACGAGCACACTCGATGAAAAATTCTATAGCGATTAAAAGGTTAAAACGCAATAAATGTTAACCTCTATCCCCTACGTCAAACCTTGCCAAGCAAAATGAAATTGTATTTTGTCAACACAAAGTTCAAATTAGAATGGAACAGGAGACCTTTTTATAGATCTCTGGGCGGCTAGAGGTTAAAAGTAAGCGATACTATCTTTCGTCTACCATAATGACGTGATTTTTACGACAAATTATGTCGTTAATTACAGCAAGTAGGTGAGTTGTTTCGCGCCCCGCTGCGGGCTTAAGTTTGCTAGGTGTAGTTAATAAGTAACAAGATAATAATTGCTTCATTTCGTTACATTAGACTGATTAGACAGGCCAATTTCAACGTAACACATATCAAAATTATATGATATTTGAATCCTGTTATCAAAGACATATGTAACTTCGTATAAGATGAATAAAGTCTAAAAAAAAACGTGCCTCTGAAATCAAGAAAATATCATTATCGGATAGATGGCGCACACACCTTTGGCCTATGCTCGGCTAGATGGCGTGACGACACCGTTACATATTTAACAATTTTAACACATAGATATCAGTGAATGAACATGGGTCAAAATGATATAAAAATAATAAAATCATTTATCCATATATATTCATTTTTTTGATAATTTTCTACGTGTTTATTTTGAGTTATAGTCGTGTGTCGATAGATGGCAGTAAATTTACAGTGACTGCAACATTTACTATGACAGGACCCCTCTATACTATCTATTCTTTTTGGTGTTATTTAGTTGTCGTACGTCTCGCCCGCGCCAGTTCATGTACGGATAAGTATGAGCGAAATGCAGGATAAATAAGTAAATAGCATGATTTATATATCATTCCGATGTCAATGTATGTTCAAATTGATCTGAAACTATAGTCCGACAAGAGATTGTAGAAATTAGAAAATTATTAAGGGCCGCCACTTCCTACGTATCTGTCACCTTTTTGACGTAAACATTGCAACTATTTAGTATGGATTTTTTTTAGTTCCATTGTATTTAATTTCTACTAGGTATTGTATGCCGCACTATAGCATTGCTTAGTGCAGTACTTACGGTCTTATCCGAACTTTAAGATACGTCAAAAATGTGCTAAAGAAAGATACGACATGGATCGGATATATAATAGATGGACGAAGACCCAAATATACACAGACCGGAATGACGAAACTATAAAGGTCCCGTAGTTGACTATAGAACCCTAAAAAGAGTCTGAAAACCTAGTGAGTATTATATTCTTTGCTGAAAATACAATTCTTTGTTTTCAATGTGAGAACAAAAGAGAATATGTATTACATATTCTTACCCAAGGAGGTTATGCAACTGACGTGAACTACAGTTGCCTCCAGAAACTCGCGAACTAAATTGACATGAGTTTGACAAATAAAATGATACCAGGAATAGCAAAGAAAAAATAGTCAGGGGTATATGTCGATAAAATGATATCGATAAGTAGGTAAGTTATTGCAGTTACTACCCAAGTCATAATTATAAAGGGGTCACAACCGATTTCGATTTATATGAATGTGACGAGAAAAGTGGTTGATTCGATTGTAAGGTCGTGATGTGACGTTACCGATCAAATCAGGAGGTGCGGATGCGAGACTGACATATTTCTACATAAAATATTTACAATATTTTTATCCAATATCCTTGTCTCTATTACTTAATATAAAATTGCACAATTTTCGAAATACCAAGTAACATTTGTAAAATAACTTAAATTACTTAAAGATACATTTTAACTGACAGCGCAACAGTAGAGCCCCTAGCTGTGAATTCTCGCGATATTCTCTAATTCAAACTTTTTGGAAAATATCGATATGAACAGCACTGGCCAAACTGTGGTATCATTTGTGCACATTCAATTAAGTTCGCGAGATTCTGGAGGCAACCTTAGGTACCTATATAAAAACTGACAATATCTTTTTCATCACACTCGCTCAGTAAATGTGGAATTGCACGCAGGTTTAGCGGGAGTTATAGAAAAAGCGTTTTCCCTAGGGAGTTATGAAGTTTCTAGTGCCATAATTGACAGGTTTTTGTCTTTATACTTAATTTTTGAGTCGCAAGTGTGATGAAAAACATTGTGTGTAACTCGGGGCGTAATATTATTGCAAACTCGAGTCTATAAATCGCTCCGGCAAGCCGTCGCGATTTAACTTACTCTTGTTTGCAATATATAGCTTACGCCCCATGTTGCACAATGTACTAAAACCCTTCAATTCACTAGGCATGCAATATTTTTCAAACAATCGTGTGTTTTTCATTTGCATTGCTTCATTTGCATTGGAAATATTTGAATTCTGCGCCAAACACTATCAACAGATCTACAAATTTGGTTACGATTGTTACGAATCGACACAATAAAACCTTGGCTAGTGATTTTTTAGGATCCGTACCCAAAGGGTAGAAACGGGAGCCTATTACTACCACTGTCCGTCAGTCTATCTGTCTGTCATCAGGCTGTATCTCATGAACCGTGATAGCTAGTTGAAATTTTCACAGATATTAAAAAGTGTGGAACCCTCGATGGGCGAGTTCGGCTCGCACTTGTCCGGTTTATAAAACACATACACATAAAATATAATAAGGTTTTCTAATGAACTCACTATAATGTTTTATGTGTATGTGTAAATAAATGTTATGTGTATGTGTACAAAAAGTGCTAAGGTTGACTGAAGCAGTGGGGAGACACTCCTGACTTCGGTCGAACAATTGCTCGGCGCAGCATTGCTCCGAGCAATTATTAGGGTTGGCACCACTTGACTTCCTTTTGCGTGCACGACCACAGATAAGATAATCACTTGATTTTTGACAACCCTAAATAGCCGAAAGGGATAGTGCCGTATACATATTAGAAAGGCATAGCATGATTCAACCCTGAACCGCTGTCAAACTTCGGGTTTGTAGGAAGTGTCCTTTCTGTACGGTAGTACTATTATTTCTTCTGTGACTGAAGTAGCATGACAAATACGAACGTTTCCGAGAAAATACGAAGGAAAACAATTACGCACTACATCTGTGATTACCTCGAGTTGTGTAATCGAAGAATGAGCTTGTTATCACCGAACTGTCACTTGCTTGGGAGTTTATTAGAAAACTTTTAAAATTAAATACAGTTTAGTTCCACCGTTACGTTTGACTTTTGTTGTTCGAATTTCAAAAGGTTTAATTTCGCACCACGGAAGTCTCTTTTGGAAAACGGGCGTTAATTAATGGGACAATCATTTTAATTTAATTGACGCGAGCGAGTGACGGGAGCAGCTAAATAAAAAAATAGTATTTGGACCAAAAAATTCACTAAACGCTGCATTAAAAAAATATTAGCAATATTGAGGATTTTCTCTAGTAACTTCACTTTTGCTCGATTGAATAAAAATCACAAAACATACATTTAAAACGCACCTTTTAAATGTGTAACATTTTTTGCATAAAAGCTAAAAAAAATGCGCAAATTTGCACAATGTGCTTTTCTTGTTAAAACTTATACAAAAATTAAATTCAAAAACGTGATATCCGTGATGGCACGCACAAACTACGCTCAGTGACAGTAAGGCTAAGATATAGATATGTATATCTTAAAGTATACTTGTAATTTGTAAGTTTTACATACGTAAGTGGTAACAGAGTAACAGCTATACTACAGAATGAGAGATTAATATCATTATCTCATTCTAACAAATAGTTTTGTCCCTACTTACATGAGTAAAACTTACAAGTGTATCTTAGGATTCTTAGGCCTTAGAGAAGAACCTGATCCCAAGGGGCCTTCAGAGCGTTTCTTAAATTTTTTGCCAGCTTTATATATTGTGACGTTTTTGCCACTTTTGTGTTATTTCTACTCAGAATCACGAGCTCTTTCAAACCTAATGGGATAAAAAATATCCCAGAGTTTTTTCCTATGTTACCATTTCCCCATATACGTTGTATGGCGGTAACAAAAAGGAAAGTTTGAAAAATGTATGGACATTTTAGGACACTTAATTGAAAAGATTAAAAAAATTCTCCTTTAATTGAAAAGGGCTCGCAATCCTGACTAGAAATAACACAAAGGTGGCAAAAAAGGTAACAATATATAAAAATGGCAAAAATATTTACAAAACACTCTTAAACGCTAGTACCTAGTAAAAGTAACCTTTACGGCCTGATTGAACTCATTGATTAGTGTTTAGTGAATACATAATTAGATTTGCTAGGCAGGTACCGCAGGTTTTTAATGGAAGGCTATGCACACTAATCAAGGTGTAATAGACCTTTATTGCTCTTTGTCCCTATTGTAAATTTCATTCATTTCATTTGACGACCGGTCTGGCCTAGTGGGTAGTGACTAGTGACCCTGCCTGCGAAGCCGATGGTCCTGGGTTCGAATCCCAGTAAGGGCATTTATTTGTGTGATGAACACTAATATTTGTTCCTGAGTCATGGGTGTTATCTATGTATATAAGTATGTATATCGTCGCCTAGCACCCATAGTACAAGCTTTGCTTAGTTTGGGGCTAGGTTGATCTGTGTAAGATGTCCCCAATATTTATTTATTTATGTCCCCAATATTTTATTCGATAGCGTGACGTGATGTACGTTTGCGTTAAGTGTTATTTTGTATAGGATTAGGAGTTTCCAAAACGTTCAAAATCCCATACAAAAATAGACGACGCGGCGCAGATGCGAACGCTCGTCACTCTACCTTTCGAATGAAGTTGACTCTAGGCCCTAGACAGTGGTGGGCAAACTTTCTTCATGAGGGGCCAAAACTTGAAGGAATTTCAGAGGAGGGCCATATTTGCAGCAAAAATGTATTTTTATTATATTGCTGGCCACATTATACATTTTTTTAAATGACCGGCTGCGAGCCAGAAAAATCCTTTCGCGGGCCGGACCTGGCCCGCGGGCCCTACTTTGCCGACCTCTTCAAGGGGTTCAATATAAACAAAGATGTTGTTTGTGGAATCGATATTAATTTAATTAAGGAGGTCTAAACGTTATATTTGTTGGGTTTCCCTGCAACCCCCTGTGGTTCTCATCTTCTGCAATATTAATTAATCGTCTTGGATTACACAAATTAATTAAATTAACACAGACTAGATGATCTGGCGAACTAGTTTCACCTACCTGCGTTTCATCTACTTTTGTTGAACTTTTAAAAAAATTTTCTTCCATAAAAATCTTCTTCAGACAATAACAAATTAAAAAAAAAAAAAAAAACAGCGAAATTGGTCTAGCCGATCACGCTGACCAAATAGGGATTCATTTTTAACCGACTTCCAAATCCCAAAGGAGGAGGTTATCAATTCGGTTGTATGTTTTTTATTTTTATTTTTATTTTTTTTATTTTTTTTATTTTTTATGTTTGTTACTCCATATCTCCGTCATTACTGGACCGATTTTGAAAATTCTTTTTTTGATTGAATGTATATGCATACAGATTGGTCCCGTTTCTGTAAAAACCCAGTTCTGATGATGGGTTCCATGAGGAATCGAGGGAACTCCTCAAATCTTAAAGGCATACATATAGTGATTTTTGTGTTTTTATCATCAAATCAAGCATATACATCCAAAAAAGTGACATTTGATGAAGTGGAACTGCTGATGATGATCAGAACGGAACTCCTCAACGACGCATAGTTCACGGTTGGCGATTTGTCCTCTTCGTTATGTTTGTTTAGCAAGTTTTTATTAAGCTACATTTTTGTCAAGCTCGAGTTCTGATGATGGGATCCATGAGGAATCGAGAGAACTCCTCAAATCTTAAAGGCATGCGTATAGAGATTTTTGTAATTACATCAAAAAATCAAGCATTTTCATTAAAAACTGTCGCATTTGATGAAGTGGAACTGCTGATGATGATCAGAACAGAACTCTTCAACGACGCATAGTTCACGTTTCGCGATTTTTCCTCTTCGTTATGTTTGTTAAGCAAGTTAAGTTTTTAATGCACATTTTTGTCAAGCTCGAGTTCTGATGATGGGATCCATAAGAAATCGAGGGAACTCCTCAAATATTAAAGGCATACGCATAGATTTTTTTGTATTTTCATCATAAAATCAAGCATTTACATTAAAAACTGTCGCATTTGATGAAATGGAACTGCTGATGATGACCAGAATAGAACTCTTCAACAACGCATAGTACACATTTGGTGATTACGAATTTCGATTTTGACTTGGACTGGGACCCGGACTCGGACCCAGAACCGGACTCATACCCGGATCCGGTTCGGACCCGGACCCGGACCTGGACTCGGACCCGGGCTCGGACCCGGACTCGGACCCGGACTCAGACCCGGACTCGGACCCGGACCTTGACCCGGAAAACCACTATGATACCTTAACTAAATAAACCACTATGATTACCTACCATAAAATGTGTAAGTATATAAGTATGATGATGCCAATCTTATTAGCCCCTCCCGCTTAAACCCCCGTACATCGCACCGCATGCGCCGTTAAGTGGGTTAGGTTAGGTTTGAACTGCGATCCTCACAGAACCGAACTGCTATCAGAGAAGTGGGTTAGGTTAGGCTAGAACTACGACCCTTACAGAAACGAAATGCTAGTTGAAAAGTGGGTGGTTTTACCTCCTTTTCTACATAGTAGGTATACCATCTACAATAATCTTTCACCGGCCCCCATAGAAGTCGGTTTTTTTTTCTTAAAAATTATTATAGTAATTATATGGATTATGTATTTATATAGAATAAATTTATATGTATATGTATATACCTAGATGTTTGCAAGAGTATTGTTGCCCAACATTGGGACTTGTGACTATTGTTTAAAGACTCAGATCAGTTGAGGACTATCTTTTTTAAATTTAAGTCTCCTCTACACACCACATTGCGCTAATTTATGAACATACTGAGATACAAAATTTCCACCAGGTCGTACAGGATATCCGGTTTATATTATACATAATGCGGGCCATAGACCATCAGTTTTAACTGCACAGTTTTAACTGTTCAGTCAAACTGTTCAGTTAAAACTTTATCTAATGAAATTTCGATTAGATCGTCGATCGATCGGGTTCAACTGCACAGTTCAAGATTTGCCTACACACGTACGTTTTAACTGAACAGTTTGACTGAACAGTTAAAACTGTGCAGTTAAAACTGATGGTCTGTGGCCCGCTTAACAATAGTGCAATGTGCAAATAAAGATCTCGTAGTATATTTTTTGTTAATACAAAAGGTTTATTTTTAGGGTTCCGTACCCAAAGGGTAAAACGGGACCCTATTACTAAGACTTCGCTTCGTCCGTCCGTCCGTCCGTCCGTCCGTCTGTCACCAGGCTGTATCTCACGAACCGTGATAGCTAAACAGAATTTTCACAGATGATGTATTTCTGTTGCCGCTATAACAACAAATACTAAAAACAGAATAAACTAAAGATTTAAATGGGGCTCCCATACAACAAACGTGATTTTTGACCAAAGTTAAGCAACGTCGGCAGTGGTCAGTACTTGGATGGGTGACCGTTTTTTTTTGCTTTTTTTTGCATTATGGTACGGAACCCTTCGTGCGCGAGTCCGACTCGCACTTGCCCGGTTTTTTGTTAATACAAAAGGTTTATTTTTATTTTGCACATTTTGTTTGTATAGGTACCCCCACACTTTTAACTGTCCATCGGTGGACCTTATGCCTTTTGTAATAAGGTCCACCTATGAGTTAGTCCTATCAGTTAAGAGTGTCGTTGTTTGTACCTACACTTATATTAGTAATCATAAAGGTAACATTCCATTTCCGACCGCAGCTGCACTGCTGCTCCGACACTACTGCAGCGGTCTGAACGCGTCGGTGTTATTGTCAATTTCCATGGTAAAATGATTGACGATACCGATCGGCTCCACGTAATATGGTAATATTACAAGTTAAGAAAACTAAATAAATGTATATAGTACGCAATAATGATCTTACTTATATTTTCGTTCTTGGCGTTTGAATTTGTTCCTATAGGGAGTATAGGGAGTGCGATCGCGAGTCGAGACTGCCGAGAGCGCAACAAGTTGGTAGCCGCTTTCGGAGATTCACATTATTATAAGGCATCATGTGTAGGTACAGTGATTTGGTTTCGACTGTAATGCTGTATATTATGTTTTTGAATAAATAAATTATGTATTACGGTTGTCCTATCATTTATTTTCACTACTTTTAATATTTGCTTCGGGTTGGTGTGGAGAAAAATTTTGTGTTTCACTCGGGAGCAAATTTTGTTTGACCCTCGTGATTTGAAACCCTAGCAATGCTCAAGATTCAATTTTTTAGAGTAGGAACCGAATAATTATTGAAAAAGTTAAGATGTTATAATATTTATAACAAAAGGGGCCCACAATCCGGACATCTCAAAACTTTATAACTAACCATTTTAACTTTTAAGTAGGTACCTAATATAATCAGTACACTTCGGTCAGTAAAAATTGACTTTAGAAATACCTATAGCCTGCAAATAAAAAGTTGCGTACTTACCTTTACGTCGATTTGTTGATTAGGTTTCACGTTATTAAGACATACAAATAATTTAATAATTACCGAAAAATCACTATTTATCACCTACACATTTACATAAATTTTAATTTGTCGGGAAATAAGAAAGCAAAAGTAATAAAATAAAAAGTCTCTGAATAACAAAGGTTTAATAAAATAAAAAAACAAAGCAATTATAAAAAATCTGGCCAAGCATTTTCGTTACAACAAAAAGTTTTAAAATTCGAAAATTACAACAAAGTAAAGTAAATTTCTTAAATTGCCGCCTTTTATAAATATCGAAAATTGTTGGCCAAAAAAAAACATTATTTTGCAGAAAAAACAGTCAAGCAAACTTAATCATAAACAATCTCAAACATTGAAACTAAAAATATAAAAACAAACATTAAAAACTAACTCGAAAAAAAAAACAATTTATAACCAGCCATGAAAACATTAAAAACTTCGTATTCGAAATTTAAATTCGTAACTGACCGGCAAGCAGGGCAAGCACAGCGACGCGCGCGGTCTTCATTCTGCCTCGGAACCGTAATGCCGCGCGGCAAGACGCACGCCGCTTTATATGGGACACGATTCACACCTACGGCGCGGTGCACCCAATTTTTATTACAAGCATTTATTTAACTAGCAATGGTCCATACATTGCGCGGGTCAAATCTTACTTTTTTGAAGTATTGGAATAAAACAAAATTATTTTCAGAAAATATCCCCATTTCTCTCTGAGCTGATTTTTCAGATACACATACTTACATGTGTGTAAGTTGGATGACAACGCAATATTATTATTATTATGGTACCATTTGAATTAGATCATATCCATATCCATAACTGATCCAGATCTAATTCGTAGCCTGTTATTAAAATCAGAATACGTCTCTGCTTCTCTTTGAATATAAACAAACCTATATGAATAATAGTATTTTATGCAACCGTTGTTTAAGAGAGGTCAAAAAAGGCGAGTGGCGTGAGTAACAATTTGAGGCGAAGCCGAAAATTGTTAATAAAGACGCCACGAGTAGGTACTACGTCTACGACCAAGCACTTTGAAATAAAATTGAAAATTTAACAAATCTTTTTAATTCAAAAAGTAGCAAAATGAAGGGTACGGGCGGGAAAAGAATGAATGACTGAATGAAATAAAAAAAAACATGTCTATGGTTCACTTATTTGTCAGAGATGACATTTAAAATAAGGTTGGCAACACTGTATTTCATTCAATATTTTTTAAATGGTCATTACACGAAGTATCGTAAAATCGCCAAAAAGATACTGCGTGTATGCACAATTTCTTTTTTGGGGAATAGACTGAAAGACTTGTCTTGACAGCTATAAGGTAAGGTTTTAAAGATGTGTGCACGAGCCTTTAAATGACAAATAAAAGTACGGGAGTAGAAAAAAGTAATAAAACCATTATATACTTAAATGGATAAAAAAATTGTGTCATTATAATCTATTCAATTTTTGTATGAACCTGACAATTTATTAAGTATTATTATTATATTTATGAATTTTGATTTCTTTCTTATAAATATGATTTCAATTATTTATTATATTTGGAAAATATTTGAATGTACTAACATGTAGCAATAGCGAACTGTACCCTGTTTACTAACTAAATAATGTTGTATGAAATTTAATGTTCTGATATAAATATATTTTATTTACTTTATTATTTTTATTTATTTAATACAAAATACACAAACGTAACATACCTTTATTATACCTACCGAAACCGAATGAGCAGGTCCACACCTGCCCATTCGGTAGGACACGCCAACGCCAGGCATACACATAAAAACAAATAAAAAGGGCGTAAAAGTTTATTATGAAACATAAAAAATCTCATTTATTAGATGCGGTGACAGAAGTATTGATATGAATATATTATTGCACCGGTAGCGATACGTTTTATTAGCCCTTTCGGTTGACGACTCAGTTTGTCGTATTTTGTATAACAGCAACTCTTACCTGTCCATCTGTAGACCTTATTACAAAAGATATAAGGTCCACCGATAGCCAGTTAAGATTGTGGGCCCAATAAAATACAATGGAAATTATGGTAACATTCCATTTCTAACCGCAGCTGCACTACCGGTACTGAACGCGTCGCTGTTATTGTCAATTTCCATAGTAAAATGAACAGTAATGCAGCTCTTGTTGGAAATGGACTGTCACCTTATGCACTACATCTGCAAGTAGGGTTACCTGATACAAAATTTAGAATTTCCTGACAAAATTCCTGATTTCCGAATACTTTTCCTGACATTCATATTTTTCAGTCTAGCCGTTAGCGGTGGCCACCCGATTGAGCCGATAGCCGCGTTTTATTAAAGTTATTATTTGTATGAATATACGTACCTACCTCTAAAGCTAATTTATAAAAAAAGTCTATCAATTCAAAAAAATCCCGACGTTTTCGTGTTCCGTCCCCATTCCTGACAAATGGCCAAAATTCCTGACATGACACGAAAATTCCTGTCATCTGATAACCCTATCTGCAAGGCCTTTTGACAGGGTTTTTTTATTAGATTAATTTGTGGACATTAATCGATTCATTTTATCAGTAAACATACGTCATTGCCCCCCGTCGCTGACCTCATGACGTGATCCTTCGTAATACTGAGGGTCTACCGCGAACCACGTTCGATGTATTGCCTCCCTGTCACACTTACGTATGAATTTACAAGTGCGACAGAGAGACAACACGTCGATCGTGGTTCGCGGTAGGCCCCCTGTTGTCGGAAATACGAGTAACGTCCTTCGGCCTGATTCGAACTTTAAGATACGTCAAAAATACGCTAAAGATACGACATGGATCGGATATGTCAGTGTCAAAAGTGACGTTTTTATTTAAAGAGCTTTTTATCGAATCTTTAGCAAATTTTTGACGTACTATCGTAAAGTCAGGCCGTTTATTTGCACCATTGATCTTGGGTTATTGAAAATGACGCACATTCGTGTATTTATCCGAAGAGAACATGTATGTATGTATATATTTACCAGTGTTGCTAACTCGGATTTTGAAAAAATGCTAGACTTATGTCTAGATTATGCCAAAATTATGCCAAAGTTTTTAAAATATGCTAAAACAAATGCTAAAATGTCAACTTGAAATTAGATACTTAAACACATACATTTTTCAAATTTGCCGCCTTTTTCTACTGACAAGATCTATTTGACCAACTTTATATAATCCGTCGACGTCCATCCGTCCATAAAAGTCAAAATTCATATGAAAATATGAACCACATAAGGCGATGGCGCATATTGTTGCTGCCAATTTGGTGCAAACTTGGCTTAGACTAAATTATGCTAAAAAATATGCCAGATGCTAAATGGAAAATTTTGGTGCCAAAGCAAGTGAAAATATGCCAGATCTGGCATCAATTATGCCAAGTTGGCAACACTGGTATTTACTTTATTGTACATAGAAATATAAACACGAGAAGCACTGTTACAGAGTCAATTAAATACAACAAAGGCGAACTTATCCATGAATGAGATCTCTTCTAGTTACCCTTTGAGGAAAATGCAATGAAATGCAATAATATTTAAATGTAATAATTCAGCCTATATACGTCCCACTGCTGGGCACAGGCCTCCTCTCGAGCGCGAGAGGGCTTGGGCTATAGTCCCCACGCTAACCCAATGCGGGTTGGGCAGCGAACTGATATACATGGAAGTATTCTGTCCGCTCAGTTATGACCCAACGTAAACTATTCGATTGTAGGCGGTGCTTACAAACTATTCGATTCGCAACTTTAGTTGGTCCGAGATGACAGTCAGTGACGGATGGCTAAATTGATTTATATAAACAACGTTTTTTTGTAATTAAAAGTGTCTTCATGTGTCGTGAAGTAGTGCGGAAGTTATTTTAGTTCATACCAAGGATAGTGGAATCACTTTTCACTTGTAGTAAACAGATAACTTCAGTAAAATTTGGAATAAACATGACGATTTGTTTTCAATACTACCGTGCTAAGCTAAAACGTAATAACTGCATACGACTTTCATAACAACATACGACTTTTTAAATTGCGAGGATAATAGGGATGGTGTTATGCCAAATGAAGTAGACTATTTTATTAACTTGTGCTTGGTTTAGGTATTTTCTATATAATTATAAATGTAGTAATGAATTCTTCCTTACAGATTTGTATTTTCCTTTTTTATTTCATGGAATGGAGCTGTAAAAAAAACTACCTAATTATTTCAAATTAATAATCAAATTTGATATTATCATTTTACATTACTTTCCATTCAGATTCCCACAAGATGCTATTCGCAGAGAACTATAAAAAAAAGCTGTCCAATTAGAGAGACATGAAATTAAGTGGATGCCTGGAAAGATATCTAGAATATGTTCTATTCATGAGATATAACTCGTGAAATAATCATACCCGGTCTTCTATATGTAGATACACTTCCACTGAATTAATTTAACAAATACACACATTATCTGAAAATGTTGGTCATTCGAATCCACCCTCTACCGTCACCGTCACATATATGTAGGTTCTCTCTCAAGCCATTTCCGTCAGTAGAAAAGAGCGGAAAATTTAGAAAATGTAAGCGCGCGAACGGGTGTGGTCCCATACAAAATTTTAATTTTGCACCTTTTTCTACTTACAAACTTGCTGCACCGGCTATATACATATAAAATATTTCCATTGGAACTGAAAGTGGGGATTTATGGTGACTCCGCCTATTCAAATATTTTTGACCCGATTCGTGTACCCGTGTAAATTTTGCAGGCTGTATAGCCAGTCCGAATTCTAAGATCAAGTTTACCATACATTTACAATGGCGTACTTGATCTTAGAAAAACGGACAGACTATACCTGAATGTGACTTCGCACTGCCATACAAATTGATAATAAAATATACAAAATACTTATTATAGCGGAATACATTTATACAACAATGATATATTTACTTATGTTGAGTTAGTCTGTCATTTCACAACAACATTTTAACTAGTTATCTTTTAATCTGCATTAAATTATTATACGTGTATTATTTGACTGGTTCTTCAATGTATGGCATAAACCTATCCCTGTCCAAGTCATATTCTAATCAAATATGAACCGCAAACTCTCAGCGGCCAGTACGTACAGCAAGAAGGTTATTAGCGGATTAATGTCGCTGATTGGTAGTTATTGACATTATATGCATTTCATCTACACTTAGCTATGTACCATTAGTGTAAAAAAGATGACTATTATTTTGTTTACCAGCTTTGATTACAGGCCCTGTAAACGCGTCGTCTTATTTAAATGTAGGCGTAATTTTGTATGTGTGCTAATTTGGCCCGAGAATTTGAACGGCAATGTTCCTAAAGGCGGTTTCCATACTAAATATATGCGTTCACTGGGGTTGGGGACTTCACATACACCATTGAATTTCTTCGCAGATGTATGCAGGTTTCCTCACGATGTTTTCCTTCAACGAAAAGCGACTGGCAAATATCAAATTATATTTGAACCCGCGACCCAAAGAGTAAAGTAAGTATATAAGATTGCACGTCGCACGCTCTTACCGCTAGGCCACCAGCGCTCAAATGCCATGTAATGCAGCAAATGTAATGATTTTTGGAGGTTTCAAGTCCCACCAAAGAGAGTGCATTTTTCCACTTTTAATTTATTTCTAAGTTTAAAAGCATTATTTGCAGACGTTTCTGCTTGACACAAAATTAGTTTAAACTTAATAAGCCTGTAAAAAAAACCGGGCAAGTGCGAGTCGGACTCGAGCACGAAGGGTTCCGTACCATAATGCAAAAAAAAAACGGTCACCCATCCAAGTACTGACCACGTTGCTTAACTTTGGTCAAAAATCACGTTTGTTGTATGGGAGCCCCATTTAAATCTTTATTTTATTCTGTTTTTAGTATTTGTTGTTATAGCGGCAACAGAAATACATCATCTGTGAAAATTTCAACTGTCTAGCTATCAAGGTTCGTGAGATACAGCCTGGTGACAGACGGACGGACGGACGGACGGACGGACGGACGGACAGCGAAGTCTTAGTAATAGGGTCACCCTTTGGGTACGGAACCCTAATAAAAAGGATTTGCATCTGTGACTTTGACATCTTTGTGACGTCTTGGGTAGAGTTTCCTGTGAAAACATGTTCTTAAAATGGATAAAGTCATACCTTAATGGATTTTCTCAATCTGTTCGCTAAAAGTATAAAACCATGAATTTTTATTTTATTTGAGTTTGCATTTAATAAAGCTCTTCCCGTATTAATAAAAGAAATATTTCCGAGAAAATGGGGATAAAAATATTTTCCTCGTGCGTTATAAAAAGCATTTTCCCTATTCACAAACATACTTACACATTGTTAATATTATCAACATCAACTCATGACGCAAAATACTGGTTTTCTGTGCCAGTTCAATATGTTAGTAGGTACATAATAATAGTTCAATGCTCTATAGCTCTACTATGAGTTCCGTGAATGACAGTGAGAAGTGAAGATAGTGAGAAAGTTAAGGAAAATGTATGGAGTAATTGTACAGTGCCTCTACCGGTCACGTAAAGAACTAAAAATTTCAATTTGTACCATGAGTTACAAACGTTTTTACGCGAGTGTTCCATACTTGCCTAACTTCACACCTAAAACGCTCTCTTTCTAATTATATAATGAAAACTGAGCCAGAATTATTCTGCGTAAATACTTTACGCGAATAAACGTGACAGATGTTATGGAAAAATACGTGCGTTTCCAACGTGACATTTCTGTCAACTTGTAAACACAACAAATACGCAGATTTTTCACGAATATTAATGCAATTTTCAACGTAATATGTATAAATTTATAACAGTATGTGAACTTCAAGCAAAACTTTAAGGGATAAATCAATTAATAGTTCGATAAAAGGCTGATTTAGTACAAAGGTAATGAGTTATACTTGACATCATATTTTCCTATTTCTACTGCTACATTTGCGAAAATCACATTGCTTACGAGCAGTTTTTGGTTTTAGGCAAGAAGCTGATTGAAAACAACATTTCCCTGAAAACCCGGATTGCATCATGTATGCATGCGTATGCATGTAGAAGTTACATATGTATTAAGAATTAAGGCTCAATACAAGGAGCGGTACATAGACATGTTGCTGTTTTTGTTGCTGGGTGCACATAACACATAGTAAGAACATACACATAGTAAGAATATTTACGCAAGAATTGCTACGTATTTTATTAAGCATTATTATCTTAAATAAAATAAAACATACAAATGTTCTGTGAGTTTATTTATTTTTCTTTACTAAGTAAGTATAATATTATTTTATTTTCCGTTGTTCAAATTATTGTGTTTGGTAGGTACTCGTTTTTCATGTCAACTTGGTAACAGGAAATATAAAACTTTCTTCAAAAACTTTTGCTGGTGGTTCTGAATCTGAAAATTTAAATTTAAAACACATTTATTGCCAAATACCCGCTGCGTGGGTTCATTTTGTATTGGAAATGGGGCGCTTGGCACTGAAATATACTCGAGATCATATAGGTAGTATAAAATTAAGATCGCTATTAAGGTCATACGTAGGGTCTGTGCGGAAAGAGAAGAGTCGTAGGTATAATGTATGGGCTCCCCTAAATTTCACGACTCTTCTCTTTCCGCACACTCTATTAGATAATGTTACTTAGCAGTAGGAGACGGCCGCTGTCATGATGCGGACTGAAGCGGACCATTATAATACATACTGTTAGACCTTCATGTTTTACTTAGATATCGATGACTAGAAGAATGTCACATTTGAGTTCACTTGACTTATTGATTTAGCTATCAAATAAAGCACATATATATTTCTACATTATTATTTAATGTAATTAGATATACAACAGAATGGCGACGAGTTATGATCGAATAAAAATACGATAATTCCACGCGAAGTTATATCCGCGGTACCTCAAACTACAGCTAGTTCACTAATTCCTTTACAATGGAAAAGCTAGCAGACGTGCTCGCCGAGATGATGGAGGCCATGAAAGGTATGCAAAGCCAACAAATAATTTTGCAAAACGCATTGCTTAATCAAAGCGCAAATACAAAACCAGTAAGCGGAATTACACTCCAACCTTACGATGAATTACACGAAACATTCGATAGTTATTTACAACGGCTACAAAATTACATATTACTCTTAAAGGCGTTACGGATGCAAATATAAAGTTACAAATTTTCTTAAACTGCATCGGGCCGAAATACTACCAAGTGTTGAAAAATATAACAGCACCGAATACACCTGAATCAAAGTCTTACGACGACCTAGTAAAGATATTGAAAAATCAAATTGCACCCGAACCCGGTGAAGTAGCACAACAGCACAAGTTTTGCCTGAGATTACAGCATGAAGGCGAAAGTATTGCCAACTACGTAGCCGGACTCAAAGAAATAGGTGGTAAATGCAATTTCATATGCCATCATTGCAACAAAACAACATTTGACACACACCTACGTGTCCAATTCATACGCGGACTACGAAGCTCTGAAATTAAAGAAAAACTGCTACAAGAATCTCCTGCTACAAAGTTTGACGACATAATCAAGATTGCCTTGGCTATAGAAACATCTAAATCTGAAACGAAAGAAATGGGACAAGATATAGAGCCTAACATAAACAAAATATCAATAAAGAATAGATACAGAAACAGTACATACAATGGTAATACAAGTACATACAATGGAAACAGAAATACATATAAAAGAGATACGAATACACAAAATGAAAATAAAAATACATACAACGGAAATAATAATACGAAGGATAACATCACTTGCTTCCGATGCGGAAAAGAAAACCACAAAGCTAATCAATGTAAGCTGAGAAATAAATTATACTGCAAGAAATGCTACACCAAGGGACATGTACAGTCAGTCTGTTTTAAAGACCAAAACCAACTAGATATGGATAGTGACCTATCATTTTACGAAAGTGAAGAAGAAATATACGAAATAAAGAAAATACATAATAACTCATCAACAGACAAATTCAACATAACACTTCAGATAAATGGAAAAATGCACACTATTGAAATGGATACAGGAGCTGCAGTTACTACATGCTCTAAAGAATACTTTGAAAAGAATTTTAAAAACGTGAAACTACAAAATACACATATAAAGCTACGTGCATACAACAAACAAATAATGGAACCTATTGGAATATGCAAAGTCAAAATCCTATACAAAAATAAAGAGATTGTGGGAAGAATATTCGTAATCAATGATGACGTAGACACAGTCGTTGGAAGAGAATGGTTGAGAGCATTAAATATAGACTTTGACATAAAAACAATTACGGAAGAAGATGTTACAGAGAAAGAATTTAAAGATAAACTGAACAAATTATTACAAGATCATGAAGAGCTATTTTCGGAAAAAGTGGGAGAAATTAAAAACTTTAAAGTTTCGTTTAAGTTAAAAGAAGGTACCATACCTATATTTCTGAAGCCACGTCCAGTACCATTTGCTCTTAAAGATAAGGTTGAAGCCGAAATAGACCGATTAGAAGAAGAAGGGATAATAGAAAAAGTAACGTATTCTCAGTGGGGCACACCAGTAGTTCCTGTGATAAAACCAACTGGGAAGGTACGCTTATGCGCAGACTTTAGAGCTACATTAAATAAAAACCTGGAAGATGACAACTATCCGATCCCTAGAATAGAAGAGGTATTTTCGAAACTTAGCGGCGGGAAATATTTTTGCACGCTAGACATTAATCAGGCATATTTACATATGACGACGAATGAAGAAACAGCCGCAATGCAAGCTATTAGTACATGCAAAGGCACCTACAAGGTGAAGAGGTTAATGTTTGGGGTTAAAATAGCACCGAACATCTGGCAACGATACATGGACCAAACCCTGCAAGGAATGAAAGGTACAGCCTGTTTTTTCGATGACATTGCCATACAAGGACGCACATATACGGAACTACTACAGAGAATCGAGGCGGTGTTCCAAAAATTACAGGAATGCGGATTACATGTAAATAAAAAGAAATGTCAATTTTTCCAAAAGTCAATTACATACTTGGGACACACGATAAATGAAAAAGGCCTTCATCCAATGCAAGATAAGGTAAACGACATTAAAAATAGTACACGACCTACAGACGTATCATCGCTCCGTACTTTTCTGGGGATGATTAATTACTACCAACAATTCATTCCCAACCTTGCTTCAAAACTAAATCCACTTTACAAGCTGTTGCAAAAAGATACCAAGTTTGTTTGGTCAAAAGAATGTGATAAGATTTTTAATGAATTGAAGGATGAAATATGCGGAGATAAAGTATTAATACCATTCCATGCTAATTTACAAGTGACACTTGCCACAGATGCGTCACCTACAGGATTTGGAGCGGTTTTATCACACATTATGCCAGACAGGACGGAACGACCTATCGCTTTTGCGTCAAGATCTCTATCTAAAGCAGAAAAAGGGTACAGTCAGCTAGATAAAGAGGCGGCAGCACTGATATGGGGACTTAAGAAATTTTTCCAATACTGCTATGGACGAAAAATTACATTGATCATTGACAATCAACCATTAGCACGAATACTACACCCTGAAAAAGCGGCACCTGCTACTACTGCGATCAGACTAGTACACTATGCAAATTTTTTAGCAGGATTTGATTATAATATAAAGCTGAGAAAGACGACTGAACATGCAAATGCCGATTATTTTTCAAGACTACCTAATTCTACAGATACAGCAAAAAATACACTTACAGATGATGACGCGTTTTACTTAAATCAAATATCAGAGATGCCAATAACCTTACAAGAAATAAAAGACGCTACAATGAAGGACTCAGAGCTACAAAAGCTTCACATGGACATACAGTCGGGTAGAGACGACCCTAATCGACTTCATGAATTCTCACTGCAAAACGGATGCATTTTCTATGGAATAAGGATTGTCATACCTAAGAAGCTACAACCTCAAATATTAGAAGAACTTCATACGGCCCATACAGGCATTGTTAAAATGAAAGCTTTAGCCAGAAGCTACATTTGGTGGAAACATATTGATACAGACATTGAAAATACGGTAAAGAAATGCAAAGTATGTTGTTTGATGCAGAAGAATCCTACCAAAGTACCAGTACATGCTTGGGAGTATCCGAAAGAGCCATGGAGCCGAGTACACATAGACTATGCCGGACCATTCATGAACCATTACTTTCTTATTGTTGTGGATGCGTATACAAAGTGGTTAGAAGTAACACCAACAAATTCAATTACATCAACAGCAACAATAAATATTCTTAAAAAGTTATATACTACATTTGGACTACCAATTACACAAGTTTCCGACAACGGCAGACAGTTCCGGTCAGAAGAAATGCAAAGATTTCTCAAATCAAATGGAATCCAGGCTAAATTTACTGCTCCTTTTCATCCTTCTACGAATGGCCAAGCCGAAAGATATGTACAGACAGTAAAAAGAAAGTTGAAAGCAATGGCAAATGAAGAGGGTACCTTACAAGACAAGCTATACAGATTTCTAATGATGTACAGGAAAACACCAAACAGCGCTACGGGTTTGAGCCCAGCAGAAATGATGTTTAAAAGATTATATAGGACAAGGATAGATTTAGTCAAGAGAGTACCAGAGATAAGGATGAAAAATGATAATGACGACAAGATTGTGAAAAAGGAATTCAGAAGGGGTGATAGAGTTCAAATACGAATGTACGACGACAACAAGTGGAAATTTGGAACAATCACGGAAAGAAAAGGGAAACTTCACTACGAAGTCGAAGTAGAAGGAAAATTACATCAGAGACATACAGATCAAATAAAAAAGACGTCATGCAGCGGTGATGTTCCATACGTCTATTTACCTAGGCCAAGTTCACCTACCACAGAGCCTATACCAAGTCAACCGAATGTAGAAACAACTGCACCCCCTGAAGGGGTTAATGATGTTCAAAATGTACCGAGCCCAAGTACAAGGCAAAGCGGTGTGTCTGACGTAGGAACCTTACCTATACCCATGCATGTAGCACCAGAACCTCAAACCCTAGATGAGACACAGTCAACTACATTGCCAGAGACAGTTGAGAACTCTACAGAGCCCGTGCTACGCCGGAGTACAAGAAATAGAAAAGCACCAACACGTCTCAATCTCTAACCTGACTTTGAATCCATTAACGAGGGAGAGTGTTAGACCTTCATGTTTTACTTAGATATCGATGACTAGAAGAATGTCACATTTGAGTTCACTTGACTTATTGATTTAGCTATCAAATAAAGCACATATATATTTCTATATTATTATTTAATGTAATTAGAGATACAACACATACCTATTTTAATATTTTAAGATTTCTTCTCATGTGTGTACTATTTTCATCATAGGTAATAAATATGTAGCCAAAAGTAGCCTATATAATCGCGCCGTATAATTTGCTTCCTATTTTTTAACACGCAAAGTCATAATTTTAACTCGATTATTTCTATGACGGCTGATAGGTGATTACGATTGTTTACTAACATTGATGTGTTTATTATTTTCGTAACTATGGCAACGTCAAATCTTTAAAAAATTGTAGAATGAAGGTTGAGTCAGTAACAAAGTGACAAAATTGGTCTTAGAGCATTTAATAACTGGAGTGGCCATTGAGTGCTTACTGTTAGGATTTAGGATTAGGGTTCCAAGCAGGAAAGAAAAGCTTGTTTTAACACCATATAGGTAATGTTTATTAATCTCAAGCAAGACTACATAGTAATGGCGTCTCATACGGGTAGAAAGAACACCTACATTTGTTTTATATTGACAACCGAATAAATTAAATATCATAGTCGTAGTAGTCTCGTAGGTATACTCTTTATTTTTTTGTTGACATTATTACTTACCCCTCTGCCGAAAAACACAATTGTGCAAACTTTTGTATGGACTGACATGGCTATTTGTACGTTACGTACAAATCATGTAGGAATTGCAATACATTTGACGTCCCCTCCCCCGCAAAAATCGGCAGACTGTTTTGTAAAGAAAATGACAGCGATGACATGTCCCTTCTAAATGCTCTTAGTGGATGGTAGAGGTAAGGAATACAATCTCCATGTAATTAATAATGAAAAAGTGTCCGTCAAAAACCTTAAGAGGGAAGTATAACTACGTAATCGTCCATACAAAAAGAGAAAACGTTTTTCCACTTGTAAATACGAGTATCTTCCATTCTCCATGATTTTTAGTACGGTATTGATACAATGAAAAACAAGGTTTATGGGTTTTCTTTTTTTCGCTACTCTGGAGAGATTTAGAAAAATTATAATAGCTAACAGCGTGCCCACTTTTTGCAAATATTCTCCCATAAAGGAGTTTTCTCATAAAGTCATAAAGGATTCTCCTTACCTCTACCCTCCATATTCACGGCTAGCATCAGTATATGTAACATTACTTTCTGTGCATCTCACTTGCACTAATATGCGAGAGCGAGATGCATAGATAGTAAATTACGTAGACGTGAGAAAATGTGTCAATTTTGTTATTTAGTTCTATAGGTGAATCCTAGAGGCGCTGTATAAAACTCCGATATAACTCTTGCTCTGTTTTATAGTATACTTAGAAAGGGATAACCTCGTTTGGTGTGGAGTGAAGTTAGGTACATAAGACCGTAAAGAAACGTAAAACGTGACACACGGCACGTTTATTCACTGAAAGTAAGTGAAAAATACTCTGCCAACTGATAGTAGAGGCATAGAGTGTACTTGCTTTTCGTTACTTTCCCCGCCCTCCGTCACGTCACAGTCACGTCATATCGATGACTAATCTTCGTCATTTGTAGCCGTCACGCGATATATCGTCACTTTTCCGAGGAGTCGGGTTTTATTCCAATCCAACTATCCCGATGACAAGAAAGGTCGGAGAGAAGATTCGGTAAAATACGGAGTAGGCGGAAAATAGAATATTTTTACTTTATTTCCTGCTATGTTGTCCGCGAACGTAATTAAGAGCTAACAGGAGTGGTCATATCTCCATACAAACGTACTCGACTGTTTCCCCCGTGGGTTTTGATGCTAGAGCAATGATGTTTTCAATACAGATTAATATTGTCAATATCTGTGTTGGACCGTTAGTTTTTTTTTATATTTTTGTTTTTTTAAGCGCTAGAGCCCTTCAAAAATGGCCAAAATGGCCTCATTGACTATGCCGCAATGAGAGGCATAAACTGATATCAATTAGCCAAAAAAGCAAACCGGTCTGACACAGATAATCGCAACCAAATTTGGAAATCTAAATGTAATCATTTAGATTAGATTAGGATTGGTTAAGTTTTGGAGGAGGAAACAATCGAGTACGAAACCTCGATTTTTGAGATTTTTACGCAGGATTTTTCGCCTTGTCTTTATCGCACTAGTTTTAGGAGCCGCTTCCGTTAGCGAGACGGGTATATTTACCTAAAATATTTAAAACTCAGCTCCTGTTTCTTCTTAAGGGTGACTCATGTTAGACCAGGCCGTGGCCGGGCCGGAGTTCCCCGACCTTCGTTTTCTATGGAAAGCATCACATGATCAACGATCAGCCGTCGTAGAAAATGACATGTCGGATGCCTCGGCCCGGGCACGGCTGGGTCTAACGTGAGTTATCCTTTATTTGGAGATAAGATTTGAGATTTACAATTACTTAATATTAAAAAATATACAGTACCTACATGGTCCTACATTCACGCACTAGTGCGGGAAATAGCACTTTCCATGCGTATGTCAAAAGTTTTAAGGGCCATATGTACTGTAAAACGTTGTACGATACACGTGCGAATAAGTAATTCGCAACTCGTGTCGATTTAAAACACTCCCTTCGAAATAGGTAATAAATAAAAGAGCGCTGGTGGCCTAGCGGTAAGAGTGTGCGACTTTTAATCTGGAGGTCGCGTCACTTTCGTAAAAACTAGTGCCTACGCCAATTATTAGGATTAGTAGTCTAGCGGACCCCAAGGCTCCCATGAGCGGTGATTAAGAAGAAGAGAAGAATATTAGCAACCAGTTACCTTCTTATGTCAATCCGATTCTCATTCATTACCCAACAAGTGCTATAATATAATGAAAAAGCACGCGTGCGGAATATTCTAGATTATAAGCCTAAAAGCGATCCAATAAGTTCCACGTTACGAGCAAGTGTGTTGAAAATTTAATAACGCAATTAAAATTCTAATTTATGACCATTATGTTACCGTAAGGGCGGTGACATTTCGAGCGCTTTGTGCAGAATACGTGGGACGGCCCAGAGGCGCGATATTGCGTTTTTTGCTTAGGTACTTAGTTAACATACTTATATGGAAAACATTCCTCATGCCTAAGGACCAGTAGGCTCAGAGAACGCAGTTTTTGAATAGTCGTAGCGGTTTTTTTAGATCACAATACGGTTGCCAAAAATTTAATTAGCAATATTGAGGTATTTTTCTAAGGACTTGCGATGCGAATCCTGAGATTTAGATTTTTGCCCGATAGAAAAAAATCATGAACATAGGTCTAAAATGCACTTTAAAAAGTATAGCTCAAAAAAAAAGATAAAATTATTTCTAAAAATACGCAATATACCTACCTAATTCTGCTGATTACTTTTTTTATTATGAAAACACACAAAAATATAAATTCATCAGCATGATATCCGTGGATATGGATTAACGTACAGTTGAAGACTGCTTAAGTAACTTAAGTACTTGAGTCAAAATTATTTCCAATGTCTATTTTCTGACCACTCTTTCACGCTTCTATTTTTGTCTATTATTATCAAATAAATAAAAATAAGTTGAGTGCTATTGCATGTCTTTCTAGCTGTAGATAGGTAATGGATACTTTCCACTACTAAAAATAAATTATTTCACACCGTGCACGAAATAGAACAACAGATAATTATCAGAAGAACATAGATAACAGTTATTTTTAACCACATTTTCTATTTAATTAATCGGATTGAAATAAAAAAAGTAGGTGAGTTGACCGTGACGTCACTACACTCGTTTTCATATCATAGAGTCTGTTCGGAAAGAGAAGAGTCGTGGAATGTATGGGGCCCCCACGACTCTTCTCTTTCCGAACAGGGCTATATATATAACCGCGAAAATCGAAGTTCGCAAATTGCGGGGATTTTTCTCTGTCACTCTAATTACGCCTTCATTGGAGTAAAAGAGAAAGATCCCCACAATTTGCGAATTTCGGTTTTCGCGGTAGCCGCTCAGACTCTATTAGCAAAGTATTTTGACAGTTTCAAAAAATAAGTTTTTGGCAATAATTTAATTTTTGGTACAAGCTTTTATCGCCGACTGTACTTTTTTTTCCACAGGCAACTAATACTCATCGAAACAATTCTAAAAACCCCAAACACAATTAGGTTTCGTTGTTTTATCACAGAGTTCCTATGGCCACCTCCGGTCTCCATCATCAGATCAGCTCAATGACACCATAATATTGCATTGCCACCCGACTTACGTATGTATGCAAAATTTCAACTCAATCGGAAACCGGGAAGTGGATCAAATTTAAATTGCAAGATTTGATTACAGACAGACAGACAGACAACGGTCAGGTGAAAATAAGTAAATAAAAGCTTGTAAAAAGAAGCAGGCCGCATAGCCAAAATGCCAATCGCTTACGCTCCGTAGCGATCGAAAGGCAACTGTCACTGTCGCACTAATATGGAAGAGTGATAGAGAGGCACAAAGCTATTCGTTGTCGAAGCGATAGCGATTGTAACCTTGGCTAGGCCGGCTGATTTGACTAATAAGAAAGTAGCCAATTCTCTTGAGAAAAGTTAAAAACTAAATTTCATCCCATACAAAAAACTCCACTTACATTTTTTGAGGACAGACGACGAAAACAATTGTGACCCACTTACTAATCTATTCTATTTAGGGTTCCGTACCCAAAGAGTAAAACGGGACCCTAGTACTAAGACTTCGCTGTCCGTCCGTCCGTCCGTCCGTCCGTCTGTCACCAGGCTGTATCTCACGAACCGTGATAGCTAGACAGTTGAAATTTTCACAGATGATGTATTTCTGTTGCCGCTATAACAACAAAAACTAAAAACAGAATAAAATAAAGATTTAAATGGGGCTCCCATACAACAAACGTGATTTTTGACCAAAGTTAAGCAACGTCGGGAGGGGTCAGTACTTGGATGGGTGACCGTTTTCTTTTTGCTTTTTTTTTGTTTTTTTTTTGCATTATGGTACGGAACCCTTCGTGCGCGAGTCCGACTCGCACTTGCCCGGTTTTTTAATATATGTAGCCTAAGTAGGTACGTCGAACAAAGATGGACATTAAAGTAAAAACATACAAAATGTTTGCCAAGACCCTTGAAATTCGTTTCGTTAGTTGTGCGCAGTTAGAAAACTTGTAATAATTGAGCAATAAGTTTTTTGAAATACTTTCGAAGAGTTCAAACAAGTACAAGAAATACCTGAAGTACCTACTTTCTGCAGTCACGTGTCGATATTATAATTATTACTAGAGATGGGCCAAATAATATATGGACATTGTCGAATACGAATATTCGGTTCAGATCATACCGAATCTAATATTCAGTTGAGCTAAAACTGCCTAGCAGCCAACAGTGGTCATTTCTCCATACAAACGTACTCGACTGTTTCCTCCGTGGGTTTTAATGCTAGAGCAATGATTTTTTTCAACACAGATTAATATTGTCAATATCTGTGTCGGACCGCTTTGATTTTTTTTTTTAAGGCGCTAGAGCCCTTCAAAAATGGCCTCATTGACTATGCCGCAATGAGAGGCGTAGTATTCAAAACTGAAAATTGTGTCCTAGGACAGAAAAGTGGCACTTTGATCCCTCCCAGCAGGGAAGAACTCTTTCATCCCTTGGTTAACAATCTACTATTGTTCCCTATTCATTACAGTTCCTTTATTTAAGTTATATGTACTTTACTGTTGCTCTGTAAACAAAATAGCCAAAAATAAGGCTGACCTGACAAAGGCTGAAATCTTCGAAGTCACCTGTTTATATCGAGCGTGAATCCTTTTCCTCCCGATGGAGTGATAGATCCAACTTATCTCGGCCCACAAGTTTTAGTTTTCTAATTGTCTTTGGCGTAAACAACTTAGTCTTGGCATAGAGAAGTAAGACAGCGTATATAGAGTGCTCACTCCATACATCTGTAAAGTACGTAAGTGTGACAGGAAGGCAAAACTTCGAACGTAGTTCGCGGTGGGCCCTCTGGCCTCTCGCGGTAGCTCTGTTATCTGATCTGCGGAGATAACATGCCAATCGCTTACGCTCCGTAGCGAACGAAACAACGTAACTGTCACTGTCACACTATTGGAAGAGTGCAGAGGGGCTACCGTGAAAACCGAAATTCGCAAATTGCGGGGATCTTTCTCTTTTACTCCAATGAAGGCGTAATTAGAGTGACAGAGAAAAATGCCCGCAATTTGCGAACTTCGATTTTCGCGGTTATAGCCCTGATAGAGCGACGCGAAGAAATTCGATGGCGGAACGATTATCACCTTGGCCAGTCCGCCAGTTTTCTTATTTCGTAGTGGACATCTAGCGTGAAGTAGCGGATTTATCAGAACTGCTAGTTGACAATAAATGTCGCGACGAACGAAAAGGCTAATGCTCAATAATTTTCAGCTAATATTGTAACCGGATTAACCGGAATTCTATTTTCATCTCTCTTTGTAATTACATAGTTGCAAATGTTGAGCAATACACTTTTCGTCAGTCGCGACACTGTGACATCTAGTGTCAAGTAGCAGATTTATCAGTACCCAGTGGCGGATTTGCAGTCGTTGCCGCCCTAGGCCCTGTAGCCGCCCCATTCTCATCACCAGCATGGGCGCCGGCAGCGGGGTGCAAGGAGGTGCACTTGCACCCCCCTGGCAAGAAAGAAAACACGTAGGAAAATGTACAAAATATATATTTTTTACCTGACTACGCCAGCATTATTATGTTATTGTTTGAATAAAATTGCATATTCAGTATTGTTAATAACATTGACACGTACTTAAATGACGGCATCGAGTGCTTCTATTACACATATGCACCTCCCTGAAAGTAATCCTGGCGGCGCCCATGATCACCAGTTATTTATTGTTATCATCAGCGAATTTTTTGTCACAATTTGCCGCCCCTATTATCTTGCCGCCCTAGGCTCGGGCCTACTTGGCCTTAGCGCAAATCCACGATTGTCAGTACCGGTACTAAGATGTCGACTACGAAAATACTACGTTTTAGTAAGAAAAATGATAGAAGGAGTGAGCACTCTGTGCTCACTTATTTCTCTATGGTCTTGGAAATAAGTAGAAACGGTTACATTTACACGCATTTAAGTTAATCGAAATCGTAATTTGGTATCTTTTTTGTAACACAGTAGATAACCGCATACAGAGGGCCTAACGCGAACCACGTTCGACGTGTTGCATCTCTGTCGTATTTGTAAATTCGTACGTAAGTATGACAGTGACAGTAGTAGACAAAGGTGGATTAATCATTTTTTTATGGCACGTCTACATTTTTAGTCGCTTCTTTCTACTGACGGAAATGGCTTGACAGACTATATTTCATGGGATAAGACAAAATTTCAGATTTGCTGATGTAGTGCGTAGGAGCGCATTCAATAGCGAGCATCGTTTAGAATTAATGTTTGGCACGCCAGTTAGGTTGAGTAGGTGGTAATCAGTGAACGCATATATTTAGTATGGAAACCGCCTTTAGGAACATTACCGTTCAAATTCTCGGGCCAAATTAGCACACACACACAATTACGCCTACATTCAAATAGGACGACGCGTTTACAGAGCCTGTAATCAAAGCTGGTAAACAAAATAAGAGTCATCTTTATTACTCTAATGGTACATAGCTAAGTGTAGATGAAATGCATATAATGTCAATAACTACCCACAGCGCGCTCATTCTTTCTTCCGTGATAACTACCAATCAGCGACATTAATCCGCTAATAACCTTCTTGCTGTGCGTACTGGCCGCTTAGAGTTCGCGGTTCATATTTGATTAGAATATGACTTGGAGGGATAGGTTTATGCCATACAGTGAAGAACCAGTCAAATAATTCACGTATAATAATTTAATGCAGATTAAAAGATAACTAGTTAAAATGTTGTTATGACATGACAGACTAACTCAACATAAGTAAATATATATCATTGTTGTATAAATGTATTCCGCTATAATAAGTATTTTGTATATTTTATTATCTATCTGTATGGCAGTGCGAAGTCACGTTCAGGTATAGTCTGTCCGTTTTTGTAAGATCAAGTACGCCACAGTAAATGTATGGCGAACTTGATCTTAGAAATCGGACTGGCTATACAGTCTGCAAAATTTTGCAAAATTTACATGGGTACAAGAATCGGGTCAAAAATATTTGAACAGGCGGAGTCACAATAAATCCCCACTTTCAGTTCAGAATATTTTATATGTATATATTAGCCGGTCAAGCAAGTTTGTCAGTAGAAAAAGGTGCAAAATGAAAATTTTGCATGGGACCACAGCCGTTCGCGCGCTTACTTTTTCTAAATTTGCCGCTCTTTTCTGTGTGCATTTGTTAAATTAATTCAGTGAAAGCATGATAGGAAAAATGTATCTACATATAGGAGACCGGGTATGATTATCTCACGGGTTATATCTCATGAATAGAACATATTCTAGATGGTTTACTAACGAATGGCCCAAAAACGTTTCCCAAAGTATCACATCCCAAACTATGTTTCCCAAAAAAATGTTCGGCAAAACAACTTATCGCATATTTTCAGTTAGCAATAGTCTTTTTTGGCAAGTTATTGTTTAGCAAATAATTACTTGGACAAGTTTCATTTTACCAAATATTATTTAGTCAAATGTATCATTAAGTATAACTTACATGTCCCAAAATATTGCATGGCATACAATTTACATAGGTACCAATAGAGAGGAGGCTGCGGAATTTATTTGTCTGGTATTTAGCTGATCATTACATATATGTACATAGTAAAATGTAACGTCAAAAAAACATTCCTCAAAAATATGTAGTAAATTATCACTAAAATTAAAACTCCATTTTAATATCTGTGCCTCCAGTGTAAAAGGGTTAAACTCAAAAAATGTAATTTTTCAGTATGGCCGAAAAACGTTTCAAACCATGTTTTCTCTGCAATGTTTCTAAAAAAATTAGGTTTTTGTTTTTAGTTTAGATAGTTTAAGTCATGAATTATAACTTGTCATTTAAATTAACCTGACTTATGTGAAAGTAACGGAAATATTGGCTTTCAAAAACAACTTATATCCCTTTTCACAAAAATAATGAATGTGTGAAAAGGTTAAACTGCACTTTCTCTAGTGTTGCTAAAATCTTTTTGAACTTTTGTGTTGTGTAAAGAAACCATTTTGGGAACTAAATATTGCATTTTTTTTAGATTGATGGTACAGAAAACAAACCAAAGAGAATAATATCAATGTAATTAAAGAGTGACTTAATATATTTAATTACTCTGTTGAAATTGTGAATATTTACTGAACAGAGTAATGTTGTACTGTTGTACTGTAGTAGTGTTGTACTGACAACAGGGCAGTTGTACTTGTTTGTCTTACTTCCTCATCTTTGTTTTTTTATTTTTTGTTTTTGTTGCACAATTATTTCATAATCAGCCTTTTAGATGTCTTTTCTTCTACAGGACTTTCTTTTTGATATTTGACTTCCACCGTTTTGCACAACATTGACCAACAAAAAAAAATTATATGGAAAGGAATCTAAGTGAACATTAACCATAATCATTAACTCAATTTAGCGAAACTAGATGGTGAAAAACGGTCAAAGTAAATTATTTATACCCCTTTACACATCATGACGTCTTAAAAATGTTTGTGAATAATAAAAAAACTTAAGTTTTACCGTCATTCACGAACTAGACTCGGTAGTTGAAATAGATCTAAGTGAATTTTGATTTCTTTACACCGAATGTTTCTTGAAATGTAGTTTATTCATTAAGATTAAACTTTACTTTAACTATCGTTCGTAACACGATTCTTAAGTACCAATTTTTTAACCGAGATTATATAAAAATAAATCGTTTTGAACATAATGGTTAAGATTTTTGGCAAACTTAAACCCTTTTGCACAATCGATATCTCAGCAATTAGAAGTCGTAGGGCCGTGGGTGTCAGCACAAAAGATGTAGTTTCATGTAATAAACCTTGTACTGGCAAAATTTGTAATTTGGACAAACTCGAGTTTAACCCTTTTACACTGGAGGCACAGATATAAAATGATAACCAAATTTGTTACATCTTGCTATTCTATTAAAGCAAATAACACCAAAGTAATAATTGTAACCCAAAAATTGTAAATAACTACCAATTTTTAAACCACATTTTAGTCTAAAATGACATGCAATTTTTTTTACATCTCGTTATTCTATTAAATTAATTAATCCACTTCGATGACCTTTTTCTAGTACACAGTATTTCGTTTCTGTATGGACGGCAGTTCTAACCTAACCCACTTTTCTAATAGCATTTCGATTTTGTGAGGGTCACAGTTCTACTAACCTAACCCACTTTTCTGATAGTGGTTCCGTTTTGTGAGGATCGCAGTTTAAACCTAACCCAACCCACCCAAATTACGTAGAATTTAACGTACCTATATTAACATAACAAAAATTACTTTAAATAGATATGCTTATTTGTCAAATTTGCGAAGTGACAATTTTGACCAAACATCTTTTTGGAATATAATCATCAACTGAAAAATAATAAATAATTATAATTATTCATTGTAATATAATCATCATTCTCTTGCCCTTGTTCCATTCACTTGGGGTCGGCGCAGCATGTCTTTTTGGAATATAATATTAGACAATAAAAAACGTTTGCTAAATAAGTTTTTGTCCTAATAACATTTGACAAAGTAAAATCATGCCAAATGATAATTTGACCAAATAAATTATATGCGAAGTGTAACTTTGCTAAAGGTTTCTTTGGGAAATGAAACTATTGCGATAAGTTTGTTGGGAAGTGAAATTTGGCGAAATGTATTTGGCCCAAACGAAAGTACACCATTCTAGATATCTTGCCAGGCATCCACTCAATTTCATGTCTCTCTAATTGGACGCTTTTTTCCATAGTTCTCTGCGAATAGCATCTTGTGGGAATCTGAATGGAAAGTAATGTAAAATGGCAATACCAAATTTGATTATTAATTTGAAATAACTAGGTAGTTTTTTTATAGCTCCATCTCATGAAATAAAAAAGTAAAATACAAATCTGTAAGAAGGAATTTATTTATAATTATATAGAAAATACCTAAACCAAACACAAGTTAATAAAATAGTCTACTTCATTTGGCATAACACCATCCCTATTATCCTCGCAATTTAAAAAGTCGTATGTTGTTATGAAAGTCGTATGCAGTTGTTACGTTTTAGCTTAGCACGGTAGTATTGAAAACAAATCGTCATGTTTTTTCCAAATTTTACTGAAGCTATCTGTTTACTACAAGTGAAAAGTGATTCCATTGTCCTTGGTATGAACTAAAATAACTTCTGCACCACTTCACGACACATGAATATAATTTTATTACAAAAACGTTGTTTTTATAAATCAATTTGGCCATTTGTCACTGACTGTCATCTCGGTCGCGTCAGCCCATCGACACCCCATACTTTGATAAATTATGAAAGCCCTTGTTACCAACATTGAGGCATAGAAATAATCTTATCGAATTAAAATGACTGCTGTTGCATTTTGGTGGCACATACCATACTTGTTTTTAACATAGACGTATTATACTTACTTTTCTTTAGGTTGGTATGATTGGTAGTAAAACGTCAAACGTCATTTGAATTGTCGTGAACGTGGAAATACGTGGTTATTTTTTATTGTAATTGGTAAAATAACTTTAGCTGTTATTTAAATGGGGGCCAAATCTTTAAGGAAATGTGAAGTTTGTAGTGGGTGTGTAAGAAGACTAACTACTGACGCATTTTTGGCCAAATTTCCAACTTGATCCGAACAGGTCGGTAAACTGATGTTTGTATGCAATATTTTCATTTTTTACTTTGAGTCGTTAACAGTTACTAATTTAATTAGTTTTAGTCGTGTACAATCCATGATTAAAACGAAAATATTTTGTGAATAAAGTATTTTTAAGTAAAAAACTAAGTAACCTATGACACGAATAGTGTACGACCAATTTTATCGATAATCTCTTTATTTCAGATGTCGATTATGGGCAAAGCTGAGGAAAAGGAAATGAGGATTTGGCGTATTTATTTACCTATTCAAAAGCTGAATGGAAACAAGTTCATTTGTGGAAATCATTCTCCATCCAGTGCCTTCAATAAAAAGGGACCAGATTAAAAAAGAATGCGCGCGAATTCAGCATATTGTAATATGCCTACTTGAATAATAAACTATGTTATTTTTATCATGTAAAATAAAATTGTTTATATATATATAATGTTCTTTTATTTTATTAATAGGTAGTACAGTAGGTAAATACAGCAGCACGTATCGCACATTTATCGATATCGATAAACAGTAGGTACTGGAAGTGTCGAGCCCTAGCGTTGTTTTTTTTTTGTGTTGGTAGTATTGTGTGGTTTTTCTTTTTTTAACAATTATGGCCTGGATGCGACATCTTTAAGCCTGTATTTGGTGTGTTGGGATATGTACGTTCATAATTCGGTTCGAGGATTGTTCGAGAGTGCCGACTCTTAAAACGTAGTGATTATATGCTCTTTGGGTCGCGTACTGAGATTGCCAATCGAGCAGTTTGTAAGTACCGCCTATCGCGGGGTAGTTTGCGTTGGGTCATAATTGAGCGGACAGAATACTTCCATGTATATCATTTCGCTGGTGGTAATCGAAGAAAATCTTCTGCCCACACTGGGATATAGGGATTTGTATGTTGACGTTATGCTACGCAGCGTAATTAAGTACCTACAATGACCGCTTTTTAACCCCCGACGCAAAAGAGGGATGTTAAGAATAATATCCTCCTAACGTCCAAGGTCCTACCTATGGTACTTAATCATTTCGATGAAATTTAAGTCATATTAAAATAGGAATAGAGTTGCAATTGTTTTGTTTCGTTCAATTTCCTAACAAAATAAACTCTAGTTGAGTTCCCTGAATTATAGGTTAAAAATTCAAGGGAAAATATTGGATTTTTTTTTGTATGCTGGGCCTTAGGAGGTAGTTTTACGCCCATGACTGTCTGTGGCATCGTAGCTCTTCGATGCGGTTTTTTACGAGAAAGCGAGTTTCCTTGCGGTGATTCTTATTAGCTAGGGATGTAACGATACATGATTTTGCCGATACGATACCGATACCGATATTTGAAGTAAATAATCGGCGATACCGATACAGATACCGATACCAATGGCACAGTAGTTAGCTAATAGATATAACAAATAAGGAATTATATACTTATTATGCATAAAACATACATATGTATTAATAGACACTCGATTTTGTGAAGTGTGAAAAACTGTAAAACTAATAAAGAAAAATGCCAAATCAAAATCAAAGAGAACATTTATTTAGGTAACCACCAAGCAATCAATGCAAAAATAAATCCAATTCAGTAACTATAGTTCACCTAAGGTAGTTTTTACCCGACTACGGCAACGCAAAAGGAGGGTTATTTGTTATGGAAACAAAGTGTATTCAAATTATTAGCAGCGTCATTCGTTTCGCGCGCTTTTCAAACTGTAATATCGGCTGAATTTAAATCGGCGATGCCGATATATCGGTCTGCCGATTATATCGGCCGATATATCGTATCGGTATCGGTATCGTTACATCCCTATTATTAGCTATGTTAGATAAAAATGTACTTATAACCTTTTGGGTTCCTCGTATACGTAGTTATACGCGCAAAGGCCTCGTAAAGGCGACATAATAACACAATAAAAACCAAAAACAAATAACCCTCAATCACCATCCTAATGTATTAGTAATGCTAGTGTTCTAAGAAAATGGTATAGAATACATTAGTTTACAAACCGATCATTAACTATGCTACGTTTAAGCTGTGAGGTCTAAATAAAACAAGGAATCTCACTTAATAAGAATTTATTTATCGCTTAAAACGTCGCTAGCATTCGATAAGATCGTCGAAGGGTCAAAGTCCGTTAACCGTCTGATTTTTACTCCCGGTTTACGAAAGTAGTCGCTGCCCACACGCTAGTACTTCCCTGGCCCGCTGTGTAGCTGAGAGCGATGAGGGGCTGAGGGACGTCAGCCGTGTTGCACCAGGGTCAGCACCAGGTCCTCAGGGTCAGCGCGAGCGTGCCACCGTCGGCCTTCTAGCCGTGCTATAGAACTCTGGAATTATTTTAGCTCGTCTTAGTAATTAACCCACGAAACGGCTCCCCTGACTGTAACCGGCTTGAAGAAGAAGAGCAGAAGCGGAAGAGGAAGTACTGCGTGATAGCCGTGAGAATGCCTTGGTGATGTTAAAATGTCACAGTCAGGCGGAGCTTACAAATGAGCAGTTAAGCATAAAGTTTTAAAATATATATAGATTACAATTTTAATCTTGCTTTTAAATAAGAAAAAACGTTAACACTAGCATTTAAGATTTGCAAGCGAAACTAAGCACCTATTAAACTATGCTAAGGAAGTTCCAAAATCAAACAAAGAAAAGATCGTTACAGCTTAACGGTAAATAACCGTTGAACACACATTCAAATTTACTACTCCCTAAAGCAGTCTTAAATGTTCAACACTTACCCAAAGGGGTTACACTGGCTCTAACCTTTATTACATGTACTAAACGAGTACAGAAACTCAGGCAATTATTATAGCCCTTATTAAATTGTATGCGCTGCGAGTGCGCAACATGCACGGACGCTGCGAGAGAGCGACGTGCGCCTGCGTTGAATCTCAGAAAGGAATGATCGCCGGACGGACCGCGGCGCGGCAGCCAGACAGCGCGGGGGGAACGCGGCGAGGGGCATGGAACCGGTCGGTAGCCCAAGTACTGATTCGCGCGGCGAGTACAGTCAGTCGCGCAAATAACAAGTTGAGATTAGAATTAGACTACACGTTATTACTTTAATCCCTAGATTAGTGTAGGTAACAAGTAAATGTTAGGTAAGTGTTAAAATATCATACTTATAAAATAATGCAACTTATATTAATGAACGTAGAAACAATTACATACGATTAACCTAGGTTACGTAACATTTATGTTACAGTACCCCGGCGCGCCATGAAGGATTTTATTACCCTTAAGGAATGAACTCCGTGAAACCTGGTACCTGTAATAATTACACTGACATTACTCATCTTTCATACTTCACGCTTACACTACCACGTTAGCAATTACCCTATAGGCTTAATTACAACGCACGATTCCAGAAAGATTATACGGGTTTCCCGTTGCAAGAACTGGAGACCATACAAGAACCGCTACTTAAAGATGTCAAGGCGCAATATAATTATTTCCAACATCAAATTCGAAGTGTGATCAACAGAACATATTAATAACTAAAAATAATAACTACTACTTATTAAGACCCACTAACTTAAGATCCTTAACATGCCAAGTACCAAGATCCTAGCCTTTATAAATTTAGGAGCCAGTTTCTTTGTGAATTGCTTGCCCTTGTCACTCAAGAAATAGGCGCGCTTCATAACAATATCACCCACAGAAAATTCCACAGGTTGACGTCTAAGATTGTAGTGCGAAGTACTTCTTTCATGAGCATACCACAGTTTCTTTTGCACGTCATCAAAAATAGCGGAAAGGCAACCCAAGTTTTCGGCGTAGATATCGCGTGGTAGGAACAACACCTCGTGTCCGATATCGTTGTCCGTATAATGTGTCCCACAAGGTACCAACTCGCGACCATACACTAGAAATGATGGTGCATACTTAGTGACTTCGTTGACGGCGCTATTTATGGCAAATTGAACCCTGGGAATAAATAAGTCCCAGGACCTATGGTCATCCTCAACAAAGGTGGAAATGCAAGTAATGATCGTACGATTGTAACGTTCCACCAAATTGACCTGTGGACTATATTTCGGTGTAAAAAAAACGTTAGGAACATTATAAAATTTGAAAAAATTATCCATAACTTTCCCCGCAAATTGTGGTCCATTGTCCATTAGGACCGTTTGTGGTACCCCGTGCACTAGAAAAACAGAATCCTCTAAGATTCGTACAATCACCTCCGCAGTGGCCTGTTTAAGTGGGAAAATCAAACAATACTTCGAAAAACAACACGTGACAACTAAAATGTAGTTATTTCTTTTCCTCGTAGTTGGCAACGGGCCCATCAAGTCAATAGAGATCATCTGGAATGGTCGTGAACACTGTTTTGGCCTACCCATCACCCCTAAAGTTTGGTGGTTCTGAGCCTTATATGCCAGACATTTGTCGCACGAACCAACAAACTGAACAACGTCCTGATACATCCGGGGCCAATAGTAACGTAAACAAAGTCTACGGTAAGTTTTAAAAATGCCCATGTGCCCTGCTGAAGGTTCGGAATGATTATCGGAAATGGTTGATTGACGTAACTCCATAGGAACAACCAACTTCCATGAAAATTCCGACGTAAGATCATGCTTATTTTTAGACAAACGGTATAAAGAATTGTCCTTAGTCATGAAATTTGGAAAATCAACCGGGTTATGAACGCAACCGTTAAAAATGTTAGTGTACCAAGTATCTCTGGAGGTCAGATGAGAATTTGAAGTACTAATAGCACCAACAGACGCACGTGATAACGCATCCGGAATGACGTTATCCACTCCCCTGCGGTGTTTGAGAACAAAGTTAAATGCTGAGAGACGAACACCCCAACGAGCCAATCTACCGGTGGGATTGTTAATAGACAGGAACCATTTAAGTGCACTGTGATCAGTGTAGACCGTGAAAGGCTGTCCATTTTCCACGTAGCAACGCCAATACTCCAACGCAGTCACTACAGCTAAAGCCTCGCGTTCGGTTATACTGTAGTTCCTTTCAGCAGCGGTCAAGGCCTTCGACATGTACGCGATCGGGTGCTCCTTACCATCGATAGTCTGGGTCAACATGGCACCTAACCCGTAATTGCTGGCGTCACAGTGTACCTCAAACGGCCTAGAATAATCCGGACAGCAAAGCACCGGAGCAGAAACAAGTCGCTCCTTGAGCTCCCTGAACGCAGAGTCTGCCTCCGAGGTCCATTCAAACGGCGGAGAGCCCTTCTTTGAAGAAGTAAGCTTATTTAAAGGACCAGCAATTGTACTGAAATTAGGTACAAAACGCCTGTACCACGTAGCAGTCCCTAAAAACCTCTTGACCTCCTTGCGACAAGTTGGAGTAGGATAATTTAAAATAGCCTCGACTTTTTCTGGATCCGTTCGCAAACCAGAGCCATCAACCACATAACCGAGATATCTAAGCTGGCTATTAAAGAAACGACACTTTTCTAAGTTAACCGTTAAGTTAGCTTTCTTTAACTTATCCAAAACGCGTAAGAGTAATGTTACATGACTATTGAAATCCTCGGAAACCACTATTATGTCGTCCATGTAGGCGAACACTTTAAGACCGAACTCTGAGAATAACAGGTCCACTAATCTTTGTTGAGTAGCAGGAGCGTTAGTCAGGCCGAACGCAGTTCGCTTAAAGTGAAAGGTACCCCTACCTGGAACATAAAATGCCGTCTTGTTTCTATCCTCTGGAGCTATCTCAATTTGCCAGAACGCTTTGGACAAGTCAATACAAGAAAGATAACGAGCATCCCTAAGGTTATCTAGAATTTCGGAAATATAGGGCAAGTTATAAGCGTCACGCTTTGTCACAGAATTAAGCTTACGGCTATCGAGACAAAATCTAGGTTGTCCGTTCTTCTTGGTGACGATCAATACAGGCGAAGACCAAGCGCTCTCGCAAGGCTCAATTACATCAAGAGAAAGCATCTCGTCCACCTGATCAACCAAAATACGTTGCTTTTCAGGAGATAACCGGTAGTAGCGCTGACGAATTGGACTCGTATCGCCAGTATCAATGTGGTGTGTAATTAAATTCGTTACGCCTAAACCTTTACTACGAAAAGAAATATCTTCAAACTGTTTCACTACATTGTCCGCCAATAGTCTCTGTGAATCATCCAAATTGTCGTATCCCTGAATGAAGGTTTCACGATCGGGTTTGGTGACACTCCAATCTGACGGAGCACCATCATTCACGATGATAGCACAAAGTTGCTTGGGTACAATACGTACGTTGGGTACGTTTATAGATGTGAGGGTTACATAGAGTTACCTATTAACTTTAATAACCAGTTTCATGTTGTGGACGGTGGCACGCTCGCGCTGACCCTGAGGACCTGGTGCTGACCCTGGTGCAACACGGCTGACGTCCCTCAGCCCTTCATCGCTCTCAGCTACACAGCGGGCCAGGGAAGTACTAGCGTGTGGGCAGCGACTACTTTCGTAAACCGGGAGTAAAAATCAGACGGTTAACGGACTTTGACCCTTCGACGATCTTATCGAATGCTAGCGACGTTTTAAGCGATAAATAAATTCTTATTAAGTGAGATTCCTTGTTTTATTTAGACCTCACAGCTTAAACGTAGCAGTGGCGCCCCACGTTGGGCGCCACTGCTAAAACGTCGCTAGCATTCGATAAGATCGTCGAAGGGTCAAAGTCCGTTAACCGTCTGATTTTTACTCCCGGTTTACGAAAGTAGTCGCTGCCCACACGCTAGTACTTCCCTGGCCCGCTGTGTAGCTGAGAGCGATGAGGGGCTGAGGGACGTCAGCCGTGTTGCACCAGGGTCAGCACCAGGTCCTCAGGGTCAGCGCGAGCGTGCCACCGTCGGCCTTCTAGCCGTGCTATAGAACCCTGGAATTATTTTAGCTCGTCTTAGTAATTAACCCACGAAACGGCTCCCCTGACTGTAACCGGCTTGAAGAAGAAGAGCAGAAGCGGAAGAGGAAGTACTGCGTGATAGCCGTGAGAATGCCTTGGTGATGTTAAAATGTCACAGTCAGGCGGAGCTTACAAATGAGCAGTTAAGCATAAAGTTTTAAAATATATATAGATTACAATTTTAATCTTGCTTTTAAATAAGAAAAAACGTTAACACTAGCATTTAAGATTTGCAAGCGAAACTAAGCACCTATTAAACTATGCTAAGGAAGTTCCAAAATCAAACAAAGAAAAGATCGTTACAGCTTAACGGTAAATAACCGTTGAACACACATTCAAATTTACTACTCCCTAAAGCAGTCTTAAATGTTCAACACTTACCCAAAGGGGTTACACTGGCTCTAACCTTTATTACATGTACTAAACGAGTACAGAAACTCAGGCAATTATTATAGCCCTTATTAAATTGTATGCGCTGCGAGTGCGCAACATGCACGGACGCTGCGAGAGAGCGACGTGCGCCTGCGTTGAATCTCAGAAAGGAATGATCGCCGGACGGACCGCGGCGCGGCAGCCAGACAGCGCGGGGGGAACGCGGCGAGGGGCATGGAACCGGTCGGTAGCCCAAGTACTGATTCGCGCGGCGAGTACAGTCAGTCGCACAAATAACAAGTTGAGATTAGAATTAGACTACACGTTATTACTTTAATCCCTAGATTAGTGTAGGTAACAAGTAAATGTTAGGTAAGTGTTAAAATATCATACTTATAAAATAATGCAACTTATATTAATGAACGTAGAAACAATTACATACGATTAACCTAGGTTACGTAACATTTATGTTACAACTAAGGTAAGCTTCGCGCGAATGGGGCGTGGTGGGCTATCGGTATCCGTTTCGGTTACGTATAACTATCACTAGTTCTAAGAAAGTTAGAAGGGGTAAAAAAGTAGATTGGGTAAATTAAGCGGCTTAGATGGGTCAAAAACGTAACTTATAGGTACTAAAAAAATGCTTGTCCCAAACGTTCCCAGTATTTATTTACCACCAAAAACATAAATGTAAAAAGGAGAGCCAAGTTCAATACAAAAATTATGCTTGGCTGTGGGGCTCGCCGCAAAAAGAATGGAGATCTAAATGAGTGCCACTGCCAAGTTCTATGCAAAATCCAAATATGTATTTATAGGAACAAAATAACATTATAAACAAGAATTAAACTCTATTTCTTTGCTTTATTGGATACCTATAACAATTGCTGTTATTTAAAAAAATGTGAGATCTTAAAGCAGGTTAGATTTGACTTGGCCAGTTTTCATTATATCAATCATTTTATATATATTGTAATTCTGATAAAACCTGGCCAAGCCAAATCTAACCTACTTTAAGATCTCACGTTTTTTTTAAATAACAGCAATTGTTATAGGTATCCAATAAAGCAATGAAATAGAGTTTAATTCTTGTTTATAATGTTATTTTGTTCCTATAAATACATATTTGGATTTTGCATAGAACTTGGCAGTGGCACTCATTTAGATCTCCATTCTTTTTGCGGCGAGCCCCACAGCCAAGCATAATTTTTGTATTGAACTTGGTTCTCCTTTTTTACATTTATGTTTTTGGTGGGATATCAATACTTTTTGTAAAGAAAACTAGGCAGGTATTGAGATTTAATGTTTTTTCTTGTGTTTCCGCTGTATGGTTTTTACTTCTGTTCTTTGTATAATGTGGTGCCGCGCGCCGCCGACGACACACCGTTGGCCGGTTGTTTAGAGCGTATTACAAGTTTTTTGTATGGGGACACCACTTATTTTTTGACTAAACTTTATTTTAATATAGCAAATATAATAATACATATATTGGGGTAGTTTCAAATATCTGCTTGTAACGGTTCCAACGCTACAATAAAAAAATATTTTTTTGTATGGGGACCCCCCCTATTTTTTAACTTTTTTTTATTTTTAGATTTTTTCCTACGCTTACACACAATAACCGAGCTGGATTCCAAATTTCATCCTTCTAGGTCATCTGGAAGTAGGTTAGGTTTAGGTACTATAAGTCATAAGTCAGTCTTAAAATTTACGACTTTTTGACCTTCATACCTTTATAACCGTTTGAGCTAGCTTCATGAAATTTGGGCTTCTAGATATCCTTATGGATATAATTAAACACACGTAGTTTTATGTGTTTACGTCAAAGATGTTTTGAGTTATAGAAGGGTCAAAAGTGGCACCAAGTGGTTCGTGTAATATTACACTCGGCGCTGGCTAGCCAGTTCCTTTGCTTGAACTTGGCTTGACACGCTGCCGCGTGTCTAGATAATACCTATTATATTGAAAAATGTACCTACTTTACTTAGGTATTAAAAAAAGTGTTAAATGACTAGTTTGTAATTTTTCCCGAGGTATGGGGTCTTAGGGGGTTAGGGATAGGGGGGGGGGGGGTTTAGGGGAATTAGGGGAGGGAGGGGGAGACTACAAAATGATCCCATAAGGGTTCCGTTTTTTTCCTTTTGAGGTACGGAACCCTTAAAAACGCGGTACTTAGATAATATTTTCATATAATATTTAAATGGGTAATTATTTTAGGTAGAAAGTTATAACTTTAAGCATATTTTATCAGTATTTCTTGCCTTTTTTGACTAGGTAATACTGACTTACTACTAATGATAATGACTACTTTCATTTCTTGACTAGGTTCTAGGTATGCAAGAAAATGTAGCTGACAAAGGCAATCATAAATAACACGAAATCCCAACAAACGTCATTCCAAATAATCCTGGGACTTGCTGAATTAAAATAATTTAAATTCACAAAAAGGTCCCCAAAAAGCCCCCGAGGCATGTCCTTAAAGGTGTCAATCCTTTGATCCGCCTCTATAATCGGTTTCATCGGATCCCAATACAAAGTAATCTATACGTACCTAGACACTTAGTGGCAAATTGTACACCTTATTGTGAAGACATACGGTTCATTGTTGACCAGTTAAGATTGTTGTATCTATCTTTCGATTTATCTTTAGGTTGCGTGTCCGGGGTTGTTATTCTAATCGCTAGCCGAATCACATATGTATAAAGGCTCCTCTTCACGTTGGGCCAACGCCAACGCCAACGAGGGACGCAGCCATGCGGTAGAATGAGATAGCAATATCACTTGCTCCCTCTAACGCATAAATGCGTCCCTCGTTGGCGTTGGCCCAACGTGAAGAGGAACCTTAAGGTCCGTCAGCTTAGTAGAGTTAAACCAAGAAAAGTCTGCAGCGATTTTGATAGTCCACGCAGTGCAAGTGTTATTTATACGCGTCATCATTTCATAGAAGCTTTCACTGAATGGGCTATCAAAACCACTGCAGACTTTTCTTGGTCTTAATCTAGTAGGAGGTGGCAGTTAATTTTTTTATTTAAAATATATAGTTTAATTAAATTATAATTATTTAAGTCATTTATAACTTAATTTCGGTATTAATTCAATGAATGAGTATGAGTATGAATATGAGTTAAATTTTAGTTTTAATATCGACTCCATAGTTTTCTTTCATCTTACCATGTAATGTAAAATCCGAAGCTTGCCGATTACGAACGGTTGTTTAGTTCCCATTAGTTTAGCAGTGACTCAGTTACTGGGATAATGGATTTTACATTGAGGTCAATTCTTAGAAGGAAATTTACTTTTCCGTATAATCTACCATGTGGTGTAGGCATGGCGTTGATTATGGTGATTCATGAGAATCATGAGTTTAATTCATTTGCGGCATCTTGGCAATAGAAAAAGGGAAATTTTACTTTCATTTGAGTTTTATGAACACGATTTTTTTAAATCCTAAATATAAAATCATGGATTCGTCAATTAAATATGTAGAAAAAACGTAACACCCTAAAAATATTTATACCTTAGGGTTAGGGTACCTACCTTGTAGGTAACCGTGTCAACCCATGAAAACCTGTTTCATGAAACCATAGACCTAGGATTCGCTTGCGCTTGACATGAAACTGTTAAATTCTAAAGAACGACGTCATGTGATTACTTAATTTGTTTTTGTGTCAGAGTTAAGTTTCCTTACCACCTTACCAATGTACCTTACTTAGGTATGTACATAAGGTCTGTAACAATTTTTCCTAAAAACCCAAAACTGAGAAAATTGCTTCAAAAAATGCGCGAAATTCGCGATCCAGGGCAGTCATATCGCGTTCACGCTTACGCTCAGTGAGAGAGAGAGAGAGAACCAGCCTGAAGCTACGGGGCCTGAAAATTTATTCAATTGTTGACCATATTCTCGTGCAATAAGGTCCAAATTGAAACTGCTTCTAACGGTTGTTACACGTGGTACAGTCAACCATCAATTCCGATTTATTTGTCATCTGTTTGTTAACGTTTCGGAAGTTTATACAAAAGTCTTGCAACCGCAGGGCTTCTTGTGAACTCGAGCCTTTTGCAAGTGACACGAAAATCGATCGCTCTCTCAATACACGAAACTGGGCCAAATTCGACATGTACAACTGTCAGATTTCGCATCCACCTCAAATCAACAGTTGATTTTATTGCATACTGAGTGTTGATTCCATCAACGGTGGATAATATCATTTGGTACAGCCAAAACTCAACTCTAAACAAAGGGTGGTTAAGTTTGGTTTGCTTGTCACCCTAACTGTGGATTGTTAATGTCAAATTTTGACATTGTACGTATTCGAGAACTTATGATTTTTCCCACATCAACGGGAGATCAACACGATACGTCAAACGTTGCTTGTCGAATAGGGGTCAAGCCTGCAACGCAATAGAGGTACGTGAAAAAAAAAGAAAAATCGCTTATTGGTCACTCTCATTGTGTTACAAATTGAGAAAGGGTTGGGACCTCCTAGCAAGTATATCAATACTTATGACAGGAGACCCCGCTCTTCTAGCAGCGAGTTATTTATTTAAATTTAATTGCAATAAAGAAAAACATAATGTAAATAAATCATATTTAGCAACACTTTCACTTTGATACAATCTTTTATCGCTGCGATGATTGTGTTTTTCTTTTCACAGGCAAGTAAAGTCATCGGGAGAATTCTAACAACCCCAAACACAATTAAGTTGCGTTGTTTTATCACCTCCTGTCTCCATCATTAATCAGCTCGATGGTAGATACCATAATATTGCATTGTCACCCGACTTACTTATTCATGCAAAATTTCAGCTTCATCGGAAACCGGGAAGTATTTACCTAACTACTTAAAGTGTCATTCTATGGAACTTTCTAACTATGTAAACAAACCGCCATATTAAAATTGTCTCTGAATGTCAATTTACTAGTGACTTTTGTTTATATAGCAAGTTCCATAGAATGGCATTTTAGGTCAATTTAATTTTAACTCGTGAGACATTGTCTACCAGTCAACCTTCTAAATATTCATTTATATTATCATTCCGATTAAATTGATGATTCTCCTCTCATAGCGCGAGGAAAAGTTTTAGATCAACCCCATGGTGTGCCAAAAAGTAATTAGTTTTTTCTTAGCGACGTATTTTCATATGAAACCCTCCATTCTTCTTGTTAGGGGCTATATAAGGCTCAATAGTAGAGATGCACCGGATATCCGGTTACTATCCGGTATCCGGCCTATCCGGCCATTATTTTACTATCCGGCCGGAAACCGGATAGTGACCTACTATCCGGCCGGGACCGGATAGTAACATTGCTTGATTACGAAGTAAACAAATTGGATTAAAAAAACAGACACGGTCTTAATCGTACTTGTTTAATATTTTAAAACAATTTAATCATTCCACTGACTTGCACGCGCACTCATTTCGAACCTAGAAATGAGTCCGCGCGAACGTTCACTAGGAAACAGGTCAAACCTGCAGAATGCGCACCTGAAAAACCGAAATGTAGGTATAGTTCAGCTGGCCGAATATTCGGCGGCCGGATACCGGATATTCGGCCGATGGTCAGGCCGAATATCCGGTATCCGGCCAAACAACTATCCGTTGCATCTCTACTCAATAGTCTATGTATCACTGCAACCATTCCTGATCTATTGTGATCGCCACCTACTACAACTCTCGATACAAACTTGCAACCTCAAACAGCTGTAGGATCTTTTTGATCTCGAGAGACTTTATCCCTCCATTGTGAATATGTATTTTAGTTTTAAACCTTGTTTTACAGATACAAAACCCATATCAACTTCAACAGAAACTCATGTTTGGTAAAATGCCAAACGTAAATGTTTTATGTTGCCCATCATTACAAGTGGTTGACCTATCGTTCACCGGCATTTACCAGCCAATTTGCTGCCCTATATACGCAAACAACAGTTTGCTATAACATACAGCGTACGTGATTAAATATTTAATTCACAATCACAGTCGCCACCTTATATATTATATATATCGAAGTGGGCAAGGTTCTGTACCATATTTTCACGGAAACTTACGAACTTGTCTTGATATTTCAGTCAGTCTTGGTACAAAAAGTAAAGAGGTTGATTGAAGAAGCATGACAAATACGAACGTTTCCGAGAAAATACGATGGAAAACAATTATGCACTACATCTGTATACACATACTTTTACATCTGAACAAACCCTCTACTAACAAAACTTTAGTGAGACACAGACGTATTATTTAATATGACATGTATTAAAACTGGTCACTCACGTATTTTAAGGTGAAAATCGCTCGACATGTTTCACTCCGTACCGAGTAGACTCATCGGGAGCTTATACGTTCATAGTTACAACATTTATTTTTAAGGTCTTTATCTATGGGCCACACATAAAGGTTTTATTTTTATTTTCATTAGTTAATTATTAGAGGTATTTTTTCGCTCAGCTTACGTAGTAGTTACTTCCAATCTAGCCATACCAACACTATTATGTACTCTCTTCTTCTTCTCCCTGCCCGTATCCCACGTTATGTGGGGTCGGCACAACATGTCGGCACATCATGTATGTACTACATCTCGTGCATCTCTTTTGTATTTCTGATGATCCTTACCAGAAATCCTGATGCACTCTATTGGCGGTGAGGAAGCTGAGTTTGTCTTATTGTCGTATTATTTTCAGATTATAATTTAACGTTAGAGAAAAATAATAATACTCATTTATAATAAAAATATATATTTCATCTGATAGCTACAATACTATGACATCGCGGCGACAACACAGGATCAAACAGCTTAACCAAAAACGTATTATTAAAACCATTCTCTTTCAAAAACAGTAATCTATCGAATAATATCAAACTCTCTATTACCTGAGCTAAACATAATCTTATTAAATAAAATAAAACCATATGCTTCCACTGACAATCCGCTACTGTCAAAGAATCTGCGGGCAAAGTGTGAACAAGGTCTAATTTCAAGATGGAATCGGCTATTTTGAAGTACTCTTCGAAGTTTCGGCTTTTAGCTCCTACTCGCTTCAGTCTGCCTTCTGTTAATACGAAGTCGGGTTTATGCTTCTTTATTATTGCCTGGAACAAAAAATAGGATAATTTTGCGTTAATCTTGTAATAAAGATAAGATAAATCATACATCTTTACTGACAACATACAATGTGGAAAAATGTATGGGCCCTGTATGAAAAGTGCCTTAAAACCTAAAGTTAGCTCATTTTATTTAAAGGAAACATTTTTTTTTCTTAAAGAAACAAAACTGCATTCAAAATTTCGCCAGGGAATCCCACCGATTAAATTCAAAAATAAATACTCACTGTTTTATTCCACTAATTGATGGGGTAACTATTCAGGATAAAATCTCTTGAATAAAAAATTGGTCTAAGAAAAAAAAAATAAAAAAAAAAATCTAGTGTTCGATTCCCGGGCGAGACAAGCGAATTAAAAAGAAAACCTTGTGGAAATGAACATTTTTTATTTTTATTTTTACGTTCCTACTATAGGACTTACCTGCAACATAGCGCGGTATAATAAGCTGCGTGCCGGCAGTTGTCGCTTCGCTGCCACCCGCTCTAAAGACTGCGCGGACAACATACGCGCGTTACGGCCCAGCGTGAAACCTAGAATTAAAGACAACAGTCAAACCACAGCCATAGTCAAAGTCAACAACTGAAGAATGAATGAATGTATTTTATATTTTTGGCAACACTAGCAGTGCCGCTGTCAACAACAGCTCCCTGTTTTACTATAAGTTTTAAATAGATTTCTCACGTTTTTACGATCAAAATGGTGTTAAAAGCTGAAAGTGGACCACAATGGACAAAATAAATTAACAGTACAAAGTGAAAACCAAGGATTAGTGCGGACATAAACAAATAACCTTCCAAGTTTACAGTGACTATTATAAGCTAACAAGGTGTTATAGTGCAGTGAAGTGCCAACATTACGCAATAAAATCTCCTGCCTTATCGATAACAATTGAACTTAGCATCCTAAAGTGTCCAATAAAGGGATCAAGCATAGTAATAACCTAGAAATCTACATAAAAACTATCAACTCATACAAACAAAATAACGGGAAATTGCACCGACATCTGGTGGAGAGTAGAAGTAGTACCTCCTGCTTTACCGACAGCTCTAATTAACCACAAAGGTCGCCTCTGTCTACGTGAAACTAGTTTCGGCAAAAACCACCAGCGTCACTACTGTCTACGTGAAATGGTTTCCGCTACTCGCTGCATTCGACAAACATCGTAGTGACAGTTCCTACAAGTTAGTTCTGCTGCTTGCCGCATATGACGCCACCGTCTATGTAAACGCCGCCGTGTCAATTCCTTATCAATCTATTTTGGTAAACAAAAAACAAGCTAAAAATGGAAAAAATGAATGAAATACTGGAAAAACTTAACAATATACAAACTGAACTCAGCGAGCAAAAAGCAACGATCGAAAACAATGGAGCAAAAGTAACCGAGCAGGTAACGCAAAATTTCAACAAAATTCTCGATGAAAAACTGGACCTATTGGAGGGAAAATATGACCTTCTAAAGGAAACAGTGGATACTCAGGAGAAAAGATTATATATCCTCGAAAAACAGTTCAGAGAAAGAAACTTAGTATTTTTCGGAATGGATGAAAATGAAAAATCATATTTGGAACTAGAGAACAAGATTATTCAGTTTATAGAAGAACACCTGGACCTTCAGCTGGGCTCCAAGGACATTCAAGTAGTCAAACGACTAGGTATAAAGAAGGACAGACCTCGTCCCATAGTTGTAACCTTTACAACGCTCGGCACAAAGATTAAATTGCTCAAAAATAAAAGAATGCTCAATGACACACAATATTACATCAAGGAAGACTTTCCAAAAAATATCTTAGAGAAGAGGAGGGAGCTGCAGGAACAGTTAAAAATTGAAAAAGACAAAGGTAACAAAGCTATCATAAAGTATGATAAACTAATAATACTCGGTCAAAAAACAGACGCTACCAACAGTAAAAAAAGAAACCTGTATATGTCACCAGAAAGCGACTCACAGAACAAACCTGACCACATAGCACAAGCAGCAAAGAAAAACAAAACTCGTGCTACACAATTACCGCCACACAAAATATCGAATAGTTCAGAAGGAGTTGTAAAACCAGGAATATTAAATTTTTTAATAAACAAAAACACAAATAGACTGGAAAATAAAGACACAGATCTATAGCAATTATCAACCTTCCCGAACTCTATGAAAAAAAATTTTTGCAAGGATGACCAAACTACTTTACAACAAAAAGCCAAGATAAAAATCATACAGCAGCATGAGAGACAAGAACCTAAGACATGTGAAACACAAGCTATTCATAACGATGAAGCCAACCCAATATCATACCAACTAACAAGTGATTACAGCAGTTTACCGAGCACCTCACCTTCACTAAACATTTTTTATGCAAACATGCGCAGTATTATGGCACCAGGGAAATTCGAAGAACTAAAATGCATTCTACAAATTATACCTAAAACTGTGCATCTAATACTACTGACAGAGACCTGGATCAGAACGGAAGACGATGTCAATATACTGCACCTGCCCAACTATACCCACATCTGTAACTACAGAAATGACCACAGAGGTGGAGGAGTCTTAATATACGTATCTAACTCTCTACAATACACTGTCACAAAAAACCTTTACCATGGAGGGAATAACTACCTGTGGATCCATCTGAATAAAATGTCACTTGACATCGGAGTCATATACAAACCAGGAGATACCAGACTGGATGATTTTCTAGAGGCCTATTCAACGCAGTTGGAGGAAATGCGCAACGCAATCGTGATTGGCGACTTTAACATCGACATCCTCAAGACAAACGCTACCACTACCGCTTACAGAGAGATGATTGAAGAAACTGGATATGAGTTTCTAAACAAAATGGATACTGAACACTGCACACGCAAGTCGCCCACCACGGAAACAATCCTGGATCACATCTGCACAAATCTAAGAAACCGAAAATTCCATGTAGCAGTAATTAAATCTTCACTGTCTGACCATCGGCAACTATACCTTGAATTAAAAAAATCTGCACCAGTTCCAAAGAAAACAGAAGAATATGAAGCCATCAACTATGGAAACCTTTACAAGAGTCTTCAAAACTCCATGCTAATGAACCCACCAAATAAGTATCCTGTGCTAGAAGACTACTTAATTCAGAACATAAACCAAAATAAAATAATAAAGAAGAAAATACAGAATCTACCTCAGGAGGATTGGATTAGGAAAGACATCATTACCGGAATATCGAAACGAAATTCGCTATGGAGCGCCCTAAAAAATGATCCAGAAAACGAGGCCCTGAAGAATGAATTTAAGCAAGCGAGAAACCGAACAAGTGCAGCCATCAAATCAGCAAAAAACAAATATTACTATAAAGAATTTCAAAAGTGTCACGGAAAACCCAAAACCATGTGGAAACTAATTAACACCTTAGCTTTAAACAAAATAAAATGTAATGAAGGCCCGACAAAGTTAATCGTAGATAACAACACAATCTCTGATAGAAAAGAAATATGTGAATATTTTAATCTGTATTTTTCGACAGTAGGCAGCTCTTTGGCTGAAAAAATAATAAGTAAAAATAACGATAAACCTACTATCTTATTGCAAAATATTTTAACAACTAATAATGATAGACAACTGACTGTAATTCCCCCCTGCACAAGTAAAGAAATTAGTATAATTATAGACAACCTAGACTCAAATGTTAGCGCGGGCATAGATGGCATTAACACTAAAACTATTAAATGTATTAAACCACTTATCTTAGATTTTCTGAAGGACTGTTTCAATGCCTGCTTTGAAATCGGAGAGTTTCCTAACACACTAAAAGTTGCAAAAGTTACACCGATTTACAAATCGGGAAAGAAATCTGAATCAGAAAATTATCGTCCTATATCGGTCCTCCCAGTCATGTCTAAAATAGTTGAAAAACTTCTATATTCTCGCCTTAATAACTACTTAAAATCAATAAACTACATAAGTGACAAACAATATGGCTTCCGAGAAAAATCCAACACATTGACTGCTACTGTAGACCTAATAACAAAAATTAAAAGTAATATTGATGAAAAGAAAATAGTGCTTGGAGTCTTTATAGACCTAAAAAAGGCGTTTGACACAGTCAGCCATTCGTTGCTGTTAAAAAAATTAGATAGAATAGGTATTAAAGGTCCAGCCCATAAAATGTTTGAATCATATCTAACAGATAGACAACAGGTAGTCAAATTAGGAAATATCATCAGCAAATCCCGAAGCTTAAATTATGGAGTGCCACAAGGGTCCATTTTAGGCCCTTTATTATTTACAATCTATATTAACGATTTAACTGATGCCGGACTAATAGCTGACATTACTTTATATGCCGATGACACCTGCCTTTTTTACTATGGCAATTCAATCGAGGATACCCTGATACAGGCACAATCTGACCTGGATACGTTGAGCATGTGGTTTGAAGCCAACTTACTCACTATTAATACTGGAAAAACTTCTTATATGGTTTTCTCAGCCAAAAATAAAAACATAAAAAGAAATATTTCCTTATCAATTAACGGCTAGGTTTTAAAGGAAAGTAAAGAGGAAAAATACTTAGGACTCATACTAGATAGCGGCCTAACATGGCAATCACATATACAAAAAATAAAAACCAAAATTATTTCGCTAACAGGTGCTCTGCGACGAATGGCTGGTTGTGTCCCACGACGAATCCGTCAACAAGTGTATAATGCCCTTATTCAACCACACTTAGACTACCTTATAGAGATATGGGGAAGTGCAGCTAAGACCAACTTAGAAAAATTACAACGAACTCAAAACAAATTAATAAAAACATTATTCAATTATGATTATCTTACACCTACAACTAAAATATATAGCGATACTAAAATACTTACACTAAAACAAAACTATATTTATAAAACCTGTGTCTTAATTTATAAAATAATAAATAAAAAAGTACACTCACAAATAACATTCTTAACTAACAGCGAAAAAGGCCTACGGGACAGCCGTCGCTCAAACAATTTAGCCTTATCAAAAGCGCGAACAAGTCAGTTTGGTCAGAAAAATTTTACTCGGGAAGGACCGAAGCTCTACAATAGTCTACCAATAGAAATACGTAACTCAGCATCATTGAACATCTTTAAAAAAAAGCTTAAGTGTCATATTTGCGAGACTTTATCAATATAAGAATAGAATGTTATTTATTCCTTTATATTAGGTATTATTATATAATAACACGCCAGCTTGCAACCCCCTTTAGTAATCGGCTGCCGTATTTTATCGGCGCCCGCAACTCCAGAGGTGTCGCATGCGCGTTGCCAATATTTTAAATATAGTGACAATATGTTAATTATGCATGTATAATTTATTAATTTCTCATTTAAGTGAAGTTTTGTTATATCTTCTTGAGAAATAAAGATTCTTAAACCTGATGTATGGCTAAGGCACTGGTCCCACCGCGAGCTAGTAAGCTATGAGCTATCGGCTATAAACACGAACAAAAGATAAGCACTTCCGTGTAAATAAAAGAGACACGGCGATATTTATAGCTCACCGCTGGGCGAGTAACTATAAAAATCGCCGTGTCTCTTTTTTGTTTACACGGGAGTGCTTATCTTTTGTTCGTGTTTATAGCCGATAGCTCATAGCTTACTAGCTCGCGGTGGGATCAGTGCCTAACGGTCCAAAAATGACCCTGTATAATTAGGGGTGAACTGAAAACCAGCGCTGTGACAGCTTGTCTGTAACACAGCAAATGCTGAGTCCATCCCTATTGTCACACTATTGGTTGTTTATAAGTTTTATAACATCTCTCCTTCCTCGCGTTATCCCGGCATTCTGCCACGGCTCATGGGAGCCTGAGGTCCGCTTGACAACTAATCCCATGATTTGACGTAGGCACCAGTTTTACGAAAGCGACTGCCATCTGACCTTCCAACCCAGAGGGTAAACTAGGCCTTATTGGGATTAGTCCGGTTTCCTCACGATGTTTTCCTTCACCGAAAAACGACTGGTAAATATCAAATGATATTTCGTACATAAGTTCCGAAAAACTCACTGGTACGAGCCGGGGTTTGAACCCGCGACCTCCAGATTGCAAGTCGCACACTCTTACTGCTAGGCCACCAGCGCTTCTATGTACTAAACTTGTATGTACATATGTTATAAGTTTTATAACATAAGAACGATTAATGTCAAACTATGTTTGTTTTATTTTATCGTTTTTGTTTTCTTGTATGTGTGTGGATATAAATAATTATTATTCTTATTCTATGTATTGAATGATGTATCCTACTAAGGCCTAGCCATATAAATGAAAAATGCACAATTTGCCACAGAAATTTGAACCTACAATGTAGGAAATAGAGTTGATTTTGCGTTGTTCAAAAACTGAACGAAACAAAGCAAAAGTAATTCTGTTCCAATCGAATATGATTTAAATTTCATTGAACTGAATAAGTACTATAGGTAGGACCTTGAGCCTTACGGGATAATATTTTAATTTTTTATATTACTTTGATGCATGGTTAAGTGTAGCTATATTGTTATTATTATTATTTTAACACATACAATATATAGATACTCTTCGGTATTTTGATTTTAGTACATATGCCGAAAGGCACACCATGGACCTATTACCTAAACTGACCCCTTATGTGACCCGTATGTAAGAATCTTATAGAACTTCTTTCCGTGATAAAACTATTTATTTTATTAACCCCACTCATATTCTACAAGCGAGGTGCACAGGAACTAAGTTACGCACACGCTAGCGAATGTTACGTCGTACTTGTCATATAAGCAGTGTTTTCAAATTGGTATCGTCTTGGGTCCTCCCATTCGTTTTTCATCAAGTTCTTAAATTAGTCCTATTCTGCTTTCGCCATTCATTCTACATTGAAAGCCACCGACGATTGTGACGAATGTAGTGCGAAACGAACGAGTGACGAAAGCAAAATAGGACTATTTTAAGAACTTGACGAAAAACAAATGGGACGACCCAAGACGATACCTTCAAATTTTTACATCGCGTGAGCCCCTTAGTACGAACGAAATTTTTCGCTTACGCATTGTTTTAAGGCTAGCAGAGGCTTCGCAACCCCCCACAATCTACAGTTTAAAAACACTGATATAAAGGGGCCCACTGATTAACAGTCCGCCGGACAGTATCGGCCTGTCAGTTAGAACAAAATTTTGACAGTTCCGAACAACTGACAGGCTGATACCGTCCGGTGGCCTGTTAGTCAGTGGTCGGCTTAAGTATCAAATACCTCTAAGATGCTCTGACATGGGGAACCCCGCTCCGCTTGCACCCTGGAAGTCATCGAATAAGGTTGACTCTTTTATCTCTTCGCTGAGGAGGTGGTAGCAACATGGCACGTTGAATACAGCACTCGTGGTTGGTTGGCACGCGAATATTCGCAGGGAGGACGGGCCTAGGTCGCCGCAGGTGTGGAGGCCTAAACAAGTAGACAGATAGGGTTATGTGTCGTTTTCAAGCAAAAGGTCGCAAATGGCAAGCCAAAGGGACCCACTGATTAACAGTCCGCCGGACGGTATCGGCCTGTCAGTTGTTCGGAACTGTCTAAATTTTGTTCTAACTGACAGGCCGATACCGTCCGGCGGACTGTTAATCAGTGGGCCCCTAGGACGCTCTGACAGGTTTTCGTTTGAAGATATATGCAAATTTCGTCCATAAGGTAAGCAACAATTTGCTTGAAAATGTCACATATACAGACAAATTGTATTTATTGTTCCGACGGATAGTAGGGACATACAACACAAGCCTTCTTGAGCTTACCGTGGAGCTTAGTCAATTTGTATAAGAATGTCCTTATAATATTTATTTTATTTATTTACCGGGTGTGGCCTGTAATATGAGCAAACAATTAAACTATAGGTTGTACTCCTCATACTGACCAACATTTGTTCAGCGACTTTTAAAAATAACTTGTGGTTTGATTTTTAATACACTTTAAAGTTTATTCTAAGACGCAATGTATTGCGAATTTTGTTATGTTTAAGACTTGACAAGCAACGTCAATCACAATGATATGGCGTGGCGATGGCGTCCATTGAAGAAAATATTTATTTTGTATGAAAAATAGGCAGTCTAAATACTTCATAATTTTTAAAAGTTGTTGAACAAAATTGTCACCGTTTGAGGAGTACAATCTATGTTTTAATTATTTGCTCGTGTTACAGGCCACACCCGGTATATACGTACAAACAGAAAAAGTTGTGTTTTTAAAGACGTCAATAGCATTGTCACGTTTTTATCGCCTGTCATGCGTCAACTTTCGCACTTGCAAACTTGTTAGAACGTGATAGGCATGGCGACAGACGATAAAGAGGCCCTGATAACGTCGCCGGGCAGATAAATGACACGATGAAAACAAAACTTGTCTCTTCGATTTTGTTTTTGGACGTAAATTATTTCAACAACTAAGAAATAATCATAAATTAATTTTAATAATTTACTTTTGATGTTGAAATTTCTTTATTTATAAATAGATATAGAAGATTTTTATTTTAATAGTTACTTTTCCAGATACTCGTAGTTTCACATTGGTAAATATCTCCATAAATGATCTGACATCACACAACCAAACTTTCATACCTGTAAGCATCACATTGACATCCTTGTGAGCGATCTCAGGAAAGCTTTCCTTCACAACTGTCGCCAGATCAGTGTTCTCGGTGACGAATAGTTGGGCGAACCGGTGGCGGTGCTCAGTGCCGCGGGAACCGGTGCTGGATATGGCGTGCCATTGTTACAATGTACAACATAAATAATAACCCAACACTCATACCTGTAAGAATCACAATGACATCCTTGTGAGCGATCTCAGGAAAGCTTTCCTTCACAACTGTCGCCAGATCAGTGTTCTCTGTGACGAATAGCTGGGCGAACCGGTGGAGATGCTCCGTGCCGCGGGAACCGGTGTTAGATATGGCATGCTATTGTTTCAATGTACAACATAAATAATAACCCAACATTCATACCTGTAAGCATCACATTGACATCTTCTTGTGCGATCTCAGGAAAGCTTTCCTTCACAACTGTCGCCAGATCAGTGTTCTCTGTGACGAACAGTTGGGCGAACCGGTGGAGGTGCTCCGTGCCGCGGGAACCGGTGTTGGATATGGCGGGCCATTGTTTCAATGTACAACATAAATAAATAATAATGCAACGTTTGTACCTGTAAGCATCACATTGACATCCTTGTGAGCGATCTCAGGAAAGCTTTCCTTCACAACTGTCGCCAGATCAGTGTTCTCTGTGACGAATAGTTGGGCGAACCGGTGGAGGTGCTCCGTGCCGCGGGAACCCGTGTTGGATATGGCGTGCCATTGTTTCTGGGTATATAAAAAATTTTTGAATTAACAACCGTCGCCAAGATGTTAAATTTTCTTCATGACAGTTTACAAAAGGGATTTTTTTATTCAGGCCAGTATTAGAGTTACAAACCTGAATAATTTTGCCCCTCGCCTCAGCACTGGCTAGACTAGTTCTGTCGCAGTCTACCGTGAGGCAGCGCAGCTTGTAACCTGTAATGTATCAATATTTTCATACCAAAAATACATTTTTCTCAACTACATCACACTACATGTACTTTGTATATAACGCCTTATGTTTTGGCATAATTCAGTTTATCACGATTTAGCGTTGTTTTTAAAATTTCCCGAATTTGCAAGCCCGAATATTTACGACTGTGTGATGCTGATGTGCATAAGATGAAACTACCACATGTTTTAACCTTTTAATCGACGTAGTCTGATATACATATAAGATATACAGTCATACAATATCCATCTCATTTCGCCAGTCTGATAAATAAATAAAGACAATAAATCGTGTAACTTTGTACCGCCGGCAACACGAGCACGCTCGATTAAAAATTCTATAGTGGTTACAAGGTTATAATTGTCCCATAAAAACCCTAGTATTACCAACCATGGCTGGCAGTCACCAGTAGATGGCCGCGGCCTCCACCGGCCTCTACCGAGCACGAAGCTGACACCATATTATGTAAGGAGGCTAGTAGGCGGGACATAATGCGAACCTGAAATATAAATGATAGAAAAATCTTAGTAAGGGCTGATTTAGACGTTGCGCGAACTCGCATGCGATTGTAGTTACATTGCGGACTGTTGGTTACGTCCTGTTCAACCGACCGATCAAAACCCGCAATGTAATGAAACTCGCATGCGAGTTCTTGCATCATTTAAATGAGCATTTAGGGTGGCATTCCACTTGTCTAACCAATGGTATTCAACTTTGTCGTTTATTTGCGTCTCACACTTTGATTAGTGAGAGAGTGAGACGCAATGCATATTGGACCAAGCAATTGGACAGGAATGGATAGGCGCGTAAAGTACAGCGCTACTTGCTTAAGCTTTCATAACAACGGGTACATAATTACTTGTTTTCCATCGTATTTTCACGGAAACGTACGAACGTGTCTTGTTATTTCAGTCAGTCTAGGTACAAAAAATACTGAGGTTGACTGAAGTAGCATGACAAAAAAACAATAAATAAATATTATAACACAATCTTTACACAGATCGACCTAGTCCTGTGGATCTAGCACCCGCAACACAATCTCAATGAGGCCTGTGTTGTGGGTACTAGACGACGATACATATAATATACACATATATGTAAATACGTACATATATACATAGAAAACATCCATAACTCAGGAACAAATATTTGTGATGAACACACACATAAGTGGCCTTACCAGGATACAAACCCGGGACCTCCTGCCTCGCAGGCAGGGTCACTATCGACTAGGCTAGGAGGCTGTTCAAAAATACGAATGTTTCCGAGAAAATACGATGGACAACAATTATGCACTACATCTGTATTATGTAACAAACCTCATAACTCTTCTTAGGGTTCATGAACTCCTTAACCGGGATCTCCTGCGGTAGCACTCCGCCTCTGTCTCTGATGCGTTGTTCTAGTTGCTCTACTGACAAGCAGTAATCGCCGTTCACTGACAGACAGTGCTTGCGTGCCGTAAGTACCCACAGACCAAGAGGTGATTTGTCTGGAAAGTTATCAAAGAATAATATATCATGATTACGTTTACAAAAATGTTGAGTTTTCCATAACAATGCATGGTGTCCAATCCTGCGGGGGGGGATGACACGGTGGAATGGTCTGCGAACCCGTAATTTTAAAACCCAAAAAAATGGTGAATTTCTAACATTCAGACTTGAAACTAGGATTAATTTAGTTTCTTTTTTTATTGTTTTACAAAGGCAACTATTTTATTTGACATTTGTGGTAACTAAACAGAAAACAACAATCTGTTAGAGTCAGACCGAGAAAAGTCTGGAGCGATTTTGATAGCCCACGCAGTGCAAGTGTCATTTTAAACGTCAAACTTCTATGAAATGGCGTGTAAATAACACTTGCACTGCGTGGGGTATCAAAATCGCTGCAGACTTTTGTTGGTCTAACTCTACTTCATTGAAGTCTTTTGCATATACCTACCCCCTTATTCATAAACGTTCACTAAAGTTGACAAGCCGATAATAATTGTTTGTCCCTTTCCATCATACAACATAATACGTCGGAAAGGGACAATCGATTATTAACGGCTTGTCAACTTTAGTAAACGTTTATGAATAAGGGGGCTAATATATAATTTGTCTTTAGTTTTAATGAAAAATTGGTGGTATAACAGTAGTTTTTCATTATAAATTGTTGTACACTTACCACTCCCATCACTCTGCACATTCCAAAACTCCCCAACAGCCCGGTCCAAGTCCATATCATCCAGGGTTTCCCTCAACCCCTTCGGGACGAGCGTCTCCCAATGGTTGTGAGTCAGGAACTCAACCATGTGGCAGTTGGCAAGCGGCAGTAGGGGGGTTAAGTAGGAGAGTAGTGAGTCTATGTGGTTGCGGAGTTTTAGCATGGTTGGGTCCATGACGATGAATCTGAATTAATAAATACAATTATTTGAGTCTGGAGACTTCAATCTTTTTGATATAAGGGCTGCATGGATGGTATTTGTGTCTATTTCTGGGCCAAACTGGCAGTCTCATAGTTTGTAGAGCCCTGTTTTATTTAAATCCCTCTTGTATGCCTCTCTGAGGGTTTATGCATATGTGCCATTTCTAAGTTTTGTACAACTAGCTAGCTTTTGCCTGTGACTTAGTCTGCATGGAATTAACAATTTGGAACAATTTTTTTAATTGAATCCTAACAATGTGATATAACTTATAATTTTTTCTGCATTCTAATTCCAAATCAAGTATTACTCACCTAAATTATTCTAAAACGATACACCAGCGTCATAAGGATTATTCGACGGTATCTTCAAGAGTGCACACGTCTTCTTATACTGTGCCCTTATCTTCTCTGCCATGTCCAATATATCATGGTCCTCGGAGTTAGTGTGAGGGAATGCGTCAATGAGTTCCTTTACTTTGGTCAGCTGGTTCAATATTTTGTCAGAATACTTAGTTTCTGAGTTCTCGTTTATATTTAAATGATGTGTCACTGTGCCTAAGTAATATCCTGTGTAAGAATAAAATTATTTTTAGAATAGAGTTCAAGACCAGTAAATAAAATAGAATAATGATACAATATGCTGCCAATAGACAGCGATTTATAGTAATTTTTAAGTTTAGTTTTTATTAATTTTTAAGTTTAGTTATTAATTTTAGTTTGTCATTTTTACCTTATTGTTGCTGTACTTGTTTTTAATAAAATACCTATCGTCATAATGATAAGCTTTCTATTTAACTATTTGGCATAGTTCTATATATCATTAAATCATGTGTTGTTTCTTATAGCTATTTCATATTTATATATAGAAATTTTTACATGTGCATTACCATGATGATTGAGATGATGAGATGTGTGTGAGAGATAAGATTGTCACCACTAAGTTCTAATATCAGGTTTTAATTAGCTAGTATTTTTTACAGCCCGGTCCTAATATCAAGTATATCAATGGTAAAAAAAAACCACTTACCTAGTTCTCTCCCCAATTCAGCACCTCTGTGGTAGCCCAAGTGGTACCCTTCAGGGTTCCCTGCCTCCTTACCAGCCTTGAATCCCTCTTCAAAACTATTTTTATGCGAAGTTTCCTCATGCACAAAAATATCGTCTAAAACGTCGTTAAAATCACGTTCAACAGCCATTTACAAGATATAGTCGTTACAGAATAGTTTTTATCATAGTATAAAGTATTTCGAGATGATGTATAGTTCCTGGTAGTTCCCAATGATCCCATGAAATTCAAATATTTTTTTTGTGATTAAGAGGTTAGTAGGAGGTTATCAAACAAAATAAACATGAATTTACTTAAATTGTAATTGTGCTAGGAAAGAAAGACTACAGTTAGTTTTACACTCAATCAAATGATAGATGGAGGTACAAATTGTATTTTAACTGTTTTTATAAAATATAAACAGCAAGGACAAACCAACGAATCCAATAATCCAACACAATTAAGCCACATTAAGCATGATTTTGACATTGACAGTGACACTACACTAATATGAGAATGTTCATAAATAGTGAGAAAAAACAATCAGATTTGAAATATCAAATATGTACGATGCATTTCCATATTTTAATAATCAAAAAGCTAAATTACATATAACATAATGAAAAGTTGAAGTTTTTTTCACTTTTTCTATATGTATTTTTAATGTTAAATAAACATATTCATGTAACCCCTTCTCTTTGTTTTTGAACGTCCTTCAACAGACATGACAAAATGACAGTGACAAGTGCCAGCTGAGTGGTGAGTGGCAACCACAGCCACACCACCAATTTGCTATAAAAAACTTAAAATTCACGTGTAACAAGTTAAATTGAATGAAAATACTCTATTTTTAAATTTGTAACAATGACTGAAGTTATAACCAGAGCCGAAGTGAAGAAAAACCGGCACAGGAACAAGCCGTGGCTAATAATACATGACGATGTGTATGATGTTACTAAATTTTTAGAAGAGGTAAATAGTTAACTATTTACTATTATGATGACGTAACAATCAAGTTAGATTAACTTCATCATGTTCTCGATAAAGTTTTAATGTCTTAAAACACTTTTAAAGACGATTTTATCTGTTACAGCATTAAATATAAGTAAATTATTGTGATGTATCTTATTTTAGCACCCTGGAGGCGAGGACACCCTTCTGGACGCTGCGGGCTCAGATGCCACTCAAGCTTTTGAAGATGTTGGCCACAGTGAAGATGCAAGGTGATGTTTTAATTCATTTTAATATTGTCAGATCAATGGAAATTATTATAGGACATTTTTACACAGATTGACTAAGCTTCAAAGTAAGCTCAAGAAGGCTTGTGTTTTTGGTACTCAAACAACAATATAATAGGTATACTAATAACATAAAAAATATCCACATTTCATGAACACATATCTAAGCTCATCACCATACATCAAGGTTTTTGGTGCGGGAATGTTTTACACTAGCCAAACAACAGGTAAAAACTGTAAAACGCGATACTACTTTAACATTTCTAAGCACATTTGCACCTTACTACCTACATTTGATTCATAGGTTGGTAATTATTTTACAATAAACAAAGTTGTAAATACATGAAATCATTCCCGCACTGAAAACTGATGTATGCTCATCACACAGTTAATTATATGCCCTTACCGGGTTAGCCGGGTTAGCCACAACCATTTGCTTCAAAGGCAGGGTCACTCCCAACAATGCCAGACCGGTCATCAAAAGTGGATGAAACCATCTTTTGTTATGAGAGGAACGTAGGCCCCAGCTGGTCTAGCACATGATTGGCGCGACAGTTTCTCACGGCGAGATACACTACCCATCCCTCTTTAATTAACCACTCAACCGTCCGGCCTGCGAGACTGTTTTCCTGTCAACCGTCCGGGTTTTTTTAGCGACGCACGCCCCGCGCAGCGCTTTCACAATTTTCTACAAAAATTATTACTACACTGCCATCTAAATTTTTTTAGAGCTAACTATTTAGTTAGGCTACGTTATCGCATCAAGAGAATTAGTAAATAATGCCTAAATATTCCCTTAGATGGCTCTGAAATCAATTCTTTCTTCCACCCCTTTGGATAGTAAGGTTCCCGCGGACGGTTAAGAGCATATTTTTTTCGGATACTATGCTATCGTCGGACGGTCAAGTGGTTAACATAGTAAAAGACGGGTATTCTATCTCGCCACAAGATACTATCGCACCAACCATGTGCTAGGCCTAGACTAGTGGGACATATACATGGGGCTGATAATAATGTTAAATATTTATATTTTTAATGAACACACACTTTATGCTGGAAAGTATGACAAATATACAAAATTTAGATAGTGTAAGTCAGATATATTATACACATACTCTTTGGTGTGAGTCATGCAGGTCTAAAGATAATTTTGTTTATTTTTTATTGGTTACATGATGTTTTGCATGAGTGTGACCAAAGTATTATATTCTTTGGTGACCAAGCTAAGTTTGCATGGCATTTGCAATGACTAAATGTTGTGAATGTCACATTTTATAAAGACACTCTCACACTTTGTTGTGTTGAGGGAGGTCTGTTGAGGTTGGTGCTATGTTAGCTCAGACAAACTACCTTTTCTTAACTCAAGGCAGGTTTCTTTATTATGATAATTATTCTGTCATAGGCCCTGTCAAAATAAAGTTGTCAATATTGGTTTTGGCTTGTCATTTGAAAACCCAATAATTATTGGTTAAAATTTTTTGTATCAGCAATCATGTAGCAAACATATTGAAATTTTGGAAATAATCAACAGCTTTCAAATGTAATAAAGATGATGATGCGCTGAATATAATTATGACATCACAACAATTCTATAGCAGTTTATTACAGGTAAAAAAATAACGTAAAATAACTTTATAAGATTTAATTCTGTGGCCCTGGTGAATAAGGGTACAAGTCTCGGACAGCGCAGTTGTAAAAGGGCGTAAGTTCCAAGTAACACTTAAGCCAGTGGTTCTTAACCTGGGGGTAATTACCCCCGTGGGGGTAAAACTGGTATTTTACGGGGGTAATAAGCTAACCTAATATAACAATACAACAAACGTACACGTTTTATTTTTTATTACCATTGGGAGGAGGGGTAAAATCAGGTTCCCTAGTTAGTCATAGGGGTGACCGGACTGAAAAGGTTAAGAACCACTGACTTAAGCCCTTTTACACCTAAGCTGCTCGGGACTTGTACCCTTTTTCACTACTTTTGTAATACGTTAGATTGAATTGTTAGTTTTAATTTATAAAATTGTTGATGTTATTATTTTTGCTTTTATGTAAGTTCAATGTTGACGTGTAAAAGTGCCCTTGTGGCCTATTTGCTGAATAAATGTTGATATTTGATATTTGATATTTGATACTAGGGCCACAGTTATATACTTGCTTATTTAAATACAACTAAAATATATCTAAAAATTTGGGTGCCTTTGGTATGGTGCTGAGGATGCTGGCTTGATTATAGAATTTGAGGGGCTCTCGATCAAGGATTGTGTGGGCTGCCCTCTGCATGGAACCACACACTTGTCTATAGACCGACCGCTTAAATGAGTGAGAGAATGAGTAAGGTGCGGGCGCCGTACGCCTGCCGCCCGCACCTTCCCCGCCGCCCTTAGTCGTCCTACTCCGTCGCCCCCGTACCGCGCAGGCGAGGACTCATTTAAGCGGTCGGTCTATAATGGTCTCTACAACATAAAATAATCATGTTTCAGAGAGTTGCTGAAGCAGTATAAAATCGGAACCCTGCCAGATGACGAAAAATCACCGAAACCTGTTCCTCCTTGGTAAGTCATACAAATTTCTCAGGGCATTCCAGAGAAGTGTCAGACATGTGACGCTATTTTTTCAACTTTTTAATAAACCTAAAAAGCCAATTGGCATGATAATATGTGATAACTTAGCGTTAAATTCAATGCTATATAACAGGCGTTTCCAAATTTTTTTACCTGAGGGCCCTCAGGTTGCGCCTCAGAAACTTTCGCGCGGGCCACCGTCGGTTTTTGCGCCGGGGGAGGGTGTCAGTTGATGCTGTTAGGAACAGTTCCACTCTCAATGAATGTCGAAACCCTGGAGCCTGGTTCCCGCGGGCCTGACAGTGGGCACTCCCTTTGGGGTCGGCGGGTCAGATTTGAACGCGTCGCGGGCCGGATTTGGCCTGCGTGCCGGGGTTTGGAGGCCCCTGCTATATAATATTGATATCTGCAGGTTATTAAGGTAGCTGCCTTATACATCACATTTCTAATAAAGTAGACATTTTTGTAGAATCCCCTTAAGACAGGGGTTGCCAATCTTTTTCAGTCCGCGGCGCACTTGTAAGTTTACAATTTAATCTCGGCGTCCTAACCTAGCTAGGCTATTCGAAGTAGAGGTAATATAATGAGGAGGATTGCCTCACGGCGCCCCTCTTGGCCCTCTTTACTGTCCACGGCGCACAGTCTGGGAACCCCTGCCTTATTCATGGTCGCTTGATTAATATTCAGGAAACAATATTCAGTACCATTTCACGAGTGTTAATGCTACATTTTAACTTATGAAACATAAGAGTCTGATGATAATTCATGGCTTGATTTTGAAAGTCTCAAATAAATGATGTCACACAAATAATATTTTTATATCATTCTCAAAATAATCTAAAAAGTAGCACTTTCATAGATGGCTTTGATACACAATTCATATGATACACAAAAGATAGCCAAATATTAAATGATTTAACTTTTTTTTTCCATTCTCTTGTGTTGATTGATATTCCACCTGTCAAATATCTTGGTCCAATGTGCATTGCGTCACACTAAGCAAAAACTCTCTTACTAAGCAAAATGCGAGATGAAAATACACTTTGGACACAGAAGTTGGACAGGTGAAATACCAACCTTAGCAAACTTCAGTTTTATCAGACTTCTTTACATTGATTTCCTGAGGAAAAACTTTCAAAAATTTTATGCCTTCTACTTTGCGATCAACATATACCTACCTACTTTTGTTTTTGCTTTGTGTGTTACAAAATTGTCCTGGTATTGTTTGTAAACTTTGATCCAACAGACACATAAGTTATGTATTTATATGGATAGTCTTATGTATTTTTATAATAGCCCTTTCCTTTCCTAATCCTAAAACCTTTATTTAATTTTATTTTCAGTTGTAAACGACCACAATGCCCAAGGTTTTTATTTTCATTTATATATACCATTTACTTAAAAAACTACAGTACTGTGTAGATTCTTTACCATCCGAGGGAGAGTTTTATTGGTCACATGAAAAATATTATATTTTATACTAGCAAAGAGAACTTAAACTAGAGGAATATTGTCAAAGTAAATTATGTAGTCAGTACATTCACTGCCATCTTTCGACACAAATGATTAAAACATCGCTCGAAAAGATGGCACCATACCTTTGGCCTACTTTCGAGTAGATGGCGATACTTTTTGGTATTTAACAAATTTAACACATATCAGTGAAAAAATAAGGATCATAGTCAAATGGCGTTTAAAAAGTTTTAATCATTTGTGTCGAAAGATGGCAGTTAATGTACTGACTGCATAATTTACTTTGACAATATTTCTCTATTTCAAATTCTCTTTCATGCTAGTATTTTATTTTATAATACCTACCTAGACAATCTAGACATCCCGTAGTTATTTGGTATCACTGGCAAATCTTATCATATCATAATATATAAGTTCGATTTTTAGCATTAGAAAAAAGGTTAACAATCTTGACGTGTCTTTTAATCGAAAAACACTTTAAAAATAAGCCACGGCAAATATGTAACAATTACGAATCTAATACGATCATTTATATCCTGCTGCTTTCATATAATAATAGTTACTGATTTTTATTTAAACGTTTTTCATTTAAAAGACAAAACACACAGAAGAAGCTTTAGTTGTTAATGTAACTTATTGCTAAAATATTTGTCTAGATACGAATAGCGCCAGATACGAATTATTGTACATATCTGCTATATAAAGAATGCTTAAGAAATGCTCCGGTACTATTTTGATATACAAAACCCTAGAAGAATAATATCGTAGATAAATATCTTACTGTACTACCTATATACCCATTTAGAATTCTTACAGTAAAATGTGACTGCGTAATTTAGAATATGAGAAAGTTCTAAATTATAATCACTTTTCCACAGAAAGGATCGATTATGTGCATCTAGTAAAAGGTATATATTTTATTTTGTTATTTTGTAAAGTACTGACTTTTTATAATTAGGTATTTAGTTAATTTAGTTTTTTAATTATTACCTATGTTTTAGCTGCTTGACCGAATACAGAATGGCCAAGAGAGATCGCAAGTTAAAAAGCGCTACTTCAATTGGGTCTGTAACATTTTTTTTTACTGTATTTTAAATAAAAACAATATGTGTTGCAGCGACATTTCCCCAATGTATTATACCATATCGTAAATTCGACGCTACATATGCGTGATAGGCATTTAGGGTAGTCAGTAGGTTTATGCCTCGGTCGTTAGGCTATTTGTAGAGTTAAAAGAACACTTAATTTTTTTTTTATTAAAATAATAATTTTAATCTCCTACCGGCCCACTACTTACAATAGGTACTTAGTTCAATTTTTAAAAGCGTAATCATACTTATTTCCTACACTGGTGGTTATAATGATACGTTACTCACAAGTTTTTGACTTGCCCAATGAGTTTTTATGGCTGTACCTTCTAAAGGTAAAGGTACAATAAAGTTAATAAAAAATGTACGTGCATAAGCAGGACCCTAAACAGATTCAGACCAAATGTACTTATTGCACCCAAATGTAGTTTATTTTTCTACACTCATTTTTATTGAATGCGATAAGCAACTAATATGTAGGTACTTTTAATATTGTGAATTATTAATATTAATATTTTTTTCCGCAGAAAAAGTTCATGTTCTAGATGTAACTCTGTTACAAGGTATATATTTGATTTTTAATATACATATTTTATTTAAATGATTTCTATTTATTTTTAATTTTCAACATGGTAAACTGTTTGTCTTAGTTGTGTTGCACCGAAGAATAAAGTTTCTAAAACTTGGCGGAATTTCGATGATCAAAAATGCGAAGACAGGTACTTAACAATGATTTATTGTAGATAAAATATCTTATTTTTTTACAGTAGAAAAGTGGAGTGTCAATTTACATAGAAAAATATAATGATGGTTACGTGGGAGCGTTGGTGACCTAGCGGTAAGAGCGTGCGACTTTCAATCTGGAGGTCGCGGGTTCAAACCCCGGCTCGTACCAATCAGTTTTTCGGAACTTACTCGTATGCACGAAATATCATTTGATATTTACCAGTCGCCTTTCGGTGAAGGAAATCATCGTGAGGAAACCGGACCGGACTAATCCCAATAAGGCCTAGTTTCACCTCTCGGTTGGAAGGTCAAATGGCAGTCGCTGTCGTAAAAACTACTGCCTACGCCAATTCTTGGGATTAGTTGCCAAGCGGACCCCAGGCTCCCATGAGCCGAGGCAAAATGCCGGAACAACGCGAAGAAGATGATGATGACGTGTGTTTCAAATGTTTCAATGACCAATGCACAATTGCACACTGTGGTTTGTTTAAAGCCAGTGGTCTGGTACTTAATTAGTGGTTGAGCTATACTAAGGGTTACTCGCGGACGGTCTAGATTAGAACGCAAAATAACTAGTGTAACATTTGGCCTATATTGCTCTTAGTCTACATCGCGAACGGTCCAGAACGCAAAATGCCTACATCATTTGCCTTCGTTTTATCTTTACGTTAGCGATGTCGACGAAGCCCCGCTGCCGCGGGGCTCCTATTCTGTGCAGTTTGGCCTTCGGCCATTTGAAGATAACTAACGAACTTAACCTACGTGTGATATAAAAAAGTGGTAATTGTGCGTTCTAGACCGTTCGCGATGTAGACTAAAAGCGATATCTTAGGCAAAATATTACACTAGTCATTTTGCGTTCTAGACCGTCCGCGACTATACCTATACTAACCCAAAAGAATCTAACTTGGCTTACCGACGCTTTCGGGTCTGCTGCTGGCAGAGGCCTCTGCTGATGTTGGCTGCTTCCTGGTTCATTCTTGATCCTAATTAATAACACTTGATAACTTTGGTTTTTACAGAATATTATCGAGAAATTAAGATATTTCTATGTATCCTATATTTCTTGAACTGAATACAGTTATTGTTTTTTGTAGTCCATCACTGCCACCACGGGAAAGCCGATCCCATCCGATCCATCCGAATAATCCGTTAGTATAGCATTAATGGTGGAATACTAAACACACATTTTAATGGCCCGGCCATTTAATCTCTGTTATGTACTAGCAATCCGTAGACTAGGCTCATGTTCAAGTCTCAGTAGATTAGTACATTTTGGAAAATGTGTTGTTTTTATAAACTAGGTAAGGTAGGTTTACATTACATTCGATTGACTCGCGTTCATGTGACTCGTATGCTCATATAATAAAATATGTATTGTTAATTCAATTAAAATTGCCGTATTGTGCAGTATTAAGCTGCAGAAATAAAACTTTCACGTGGAGGTATTTTCAATAATCGAAAAGTATTATTTTTAATCTTATCTACATCGCCAAAGTATCTCCCTAGGTGAAAGGTTATTTATTCTCTATTAAGGATCGTCTTCGTGTTCATCAAATCGTGCATGAGAGGAGGCCTGTATCCAGCAGTGGGACGTATACAGGCTGAATTATTACTATTTATATTTTTTGTTTCATATTTCTCCTTTTTCAAGGGAGGTTTGTTTATTATAGACTAGACAAAAAAATTCAAAATCGCTCTCCTTCTTAATGCGACTGGCAAATCGTATTACTTTTTGGCAACCGGGTTTTTTAACCTAATTAGACCCCGCTGAATCCGAATTTCGAACTTTCTTTAATATCGTTTCAAATATTGATCCCAGAGAAAAGTATTCATTATGTTTTCGTAGAAAATTGTATGCCAATTTTTTATTTACAAGAACATTAAGAACTTATTTTGCTATGAGCCTTATTTTACGAGTCATTTACGAAAACCTAAAAATATGGACCTGGAAATTGATTATAATTAACTTACACCCTTTAATACCTCTTTAAATATTCAACGTAGCGAAAAAGTGTACAGGCCGCCTAGCCAAGGTTACAATCGCTATCGCTTCGACAACGAAAAGCATTATGTATCTCTATCACTCTTCCCCATTGGTGTGACAGTGACAGTTGCGTTTCGATCGCTACGGAGCGTTAGCGATTGGCATCTTGGCTACGCGGCCAGAACCTTTTTTGTGGACAATTTTATGTTTAATATTTATGTAGAATATTATTTTGCAAAGGGCCACCGTTTACGAGTTATTTACGAAAAACTAATAAAAAGTGTCCTGTGAACTGATTGTAACTAACTTTCTTCCATTAATATGGCTTTAAATATTGATCCTAGAGAAAAGTGTTCAAGATGTTTTTTGAAGAAAATTTTATGTAGATAATTTATTCTTAAAAACCTATTTTGTTATGGGACACCGTTCTTGAGTTATTTACAAATAACTAAAAAGGGACTTTAAAATTATTTATAATTAACTTACCCGCTGCTTTGTCTTTTTAAATATTGATCCTAGCGAAAAGTGTTCTACATGTTTCTTGTAGGATATTTTATGTTTATTATTTACGTATAAGTTTTCTTTTGCTATGAGTCATACTTTTCAAATTATTAACGAATAAATAAAAACAAGGAAACTGAGAATTTATTATAATTAACTTTCCCTCTTTATTATCTTTTTAAATATTGATCCCCGCGAAAAGTGTACTGAATCTTTTTTGTTCAAATTTTTGTGTAAATTATTAACGTCTAACAGCATTTTTTGATAGTGGCCACCGTTTATGAATTATTTACGAAAAACTAAAAAACGGGACCTTAGAAGTGATTATAATTAAATTTCCCGTGTTAAAATCTCTTTAAATATTGATCCTAGCGAAAAATTGTACTGAATCTTTCTTGTAGGCAATTAAATTACTTATGTAATAGAACATTTTTTGCTATGCGCCTCCGTTTAAGAGTTATTTACGAAAAACTAAAAAAAGGGACCTTTAATGTCAAATATCTCACTTCCGGTCAAGATTTCGATCGAGCAACCGGCAAATTCGGATTCAGCGGGGTCTAATTAGGTTAAAAAACCCGGTTGCCAAAAAGTAATATGCTTTGCCAGTCGAAATCGTTTTGATGAAAAATATGACCAGTCTATTATACGGGCCATGGCCAAGTATAATAAAACATTGGTAAATATTAAAGTTTGTCATATATAGTAGATGAGCGGCATATGTTTAATAAATATTAAGTCTATGTATATATTCGGATAAGTTCGGTTTTTGTTTGTTTTGGTGTATCTGCCTGGATTGTTGCACACCTAAGTATTTGTATGAGTCCCTATCAGTCATGTGTTCGATTTATTATCCTGTTTCTAAAGTGTATGTATTATTTTGCGTTTGTCCTCTATGGGTTGAGTGACTTTTGCATTTATCTATACTAAATTTCATACCTATGTATGTTGAGAATTAGCGGGTTATATCCTTAGAGCATTTAATAACTGGGGTCGCCTTTAAGAGCTTACCCCTCTACCGAAAAACTTGCACAATTGTGCAAACTTTTTTATGGTTGAGTTATACTAAGGGTTATTCGCGGACGGTCTAGACTAGAACGCAAAATGACTAGTGTAACATTTTGCCTATATCGCTCTTAGTCCACATCGCGAACGGTCCAGAACGCAAAATGCCTACATCATTTTCCGTCGTTTTATCTTTACGTTAGCGATGTCGACGAAGCCCTGCTGCCGCGGGGCTCCTAATTCTGTGCAGTTTGGACAAAATCAAAAAGTAGCCGAAAACACCTCACGTGATTTGTGCACAACCCCTTAGATGGTATTGTGTGGTGTGTGTAGTCGTATTTAAGTCTGAAGCCAGCAGCAGACCCTTAAGTAGTTCGGAGAGAAAAACTGAGCCTGTTTATATGACCCTATTAGGTTCTATAAACCACTTTTTCATTTCTAGCTGGTATTTAAACTCTTACAAAAAATAATGAAAACCCAGCAAAAATATTTCAATGTAAAGTGTTGCCAAGACTAGGGTAAAGCTTATACACTAAAAAGTTATCAGATCCCTTAGCAGATACCAATACTTTTACTCTGTAAGTCCTAACTTTATAAGCTCTATCTGTATAAAGCCAAACAAACAAACAGTACGGATTGGCCGTTTCGTTGCAGTCACATAAAACTCCCTCGGTGGACTTGTTGGCATTTGACAAATACAAAGTAGTAAAATCTTTCAAAGTCTGAAAGTGTCAAAGGGATTGTGCGTTTACACTGAACTAATGATGACTATATTACCATGTTGGGGCAGCACTCTCATCACCAGGAGTTCTAAGGCCACCCCCGTCGTGGTGCCGCCAGACAAATTCGATGATGAACACACGTCGACGTCCGCCGGCAAAAAATGCGTGGCTACCGACAGGTTATCTTTTTAATGTTCCATTTTTGACACCAAATCACTTCGAAAAGCTTTCCAAAGGCTACAAATATAATGACCACCAAAAAATACTTTGGTACCCATACTTTGGTTTGGTTTGGTAAATAAAAAAATCATGCTTACCAAAAAAAATTACAGAACACCAAAAAAATAAGCCCTAAAAATACAAAAGTACCACCATTTTAATTACGACTGCACTTCAAATTGTATTCAAATACCAAATATATTGAATGATCACCAAAAATCATCAATGATCACCAAATCTTGAAGACCAAATTAATGCGATATTTTCACCTAAATAAACCACTATGATTACCAAAAAATTTATACATATTATTACCAAATAAAGTAAACTGATGCCAAAATTACTAGCCCCTCCCGCTCAACCCCCCGTAGCCCGCACCGCATACCTGAACCTAATCTACTTTTCTAGTAGCATTTCGTTGTGCTGCTAGAAAAGTTAAATTGCTATCAGTTAAGTGGGTTAGGTTAGGGTAGCACTGCGACCCTTACAGAAACGAAATGGTACTAGAAAAATAGGTTAGGTTATGTTTCAACTGCTACCCATACAGATACGAAATGCTACTAGAAAAGTGGGTTAGGTTAGGTTTGAACTGCGACCTTTACAGAAACGAAATGCTACTAGAAAAGTGGGTTAGGTTAGGTTTGAACTGCGACCCTTGCAGAACAGAAATGCTACTAGAAAAGTGGGTTAGGTTAGGTTTGAACTGCGACCCTTACAGAAAACAAATGTTACTAGAAAAGTGGGTTAGGTTAGGTTTGAACTGCGACCCTTGCAGAAAAGAAATGCTAGTAGAAAAGTGGGTTAGGTTAGGTTTGAACTGCGACCCTTACAGAAACGAAATGCTACTAGAAAACTGGGTTAGGTTAGCTTAGAACTGCGGAAAAAAAAAGGTTAGAACTGCGAATGTTACAGAAATAAAATGCTACTAGAAAAAGGTGACGAAGTGGATTAATTAATTTAATAGGATAACGATATATTAAATATTTGCACATTTTTAATTAAAATGTGGTTACAATTATGGTGTTCATTTACTATTTTTGGGTTTACAGTGATTATTTTGGAGTCATTTGCTTTAATAGGATAGCAAGATTTAAAAATTTGGTTATCATTTTACATTAAAATGGAGTTCTAATTTTGGTGGTCATTTACAATTTTTGGGTTTACAATGATTATTTTGGTGTCATTTTATTTAAATTTTTACATCTTGCTATCCTAGCAAGATGTAAAAATTTGGTTATCATTTCATTAAAATGGGGTTTGTAATTTGGTAATGATTTACTATTTTTGGGTTAATAATGATTAGTTTGGTGTGATTTCCTTTAAAAGGATAGTAAAATGTAATAAAATTGGTAATCATTTCACATTAAAATGGTGTTGTAATTTTGGTGATCATTCATTATTTTAGGGTGGTAAAATAGATTTTTTTGGTATTAAATTTTATTAAATCTGGTGATCAGTTAAATAGCAGCCCTTTCCAAATAATTATGTTATCATATCCTATACGTATGTATATTATCTTATTACTGTAACATATTGAGGAAGTCATTTGACAATTAACTTATTTTTAATAAAATTATGAGTTTTTTTGTTTCGAAGGAACAAAATTATAGAGTTTTTTTTAGCTAAATTTGTAATCTAATTGTACCTAATGCGCTCAAAGCAATGCCATGCTTTAAAGGTTTATATTTGCTTTCCTGGGACAATAATACCTTGTTAGTTGTTATATCACTCAAAATCTAGTTTGCACTAGGTGATATTAAAATTTAACTTTTCTTTTTATTTTAGCCGAACTGTGCAAACAAAAAAGAGGAAAAGAAAAGAGTACGTACCCTTAGGATTTCCAGTATGTTCCAATATCGCTCGGTGAAATTCATAAAATCTGTCATGCTATAAATTTTGACATTTTAACAGGTGTATCACATAAGAAACCTGCACCAAATAAGGCCCATCGTATTTTTTTATCTTTAATTTTTCTTAAGTTTAGTATGAACTTGCAGTTTTGTCTAGGGTACTAGTAGACGCAAAATTTGAACCCATTCACACTTATAAACGTATGAAATTTTAAAAGTTAACACGCTTTAAAACTGGGCATTTGGTGCAGGTATCAACCTTACAGATAATTCATTTTATTGTAAGAGGCTTGAAAGACTCGGACCAGTTTGCACTTTTGCACGCTTAATTTATCTTAATCGTCATTCTAAACCTGTGCTATGCCTAATTTTACGTCGTTTTATCTTTACGTTAGCGATGTCGACGAAGCCCCGCTCCCGCGGGGCTCCTATTCCTGTTTGCTACGCTAACGGTGGTTCTATTGCATTAAATTTAAGTCCGATTTGTTTGCAAGGTGTGACAGGGAACGTCGGAAGCGTGGTTATCCCTGCGACCTAAGTTCTGAAAGGTAAATGTACCATCACGCTCCGCGATTGTTGAGTCGTCGCCGTAGCATTTGAGTAGCGTAAGTTATTTGACATTTAGGATATCGAATATTCTAGACAATTATAAAGAACAATGACAAAAGAGTATAAACTCTTAAGTTGTAAGAAATAAAATAGAATTTTATTAAAGTAGGTAGTTATACTTTCGTAAATTGTGTTTATCAGATTATATTCTAAAATAATATTTTCTGGTCAAAGAATACCTCCGCGTGAATAGATTTTTTTATATAACTATTTCTTCAGCTGAATACTGTACATTGCGGCATTTTAAATTGAATAAACAATTTTTTTACATATACATACGTGTCACATGAACGTCATTCAAGTATGTAGTAAACAGAACTAGTGATCATAGTGTGTATAGAGTCGGCCACGACAATATGTAGAATACATGGGAACGCCCACTTGCCATCTCCTTACACCGTGGCTAGAACCCTAAATGGCTCAACAATCGCGGCTCGTTAAAGTTGGATGACAGTTACTTAATTAATTTTTCATCTAAATTTGGTAAATTATATTTTTAGTCAATATTTTCACATTCATTTTTTAAAGCATATCGGATTTTAGAGGCCTGTATATTTATGAATATTACAATTGTATTTTAAAAACCGAGCTGGGTGATCTAGCCTTATATATGCATATTGGGGTAGGTCACCTATTTAAAAGCTATAAGTATTTTATAAGGTAGTACAAGACTATGATTTAGGTGTGTTGATCGTAAAATAGAAATATGTATACTTCTCTTATCTTTGTAGTTTAAATACAAAACATTGCTATCGTTTTAAAATACATATTATAGTTAATTTATTTAGCTTTGTAGTTTTTTTAGTTAATTTTAGAGATACCTACCCACTGAAATATATGATTTTTATAGAGAAATAATTAAGTGAACTAAATTGTATATGTCATTGTACTTCTTTTATAGAATAGGGAACTATCTATTAACCATTTTTGGCTTTCCTTTAGAACGAGTCCTTATGTGCAGAGGTACCCTTTTCTTATGGAAAGCCACATTTTATTGACCAGAATAATTGGCCTTAATTGCAAGCAGGTGTCAAGTCAAAAAGTTAAAGTGTATTCGGGTATTTACGGACACGAAAAATTGTCTGTTAATTCCGAAAATAAACTATAATTGATGGATTTAAGAGCGATTTTCTGATTTAAGTACCCGACATTCTGCAGGCACCTAGCCCAAATAAGGCCCATTGTTTTTTTTAATTTTACTTGCAGTTTTGTCTATGGTATAGTTGTTCCATTTGTAGCTGGCCCCGAACGGCTAATCCTTTGTCTATTGTTAAGTAAAACCGCACGTGCCATTACCTGCAAAAAAGGGTCGTATAAATTTCAATTAGTAGTTGGTACCTAAGCGCAGGCTAGTCAAACGCTCAAAAAACTAGTGTACTTGCGCCCTCCGATAACGCGCCTTTGTTACGCATCTCGATGACACCAGTGTTGGCCGAAAGTTAATGCGAATTGAAAATGCTGGCCATAAACCACTATAAATTGAACCTTAAACCTTTCGGCCAACACTGGATGACACATTTTAGATAAGTTCCGAAGCGCTTGTCTCACCGGCACTCAGTAACCGTAGACTCTACGGTTAAATAATTTGCCACTTGGTCCCTCTTTTGTTCATATTGAATCTTATTCCAATTTCTATTGGAGTTGTAATTCAATAACCGGTTTAAGTGACCGATGCAGGCACTTTTACTTGACAATAGACAAGGATTGGCCGTTCGGGGGCAGCTAAAAATCGAATGAGTATACTAGCGGACATTGAAGCAAAATTTGAACCCATTCACACTTCGGGCCACTTGAGCCACCAGGGTTAGCCACTAACTCGGGGTAACCGGATAAACTAGAAGTTTCAGTACATTTAACCCTGGGTTAACGGTTACCTCGGAGTTAGTGGCTTACCCATGGTTGGAGCATGTGGACTTTAGTACAAAATTTTGGACGTTAGCCATGTCTTATTCGATGCAGTACGTTATTCGGAATTACCCGAATATACTCCCAAAAGTATCCCATAGTATTCGTGTGTACTAATTGACTGTTTTTGCTTTCAGCTCTTGGAAGTGGTACGCTCTCGCAGCACTCATAATCGGCGCTATAGCTGTGGGCGCTGTGGCGTATAAGAAGAGCTCATAAACATCTAAAAGCTGTAACAAACGGGCATTACCGGACGGACTTGTTTCGGTCTGCATATTTCTTTCTCCCTCCTACTTGTAGCTGCTTCTTTAAAATCTTTAACAGACGTACGGCGTTGGACATTCCACTCGGTCAAACAGGCTTCGTACCGGACCAAGGTCTGGTACGCCCGTCTGTTACAGCTATAAGCTAGCACAACTGTCTATATCGCCACAGGTAGATTCTTTTCTTTCTCACAAATAGTTGATACTGCAACCCTTTAAAACGCAAAAAGTTCTGAGTTCAAGCCTCCATGACGCTAGATTGTTTTGATGATTAGTTGGGAAAAAACGCAAAAAGAGGCCAAAAGTTAGTTTAATTCTAACCTGCCTTGTGAATAAATTAATTTGATTAATCGCAATAAAATAATAGTATAGGAAGGACGTGGAGACCAGATGATATGACATTTAACCTACCTTCCTTCAAGACAACAACGTACTCATATTTTAAAGGCCGGCAACGCACTTCCAATCCCTCATGGCTCCTCTACACGATGGCCCAGCGCCGGCCACTCCAAGGGACGCATTTATGCGTTAGAGGGAGCAAATGATATTGCTATCTCATTCTACCGCATGGCTACATCCCTTGGAGTGGCCGGCGCTGGCCCATTGTTTAGAGGAGCCATTAGGTGTTGCGGGTGTCCATGGGCGGTGGTAATTGCTTACCACTAGGCGAATTTGCTTGTTTGCGTAAACGTATATTGAATTTAAAATATACAGATTAACTAGTATATAATAACATTTTAAATACAAATATCATTGTAATACATATTCCACCGACTTTTTTCACAAAATTAATTAATGGAGTTTTTTTTTCTTATGTAATATATTATATTCGTGGCATGAAAAAGTGGTTGTGCTGGCCTCATTGGCCTCAATAAACCATTCCAGTCTCGTTACGTCACAATCAGTACATAAAATGTACTGTTTTATGTTTTACACGATTAAGTAAAGAAATAATTATTTATGGACAGGCTATACCTATAATACTTATATGTATAGTGCAATAGGATTTCATTATATTTAAAAATATCGATCTACATAAGTCAGGGCCCAGAATCAACATATTTATTTATTATTTTACAATTGTCATACGCTCAATTTTTTTCTTATACTTTTAAGATGGAAGCAAAATAATTAGTATTTACTTATGAATATTTATAAGCGAAAATCAATAAAAAAAATTATATCTGACTTTTTGTATAATTTGATATCTAGTGATAGGGATATTTTTTATTTCGATGTTATTTGGCTATTTTATTTTTATTTTTACTCATCGCTATAGACGTGAATGTGCGAAAATTTTCCAAAAGGTTGAAAAAGATCTCAAAACTTTTTAGGAAAAATGCGCACAAAACAAAAGAAACTTTTATTTTGATAGGTAAGGTTTACTCGGGTAGTTCCGAATGTCGAAAACTGTCGGATAATTCCGAAAAGAGACTTTTATTATGATGGAATTAAGGGTGATTTTCATCTGTATTTCGGAACTAAGTATCCGACATTCGGTATTACCCGAATACACCTTATACAAAGATATGAGATAAAGAAATTTTTCATTGGACATATTACAAATTTTTCAATTATAACACTTTAAACTTTCCTGTTTTGTAGACATTTAATTACACAAACGGGTGTACCGTACTTTCATTACTTTTACCTCAAATTCCGACGTTTCCGATGAAAGTATAGCGCGGTAGACCCGTTTGTGTAATTAAATATTGTTGTTATTTTCTCAATTTGAGTAAATTTTCGACGGCACGATAAGTTTGGTACAATTAAAGAGAATTTACTCGTATTTTATACTAATAATCACAATAGGTACTTACATGGAGCTTATAATTACGTAATTATAATCCTCAGTCTACTCAGTAGAAATGTGATGCAACTAGATCGTCTGAATGTGACAATAAACAAAATTAACCTGATTTTTAGGGTTCCGTACCCAAAGAGTAAAACGGGACCCTATTACTAAGACTTCGCTGTCCGTCCGTCTGTCCGTCTGTCTGTCACCAGGCTGTATCTCACGAACCGTGATAGGTAGACAGTTGAAATTTTCACAGATGATGTATTTCTGTTGCCGCTATAACAACAAATACTAAAAACAATAAAATAAAGATTTAAGTGGGGCTCCCATACAGCAAACGTGATTTTTGACCAAAGTTAAGCAACGTCGGGCGTGGTCAGTACTTGGATGGGTGACCGTTTTCTTTTTGCATTTTTTCCGTTTTTTTTTTGCTTTATGGTACGGAACCCTTCGTGCGCGAGTCCGACTCGCACTTGCCCGATTTTTTAGGGTTCCGTACCTCAAAAGGAAAAAACGGAACCCTTATAGGATCACTCGTGCGTCTGTCTGTCCGTCTGTCACAGCCAATTTGCTCCGAAACTACAGGCCCAATTAAGTTGAAATTTGGTACACATATGTAAGTCTGTGACCCAAAGACGAATATGTAACGTCAACAAATGAATTTTAAACATAGGGGCTACTTTTGGGGGGTAAACGATAAAATTAAAAAACAAAGTTTTTAAAACTATATCGTGTTACATATCAAACGAAAGAGCTCATTTTGAGAATCTCAAATATATTGTTGTTATAAATTTAGGATAAAAAGTTTAGAAGTTATTCAAGAAAATAGACAAAAAATGACCATTCCCCCCCTCTATCTCCGAAACTACTGGGTCTAAAATTCTGAAAAAAATACATAAAATAGTCCTTTACCTAAAGATGACAGGAAAACCTATTAGAAATCTAGAGTCAAGCGTGAGTCGGATTTAAGAACATAAATGCGGTTAACATTTTTTTAGGGACACAGCCGCAATGGTTTAAGTGAAACGTGATGTAGACAGCTATTGCGAAGGCCATAGGCCCATATCCGCAAAAGGCCGAAGGCCCGAAGCGTCCCAAAGTGGCGTGCCTTTAGCTTCAAGCGTGAGTCGGACTGAAGACAAAAAATTCGACTAGGCTGTAACTGGCACATAGCCGCAATGGTACTTGTAGTACAGTCAACAGCAGAAGTTGCTAAGCGGGCGAGGTGTTCAAAATTACCTTGACATGCTCTTATTGTCTTAACTATAAAGTCGCGTCCAGATCATTTTAAACCACTCACCCACTTAGCAACTTCTGTTGCTGACTTTACTGATTGATTAGGTTACTATTGTTACGTGTTTTAAAAAGCACTAGGTATACGGGGTGGCTAAAAAATAAACTAAGTGTATTCCCGTTGCCAACGTGCAACCCTGAAATCGCGAGGAAAAATTTGGCTGTTTCATACATTTAGGCTGGTCCGTTTTCTATGGGAGGATACTTCTTTTTTCGCGATTTCGGGGTTGGTCCCTAAAAGTTGCTCAGTATAATCCCAAAACCTCCCTGGCTACGGAAATATACTTTTATTTTTGGCCACCCTGTAGGTATTATCTCTCTTCGGCCTTCGCTTTTAAAACACTTTCGGAAGTTGTAGGAAGCGCGACCCGTTCCCGACCCGGACGCTCGAGTTTTCACTGTTTTCAGCTCTACGCATTTGGACACTTGTACTATTGTTCGGCATTTAATCTTCAGAGATGTAAAGATATAAGCCACCACGCCAGAAAACTTCATGTTACATCTGGTTTTTGATTGACCCATTCGGGTTTTTCAAGACATTTCACGTACAAAAAAAATGTTAAAAATTCTGTGATGTACGGAACCCTTGAAAGGCGAGTCCGACTCGCACTTGACCAGTTTTTTTTTATTTGTATTCAACATGTATTCAATCTTTGGTTTACCTATAACATCCGAAGTTGTTTGACAGATCTTTATAATTTTCGGATGTCATCCGAATGAATTTCTAAAACACAGGTTGGTCCAAAAAATACATTAACAAAAATTTTTTTGCGATATTTGTTTTACTCACAAGTCTTACAAAATGTCTTAAAATTATAGTCTTTCAAACAACTTTGTCAGTAGAAAAAGGCGCGAAAACAAATTTTCTATGAAATCATAACCTTGTGCCTATATTTTTTTAATTTGCCGATTTTTCTACAAAAAAAAATGTTAACGTATTTTTTGGCCATCCTATTTAAGATTAGAACCAAGTGGTGGATGACGGAGATCGACGGTGCTGTGCAAACAAGATGGCCGAGGGGGGCTTTCCAAGATGACAATCGTACATCGAAAAACGCCAAACGAAAAGTAAAAATGTATCGGGATGCGAACCTGACACTTGTGACCTGACGAACTGACCCCCATGTATAGAAACGATAGACGTATTGGTAGAGTTAGAAATTTTGAAACTCGAATTAATTAGGTAGTTTATTAGTTATGTTGTCAGTGTAGTCACGAATTTTAAAACGTATTTCTGATTTCATTTCATTGCATAATGTTGGGGCTATAACCGTGAAAACCGAAGTTCGTAAATTGCGGGCATCTTTCTCTGTCACTCTAATTACGCCTTCATTGGTGTAAAACCCTCTGAACCTCTGACCTAGCTATTATACTGATGTTACCTACTCTTTGCTCTGCCCCTCACCAGGCGTGGTTCACTCCGCGATTTCGTCGTATCGCAACAAGTAGCTACAAGTACATCCGTCTCATATCACGCCAATTTTCGTGGCTAGAAGCCGCGTGTGACGCTTGCGCCACCTAGCGGTCATATCTGTCCTAATCGTAACAGACGCGTTTTGTTAGAGAGTGAGTCTTCTGTTTCTTAACTTATAGTACTATTATTTATTCACACGTATGGCAACTCTATACCTACTTTTGAGCCAAAGAGTATAATACTCAATAGCCCGTAGCGTAGCCCAAAGAGAAAAGAAGACGAAGAAAAGTCTGCAGCGGATTGGATAACCCACACAGTGCAAGTGTTATTTTAAACGTCAAACTTCTATGAAATTATGACGTATAAATAACACTTGCACTGCGTGGGCTATCAAATCCGCTGCAGACGTTTTTTGTCTGTTATCATTTTCTCTGAGCAAAAGCACAATCAAAACGCTGTGACAATCTGCTTGACAGTGACAAGAAAATGATACATAGATAACATCAATTTCTCCAAAAAACAACAATATCAAATTTTGGAAACGGCCAAATATGACCAAATTTAAGTAAAAAACTGAAAATGTTACCGAAACAAACATGTGAAATAAAGGAATTAAAATAATATAAGTATGTATCGGAAAAAAATATAAAGTATACCTTCGCAAGCGCCAAAGGATACATGTAAGTACTTAGTAGTGTAGTTGTTCGACACCCTTTTGAGGGGGGGTGTGAGGGGGCTCTTCCAACCTCTTCATACCTGCTGCTGAGCCGGCTTCTAATTGCGCCCCACCTTATGGAGCGGTCGTTCGCGCGTCGTATTGGGGACGGCTGTTTGTCTGAGAGCCTCCGCGAACCACGATCGATCGATCGAACGTGGTTCGCGGTAGGCCCTTTGGTGTGGGCCAGCTTTGTCACTACCGGCCGTTATCCAACCCCCCGACCCCTAGCCTGGTGATACCGTTTGAGCGGGGCCAGGGCTATAACCGCGAAATTCGAAGTTCGCAAATTGCGGGGATTTTTCTCTGTCACTCTAAATACGCCTTCGTTGGAGTAAAAGAGAAAGATTTTTTTTTTTTTTTTAATTCATAAGCCATAAATTGTATGTGTACATGTTGATGTTAGGCAATACAGTGAGAATCAATACAATTTTACCCAGTGGGTGTAGCTACATATTTACTTAAGATCCCCTTTGCGAATTTCGGTTTTCGTGGTAGCCGTTCAGGTTTCGGGGCCGCAGTGAAGGCCACCGGCAGCTTAGGCTGGCTGTGTAAGTAGCCAGTTAAAATTGAAATTGGATGTCGGCTAGACACACTCGTCGAGAGCCTCTCGCCGAGAGTCTCGACACCGCTTCGATCCAATCGCCGAAGGGCGAGACGAGACGAGTAACGGCGAGGCGAGAAGGAAACAGCATATACACTCGTTGTCGGCCTGTCTTGGGGTCTTTCAACGCGAGTGTAGAGCCCGCATGAAATTTTATTTTTAAAACGTTTACAAGTGCGACAGAGAGGCAGCTCGTCGAACGTGGTTCGCGGTAGGCCCTTTGGTGTGGGCCTGCTTTGTCACTACCGGCCGTTATCCAAACCCCCCGACCCCTGGTAGCCTGGTAGCCTAGTGATACCGTTTGAGCGGGGCCGCAGTGAAGGCAATTGGCAGCTTAGGCTGTGTAAGTAGCCAGTTAAAATTAAAATTGGATGTCGGCTATACACACTCGTCGAGAGCCTCTCGCCGAGTCTCGACACCGCTTCGATCCAATCGCCGAAGGGCGAGACGAGACGAGTAACGGCGAGACGAGAAGAGAACAGCATGTACACTCGTTCTCGGCCTGTTACGGGGTCTTTCTAGGCGTGTGTAGAGCCCGCATGAAATTTTATTTTTAAAACGTTTAGTGGACCCTTCGAGCAACACCGGCTTCCGAGTGGACCGCAATATATCTTCTTGTTTGCTTTACTTTTATGCCAGCTGTATTATGTACAGACTCGTCGAGAGACCCCGAGACAGGCCGAGAATGAGAGTGTACATACTGCTTCTTTCTCGTTTTACTCGTCTCGTCTCGCTTTTCTCCAATTAGTTCGGTTTTTTTCGAGACTCGGTGCGAGGCTCTTGGCAACTGTGTAGTACCACGAAAACCGATGTTCGCAAATTGCGGACATTTTTCTCTTGTAATCTAACTAAGACGTAAGTAGAGTGACAGAGAGAGAGATGCCCGCAATTTGGGAACTTCAGTGTTCGCGGTAGGCCCTCAGATCTAGAATCTAGATTCCCACGATACAGACTGAGCCTAGTGTGGAGATCATTGTATTGCTTTTCTATTGTAATGTTATTTGAAATATTTTTTTATTTGGTTTGTTTCTCAGTGTGCCTTGGCCTTCAGGATGGGAAATATATTTTTCGGCAGTAATTCAGGGTTTGTTTATTTATTTAATACCTACTAGGACCTCTCGCGTCGAATAATAGTCCCTAAGACAGTAAGTAAGCTCTTTTGGTTAGACTTAATTTAAAAAAAAAAACGGACACGTGCGAGTCGCACTCCCCCACCGAGGGTTCCGTACTGTTTTAGTATTTGTTGTTATAGCGGCAACAGAAATACATCATCTGTGAAACTTTCAACAGCTATCACGGTTCATGAGATACAGCCTGGACAGATGGACAGTGGAGTCTTAGTAATAATGTCCCGTTTTTACCCTTTTAGTACGGGATCCTAAAAATAAACTGATAGGGACCATCATACGACGCGAGAGATGCTGAATAAGACATCTCTGAAAAGGTATTTTACTTCTTTTTCCAAAAATGTAACATTAATACAATTTGCATTTAATTATAATTTAGTATTGCGTGACACAATATTAGACAATTCTAGAATTAATTTAAATATTTTTTTCTCAGATTTACTAGTGCCACTGATTCTTCCCACACTGGCGATTCGAGGTAGGTACCTACTTTTGGGATATTTAATTATTTCTTAGGCATCTCTGAAGAAGTATCTTCGTTTTCAAAAAATGTAACATTAAGTAATACAATTTGCATTTAATTATGTGTAACTTATCATTGCGTGACACACTATTAGACAATTCTAGAATAAAATAAAATATTTTTTTCTCAGAGTTACTGCTGGTGCCACTGATTCCTCCCACACTGGCGATTCGAGGTAGGTACCTTCTATTGGGATATTAACTTATTTCTTAGGTATCTCTGAAGAAGTATCTTACTTCGTTTTCAAATAATGTAACATTAATACAATTTGCATTTAATTATGTGTAATAGTCTGTTCGAGATCCTGAAAACGGTGAAAAATAAAGATAAAGCTCCTAAAAATACGTGTGGTACCTCATTAGATTCGTCATGATGTCTGTATTCTAAGCGCGTATTAGCACACAAGAAATATCAAAAGTTATAAGCAAAAAAAGGGAGAAAAGAAGTAAATATTTTTTATTTCCCCAATATCTCAAAAAGTATTCATATTTAAGGAACGAAAATTCATATTATTAAAGACGAGGATATTTCCAATAAAACATTCAATACTTGCAGAACTGTATCTCCATTATTTATACTTTTTATTCACCGCTGAACACAGCCCTTCGCGCCTCATATTCGGGAAACGAGCGCAGCATGAAAAAGCGATTACGTAACATTAAATATAATTTTAAAGGTATTAAATATGCATTAAAAAATTAAAAATAAAGTGTATTTATAACATGTCAACAAATGTAATACTCGTAGAAATGTATCTTAAATATATTTTTTTTATAAATTTTCTCAAACTTCCTTCTTTATTGAAAACGACAAAAAATGTACAAATAACTATCGTAAAATTTTGTCGCCTTATAGAGCTCTTCTCATATACATGCTTAATAAGATTACGTTATAAAAGTTAAAAAAAAATAATAGTTTGGTTATAATGTTGTTTTTTCTATGTTATTCTAAAACTTATTTTAAGCAAAGTATTAACTTTATTAAAACTTTTAAAATGTGATCTTATTAAACATTTATATGAGAAGGGCTCAAAATCAAAATTTTACGATAAGTTATTTATACATTTTTTGTCGTTTTGAATAAAGCCGGAAGTTTGAGAAAATTTTGGTAATTAACAATTGCCCAACTTGTTGAAAATATAATTTTGATAAATTTCTAAAAGAACTACATTTGTTACTATGTTTTTAATACACCGTATTTTTTTTTAATTTTTCAATGAATATTTAATACTTTTTAAATTATATTTAATAATACGTAACCGCGTCGCGCGCGTTTCCCGAAAATGGAGCGTGGAGGGCAGTGTTCAGCGGTGAATAAAAAGTATAAATAATGGAGATACAGTTCTGCAAGTATGGAATGTTTTATTGGAAATATCCTCGTCTTTAATAATATGAATTTTCGTTCCTTAAATATGAATACTTTTTGAGATATTGGGGAAATAACCAATATTTTCTTTTTTCTCCCTTTTTTTGCTTATAACTTTTGATATTTCTTGTGTGCTAATACACGCTTAGTATACATTTTTCTAGACATCATGACGAATCTAATGAGGTATCACACGTATTTTTAGGAGCTTTATCTTTATTTTTCACCGTTTTCAGGATCTCGAACAGACTATAAGTTAGCATTGCGTGACACACTATTAGACAATTCTAAAATAAGATAAAATATTTTTTTTCGCAGAGTTGCTACTCGTACCACTGATTCCGCCCACACTGTCGATTCCAGGTAGGTACCTACTTTTGGGTTATTTAATTATTTCTTAGGCATCTCTGAAGAAGTATCTTACTTCGTTTTCAAAAAATAACATTAATACAATTTGCATTTAATTCTATATAGGTAATTTAGCATTGCGTGATACACAATTAGACAATTCTAGAATTAAATTAAAATTTTTATTCGCAGAGTTACATCTTGTCCCACTGATTCCGCCCGCATTTGCGATTCCAGGTAGGTACCTACTTTTGGGATATTTTATTATTTCTTAGGCATCTCTGAAGAAGTATCTTACTTCGTTTTCAAAAAATGTAATATTAATACAATTTGCATTTAATTATATGTAAAGGGTGAGTACTATTAAATTGTCGCTAACATATTCCGTTTTTTTTCTAGACTCTCAACCTTTTTGGTAAAACTTATTATATATATCAAAATTAGAATGTATAGGCATCTTTTATTCTTAAAAAAAAACATTTACTTGTATTTGTCTTTCAAGATGTCGTCAAAAGAAAAAAGCGTGCGCGATTTAATTTTGCAAAAATTTACTATGAATCCCTATATATCTACTTTGGAACTTGCAAAATCGTGCAATACAACTCGGAGAACAGTGCAAAGGACCATAAAAAAGCTAAAACGAGGTAAAACTACTGAAAGAAAGCAGCGAGAGGGTCATCCGACAAGAAAACGGAACAAAAAGTTGGAATCAAAGGTGTGTAAGCTGTTTGATCAGAATCCGGCTATTTCGTCCCGAGATGTGTCCAAAAAAGTTGGAACAAGCCAAAGCAATGTACAAAAAATAAAAAAAAACTGCGGTATTGTTACATACAAAAAACAAAAAGCTCCGAAAAGAACGGTTGATCAGTATAATCGAGCAGTTCGACGTTCTAGATTATTGTACGCCTTGTTTGTTCAAAATACAGCAGGTTGCTTAATCATTGATGACGAAACGTATGTAAAGGCTGATTTCAATTCAATACCAGGCAATCAATACTTTTCTTCCCGCAACGTCTCGGGTCTGCCTGAATCAGAAAAAGTGATTCCAGTCGAGAAATTTGCCAAAAAGTTCCTCGTGTGGCAAGCGATATGCCAGTGCGGTATGAGAAGTTCGCCTTTTGTAACCACTGGCACAATTAACACAGATATTTATATATCCGAATGCCTAAAGAAAAGGTTGTTGCCACTTATTAAAAAGCACAATTGTTCGACATTATTTTGGCCGGATTTGGCAAGTTGCCATTATTCATCTAGAGCTATGGATTGGTATAATTTGAATTCTGTCGATGTTGTACCAAAGGGATTAAATCCGCCAAATTGCCCAGAATTACGGCCGATAGAAAAATACTGGGCAAATATAAAAACAAAATTGCGGAAAACATGCCAACCGGCCACATCATTGCCCGATTTCAAAAGGAAGTGGATTAAATGTACTAAACTTATCACAAATGATTCCGTGCAAAATTCTATGAGTCGGGTCAAGAGTAAAGTCCGAGAATTCTCACGTCGTGCTCTAGACAAACAATAAAACGGTTTTAGCTCGCCTATTTTATCATAAACTTACCAATAATAAACATTTTTGAATTTTATTGTATATTATTTTATTGTATAAAATTTTATTCAAATTGCGACAATTTAATAGTACTCACCCTTTAGGTAATTTAGCATTGCGTGACACACTGTTGGACAATTCTAGAATTAAATAAATTTTTTTTTGCAGTGATGCTACTCGTACCACTGAATCCACCCACACTGGCGATTCGAGATAGCTACCTAATTTTGGGATTATTAAATTATTTCTTAGGCATCTCTGAAGAAGTACCTTACTTCATATAAAAAAAAAATACATTTAATTATTATTTAGCATTGCATGACACACCACACTGATAGACAATTCTAGAATTAAATAAAACACTTTTTTCGCAGAAATGCTACTCGTGCCACTGTATCCGTCCAGACTTGCGAATCCAGGTAGGTACCTACTATTACCTACTTTTGGGATATTTAATTATTTCTTAGGCATCTCTGAAGAAGTATCATATCTTATCTTATTGTTTTCGGGGGACCTTGCGGATACACTTCGACCCATAGGGATCTTTTGTGCAATTACCCCCTAGAAAAGATCCGTCAGCTACTCAAGAGCTTTTCCCACCATATCCATGTGTCGAATGATGGAGCTCATGGGTAGCGTTTTAAATACCACCAGTACCACTACACATACGACTGTCGGTGTTGTCAGAGTGTCCCATCTTGGCCAGAACTCCTTTGACCCCGTAATGGCCAGTAAACACCCCCGTTATGATTTGGAGTTGTCTTTTGCTAAGTTTCCAAAGCTTTTGCTCCAACCGGAGTCTACTCCTTGCATAAAGAGCTTTGCGTGCTTTAAGAAGGTACCTTACATCATTTTCAAAAAATGTTACATTAATACAATTTGCATTTAATTATAATTTTGCATTTCGTGACACACTATTAGACAATTATAGAATTAAATAAAACAATTGTTTTCGCAGAGATGGTGCTCGTGTCATTGTAACCATCCGGACTGCCGATTCCAGGTAGGTACCTACTATTACTTACTTTTGGGATATTTAATTACTTCTTAGGCATCTCTGAAGAAGTATCTTACTTTAATTACTATTACCTATTTTTGGGATATTTAATTACTTCTTACGCATCTCTGAAGAAGTATCTTACTTCAATTACCATTACCTATTTTTGGGATATTTGATTATTTCTTAGGCATCTCTGAAGATGTAGATACCTATCTTGCATCATTTTCAAAAAATGTAACAATAATACAGTTTGTATTTAATCATAATTTTGCATTTCGTGAGACACTTGTAGACCATTCCAGTATTAAAATTTCACTTTTAGACCATTCCAGTAAAAATTTTTCGCAGAGATGTTACTCCTGCCACGGTATCGTTCGCTTCTGCCCACACTGGCGATTCCAGGTAGGTACTTTCACCCACTTTTGGGATATTTAATTATTTCTAAATGTGAAAACTGTATTCATATGTAAAAGTTCACGCATAATGCAACATTAGCAATAAGGTTTTCTCAATAAATTATTCTTATAAATTATTCTTATTCTTATATTAAATTACATTAAACAACATTAGAATTAAAAAATTAAATAAATTAGTATACATATAAATACAGTATAAAAAACCTATAAAGGGCCCAATCATAAAAGAAATGCCCCGTCCAACAGTTCGGCCTGCGGCATGGACCCCATTACACTGGCGGCGTTACCTCTCTGTACCGCTAGGGCGATACGCTGAGAGAGGTACGCGCCAGCCCTACGGTCCCCTGTGGAGTCGACCAGCCGCGCCGACAAAGCCTTCATACTCGTAAATGCCTTCATGTCGGATGACCAACGTCCCAGACTCTCAACTGCAAGCGCCGCAAACTCATAGTCGATAACTAAGGTCGAGTATTTGCGGCACTTGAGAATCAGAGGGGCTACCGCGAAAACCGAAATTCGCAAATTGCTGGGATCTTTCTCTTTTACTCCAATGAAGGCGTAATTAGAGTGACAGAGAAAAATGCCTGGACCTGGTCAGTCGCAGCGCCAGCGTGGATGCGGTTCGCCCCGATGTGGGACTGTGCAAGGGTGTCAACACACGTCGCGTCCCACACCAGGGCTCTTCCTAATTTATACGGCACTAATGTGGCTCCGTTGGGATGCTGGTCGTCGTCTCTAGCCATGCCCACTGGTTTAACTGCAGGCACAGAGACGGTGGAAAGGACGGACCAAATCGTTGACAGTGCCGTGGCGATATATGTGACGTTCCACACCCAAAGGGTAAAACGGGACCCTATTACTAAGACTTCACTGTCCGTCCGTCCGTCCGTCCGTCCGTCCGTCTGTCACCAGGCTGTATCTCACGAACCGTGATAGCTAGACAGTTGAAATTTTCACAGATGATGTATTTCTGTTGCCGCTATAACAACAAATACTAAAAACAGAATAAAATAAAGATTTAAGTGGGGCTCCCATACAGCAAACGTGATTTTTTACCAAAGTTAAGCAACGTCGGGCGTGGTCAGTACTTGGATGAGTGACCGTTTTCATTTTGCATTTTTTCCGTTTTTTTTTTTGCTTTATGGTACGGAACCCTTCGTGCGCGAGTCCGACTCGCACTTGCCCGGTTTTTAAAAAATGTAACATTAATAAAATTTGCTTTTAATTATAATTTTGCATTGCGTAATGTAGGTGTACACATTATTAGAAAATTCTACAACTAAATAAACCAATTTTTTCGCAGTAATGTTACTCCTGCCACGGCATCCGTCCACAGCAGCGATTCCAGGTACGTACTGTCACCTACTTTTAGGATATTTAATTATTTCTTAGCCATCTCTGAAGAAGTAACTTACTTAATTTAAAAAAAAAAAACATTAATACAATTAGTAAGTAGGTATAGGACCTATACCAAACCTAACTATAATAGGTAGTAAGCAAAACAAAATATTGAATTGAAATTGAATTTTTCATTCCATGACACACTTAGACAATTTTAGAATTAAATAAAACAATATATGTAAAGGGACAATTTCGCCACAAAACTATGATGGCACAGCCACTTTGTCAGCAGGACAAGGCGGCACTCGCGCCTAATATTGAAAGAATTATTTTATGTTATTATTTTATGTTGTTATTTTATTTAGTTCTTTAATGGGACAAACACTTTAACTATTTTAACAACAATTACTAAAACTACTTTAATTTACAGTTAAACATAATAATTTATATTAGGTATGTATGAAAGTTACGATCTATAATTATCTATCTTACTGTTTACTTATTGTTTTTTTCGTACAATTTTGTGACAGCAGCCTTGAATGAGGTGCGGGAGCATGAGAATAAATCAACATTAGAGAGTAGCTTGTTGTGGTGGTCGCAAATTCTATGTATGGGAGCCCGTTTGCCTGCGTTGGAACGCGTAATCGGGAAACTAAATAAGTGTTTGGACCTGGTCAACTTCTGCGGAGTGCGGAACTGTAGGGCCGCGAGGAGCTGCGGGCAGTCTACATCGGCTACGCAGCATCATTGCGTCAGCAACGGCTCATCGGTCCTCCAGAGACAGAATGTCATACTTGATCAAAAGATTTCTAGTAAATATTATTATTTATTACAGGGCTCCGCGGCTGGGTATGACCCCATATGGGCAACCAGTGACCCCCCACCGATGTGATCTCAGATCGCCTGCAGACAAAATACCAACGCCTCGGCCGTCTTCATACAAATGGTTTGATATATCTATACCTCTAACTAGCTCTTTGACACCCTCACACTATTCTAGCGTCGGCGCGTCTAGTCAGCGCTGTGGAAATGGGGTCTTTGTGCACTTTGTTGCCTTGAGCAGCAGCAAACATTTTTAAAGCCACCTTACACTAGCGTGTTTTGAATGTCGGCGTCTAGCGAAATGCAGCAGCGCTATGGAAAAGACATCGCTGCGCAGTGGCGCCAACGTTGCGTCGACAGCAGCCATATATGTAGTTGACTAGACGCCGACGCTCAGAAGACGCTAGTGTGGGTTGGCTCGACAACAACTGACTAGCGTATAATATCAATCTTTGTACATTTACGACTAAGCGCGTTGTATATTTATTAAAATTCTAATTTTAGATTATAGCTAATATTGAAGCTGATAATTTACACATGCAATTCAGATGACAATGCAATATTATGGTACCTACCATAGAGCTGATCTGATGATGGAGACACGAGGTAGCCGTAGGAACTCTATGTTAAAACAACGCAACCTAATTTTATTGTGTTTGTGGTTTTTAGAATTGGCACGATGAGTAATAAGTAGTGATGTACCGACTATTGATTTGGCCGACTAGCCGACTAATCGGCGCTCGAATGGCCGATTAGTCGGCCGACTAGTCGGCTAGTCGGCCAGATCATTCGTATAAGTTTAGTCATTTAGTAATTTATTCAATATTGCATTGTCATGTACGTAATTAGGTGTTACAAATTAAAAGGCCAGTTCATGACACCCTGTAAAGTCACACAATAGTAGGTACATAGTTATTTACAGTTTTATATGATTTAAACAAGTCTATATGGTGATATAGTTCAGGTGAAAAACAATAGTTTTGCTCCTTTGGTTGCGCTATTCATCATATTAGCTAAAGGGTATTCTCTACAGGTTCAAAGACCTATTACAAGAATCCTCGTTCAATTTCTGTCTTTCTTTTATTTGGGATCCTGAGCAGACTGTCAGTACAGCTTGTAGGAGGTATTTCCAAGGCTCTATTTCCCGTACGTAGTCGCCAGTTAATAACCTGTGGTCAGCGTCTTTACGAACAACGTGCCCTAACTAAGTCTCTAAATTTTGCGGTATCGTCTTGAGTCGTCCCATTCGTTTTTCGTCAAGTTCTTAAATTAGTCCTATTCTGCTTTCGTCACTCATGCTACATTCGTCACAATCGTCGGTGGCTTTCAATATAGAATGAGTGACGAAAGCAGAATAGGACTAATTTAAGAACTTGACGAAAAACGAATGGGACGACCCAAGACGATACCAATTTTGCAATAACATGAAGAGTTTTCCATGTCTCCACCATTAAAAAAAACTGAATAATAATAAAATCATTTAACTATCGAACTTGGCCATGAAATTACACGAGAATGAATTGAGATCGACCTGGGGGCCGATTTTTGAATTTCGATCGCTCGATTTCGTCACTCGAAAATCGGTGGAAAACCGCGAAATGCAATATTTTGAAATACGAGCCATCGAAATTTGGAATCTAGTGATTCTAGTGGTATTGGCCACTCGATTTCAATTCTATTACTAGAATTTAAACGCCTAGTAGTGGAGATATCATTTAACGAAATACACGAAATTGAGTGGCCGAATTTCAAACATCGCACACTGGAACCCGCCCATACATTGCTGTGCTCAAAACTACAAAAAGTAAAATTAAGCAAAAAAAGTACCATTCTGCATTCGTAATGTCAAGTAGTGCTTATAATAATTATTATTTACATTATATTTGTATAAAAAAAATATTCCTATGATAAAGGTACATATTCATCGATAAACATATCGACAGCTTCCGGGTGAAATATTTTTGTATTCATAATTGGCAGAGGTCGTATGCTGGTGATGAGGGGATCAGAGGAAACCAAGAGCCTATTAAAAACATCCGTCATGTTGTCGATTCTGGAAGTTTTACGACTAAATCTCTCTCGATAGTTTTTAAAATCCTTATTCCTCGCTTAAATTTATAAAGGTCTTCAAATTTGTTTTTCATTGTTTTGTATTTACTTTTAAATATCGTGTTGCACAATTCTCGTCGTTGAAGTAAAATTGAATCGCTTTTCTCATCTGAAACCGTCGAAATGAATAGAAGTAACCTTAGGGTAAAATATTACGCACTAAATCATTGTTTTAGTGCGAAAAAGTTACATTTTCGCTACAGTAAAAACGCCTGATCAAATAGTCAGAGCAAAAAATTTCGTCCGTTTTCGAAAAATGGACAACATCTTTTGCTTTCGAATAAAGAATAATAATAACGACCACTTTTTTAGCTATCGTGCCTAAAAAGTATCAAAAGATGTTTTCCATTATAGGAATTATGACCATTTTTATTAAATTACAATATAAGTTATTATTGTCCAAATATCACAAACACAAAAGTGTTTTTAGAATATAAAATACGTAAAACGTAATCAACATACCTTGCTCAAGATGAGACATTGCGGATTTTGAGTTATTATTCCTGCTATAACTTGAAACAAGTTTATTTAATAATCGATGCTAATTACCACTGAACGTGATATATGAAATCTTAGACCTTTGACATAATGCAACTACGTAATGACAACTGATAATGAAGGTATTTTGCTGCAATGAGGTACAATACTTCCCTGGTCATACATATATTTCAATTTCAGTACAAAATACCCATAATTGCTAAGTTGAGTTTTAAACACAGCAATGTATGGGCGGGTTCCAGTGTGCATCGGCCATAAAATAACGATCAAACGGTCAATTATATTGAACAAAAGTTTTTGTATGCACCCTGAAGAAGTATTTTAGTACAATAGACATAAAACATATGGTAAATATTGACTGTTGGTTTCTTTTTTTTCTGTTTTTCTTTCACTAATAAAGTGCCGACTAATCGGCCATTTTTGCCGACTAGTCGCCGACTAATCGCCGACTACAAATGTGGCCGGATAGTCGGCTTTCCCGACTAGTCGGCGACTAGTCGGCGACTAGTCGGTACATCCCTAGTAATAAGTAATTGCCTGTGGAATGAAAATTGTACCAAAAATGAAATATTTGGCAAAAAATTACTATCTAACAATGGCACCTGCCTGCGCCCGTTCCATATTGAATAATCTCTAGTAAATATACCATAATTTATTATTACTTACAGGCCTGAGCAACCCCCCCAAGTGACCCCCCACCGATGTGAACCCAAATCGCCTGCAGATGAAATACCATCGCCTTTACCGGCGCCTCCGCCGCGTCGCGAGCCAGCCAGGTTCTTTTATATACCTAACTATACCTCTAATTAGCTCTTTGACCCTCACACTATTCTACCGTCGGCGCGTCTAGTCAGCGCATTGACGTACCGTCGGCCCAAGTCGCAAACCTCGTATCTTCATTTCAAGGAAATTAGTAATTGCTACCTTGGACAACAATACTTATAGTCGCAAACCTCGTAACTCCCCCGTTGCGTCGAGCAGCACCCATAGAGTTGACTAGACGCCGACGCTCAGAAGACGCTAATGTGGGTTGGCTCGACGTGAACTGACTAGCTTATTAGCTACCGTGTAATATCAATATTGTGAGTATTGTGACCTTTTTTTGCCACTTTTGTGTTATTTCTACTCAGAATAACGAGCTCTTTCGATCGTACCTAATGTTACATTCATATTTGGTGTAGGTCCGTTATTCGGATTTTCCCGAATTTATTCCCAAAAGTATCCATTTAGAAATAGTATTCGAGTGTACTAATTGACTGTTTTTGCTTTCAGCAAAAAGAAATGGTACGCTCTCGCAGCACTCATAATCGGCGCTATAGCTGTGGGCGCTGTGGCGTATAAGAAGAGCTCATAAACATCTAAAAGCTGTAACAGACGGGCATTATCGGACGGACGATTCGGTCTGCATATTTCTTTCTCCCTCCTACTTGTAGCTGCTTCTTTAACGTACCTACGGACCTACGGACCTGCGGACCTTTCACTCGGTCGAACAGACGTCGTACCTCACCAAGACGGTCCGGTACGGTCGTCTGTTACAGCTATAAGCTAGCACAACTGTATATCGCCACAGGCGGAGTCATCTCTTTCTCTAAAGCAAACTCTTCTAGAAAGCGAACATTTTGCCAACTAAGCATTCGAACTTTTTGTCACTAGGCATTGTAATACCTACAAATACTTATTATCAAATTTTTTCAATCTACCCGTTGACCACGAACGATGGTATGAGTAAAGGGCTTGAAAAGTCGGGATGTATTTTAAATTCATTCATCATCATCATCACATCAGCCAGAGGACGTCCACTGCTGGACATAGGCCTCCCCCAGAGAGTGCCACAATGACCGGTCTTGCGCCACCCGCATCCAGCAGACTCCCGCGACCTTTACCAGGTCGTCAGTCCACTTTGTGGGGGTTCTACCCACGCTGCGCCTTCCGGTACGTGGCCGCCACTCGAGAACCTTTCCACCCCAACGGCCATCGGTTCTACGGGCAATGTGTCCCGCCCACTGCCACTTAAGTTTAGCGATTCGGAGGGCTACATCGGTTACTTTGGTTCTGCTGCGGATGGCATCATTTCTGATGCGATTAAATTCATTATACGCGATATAATCAGTGTAAATAGTTATATTCCACCGACTTTTTGCACAAAATCAATTCATGAAGTTTTTTTCTTATGTAATATATTCGTGGCATGAAAAAGTGGTTGTGCTGGCCCTAATGAACCATTCCTGTCTCGTTTCGTCACAATCAGTATACATGAAATGTACTGTTTTATGTTTTACGCGATTAAGTCAAGAAATAATTATGAATATAGGACAGGCTATACCTATAATACTTATATGTATAGTGCAATAGAATTTCATTATACATATTTAAAAATTATCGAACTACATAATTCAGGGTCCAGAATGAACTTTATATTTATTTTTATTTTACAATTATTTTCTTATATGTACTTTTAAGATGGAATCAAAATAATAACTAATGAATATATATATAAGCGAAAATCAATAAAAAAATATATCTGAGTTTTTGCATAATTTTATGTCTAGTGATAATACCCTATTTTTTATTTCGAAATTATTTTACTTCGCCCGATTTTTAAGTGTGAGGGGCGCCGCAGGCACCCTATATGTAAGACCGCGCGCTGAATATCGCGCTTCGCCCGACCTTTAAGTGTGCAGGCGCCCTGTATATAAAAAAGAACTTTGTCAGTATAGCGTTCTAGATATTGACCCTAGGGTCATTAAACCCATTAATTTCCTAAAGAGTTAAATTACGGCACTGGGGGTTATCGTACCGTGGACGAGTAAACCCTAAATATTGATTAGAAAAAGCTTTCGGAACTGTAGGAATTGATGCAAGGAAAATTTTCTTCCCTCGCCTAAGTGTAGTCCTCAAACAAAGAACAATTAGTATAGATCGAATTTAAACTGTTGTGAGACATACTAACATTGAATAATTTTACGGTTTAGACTCACGTGTTTTTTTTAGTCACTCGCGCGACATGTTTCGGAGAGCTTAGGTCTCCTTTCTCAAGCACTAACAGTGCGAGCAGCGTTCACGACGGCCGTGTATCGCGCACTGCAGCTCGTCGCGTCGCACACTGCGCGCGCGCCGAGAAAACAAGTGAGTCTAAACCGTAAAATTATTCAAAATTAGTATTATATAGACTGCTAAAAAGATAACTGATCCCCAAAATGCCCTCAAGTACCTATAGAAACGATAGACGTATCGGCTGTATTGGTAGACAAGTAGACAACAATGAACCCGAATGAATAAAATTTAGGTTGGTATGCTGGTCTCGGGCTATAACCCAAAGAGTATAGTAAGTATAATAGGTATAGTTCGTAGGTTTCTAATAGAGCCCGACGGCTAATCCTATGGTCTATTGTTAAGTAAAACCGCACGTGCTACTTAGTACTTACCTGCAAAAAAGGGTCTTAATTATTATATTTGGCACCTGAGCGCGGGCTAGTCCAACGCTCCAAAAACCAGTGTAGGTGGGCTCTCCGATAATGCGCCTTTGTTACGCATCTCGATGACACATTTCGACTGGTTCTGTAGCGTTCGACTCGCCGAAACTCAGTAACCAAAGTACTGTACTTTTTAGGGTTCCGTAGTCAAATGGCAACAAACGGAACCCTTATAGATTCGTCATGTCTGTCTATCTGTCTGTCCGTCCGTATGTCACAGCCACTTTTTTCCGAAACTATAAGAACTATACTGTTGAAACTTGGTAAGTAGATTGTAACGTAGACATTTTCTTAGATTTTTAATTAATATTTTTTGGTTGAATTCCTTTTCTTATTTCAACGTTTTTAACAATATCCCAAACTAACTCGATTGATTGCACTTCTTTGCATAATCTGTTGCATTCAGATGCACCTTTTGATGCTTATCTGTTGTCGGGGTTGTCATATAGGTAAAAATAAGTAAAACTTGAGATATTTATGTTGTCACTCCAGGAAAACTTTGTATGATTTAGGTATGACTTTTTTAGATAAAAAATAATATTGATGTAAAACAAAACATAGAAATTACAGACTGACAAAGTGGCTCTGGAATGAAACATTATTAGATTTAAGACCACACATTCCACGTGGTGGTCAAAATGGTGGAAGCAGTTCGAGTCCTTCGGTGTGTTCCACTGAGTAAGTATAAATGGAATTTAGTTGTGATCGATTCCACAATGGCGCGAAACGTTGTGGGTTTTTTCTTAACCAGGTTTTGGTTCTTTACAGAGTTGACTCCTGCTCGAGGGTTGGAGTGCTCCGCGAGAAGTCCTAACAACTTCCAGTGCGGTGAGCTAAATTTCCAATTGTTTCATATTTTCTTTAGCGGCCATTAACCTGTCGGATCCCACGGCTGAAATCTGAGCCACAAAAGGTTAGTGACTTTTCATACAAAAAAAATGTTGTTTGTATGAAAGGTCACTAACCTTTGTGGCTCAGATTTGAGTCTTGGGATCCGACAGGTTAAGGCGTCGGCTAATGTATCCATTTCTTGGTTTACAGGAGCCGGGATGTTTCTAGAAGCTTTCGATGCTTCTAGATGTTTCAAGATGTTTTAAGAGCTTTCGATTTCTTATGAAATTTATTTTGAAGATGTTTGGAACTTTTAAAATGCTGTGGGATCTGTCCCACTCCATCTGCACTGGCCGGCTCCAACCAGGTCAGCAGCCAGCTTCCCGGGGATAGGAGGGGTCACTCCCCGCTGCTCCAGTTCCAGCAGCTGTTTTGAGGTCGGTCCAATGCATCCTTGAATTTTGTAGAGCATCTGCGCTCAGCTACAAATTTAAAATGTATTTGAAGAGAAGTAGTTTTTTTTTATTTAGACCTTATTTCGCCAAGAATACAGTTTGTAATCTCGGCCTGAGAATTGGCGGGAATTTCAAATAAGGCTGGCATGTTTTGGATTTTGAAACAAGTTTTTGGTATTCTGTGAACCGCACACAAAAATAGAAAAAGAAAAACAATAAATTTTGGTGAAAGAACCCATACTTAGAACTGAAACTTAAAAATTATTTTTTCATCAAACGCATACGTGTGAGGTATCTCTCTCTACGGATAGGTCTTCAAAGATGATATTGAGGTTCCTAATGTCATTTTTTTCTCAACTGAATAGTCTGCGCGAGAGACACTTCCAAAGTGGTAAAATGTGTGCCCCCCCCCCCTGTAACTTCTAAAATAAGAGAATGATAAAACGAAAAAAAATATATGATATAGCCTGACAAGTTCTTTTTTAGCCCTGATATAATGTCGCTACAAACAGCTTACATATAGCAACAATACGTGTACGTCATGAATAGTCGGGACAGTGTGTATTGGCATCGTGCAAGAGCGAGTGGGGTATACAATTATGTACATGTGAGTTGTAGAAGTATGTTTCCCAATCGAAAGAGCATGTTTAGTTGATAATTAAGTATGAATAATTTACCTATCCGCCATAATTTGATTCTAAATATTCGACCTCCGTATACCGGGTGTGGCCTGTAATATGAGCAAAAAATTAAACTGTAGGCTGTACTCTTCATACTGACCAACGTTTGTTCAGCGACTTTTAAAAATAACTTGTGGTTTGATTTTTAATACACTTTAAAGTTTATTCTAAGACGCGATGTATTGCGAATTTTGTTATGTTTAAGGAGTGACAAGCAACGTCAATCACAATGATATGGCGTGGCGATGGCGTCCATTGAAAATTATATTTAGTTTGTATGAAAAATAGCGAGTCTAAATACTTCATAATTTTTAAAAGTTGTTGAACAAAAGTGTCACCGTTTGAGGAGTACAATCTATGTTTTAATTATTTGCTCGTGTTACAGGCCACACCCGGTATATATTTACCAGATTCAGTCACTCGTGGTGGTAATGGCTCATTCTTATAATAAATATTTTTGATTATAGCACTAAAGACGCCTTAAATGAGAAAAATAATAATTTAATAATTAATATTCATATTTAGTACAAAACTAACCAGTTTATTACAAACTCACTATGAAAATCAGTACCCGTCATGTCAACAAATAATTTCACAACATTGTTTAATGGAATGCTACTGAATCCCGTATCCTTTTTCTGTCGCAAGTATTTTAATGTATTTAAAATTATTTGTTTAGCATCGGTGTGAATTTTTTTGGGCATTTTGATTGCAAAATCTATTATTATCCTGAAATATTTACAATCATTTTCGATTTGTTTACATCGGTGACATTCAATGACTTTCAATGTCGGATGTCAAACAAAATAATTGCCATTAAAATAAATTAGTTCCATCGAAAATCCGCAACGTGGCGAGGGCTAAAAAGGAACTTGTTAGGCTTTACTTATATTACCATGCAAACTTCCACCGAAATGTAAAAAAAAATAGTTTGAACGAGATCTAGTAAGTAGTTTTTTTTTAATCGTCATAAATCGTAAACCGCAATTTTATTAAGTTACTTCCTCCTACGGAACCCTTCATGGGCGAGTCCGACTCGCACTTGCCCGCTTTTTTTATGCAGGTGGTTGTGGCACGTGGCACGAGCGGTTTTACTTAAAAATAATAGACAATAGGATTAGCCGTCGGGCTCTATTAGAAAATTTAGAAACCTACGAACTATAACAGCCCCCTCCTGAATCGTTGCTATTTCAAGAGAAATTTCTGCTGTCACCTTTAAATACCAATATATTAAAGATTGTGCATGAACTTAAGCAAAGTAAAGGTGCCTACAATATAAAGTCGTGCTTGTTGATCGTATTCTATTTCTATTTGTAAAATTTGAGGATATGATAATTACATATTTTGGCTCAATATACATTGCTGCCAAATTGCTGCTTTTCTTAGCTCATTTTACTGCTCTTTGAGTGTTGCCCTACTTTACTTTGCTGTAGGTGTAGGTACCAGTAGGTACATTGCTACTGACAAGATTTGCTTGACCAACTATAAAAAATTAGGTATGCAATTTTTTGATTGAGCAAAAGCACAATCAAAACGCTATGACAATCTGCTTGACAGTGACAAGAAAATGATATAATATCGATAACATAAATTTTTACAAAAACTAACAATATCAAAGTTTGGAATCGACCAAATATGGCAAAATTGAAGTAAAAAACGAAAATGTTACCGAAATAAACATGTATACAAAAAAGTGATTAAAATAATATAAGTATGTATCGGAATAAATTATAAAGTATACCTTCGCAAGCGCCAAAAGGACACATTTGTAAGTAGCCACCATGATGATGGATGTCGTTCGATACCTCCCATTTAAGGGAGGAATGAGAGGCCGTGTCGGCCTTCCGGCTGCGACGGCTGTAGCGGGTCGCTCCCCACCGTTCTGTCATCATCGTTGTGAGGACGAGTGTGTGGCTGGAAGTAGCCACCAATTTTTCAAAATTAAAATGTAATGTCGGCTATTACACACTCTTCGAAAGCCTCTAGCTGAGAGTCTCAGCACCACTCCGATCCAATCGCAGAAGGGGGAGACGATATGAGTAACGGCGAGGCGAGAAAAGAACAGCATGTGTGTACAGCATGCTCGTTCTCGGCCTGTCTCGGGGTCTTTCAACGCGTGTGTAGATCCCGCATGAAGTTTTAATTTATAACGTTTTGTGGATCGCAATATTATCTTTTCTTTACTTTTATGCCGGCTGTACACACTCGTCGAGCGACCCCGAGACAGGCCGAGAATGAGAGTGTACACACTGCTCCTTCCTCGTTTTACTCGTCTCGTACCGCTCTTCTCCGATTAGGTCGGTTTCATTTCCAGACTCTGCGCGAGGCTTTTGACGACTGTGTACTTATGGCAAGTACCACGAAAACCGAAGTTCGCAAATTGCGGACATTTCTCTTTTTTGCTCCAATTTTAAGATGTACTTATCTAGAATGACAGAGTGAGAGATGGCGAGACGGTGTTCGCGATAGGCTCTCAGATTTAGAATCTAGATTCCCACGATACAGGCTGAGCCTATAAAGTAATAGTGTGGAGATCATTGTATTGCTTCTATTCTAATGTTTCTTGATTTCTTTTTTATTTGATTTCTTTTTCTAACGGAGGAATAAATGTTAAATAAACCCGTTTTTTTCTCAGTGTGCCTTGGCCTTCAGGATGGGAAATATATTTTCCGGCAAAAGTTCAAGGTTTGTTTATTTTATTTAATAACTACTAGTACCTCGAATGAAGGTTCGTATAACAGTAACTAATCTCCTTTGGTTAGGCTTAGTTAAAAAAAACGGACAAGTGCTACTCGGACTTGCCCACCGAGGGTTCCGTACTTTTAGTATTTGTTGTTATAGCGGCAACAGAAATACCATCATCTGTGAAAATTTCAACAGCTGTCACGGTGACACAGATACTCGTACAGCCTGGTAACTCATAAAGACAGACGGACAGTGGAGTCTTAGTAATAATTATGCTCCTGTTTTTACCCTTTGAGTACGGAACCCTAAAAATAAACTGATAGACCCCATCATTCGACGCGAGAGATACTTAATAGGTACCTACTTTTGAGATAGGTATTTCATTATATTAGGCATCTCTGTAAAGGTATCTTACTTCATATTAAAAAAATGTAACATTAATACAATTTGAATTTAATTGTAATTTAGCATTGCGTGACACACTATATTAGAAAATTCTAGAATTAAATAAAACATTTTTTCGCAGAGATACACCTCGTTCATCCGTGGCATCATCCGTCCACTCTGTCAAGAGTGGCGATTCGAAGTAGGTACCTACCATCACCTACTTTTGGGATAGGTATATAATTATATTTTATTTCTTAGGCATCTCTGAAGATGTATCTTCATTAAAAAAAAAATACCTAACATTATAGACGGACAGCTTAAATGAGTCCTCGCCTGCGCGGTACGCCTGCCGCCCGCACCTTCCCCGCCGCCCTTAGTCGTTCCACCCCCTTGCATTTTACATTCCATGACTATTAGACAATTATTATAGAATTATGCAATTTGCATACTTTAACAAAACACGAGAATTATAGAATTAAAAGATACAATATAACGAGATAATTTTAATTCCGCTTTAAATTTATACTATGGCACAGTCCATTTGTCAGTAGAAAAAGGAGGCAAATTTAAAAAACTACTTGTGAGTCGGACTCGCGCACGAAGGGTTCCGTACCATTACGAACAGCAATAAAAATCACATTTGTTGTATAGGAGCCTCATTGAAATATTTATTTTATTCTGTTTTAATAGTTTTTGTTATAGCGGCAACAAAAATAAATCAACTGTGAAAATTTCAACTGTCTAATAGCTATCACGGTTCATGAGATACAGCTTGATGACAGACATACGGATAGAGGAGTCTTAGTAATATACTCCCGTTTTTACCCTTTGAGTACGGAACCCTAAAAATAAACTGATAGACCCCATCATTCGACGCGAGAGATACTTAATAGGTACTTACCTACTTTTGAGATATTTCATTATATTAGGCATCTCTGAAAAGGTATCTTACTTCATATTAAAAAAATGTTACATTAATACAATTTGCATTTAATTGTAATTGTGTTGCGTGACACATTATTAGACAATAAAATTCTAGAATTTAAAAAAATATTTTTTTTCGCAGAGATATACGTCGGGGCTCCGTGGCATCATCCGTCCACTCTGTCAAGAGTGGCGATTCCAAGTAGGTACCATCATCATCACCTACTTTTGGGATATAACACGTGACTTACGTACGTAAATTACGTACGTAATTATACCGTACTCGTATTTATTGTGTTTATTTATTACAGGTCTTCACAGCAGAGTGTGACCCCATCTGGGAGAAAAGTGAAACCCCACCGATGTGACCTCAAATCGCCTGCAGATAAAATGCCAACGCCTCGGCCGTCTTCATTCAGGTTGTTTGATATATCTGTACTCTAACTCTTTGACACCCTATAAATTTTTTTGACGACCGGTCTGGCCTAGTGGGTAGTGACCCTGCCTATGAAGCCGATGGTCCCGGGTTCGAATCCTGGTAAGAGCATTTATTTGTATGATGATACAGATATTAGTTCCTGAGACATGGTTGTTTTCTATGTCTTCTTCTTCTTCTTCTTCTTCCTCGCGTCATCCCGGCATTTCGCCACGGCTCATGAGAGCCTGGGGTCCGCTTGACAACTAATCCTATGATTTAACGTAGGCACTAATTTTTACGAAAGCGACTGCCATCTGACCTTCCAACCCAGAGGGTAAACTAGGCCTTATTGGGATTAGTCCGGTTTCCTCACGATGTTTTCCTTCACCGAAAAGCGACTGGTAAATATCAAATGATATTTCGTACTTAAGTTCCGAAAGACTCATTGGTACGAGCCGGGGTTTGAACCCGCGACCTCCAGATTGCAAGTCGCACGCTCTCACCGCTAGGCCACCAGCGCTTCTTGGTTGTTTTCTATGTATTTATATATTATATATATTGTTGTCTGAGTACCCACAACACAAGCCTTCTTGAGCTTATCGTGGGGCTTAGTCAATTTGTGTAAAAAATGTCCAATAATATTTATTTATTTATCATTTATTTATAAATATTCTAGCGTCGGCGCCTCTAGTCAGCGCTATGGAAATGGCGTCTTTGTACAGTTTATTGCCTCGAGCAGCAGCAAAAAATTAAAAGCCACCTTACACTAGTGTGTTTTGAACGTTGGCGTCTATTTAGTCAGCGCTATGGAAAATGGCGTCGCTGCGCTGATGCGCCAACGTTGCGTCGAACAGCAGCCATAGAGTTGACTAGACTGACGCTCAGAAGACGCTAGTGTGGGATGTCTCGACGTCAGTTGAGTAGCTCAGCTACCGCGTAATATCAGTCTTCGTACATTTACATTTACAATTACATTAGATGGGATAGTTTGTGGTGTGTGTAATAGGTAGTCGTATTTAAGTCTGAATCCAGGAATAGCTCGTTCATGTAGTTCTGAGGAAGATTTAAGGCCACGCAGAACCATGGGCTTAGTGCGTCCCCTTTACTAAAAAAATACTTCTTATAAGGATTAAATATATAAATAGATGTAAGCATGTAGATTGAGCAGATGTCTCAAATAGAAAAAATATCTAAGGTTTTGTACGTGAATGGAGCTGTCCATAAATTACGTCATCTATTTTTGACGATTTTTGACCCATCTAAAACCATCCAAAAATCATGCTTCGAATGACCCCGTTTCCTCCTACGTCATGCTACCATCATCCGATGTCCAGACCCCCCCGCCCACAAATTTGAAATGACGTAATTTATGAATAGCCCCAATGAGAGCCCAATTTCAGTTCACAGTGCATCAGGAGTTCTAGGGGCGTCTGCATCGTGGTGCCAACAGACGAATGCGATGATAAGCCCACGTCGACGTCCGCCGGCAAAAAAATCGCCGCTGATACTCCCGGCAGGTAATTTTTTTAATGTTCCAATTTTATGACGTAAGCACTTCGAAAAATTTTCCAAAGTGTTTTTATATGTACCTATGTATTATCTTATTACTTTAACATAACTTATTTTTAATAAAATTATGAGCTTTCTTTCAAAGGAACAAAGTTCTATATTTTTTTTTATTTGGCTTAGTTTGTAATTTAATTGTGCCTTATGCTCTTAAAGCAATCTCCACGCTTTTAATAGTACATTGTGTTACATGTGTGATACGTTGGTCATTAGTCATTACATACCAATGGAATAGTTTGCTATTTGAGCTTTGAAACCCTCATAGTTCGTTTAAAAAAAAAATTTCGACCAAATTAAGAAGGCTCAGTTTCCATGACTATTATTAGCAATCAGTTAACTTCTTAACTCAGTCGGACTATCAGACGTTACTCACAATTGCTATAAATAATACATATAATGAAAAAGCACGCGTGTTTAATATCTACGATTAGTAGCCTAGAAGTGGTTCAATAACTTTCACGTTACAAGCAAGTGTTTAAAAGGTTTAAGAATGTTTGCATTCTTGGAATGCTTAGCTTATTGTTAGTTGTTAAGTCCCTGAAAATCTAGTTTGCACTTGGTTATATTCAGATCCCATCAACGTGCACAATAGCGCCACTGCTAAAATAATCGTGATTATTTAAATTTAACGACAGGTATTTAATAAAGGGGGCCGCTGCGTAAAAAAAGCGTCCAAAGTTAAAACGGCCGTTTTTGATTTAAGTTCATAATCGACGAATCCAGCAACATAAAAAGTAGTTAGATGTATTCAAAAGGTACTTTAATACAAAAAAATACAGTACGTAGCGTAGCGTAGTTTTTCTAAATACCTGTCGTTAAATTTAAATAATCGCGATTATTTAGCAGTGGCGCTAGTGTGCACGTTGATGGGCTATTAAAATGTAACTATTGTTTTTATTTCAGCCGAACTGTGTCAAGCCAAACAGAAAAGAAGAGAAATATAGGGTACGTACCTTTATGATTTCCAGTATGTTCCAATATCGCTCGGTGAAATTCATGTGTATCATATAAGAAACCTACACCAATTAAGGCCCATCGTTTTTTTATCTTTAATTTTTCTTATGTTTAGTTTGAAAGTTGAAAGTTGAAACGCTTAAAAACTGGGCATTATTTGGTGCACGTATCAATCTTAGACAGAATTTATTGGATTGTAAGAGACTTTTGATTGCTTTGAGTACTAGGTACACATAAAACTCACTCTCTAATAAAACGCGTCTGTTACGATCAGGACAGATATGGCCGCTAGGTAGCGACAGCGCCACGAGCGGCCTATGGCTAGCCACCAAAATTGGTGTGGAACGGACGTACTTGTACCTACCTGTAGCAATGCGACGAAATCGCAGAGTGAGCCACGACGCCATGTTTTAATTGCAGCTTTTCGTATCTGCCATCAGGCCGCTAATCTTAAGTTAGCGGCCGTTATGACGCTCAATAGTGGTCACTGGTCACGTTTTTTATTTGTAGTGTCAACGTCACTGCTTCGCACTCATGAAATGGTCATATTCATATGAATATGTTCAGTAGGTATATACCTATGTAGCCACTTCCCCTTTTGGCCTCATAATTTACGTTAATCGTCATTCTAGACCTGTGAGGCAAACTTACCGTGGTTCTAGGATTAAATTTAACTCAGATTTGTTTGCAAGGCCTAAAAGAAAAAGACGGAAGAGCGGTCTGCCCTGCGACCAATGTGGTAGACCTGGTGGAACTGCTAGAAGGTAAATGTACCATCACGCTTCGCGATTGTTGAGCCATTTGTGGTCCTAGCTAAATTGGTTGATCAATACTTACACTATGGAATGACCAGTTTAGCTAAAACCACGAAGTAATAAACTAGAGGATATGAAATGACAAGGATAGCTTTTTAGTATGAAAACTAGTGTCGCCAAATTCACATATTCATAGTTTTTAAGTACAACACGGCATACATTAATAGCAACTTTCCATTCCAATAAGTTTTACTGGTTGACATTTTTAGAGTGAATGTAACTGTAGTTAAAATATACCACGGTCTAAAATATAATGTGAAAGTTATGAAATATAATCTGTTCTTTAATTATTTCACAATAGCTCGCTTAAAACTAATCTAGTACAGCTACTGGATGGCGTTTTAATAAACTATTAAAAAAATATTAAAATCGCTTATTTTTCATTTCAAAATTAGTATTTGTGTGTACTAATTGACTGTTTTTGCTTTCAGCAATTTGAAGTGGTACGCTCTCGCAGCACTCATAATGGGCGCTATAGGCGCTGTGCTGTATAAGAAGAACTTATAAACATCTAATAGCTGTAACAGACGGGCATTACCGCCGGACTTGGTTCGGTCAGCATATTTCATTCTCGTTGAATCGTATCCGGTTACATTGTGCAGACAATTCATGCTTCGATTGAAAAACTTTTTCACCCAAATGAAACGACGAGATGACCCCGTACTGGGTCGGCCCATTGTTGATTTTTGGTGGCGCATCGAATTCCAGCTGCGTGGGAGTCCTCACGTGCACATGGTAGTGTGGTGTGCCGACATGCCGTCATTCGATACTGAGGAAGGGATTGCGCTTCTCGATCAAGTTGTATCTTGCGCCCTACCCGATAATAACACGGACCCAGAAATGCGCGAACTGGTACTGCGGGCGCAGACGCATAAGCACACTCACACTTGCTACAGAAACGGGGCAAATTTCTGTCGGTTTGGGTTTTCGAGGTCTACTGCACTTCGATCTCGAATATTGGACGAAGATAGGCAATACGAAATGGCGGCCGTTCCTATGTACTTAAGAGAGAAGAAAGTGAAGAGGACATCAATAATTACAACCCACGTATGCTGCGCATGTGGAACGGTAATATGGATATTCAACCATGCGGCACCGCAACGGGAATCGCGTATTACATATATTACCAAGTACATATCGAAGTCCGAGCCAGCAGAAGTTTCAAAAAGTATTCGCGATGCCATGAAGCGAGTACAGGAGAAGGGCGGCAGTATGGCTATTTAAGCAAGTATTTGCTATGCAAAACGCTATATTGACACACAGGGAAGTTTCAGTATGTGAGGCAGCAGTGCGGTTATGTCATATAAAAATGCGTGATTCTTCACGAAAAGTCGTTTCCGTAAATACCTGCGTCCCCGGAAGAACGATATCGGATGTTGAAGGCGGATGACGGTGCCAATGAACCGTATCAAAATATTTCCGACCGCTATATGTCTAGACCGCTTGTATTGGAGCAATTAAGCTTAGGAGAGCTTGCAGTATGGTATGAGCCAGTAACGTGCAACAATTACACCGAGGATGACCAGGACGCCGACGCTTACGAGGATGCTGCTGAGGATAGCGCACCACGGCGAACAATCACACTGCTTGATAACCGGGGAAAGATGAAGAAGCGAAACCGGCCTGCTGTATTGCGTACAAGGTACTATACACCAAATTCCGACCCTGAAGGCTATTAGTACTCTCTTCTAGCGGCGCATGTCCCATTCCGTTCTGAAAGAGGGACACAATACGGCCAAAGAGGCATTTTTCGCAAAAAAGGAACTTCTACGACCTCTGCAGGAGGGTAGTAGTGCAGAAGACATGGCAAGGTGGGAGCAAGAAATTCAGCAAGCTATTTCACGCGTTGTTGCTGAAAATTTGGCGGCTGACGCAAACGCAGCTTCAGGTGTTGCAAATGTGGGTGAAATTGTTGACTTGAATCAAATGCATGAAAATGAAGGGTTAGCATTAGAAGAGGTCGATGAGGCTGAGGTGCGTTTCATGCCTGACCTACAGTAGATGTAACTCCATGAACATACAACAACCGTGAGCCTTTACGGATCTTTATCACTGGTGGTGCAGGTACGGGGAAAACTTTCACGCTCAAACTCATAGTAGAGCAGATTTATCGCCTCACCAACAACTCAATTAGCAAAACTGTGAAAGTTACAGCACCAACTGGGGTAGCTGCAAGGCTGATTGGGGGCGCTACATTGCACTCCACATTTGCCCTACCCATTGAAAAAGGCAGAAACGAAACGATGCGTCTTTTAACCGGTGAGCGCCTCCAACGGGAAAGACAAAGATGGGGTGGAGTGGAATGGCTCATCATTGATGAAATTTCTATGGTTCCATACACTACACTATCTAATGTCCATATTAGGTTACAGCAGCTAAAGATGACTGATGATTTTTTCGATGGTATTAACATCCTACTGTTTGGAGACCTGATGCAGTTACCTCCCGTGTCCAAATCGGCTGGCGATGCGTACTGCTGCAAGCAACCGCAGAATTTGGAATCCGAGGTGTACTTGTGGGCGATATTTAATTTTTGCGAGCTACCTCAGAATATGAGATGCGTTGAGAGGCCAGGGTAAAGTAGAGCGACGTATGCTGCCACTAATATTGTGCTGGGCTGTGTCAGTGCACAAGCTTCAAGGGACTACGCTGGACAAAGCTGTCGTAGATCTTGGCATCAAAATCTTTGCGAAGGGTCAGGCGTACGTCGCGCTAAGTCGCATTAGGCACTTAGAATGCCTGGCAATTGGCGTCCTAAATCCTAGGAAACTTATCAACGACTCACATGACAAAAAGTCTCTCGAAGAGCTCAATCGCTTCAGGAGTCTTAATAATTAGTCTGGCTAGCCAAATTTTGTTGAAAGATATATCCTTGTTGTATCACCAATTGTCTGTGATTAAAAAAAAGTTAAAAGTCTTTCATTCAAATTGTTCGCGGTTTGGTGGCACTTTCTCTTTTTTATGTTTCTCTGTTCAGTATAAGTTTTTATTTTGTGTTTGTGCTCACGAATAAAATTATTTCTATTCTATTCTATTCCATTCTATAAATAATATATTTTAATAAATAATATTAATAATGACTACCTATACCGAGTGAGATCTTCAAATTATTATGTATATAAGTTCGTAAATAATTACGACAATATGTGCGGAGTCAACGTGAAGCGTTGTATAACGAAATAACTGTAATGTTTAAAAGTCGTAAACATTTTAGTAGGTAGTTCTAACATTTTCCTGTAACTTTGATTAAGTACGTGAATTTATTAATACCTGAATCTCATAAACAGGACAAGTATGTAAAGAAACGGATTAAAATTGAAGTTCTGGAAAATATCAATAAAATCAAAACATTGGAACGTAAACAAATGTGTTTGTCGTTGGCTGTACTTTAAATAGATCGGCAGAAATTATGTGAGCTTATTTTGATTGCACGTGAACGTATATTTAACTTATTTCCTTAGGTGCCTTACGTGTGCACAGAAATTCAAAAATATTTTCTAGGTAGTATCAAAACTATAATTCCCACTACACAAAATGTGACCAGCCCAAGATATTTTGAATTACCAGCCAAAAAATTGTGTATGTTACTACAACTCCTGTACTCCAACTCCTAAATTTCTTAAGGTAGTTCATCTGTGTCACTAAAAGGTATTATATAAATAAAATAATTAAAAATTTTAAAAAACACGACTGTTTTCTTAAAGTGAAGTGAAAAGTAAAAAAAAATTTTTAATAAACCCATCAAGACTTTGTAGGCTTATCAATTATCATCTTGACTGTTCCTGCACACTCTCGTCTGCATTTTAAATATTTCGATTCAAACGCATTCAGGGGACCAGCAACAGAACAACCCCCGACGACAACAACCTACGACAAGGTCCCGACTGTGCTTGAATCGAAATATTTAAAACGCAGACGAGAGTGTGCAGGAACAGTCAAGATGATAATTGATAAACCTACAAAGTCTTGAAGGGTATATTAAAAAATATTTTTTACTTTTCAGTTCACTTTAAGAAAACAGTCGTGTTTTTACTTAGAGAATATAACCAAACGGAGTGGTCATTAACAGGCGTTCCCCTCTGTCAAAAATAGGCGGCCAATGGTCAACCACATGTCAACCACATGTATGGACTGACGTTTATCTGATATGGCTATTTTGACGTTACGTATACATTTGATATGCCCCTCCCCCGCAAAACACGGCAGACTATATTGTACCGAAAATAATAGACATGGCGTCTCCGTTTGGTTATATCCTCTAAGTGTTTTTAGGGTTCTTTAATTATTTTATTTTATTTATCTGATTTCAATCTTTCGTTTACCTACAACATCCAAATGAATTTCTACAGGTTGGCCCAATAATATCTTTAAAAAAATTTTTTTTACATGAATTGGTGTAGGTACTCAGTAGTCTTAGGAAATAAATAAATAGAATAAATAAATAAATAAAAAAACTTAAAACTAGAGTCTGTCAAACAACTGAAAAAGGCGCAAAATTCAAAATTTCTATGGAATGATAGAGTCAGACTGAGAAAAGTACAGCGATTTTGATAGCTCACGCAGTGCAAGTGTCATTCTTCGTTTTAAACGTCAAACTTCTATGAAATTATGACGTGTAAAATAACACTCGCATTGCGTGGGCTATCAAAATCGCTGCAAAGTTTTCTTGGTGTAACTCTAACTCTTCGCGCCTACATTTTTTTATTCGGCGCAAGTTTTCTACTGACGGATCTGGCTTGATAGACTATACAATCATTTAACCCAAACAACACTTATTTTATTATCTTCAGTAAAAAAATGTTAACGTATTTTCGGGTCGCCCAACACGACGAGTATCAGCTTAGAGGCAAATGGTGGATGATGGAGATCGAAGGTGCTGTACAAACAAGCTGGGACCTATTCAAGATGGCAATATTGACAATCGCATATCGAAAAAACGCCAAACGAAAAGTAAAAATGTATGGGGATGCGAAGGCCGAAGGGAGTGTAGAGTCAGACCAAGAATAGTCTGCAGCGGATTAGATAGCCCACGCAGTGAAAGTGTTATTTTAAACGTCAAACTTCTATGAATTTATGACGTATAAATGACACTTGCACTGCGTGGGCTTGATAAAATCCGCTGCAGATATTTTTTGGTTCGACTCCTAATAGTCCTAATATACTACTTTGTGTAGGTAGTCCTCAATCCGAAGGGTATAGTAAGTATACACGGTGTAACATGAGTAAACCGAATAATTTTAACAGCGTCCCTAATAGCATTTTCTTGTAGGGATTTGGTTGGGCCTTTGTTTCCGTATTAGTTGGGCAACCGTTATATTTGGCCGTACGATTTGCTGGAGGGCCCTCGACAAAGGCCCTCCCGAAGATTCCCAACAGAGGGCCATAAGAGTATTTTTTTCGTTGGGCCTATTTAAATAAATCATACAATTATTCAACGGTGGTGGTTTTGGTTGGGCCTATACACATTTGTTTGATGGTTGGTTAATTGTTACATTTGGCCGTACGATTTGCTTGAGGGCCCTCGACAAAGGCCCTCCCGAAGATTCCCAACAGAGGGCCATTAGAGTAATTTTTTCGTTGGGCCTATTTAAATAAATAATACAATTATTCAACGGTGGTGGTTTTGGTTGGGCCGTGGTTGGGCCTATACACATTTGTTTGATGGTTGGTTAATTGTTACATTTGGCCGTATGGCTTGCTGTAGGGCCAACTGCAAAAAAATAAAAAAAGGGCAATTTTTTCGTTGTGCTTCTGTTTGCAAATTCAACAATTACCCAACGGCAAGTTAGGTAGGTCGGTAGGTAGTTGTGCGCCAGGTTGAAGGCCCATTACAGCTTGTCCCACAAAGGGCCAACATTGTAACTTTAACGTTGGGCCTTGTGTAAGATTCTTACAATACTACCGTAGGTAATTAGTTGTGTAATTCATAGTGGGCCTACAGTCTAATCATGTAATGGGCTTTTGTTTACGAGTCCTACAGTTACCCTACGTTAGGTAAGTGGTTCTGTAGTACGACGTTGGGCCTTTGCTGATAAATATTACAATTACACTACGGTAGGCATTGGTTGTATTACCCACATGAAGGCCCTAGGCAGCAGTTGTTGTTAATCTTCTCTGTATCGTTCCAATTTTAGTATATGTACTGCCGAAGTAAGTACACTTACTATATACTCTAATTTGTATATATGCCAACCGCACTTCGAAATTTCGTAAGCGAGATTTATGTTTTTTGAGATTTAAATTGAGAAAATGTTGATAAATAACAATTTTTTAAATTAATGTATAAATTTTATAGTTATAGCTATTAGATTTATAAGTTACTTTAAAAAAATATTATGATTATATCCGGAATAATCGAGAAAATAACTATAACTTCGATGTTTGGAGACAGTAACGCCATCTAGTGACGCCACAAGCAAACTCAACTGGTAGCTATTTTGATGACGTCACGCAGCCCCTGGCCTCTGTTAAAATGCTCGTGTGATATTTATTTATTTGTTTATGGTGTTATACTCTGTCAAGCCATTTCCGTCATTAGAAAAAAGCGACAAATTAAAAAAATGTAGGCGTGAAGGGTTATCGTCCCATAGAAAATTTGAATTTCGCGACTTTTTCTACTGACAAACTTGCTTGACCGGCTATAGTTATAAATGCGATATTTGTCCTCACTGGGCCATCGAATGATATATCGTTGATTAGCCAACGTTACCAAAATACACAAAGGCCCATTGTTGGCCTTCAGTGCCACTGCCAATGTTGGTAAATGTCATCATTGGGCCAAAGAATATTATCGTTGTTTAGCCACCGGTACCAAAATACACACAGGCCCATTGTTGGGCATCAGTACCACAGCCAATGTTGGTAAATGCGATATTTGTGCTCACTGGGCCAACGAATGTTATCGTTGTTTAGCCACCGGTACCAAAATACACAAAGGCCCATTGTTGGGCGTCAGTCCCACAGCCAATGTTGGTAAATGCGATATTTGTCCCCACTGGGCCAACAAATGTTATCGTTGTTTAACGAACGGTAGCAATATACACAAAGGCCCATTGTTGGGGGTCACTGGCACAGCCAATGTTGGTAAATGCGGTGTTGGTCATCATTGGGCCATCGGATGATATCGTTGATTAGCCAACGTTACTAAAATAAACAAAGGCCCATTGTTGGGCATCAGTGCCACAGCCAATGTTGGTAAATGCGATATTTGTCATCATTGGACCATCGGATGATATCGTTGATTAGCCAACGTTACCAAAATACACAAAGGCCCATTGTTGGGCATCAATGCTACAGCCAATGTTGGTAAATACGATATTTGTCATCATTGGACCATCGGATGATATCGTTGATTAGCCAACGTTACTAAAATAAACAAAGGCCCATTGTTGGGCATCAGTGCCACAGCCAATGTTGGTAAATGCGATATTTGTCATCATTGGACCATCGGATGATATCGTTGATTAGCCAACGTTACCAAAATACACAAAGGCCCATTGTTGGGCATCAATGCTACAGCCAATGTTAGTAAATGCGATATTTGTCGTCATTGGGCCATCGGATGATATCGTTGATTAGCCAACGTTACTAAAATAAACAAAGGCCCATTGTTGGGCATCAGTGCCACAGCCAATGTTGGTAAATGCGATATTTGTCATCATTGGACCATCGGATGATATCGTTGATTAGCCAACGTTACCAAAATACACAAAGGCCCATTGTTGGGCATCAATGCTACAGCCAATGTTGGTAAATGCGATATTTGTCGTCATTGGGCCATCGGATGATATTGTTGATTAGCCAACGTTACCAAAATAAACAAAGGCCCATTGTTGGGCATCAGTGCCACAGCCAATGTTGGTAAATGCGATATTTGTCATCATTGGGCCATCAGATGATATCGTTGATTAGCCAACGTTACCAAAATGCACAAAGGCCCATTGTTGGGCATCAATGCTATAGCCAATGTTGGTAAATGCGATATTTGTCGTCATTGGGCCATCGGATGATATCGTTGATTAGCCAACGTTACCAAAATAAACAAAGGCCCATTGTCGGGCAACAGTGCCACAGCCAATGTTGGTAAATGCGATATTTGTCATCATTGGGCCATCGGATTATATCGTTGATTAGCCAACGTTACCAAAATACACAAAGGCCCATTGTTGGGCATCAATGCTACAGCCAATGTTGGTAAATGCGATATTTGTCGTCATTGGGCCATCGGATGATATCGTTGATTAGCCAACGTTACCAAAATAAACAAAGGCCCATTGTCGGGCAACAGTGCCACAGCCAATGTTGGTAAATGCGATATTTGTCATCATTGGGCCATCGGATTATATCGTTGATTAGCCAACGTTACCAAAATACACAAAGGCCCATTGTTGGGCATCAATGCTACAGCCAATGTTGGTAAATGCGATATTTGTCGTCATTGGGCCATCGGATGATATCGTTAATTAGCCAACGTTAGCAAAATAAACAAAGGCCCATTGTTGGGCATCAATGCTACAGCCAATGTTGGTAAATGCGATATTTGTCGTCATTGGGCCATCGGATGATATCGTTGATTAGCCAACGACGTTACCAAAATAAACAAAGGCCCGTTGTCGGGCATCAGTGCCACAGCCAATGTTGGTAAATGCGATATTTGTCATCATTGGGCCATCGGATGATATCGTTGATTAGCCAACGTTACCAAAATACACAAAGGCCCATTGTTGGGCATCCGTGCCACAGCCAATGTTGGTAAATGCGGTATTTGTCACCATTGGGCCAACGAATGTTATCGTTGTTTAGCGAACGGTAGCAAAATACACAAAGGCCCATTGTTGGGCATCACTGCCACTGCCAATGTTGGTAAATGCGATATATGTCATCATTGGGCCAACGAATATTATCGTTGTTTAGCCAACGGTACCAAAATACGCAAAGGCCCATTGTTGGGCATCTGTGCCACAGCGAATGTTGGTAAATGCGATGGTGAGCCAATACAAATTTTAATGTTGGCTACGGAACGAACATCATCCCAGCGTTTTCCCTACCGTTGGCACCGTGGGCCCCAACGAAAATGCTACTAGGGGTATTCCTGATCATATTTAGAGACAAAAATGTCTTATAAACTTTTTTTTAAAAACGCCTAGTTTCAGAGATAATATTAACTTAAAAATAAACAAGTTTTTATTGTTACATAATGTAAAAGGCCTCTTTGATGGTAATGTTGCTGCTATGGGACGTAGTCTAAATATCCTTATTGATAGATGTCAAAAAGTGACAAGTAACACTTTGCAAAAAGGTTTTACGAAAAAAAAATTTAAAAATCAGTTTTAAGTAGCAAGTTTACCAATAACGTTTATTTTTAACCGACTTCCAAATCCCAAAGGAGGAGGTTATCAATTCGGTTGTTTGTTTATGTTTTTTTTTTATGTTTGTTACTCCATATCTCCGTCATTACTGGACCGATTTTGAAAATTCTTTTTTTGATTGTATGTATATGCATACAGATTGGTCCCGTTTTTATCAAAATCCAGTTCTGATAATGGGATCCATGAGGAATTAACGGAACTCCTCAAATCTTAAAGGCATACAAATACTGATTTTTGAGTTTTTATTAACAAATCAAGCATATACATTCAAAAACATGACATTTGATGAAGTGGAACTGCTGATGATGATCAGAACGGAACTCTTCAACGACGCATAGTTCACCTTTGGCGATTTGTCCTCTTCGTTATGTTTGTTAAACAAGTTAAGTTTTTAAGCCACATTTTTGTCAAGCTTGACTTCTGATGATGGAATCCATGAGAAATCGAGGGAACTCCTCAAATTTTAAATGCATGTGTATAGAGATTTTTGTATTTTCATCAGAAAATCAAGCATTTTCATTAAAAACTGTCGCATTTGATGAAGTGGAACTGCTGATGATGATCAGAACGGAACTCTTCAACAACGCATAGTTCACGTTTGGTGATTTGTCCTCTACGTTGTGTTTGTTAAGCAAGTTAAGTTTTTAAGTCACATTTTTGTTAAGCTCGAGTTCTGATGATGGGATCCATGAGGAATCGAAGGAAATCCTCAAATCTTAAAGGCATGCGTATAGAGATTTTTGTATTTTCATCAGAAAATCAAGCAGTTACATTAAAAACTGTAACATTTGATGAAGTGGAACTGCTGATGATGATCAGAACAGAACTCTTTAACGACGCATAGTATACGTTTGGTGATTTCGTATTTCGATTTTGACTTGGACTGGGACTCGGACTCGTACCCGGATCCGGTTCGGACCCAGACCTGGACTCGGACTCTGACTCGGACCCGGACTCGGACCCAGACTCGGACCCGGACTCGGACCCGGACTCGGACCCGGACTCGGACCGGGACTCGGACTCGGGCCGGGACTCAGAGACCCGGACCTTGATCCGGAAAACCACTATGATACCTAAACTAAATAAACCGCTATGATTACCTACCATAAAATGTAGGTATAAAGTATGATGATGCCAAACCCCTCCCGCTCAAACCCCCGGACACCGCACCGCATGCGCCGTTAAGTGGGTTAGGTTAGGTTTGAACTGCGATCCTTACAGAACCGAACAAAAGTGGGTTAGGTTTGGTTAGAACTCAGAGCCTTACAGAAACGAAATGCTATCAGAGAAGTGGGTTAGGTTGGGCTAGAACTACGACCCTTACGGAAACGAAATGTTACTAGAAAATACTGGTTTTACCTCCTTTTCTAATTTCTACATAGTGCACCATCTACCATAATCTTTCACCGGGCCCCATAGAAGTCGGTATTTTTTCTTAAAAATTATTTATGAACAAATACATCCAAAATATTGAAAAAACAAAACATAAAAAAATTTTTTTTTGGCGAAATTGACTTAAACTTATATTACATTTTTTCTTTCTTTTGACCTCAGAAATGCGTGGTTAAAATTATTCGGTTTCCTCATGTTACACCTTGTTGTGTGTATTTGGCTCAAACACAACAAATAGTAATGGTATAGACTATAACAGAGATAACTGACCCACATGTATTTATGTTGGTAGACAACAATGAACCCGAATAAATAAATTAGAATTAGGTTGTTTTTGGAAGCGCTGGTGGCCTAGCGGTAAGAGCGTGCGACTTGCAATCCGGAGGTCGCGGGTTCAAACCCCAGCTCGTACCAATGAGTTTTTCGGAACTTATGTACGAAATATCATTTGATATTTACTAGTCTCTTTTCGGTGAAGGAAAACATCGTGAGGAAACCGGACTAATCCCAATAAGGCCTAGTTTCCCCTCTGGGTTGGAAGGCCAGCCCATACAACCATTTCCAGTCGCCGTTACGACGCGGTGTAGACACATCTTGTGTCGACACCGTCTGTTTCGGTCACAATTCCAGTCGCAGAGTCGTCGCCGTGTCGACACAGTTACCAGAAATGGGGAAGGGTCGACACATGACACAAAGTGACATAAAGTGTGGTCGCCGTGTGCACACATTGTTTCGGGTTTGCGACTACTTTATGCCAAAATCATTCGTTCATTCGTTCATTTTGTTCCTGTCAAATGGAAACTGTCAGATGGAAAAATAGTTAAATAAAAATAAGTGACATTAATACGCCATCTCTAAAACGGATTACAAGACGTAATTATATATTGTTTGCATTTATATTACAATAGGACTTAAATTATTAAGGGGAATTAAACTGCTCGAGTGATTTGATAAACTAAGTGTAATATAATCAACGCGCCACCACATTGTTTTAGTTTAGCCGGAAATGAAATTGTTTACTTCTCAGTCCTTGCGTTCATAAATATATTATTTGATGCATTTTTAGTACTTCGATGCGTATACTATACTTAAATAACAGAAATAACGCTTTACATACTAAGAAACTTGTTAATTATGATGTATAAATGTAGGAATGGAACGTAAGGAGATAGCGTGAAACGGAACGTAAGGGAGAGAGAAGGATGACAAGAGGTGCGAAAGGGACGGAGAGAACGATTTGAATGGTGAGCGAGCAAACGTGCGTTAAGGTGTTAAATATTCTAAATAATTAGTTTTTCTTACTTAAATAAAACAAGTGAAGTTTAGTTTTGGTTTTTATTACGAGGCCTAACATAATCCCACATAATTTTGGGGGCTCGTCCGGGATTGCCTCGAAAAACCAAAAAGTTGAACGACGGTGGCACGTGGTCGTGCGCAACGCGTACCGGCGAAAAGACGGCGGCGGTACCAGAACACGGCTAAAGATTGTTCTCCATTCCAACACGACGACACGACGCAAAAACGAAGTTGATGTACGACGATCAAGACGAAGATAGCATTTTGAATATTCTAAACACAGATATTCAAGACGAGAAAATGGCGGACGCGTGTGCTAGTCTTTTAAATCTCACTGTCATGACGGACAGTATCACGAAGTTTAGCGGCGATGATAAAGCACACACAGCGTCGAAATGGGCGCAAGATATAGAAGATAACTCAGAAATCTTCAACTGGACGGAGGCTCAGAAGCTCGTAGTGGCGCGTAGATCCTTGGTGGGCACGGCGGCGTTATGGTTACAGTCCGAGAAAACCTTTAAGAAGTACGACGAGCTCAAGGCGGCATTGCTTAAAGAGTTCCCGGATGCAATCAACACTAAGGAAATGCACGAGCTCATGGGCAACAGGAAGAAGAGAAGAGAAGAGTCTTGCTACCAATACATGCTCATTATGAAGGAGCTCGGTAAGCGAGCTAAGTTTCCGGATTACGTCGCGATACAATACATCGTTGACGGCATTACGGACTACGAACCGAATAAATCTATATTATACGGGGCTACTACTTATCCCGTACTCAAGGAGAAGTTGCTTTTGTATGAAAAAATGAAGACTAAAACGAAGAAAGAAGATAAAGAAGCTAAACCTTATAAGGTAACCAAGGTGAAGCGTAACGACCGATATGACGTGGAGAAGTTGTACAGCGGCACAGAGGGTCCCAACAAGACAGCCACGTCTGCGGACTTCATGAAAAGATGGCCTGAGGAGGACTGCGAGTGATACAGGTAGTAGTCTAGCCTTTTTCTCTTATTCCTTGATTGGCAAATTTTGTTTAATATAAAAGACGGACCTTTTGCATATAGAATTGATCTCATGTAAGAAATTCCTGGTTCCTAAATGTTTAAGTTAAGATGCATAATTTACGATGTTATTTTTTGGTTAAATGTTAAAGGCAGCTAACATGTTAAAAAGTTGTAAAATGTTTCTATGCTACTTATGCTGTCAGCTGTTTCCAGTATGTTTAAAATGTATGATGAGAGTTAAAAATATTAACAATGTTTTCTAGATTTCAGTAAATGTGGTGCCATATTAAAATGCTCAATTTCCTTAGATGTGTAGTAGAGGTGTTTAAATTAATAGTAACTCTTTAACTGACAGTATGGCACTTTGATGTAAAATAGAGTTAAGATACTTACCGTGTACTTACCTTTATGATGTTGAATGAATGATGAGTAGATGAATGAACGTGTGAAGCATATCTGAGGGCAGATTATGATGTGCAGGACAGCCGAGAATGTAGGAATGGAACGTAAGGAGATAGCGTGAAACGGAACGTAAGGGAGAGAGAAGGATGACAAGAGGTGCGAAAGGGACGGAGAGAACGATTTGAATGGTGAGCGAGCAAACGTGCGTTAAGGTGTTAAATATTCTAAATAATTAGTTTTTCTTACTTAAATAAAACAAGTGAAGTTTAGTTTTGGTTTTTATTACGAGGCCTAACATAATCCCACATAAATATGGTTTAAGACTGAGAAATATTGCAGTCACAAAGTAGTCGCAAATGTTTCGACTTTGTGTCGACTCTGTGTAGACACATGACACGCGCTGTCAAAAGTAATAACAAAGTTACTGGATTTGCAAAATGGCTCCTTGTGTTCATTTGTTTTCAGATATTCTCAAAGTGTAAAAATTACGTGGTCAGAGATGGGACTTAATAGATTAACTGTTTATTCGACTAATTAATGGAATAAAAAAAGTTAATCCTCAAATTTTAATCACGATTAGTTTAGTCGACCTAACATAGATTGAAATTGAATTAATCTGAACATTAATCGAATAAATTATCGATTAAATCTCGGTTGGAAGTTGACAGGGGGCCATTTTTGTACGTAAAAATAATAGAAATGTCTTGCATGCAGATGGTAGCCAGACACTTTGTCATAAAAGTCGAGATGGGTGTCGATTTATAGGTTTTAGGGAGTGCCGATTTCGAAAATGATGACCATTTTGGAATCCAAAATGGCGGCCATGCACTGTGTCATAAAAGTCGTCATGGATGTCGTTTTATACGTTTTAGGGGGCCCCAATTATGAAAATGATGACCATTTTGGAATCCAAAATGGCGGCCATGCACTATGCCATAAAAGTCGTCAAGGGTGTCGTTTTATAGGTTTTAGGAGGCGCAGATTTCAAAAATGATGACCATTTTGGATTCCAAGATGGCGGCCATGCACTATGTCATAAAAGTCGTCATGGATGTCGTTTTATAGGTTTTAGGGGGCCCCGATTTAGAAAATGATGACCATTTTGAAATCCAAAATGGCGGCCATGCACTATGTAATAAAAGTCGTCATGGGTGTCGGTTTATAGGTTTTGGGGGGCGCAGATTTAGAAAATGATGACCATTTTGGATTCCAAAATGGTGGCCATGCACTATGTCATAAAAGTCGTCATGGGTGTCGTTTTATAGGTTTTAGGGGGCGCAGATTTCGAAAACGATGACCATTTTGGATTACAAGATGGCGGCCATGCACTATGTCATAAAAGTCGTCATGGATGTCGTTTTGTAGGTTTTAGGGGACGCAGATTTCGAAAATGATGGCCATTTTGGAATCCAAAATGGCGGCCACGCACTATGTCATAAAACTGAGCTACAGCTGACCGATGAAGTTAAGTACTTAGGGCTGACTCTCGACAGTAAACTCAACTGGAACAATCACATCAACAAACGCATAGACAAGGCGGGAGTAATCTTCTGGCAGTGCAGAAGGATGATTGGTAAGAGGTGGGGACTTAACCCGAAAATTACCCTTTGGCTCTATAAGACCATAATCCGCCCCCTACTCTGTTACGGTGCTCTGGTTTGGTGGCCAAGAACAAACCTAGGCAACGTACGAGACAAGCTACAAAGACTCCAGAGGCTCGCATGCGCGGCCACCACTGGCTGCACGAGGTCCACTCCGACTGCAGCCATGGAGGTCATGCTAAACCTTTCACCGCTGCACTTACACATACAACAAGAGGCCAGTCTCTCAGCGGTAAGGTTACGAACCCTCAATATATGGTCTAACACCACAGGAGCTCTTCACACAACATGCCTGGAAAAGTTATACAGCGAGTTTCCGGTGCTCATGGCGGGCACGGATCGAACTCACAAACAAGCCATTTTTGACAAAAGGTACAAAATACAATTATTCGAGGACGACAACTGCGAAGGACTCAATCCCCGGGAGCTGAGAATCTTCACTGATGGGTCCAAAACAGACAGCGGATCAGGCTCTGGAACCTTCTCAGAAGACCTGAACATGTCAATCACCACTCCGCTAGGAGCCCATAACTCGGTATTCCAGGCTGAGTGCATGGGCATTATTAACGCGGCGGCTGCCATCACTGCAAGGAAGGTAGTAGGATCCTCCATCCGCATACTCTCCGACAGTAGAGCAGTCTTAATGGCCCTAAAAAGCCATATAATCACATCCAAACTTATACACGAATGCCACGAACGACTAATGGAGGTATGTCAGAACAATAAGATCACCTTACAATGGATCAAAGGACACAGTGGATCCCGAGGCAACGACGCCGCGGACGAGCTCGCCAGACAAGGATCGGGTGCGGGGGCTATTGGCCCGGAACCGATCCTCCCGATACCGTTTAGTAAGGTACGCTCAATGCTGCTGGCACGTACAGGGAAACTACACACAGAACACTGGCTGAACCAAGCTGGATGCAGACAGGCCAAGCAAGCCATGCCTAGCATGAACGGTAAGCTCACAAGGACGCTCCTTCAACTAGGAAAGGTTCGACTGAGTATGGTAACCAGTGTCATAACAGGTCATGGACTTTTTAACAAACATCTTTTTATAACAGGTGTCACAGACAGTCCCCTATGCCGTGGGTGCATGGAGAAAGAAGAAACAGCCTCTCACGTGGTGCTGGAGTGCAGCGGATTGGCCCCATACAGGGCAAAACATCTCGGATCCCCGAGAGACCTCCCCGAGGTCCTACTCAACATCAAAGGTTTGATAGGATTCCTCGAGGAGCTGGGCTGGCAAGACTAGCCCACCCCCCATCACGCAAAATAGGCGCAAGACGTCGAGTTGCGGAAAATCGCCCGTACTACAATACAATACAATACAATATGTCATAAAAGTTGTCATGGGTGTCGTTTCATAGGTTTTAGGGGGCCCTGATTTCGAAAATGATGACCATTTTGGAATCCAAAATGGCGGCCATGCAGTATGTCATTAAAGTCGTCATGGCTGTCGTTTTATAGGTTTTAGGGAGCGCAGATTTCGAAAATAATAACTATTTTGGAATCGAAGATGGCGGCCATGCACTATGTTAAAAGTCGACATGGATGTCGTTTTGTTGGTCATGGTCATCATTCTCGAAATCTGCTCTTCCTAACACCTATAAATCAACATCTATGACGGCTTATATGACAAAGTGCACGGCAGACATCTTGGAATCCAAAATGGTCATCATTTTCGAATTCTGCACTCCCTAAAACCTATAAAACGATATCCATGACGACTTTTATGACAAAGTGCACGGTACACATCTTGGATTCCAAACTGGTCATCATTTTCGAAATCGGCACTTCCTAAAACCTATAAAACGATATTCATGACGACTTTTATGACAAAATACGTAGCGGCCATCTTGGATTATAAAATGATCATCGTTTTCGAATTCTGCACTCCCTAAAACCTATAAATCGACATCCGTGACGACGCAAGTTATCTTTATTTTCAGATCTAACAAATTGCTACAGAATACAAAGGACAAAAAAAGAAGCGAGGAGGTAATGAAACAAGCAAAAATACAGATGATTCCTCGACGCAATTGGATGCTTCTTAAATTGTGTCCAGATTTTTTTGTCATAAAAGTTTTTATTTTTCACGTATTACTCTCACAAGTTCCGTGACATTTCGACCTTGTAATTTTTTAAGTAAATGTTTTTGTTTATCTGTGAGGATCTCACTAGAATAATATAATCAAGGTATGTTTATATTTGATAATTGAAATAGTAACGCAAAATAAATTATATTTGTGTCTTATATTCCTGCCGAAGACTTTTATTTTTCCTTTTCCTTCTACACAAGTTTGGTCAAGTAATAAGAATTTAGGGCTCTCAATTTTATTTTGACTTCTACAACAGTAAAGCTACGAGGCCATGTTTGGTATCGTTTTCGTATAAATTCGCAGTACCAAATTTAGTTATGGTATCACATTGACACCATTCCAAAGTAAAAACATATAAACTTACTTTCTTTTAAACTCCTCTTCACGCTTAAACTGCTGAACAGTTTTAATTTAAATTTAGTACACATATATTTTGAGTCCCGAGACAGGACATAATAAGTTATCTCAAAAATCATCCTTCAAAGGTGTGAAATGAGGTGTAGGGGGGAATTCAGAATTGACTTCTTGAAGTTAATACTGTTTAAGTTTAGGTTTGAAGTCATGTTTTTTTTATCATTTTTAACTAAATCAAAGATGTAGACCATCCCAAATTTAATATAAATCTGTTCAGCGGTTATTGATTTCCCGTACAAATTTCCACGCCACTTTTCACACCTTCAAAAGATGATTTTGGTTATAAGATCTATCCTATGTCCTGTTCCGGGACGCAAACTATTTCTATACTAAATTTCAACGAAATCGGTTCAGCGGTTAAGCGTCAAGAGGAGTTTAAAAAAAACCGACCAAGTGCGAGTCGGACTCGCGTATGGGTTCCGTACATTAAGTCGACTCGCGCTTGACTGCACATTTCTAATAGGTTTTCCTGTCATCTATATAGGTAAAGAACTATTTGGTGTATTCAGACAGACAGACATACAGACGCACGAGTGATCCTATAAGGATTCCGTTTTTTGCTTTTGAGGTACGGAACCCTAAAAAGATTTTTTTAATTTTGTGGAATGGTTTCAATGTGATACCTTAAATGGATTCAGCAACCCAGATTTATACGAAAACGATACCATACACGGCCTAGCACCTTGACTGATGTAGATATATCAAGATAAAATTGAGAGCCCTAAATAAACTTTCAAGAGCGGATATCTCAAAAACTATTCAACATATCGAAAAAATTTACTGAATAAACTTGTAACAAATTAAATTAACTTTCATTTTGTATAAGTGGCCATGTCGCTAAGATGCATAGTTTCCGAGATATAATCGAAAAACCGGAAAATGGGACATTCAAAGCCCCCTCTCTTCCCCCCGCTCAAGGGCTACGGCCGGGGACTTTTGATCTGTTCACCTCCTAACTTGTCCAAACCAAGTTACAGAGTCAAAAATTGTGTTCCGAGCATTTCCCTCTACAACTTTTTTGAGAATTCGTTGGCTGACCTAAGTAGCTTATTGCATTTCTTTAAAAACTTTTCTGTAAAAGGTTGACGGGTGTTGGGTGTTTATATGGTTTTGGGCGATTATTATCATTTGCATCGCCCATGATGACTTACTAGAATTACTTACGAGCACACGAGCCACTAATAGTAGTTTGACAAACCTTGGTTTTCAAGAGGTATTTTATATTGACATTTGCTGTCACAAATTTGCTGTCAGATTTAGTCGCAAACCGCACGCAAAGTGCACACAAATGTGTCGACACCTTGTTACGGAAAAGTGTACACACGGCGACGACACTTTGTTTCGAAACAATTCTAGACACATTGTGTGGACTCTGTTACGACACATCTGACATTTAGTTACCACTTTGATGATTCTGCGACTGGAATGGTTATATGGGAGATAGCAGTCGCTTTCGTAAAAACTAGTGCCTACGTCAAATCATGGGATTAGTTGTCAAGCGGACCCCAGGCTCCTATGTGAGCCGTGGCAAAATGCCGGGATAACGCGAGGAAGAAGAAGTTTAGACCGGGAGATAGTGACACATTTTACTGGGTCATTTGTACCAGTATGGCGGTTCGTCAGGGGTCTAAGCATGTAATGAAGGAAAGAAAAATGATGGTCATAGCGCTGGTACCGGCGGCCCAATCGCGTGGGCGTTAGTCGAACGTGTCGGGTAAAATACGAGTGTCGAACGATTTGTACCACAAAAATCCTCGTATTATTCGATAGTCCATAAAAAAGAAGTAGACGGTAGCGTAATGCCATACTTCTCCGGTGTGGCTTACAGCCCGCCATACTGAGGCGAACACGTTAATTAAAAAAAAACAATTCAATCATTTGTGCCAAGCTAATTTTTGCACAGGTGATCATCGTCGAGCAGCCATTCATGGACATCACCATGCCATACTTTTCGGATGGTTCCAAATGGCCGCCATACCGCCGCAAAGGAGTTAATTTTTTTTTTATAGCTAAACGATTTGTACCAGTATTGCATTTAAATTTTTGGAAAGTATTTGATAAAATGTGACCGTTATTATAATTGCCATACTTATAGTAGGGGGAAAAAGTACTGCCATACTTGAAAAACTTATTTAACCGACACGTTTCAAAAATACGACTATGTATACGTAAAATAATTTTTTACAGCATGGCATCATCATATTCTGTTTGTTTGGATACAATTATACCTAAAAAAAATATTTCAGTTTATAACTACGGGGCGGACGACTGTGAGACTTAAGCCAAGACTTAAAACAAAAAACAATTTTTTGACGATTTGTACCAGTATGGCATTTGGATTTTTGGAAATTGTATGATGCAATGTGACCATTATTATATTTGCCATACTTCTAATAGGGGCAAAAAGGGGCACCATACTTGAAATAAAATAAAAATATTGTACACATTTGCCACATATGAGATTTCCATTTATGATCACACAGAAAGTCTTGAAAAAAAATTACAAGATGGTACAAATCGTTTAGCTATAAAAAAAAAATTAACTCCTTTGCGGCGGTATGGCCGCCATTTGGAACCATCCGAAAAGTATGGCATGGTGATGTCCATGAATGGCTGCTCGACGATGATCACCTGTGCAAAAATTAGCTTGGCACAAATGATTGAATTGTTTTTTTTTAATTAACGTGTTCGCCTCAGTATGGCGGGCTGTAAGCCACACCGGAGAAGTATGGCATTACGCTACCGTCTACTTCTTTTTTATGGACTATCGAATAATACGAGGATTTTTGTGGTACAAATCGTTCGACACTCGTATTTTACCCGACACGTTCGACTAACGCCCACGCGATTGGGCCGCCGGTACCAGCGCTATGACCATCATTTTTCTTTCCTTCATTACATGCTTAGACCCCTGACGAACCGCCATACTGGTACAAATGACCCAGTAAAATGTGTCACTATCTCCCGGTCTAGTTGTTTTTGGTAGGTTGTCAGTGTTACGAATTTTAAAACTATTTTAAAACATATTTTCGTTGAACTGCGTATATTCGGGTGTTCGGGGTGGGTGCATTACAATTGTTATAATTACTTTTCATATATTATAGTTTGATATATCATTATTTTGAATAACGTAATACATGGCATACTACCGTAATACCTAATTTACGGTGTACATAATGTTATTATTGATATAATGGTCATAAGGTATATTTACACTTCGTCTAATCTACATTGTCATTATTATTACATACTCTAAAGCATATTATTTGTTATAACAAGTGACATCACATAATTATTTGTGTGGCATAATAGTTGCATGACATAAATGGGTTAGGTTAGGTTGGAACTGCGACTCCGTACATACGAATAACTACCTAACAAAAGGAGGGTTAGGTTAGGTTAGAACTTTGACCCTCCGTAGAATAAAATACTCTAACAAAAAAGTGGTTTAGGTTAGGTTTGAACTGCGGCCCCCGCAGGACCAAAACGTGAAAAAATTGGTTAGGATAGGTTAGAACTGTGACCTCCCTAGAATAAAATAGCTAGCAAAAGCAGTAGGCCTGCGTACTAGTTATAAAAATTATGTAAAACCTTACGTTATTAGTAAATGTGATATGACACAAAATGTTATACAATATATGTATTTATACTTGATAAGATTGTATGAAGTATTACGTTATACAAAAATATAATATAACAAATGTTATTATAAAACATGTCTTTATACTATTTGAAAATTATATTACATTAGGCATTATATCAATGACAGTTTAGATGAAATCACAATGTAATAAAGGAAACGTAAAATAAAAATTACATTATAACATCAAATGAATGATAGTTTTTTTATAATTATATTAAGCATTACACACCCGTTCGGGGTATAACCAAAAAAACGTAGTTTGCAAATTACGGGCATCTTTGTCACTCTAATTACGCCTTCATTGGAGTACAAGAGAAAGATCCTCGCAATTTGCAAGCGTAGCCAATGTCAAGTAAAACCGGGCAAGTGCGAGTCGGACTCGCGCACGAAGGGTTCCGTACCATAATGCAAAAAAAGGCAAAAAAAAACGGTCACCCATCCAAGTATTGACCCCGCCCGACGTTGCTTAACTTCGGTCAAAAATCACGTTTGTTGTATGGGAGCCCCACTTAAATCTTTATTTTATTCTGTTTTTAGTATTTGTTGTTATAGCGGCAACAGAAATACATCTGTGAAAATTTCAATTGGTCTATTTCAATCTATCACGGTTCGTGAGATACAGCCTGGTGACAGACGGACGGACGGACAGCAGTCTTAGTAATAGGGTCTCGTTTTACCCTTTGGGTACGGAACCCTAAAAATCGGTAAAGAGAAAAGTCGTGTAATGTATTGGGCCCTCGGAGTAATTAACAATGGAGCCGCCATTAACAGGCGTTCCCCTCTGTCGAAAATAGGCGGCCAATGGTCAACCTCATGTCAACCATATGTATGGACTGATGTTTATCTGACATGACGTACCTATACATTTGATGTGCCCCTCCCCCGCAAAAAACGGCAGACTATTTTGTACCGAAAATTTTAGACATGGCGTCTCCATTGGTTATATCCTCCAAGATTGGGCCCCATATTTGGTCGCGACTCTTTCCACTCTTTTCTTTCCGCACTTCCTCACAGACTATAAATTTTTTCGCGGAGCAAAAGCACGATCAAAACGCTATGACAATCTTATAAGTATATACAAATTACTCTATGCTTGACAGTGACAAGAAAATGATACATCAACATCCAATTTCTACAATATCTAATTTTGGGATCGGCCAAATATGACACAAATATACAAAATTATAGTAAAAAACTGAAAACGTTACCGAAATAAACATGTGAAATAAAGTAATTAAAATAATATAAGTATGTATCGGAAAAAAATATAAACTACCTTCGCAAGCGCCAAAGAATAGGTACATGTGTAAGTACCTATAGCCAGTGAAAATTTAAATTTATATTTTTAAAATGTTTTGAGGACCGCAATATAATCTTCTCGTTTACTTTACTCTTATGCCGGCTGTACACACTCGTCGAGCGACCCCGAGACAGGCCGAGAATGAGAGTGTACACACTGCTCCTTTCTCGTTTTACTCGGCGAGAGGCTCTTGACGACTGTGTACAGGGCAATTACCTACCGCGAAAACCGAAGTTCGCAAATTGCGGGCATTTGTCTCTTTCAGTCCAATTAAGACTTAATAAGGGTGACAGAGAAAGATGCCCGCAATTTGCGAACTTCGGTGTTCGCGGTAGTCCCTCAGATCTAGAAACTAGATTCCCACGATACAGGCTGAGCCTAGTGTTGGAGATCATTCGATTGCTTCTATATCTATTGTAATGTTTCTTAATTTTTTTTAATTTGATTTCTCTTTGTAATGGACGATTAAATGTTAATTAAACCCGTTTGTTTCCCAGTGTGCCTTGGCCTTCAGGATGGGAAATTTGTTTTCCGGCGGAAAATTAGGGTTTGTTTATTTAATTTAACACCTACTAGTACCTCTCGTGTTGGACTATGGTCCCTATGACGGGTACCTAATGATTCTCCGACAATTATTATAATCAGTGATCGGACAAATCATCGCAAAACTATCAAAAACCATTTATATCTCAAAATAGGACAAGATTTATTAAACTCATATTATGTACACAGTATCTTTATAAAATTTCCAGATTCCAAAAACTGCAGTTCCGAATTGTAAAAAAAATTGTAGCATGTTCCATACAATATTTATTTATAAATATATTAAAAACGGGTCACTCACGTATTTTAAGTCGAAAAACGCTCGACATGTTTCACTCCGTTTTTAATATATTTAATATGTCTGTGTCTCACAGAAGTTTTGTTATTAAAATATTTATTTTGCGATAAAATGTCCGAACTCTGATTATAATTGTTGTCTGCGAATCGATAATCTTCTAAAAAAATCTCGGAGTATTATTATTTATTACAGTTCGTTTTTTTAGCATTAGAAAGAACTTGCAAGAAGGTAAGCGATCTTGGCATGTCTTTTAATTGAAAAACGCTTTATAAAAACTAAAAACTATTACTTATGAAAGCAGAAGAATATAAATGATCGTAATAGATTCATAATTGTTACATATTTGCCGTAACTTATTTTTAAAATGTGTTTTTCAATTAAAAGACACATCAAGATTGTTTACCTTTTTTCTAATGCTAAAAAAAACGAGGTATAGGTACCCGAAGGATTAAGTAGTTCCTTCTGTGGTGATCAGAGGGCCCACTGCGAACCACGTTGGACGTGTTGCCTCCCTGTCATACTTACGTACGAATTTATAAGTGCGACAGAGAGGCAATACATCGAACGTGGTTCGCTGTAGGGTATCAGCTCTTTTGAACCCGGTTGCCGATTAGGGCGTCCGCTAGCTGGCGCGGTTGCACTAGGGCTTGCAATATCGGATGGTTTCCAATTCCGGAACTAATTTTCGATATTGATTTCCAATTCCGGAATTCCGGAACTGGTTCCGGAATTAGGGTTTATCATATTTTTATGCGATTGTTTAGGAAAAACAACATAATATGTGAAATTCTGATACTTTACGTTTATTACAGTTAGTATTGTTTCAGAGAAATTTAATTTGTAGTAGGTAGCTACGTTTTTTTCACCTCTTATTTTACCACTTTATACAATTAATGGTTAATGGTGCTGTTTAATGGTTACGTTTATTCACTTTTATGATACGGGGCATTTGGCGAAGCTATAGTTGCTAGCAAACCATTTGATGCATAATTTTATAAAATAGTTAAATATAATAGCTTCCTACTTTTCCTAACCTAGTATTCTCTCTGAATCGAATATAAAGAATCCAAATATTATTATTTAAATTCTTAAAATTCGCTTATGTAGGATTTACATTTAGACTATTCTGACTAGTAAGTAAATCGCTTTGCTTTTTTTTATGAGCCCATATTGTCCCACTGCTTTAGTAGTTCACTAAATGACTAAGAGGCACTTAATAACAACAAAAAAACACAAGTATAGTGTAGTTCCTTAACAATGTTCAATAATAAACGTATTAAAACCTAAAAAAAGTACTTAAATCCAATTCCGGAATTTTCGATATTCAGTTGTATCAATTCCGGAATTGTAATATCGGAAAATTTGTCCGAGATTCCGGAATTTCGAAATTCCGGAATTCCGGAATGCAAGCCCTAAGTTGCACGGAGCGGGTGAGCGGGTTAACGAAAAATAGTATGAGCAACGCTAACTGGGCTATAACCGCGAAAATCGAAGTTCGCAAATTGCGGGCATTTTTCACTGTCACTCGAATTACGCCTTCATTGGAGTAAAAGAAAAACATCTCCGCAATTTGCTAATTTCTGTTTTCGCGGTAGCCCCTCTGGCACGGACGCGTGGGACGTATTTTACAAGCTTTTTATTAACTTGCAATGGTATTTATGGAGGTAACTATGTACTTATGAATGTACGGGTCAAATCTTGCAAGTTAAATTTGACCCACTTCCCAACTTCCAATTAATCTGAAAATTTATGAGTGACAATGCAATATTATGGCATAGAGCTGATCTGATGATGGAGACACGAGGTGGCCATAGGGACTCTATGTTAAAACAACGCAACCTAATTGTTTTTAGAATCGTTGACTGTGGAATGAAACGCAAAAACAGAGATGAAAACTAGAATACCAAAAAAGAAATTTTTGGCAAAAACTTATTATCTACAATGGCACCTGCGTGCACTCGCGTCTAATATTGAATAATCTCTAGGAAATATACCATATTTATTGTGTTTATTACAGGCCTCCAAGGCTGGGTGTGACCCCATCTGGGCGCCCAGTGACCCCCCACCGATGTGACCTCACATCGCAAGCAGATAAACTACCAACGCCTCGGTCGTCTGCAGACAGGTTCTTTGATATATCTATACCTCTCTTCTTCTTCTTCTTACCTCTAACTAGCTCTTTGACACCCTCACACTATTCTACTATAGGTACTATACTACACTATTACACTATACTACCCCGAATACTATAGAATGCTAGTGTAAGGAGGCTATAAAAATTTTTGCTGCTGCTCGAGGCAACAAACTGCACAAAGACGTAGTACCTGTACTACACTATACTATACTATTCGGCGCGTCTAGTCAGCGCTATGGAAATAGCGTCTTTGTGCAGTTTGTTGCCTCGAGCAGCAGCAAAAATTTTTATAGCCTCCTTACACTAGCATGTTTTGAACGTCGGTGTCTAATCAGCGCTATGAAAAATGGCGTCGCTGCACAGTTGCGCCTACTTTGCGTCGAGCAGCAGTCATAGAGTTGACTAGACGAAACTTAGAAGACTATTTTGTGTACTTGATCGACTGTTTTTGCTTTCAGAAAGAAAACGAAGTGGTACGCTCTCGCAGCAGTCATAATCGGCGCTATAGCTGTGGGCGCTGTGATGTATAATAATAACTCATTACAACAACTAGACTAAATTCTAAACATCTAAAACCTATAACTAACGGGCATTACCGGACGGACTTGGTTCGGTTAGCATATTTCTTTCTCCCTCTTAATTGTAGCTGCTTCTTTAACAGACGTACGGCGGACCTTCCAATCGGTCGAACAGGCCTCGTACTGGACCAAGACGGTCTGGTACGCCCGTGTGTTACAGCTATAATCTAGCACAACTGTCTATATCGCCACAGGTGGATTCTTCTGTTTTTCACAGATAGTTGATACTATAACCCTAGCACAAAAAAGTTTTGAGTTCAAGCCTCCATGACGCTCGATTGTTCTGGTGATTTTTTGGGAAAAAACGCAAAAACAGGCCAAAAGTTAATTTAATTTTAACCTGCCTTGTGATTTAAGGGGCTAATCGAGATAAAATAATAACATATTCCTGCAGTATTTCTGGACCGTTATGACATTCTAACCTTTTAAGATTACTTTTAAGATCGAAGCAAAATAATTATTTATGAATATACATATTGTACTAAGCGAGAATCGAAAAAAAAAATCTGACTTTTTGCATTTATTTATTTGATTAAACTTTATTGCGATATTATTTGACCATTTTCTTTTTAAATGTTTATTATTTTTACTCAATCGCTAACGATGTGAATATTGCGGAAATTTTCCTAAAAGTTCTCAAAAATATCAATACGATTTCACAGAAAGCAAAAGAAACTTTAATTTTGGAAATGGAAAATTCTGATTCCTATATTTAAATATGAGAAGTATCCGAAATGTTTCATTGTTGAACTTGTAGCAATTTTTGAATTTTTGCGACGGCATAAATTTGGTACAATTAGAGAGCATTTTATTTTATAGTTTATACTTACTAATAATCACAAATGACTTAGAGTTTAAAATTACATTTAAACCTCCGTCTGCTCAGTAGAAATGTGAAGTAACTATATCGTCTGAATGTAACAATAAACAAATATCACGTGAAATTAATTGATTTTTATTTATTTAATTTCGTACCTTGGTTTACCTACAACATCCAAATGAATTCCTACAACACAGGTTGGCCCAAAAATATGTTGACAAATATTTTTTTGCATCATTTATCTAACTCACTCAAAAATTAAAACTATAGTCTGTCAAACAACTGAAAAATGCGCGAAATTCTAACTTTCAATGGAGCGATAACCCTTCGCGCCTACATTTTTTAATTTGCCGCATTTTTTCTACTGACGGAAACGGCTTGATGGACTATACAATCCATTAACTCAAACAAAACATATTTACCTTCAAAATATTCTCCTTCAGACACAAACGCAAGCGTTTATTTTTATCAACAATATATGTGTCGCTTAGCTTCAAACTCTGGTAAATCCAAATAATTTTGTGGTGTTAATTCCCAGCAAGCTGGAAATAATTTTAATACCTTCAATTTATAAATAAAATAAATTACAATTAAATACCTGTATGTATATTAAAATAAATACCATACTAATTAATCCGAGTTTGCTCTATCCCTGGAGGTGTGGATAATTTTTTTTTTTAATTTGGGAGCCTTGGGCGAATAAATTCAAAGTGGCTGCCATTCTTCCAATCTTTGACTACCAATTAATATTAAGGTACCTTTCGGATCCTCAGATGTTAATTTTTATCATAATTAGAGCAATTTTTTTCCACAACTCCTGGAATGGACCAAACTGCTGGGAATTAATTCCTGGAAAAAATTGATTTGACTGGCCTATATTATGTTCTAAGACTGCTACAGAATTCGAGCAACACCGACTTTCTAAAGGCTACATAGATAACTGACCTGCATGTTTACAACGTGTCCCAAAATTCAACCGTTGCTGGCACCAGAAGATTAGATTAGAGACTACTCGAGAAAAAAAAATAAAAAATATATATCTCAATATCATTTTTGAAGACCTATCCATAGATACCCCACACGCATGGGTTTGATGAAAAAAAAATTTTGAGTTTCAGTTCTAAGTATGGGGAGCCCCCAAATTTATTGTTTTTGTTCTATTTTTGTGTGAGAATCTTAATGTGGTTCACAGAATAGGTACATCTACTTACCAAGTTTAACCAGTATGGTTCTTATAGTTTCGGAAAAAAAGTGGCTGTGACATACGGACGGACAGACAGACAGACAGACATGACGAATCTACAAGGGATCCGTTTTTTGCCATTTTGCTACAGAACCCTAAAAACGACCAAGTGCGAGTCGGACTCGCGTTTCTAGGGTTCTGTACATAAGTCCGACTCACGCTTGACTGCATATTTCTAATACATTTCCTGAGTGATTTTCTGTCATCTATAGGTAAAGAACTAATTTATGTATTTCTTTTTCAAAATTTTAGACCTAGTCGTTTCGGAGATATTGATATTTGATATTTGATATTTATTGAAATCAAATGTGCGTTCACCGTCATACAAGTTTGTTCCTAGGCCACGCCCCCTGGCAGCGAATGGGTTAATATTAGTGATTATTATATTCTTTGGTTAATATTATCAATGATTGGGCCCTATAAGGGTCACGACTTTTTTCTTTACATACAGACTCTATGCCATTTTTCTCGGAGCAAAAGCACAATCAAACCAAAGAGAAAAGAAGTAATCAAAACGCTATGACAATCTTATAAGTATATATAAGTTACTCTATGCTTGACAGTGACAAGAAAATGATATATCGATAACATCCAATTTCTACAAAAACCAACAATATCTAATTTTGGAATCGGCCAAATATGACAAAATTCAAGTAAAAAACTGAAAACTTTACCGATATAAACATGTATATAAAGTTATTAAAATAATATAAGTATGTATCGGAAATATTAAAAAGTATATCTTCGCAAGCGCCAAATGATACATTTGTAAGTAGCCAGTCAAAATTAAAAATTGAAATTTTATGATTAAAATGTTTTGAGGACCGCAATATATATATCTTCCCGTTTGCTCTACTTTTATGCCGGCTGTAAACACACGTCGAGAGATCCCGAGACAGCCCGAGAATGAGTGTACACACTGCTCCTTTCTCGTTTTACTCGTCTCGTCTCGCCGGTCTCGCCCTTCTCGGTTTTTTCTCTCGGTGCGAGGCTCTTGACGAGTGTGTACAAATCTAGATTCCCACGACACAGGCTGAGCCTAGTGTTGGTCAGAACTAAGAAGTTTAGTTCACTGAGTCTGAATTTAGAAGAACTCAGCTCGTTTTTACTAGACTCGAGTCTTAACCAACACTAGCTGAGCCTAGTATTCTCTTGTAAAGTTTCTTTAAATAAATAAAATATAATTTTTTACATACATACATACATACATATAATCACGCCTATTTCCCGGAGGGGTAGGCAGAGACCACGGATTTCCACTTGCTACGAACCTGACATACCTCTTTCGCTTCCTTCACATTCATAACATTCCTCATACACGCTCGCCGGTTTAGGGTGCTCTTGACCTGGCTTTTCTTCAGGATTTCCCCGATCTGATCAGAGAAAGTCCGCCGAGGTCTACCCCTTCCAACTCCCACTTCCACTCCTTCTTTATATTTTTTTAATTGATATATTTCTAGCGGAGGAATAAAATGTTAATTAAAACCGTTTTTTCTCAGTGTGCCTGTGCCTTGGCCCTCAGGATGGGAAATATATTTTCCGACAGAAAATCAGGGTTTGTTTATTTAATTTAATATCTACTAGTACCACTCGCATCGTATAACGTCCCTATGACAGTTACTAATCTCTCTTGGTTAGGTTATTTAGTTTACGTAAATACTTAAATACATAGAAAACGACCATGACTCAGGAAAAATATCTGTGTCATCACACAAATAAATGCCCTTACTGCGATTTGAACTCATGACCATCGGCTCCACAGGCAGCGTCACTATCCACTAGGCCAGACCGGTCGTCAAAATCATCATCAAACTAGTTTTTATGTTTCTGGCATCGTCAATCTATACGTCCAAAGTTAAAACGGCCGTTTTTTTTGAGTTCATAAGAATCATGTTTCGGCCATAACTAAAACTAAATTTCGGGCTTTAGAATTTCCGAGATGAGATAGGTAAGAAAACTTTAATGATGTTATCAGCACCAGAAATACATTAATATAATACTTATATAAACACAAAAAAAAAAATACTAATTATAAAATTGGATTATAAAAAACAAAACTGCTTAGTTATTCCACAAAATTTTTTTCGCAGAGATGCTACATGTTGCAAGACTGCCAAGGTATCCGTCCACAGTATCGGTTGCAGGTGGGTAGTACCACCTACTTTTGGTATAGGTATTTAACCTTTTGGGCGCCGAGGACCGATATAACCGCACCGCAGGTTCAACTCCAAAGACTGATTAATCGGGCACAGACCACAGAGCAACATAGACTTACGTGCATATGCATAAAGTTCAATTTCAGTTTTGACACTTCGGTGGCGTCCGCGTGACAGCTTTTGTGTTTGACACGGCGTCGAAAAGGTTAAATATATTAGGCATCTCTGAAAAGGTATCTTACTTTTTTTTTAAATGTAGGTATCTTTAATTAAAACATATGAAATAAACCATTTTTTTTTCGCAGAAGTGTTACTTGTGCCACGCAAACGGTCAGCTGTGTTGATTGCAAGTGGGTACCACCATAGAATAAATAATAGTACTAGGTACAGAAGACTCACTCTCTAACAAAACGCGTCTGTTACGATCAGCACAGATATGGCCACTATAAATAGGTGGCGACAGCGCCACGCGCGGCTTATGGCTTTCCCCAAAATTGGGGCGGAATGGATGAACTTTTAGCTACCTGTACAAAGCGACGAAATCGCGGAATAAGTCACGCCTGGTACCATTTACTTTTGTGATATTTACTCATATTAGGCATATCAATTTAAAAAAATGTACCTTTAATTAAAACATATTAAATAAAACAATTTTTTTCACAGAGATCCCAAGGAATACGACCAGTGTATTGGTTCCAGGTGGGTAGTACCACCTACTTTTAGGATATTTAATTATTTCTTATGCATCTCTGAAAAGGTATCTTATTTCACATTAAAAAAAATGTAACATAAATACAATTTTGTATATAATTATAATTTTGCATTCCGTGATACACTATTAGACAATTATAGAATTAAATAAGACAACATAAAGGGATAATGTCTGAACAAATTTATCCTCGTGCCGCCCACCATACAAAATTATAGCCAAGGAAGTTAGAATCTTATTGTATTTTCAATTAGGTCGAATTTCATTTATACGAAAAATTGTCGAGACAAATGAAATGCTACCTACTTCGTTTTTAATTAAGGTTGACATTCTATCGAAACCAAGTGTACATCCTAATGTACATTGGGCGGCACGAGGTTATACTATGGCACAACCTCTTTATCAGTAGAAAATGGCGGCAAATTTAAAAAATGTAGTCTCCCACGGGTTTTACGTTCCGTAGAAAATGAGAACTTCGCGCATTTTTCTGCTAAAAAGTTTGGTGTCATTTAGTATTAAACACATTTCACGTTTCGTACTAAATATATTGGAAACTCGGTAGAATAATACGCGATATGATACATTTAAAAAGTTTATTTCATTTCATGAAATGAATAGAAATACTTTATTTGGTGTAAAACATTAAACTTAATCTACAATATATCTTATTCTAATATATTTTAACACCAAAATAGATGCCACTCAGCATATGCCGATGACTAAGATACTTAGTCATGGCGCTTGTTTTCAAGGCGACCAGGGAAAATACAGTAAAAATAAAACAGAATAAAAAAAGCTAACATGTGGGAGAAAGTGAGTTTAAACTATTAATAGACAAAAAACAGTACCTATATAAGTAATCCGTGCTTTAAACAATTAGAGAGTAGGTGAACATTCTTGTGTGTAAACTTAAAACAATTAAATTAAATTAAACTTGATGAAATTATAATAATAACATCTGGCACCGTACGTCAGCTCATGTGTTGGAAGTTTGAAGATCAATTAAATACTTTTTAATCTTACTTTTAAAAGTTGCTGTCTAAGTTTTTTTGTATTTGCAGTATATGTTGTGACTGCAGCCCCGAGTTGTATAAAGACTCTTCGACCCTAGTACGACGTAGATGGGCGAGAAATGAGTAAGTAAAATAAACTACACAAAGTGCCTTTAGGTACTTATTTGACGACCGGTCTGGCCTAGTGGGTAGTGACCCTGGTCTGCCTATTCAATTTAATTTATTTATAAAACCGATGCCGATTTACTACTACCTATATACTTATTTAAGTACCTACATAATTAATATATACCGCTTAAGTAAGTATGTCCATTTTTAGGGTTCCGTAGCCAAATGGCAAAAAACGGAACCCTTATGGATTCGTCATGTCTGTCTGTCTGTCTGTCCGTCCGTATGTCACAGCCACTTTTCTCCGAAACTATAAGAACTATACTGTTGAGACTTGGTAAGTAGATGTATTCTGTGAACCGCATTAAGATTTTCACACAAAAATAGAAAAAAATAATTAAATGTTGGGGGTTCCCCATACTTAGAACCGAAACTCAAATTTTTTTTTTCATCAAACCCATATGTGTGGGGTATCTATAGATAGGTCTTCAAAAATGATATTGAGGTTTCTAATATCATTTTTTTCTAAACTGAATAGTTTGCGCGAAAGACACTTCCAAAGTGGTAAAATGTATGTCCGTCCCCCCCCCCCCCGCCTTGTAGCTTCTAAAATAAGAGAATGATAAAACCAAAAAAAATGTATGATGTACATTACCATGCAAACTTCCACCGAAAATTGGATTGAACGAGATCTAGTAAGTAGTTTTTTTTAAGACGCCATAAATCGTAAACCGCAATTTTATTATGTTACTTCCTGTTACGGAACCCTTCATGGGCGGGTCCGACTCGCACTTGGCCGCTTTTTTATCAAACGAGATAATAATTATATCTATGTAGTGTGTGCACTGTGCGTAAGTAGGAGGTACAGCATGAGCACCATGTATTTTGGCTCAAAGTGACATTAAAGCATTAAGTTGTCATGATCCCATGGTATATGTCAATGAAAGCCTTTCCCTAAAGTACCCTCTGTGGTGATCAGTTGGCTGTTTTGAAGCCGGTTGCCGATTAGGGCGTCCGCTAGCTGGCGCGGTTGCACGGAGCGGGTGAGCGGGTTAACGAAAAATAGTATTAGCTCAATAGTGGGACCGGATTTTTGCACTAAAAGTTTTGATAATTCTAAAGTTGAAAAAGTGATACTTATCTGATATAGGACATATTTTTAAGCATATATGCTATATATGATGAAAAGTTAGAACGAGCGTTAGATATAAATTAGGTATTTATATATTTTTAGTAATGATTTTTTAATATTGAATTAAAGTGCAATGTTTAAGTTCCATTGTTTATAATATGTATGACGCTTTATAATGTAAAAATATTAGAAATTTTTTTAACGTGCTTCTTTGTCAAACTACAATTAGCTTATTATTTTGTCGATATTGAATTAAAGTTTAATAAATCCACAACAACATATCTAAATTTATAAGTTAATAGGCAAGCTAAAAAGCTAGAAGAATAAGATATATGCTTTAGAATTAATATACGTTTTTTGTCCTATAAGATCTAATATTGAATTAGAGTCTGTAAAAATAAGTCTATTACTATAAAATAATATACGCAGCCATATTATGGAAAGTAAGAAATTTCTGTGTGTAGCTTGCATTGTAATAGTAAAATCTAGTTAAAAAGGCGCGAAATTCATACATACGCCGCGCTGGTCCGTCAGTCGCCGGCGCGGCGCTCGAAAGCCTATCATAGCCTACCTATACCTCGCCCCTCGCCCCACCTCCCGCTCAGTAACACTGTCTGTCTTTTCTTATCATTCATTTGTTTGTTTACCGTGCACATATATAAATTAGATGCGGACATTACGTGAAATTAAAATATCTTATTAAGTAAAAATACCTACAGCTGGTCAATCAGATCTTGTCAGTAGAAAGAGGCGGCAAATTTGAAAAATGTAGGTGCGAAGGGATATCGTTCCATAGAAAATTTGAATTTCGCGCCTTTTTTTAGTGACAAGATTTGCTTGACCAGCTATATTTCATTATCTTGACTAATATTGTAATAAAAATGTACAAGATATTCACAACTATTTTTTACTATACATAGTCTGTCAAAGGACTGTCTCATTTCAAACATAGACAGGGAGAATCATCATACTATCTTTGACTTACACTAGTACTAGCACCCAAAAGAAAAGGATGAATATAGTTTTTTGTTTTTATTTACTGACAAATTGGTTTGACCAACTATACCTATTTCTGGTTCCTATTGTCATGTCCTGTCCTATTCAACGTCAATATCATAATATGTATATTATAAACCAACTGATCAATATTACACGGTATACATCCTGAATATACAATAAGGTAAGTGGCCTCACTTACCTTATTGTATATTCCGTGTGGGCCGTATATGCCTATATACAGCCCACCTTAAATTAAAATGGTTTTTTTTAATAAACAGGATATGAAGTATGAAAAACTCACTCGAATAGGTTTCTCATTTATTTAAGTTTCTTCATTATACCAAAATAGTTATAAAAATATTGCGATACTCTTGGAAAATATACCTTTTATAAAAAGTCCTATTATGGGCCTTATTGAACACTACCAGTGTATTACTTAATCCCGCAAAAAATAATCATTTTGACAGTAGGTAATAACAGATTTTATTGCTTTTAACTTAAGACTTATACATATACAAATAACAATATTTGATACTTCATAACAGGAGGATTTATTTATAATAAGTGAAAATAATTATTTTGGGTCTTAATAACTAAAGATATAAAAATTGTCTAGTTTACGCGAAAATAGTAGGTAACTAAACATAAATCTTTATTAGTTACAGTAGTCTCATCTTTTAACATCTGGGGGCACGGCAGTGCCCCCGCCAAGACGAGAAAAGCGCAAGGGCACTATCTACCTTTTCTCGAAGCGCTTCGTCGTTTTTTGGAACCCTCATAACTTGGGGTTGGATTATACCAGATAAACAAAGTTCTCGGACTTATTAAGCATATCAATTGCATAGCTCTTATACTTTAGATTTTATTCATATCTAAAAACTTCGATTTCGTCACTGACTCACTCACTTGATGATCATCGATACCGGGTACTTCCTGAAGTCCTCTAAGAAGCTGAAATTTGGTATGTAAGATAGTTTTAGTACACAAACAACAAATAAATTCAAAAAAAATTTATCCCTAAGGGGATGAAGATGGGGTTTAATTTTGTATGGGAAATCAATAATCGCTGAACCGATTTAGTTGAAATTTGGTATGTAGATAGGTATTGTCATGGGGAAGGATATAGAATAGATTTCAACCTCAAAGTTTACCCTTACGGGGTGAAGGCAGATTTCAACCCCAAAGTTTACCCTTACGGGGTGAAGGGTTATATGGGGAATCAGTAAGAAGTACATTGTGTAACAGATGCCCCCAGATACTTATTTCAGGATTTTTAATAGTAAATCACCCCCAACCCTTTAAATTAGGGGATGGAAGATTGTCATAAACAACTTACAAAAAGAAGTGAAATCCCATCAAAAACATTTTGATGTACAATGTTGCCCAAACGAAACCATAAGGCTCGCACTGTCAAAAAGTTATCAGATCTCTTGCCAAGCTTCTAACTCTACAAGCCCTCTAACTTTACTAGCTCTACACCAAAAGTGTGTGGCTTGGCCGTTTCGTTTCTACAAGAACTATTGTATGTAAGTATAATACAAAAACCGCCCAAATGCGAGTCGCACTCGCGTTCCAAGGGTTCTGTACATTACACAATTTTTAACAATATATTTTTTTAAGAGAAAAGTGAGTAGTCTTTAAAAAACCCGTAGGTATCGGAAAACTAGGTACTTAAGTCCGACTCACGCTTGACTGCACATTTCTAATAGGTTTTCCTGTCATCTATAGGAAGAGAGCTAATATGTGTATTTTTTTCATAATTTTAGACCCAGTAGTTTCGGAGATAAGGGGGGAGGGGGAATGGTCATTTTTTGCGTATTTTCTTAAATAACTTCTAAACTATTTATTTTAAAATTATGAAAAAATATATCTGAGATTCTTACAATGAGCCCCTTCGTTTGATATATATATATATATATATATATATATATATATATATATATATATATATATATATATTTTTTAATTTATTGAACAATAAGCTAAATAAAGTACATAATTATTACAAGACCCATCGTGGGCAAAACCTTGAGGTTTGTATGCCGATGGGGAGTTCGAGAAAATAACATGACAATATACATATCTATCTTATACTAATTAAAATTCTAACAAAATTCTCTTATATTAATTCATATTCTAATTCTCTTATATTAATTATAACAAGATATAGTTTTTTTTCTTCTATTTATCATTCATCTCAAAAGTGACCCCTTTATTTGAATTTCTATTATTTACTTTACGTGTATGTCCTTGGGCTAGAGACTTACATGTGTATACCAAATTTCAACTTATTGGTGCAGTAGTTGCGGAGCAAATAGGCTGTGACAGACGGACAACCAGACACACGAGTGATCCTATAAGGGTTCAGTATTTTTCCTTTTGAGGTACGGAACCCTAAAAATAATGAATTTAATAAATTTTTCACCTTATGCCCATGTGGCGGTAGCGAAACAGCCAAGCCACATATTTTGACTAAGGTGTAGAGTTAGTGAAGTTAGGGCTTGTAGAGTTTGAAGCTTGGCTCGACAAGAGATCTGACAACTTTTTGACAGTGCGAGTCTTATGGTTTCGTCTTAGCAACAAAATTTACATGAAAATGTGTTTGGTGGGATATTTTTTTACAGTAAAAATATTTATTCGTAACAGTAAGTATTATCTTTTAACATAATTTTTACAGTACATCTGGTGCTACATTACGACCGGTGCTATAATAATAAGCACGTTAAAACACTCCCTTTGACCGTGTTTTAAAATTCGTCACTCGTTGCAAAATATCTATTTTTCGCAATTCTATCGTAAAAGAAAAGAAAACTAACGAAGAGGTTTTACGCATACGAGGGCCGCACTGAAAGTTTTGCGTAACTTTTAAATAAAATCATTTATAACCATAATAATACATTTATTGCTTCTCAAAATGTTTCCCTTTACATTCTATGCACATATTCACTCGCTCAGACCATTTTTGGAAGCATGAGGCCCAATCACTTGACTGCATGTTTTCGACGTGGTGATGAAACGTAGTAACTGCCTTAACCGGGGTCTTAAATGTCAAACCCCAAATTAAATCCTTAATTTTGGGAAATAGATAGAAGTCACAGGGTGCAATGTCTGGATTATAATCCGTATAAGAGACATTTTCCACGTTTTCGTAATTAAAAAATGTTTTTGCCTTTATTGCGGTATCGGTGGACGCATTATTATGACGCAGGAGGATGCGGCTTCTCGGTCGTCTCTCGCGGTCTTTTTCAATGACTGCGGGCACACAAATGGTAGTGTACTACTCAGTATTTAACGTTCTTTTATTATTTAAAAGTACGGTACAAAAAAGTCGCGTTTAAAAAAAACAGACGATCAAAATGTTTGGCAACGCTTTTGGCTTGTTGAACTTCTATGGGCCTCCTGTCACCTTCGAAAGACCCATTGACTGGACTAATGCCTTTTTTCCGGATCGTAGCAGTAAATCCAGATTTCATCTCCTCTAACGATGTTATATACAGCATTTGAACTTTCTTGCTTGTACTTACGCAGCATTTCTCGGCACCAGTCAAAAAGTACCTGTTTTTGGACTGAAGTTAATTCGTGAGGAATCCAAAGACAACAAGGCTTCTCGACTTTTAAATATTCTTGTAAAATCTTTTGTATTTGTCTCATACCTATCCCTAATTGTCCTCAAATTTCGTCATAGGTGATTCGTGGGTTTTCTTCAATGAGTCGTCTCACAGTAGCCACGTTTCCTTGAATGATCGCCGTGGACGGTCGACCTTCACGAAAATCATTATCTAGAATAATACTGTCTCTACTAAATTCACCATACCAACGCCTCACGATGCTCAGATGTGGTGCTTCAATCCCAAAAGCATCTTGAAGGCAAGCACTACACTCTTGCGGAGTAAGCGAACTTTTAAAATCATAACAAAATCATAGCTCTAAAAATATTTTCGCGTTAAAGCCACGTTCAACGCACTGACTTACTTTGACAAGCCATTAAAAACAAAAGACGATCGATTTGTCGCCAACATTTGTCACATTCCATAATCAAAAGCCTGTATTTTTTTTAAATATACAATTCATAATTTAAATGTTTACCAGTGGCCAGTAGTGCAAAACATTCAGTGTGGCCTATGTAGTAGGAGAGAGGAGGAGTTTGTTAAGAACTATAGACAATAGAAGAGGAAGGATGCTTGGGCACCTGATACGACACGACGAATTTATCAAAAATATCATAGAAGGGAAAGTTGAAGCAAACAGGAAGAGGGGAAGACCAAGGAGAGCGTACATGGATCAAATAAAGGAAAAGATCAAAGTCGTGTCGTATCGGGCTGTCAAAGAGAAGGCGGAGGACCGCCAAACATGGAATTTGCTCCACCGACAAGAGTCATACTCTTAAATATATGATGATGATCGTAAATACCTACCTATGTATTAACAAAAAAAAGTCACTTGTAATTAGTTACTGCCTTTAAAAAGTATAAGTGCCTCAATGTTATTAGACTTTTTGATTCTTTAAAACGTCTTTAGGTCAATAAAGCAAGTGAAAAATTATTAGAGTTAGACCAAGAAAAGTCTGCAGCAATTTTGACAGCCCACGCAGTGCAAGTGTTATTTATAAGTCATAATTTCATAGAAGTTTCTTCAAATCGACCTTATTACTAAGAGATTAAAAATATTGAAAATTATCTTAAAATATTTTAATCTAATATTTCATCTCAAACGTTCAATAAGGCCCGGGACTAGACCTTTTTACCTGCACTGACAGTGGGCCTTCTTAGCAACAAGTACAAATTCAGAATAATTGGGAATAATAGGGAGCAACTGCTATTTTTGAATGCTGGGCCTTGTTACCCGCCGGGCCTCATATGCCTGCACCTCATCTACCTTATTTATTTGTTTTACAAGGGGAAAAGTTGTTGATTAACCGCTCGTGCTAATATTGATACCCAAACAAGCGAAACATTTTTTTTTATTAAATAGGAGGCAAACGAGCAGACGGATCATCTGGTGGTTAGCGATTACCGCCGCCCATGGACACCCGCAACACCAGAAGGGTTGCAAGCGCGTTGCCGACCTTTAAGATGGGGGTCTTTGAAGGTTTGAAGGTCGTATCGGACAGTTCATTCCACAGTTTGGCTGTTCGAGGCATTCACAAATTCAAACATTCTAAAATTGAACCACGAGCGTAGTTAGTGGTTCGTAAAGTTGAACCTTGAGCGTAGTGAAGGTTTCAAGGGACGAAGGTTAAATCAAATTTTCACCACATCAGCTCGTAAAGGGCCTCTTGATTGTTCGTAACGGATAAGAAAAGTGGCATTTAATTTGATGCAAATTTTGAGTTGTTACCGTAGGTAAATTGGATCAGTTGGTTGGTAATATTGACTTTAAAATGATAAATATTGAATAACGTCAGTTTGAAATTGATTTTATGATAAAGTAAATATTATCGGAGATGATCGCTCTTAAAAAATATATGTCGCTAGTCATTTATAACCTAAAAGCGCCAAATTACGCAAAATTATATTGAAATGACACCTGTGTATTGAATTTGAAGAATACTTTAACAAGGGTAGTTATCTGTATGACAATGCACCTAAAATAATTTTCAAATGTATCTATTATTTCTGTACTTAACACGATAACGAATTCTACGTAAACGAAACCGCGGGCAATCCCTAGTACATATAGAAATAAATAAGGGAAGGTAAGTTTCCATTAGTGTACTGTGTAAAATAACTATTTACCATTGATAATAATTTTATAAACGCTTTGCGTATTTTTAAGGGCACCGCGCTAACCGCTAGCCCGCGACCGTCGATCGCTGCCTCCTGCCACGGCGCACAGCGCGGCGCGCGCAAACGCCGCGCGTTTGAAATGTAACTTAATATAAGCTCGGAATGCATACTTACGTATCAGTATTTAGTGTCGCCGTGATTTTATATTTCTAATCTTTTGTGTGAGAAGTAAGATCTTTATTATGACCGTGTAATATTAACTCTACAAACTTTAATTCAATATTGGCTATACTGCTTAACGAGAAATCAATATCTAGACAAGCACATTGTCTACATTTCTAACTTTTTACATGTATACTAAGTTGATAGATAATATCGTAATTTTGCAATATCAGCTACTCTAATTCTGTATTTTCATAATAATTCCTGTTTTTACGTTCACCAGAAAGCAGCTGTTCCAGATTTCTAAAAACCGAATAGTGTGAATAAATTAAAGTGTTATTGAATATGTTAAAGTTTTTTGTAACTTTAATTTTATATTTACATAGTTATTTAGCAAAAATTAAAAATTTAAATATGGCCGAACGCTCCACCTAAAATTTTCTAACTTTTTACATGAATGTTATTTAACATGCTTACAATAACATATCAAAAAAGAAAAAACTTTAATGTTATCAAAACCCATTTTTGTTCCACCGCTGGTCTATATGAGCAACGCTATAGACCGACCGCTTAAATGAATCCTCACCGAATGAGTCCCCGTGGCGGCAGGCGTACGGCGCCCGCACCTTCCCCGCCGCCCTTAGTCGTCCTACCTACCCCGTCGCCTCCTTACCGCGCAGGCGAGGAGTCATCGGTCTACTGGCGATGACGCGTGCGACGGATTTTATTCTAAAATGGCATCCGCGTGCGTGCGTCCCATTCGTGCACACGCGCCTAGTATTGAATAATCTCTAGTAAATATACCATATTTTATGTTTTTATTTATTACAGGCCTCCACGGCTGGGTGTGACCGCATCTGGGCGACCAGTGAACCACCACCATTGTGATCTCAAATCGGACGCAGATAGAATACCAAGGCCTTATCCGTCTACATCTTCATACAGGTTCTTTGATATATCTATACCTCTAACTAGCTCTTTGACACCCTCACTCAATAAATAGTCCTCACGTTGGCTCAATGCGGATTGGGACCTTTGAATTTCTTCGCAGATATATGCAGGTTTCCTCACGATGTTTTCTTCTCTGAAAATATGCAAGTGGTAAATATCAAATGATATTCCGTACCTACATAAGTTCCGAAAAACTCAGTTACGAGCCAGGATTTGAACCCGTGACCTCCGGATTGAAAGTCGGACGTCATATCCACTCGGCCACCACCGCATCACATTCCTATAATTACACCTATAATATGTCTGGTCAACTTTACTGCCCCACCTGCGCTAGAATTTTTAAAAGTAAGTTCGGCTGGACCCGTGTATGTCCTTAAACCACGTCCAAGACCACCGGTGGACGGGCAGCAGCGTCCCTCAAATCCGGTGTACTCGACTGCGATCGCCAACCCGCCTGCCAAGCGTGGCGATTATGGCATTCACCCCCCAAAAAAGGGGGAGGCCGATGTTCAGCAGTGGACGTCTTATGGCTGAGATGATGATGATTATGAAGTTCGGCTTTGCAAGCCACATTCGAGCTCACGCTCGTAACTAGCTAGGGTCGCCGTTGCCGATTACGGCATGGATAGCTATACATTGTACTGAATAGGTTTTGATATTGGTATCACAGGTTGAGAAGCGAATCTTCCATCTCCTCTGGTCCGGCCATTCCCGTCCGCATGCAAAATCCCTCGTCGCTCAGGAGAGGTCTGTCGTCCACGTCACGACATGATCATGAGTAAGTGTTCAATAGTATTACCAGAGATATATGTAACTCCGTATAATATAAATAAAGTTTAAAAGAAAAAAACGTGCCTCGGAAATCAAGTTAAAGTCATTCTCGAATAGATGGCGCCATTACCTTTGGCCTATTCTCGACTAGATGGCGTTGACAACACCGTCTGATATTTAATAATTTTAACACATACCTATTAGTGAAAGAACATGGGTCAGTATGGAACAATAAAAATTAACAATCATTTATCCGTGTACATATTTTGATTAATGTATACATTTTCAATTTTTTTTAAAGTTTTAATCGTGTGTCGATAGATGGCAGTAAATGTACCGTAGCTACAAAATTTACTATGGCAATAGCCCTCTATACTATCTATTCTCTTTGGTATTACGATACTAGACTTAAGTTTAAAAGGTACCTTATGGCGGCTGGCACTTACGTCACATAGCGCCGCAATAATATTGGAGCGGCGTTAATAATAGCGTAAGCGCCGACAGCCATAAGGTACCTTTATCCGTGGGACGTCACAATTATCCTATACAATATTATTTCTGGCAGACGTATTATTTTATATTGTTGTATATTGCAGGCCACAACCAAAGCCGTTCCCGCAGTTCAAGAGCCCCACTGTCCCGCGTACTCGGCCTGCTCCCGTAATACACAACTGCTTAAATCATTCGTTAGTCTCCCTTCGTACCTTTTATTTCACGGGCATAAGTGTATAATGGGACCAAGAAAAGCCCATAAAAACTTTCCTTTTGTAGGGTTCCGTACCCAAAGGGTAAAAACGGGGCCTATTACTAAAGGTGACAGTCCATTTCCAACGACAGCAGCACTACCATTCATTTTACTATGGAAATTGACAATAACACCGACACGTTTGTACTAGTAGTTCAGCTGCGGCCAGAAATGGAATGTTACCCTAAGACTCCGCTGTCCGTTTATCCTTCTGCCTGTCTGTCTGTCTGTCTGTCTTTCTGTTACCAGGCTGTACCTCATGAACCGTGATAGCTAGGCAGTTAAAATTTTCACAGATAATGTATTTATTTCTGTTGCCGCTATAACAACAAATGCCTATTAAAACATAATAAGTAATTATAATAAATATTTAAGTGGGACTTCCAATAATACGGAATAGTACGGACCCCTCGTTTGCGAGTCTGGATTGCACTATTATATTTAAAATTTGTCTTAACCTATATGTTTTTTTAGACACGGGGGGAAGCCCGGTGCTCCGGTTAATAGGTGAGTATTCATTTTATTATTATTAAATTAGTAGTAGTAAACTCTTTATTGTACAAAAAGACATTAAATATAACATACAATTACATTAGTAAGAAGTACAAAGGCTTTATTATTGTGTTCGATAATCATTGTTCCTATAGTCGTGTCAGCGAACGGTCTCATAGCGAAGAGTCTCGACCAACACCTAGAGAGACTCTCGCTAGGTGGTTGGATCAAGGGTCAGATGCAGAAGGCGGTAATTTTGGACACGGCGCGTATAGTACGTCGATTCCTCACTCTGCGGCCCTGACCACCGGCAGCTTGGGCCCTGCCCCGCTGCCGGCGGCACCCTAGGTTAGGTTTTTTATAATGTGTTTATAATGTTTTTTTATTTTTTTGTAAGTGTTTTTATATTTTACTTTTATATTCATATTATAATTAACCTAACTTAAGAAGAAAAATAAATAAAGAATAAAAAATCATAATTGTATTTTACATTTTACCATGTACCTAATAGACCAAACGCTTAACTCATTTAAGCGGCGAGGATTCATTTAAGCGGTCGGTCTATACTCAGAAAGGCTTTTTATGAAATCAGTGGACAATGTTACAATTTGTCCCGTGGAGTACAAAGTTGTTTTATAAAAAACATGTTAACTTACCAGCATTAATTTGGATAAGATTTGTAATTCTTACAACCTTTTAATTATTTTCAGCTAAGTATAGGTTTCTTTTCAAATCTTGCAAACTGAAATAGAGTAATTTCCAATGGAGTTGGCCGGTCGAAGCATTTACCAGATGGCGCCAGCATTGCTTGCCCTGTCCCTAGAATTGTGTCCAATTTTTGTTTTTTCTTTCTTTTAATGGAATTTTATACCCTGGATGCCAGCCCTTTAAGCCACATCTCATAGAATAAGGGGCAAGCTGTTATGGCGCCCTCTATTTAAACCTCTGACAGTTGCCAACCATGTGGTGGTATTTGGATGTACTAGAAATGTATTACATACTATTTTTTTCATTAACAGATTCTGGAAGCTTTTTATCCTCGCATTGCTTCTGATCGGTGTCGCGGGCAAAGTTTACGGCCCGGGGCTACTGCGCAAGGCCAGGAAAAACTGCGGGGAACTCCCTCCTTGTACTCCTCGCAAGAACAGGTATACATAGTTCGAACTCACTCCTTGTCGCAATAAGTTCCGGTAAAAGCTATAAACAAAAGTTTTCGTAGTTCGAACTTCGTCCTTGTCGCAATAAGTTCAGGTATAAGCACTTAAACAAAAGTTTTCATAGTTCGAATTCCCTCTTTGTCGCAATAAGTTCCGGTAAAAGCTACTCAATCAAAAGTTTTCATAGTTCTCACTCCCTCCATGTTGCAATAAGTTCCGGTAAAAGCTAGTTAAACAAAAGCTTTCATAGTTCTCACTCCCTCCATGTTGCAATAAGTTCCGGTAAAAGCTAGTTAAACAAAAGCTTTCATAGTTCAAACTCCCTCCTTGTCGCAATAAGTTTCGGTAAAAGCTAGTTAAACAAAAGCTTTCATAGTTCAAACTCCCTCCTTGTCGCAATAAGTTTCGGTAAAAGCTACTTAAACACAAGTTTTCATGACTTTCATGAGAGATGTTGTTTTGGTGAGAGGTGAGAAAAAATTGTGCTTAGTTTTAACTACCAATCACATACCGCTTAGATACACTAATAATTATGTGCTTTAAGCAAATAGTTTAGGTATATGTATAATCATGAAACGATGTATTGTCACAATAATTTTATTAAATCATTTCCGATTGTTATAAATCTTGTTTTATTTAAAATGTATTGAGTTAGGTAATAAGCATGGGCGTAAATTGAATCATGAGCTCAGTGAGTATCTCAAATTAGTGAATAGGTATAACTAAAAGACGATTATTATTAAAAAACAAAAAAATAAAACACGTTTTCATCGTTCAAACATTTATTCGAGAAAAGATAAGTTTTAACTTACATTAGGTACCTATTGTATTATAAGGTAGAGTAGGTAATAAGTAGGTACATAGGTATATAATATATACGAAATATACAAAATGGCACAGTTACAATTATTGAATCTACAAATGTTTCAAGTATTATAAATGCTTTATGTCAGCCTCAAAAACTGTAAATATATCGAAACAGTATAAATAGATTATGTATTTCATTATTATGTACTTGATTTAAAGTTATGCTATCATCATCATCATCATCATCAAGAATATCAAGAATAGAATTGACTATCCGCTCTAAAGCTATTCGTATTAACATTTTGTTGTATTTAATACATAGGTATATAATATATACTTTTAAAAAGCTGTAAATATGTATCCCATTTCAGTAATAATCCAATGCAATATTACTACAGTTTTCTAACCTTTGCAGTTTTGTAGATTAAAATAATCTATCAAATAGGTAATATTAATATATAATTTGAGTTTTGGACAGTCTGAAGTATTTAAGTTGTATTAAGCAATAACATTTAATACATTTAGGCGAATCTGACACTTACAAGCTAAATATCTACCCCAGAAGACTGTAAACATTTATAAATTTATAATAATCTTAGATCTAAACACTCGTCTAACATTACATAGTTTTGAATACAGATGTAGTGTATAATTACTTTCCACCGTATTTTCACGGAAACGTACGAACGTGTCTTGCCATTTCAGTCGGTCTTGGTACAAAAAGTGCTGAGGTTGACTGAAGTATGGAAAACAACTATGCACCATATCTGTAAATAGCGTTTATTAGTTTTATTTAATTTAAAAAGAGGACATCTTGTGTGATAAGAATATACTAGTCAGTTTCCATGTAGGTTCAAATAAATTTTCTGAAAAAAATCACAGAAAACAAGAGAAACTTTCATTTTGGAAATAAAAAATATCGATTCTCATACAACAATTTTAGAAGTTACCAAAATATTTCCATGTGGAAATTTCGCAATTTTGGAAATTTTCCGGCAGTACATCAGACCTAACAGTCGCATTTTGTCAGTCTACCTATGATCCTACCTTACTACGGCATAAAGCTTGCATACATTCGGCACCAATCGAGATCTTTCCAGGCACTTATTTACCACATTCCGTTATAATAATCATATTTCCTGGATTCCAATGTAGAGTCTAAAAAATATTGTTAATTTATTAATCTAACAACACTAACACTGCATAATATCAAGAAATGTCGTATCCATTTTTAATGAAATATGAAAATACAAATATTTCATAAAAGCACATGTCGAAATAGCACAATTTTACATTGACAAGCATATATTTTTAATCAATTTTGAGATACAAATAAAAAAAGAAAAGCTTATCATTAAAAATGCAAAAACCATGAACTCGAAACGAATTCTGTAAAAAATAGAAAAATAAAAGTACTTAATCCTTAATCTACCTTAATTATATGGGCATAAGCAACATTTATTTTGCCGCGTGGGATAAACACCAGGGGCCTTAGACTCCAATCGTTAGTCGACAATCGCCAGTCAAAAAAATAAATGCATTACAGGCAGACATACGTGAATAAGTAAGCGAAGGTCTCCTTTACTGCTTTGGCAAAAATGCTTTCATATGTCCGTATTCTCCTCTACAGATCGTAATTCTCAACTTCTCGTGAAATTTTGACTATTTTGAGGGCAACTTCGGTGGTTAGATGTTTTCAAAATCGCGGAGCCATACATTTATTCAGTTTTCAGTTCCGCACACGAGGTCTACAGCTCACGGAACAGCTAGTTTTAGAACGGTTTTTGTTGCTCTATAGGGAGCGTACCCGTTGGAGGGTCTGCCATCTTGTGGCCTGAATCGGAAACATATATGCACATGTACAAGTGCCACATACCGTTTTCGTCGGTACGCATGTCGGTTCTTTGTGCACAGTAGGTTCTGCCATCTTATGGGCTACATCGGAAGCATAAACGACACATTTAACCTTTTCGCCGCCACGTCAATGAAATAATAAAGTGCCATCAACGCCATGTCAAAAATTGCATGTAAACAACCCGTATAACATATCAAGTAGTAGCGTGTGGGGCACGAAATGTAGTGACTTTATATCAAGTCATTGGCGGCGAAAAGGTTAAGCCTTGCAAAAATCTGACGGCTCCTATGCTGCCCCCTATAATTCATGCACGGCAAAAAAAGAAAGATTTTTTACCAAGAATGGTTAAGTTTCGACTGGCGTGTCTACGACTGAAGCTAGGCCCCTAAACATGAAACATCATTGAGGTACTTTGGGCTTAGGCGGTGTTGTAGATGGCGCCCTTGCTGGCGTCGTCCATCTTGTGGTACTGGCTCCTGATTACCATGAGGAAGTACAGATGGATCACTGTAAAGAGGAAACGGTCATGTTAAACAAATTCAATTCAAATACAAAATATATTAGAGGTAATCCAAGAAATACAGAAATTTCAATAAAAACAGTAGGTAGTTGTGCGGTGTAGGCATTCACGCAAACATCGAAAGTGTCGGTCCACTGTTACTTTTTACACTGTGATATAAAATAAGTAACTTGCTTATGTAAAGCATTAAATACCACAATACCAGTTCAATTTAATGTGATTCAGAACCAGAATTCTTTAGTTTAGTCTTTTACAAGACTTTAGTGCCCTTGAGACTGTTTTGGTTCACGCCAATCCTTTTTAGCGTCTGCAATTAATCATATTCTGGACAAAAAATATGCCGACTTTGAGCAGTCTGCAAAAAATAGGCTTTTGTTTGATTTTATATAGACCACCTACGTTTTTAACATCTACAGATTCTAAAGATTGTATAAAGTAGCTACTTACAATGTCAATAACTATTTTGAGATTGGTGTACACAATTCTGGGGTGCCTTAGGACAACAACAATATACATACTACATAATACTACGAAAACACCCGACTTGAAGATCTTGACGCCTAACGCCAGCTCCGAAAAACTCGGCCCAAGCCCTCCCCTACAATTACACATACAACGCGTCTGGGCAGCTTTACTGTGTTTTGTGTTGCCGCACTTTCAAGACCAAATTTGGATTTGCGAGCCACGCTCGCGCCCATGCACGTAATAGTTAAGACCCCTTTTTAATTTGTTAGGATGTCGCCGTCGACGGATACGTCTGGGAGGACATCATCATCATCATCATCATCATCACTACATAATGTCGATAGGTATCTCATTAAATGATAGTTTACGATTTCTGAGTCCAGATACCACTCTAGACTCTTTATTACTGGTTTCGTTGTTGTTTACTTAATTGACTTAATCATCTTTATTCTGACCGAACGGAGGTATACAAATGAAGGTCAACAGCAGTTGTATACATTCGATAAACTTTAACGTTAAACAATATATATTTTTACATTTAACATTTTTACATTTAACAAAATAAGATTCGGTATTTAAATGAAAGTAAGCAAACAATTTGTACATTTTCGGGTAGTTATAACAATTACAAACAGACGAATCACCTGTCAGGTAAGCGATTACCGCCGCCCATGGACACCTGCAACACTACACTACTGCTGTGTGTCTGTCTAATCTGTCTGTTACCTCTTCATACTTAAACCGCTGAACCGATTAAGAATTTGGTCAGGATATAGCTTGAAGCGCGGAGCAGGACATAGGACAGTTTTTATTACTAATCATCATCAAAACAAACTCCAGGTCTTATTTTTAAGCTGTATTTTTGTAAATTACTGTTTGTTTCTTACGGTCAAGATAAAAAAATTCACGATTCACGATTCGAAAATTCATACCTCCTTAAAGTTCTGAAAATTCTGCATATAGTGTGATTTTTGTGACATTAATATCTAAGTATGCCTGATAAAGAGCTTTTTTATTAGCCTATAAAAATCTCAGCAGTGGGCAAAGGCTCACCTCTTTCCCGCCATTTGGTTCTATGCAATGTACACTCCACTCTTTACTAAATGTGTCAAGGTCTAAATAGCTAAATAAAAACAACACACACAAACGAAGTCGCGGGCAGAGGCTATCTATGAATCGATACACAACATAAATAAACATTGGACGTTATACAGTGTGGAAAGATAAGTCGGGCCCTGGAGGGAAACTACCTTAAATCCTTAAGCTGGCTCATTTTACTTAAAGAAGACATTCCTTTATTTTTAAAAAGAAACAAAACTGCATTTATAGATTTTTCTTATTTTCTTCATTTTGGCTTGTCTAAATAAATCTTGAGTATTAAATATTAGATTTTATGGATATTATACACGACAGACGAGTGTAAGACCTAATGTTTCTTGGAGAAATGTTATCATTAACATTAACTGTATGGATTAGTAGAACAAAATTGAGTGTTTATTTTTTGGAATTTTTAGTCGGTTCGAATCGCGGGGCGAGGCAAGCGAGTTTTAGAAAATCTTTGAATGCAGTTTTGTTTCTTTTTAAAAATAAAGGAATGTCTACTTAAAGTAAAATGAGCCAGCTTAAGGATTTAAGGTAGTTTCCCTGCAGGGCCCGTCTTATCTTACCACACTGTATATTTTGTAGCATGGGGAGTGTGCGTCATCACATTGCATATCGGCACATCTCCGCGTAGATAAAGGATCGTCCTTGTCGAAGGAATGGGTGTACAGTTGTAGTGCATAATTATTTTCCATCGTATTTTCACGGAAACGTACGAACGTGTCTTGCTATTTCAGTCAGTCTCGGTACAAAAAGTACTGAGATTGACTGAAGTAGCATGACAAATTTTAACACGAATGTTTCTAAGAAAATATCATAGAAAACAATAATGCATTCCGGGCCCTGGCTGAGATAAATAATGAAAGATTTACGCAAAACAATCGTGTGGGATACAATGTTGAAGACGATAGGGCCCTGGCTGAGATAAATAATGAAATACTTACGCAAACCAATGACATTAGAGATGATGTTGGGGACGGGCTGGCTGAGGCAGGAGAGCATGATTACGGCGATGATGATGATGGAGTAGATAATGAAATACTCACACAAGCCAATGATGTTGGAGATGGGAGGGCCCTGGCTGAGGCCGGAAAATACGGTCACGGCGATGATAAAGATGGGGGGGTAGATAATGAAATACTCACACAAGCCAATGATGTTAGAGATGATGTTGGAGATGGGCGGGCCCTGGCTGAGGCCGGAGAAGAACATGACCACGGCAATGACGAAGAAGATAGCCGAGTAGATTAGGTACGCCTTCACGTGGCCACGCTTGTTCTGAAAACAAAAAAAAAAGATTTTTTTAGATAAGATTTTAATTTGTTTTACGTTGTCACGCTAAAGTAGGTAATTAGGTAAATAAAGGAACTGAAATAAATGTCATGTAGGTACTACAGAAAAACTGATCAAGCTCTCTAGCCGAGGCCGGATTCGAACCGATGTTTTCAGCTTTCGTGGCTCAGCCATTGGAAAGCTTGGCGACTGTTTCTTAACTATGTGACATCTATTTTAGTTTAAATATGTACTTTAATGACCAACCTAAATAAAAAATCTCAAATTTTAACTTGCTTGTTAAAAAATAATGCGAGAATTCTGGCTAATACATAAATGCAATCAATGCAATTCAAATATTTAATGAAACCATTGTTTTAATACTTATATGGACAGGTATATAAAGAAATTAATTCAATTCAAATTACAATATGCTATTATCGGAAAACAAAGACGTTTGACCTTGACTAGACGAACTGGTTAGGTTAGGACTCTCAATGTTATGCCTTCTCCTTAGTGCATGTCATACTCATACAATATTTGTTAAAATTTAAACTTTTAACAGATATCAATAGATGACAGATGACATCGTACAGTTACGCTCCGTGATTGTTATGTCGGCGGCCGATCGTAAGATCAGGCAGATCGTAATGTTCCTGCGCAATGTTTTGACGATAGTCACATTAAACCAATATATAGGTAGGATAGGTTCGTTAGGTTGCTTCAGATGCCCGAAGGGCAAACTGCCCAGAAATAGGAGCCCGTCGACTCAGGGAACGAGTCAAAATTTTCACGTTTCACGATATGCCTTAGGAATTTCACGATATGCCTGATCTTACGATCGGCCGCCGACAGTTACACTATTTAGGGTTCTAGCTAAATTGGACATCTCATAGCGTAAGTATGGGTCAACCAATGTAGCTAGGACTCTAAATGGCGTAACAAACGCGGATCGGGATATTCGGGATAGTACATCGACAAACGCCAAGCGAAAATAAATAATTTAAGTATTCGTATGACAGATGCTATGAAAATTTTACTCATGTGACTAATTTACATTATTTAACACATTGGGTGCCGGGAACTCGTCCAGCGGGTTCTCTGTTTGTAGTCGCTTTCCTCTACAAAGGTGGAAAACGCTGAGATTGGCTACGGGCGAACCGCTACGATAAAAATGTGTTGTTTGCAGGGCTAGATGGAGATATCGAGAACTAACACGTGTTTGAGATTGCAAGACCCATGGCGATTACAATTGTTACAATGGTTACATATGAGATATTTTCCGATATAATTTTGAACATAAATCTGATGTGATTGTGGTTTAATAAAGTAGCCATGGAACGCTTTCGCAAGCCAACTGAACAAACAATTGATAATAAAGTCAACAGCGTAAAGCACCGAGACGTTTCGTTTGCGTTACACGTTTATGTTATCATTAAGAGAGGGAAGAATAGATTTTCGATCCTAATAGGTACTTTTTAGGCTTCCGAACCCGAAGGGTTAAAAACGGGACCCTATGGTCCACCCATAGGGCGGAATCACATCTATCAGGAATTCAGGATGTATGAAGATGCGTACCGTAAAACGGGGTGAGTAGGTTTCACGGGGAGAGTTGGGTTATGATTGGGGAAGAAGGTTTGAGAGGTTGTGAAGGGATTTTAAGGCTACAGCTACAAAAATAATGTATTCCAATTTAAAATGGGGCTATAGTAATACGCATAATAAAAACAAAAACGATCCAACAATCTTCCAAAATCACCTTTGTATGAAAAACCCTCTCACCCCAAATACGAGGCACTACGGGGTGAGGTGGGTTTTCCTCTTTATCGTCAAAGTTATGAAATGGAACTACCCAAAATAAAATACAAACGTCCGAACCACTACACCATTCAGTTTTCACATATAAAAATAAAATTTTATCGAGGTTTGAAAGTCAAATTTCACCCAACTCACCCCATTTTACGGTACGCGACGGAAAGCTGAAATCATGCGTACGCATCTTCATACTAACGAGCAATTTCTCATATATATAAAAGGCGGCTCGATGTTGATAGATGTGATTTCACCCTATTACTAAGACTCCGTTGTCCGTCTGTCTGTCTGTCACCAGGCTGTATCACATGAACCGTGAGGGTTAGACAGTAAGTAAGTAAGTAAATACACTTTATTGCACCACAAAGAAAATACAATAACAGATTTACAGTGTAAATAATGGTAGCAACAGGCGGTCTTTCACTTCCAGACAACCTTGAACAGACAGTTGAAATTTTCACAGATTATGTACATATTTCTGTTGCCGCTATTATAATTTCTCTTTTTGTATGGACGAGTACGTAGTATTCTTACCCCTTAACAGTTAAGAATTTCTAAAAAAGTTGGTACAAAATGTGTTATAAATATGTATGTTATATGTAGGTATGTATTAACATCTGCATTATACGCCACCGCGCATAACAAAACCTTGACATTGGGAAACCAGTTATGTACAAAACGGAGTTATATTTAGTTACCTATATTACTATTCTGTTTTATATTGATTTATTTGAAACCAGTTATATCTTGAATGTTTCTATACCTAATACAGGTAAACAATTGAATGCTTTTTCAAATGTTACTTTTAGTGTACTAAAAGCGTAGTGGGGTAGTAAATGGGCCAACGCCGGCCTCTCCAAGGGACGCATTTATGCGTTAAAAGGAACAAGTGATATTGCTATCTCATTCTACCGCATGGCTGTGTCCCTTGGAGTGGCCGACGCTGGCCCATCGTGTAGAGGAGCCATAACAAACCCACTTTTTCAGTAGAACAAGACGCGAAATGCAAGTTTGCTATGGGAGGACAATGTTTTCGAGCCTGCATTTTTTTAAATTGTTACCTTATTCTACTGACGGAAATGGCTTGCCAAACTATAATTTATAAAATATTTTTTAACGTCCTATTCTCTTTTGGAGGTACCATGCCTACGTAGCTGAAGATACCTCTCTCTCTTTAGCCTTTCTCTACCCTTCGGGTGTAGGCCTCCTTCATTTTACGCCATTCGTCACGGTCCTGTGCAACCTGGAGCCACTTCTTCCCCGCAGTCCTTTTGATGTCGTCGTCCCAACGCATCTTGGTCTACTTTGAGTACGCTCTTCCCCCCATGGTCGCCACTCGAGTAGTCGTTTACTCCCCGAATCGGTCTTTCGTGCTATATGACCAGCCCATTCCCACTTCAAATTTGCTACGCGTTTTATAACATCCGTGACCTTGCTCTGCGGTCTCAGCCACTCATTCGTTTTACGGTCTCTCAATGTGACCCCCACCAGTTTTGTGAAGTGAAGATACCTACTAAGTGATGATACCCACTAGTGAAGATACCGACTGGGTTCGAAATATGTATAGTACCTACCCACAATACAATCCTTATTAAGATTACTGTACTAAGAAGTAGATTATTTTAAGTAGGTTGATAAATAACTTATTTTTTTACTAGTATCACGTATTTTGCTACAGTGTTTGCAATGCTCGGATATCAACCACGTGGGACACGAAAAATGGTTGTTGACACGTGTATTAGTTATTTAAATTTTTAGTTGACAAAGCATATTATAGTGTAAGTGAATTTTTGTTAGATGATTTTGATAATTAATTGTAACTGTGCACAGTATGTAGTCACAGTCCATGAATGAAAATTGTACGCCTTATGGTGCAATGATGATGTATATGGGACCTGTACTTATGTATACAGGGTGTATGGTACATCGTTTGCCAAATAGAAACGGCAGATAGGTTGGCACGAGAAGATAGCAAATGACTCAAGCTTTCTGCCGTTTTAAGTTGGCAAACCAAGTACCAAACACCCTGTACATACTATCGGGCTGTCCATAAATTACGTCATCGATTTTTGTCGATTTTTGACCCCCCCCCCCTATAATCATCCAAAAATCATGCTTCAAATGACCCCATTTCCTCCTACTTCATGCTACCGTCATCCGACGTCCAGACCCCCTCCCCTAATTTGAAATGACGTAATTTATGAATAGCCCCTATGTTGGACAAATAAATGAATGAATGAATGAATGAATGAATGAAATCTTTATTTCAGGCAACTAGTGGCCCATACATAAATACCTTAAAACTAGCATACATATTATAAAAATATATTTTAAAACTAAATATATTTTAAATGCTTTTGACTTTTGTGTCTTTATAACCTTTAAAGTATGTTTATTGAGTTGCAGTCTTTGACATACTATCTGACAAAGTGTAAATAGCAGACATAACAGTCTAGTTATTTTAAGATACGAGTAATTATGTTACGTAATGTAATGTTTGACCGAAGTATTAGCTGTTGTTTTTATAAATGTCGCTTTGGTACTAAAACTGATGTGTGGAGTGTATTTGCAATGTATTTTTTTCTCTATGGTTATATTGAGAATTAACAACATTTTTTTAATATTATGTAAATATGTAAGTATGTAAATGTTTTACGTATTAGTATACGTCAGTGGAAAAAATAATATGGAAATTTCTTTAAGAACTGTTGGTACGTTTTCTCAATAGGGATTTACCAAAGGTAAGGGGCAGCATCAATGAAAAACCAGTTCTAAGTTTAGTATTTCATAATTTAAAAAAAAAAAAAATAATGGTTATGAAACTTATAAATGTTATGTTTTATTTAAAACTAGTTTTGCCTGCGATTTCATTGCGTGGGTTGATGATGATGATCGATTTAAACTACTCTCTTTGCTTCCCCGTTCTGCATACCAAATTTTATCTAAATCAGTTCATAATTTCAGCGTAAAAAGGCAACAGAAAAATAGACGGACATACAAATAGAGTTACTATCACATTTATAATATGTAGCGATTACAACTTACAACTTCCAATATTATGTGAACGTGAAGTAAACATCAGTAGGAAATAAGTCGCTTAAAGCAAACCTTCCTATACAAAACTGGTTCGGTACTGTGCGTTTTATCAGCGGGGGAATTACCAACAGCAGTTATGCGGGTAATGGCTCCTCTACACGACGGGCTAACGCCGGCCACTCCAAGGGACGCATTTATGCGTTAGAGGGAGCAAGTGATATTGCTATCTCATTGTACCGCATGGCTGCGTCCCTTAGAGTGGCCGGCGTTGGCCCATCGTGTAGAGGATAATGCGGGCGGCATCAATGAATAATAATTTCACATTTACAATGTTACTATGTGTCACTATAAACGTAAGCTCCTGATGACACTCTTTGGTTGTCAACAAAAAATGTCGAGCGTTTTTCAAATAAATAAATAAAAAAATAAAATAAATATTTATGATTTTATCAGACATTGTCATTTGTCAATATTACGAACATATACAAAATAGCTGCTATAAGCTATAAGTTGTAGGTGTTGCTAATGTGAGTTATTTAGATTACCAATAAACATATTACAATTTATCATGATTTTCCAAAAAAATAATTTTACTAATATACTGTAACCTTATGCCCTTGATAGAGATAGGACATCATGTGTGACGTCATTATGAACACAATACGTCGCGGCTCACCGCCGCAGATATAATCGAGTCTACGACAATTAAGATAATTGTGTGGTCACATATAAACGTGTGTTGTATGTTTATGGTTTCAATCCACAAACACACAACTAAATTTAGTGCCACTTGCACCATCCTAGTTTAGTTTATGGCTCCTCTACACGATGGGCCAACGCCGGCCACTCCAAGGGACGCAGCCATGCGGTAAAATGAGATAGCAATATCAATTGCTCCCTTTAACGCATAAATGCGTCCCTTGTAGTGGCCGGCGTTGGCCCATCGTGTAGAGGAGCCATAAGTGGCGCTTAGGGCCATTTGCACCATCCAGCACGTTTTAGCACGCGTATTATGGATGATTTTATACACAATAGATGACACGCTCACTATTGGGCACCTCTCACCTCTATAATGACTTAAGTTTGGAGGTGACTTACTTGTAGGTGACTTACAAGGAAGGGTACCCAACTGTCCGACTCCGATTTGATTTATTTTGATATATGTTATAGGTTATAGAGTAGTCTAAAATAACGGACACGTATTTTTTTTAGCTGCCCAAACTCAACCTGTTAGGAGAAAATGGCCTTCAAAGTACTGAAAATTGACCAAACCTAATTTCTGAGAAGAACTTTTTTCAAAAAAATTGATAATTAATTACTGCATGGTTTCGTTATATGTTGGAGAACATGAATAAAGAATGGGGACGTGTTTTGTCATTTCACCACAAACTCATTTTTTTATATAAAAAAATATATATATAATAAATAAATATATTATTTGGGCATTGGGCAGCTAAAAAAAATACGTGTCCGTTATTTTAGACTACTCTATAACATATATCAAAATAAATCAAATCGGAGTCGGACAGTTGGGTACCCTTCCTTGTTAAGTACTGGGCCAGTGACGACTGACGAGCACTCGGACGCGGGACGTCTACTTTATATAGTTTATATGACTTCAATACTTTAGTTCAGATTCTTTATTTTTTACCTTTATTTGTGTGCAAAAATTTATGAAGACCTTGGACATTTGGTGATTTCAGTATTCATGTCTCGTGAACAGTGGCGTTTTGGAATAATACTATGTATTTGTAAGCCGGTCACGGTTGGATTTTTGCATAATTAACTTTTGCGTCGAGGTACATACTCGTACTTTATACACTTTGTATGATCTTGTAGTATTTTTTACTAGCCTAATTTTGTGCCCTACTGCTGGGAAAAGGCCTCCCCTCGTTTCTTCCAGTCGACCCTTTCGTTGGTATTTTCGCACATTCCGGGTAAAATGCATCCCTGTCATCTCCTTTTCGGTCTGCCTGCATCCCGACTTGCACCATCGAATCTATGGTGTTCCGGGGGTATACACTAACATGACAGATCGTTTGGACGATAAAGTCGTAGAACTATAATTTTAGTAGGGCATGTATAAAAACAAGGATTATTCGTCTGAATTTCGCGCGTTTCGCGAATAGTTCGCGAATGGCGCATTTGAACACAACAGGCGTAACCTTATGCACAATACAGGTTTTTAACTGTTCGCGCGAATTTCGCGCGTTTCGCGAATAGTTCGCGAATGGCGCATTTAAACGCAACAAGCCTTACCTTGTGTAGACCGACGAGCAGCGTGATGGTGAAGGCGAGCAGCAGCGCCAGAGCCAGCAGCAGGATGACCGATATCACGATGAGCCCCACTCCCACTTCTTTGACGTCCTCCTTGTCGGAGCTGATGGCCACGCCCCCGGCCAGTAGGGATACCAGGATTAGGAGACTGAGGATTATCTCGCCCACCTGGAACAAGCGAACATTCCATATTTAGTACACTTATATATTATATCTTCATAGAGAGCTTTAGGTATAGGGCTGATTTACACGATGCGAGTACTCGCATGCGAGTTTTATTACATTGCGGGTCTTGGTCGGTCGGATGAATTGGACGTAACCAACAGTCCGCAATGTAATTAAAATCGCCTGTGAGTTCGCGCGCCGTCTAATGGCTCCTCTACACGATGGCCCAGCGCCGGCCACTCCAATGGACGCAACCATGCGGTAGAATGAGATAGCAATATCACTTGCTCCCTCTAACGCATAAATGCGTCCCTTGGAGTGGTCGGCGCTGGGCCATCGTGTAGAGGAGCCATAAATCAGCCCTACGCGCTCAAATGTGTAGATGTACAGATGTAGTGCATAATGGTTTGCCATCGTATTTTCTCGGAAACGTTTGTATTTGTCATGCTACTTCAGTCAACCTCAGTACTTATTGTACTGAAATAGACAAGTGAAAAAATACGATGGCAACCAATTATGCACTACAACTGTACTGTCATCATCGGTATAATTTCTATGAAAACATGACTTTCTGTGGCACTTTGCTTTGCCGAAGTCGGTGCAGAGTTAGCTTACGTGGAGTCTAAAGATCAAAATTTATATAAATAATATTACAGCCGGTCATTATTAGATTTGCGATTACTCTGGTTACGAAGAATAGTCTGAATTCAATCGCGAAGATCGGTAACCCAGCATCGATTCGAAATTTGGACGAACGCCAGCCTTCTAATGGAGGGCGATGACAGAAAAGGTGACTGTGTAGCCAGACGCCGTCGGGCGCGGCTTAAGGGCCTGTGCACACCGGCTGCGTGTGCGTGACGTGCGCGTGCGGCGTTGTAGTAAACAGATCCTCGTGAGAGACGGCACACCGCTTGCGTGACGTGTGTGCGGCTTCACCCGCACGTGTACGTCACGCACACGCAAGTCGGTGTGCACAGGCCTTAAGAGCGGGTATTACACTGATGTGAGCGAGACAGCACTACGCAAGCATATAGCGATGTCCCGCTCGCACACCGGAGCAACGTGCGCAGTGTGAATACCGTCTAATGGTTGCTTATGTGTAAAATTCGTATACGCTCGGTGTGTTTTGATAGTACAGTTTGTTTATTTACCTTTCAGGCGCCATTGAAGCATATGCCCTCTTTGCTATGTACATTCGCCATCAGATATACCGGAGCGGCCAAGATGGTCACAAATATCTGAACACGCCTCTATTGTCATGGTGCTAGAGTACCTACTTGTACAGATATTTTTGAACAGTGAATAGAATCAGGCGTTACTTTGCGGAAATCCATATTAATTAAAACCGAAATATTACTTTGCTATTCCGCGTAATAGCGCTAATAGTGCGCGTAACAGTGTTTTACGCGGAATAGCAAAGTAATATTTTGGTTTTAATTTATTTTTGATCACCTCGGCCGCTCCGATAAAATACATATCTCGACTGCACCGGCCAATCATTTATATTTTTAGAAATTTTACCGTTGTATTTCTCTCTTGGCCGGAAATATCTTTGAATTCAGATATTCTCATGTTTTAAATCGACTTCGAGGTTCCTAAGGATAAATCTGTGGCGGTCGGCGCTTACGTCACGTAACATCTCACTAGTATTAGGCAGTTTAGTATTTTTTAGTAACAATAAGTTTATTTAAACTGTAACAAGAGAAAAAAACATATATTATGAAGAGAGATGGTTGGTAGTAGTATGTTAGGGTAAGGGCTGCAGTAGGGCTGCCCCGTTATTTGTACTGGTATTATATTTCTCTCATTAGTATTGGTCCGTCGTTAATAACAGCGTAAACACTGACCGCCATACGGTACCTTTTCTGTTAGAAAGCCACATTTAGCTTGGTACTATTGCTGCTATGAAGTTCTAGTAATTTAGGCAGTGACCTAAAAAAACTAGAATAGTCATTCAATTAAGAGTCATTTGCTAAAGTCGTATGTATCAAGCGAAAATTACGTAATCTAGGCAATTGAGATAGTTTGGACGCTTCGCATTTTGCTCAACGACGTAATCTCAAGGTCACCAAAACCAAATAACGTGCCATCTGCTCATATTCCACTTATTATTAGACTTTGGGGATCATTAGACCAAAGTATGACCATGACCACTATACATGATGAAAAAAAACCGGGCAAGTGCGAGTCGGACTCGCGCACGAAGGGTTCCGTACCATAATGAAAAAAAAAAACGGAAAAAAATGCAAAAAAAACGGTCACCCATCCAAGTACTGACCACGCCCGACGTTGCTTAACTTTGGTCAAAAATCACGTTTGCTGTATGGGAGCCCCATTTAAATCTTTATTTTATTCTGTTTTTAGTATTTGTTGTTATAGCGGCAACAGAAATACATCATCTGTGAAAATTTCAACTGTCTAGCTATCACGGTTCGTGAGATACAGCCTGGTGACAGACAGACAGACGGACGGACGGACGGACGGACGGACAGCGAAGTTTTAGTAATAGGGTCCCGTTTTACCCTTTGGGTACGGAACCCTAAAAATGGGCTACCTACTTTATAATCCAGTTACTTAGTCGAATATTGTAATGTGGCTCTTTTGCATCAAATCCGGTAGTTCTGATTTTTTGCAGACTTATTTATGATGTTGGCCCAATTAATAATGGCTCTCTACACGATGCGCCAACGTCGGCCAATCCAAGGGACGCAGCTATGCGGTAGAATGAGATAGCAATATCACTTGCTCCCTCTAACGCATAAATGCGTCCCTTGGCCGACGTTGGCCCATCGTGTAGAGGAGCCATAAAAGAAAATGGAAACTTTTGTGTTTTTTTTATTATTGACAAGTTTGCGTTCGGTGCTCGAGGTCTCAAACTTAGATTATTCATTGGCCCAACATCATGAACAAGTCTGCAAAAAATCAGAACTACCGGATTTGACGCAAACGCAAAATGTATAACATTACTGTATTTAATAGTTAAGTAAATATTGACGTGTAATGTGGCTAACGTCATTTAATGGCTCCTCTACACGATGGGCCAACGCCCGCCACTCCAAGGGACACAGCCATGCGGTAGAATGAGATAGCAATATCACTTGCTCCCTCTAACGCATAAATGCGTCCCTTGGAGTGGCCGGCGCTGGCCCATCGTGTAAAGGAGCCATTAGGGAAAATAAAGATCTTTTATTAACCTACTTCAATTTGAAGTTTTTTATACTAGGTTACGTCGGTCGCAAACAAGCATAGCAAGCTGATTGTAAGTGTAACGTAGACATTTTCTTGGATTTTTAATTAATATTTTTGGGTTGAATTCTTTTTCTTCTTTCAACGTTTTTAACAATATCCCAAACTAACTCGATTGATTGCACTTCTTTGCATAATCTGTTGCATTCAGATGCACCGTTTGATGCTTATCTGTTGTCGGGGTTGTCATATGAGTAAAAATAATTAAAACTTGAGATATTTATGTTGTCACTCCAGGAAAACTTTGTATGGTTTAGGTATGACTTTTTTAGATAAAAAATAATATTGATGTAAAACAAAACATAGAAATTACAGACTGACAAAGAGACTCTGGAATGAAACATTATTAGATTTAATGATAAAATATATTTTTTAGGCTCAAGAAAGAGTTCCTTGATAAATCAGTTCAGAATTTTCGAAGGATTTGTGTCTTCAGGGATTGGCACCCTACTTTTGTTTTTTGCCTTTTGTTCTCAACATATGAGGAGATCATTCTGAGGTGACATGCACTTTTGATGTGTGGACCCCTCCGGGGACGCACGCTCGCATGAGCCCTATTTTGTGATAAGACCACACATTCCACATGGTGGTCAAAATGGTGGAAGCAGTTCGAGTCCTTCGGTGTGTTCCACTGAGTAAGTATAAATGGAATTTAGTTGTGATCAATTCCAAAATGGCGCGAAACATTGTGGGTTTGTTCTTAACCAAGTTTTGGTTCTTTACAGAGTTGACTCCTGCTCGAGGGAAGGGAGCGCTCCGCCAGAAGTCCTAACAGCTTCCAGTGCGGTGAGCTAAATTTCCAATTGTTTCATTTTTTCTCTAGCGGCCATAAAGGGCATCGGCTAATATATCCTTTTCTCGCTTTGCAGGAGCCGGGATGTTTCTAGATGTTTCTAGAAGCTTTTGATGTTTATAGAAGTTTCAAGATGTTTCGAATTTGAAGTTTTAAAATGATGCTGTGGGATCTGTCCCACGTCATCTGCACTGGCCGGCTCCAACCAGGTTAGCAGTCAGCTTCCCGGGGATAGGCGAGGTCACTCCCCGCCGCTCCAGGTCCGGTAGCAGTTTTTGAGGTCGGTCCGATGCATCTTTAATTTTTAAATTGCGTCTGCGCTCGGCTACAAATTTAAAATGTGATTTAGAGCAATAGTTATTTTAATTTAAAGTTTTGAAAGTTCTGGTGCATAAAACTTAGGTATTTCGAAATTTAGTCTTTAGTAATTAATTAATTGGTGTAAACCTTATGACATGAACCTGTGAAGCGACCCAGCTATACCACTGAGCTTTTACACTATAACTTTAGGTTAATAAAGTTTGTTAGATTTAAATTTGTTTAATTGTTTCTCCTCCTAGCTTTCCTGCAGCAAGGTTTCCATTTAGTTTATTTTATTTAATTTTATTTTGTTAACATGGCTGTTTTTATTTTTGACAAGCCGGAGCTTTCCATTCATTTATTTTACCCCCTTTCAAAACACCCGTGTTACAATGGCGCCCAAGAATTTTTCAGGTTTCTAAATAATTACTTGCTGCAGGAAAAGTCTAGACTTATTTTTATGCACCAGAAAATAATTTTGTTTCACTCACCTTTTGTAGAGTATTTTGTTACATTTCAAAGATTTTTTGGGTATTGCATACCATAATTTGGGCATTTGCTCACATTTATGATGTTTTCTGCACATTTGCATGGAATTTTTTTTTGAAAATCATAGAATTTTGTATGATACATTTAGAGGTTATGAAATTTTGCTGACTTGACAGATGTCAATAACACGTGTTGCATTTTTAGTAAATTTGGATACTATTTTGAAGTTTTGACACTAGTTTTCATTTGCTTTCACATTTAATATTTAATTTAAATAAAAAAATAAGAATTTTGTATTTTGTAACGTAAGAGTACACAATTTTGCCACTTGGGATCACTTGTAGAACTTATATTTAGTCCGAAATTTCATATTCTAGGAAAAAAATGTGTGAATTTTAGTAGAATGTCGTTTTGTGATTTTTATAGATTTGATGGAACTGCACTTTCATGAATATTTTATAGTGAGTTTTGTAATTTGTTTTTATGTTTAACAGTTAAGTCTGAAGGCATAGTAATTTAACCACATACCAAGTATTGTTAAGGAAAACAATAGTTATATTAACATAATTTAATTTCATTTTCTTACACAGCACAGTTTTTGTAAACATGAAGCACCAGAAATTTCAATGCAGTAGCATATTTAGTTTAATAAAGTTGAAACGCAACACTCAATTTCACAGCTCATTGATAAATGAATTTATTTAGGAAGGTCAAAGCAAATAAGGAGCTCTTCCTAGGTCCAAGGAGCTGTGGAAGCAGTGTCGGCATTTTATTTTTCAGAACTCTCCGCATAGCCGCAGGTTAAACAGTTTAGTATGGAAGTCTGGTCTGGCAGTAGTGTCCGGCGAGATGCTTGTGGTGTTTCATGATCATTTAACTTCTTAAAGGAAGATATTCTTCTTCGGCGTGTTAGCGCTTATAGTTCCAGAACAATAGACATGATTTCATTTTCAAAATTAGAAATTCCTGTGATCCGGCTGTCCAGTTGTAGAAATCACTGGATGCTTTTCGTTTTTGTAGTGGTAATATCCAAATTCAGCACGGTTTTGATGTAATCTGTAACAAGTTCACTTCAATTTTGGGTTTGAAATACAAATTTTTGGTTAGTTTATTTCATTTGACTTTGAAATGAAATTTAGCGTTTAATTTGAAATGAGAGGGATAATCGTATGAAAAAGATGATTCCTGATCTCATGATTTAATGTTTTACCTGTATTTTTGGTAGTTTTCGGTTAACTCTGTGTAGTTTTGAATCGCTGATTTAGCGTATTTAATATTTACCGTAATTCGAGTTTTTAACGGTACTTCACACAACGTAAGAATTGTGTTTCATATTAGATGGTAATTTTCCAAATTAAAATGGTATTTGCAACCAAAGTTTTGTTCTTTGTAGTTTAAAGTGCAAAGTAAGGTTAAGTCATGAAATTGTTTTTTTTTTGACACAGAGTAAGGGTGCGTTCGGAAACGCGTAAACTTTAGTAGTGTTTTCTTTAATTCGTAAAGAGTTCAGCGTTTATAAAAACGCTCGTTTTTGGAAATACATTTTGTAATTTGTTTAAATATTGATATTTATTTAGTTAAATACAATATAGTTTTATGGTTTAGAATGTTACGAAATTTGGATTTAACACTCAAATTTAATGAGATAAATTGTTTGGAAGTAGTTTTTTTTATTTAGACCTTATATCGCCAAGAATACAATTTGTAATCTCGGTTTGAGAATTGGCGGAAATTTCGAATAAGGCTGGCATGTTTAGGATTTTGACACAAGTTTTGGTAGGTTTTCAAGAAGGTGGTATTTTCCAAGGCCTCGCCTACACAAGAACGTTTTGTTTCACAGTTGTCTCGTACTTATGGAGTGTTGGGTATTAAGGTAAAATATCCAATCACGACTTTATGCACGGTACGTGGTGAACAGCACTGACTGTATTCACTACTAATTTTGTTGCGGAGATGGAAGAACAGGATTTGTAATGCGTGAAGTATGGTAGGGGCGAAAGATGAGATATGAACGGTATGGTGAAGTGCGTGATGTATAGATGGGGCGAAACAACTTGCTCACTTTTTAAGGTCAGAGCGAATCCTTAACATAGCCAAGGGTTTGTATTTCGGTAGTAGGTTTCGAGTGCTTACCACACTCGAGCACGGTTTTGTGCAATTTTGCGTATTTGTGGCTACGCATTTGGTCGGTATGGGGTTCATACCCAGCAGTTACCATTTTTGAGGGGCTGTTTTAAATTGGGTTCTTGCTTTTTTGGACATATCGACCGCGGTACCCCTTTTGGTTTGGTACCTTTTGTTTATCGTGTTGACGATCCAATGAGCCATTTTTGAAGGCATTGGAACGGCACTCGGTGTCTCCGCCACCTTTTTCATGCCTGCTACCGCAATGCAACTCAGTCAAATGGTTGTAGTTTTTTCAGTTTAGTATGGTTTTAGAGTTTAGGGGAGTTATCCTTGGACGCACGACCCCTCGTCTTGTACCAGTCGTCGTGCCGCCAAGGACGACAAACCACTCACCTGCTATGTTATATAGGTACCTCGTTTTGTTTAGGTATATATTTTTGTTTAGTTTGGTTTTGATTCCGGAGAGTTGGGGGACAGGTGTACCTCATCAACTCAAAGGGCCGTTTTGGATTTTTTAGGTTTGATTTGATGATTGTTGTCTACCTGAAGGGTTGGGACAGGCCTTAGTGTCCTCAACCGGTAGGGTTACAACAAAGGTTTTCGTTGAAGGCTTATAGTTGGTGGACTATAGGTCTAATTTTCGCCCGGTCTAGCTGAGTTTTTTTTAGGTATGCTGAACATCGGTCCTGGCGGTTGGTTTTTGGCTTTCCCAGCACAACAAGCTTTTATCGCGTTGTACTGAGAAGGCCAACGGTTTGTTTACGGGTTGGAAGGATAGACTGAGGTTTTTTTTCTATGTGCAGCGCAGTTGGCCGCATAGTTTTTTTTCACCTTCCGTGGTACTGACGTGGGTTCGAGATTATTATTTAGATTTTTTTTGTTCGGTCAGTACAGCAGTTTTTTTAAATTGTTTAACGTTAGTATGATTTCACTTTTAGATTTTTTGGGGGTTAGTTAGAGCATTTTTGGTATGTTTTGAATCTCGAAGTTGCGTCAGACTTTTTGTTTAGATTCTAGGTTTTCTAGATCAGTTTGAATAGGTTAGTTTTCTTGCCTTCACTTTGTTTTAAATTTTGTTTTAGGATGAAAGTCGCTGAGGACAGCGAGCGGTTCACCTACGTTGAACCTTAAAATCGGGGAGGGGGGTATTGTAACGTAGACATTTTCTTGGATTTTTAATTAATATTTTTGGGTTGAATTCTTTTTCTTCTTTCAACGTTTTTAACAATATCCCAAACTAACTCGATTGATTGCACTTCTTTGCATAATCTGTTGCATTCAGATGCACCGTTTGATGCTTATCTGTTGTCGGGGTTGTCATATGAGTAAAAATAATTAAAACTTGAGATATTTATGTTGTCACTCCAGGAAAACTTTGTATGGTTTAGGTATGACTTTTTTAGATAAAAAATAATATTGATGTAAAACAAAACATAGAAATTACAGACTGACAAAGAGACTCTGGAATGAAACATTATTAGATTTAATGATAAAATATATTTTTTAGGCTCAAGAAAGAGTTCCTTGATAAATCAGTTCAGAATTTTCGAAGGATTTGTGTCTTCAGGGATTGGCACCCTACTTTTGTTTTTTGCCTTTTGTTCTCAACATATGAGGAGATCATTCTGAGGTGACATGCACTTTTGATGTGTGGACCCCTCCGGGGACGCACGCTCGCATGAGCCCTATTTTGTGATAAGACCACACATTCCACATGGTGGTCAAAATGGTGGAAGCAGTTCGAGTCCTTCGGTGTGTTCCACTGAGTAAGTATAAATGGAATTTAGTTGTGATCAATTCCAAAATGGCGCGAAACATTGTGGGTTTGTTCTTAACCAAGTTTTGGTTCTTTACAGAGTTGACTCCTGCTCGAGGGAAGGGAGCGCTCCGCCAGAAGTCCTAACAGCTTCCAGTGCGGTGAGCTAAATTTCCAATTGTTTCATTTTTTCTCTAGCGGCCATAAAGGGCATCGGCTAATATATCCTTTTCTCGCTTTGCAGGAGCCGGGATGTTTCTAGATGTTTCTAGAAGCTTTTGATGTTTATAGAAGTTTCAAGATGTTTCGAATTTGAAGTTTTAAAATGATGCTGTGGGATCTGTCCCACGTCATCTGCACTGGCCGGCTCCAACCAGGTTAGCAGTCAGCTTCCCGGGGATAGGCGAGGTCACTCCCCGCCGCTCCAGGTCCGGTAGCAGTTTTTGAGGTCGGTCCGATGCATCTTTAATTTTTAAATTGCGTCTGCGCTCGGCTACAAATTTAAAATGTGATTTAGAGCAATAGTTATTTTAATTTAAAGTTTTGAAAGTTCTGGTGCATAAAACTTAGGTATTTCGAAATTTAGTCTTTAGTAATTAATTAATTGGTGTAAACCTTATGACATGAACCTGTGAAGCGACCCAGCTATACCACTGAGCTTTTACACTATAACTTTAGGTTAATAAAGTTTGTTAGATTTAAATTTGTTTAATTGTTTCTCCTCCTAGCTTTCCTGCAGCAAGGTTTCCATTTAGTTTATTTTATTTAATTTTATTTTGTTAACATGGCTGTTTTTATTTTTGACAAGCCGGAGCTTTCCATTCATTTATTTTACCCCCTTTCAAAACACCCGTGTTACATAAGCAATCTCCGTAGCCTATGGACGCTTGCAACTCCAGAGGTGTTACATGCGCGTTGCTGCATAAATCGGCAGTCCGCCCTGCCCTAATTTATGGTGCCGAATCCTGGCCCATAATAATATACGTTCCTATAGTTCGTTTTTTTAGCATTAGACAAAAGGTAAACAATCGTGACGTGTCTATTTATTGAAAAACACTTTTGAAAAATAAGTCACGGCAAATATACAATTATGAATCACATGCTATTATTCACATTCTTTTGCTTTCATAAGCAATAATTACTGATTTTTAAAGATCGCGTACCTAGCCTTTTTCTAATGCTAAAATAAAAACGAACTATCGGCAGGCGTGGCTCACTCCGCGATTTCGTCGCTTTGCTACAGGTAGCTAAAAGTACATCCGTTCGACCCCAATTTTGGGGTTTGCCATAAGCCGCGCGTGGCACTGTCGCCACCTAGCGGCCATATCTGTGCTGATCGTAACAGACGCGTTTTGTTAGAGAGTGAGTCTTCTGTACCTAGTACCTACTATTATTTAGGCTGTCTATACATACAAATCTGAAAATCATTATCATTTAGTTATTTACCTACATTTAGCCGTGAACTTTGAAGCCAACACTGATAAGGTTAATTACGTAGGTCAGTAAACCAAAATAAAGAAAACGATAAGACTGTGTCTAGAAGCATAAAGGATGACCCACGTTAGACCGGGCCGTGTCCGGGCCGGAGCTTCCGGCGCATCGTTTTCCATGAAAAGCATCACGTGATCACCTGTCATGTCATAGAAAAGTAAGCACCGGAAGCCCCGGCCCGGACACGGGCCGGTCTAACGTGAATCATCCTTTAAAGGCGAGACGCCATTTGTGAACTTTTGGGTGGGGCGGTCACGCAACGCTCGGTTTATTGTCTCCAAAATAGCTTTAGGGTTCTAAGAATAAAGTGGCTTTAACTACCAAACTATGGTAGGGTGGCCACAAAAGCTTGCCTAGGGGACGAAATAATGTAGTTTTAGGTTGGTTTTACGGCTCCTTTACATGATGGGCCAACGCCGGCCACTCCAAGGGACGCATTTATGCGTTAGAGGGAGCAAGTGATATTGCTGTCTCATTCTACCGCATGGCTGCGTATTTTAAGTAAGTACCAATTTATTGCAGATTAAAAACTAATACTTTACAATATCATTAAAACTAACTATAAATTAAAGATTTAAAAACTAAACTAAAATTAAAATATAACTACTTAAAAATTAAACGAATACTTATAATATTATATAAAAACTAAAATATACTAATAAAATATATGAAAATAAAAAGAAGTTATAAAGAGAATACATCTTCTAAATTCTCTCTAAAGTACCTAAGTATTATTAATATTTTATCTAAATATTTTTGACGATATAAATATTAGTAATTTTATAACCCAAAACCCAAAACTGCTTATTAGGAAAGAAAATTAAACGAATAAAAAGGATTATCGTTTTAAAAACTTGTTATTTAAATGTACAGCGAATAAAATAAATTAAATAAATTTTCGGTTACTGATGAAGTTAAAGTGACGTCACAAAGTTTGTGTCTCCCCCCTCCCCCATGTCACAATATGTCACATTTTGCTTGACCCCCTCCCTCCCCCTAAGCGTGTGATGTAATTAATGGATGACCCCTAGTAGGTAATAACCAAGGTATAAAGGACAAAACTAGTTATGTGTACAATGTAGGTACATAATTAAAATTATGTAAGTAAATGTCAAACATAACATAAGTAAAATAATCACTATATTGAGCTCCTAAATCTTGTTTTTCTAGTATTATCCTTGTTTGAATTCAGTTTTAGTGTTAATTTCCGCCAACACAAGTACATATTACGATATTGATTTAGCATATAGCCACAGAATAAATAATAGTACTTTGTACAGAAGACTCACTCTCTAACAAAACGCGTCTGTCACGATCAGCACAGATATGGCCGCTAGGTGGCGACAGCGCCACGCGCGGCTTATGGCAAACCCCAAAATTGGGGTCGAACGGATGTAGTTTTAGCTACCTGTAGCAAAGCGACGAAATCGCGGAGTGAGCCACGCCAGTACGGTTACCATCAGTTTGTCACTGACATAAACGCCGTCGAAAACGTAATTTACTTTCTATACATCTCGCTCGCACTCGCATATTAGTGCAAACAGGATGTATAGAAAGTAAATTACGTTCTCGACGGCGTTTATGTCAGTGACAAACTGATGGTAACCGTACTGATATAGCATCTGTTTTGGTTAGCACTTTAGGTAAGTACATCAAATTATAACATATTTTAAATTCAAATCTAGTCGGAGTATGAATGACGAGTCGCGGTCACCACAATGATATTGTAGCTATATATAGATTATACGAGCTCCAAAGTTGACTTGTGACGATTGTACAGATAATGCTAGTCTCGTCTCACTACCAGTGGTGTAGCTAGGGGGGGCGGCGGGGGCGGTCCGCCCCGGGTGTCACCCATCTAGGGGTGACACCCGACCGTGAGCATCAGTAGTGCCACCTATAAAAATTACTAAAATCATGTAAAATGAAAGTGGTGGAGTAAATCCTGAGCTATTTAACATAAATTACAATTACTCTTATTAAATATATTTTACAATTTTGATTGAATTTTGGGCTGACACCCAATTTCCGCACCGGGTGCCACCCATGCTGGCTACGCCACTACGAGTCTCACTTGATTACAATATTATGAATTGGACTTTAACCACCTTTAACTATGACGCGCAAGTAGGGTTGCCAGATCGAAAGGCGCTATTATCGGGAAACAATATCAATTTTTCGGGATTTTAGGACTTAAGTCGGGAAAATCGGACCGCATGCGGCCCGCGAACCTCTCACTTGCGGCCCGCGAGCCTCCCTGGCTATTTTGTATGTAATATTGACAAATGACAATGTCTGATAAAGTCATAAATATTAACAAAGTGCGGCCCCCGGTCCACTTCGTTAACTGCTATGTGGCCCTTGGTTGCTAAAAGGTTGCCGACCGCTGTGTTAGGGTATGCCATATCTATAGAATAGATACAATATTATTGGGTCACCTTGCATCGGCGCTCCTATTCCCATTCCCATACTAATTTAAGAGTAGTATTGTAGTAGATTGCCTAGCCCACCATTCCATTGCGTAATATGGGCATTAATACTAATTATTCGTAATGAAGTATAAATGTGTCTGGGACTAATCAGAAGGTCCCACCTTATCGCTTCTAGTTTCCGAGTTACGGGCAGATTAATAGTAAAAAAAAACCGGCCAAGTGCGAGTCGGACTCTGGCTGATATAATGATAAGACGGCCCTGGGCCTACGTCCAGCAGTGGACGGCCTCTGGCTGATATAATGATGAATAATTTTATTAACTCACCAGCTCCAGGTAGCCGATGATGAGGCACCCTGTCTTCAGCTCGATGCAGCCGCAGCACTTGTCGAAGATCAGGCTAGGCATGATTCTGCAACGGAAAAGGGTCCGTTAATATTAAAAAAAGTCGAAGAAAAAACACACGAGGCATCTTTTTTAGGCAAACTTTTCTGTTTTTAATGTTAATGTCAAGTTGACGATCTTTTAGTCAAAGCCTTTGTTTCATGCTTTTGTGTAAAATACTGCCTCTTTTTCTTTAAGAAATAAATATGTGACGTCCCACGGGTAAAGGTACCTTATGGCGGTTGGCGCTTACGCTATTATTAACGCCGCTGCAATATTATTGCGGTGCTATGCGACGTAAGCGCCAGCCGCCATAAGGTACCTTTTGCCGTGGAACGTCACATACATATATCTATTTTGCCGTGGAACGTCACATATATCTAATCAAATCTACTATGTAAGTCATACTCAGTACTGTCTTTACCATATAAGGGCACACAAGGCAAGGCACGGGGCCCAGAGCCTCCATCGTTCGGGGGCCCCGAAGGACATACAGTAACAATATATTTGATAGCCATAATAAATAGAAGGTCACAGTAGATAAATGTTAGTTTAATTCGCTTTCTTTACTTTCCAAAAGGGCCCCAAATTGTTATGTTCCCAGGGGCCCAGCACAGAGCAACTTTTTGTACGTATGAAACAAATGGCGAAATTGCGAAGAGTTTTGGCCCTCCAAAATGTACCTATGAAACAGCCAATGTTTTTTGCGGATTCGGTTTTGGTGCCTGTACCTTTTCCTTTTTCAGTTGCTTTCCTGTACGGATATAAATAAATAATAAATAAGTTCATTTATTCGCGACCAACTTGGATCAATAGTGCGATATGATGGTCGTTCTTATCTACGTCACAGCGTGATAAAACGGTGTCCGTCACTTTCTATCCCACGGGGTTAAAAAGTGACAGTTATGTTATCACGTGGATAAAGATGGATATAGCGATCCATAATACACCGGCTGATTCCCCATCTGTCACTCACACGCTCCGTATACAAATACATAAACGAATTTTCGCCCTCTTTCTTTATAATGATATGACATGATATCAACCTAAGACACCTAAGTCAAAGTCATTTATGGGTGCAGGTCACCCGGATAAATGCGTCACTTAAGGTAAATGCGTCTTCTAAAGGTTTTTTCTTAACGAAAAATTTTAGAACTATGTTGTGAACTTGTTTTAATTTAACTGGTTTTGTAACTATGATGACGTGAATAAATGTATTTTCTTTCTTTCTTTCTTTCTTTCTTTCTTTCTTTCTTTCTTTCTTTCTTTCTTTCTTTCTTTCTTTCTTTCTTTCTTTCTTTCTTTCTATTACAACCCTGTTCGAAGTATTGTCACAGAACTTTGAATACAGATGGCTATGATTAGTTATGATAATTATGTTGCGTTTCAAAAATATCCTCAATATACGCATTTACCACAAGAGACGCATTTAAATATCCCGATTGACTTGTAAGTTGTAACTATCTGGCTTGACATGACTTTTACATATAGTGAAAGCAGTTATTTATGCATAGCTCCCACACATAACCCAAACAATTTTTATTAAGCTATGTGCTTCATCACATATGTGTAATACCTAATTCCAAACATTTCTAGTCCGGGAGGCAATAAGCAATGTGCGTCTACATCATAGTCGTGGAGGGCGGGTATAAAGATGGCCGCCACCCGTCATCTTAAAAAAAACTATTATCGTCGGTGGCAAGTTTGGAATAATTTTCGTATAAACCGGTTAATAGGTTAATATCATGTCATATCATTATTAAGAGACAGGGCGAAAATTCGTTTATATTGAGCGAATTGTGACAGTTGAGGAATCAGAAAAACAACTAAAAAGGGGAAAAGGTATAGCAGCACTGTAGCAGGCACCAAACGAATCCTCGAAAAAAATTGGCTACATATTTAATTAGGTACACAAACAGGTCTACCGCGATATAATTTAATTGTTTTTACCTTAAATCCCTACGGTAGACCCGTTTGTGTAATTAAATAAGTAGGTATGTGTACAAAACGTGAGAGTTTAAAGCCGACATTGGCTGTTTCATAGGTAAGTATATTTTGGGGTGTTCTGCCTTTTCGCAGAACTATCTTTGGCGGAATTTCATTTGCCAACCAACGTTTCGCCGACGTTTCACTTTGACAACTAACGATTAGCAAATTTTTGTATGACAACGTTTCAATTGGTAGAATTATTGTATAGCAGATTATTATAACGCCTCTAAACTTTTGGGAGACTTATCATTTGTCAAATCTTTCACTTGGTCGAACAACTCTTGGACGAATAACGTTTCGTTTAGGCTACAGTTCGCTTTTCATACATTAGACAAGTTACAAATAAGAAAAAGATACATACCAAAAAATCAAAAATTAATTTTTAAAATGTATATTTTAATATTTGAAGCCAGTGGCAGCGAGCGAGCGAAGCGAGCGAGCAAGACCTTCCTGGGCAGAGCCGACTTGGACATGGTTAGGTTAGAAGACTAAGGCGGGAGCTTGCTCCCGCCTTAGTCTTCGAGGTTATTTTTTTTTCAACAACCTAAAAAACGTAATTACACAGCATCTTCCGGGTCAAATATCCCAACTTTCGTGTCAAATATCTCGGCCATTTTTGATTTTAGAGAAAAGTTATTCCTACAAAACGGCCCCCCTTTGGCACAGTCTGACCAAATGAAACAATTGGCAGACAATAAACAACTAAGTGTATATTATGCCAACTAAAACATTCTACGACATGAAAGTTGGCATTTTGAAAATAGGCATTATAAAACACAGACCAAACGTTTAGTTGGGAACTGTGCGGTTGGCAAATAAAAAAAAACCATTTGATAATTTGGGAAATGAAAATTCGGCGAAATAAAATTCCGCCAAACGTGAGTTGGGAAGTGATAATCGGCCATACCATTTTCGGCGATAAATAAGAGAACCATATTTTGGAGAGCCAAAACTCTTTGCGATTTCGTGGTTCGTCTCATACTAAAAGTTGCTCAGTTTGACCTACTCGTATATTTAACTAGACAAATTCGGCTAAGGGCTTAAAAACTAAAAAGACACCTCGTAGAGTAGGTACCTACCTACATATTCTTGCTAATACCTAGCTAAAAAGTTAGTAGATGAACGAATGAGTATATAATGCCTTTCAAAACGTGAAGAAAAAACTTGTTTGCAAATCTAGCTTCTCGATAGCAGCTGGTACGAAAAAAATAAAAACATTGTTTCTGAGAGACGATAAAGGGTTAATGTCAAGGTAAACAAAGTCACGAACAACCTGGGATCATCCATTAATTACGTCACACGAATTTCTAGGTTTTTTGACCCCTCCCCCCCTCCGTGACAAGGAGGAGGGGGAGGGGTCTTGGTTACATTTTGCAAATCCCTCCCCACCACCAGGTGTGACGTGACATTTTAGGCAATTTTGTTTTCAACGAAATCGGCAATACTAACTCGGCATTATTTTTTAATAAAAAAATATTTTTGGTAAAAGAAATAATTAGTAGTTTTATAACACAAAACCAATTAGGAACGAAAATTACCTACTTTCAAAACCTCATTATTTAAATGTACAGCGAATAAAAAAATATATATTAATTTTCGTTTACTGATGAATAGTGATGAAGTTAAAATGACGTCACGATATTTGTGACTCTCTCCTCCATGTCACAACATGTCACATTTTCTTAACCCCCTCCCACCCCCTAAACGTGTGACGTAATTAATGGATGACCCCCCTAGCCTAATTTAACCATAGCCTATATATTATGTTAGTAAACATAAACACTGCTAGCGACTAAAGAATCCGTATGAAACAAATGAAAAAAAAAATCGATTACGTCTTGTCGAAAAAACAAACCGGTCTGGCGTCTCGGAGCACTGGAAGGTGCCCTTGAATAACCCACGCGGTACTAACCTGATCATACTTGAGCCTTATCTCTTGGTAATAAGATTCAAATAAAGTCAGTCAACAGTGTACACGATGGTACAAATCGATGATTGTTTGAAACGAAGCTTTATTGTGATGTGGTAAGAGTTATTTTTGAATGGTGGTGTGGAATGAGGGATGAGTATGAAGCTCAGATCAGACAGTAATCAGTGAAAATATTATACATATACAGATAGTCTATAGTAGCCGCAATACCCAACTGGCGACTGAAGTCATAATGCCATCTCTTTCACTCTTGATTGGTCTTAATAAAGGTAAAGGAGATAGGATTATGATATCATTCGCTAATTGGTATTGCGGTGAGTAAGTCCCACAGTAAGCTCACTGAAGGCTTATGTTGTGGGTATATGCTCAGACAACAATATATGTAATGGCTCCTCTACACGATGGCCCAGCGCCGGCCACTCCAAGGGACGCATTTATGCGTTAGAGGGAGCAAGTGATATTGCTATCTCATTCTACCGCATGGCTGCGTTCCTTGTAGTGGCCGGCGCTGGGCCATCGTGTAGAGGAGCCATAATAAATACTTAAATACATGAAAACACTCATGACTCAGGAACAAATATTTGTGCTCATCTATATCTACAGGGTGGAAAGATAAGTCGGGTCCTGGAAGGAAACTACCTTAAATCCTTAAGCTGGCTCATTTTACTTAAATGAGACATTCCTTTATTTTTAAAAAGAAACAAAGTTGCCTTCACAGATTTTTCCTTTTTTCTTCAATTTTGCTTGTCTAAATAAATCTTGAGTACTTAGATTTTATGGATGTTTTGTACGACAGACGAGTGTAAGTCCTTATGTTTCTTGGAGAAATGTTATCATTAACATTAACTGTATCGACTAGTGTAATAAAATTGCGAGTGTTTATTTTTTGGAATTTTTAGTCGGTGCGAGTCCCGGGCGAGGCAAGCGAGTTTTAGAAAATCTTTGAATGCAGTTTTGTTTCTTTTTAAAAATAAAGGAATGTCTCCTTTAAGTAAAATGAGCCAGCTTAAGGATTTAAGGTAGTTTCCCTCCAGGGCCCGATTATCTTTCCACACTGTATATACGTATGTTCACAAAGCTAAAATTCAAACAATATATGTACTAAAATCATGATGGTTGTCAGTCTTATAGTAATATCTTGTCTCTGGTAGGATCCGAATATAGGCCAAGCGAATTTAAGCCCGTTGCGCCAACGTGTTGTTGAGTTGAAATTCAATGTTTGGCATTAATTTAAAGTTTATCGCACGGACGCACGGGGTTACGGCTCGGCCGCGACATTGAGCGACTTCCGGCGGCGGCAGCGATAACCCTATGGTTATGAAAATTTTATATTATAGGAAAAAATGGAAAAATTACGCTTCCGGCAGGACTTGAACCCGCAACCTCCGCTCCTATTATGGTTATGGTTAGGTGTTGGAGCGATGCACAGCGATCGGACATTTCGTTCCCACCTATGGTTGTCGCTGCCCCCGTCGCAAGTCACGTAATATCGTGGCCTAGCCTTTAGGGCTCATTAAGACGGTGTGAGAACTCTCATGCGAGTTTAATTACATTGCCACAGAATAATTAATAGTACTAGGTACAGACGATCTTGACGATCTTGTTAAGGTCGCCGGAAGACGCTGGATGCGGGTCGCTTCCAACCGGCACGTATGGAGGTCCAAGGGGGAGGCCTATGTTCAGCAGTGGACGTCTTATGGCTGAGATGATGATGATGATGACTAGGTACAGAAGACTCACTCCCTAACAAAACGCGTCTGTTACGATCAGCACAGATATGGCCGCTAGGTGGCGACAGCGCCACGCGCAGCTTATGGCAAACCCCAAAATTGGGGCAGAACGGATGTACTTTTAGCTACCTGTAGCAAAGCGACGAAATCGCGGAGTGAGCCACGCCTGACATTGCGTTATTTGATCGGGCGCCGAGTTAATGTAACCTCAAGGGTCCACATTGTACCTAACTAATATTAACGCATGCGAGTTCTCGCGCCGTCTACGGCTCAGCCACGACATTGCGCGACTTGCGACGGCGGCAGCGACCACCATAGGTTATTGATGCCGCCTTCGCAAGTAGCGCAATGTCGTGGCCGAGCCGTAAATGAGGCTGAGCCCTTAGTTCCTGATTCCCCGGATTTATTTTAGTACGCCACAATCCGAACATAGGTACCTAACCGGAATCCGAGGAAACAAGAATACAAACGTAGACCTCATATTCCTCTCTGGATATTAACATTACAGAAAAGTTTTATAACACAATTCGTTGTTATTTGTGACGTTCCACGGAAAAGGTACCTTAAGGCGGTCGGCGCTTACGTCACGTAACATCGCATTAGTATTGGTGCGTCGTTAATAAAAGCGTAAGCGCCGACCGCCATAACGTACCTCTTCTCGTGGAACGCCACATTTAACAATAGCTAATTAGGTACCTTTTTTCGATTTTTCTACTCGAATTCTGACAATAAAGTCCTAACATTGACTCTTTTTTTGCACGACACCAAGTATCCCAGGCCCAGGTAGCAAAACAAATAAAGGCGAGGGGTCGTAAGTATCAAAATGTATATTTTTGGCCGTTATTCAAACCCACGATGCTGTGTTGACTATGGCCATACGCCAGGGACCAGTCCACTCCTTCCCAGAAACAAGCATTTAAATGACTTAAGGCCACTTGCACCATCCCACTGATCCCACTAACCCGGGGTTAACCGTTTAAACCACGTGTTACCATGGTTTACAGTACAATTTGACACTGGGTTAACAGTTTAACTGCTTAACCCTGGGTTAGTGGAATGGTGCAAGTCAGCCTTAATGGTTTATCGAATAGTCCCAACGATTGGCTTTCCCTTAGAACTGCTAACCCGTTCATTTGACTTAGCTCTTAAGAAGAGGTTTTCGTTTCAGAGATACGGCTAGAATGAAAGGGCCTTCCTAATTCAAAAAAATATGACAGCTAGCACAGCTAGATGCCCAGTCCTTTACTTTAAACATGATCGAGAAATATTCGATTCTATTTTTACAAAAAGAAAGTTTAAAATAGCATAAGGTTAGCGCTTAGGAACGGGTATCCAGTTTACTCGTATGAAGCGCTTAAAAAGCAAAATGAAAGGATTTTAGTTAGCAACGGCTTTGGTAAGAAAAGCCTTACGAAATATCACGCCCAAAACTAATAGAGATGCACCGGATATCCGGCCATTATTTTACTATCCGGCCGGATACCGGATAGGGACAAGTGAATAAATCATTCATTCAATCATTCATTCAGGGACCTACTATCCGGCCGGATACCGGATAGTAACATTGCTTGATTTCGGAGCAAAACCAATTGGATTTAAGAAACAGACACGGTCATAATCGTGTACATGTATATTATTTTAAAACAATTTAATCATTCCACTGACTTGCACGCGCACTAATTTTGTACCTAGAAATGAGTCTGCGAACGTTTACTAGGAAACAGGTAAAACATGCAGAATGCGCATCTGAAAAACCTAAATGTAGGTATAGTTCCGCTGGCCGAATATTCGGTGGCCGGATACCGGATATCCGGCCGATGTTTAGGCCGAATATCCGGTATCCGGCCAAACAACTATCCGTTGCATCTCGCCGGTCCCTGCTTGCCACCGTCCAAATGCACTTTGCACGAAGAAACCTTGTGACCAAACAATGCATTCCTGCATTCATTCCCCATCTGGCCATTAAAGTTATTTAAAGCAAGGCACCCTTTTGTTTTGTAGCTATCTTTGGCGATGATGTAATGACGCCTTGAGAGAAGTAAAGTAAAGCTTCCTGGCTCGCAGGCGCCGGCAGATAACGAAACTATAAAATAAAACCGGCCAGGAGCATGCTCAGAAAGCCTCTGTCGCACTTGTAAATCGTACGTAAGTGTGACAGGAAGGCAGAACGTCGAACGTGGTTCGCGGTATGCCCTCAGAGTAGGGTTCTGTAGTTGGGAAATCCATCGTGGCTATTCGTAAAGTCCAGTACGGTTACCACCAGTTTTAACATTGACAGATACGCTCGCGCGGCTCGCGTCTACGTAAATTACTTTCTATGCATCTCGCTTGCACTAATACGAGAGTACATAGCGAGCGAGATGCATAGACAGTAACGCTACGTCTTACGTAGGCGAACAACGCGCGAACGCGGCGCGGCGCGGCGCGGCGAAAGCGGCCGCCGCCGCGCCGCGCCGCGCCGCGCCGCCTGACATTCGCGTGCAAATCGCGCCGCACCGCGTTCGCAACGAGATCGCTTACGTAGGACACTTCTATGGGCATCAAAGGATTGATTTCGCCGCGCCGCGCCGCGCCGCGTTCGTGCGTTGTTCGCCTACGTAAGACGTAGCGTTAGTTACAAGACGCGACCGTATCTGTCAATGTCAAAACTGGTGGTAGTGGTTCAGCTATCATTTTAATAAAAGCACCTGCCAAACAACCCCGCCTCGTATTCTAAGAGGACACTTTTTACACTGGCGAAATCATCAAAGGTCACCTATATCATCTGAGCGTTCCTAAAACGTTCGCTGGCAAATTATCCCGCTGGACATATGCCAAAAATTTGCACAAATCCACAGAATACCTAAGTAATAGTAATACTGTACAGAAAAACTTATAAAAAACAGAAGTTTGACAGCGATTCATGGACGAATCATCATATCCCTTTCTAATGTATCGCACTATCCCTTTCGGCTATTTAGGGTCGTTAAAATACAAGTCATTATCTTATCTGTGGTTGGGCACTCAAAGGGACGTCAAGTTGTACCTAATAATTGCTCTTAGCTATGCTAAGCCGAACGGAGCCGAGAATTCCCGAAAGGAGTGTCGCCCGAATGCACATTTTTCCCGTGCGTTGTCATCCCTTGTAGGTACCTATCAGCCGTATTCGAACAATGAGATACGTCAAATACTTAAGGTTTACTCGCGTAATTCCGAATGTCGAAAACTGTCGGATAATTCCGAAAAGAGACTTTTATTATGATGAATTTAGGGTGATTTTCATGTGAATTTCGGAATTATCCGACATTCGGTATTACCCGAATACACCCTACTAGATATTGAAACGATATGGATTAGATATGTCAGTGTCAAAATTGACATTTCTTCAAACAAAAGCGTCATTTTTGACACTTGTTTGACATTGACATATCTATTCCATATCGTTTCAATATCTAGTATTTGACGTATCTCATTGTTCGAATACGGCTGTATTACCCTAACCACACATTTCGCATAGTCAATACATAATATAAACATAACTACAAACATTGTTTAGGTACCTATATGACGCTTTATTTACTAGTCATTTGGGTACACCCGTGACGTCATAAACAAACGAGGGGAGCGACGAAGGCTCCAAACAGACGCCACGCCTTTTTACGTCCATTTGCTATAATATCCAAAATTTTACAGTGTAACTAGGTATGTAGGTAGACAATAATTTCAAAAGTCAAAAACGTATTGTATGCAACAGTTACAAAACAGGGAATCTAAGGAAAACAAAACAACGCGTAGGCGGGGGTTAAGATCGTATCGTAGCATTAAGTACTACCTGCCTCGTGTTTTTGACTGACTTGATTCAAATCTTAAGTTAACATATTAACGCCGATGTACCGGAGTTCTAATTTAGAATTTTAGCGACAGAAATTGTCAGTTATCCAAAAAAACCTGACTAAAACAAGTGACAAATAAATCGTTACAGCTTGAAACGTAATTTAGAGACAATAATCCAATCCACAAAAAACTGTAAAATTTGAAATTTCTGTCAAACAGAAAAGTCATTCATTGGATGACATATTTTTGAGGATGGATCCTTTTCGCCAAACCACGTACAAATATGTAGGTATGTGTACGGCTTAGTATTAGCAGAGCTTAAAAGCTATAACATTATGTATATAATGTATGTAAAAACGAAAGTTAAAAATTACGCACTAAAATAAGATGGCGGAGACCTGTGGGTGCGGTTATGGCGGTAGAAAAAAAAAGTCGCTCCATAGGGAAGCGTCCATGGAACCGAGGCGACGCCCGTTCTATGCACTTTGTTCTGATAATTCTCAAGTTAAAACACCACGAGTTAGAAATATATTTAAACTGTTTAATTTTAACATTTTCATGGTGCGCATTTAGACGATTTTTTTTTAATTTTATTGAATAGCTTTATTTCATACATATTATCCATGTCTTTGGTTAGTAACAAAATAAACAAAACATAAAGAGAATGTTGGTATTACTAGGCTAAGATATAAACTACTAGGCTCAGACAAAAACTAAAAATAATGTAGGTATTACCTTGAATCCTAACTACGCAGTCTAGATTGTGTGTCAATATTTTTCTTTACTTATGTGCATGACAACAATGTATGGAAATAGTTTAAGATTTTAATTTATTTTAATTCTGTTTATACGTACCTAGGTAGGTATTAGATAATGTACTGGTATTAAGGTATGGGGTAGTTGGTGAAAAGACGCACCTATTTTTGCAGGAGCGTTACCTCTGAAATTTATCAAATCTCTAACAAAGAAATTTGATATTGAAGAGTATAAAATTTTAAAATACAAATACCTATGTTTAAATATATTGTCAAAAATAATGAAGGGCAATTTGTGTCAAATATAAATTTCTCAAAACCGGTATCATCGAAAATTATAAACATTTATAAAAGCTATGTTCAAACGACGCGCTAAATTGCATTTTAATTTTATCTGCAATTAAAATCAACGGGCGATGTTACCAATGAGAGTGTAAAAATAAAATTAACTTACATTTTTTTTCTTTACCAACACACAAACACGTAAGAACCGACACTGATAGCGGCCGCGATCGAACTGATACTAAATTGATCAACACGGTGCGTCGTTGTTGATCAACTGAACGAGATGAGTGAATGAACTGGTTTTGGAATCGTTCGTTCTTTTTTGCAAGGACGCAGGGGACGCAGCGGACCTACCCGCGAACCACGTTCGACGTGTTGCCTCTCTGTCGCACTTGTAAATTCGTACGTAAGTGTGACAGGGAGGCAACACGTGGAACGTGGTTCGCGGTAGGCCCCCAGGTATGCATCAGCGCGCGCAGCGATGTGAAGTTAGTTGCAAAACGGGTACGGGCTCTCTTGGACTCAGGTCTGAAGTTAGCAATATGCGTTAGGGTGGTATTCCACCTCTCCAATTTCTTTGTCCAATGTGTAGGTATTTTGTCTCACATTTTGCTTAATGAGAGATTGAGACGCAATGACATTTGATCAACATATTGGACAGATCGGATACCACCCCTCTAATAATAATAATAATAAGAATAAGTTGTGCGAGGTAGCCGCCAGCTCTTCGGTCACCAGTTACGTCAACCAGACGCTTCGCGATTTCTGGGAACAACTTGTGCGCACTGGGACCCCATGTACCTACTTAATCTAATCTTTGTGGAATTATTCAAGGACAGATATATTTTATGAGCTTTATTTCACTCGCTGTATTTAATTCTGACGTACCTATGGACAGTATACAATGCATGCAGATAAGAGAACTGAAACAAATGTTTCTGTTAAAACATCTGGCGAAATAAAAATGATATCATCGCATCGGGCAGACTGATATCGAGGAAGTAGGGCACCATGCTGGTTTCATAAGGGCACAGAATAAATAATAGTACTAGGTACAGAAGACTCACTCTCTAACAAAACGCGTCTGTCACGATCAGCACAGATATGGCCGCTAGGTGGCGACAGCGCCACGCACGGCTTATGAAAACCCCAAAATTGGGGTCGAACGGATGTAGTTTTCGCTACCTGTAGCAAAGCTACAAATTCGCGGAGTGAGCTACGCCTAATAAGGGTCAAAAAATGTGACGTTCCACGAAAAAAGGTACCTTATGGCGGCTGGAGTCATATTTTGTTCGCACCAATCAGTTTGAGCGCTCACGAACAAGATCATTGTTTGACAAATATTTTCAGTTTCCAAAACGTCCCGCTTGGTGCGCTGGTCAAAACCCATATAAAATGAGACTTAACGCAAATTTACATTTAATTTACTAAAGTGTCATTCTATAGAACTTGCTAACTATGTAAACAAACCGTCATATTGAAACTGTCACTGAATGATGATTTCAGTACTGTGGTTTGTTTACATAGTTAGCATGTTCCATAGAATGTAACTTTTACTAAAGCCTGACCAGTAATATATGATAATTGTCAAGAGTATTATTCTCATGTTTACGCTGGTACGGCCATGTCATGAGAAGATCAGATGATCACATGACAAAAAGTGCGTTAAGCCTCATATCGGGACCATATCCTCGTGGCAGTGGCAGACCCCTTACTACATGGATGTCAGTTATTAAAAAGGATCTCTCCAGTAACAATTTAGATCCAGCGACGACCCAGAAACGATATCTCTGGAGAAGGAGGATTAGGAGAGCCGACCCCAATTAGAAATGGGACAAGGCCGGAAGAAGAAGAAGAAGAAGAAGAAGTATTATTCTCATGTTTAGGGTGACAGTTATATAGTGTGAAGAAATTAGTTTTTTTAAGTGATAGTCAGCAAACGAGCAGACGAGCCGCCTCATGGGAAGCGGTCATCGTGCATCGTCGCTCAATGAACATAAGCTACGTCAAAGGAGCCACTTAAGCGTTGCCGACCCTTAAAAACCCTAAATACCTACCCGCTCCTTGAAGAATCCCATATCGTAGTGCAAAGGAAATACCTACAGAAGGCTACTCATTCCACATTGTGCACGTTCTGGGTTCAGTTCCAGTGAAATTCCGCAACATGGCGCGTGGCATGATCATATACCGGATGTGGCCTGTAACATGAGCAAAAAATTAAACTGTAACTATGCTGCACTCATGAGGAGTTTGAACTGACCAACATTTGTTCAGCGACTTTTAAAAATGACTTGTGGTTTGATTTTTAATACACTTTAAAGTTTATTCTGAGACGCAATGTATTGCGAATTGTGTTATGTTTAAGGCGTGACAAGCAACGTCAATCACAATGATATGGCGTGGCGATGGCGTTCATTGAAGATAATATTTATTTTGTATCAAAAATAGAGAGTCTAAATACTTCATAATTTTTAAAAGTTGTTGAACAAAAGTGACACCGTTTGAGAAGTACAATCTATGTTTTAATTATTTGCTCGTGTTACAGGCCACACCCGGTATATTCCTGGTCAGGCTTTAATTCATAATAACATTAATAACAAATCAATCAATTCTATGAGTAAATATTTTAACTTTAAACATTGATAACTAACTATTATATATTAGTCATAATTATTAGATAATATTGTATTCCCTTATCGTTATCATTAGAAGAACTAGTCACAATTCAAAAAAACACTTATGTTTTTCTTATCTGTAACAGCGCAGTCAAACGTGTGCATTTCGATTGCATTACTGCATTATGAATGTGAAACATTTATCTTGTGTCGTCCTGTGCGAAAAGGGACCATAGGATGCGCGTAGGCACAATGCGACAATGAATAGTAGAAAATAATTGATAGGGTAGTACCATAGCGGCTACCGCGAAAACCGAAATTCGCAAATTGCGGGGATCTTTCTCTTTTACTCCAATGAAGGCGTAATTAGACTGACAGAGAAAATTCCCCGCAATTTGCGGACTTCGATTTTCGCGGTAGCCCCTCTGTTTGCCCCTCTGTCATTCTGCCAGGGCTCATCGGAGCCTGGGGTCCGCTTGGCAATTTTTTAGATACATATTTGGCAAAAACATTGTTTTACTAGGTATGAAATCCAACTTATTTAATTCAGATTTATCAGATATTACTTTTCCTAAGGTATCATCTAATTGCCGGCCCTAAACACTATAAGAAATATTAAAATACGGAACCCGAAAAAGACAAAATTATTTCTATATTTTTATTTCATTGAATAAATTTTTTAATAAAAATAAATAAAAAATGTATTAAATACTTACCTGTTATTCGTCCATCCATAATGTTGAATATAAATTAAATGAGTAAAATCAATAATGCCAACACCTAAGGGAAAACCGATTAATGTAATACCTATCTCATGTAGCAATATTAAATATATTTTTAATACAGTTGCTCAAAAAGTGCTACTTTACGTAGCTGTTTAGCGTGCGGAAAGTTGGTTATCTCGAACTAGTGCTTTTTACTTTTCCAATTTTTTTAAATTTATACTTGTTCCAATTCACGACTACTTATTGATGAGTGTTAATATTAGTTTCCTTTAAACGTCGTAATCAGCATAAAAACCTACCGTTAATGTAAGAATACGAAAAATATTACATATTTCATATTTAATTACTTACCTCTTCATCATTATAACACGTTTATTTTTTAATATTCAATATTGAAAATTCCGTTCTTAATAAGTTGACTGAATGGAACGGAATAGCTGTCAAACGCCCATAGATATAATATACTTAAAGACGACGTCTAACCGAGCTGTCACTGTTACCACTTTTGTTTAGTGTACGATTAACAATGTTTTTCTTATTTTTTCGCAACTGTATTAAAAAACGTCGTTCGATACACGTGCGGAAATGCCATTCTTCACTCGTCCCGAGTCTTGCCACTCGCCTGCGGCTCGTGGCAAGATATCTCGGTACTCGTGAAGTAATGACATACCTTCCGCACTAGCATCGAAATGTACTATTTTTTTTCCGTAATTCAAAGAGACAGAGCATCACCGCATTCGTAAAAAAATGCCCGTTGGCTGTCCAGTGTCCACTACTCTTAAAAATGATGCCCAATTAATTCTCTAATACATACATACAGTTAGTCATACTTACAAACTAAACACACACAAGTTACTAACTAAACATTGCTGCCGCTCCTAGACGCTTCCGGTGCAAAAGTGCCCATAATACTCACGGCATTGCCGCGCTGGATGGCTATGGATAGCCTTTGCACCAGAAACGACTCGGAGCGGGGGCCTCCCCCTTCTGCCTAAGTCGACGGCCTAATATGTCGCGCACCATGTTTTTCGCGTCCATGTTATTCTCTAATTGTCCGTAAGGTACCTTTTGCTGCGGAGCGCCACACACTTAAGGGATGAGTAATATTTCCACGTAATGTATTGTACCTATTGTTATACTGGTTACAGAAATCCCTTCAATGGAGATAGGAATTATGTACTTTAAGGGGAAGAACCTGGTGGCCTACTAACAAGATAATGACCACCACACACAACAGCCGTAAAGGTGGCCACTGACGAACCTTCCAACAGTCCAAATAGCGTGGCTACATTCCAAAATCGGTCCGTGAATACCAAAAACGTACAATGTTTAGTATTAGGATGCCGTCCATTTGGATGAATCCATTGTAACGGCATCCATTTGGAAGGCTCGTCAGTGGCCTGCTTAAGAGCCATTCCAATTTCAAATTTGTTGTCTCCTCTCATCTACTCAAAGGTTAACTGGAAGAGATCCCTCAAAGGGATAAGTTTGCCTTTGTACTTCTTACCAATTGTTGTTATTTTTAATATGTCTTTTTGTACAATAAAGAGTTTAGTATTACTACTATTATTAAGTCAATTTGAACGTACACTACACTGATATCAGAAATCAGAATGACATTTAACCAATGTCATTCAGTTAGGTACCGTGTATTTCGTTCGTACTTGTACGTACCTACATGTATTGTCGCAGCAATACGCGCGATAACTAAATAATAATATACCTACTTAAGAGCCAAGAGGAGTGGTGATTTCTCCATACAACCGTACTCGACTGTTTCCTCCGTGGGTTTTGATGCTAGAGCATTTATTTTTTCAACACAGATTAATATTGTCAATATCTGTGTCGGACCGTTTTGCTTTTTTTGATATTTTTGTCTTTTAAGGCGCTAGAGCCGTTTAAAAATGGCCATAATGGCCTAATTGACTATGCCGCAATGAGAGGCGTTGTATTCAAATCTGATATCAATTAGCCAAAAAAGCAAAACGGTCCGACGCAGATAAATTCATAATCATTTAGATTTCCAAGTTTGGTTAGGATTGGTTAAGTTTTGGAGGAGGAAACAGTCGAGTACTAAACTTCTCTTCTCTTAAGTACTAAACTCGCCGCTTTGGACTCAGTGGAGCGCAGAGCCAGGAGGATGATTGGCGACAAGAAGCTAACGGCTAAGCTTCAGACTTTGGCCCATCGGCGGAAAGTCGCCAGCCTGTCGGTATTCTACAGGTTGCACTTCGGGGAGTGTGCCCAAGAGCTACACGAGCTCATTCCACCGTCCCCATTCTACCATCGGACTTTTAGACGCACGGCCGGTTTCCATCCTTACTTGGTAGATATTCCGCCAATTCGCACTAAGCGCTTTGCTTCTACTTTCCTTATGCGCACTGCCAAGGAATGGAATTCCTTGCCGGCGTCTATATTTCCGTGCTCTTATAACCCGGCAACCTTCAAATCAAGAGTGAACAGGCACCTTCTGGGCGAGCTCGCTCCATCGTAGGCCACGTCTACGCCTCGGCTAGTCTGTGGCCATGAGTAAACCCATGCATAATAAAAAAAAAAAAAAACTTCGATTTTTGAGATTTTTACGCGGGATTTCTCGCCTTGTCCTTATCGCACTAGTTTCGCCTTAATCAAATATAATTCTAATGTCCGTGTACACGAGAGCTATAATCTGAAGCTCGGCAGCGGCAGTTACCCGCATTTCGCACAATTGATGCAATCATACATACTTAATAATTGAAATTACCACGCTCCTGTTAATCCCATGGTAGGGTATTCCTCTTATCTTCGTTGTTACATTTATTATGTGTAAAATAAGTTTGGTACCTATATTATACATATATATATATACCAAAAACATCGGCTACAGATAGCAGCCTGGCTTGAAACGTCGGACTAAGTATTTGTCTTAGACACACATGTACAAAAAGCATAATAAAATATTTTAAACTTTCGCGTTTTGAACACATATTATGTATTAACTCACATTATAGATCGGTCAGCCGCGACCACGACCAGTGAAACCTGAGGGCCTACCGCGAACCACGTTCGACGTGTTGCCTCCCTGTCACACTTACGTACGAATTTACAAGTGCGACAGAGAGGCAACACGTCGAACGTGGTTCGCGGTAGGCCCTCTGTGTCGAAACGTCGGTAAATCAAGGTACTTAATTGAATATAATTCGCGTTAGACCCGTGTATAATGTGAGTTAATAAGCATAATCAAATTTATTTTAACTCGATTGACTAATTTAAGTAATTTACCAACAGACACAAATAATTATTATAAATATTATTTATTTAACTTCTCCCCGCGTCTTTGATTGATTAGAAAATGCTAAAATATTCCGTTTGAAAATTCAGTCCAGGTATAGGTCAATTATAAATACTTAAGGGCCACTTGCATCATCCCACTATCCCGGGGTTAAGCGGTTAAACCATTAACCATGTGTCAAATTGTACTGGTAACCATGGTAACTCCAGGTTTAACCGGTTAACCCCGGGTCAATGGAATGGTGCAAATGGCCCTAAGCGTAAGAACTCCTTGTTGTAGCAGGGGTCGGCAAATAGGGAAAATTACGCGAAACTCTGCGTAGGGGGCGCCACTTCCACTATCCGTCACAGATTGTGACGGGACCGCGAAATAAGAAAATCGAAATTTCGTTATCTAACCTCTCTATCACACTTGCATATTCGAGCGATAAAGAGGCAGATAACTAAATGTCGACTTCCGCGTTCCCCGGCAGGCCCTTGTTAACAAACCGTCTTGATGCATCAATGCCATATTTTATTGTCTGTGAAAACTTGACAAAAAACAGTTTAAGGCACAGTATGTATAAGTTACTCCATGGTTTACTAGAGGAGCTAGTGCTGCACTCTGGAGAACTCTGTAGAACATTGCAGTAACACCCCATTTTTGAGAAGAAGAGCCAACCACAGTAGAAATAATCAATTTTAGGAATCTCAAAGAGCCGCAAATGTTGTTTTGAGTTGTCTATCTCTAAATGTGATTTTTCGGCGGGTTTTAGTGCCGCGGTTTGCCAACCCCTGATATAGAGCAATAGCAAAGAATGCTTGTTGGTGATTATTGCCTTCTTTTTTTAGGCGTTTTAGTTAATGACGCATTACGTACAGGGATGGGGGCAGATTACTTACCTTTTTACTACCTATAAATACCAGAAGGACTATAGGATAGTTTTTATGTCGGAAGTCATCCCTGAAGAGGATGAAAAGTGGGGGGAAATGAGAAAATTATTAACTTGCCTGTTAATTGGTGTAAGCAATTAAGCATATTAACGATAGGTATACAGGGTGCTTCCTGTAACAGGAGCAATAAATTAAACTAAAGGATGTACTCCTAAAACTGACCGACATTTGTTCAGCAACTTTTAAAAATGATGAATCCTTTAGACTTCCTCTTTTTCATACAAAATAAATATTGCCTTCAATGTACGCTGACATCAGTGTGTTTGACGTTACTTGTCACGCTTTTAACATAACAAAATTTGCAATACATTGCGTCTTAGAATCGGGGGGCACGGCAGTGCCCCCGCCAAGTCGAGCGCGAAGCATTTTATTTTAGCGCGCTGGTGGCCTAGCGGTAGAAGCGTGCGACTTTCAATCCGGAGGTCGCATGTTCAAACCCCGGCTCTTACCAATGCTTTCGGAACTTATGTACGAAATATCATTTGATATTTGCCAGTTGCTTTTCGGTGAAGTAAACATCGTGAGAAAACCGGACTAATCCCAATAAAGCCTAGCGGCGCGATTCGGGAAATGAATTAGAGATTCACTAGATATGAAATAGTAAAGATATGTGACGTTCCACGGCAAAAGGTATACCATTGCCCCGGCTAAATATTGGAGCGGCGTGAATAATAGCGTAAGCGCCAGCCGCCATAAGGTACCTTTTGCCGTTGAACGTCACATATCTTTACTATTTCATATCTAGTGAATCTCTAATTCGTTTCCCGAATCGCGCCGTAGTTCTCGCCCAAATAAAGCCTCTGTGTTGGAAGGTCAGATGGCAGTCGATTTCGTAAAAACTAGTGCTTACGTCATGGGATTAGTTATCAAGTGGACCCCAGTCTCCCACGAGCCGTGACAAAATGCCGGGATAGCGCGAGAAAGACACAATTTTATTTTGTCAGTTATTCTTGTTGTTGTTCCAATCCCGTGGAAGGGGAAGACCACCCAACACCTGTAGGTCAGATATGCAGAAAGAGAACCTGAGTATGCAGACAAGCCAGAACGCACTCTGGCACAGATATACAAGGATACTCGACCCCAGATAAACCGGGAAGAGGGACAGACAAAGAAGAAGAGTTGTTACGGTTATGCCGGGTTTTCCCTAACTGCGATTAGAAATGATTCAATGGCTGGATGATTTTGGCTATTCCCAATTGGTCATATACGAGTACAATTAACTTATAGTGCAGACGATATAAAGGGATTAAATTTAAAAAAAACTCCCGTTGGGCTAGTCATATTCTAGTATAGTTATTGTTGAATACAAAACCCATGAGTTTTAAAGGTCCTATTTGTCGGTATAACTACAGTAAGTCATAGAAAGAGTCTATCTAATTAATTAGGTATCTACATGAATATGATTGTTACAAGCTTTTATACGTATTTAACTTGCAATGTTTGTATGTCTTTAGGTACCTACAAATTATGTTCCAGTCAAATCTTGCAAGTCTTAGACCTATTTCCCATTATTAGATTGAGCTGAAACTTAACTTCACATACTTTTCTAATCACTTTGTCTCTTATCACAAAGACACATATACATATAAACTAGCTGTGCCCGCGGCTCCGCCCGCGTGGAATTCGGTTTGTGTCAGTAAGCTGCTAAATATATATGAAAAATAGTAAATTACATTACGCTGTATTTTTTTTATTCAAAAAATTATAACATTTATAATTTCCTGCATGATAATTTCTTAAAATAATTCTACTTTATTGTTTCATACATTTTAGAGCGCGATTTGTTGTAGTCCGACTACGCCCAACTCTTTTAGTATGAGAAAGTCGAAGTCGCCTAGCTTTGGGCCGCTTGCAGTGCGCCACATACGTCGGGCAATTCCCGACTCTTTTAGTATGAGGGCGCCGAAGGAGCCCGGCTTTGGAACGCATCAGCGCGCCACGTGCGTCGGGCGTAGCCCGACGCTTTGAGTATGAGGGTGCCTTCGGCGCCCAACTTTGGCAAGCGTACAGCGTGTCACATACGTCGGTCTACGCCCGACTCTTTTAGTATGAGGGCGCCGAAGACACCCAGCTTAGAAACGCGTACGTTACGCCCGATGATCTGAGTATGAGGGCGCCGGAGGCGCCCGGCTTTGGAATGCGTACAGCGTGTCACGTACGTCGGTCTACGCCTGACTTTTAGTATGAGGGCGCCGAAAGCGCCCTGCTTTGGAACGCGTACAGCGTGACACGTACGTCGGTCTACGCCCGACACTTTTAGTATGAGGGTGCCGTAGGCGCCCGGCTTTGGAACGCGTACAGCGCGCCACGTACGTTGGGCTACTCCCGACGCTTTGAGTATGAGGGCGTCGAAGGCGCCCGGCTTTGGAACACGCACAGTGTGTCACGTACGTCGGTCTACGCCCGACTCTTTGAGTATGAGGGCGCCGAAGGCGCCCGGCTTTGGTAACCATACAGCGTGTCACGTACGTCTCTTTTAGTATGAGAAAGTCGAAGTCGCCTGGCTTTGGACTGCGTGCAGCGCGCCACGTTGTTGGGCTACGCCAGTTTCTTTTAGTATGAGGTCGCCGAAGGCGCCCGGCTTTGGAACGCGTACAGTAGGGTGGGTCACTCGTGTATGGAGAAAAAAAAGTATTAGTTATCCTTCGGGCACAGTTACAAAAACTTGCGTAATAATGCCAATAAACAGTATTTCAAATTATTCTGTAATCAGAATTCATTTTCTGCCTCCGGATCGATTTCAAAGTTTTTATATAAATATTGTTATGTTTTGTATGGTCTGCTGAGTATATTTATGTATCGCCTCTTTATTCAAACTTTAGCTAAAAAGTTATACCATTTTTAGCTCGAAATAGCATGGTAAAGGTTCAGAGCCAATAAATATACCAAAAAAGTACTCAAAAAGAAACATTTTTTTTCATAATGTCCATACATTTGACCAAAATCCGGAGGCAGTAAAATTAAAGCTAAAAATAAAATAAAAATATGTGCAATAATTAATCACCAAATGGCACCTTTTTTTAACTGTGCCCCCTATGAAATAAAAAAAAAGTTAAAATGACCCACCCTAGCGTACAGCGCGACACGTACGTCGGGTTAAGTCCGAAGCAGTGCCGGATTAAGATATTTTGATGCCCTAAGCATTGCTAGACCATGGTGCCCGCTCTCCTAGGTCATTAAGATTACATTATTTTTTTTGGTAAATTGAGTGAAATGCATTGCCGCATTACAGCTGAGAATGGAAATCAGTCACATCATTTTATCTCGAAAATTGACAGTGCCGCAGCAGTAATGTTGCAACAGAGTACCTAATGCTGCTGCAGTCGCCACCCGAATGTCACCTTTATCATGTCTTAGGTTAGAATGTAATTGAAAACGCGAGCGAAGCGAGCGCGAAAATTATTCGATTTAAAAACGCAATTTGATAGACAGTTGTACATTTTTACTTTTAGTATGGAAATCAGTCACATCATTTTATCACGAAAATTTACAGTGCTGCAGCAGTAACCTTGTAACAGAGTAATGCTGCTGCAGTCACCACCCGAATGTCACCTTTATCATATCTTAGAAAGTGATTGAAAACGCAAGCGAAGCGAGCGCGAAAATTTTTCGATATAAAAAAACGCAATATGATAGACAGTTGTACATTTTTACTTTTAGTATGGAAATCAGTCACATAATTTTATGACGAAAATTGACAGTAACGTTGCAACAGAGTAATGCTGCTGCAGTCGCCACCCGAATGTCACCTTTATTATACCTTAGAAAGTTATTAAAAACGCGAGCGAAGCGAGCGCGAAAATTTTTCGATATAAAAAACGCAATTTTACTTTTAGTCCCAACCAGGCGCGAATCCAGGATTTCATACAAAGAAGGGATGGGACAGTTTTGGGCAGGCGTAAGGCAGAAGGCCTCGCATAAGACCTAATGCCGAACCGCAAAAGAGTGGGTTGAAATCGAATCTATGCATGTAATCACGACTCTTCTACTGCTACCGATTGTTTCCCAAAGAATTACGCGCCATTATTTTTGCAAATTAGCTTTTGGACAGCTAAAAAAAATCGTGTGGTAAAAACGATGTGTTTGTTCTACTTTTTCAACTTGGCATTTTGGTGCCCTCCCTGAACGTGCCCTAAGCACGTGCTTGTTTTGCTTATTATTGCTTATTGGTTAATCCGGCACTGGTCCGAAGGCTATGACTATGAGGCTATGATGGTGGTTGACTATGAAGGCGCCTTCGGCGCCCGGCTTTGGTAAGCGTACAGCGTGGCACGTACGTCGGGCTAAGGTTAAGGCATTCAGAAGTTAAGGTGTATTAAAGAAACTCAGATAAATAAATATATACCTACATACTACATACAAACACGAACGCTGAAAACACAATACACACTCTCTCTCTTTTTTTTTGGGTAGTCGTGAAAAAGATGTCACTGTGCAATGAGGGGTAATTAATTTACTGTCGTTTAATTTTGTTGTATATTATTAAATAGACATAATTATTCAATTAAATTTGTTGATGTCCGTACCCCCTCATCTAAGCTTAGAGTTGATTAGGCAAAAACCTTCCTCGGTGGCTATTCATGTCAATACGTATTAAATTCAGCGCCACCTGTTAGTTTACCAGGGTACTCAATAGTGGTAGCATATATTTGAAAAAAGTTTGCCCCTCCTTCCTAAGTAGCGCCATAAGATTCAGGGGCAAACTTAAATCAAGCGAGTGTTGTAGCTACCCCCCCCCTTTTAAGGGTTGAATTTTTATAGCCTATAACCTGGCCGGAGATTTTCTCGACAGATTAGTAAAGTTTGCATCAAAATCCGTTCAGCCGTTTTCACGTGATGCGCGTTCAAATAAACAGACAAACAGATAAACAGATAAACAGACAAACAGACAAAAATTCTAAAAATTGTTGGAACGTGTTCTGTTATCGATTCTAAGTATCCCCAGCCAACTTTTTTTCAAATATCTTCCATGTACAGACTTTCGACCCTCTACAGCTTTATTATATGTATAGATTGGGTGATAATAATTAATTTATAAACCTGGATTTATTTATTTTCACCACACCAGCTCGGAAAGGCTTATTTGCACTTCAAAAACTGATAGCAAAGTTGCATTTTATTCACATTGTGAGGCAAAGTAATCAAATGCAATTTTTGAGTTGTTTTCTTAAGTTTGCTGGTAGAATTGACTTTTAGATAATGATTTTGGATGATAAATATTTAATAACATTCATTTGGATTTCATTTGGTTTGATTTTGTATGATATTTTACATTTAAAATTTGCTTCGGGTTGGTGTGGTGAAAAATTTTGTGTTTCACTTGGGGGCAACGCTCAAGATTCCATTTTTCGAACCACTCGCTAGGTACGCTCGTGGTTCAATTTTGGAATCTTTCGCTTGCTCGAGTATCAATATGAGCACGAGCGGTTAAACAACAACTTTCCCCCCTTGTAAAACAAATAACTATTGTAGCTTGCTTAATTTATTATATCTCGTATACTAGTATGTCCTCTTTAAATCTTTCAATTTGTTTAACAAAAAAACCTTTAGACTCTTTATCTGAACTTTTCTTTGTATTTTGTATAATAAAGCTAAATTAAAAGGATAGTAAAGCGGAATTTCCTCTGACATCATAAACATTACAGTTAGTTCCAAGTAAGCGATTACAAATAAATAAATATGCTCAATATAAGTATAGAATGTTATCAATAATGACACCGCCTACACAGTGGTCTCCGATAATTAAGTGACATTTGTAATACAAAACCAGATAAAACATTCATTTGAGATCATAATATCACGAACCCCCGGTTAGATGAGACTTATTTTATATTAAAAAACAAATTACAAATACTTAAAGAATAAAATTCAGTTTTTAGAGTTAAATAGAAGTGTGTAAAATGCGAAGCGAGGCACCACAGTTTAAAAGATGTTGTTTTTGTGTTCCTTTAAGGAGAGGGTTGATCGGGTGGGGATATTGCAAGCTGGTAAGTACCTACTTAGCATTATTAGGGTGTCCCTTATTTTGCGAATTTTTAAAATTAACAACGCATACCCATACTTTTTTTAAATATAACGATACTACTCCAAAATAACACAAGAAATCTACTTGGACTTAACTCAATTAAAATCTAAATAATAATTGATTAGGAGTTTTGTTTGTAAACTTTCTTATTAATGTGTGTAATAAACAGTTAAAGTTTCCTCCTACTTTTGAGATTTGGAAGTCGGTTAAAAAGGCATAAGGTCCACCGATGGACAGTTAAGAGTATTTCTGTTTATACATGCATATTTATAACAGTTTATTTCCTTTTTCCAGGTCCTCAACGTGTTAACGTTCGCATACGTAATACTGATATGCTCTCTGATTCGGCGCCACAGTTTTTTTAGTTTTAAAGACATCGCAATCTTTATTGTCATTTTTGCGATCGTGATAACAGACACTTGTTTTAATATTGTCTTCGTCGTCGCCGGCCATCGGGTGAGAGCTTTTGTCTATATTTTACAAGCTTTTATTTAGTTTCACCTGACCGTTGTCTGTCTGTGTGTAATCAAATCTTGCAAGTTAAATTTGATCCACTTCCCGGTTTCCGATTGAGCTGAAATTTTGCATACATACGCAAGGTGGCAATGCAATGTTATGGTGTCATCGAGCTGATCTGACTCTTGGGGTTCAATGTCCTAATACTAATACAAATTACCTCCAATGAAATTTAAATCTTAATGAAATGGAATAGAGTTTCTTTTATTTCGTTTCGTTCGATTTTAAAACAAAACAAATTCAACTCTATTTTCTAATACCGTGGATTCAAATTCGATTGCCAATTTTCCTTGTATGGTGGCCCGCTAGAGGATGGAGACCGGGAGGCGGTGGCCATAGGAACTCTGTGATAAAACAACGAAACCTAATTGTGTTTGGGGTTCTTAGAATTGTCTCGATGAGTATTAGTTGCCTGTGGGAAAAAAAGTACAGTCGGCGATAAAAGCTTGTACCAAAAATGATTTTTTTGCCAAAAGCTTATTATTTTTGAAAGATTGGACCCTATTACTTTAATGATACCGTAAAATCAGGTAACTTTAGTCCACAACTTACAACTATGATGGTCCAAAGTAATTTCCAAATTATGTTGAATATAATAAAGAAGGAGCATTAACTAGTGTATCTTAGCTCCAAAATAAATGTAAAGAGTATAAATTAGTGATGTACCGACTATTGATTTGGCCGACTAGCCGACTAGCCGACTAATCGGCGCTCGAATGGCCGATTAGTCGGCCGACTAGTCGGCTAGTCGGCCAGATCATTAGTTTCGTATAAGTTCAGGTGAAAAACAATAGTTTTGCTCTTTTGGTTGCGCTATTCATATATTAGCTTGGCTAAAAGGTGTTCTCTACAGGTTCAGAGACCTATCACAAGAATCCTCGTTCAATTTCTGTCTTTTTTTATTTTGCGATCCTGAGCAGACCGTTAGTAGGTACAACTTGTAGGAGGTATTTCCAAGGCTCTATTTCTCGTATGTAGTCGCCAGTTAAGAACCTATCCCCTGTGGTCAGCGTCTTTACGAGCAACGTGCCCTGTTTACAAGTCTCTAAATTTTGCAATAACATTAATAGTTTCCCATGGCTCCACCATTAAAAAAAAAACTGTAATAAAATTATAATAAAATCCTTTAAGTATAGAACTTCTATGAAATTACACGAGAATCAGTTGAGATCGACCTGAGAATTACATGAACAAAAGTTTTCACACCCTGAATAGGTATTTTGGTAAAATAGACATGAAACATAATGGTAAATATTGACTGTTGGTTTCTTTTTTCTTTCACTAATAAAGTGCCGACTAATCGGCCATTTTTGCCGACTAGTCGCCGACTAATCGCCGACTACAAATGTGTCCGGATAGTCGGCTTTCCCGACTAGTCTAGAAAAAATTACTCTACGGTTTACGATGGGTGCTAGTACTGCTAGTGCTGCACCCTGGCGGCAGAAAATTACAGTAATACGTATTACTATTTGCTATTACCTAATTATGATTCAATAACAAGTATCAACTCTTTCTTTCAGAAAAGCGTCAAGTTGCTACGAGTATCATATATCTACAACATGGTGTCTCTGGGTCTAGTGATTTTGGCTCATTGTTTCAAAATCTGCACAAACCTTTACTACATCTATTATTTGTCGCAATATATGGGATTCTACACGTTCTTCCTAGTTGATCTTATGGTCAGCGCGGCTCTTGCGTTTGGTGTCATTTGTAAGTATAGATAGGGCCATCTTGTGGCCGGAATCGGAAACATATAAGTATTGTGCACATATACATTGCCAAAGCAAGTGCTATCATCTACTAATTGTCGTCGGTACGTTTCCTTGTGCATAGTAGATTCTGCCATCTTGTGGGCCACATCGGAAGCATAAATGACACATTTATGCCCCGCGCCAAAATTCTGACGACTCCTATGCTGCCCCCTATTATATAGTTAATGCACGGGGCCTGTCTGTGCAGAAAGAGAAGAGTCGTGCAATGTATGGGGCCTAATACATTCCAAGATTCTTCTTTTTCCGAACAGACTCTACATAATTATATGGCGTTATTAAATTAATGTGTTATTCATAATTCATAAAAGCTTGTCAAATCTAACAAACTGTTGATAATCGTTTGTCCCTATTCGTCATTTTGATATTTCTGTTTGTCAGAAAGTGACAAAATTTAACAGAGGTTTGTAAGATATTGATAAGTTTTATGAATAAAGGGAATAGTGGCATTTTTTACACGACTGCCCAAAAAAGGAGAGTATTGTTTTCAGGGTTCATTTTTGTATGTGAGTGTTTTTATTCCACCATAACTTCTAAATGCCTTAACCGATTTAGATGTATAATATATCATTAGAATCCTTACACCATCCCTAGTAACATAGGTTTAGAAGAAAAAGATGTTTAGAAAAAATTATATTGCAAACTTATCGAGTGGGGTATCAAAATGAATAGCTTTGAAAGACGATTTAATCTCCTGAGAATAAATGTACATTACAACGTACATATCGTTTCGTGCAACCTAATTTAAACCTTTCATTAACCAAACAAAGTAGCATTTCTTTTGTTTCATTGCTTTTTAATACAAACGAAATTGGTTTTTTTTTTTTAATTATGAATGGGCTTACTCATGGCCACAGACTAATTAAATAAATAATTTCCTTAAAAAAATTATATTTAATTTATTTAATTTCCTTATAAAATAAGGTTCACATTAAAATATTTAAACGTTATTTTACGTTATGAATAAAGAAATTGAATTGAAATTTATATGGTGGGTCTTAGGAGGTTAAAATACATACAGGGTGTTTGGTACATTGTTTGCCAAATTAAAACGGCAAAGAATTTTTTAATTTTGCGCACGATTTTTTTTTCAGCTCTATGCCAGTTTTTAGTGAATTTCAAATTTTTATTTGCGCAGTAGTAAAAAAACATGGGCAATTTTTTTTAGGCAACAGTAGATAGCAAATGACTCAACCTATCTGCCGTTTTAATTTGGCAAACGGTGTATTAAAAAACCTGTATATAAGCAACCTATGAGTTTCATTCTTATTATACGTATTATTTTTAGCTTTTCAGTTCGCTTATAATTAAGCAGTCGTGTTTTTAATTAATGAATTTACAATAAAATACAATGATATTGATATAATTTTCATCTTTTTCAGTTGTACAAGTATACGTGATATTACTGATACGCAGCGAGATGGTAAAATTGCAGAACCAGTCGTTAGAAATTCAGTTCTCTAATCATTTAGTTGGTGAGCCGCAGTGCACGCTTCACAATACGTCAGAACAGTGCACGGAGAAGAAACAAGCAGTGCAGAACTGTTGCACGGATAAGAAACAAGCAGTGCAGAACTGTTGCACGGAGGAGAAACAATTTGTGCAAGAATGTTGCACGGATAAGAATCAATTTGGGGAAAACTGTTGCATGGATGAAAAATAAGCTAATTAAGAATGTTACAATAGGTAATTACATACAGGCAACATGGCTATTGAATGTAAATAAGACGTATTTAAATAATAATAAGATTATTTAATATAAGATTACAATTTATAATCAAAGCACATGATATAAAAGCTTAAAAGCTCAAGAACATAAATGCAGATTAAGATAAGTAAAGTAAATATAAAATTAGTATAATTATTACATAAGTTAAGTATACAATTCAAATACTTACCTATTATAATGATACTGAACACACATACACTGTAAAGACATTAAAAGTATAAATACTTGAGTAAATTTATTTCGATATTTCAACGTAGTAAGCTTCTGCTCTTACTAAACAAACAATTTAACCCAATTTAAACCGATCTACAATTTTTTTGGCCACTTCCTTTGCCCGCCCTTTTTTCTTCGAAGTGCCAGCTTTCTGAATTCCCAATTCAACATAATTCTTGACACCTTCGCTCGCAGGTTTTGAGTGATGGCCGTGAGCGGAGAATACACCCATCCTTTCGAGTAAGGCATCTATGCACCCGTTGTCCCAGTTGCAGCAGCCTACGTTACATGGGCCTTTTCCACAGCATAGGGTATTGTCCGCGTAAGATCCATCAGCACATACTGGGCTATAACCGCGAAAATCGAAGTTCGCAAATTGCGGGGATTTTTCTCTGACACTAATTAATGCCTTCATTAGAGTAAAAGAGAAAGATCCCCGCAATTTGCGAATTTCTGTTTTCGCGGTAGCCGCTCTGGTTGCTCTATTCCGTTGGGATGAAAATAGGCAGGAGATCGCTGAACGTCCTACATTTTAAGAAATCGTCATGATTATCATCAAAAAATTCATCATCATCAGGTCCACTTCATCAAATTGGTGCTTTTCAAGAGAAAATGCTCGAGTTGCTTAAGAAAACACCCAAATCACCATACATGTGCTTTGAAAAATTGAGGAGTTCCCTCAATTCCTCATGGATCTCATCATCAGAACAGCACCAGATTAATGTGGGACCACCTTGGAAGCACCTTCTTTCGAACAAAAAAATAATTACTCAAATCGACCCACGGGTCTCGGAGTAATCGGTGAACATATATAAAAAAAAACATAGCCACAACCGAATACATAACCTCCTCCTTCTATGAAATTGAAGTCGGTTAAAAAGAGGAGAACTGGTTTATATGCAAAATGATAAATAAAATAGTCTAAAACAATAACAACGAAAATTATTCAGTAGGTACTTACCTTCTTATATCGCAAAAAAATTCACAAACTAAAACAAGTACCTAAGCAAATAGATACTATAAACATAATACCTATATTATATTATAAACAATCAGAACTTCCTAACTATAATGCGACATAACATAATATAAAATTTGTTGGAGAAAGTTGTTATTTAGTCTAGCATTGACCAGAATTTGGGACTAACCTGGTGTATGACGTGGAGCTGTCTTCAGGGGCCCCTGTTCCTTCGATGGTGAATGTAGCAACCGCATAGGCTGGCGTCGAGAGACTTCTTCAATTTGTGCTGAACACTTTGATCTTTGATTTTGGTTTTATATAGCTCAAGCTTACGGAGCGAGCAGTTAGCGACGGCGATTCGATTTTGAGATCGTTAGGAAAGTCATAATGGCAACACTCGAGCTTCTAGTGTTGCGCGCTTTCAAAAAGCTTTCCGTTGCAGGCTTATCCCGTTTTGGAATATGCTAGTCGATTACTGTATTAACCGATTGAAAAATAATAAAAGAAAATACATACCCAACTAATATTAGGCGCTAAATTTAAGGGTTAGAAGAGATTTATATAAGCGCCTATTTACTCTTTATATAGGTGTTGTTAGTACTCTAAAAATTGGAGTTATAGCCGGCTATAACCCCGTTTTAACCCCGGATTGGGCACAAATTTTATCACCATAAGATTTATAACAGTGCTACAGTAGGGTTAGCGGATAAAAAAAGAGACATAAGAGCGGTATAGTGGAGCTACAATAGTGTTAATTAATTCTTTAAGAGCTAGATGGGTTGCATATAGGTGACTACAAACTGTTGTAGTAGAAGAGCGCTAAAGTAGTGTTGTAATAGCGTTGATTAAGTACTTAGGATTTAAAAGGGTGCCAAATAAGCGAATACTAACTATTTGAGTAGTAGTGTAGGGCCATATAGATGATACTTTCAGCTTTAGATGGTATATTAGCATTTTAAGTCAATATTTGTAACACTCAAGAAGGTAATTGCACATTTTTTCCTTAACCCTATATCTGCTTTGGTTGCAGATGTTTCCATTTTGTATTATTATTCGTAAGCTTGCTCTGTGACAGCTTGAAGTGAAAGGTAATGGCGGATAATTAAAAGCAAATAATTATTTTAGTTCACTGATGCAGGAGTTATCTGCGGATTTATGATGGCGAAATTAATTACACCGTCAAAAACTATATGTATTACTAACAAAATTTTAATGGGCCTCTAATCCTTTGCATATTTATCTGAATATAATATTTTTTTATTTGTGGTCCACCGTATTTAATTTTCGAAAAATTACTCAATATACGTGAAGTCCGGTTTTAAATATAACAATACTAACATTAGGTCAATATTGAGTAAAAGTATCGATTTTTTTGAAGTATTTACGTTCTAATTAATAATTTTTGTTTTGCTTATTGATTCATGGGTCATCTTAACATGGCGATATAGGCTTAGGTTCTAAGTAAGACTCTAATAACAGTATAAGATGTACTAAGGTATTGAATACCGCTCGTCTGCGACTACATGATCGATAATGGTGACTGATAACTTCTCTTTTCGACTGTAAGTGATACAAGAGAGTTAAGTAGCGATTATGATACACGGAGCTATAAAAGACTTTATATCGCCTGTTTAGAACCTTAAGTGAAAATAACACTAGCTGCTTAAGATGCATTATAGCGGCCAAAACGGCTATTGTGGATCTTAAAGCTATACATGGACCTCTTAAACACCTTGATGTCACCAGAGCCTGTAAGCTTAGAATATGTAGCTATTCTACAGCCGTTCTATGTCTTTAGGTGATAAAATAAGTGCTAAGATTTAGATTTAGATTTAGATTCATTTATTTCTCAATAAGTATTACATGTTTTTATTACAACCGAATATAAAGATGAATACATATTAAGATCGTCAAAAATAAGTGTCGCTTAATTGTTTGTTGGGTAGTATTTGTGCGTACATATACAAAAGTACCGAACAAAATTAAATAAAATGGAACTAAATACATTCCATAGCTACTAAATTGTTGCCATGTTTAAGCATTTTACATCAAAAATGTGTCAGTTACGTAGAAAGTAGAGACCTCATTTAATTTCTACTATTTCATGTCGCACTGTAGATCACATTAACGTAGGTATACATAGGTATTTTAATCCCATCTGCAATTTCCACATTTTTAGGGTTCCGTACCCAAAAGGTAAAACGGGACCCTATTACTAAGACTTCGCTGTCCGTCCGTCCGTCCGTCTGTCTGTCTGTCACCAGGCTGTATCTCACGAACCGTGATAGCTTGACAGTTGAAATTTTCACAGATGATGTATTTCTGTTTCCATTATAACAACAAATACTAAAAACAGAATAAAATAAAGATTTAAATGGGGCTCCCATACAACAAACGTGATTTTTGACCAAAGTTAAGCAACGACGGGCGTGGTCAGTACTTGGATGGGTGACCGTTTTTTTTTTGCATTTTTTTCCCGTTTTTTTTTCATTATGGTACGGAACCCTTCGTGCGCGAGTCCGACTCGTACTTGCCCGGTTTTTGTATTATAGTTATCTCTTCCCACATACAGCAAACATTAATTGATATACATACCACCCACCGTTTGATAAACGGAAATGCAGATCTATTTCAAACCGACTATGAAACAGATGTAGGTACCTACTTAAATTGTCGCTAATTTATTTAAATATAAAAAAAAATGTGTAAAGTCTTTTGATAATAGTTATACCTACTCGTAGCTCTATTTGAGAAATTTATAGTAAGTGATTTGAGTGACATATTTCTATACTTATGTAAATGAAATGGAAGCCCCTGAATTCAAAAGATGTTGTTTTTGCTTACCCTTGAGAAGAGGACTGATTGCTTGGGGATATGCTAAAGTGGTAAGTAATACATTTTATAACTATACCTATATGATAAGCGTCATTATACCAATCGGCTCGTTTTGTGTCTGTTGTATATTATATTATGCTTATGTAGGACATCCTTTCTGACTTGAAATCTGATGTGTCAAACTAATTTTACACCAAATGGGCGTTGTTGGTAAATGTATGGCCGCGCACTACTTTTGGCTTTTCTAAAAAAGTAAACGGATAAGTTTGGGCAGCTGCTACTAGTAAAACTATCTTATATGAACATGTTTGTAGGAAAATGGCACCCCAATCACATAGGTAATCAGAAAAAAATAAAGTCATATTGTTATAATTCGTATTTTGATTTTTGTCTAAATTATCTACTACCTACGAGCAATTCTTGTTTATTTATTTATATATCTATTTTGGGGACCCGGAAACATCTCTTCGATGAAAATTTGCTATATGGAAATTTTCGGCGTCGAAAAATTGATCTAACCCCTACTTTTTCAATTAAGTACTTCTCTGTTTCCGCTACCCAAAGGTTGTCTGGAAGAGATCGCTCTTTAGCGATAAGACCGCCTGTTGTCTGCCTCTACATTTAATCAATTGTATTTTTCTTTTGTATCTTTTTACTGAGGTGTGCCAATAAAGAGTATTCTATCTATCTATCTATCTATCTAAGTAGCTAGATCTTATCTCTGGGAAAACGAACATTTTTGAGTTTTTATATGTTTTCCGAGCAAAGCTCGGTCTCCCAGATATTAGGTACTTATTGGTTATATATTTGCTGACAAATTACTTTTGTATTGATTGTTACAGGGACTCGACATGCTGATGTTAGCATACACATCATTGATGTTTTATTTTTTGGTTCTATTTAGTTTAAGATTTGTTTCTACCGATCTGGTGATATACATATTTATTAGCGCTTGCTCACTAATCGATATATTGTTCAATATTGTCTTCATCGTGGCTGGACATAAGGTAACTATGTTATTTTTTTATATACATATTATAGAACAATTTTACATATCGACCTAGGTTCACATTAAGCTCAATAAAGCTTATGTTTTGGGTACCATCGTCCACACTGTTAACTGTACATCGGTAGACCTTATGCCTTTTATACTAAGGTCCACTGTTTATATTTTATAAATCAACATTGGATTATGTTTTTTCAATAATTATATTAATTGGCCCGCTGGATGCGGGTCGCTTCCAACCGGTACGAATGGAGGTCCAAGGGGAGGCCTATGTTCAGCAGTGGAGGTCTTATGGCTGAGATGATGATATTAATAGTATGTTATACTTCTTTACAGAAAAGTATTAAGTTGCTGAAGGTGTCATACGTGTACAACATGGTATGGTTGGGTTTGTTGGCGTTAGGAACCTGCTTCATACTATATTCAGATATCGATTTCATACAAAAAATATGGTCATACATCGAAGACCACAGATACATAATATTAGAAGTGCTTGCAGGATCTGGACTCGGGATCAGCCTTATATGTACGTATGGGTATTAATAAATAATAAATAAATATTATAGGACATTTTTACACAAATTGACTAAGTCCCACGGTAAGCTCAAGAAGGCTTGTGTTGTGGGTACTCAGACAACGATATATATAATATATAAATACTTAAATACATAGAAAACAACCATGACTCAGAAACAAATATCTGTATCATCATACAAATAAATGCCCTGAATCAGGATTCGAACCCAGGACCATCGGCTTCGCAGGCAGGGTCGCTACCCACTAGGCCAGAGCGGTCGTCAATTAAATACTTAGATTAAAGATTATTCAAATACATGGACTTACACTTGGACCGACCGTAAATAATGTAAACAACAAAAGCTCCATTAAAATATTGATTAAACATAAGTCCAGGTACTAACTTTCCCAGTTCTATATACCGATGCGACTATTAGAAGTACAATATGGTTTGAAACCAACTTGTTACTTTTATTATATGTATTATTATCAGTGATCGGGGATTTCTCTGCCACACCGCGGGATATCAAGTCGAAATGGTAATATGGATACGCCGCTTGGCCCGCGATAGGAACAAAACTGCTCGAAAAGTAAACGCTATTTCGGTGTTGGTAATTCGTTTATAAAATAAAGGACTGTAAAAAAACAGTGTTGGTTATGATTTAAAGAAAAAATATTAATCAAAACAATTATTAAGTTATACAAAAATGTTCTTATAAGTACATATAATAATTTAAGTAAAACATTTTTAAAAAACCGTACATATGTACGTACGTATTTCTATTTTAACAGTTATGTCGGGATGTTGTTTGTCATTAAGACACGTGGTATTTTTGCACTTAATAATATAATGAGTGCAAAAAGCAGCTGCAGTGCGGTTTGTATTTACAATGTCATTCTACGGTGCTAATAATTAGTAGATAAGATAAGCGTTTGAAGAAGTGATTCAGTCGGCTTAGATAATGCATGATTAATTGATTAACAGTAACATGCCAAAACACTCTCCTATATCGCACACGAATCCCGGAATCCCGCGGCATATCCATACTAGCATAATGATTGAGGTCATTCACCCCAAGTGGCATAGAAATCCCCGATCACTGATTATTATACCTATAGTTACAAGTGAATAACTGCCACTTGCACCATCCCACTAACCCGGGGTTAAGCTGTTAAACCGAAATTATGAATAAATCAATTCTATTCTATTCTAATATTCTGTTCTAAATTCACTAAATTTGATAAACTAACTTTGTCAATGAATTGATTCTCTTGATAAATATTTCTTATTGTTTTCAGTTATACAAATTTATATAATCTTGCTAATACGTAGCGAAATTGGAAAGCTAGAGGATCAGACACTAGAAATGCAGTTCACAAATCACGCAGCCTCAGAAGAACCGCTGTGCACACTTCAGGACGTATCTGACAGAAACCAGTGCACAGACAAGAAACAAATCGTGCAAACAGTTTGCACGGACGAGAAATAAGGCGACAGTGACTGAACAGCGTGGTTCGTTAGATGTAAATGATTTGCCTATCGTAATACAAATATTGTAGCCAGAAGTATAAAATAAAATATAATTATATTAAATTGGTAACTTTTATTAATTCATTATTAGTTCTAACATTTAAAATAGGTAGGTACCTAAATAAGGTATACTAATTTAGTTTTGTACCTAGGTAGGAATAGCATATCTAATCATCCGTTTAATTCAAAAGCTTTCAAATAGGTGTAAGTAATTAAAATACATTGATGTTTATTGACTGTCTAGTACATATATGGTACCTAGGATTTATTATTCTTTTCTCCTTCTTATTCATAGAAACTTATGATAAATCACTACTATAAAATAAACATCCGAGAGATGAACAAAATATTGTTTTTTATTCGGAATTCGGTAGTTCCCGGATTCTTAAGACGTAAACCATTCAAAATCAAAATCAAAATTTATTTATTTGTTAAATAAAGATCTTATACAATAATTTATGTTTCACTATGTTTTACCATTTGGCATACAAATATAAAATCAGAAGAGATGGAGCATGCACTAATTATAATATAATGTCAAGCGAAAATAATATGTAAAATGTCAAGCAAAATAAGAGTGTACTTAAAACTAAATTAAAATTAAAATGTGTCCAGTAAATATTCCATTATCGAATAGTATGCTTTTTGTGCCAAAAATCCATACAGGCATTTCTTAAATTCAATTAAATTATCTATTGTAATAATATGTCTTGGCAACTTATTGTATATTTTAGGTGCCATCCCAAAAATACTTTTAGCAAGCAAAGCAGAGTTCACGGATTGGATGTAAATTTTGTCGCATCTGCGAGCACTTTTAAACATTGAAAATTGATGTATGTTGTTCTTGACATAAACCGCAGTTTCAAAAATGTATAGACATGGCAGAGTTAGTATATTGAACCTAATGAAGTGTGGTTTACAGGTTTCAAGTAACGGTAATCGACAAACAGATCTTAAACATTTTTTTTGCGCCTTAAAAGCAGCCTCTCGGTCAGTGGAATTTCCCCAGAACATGACGCCATATCTTAGTGTAGACGTGACATATGCATGGTAGGCAGTCAGTAAAGCAGACTCGTTAACTCTTTTACTTAGATTATACAATGCATAAGAAAATCTGCTGAGCTTATGACAATTATACAATTTCCATTCCTCTGTTCTAAAGATCGGAAATTCCTTAACACAATAATATAAAAGCAATTGTGTTTTACCGGGTGCCTATTCTGTATTAACAAGTTGGTATATGGGTTTACCTTGTTTTGATACCTTGACTGTTATACACACAAATACGCGTTAGCGGGCTACACTGATCGGTGCCGACGAAATGGGAGAGAAACAGTCAGAATTTAGTCTTATTAGTAATCCAACTTAAAAATAATATTTTTCTCTACATGCTAATCACAATGACACTTCTACGTCACACATTTAAATGACACTATAGTTTAAATTTTGTCAATAGTTAAGTTACATATTTGTAACTTGTAACTTGGTAACTTGGTAACAGTTGACTAGGTATTTCATCTATCAAACGAATTACGAACTCGCCGCCAAAAACGCAGCTCCCATACAATCGAAGATACGCTCTCATTTTAAAACGGCATGCTTAAATTACAGGAAAATTGGCATTAACCTGTATGTTACATAAATCTGTCTAGTACTAATTTAGTTGCTAAAAATTGTTAGGATACAAAGAAAATAGAGGCAGTAGGTACAAATATTTTATGTAAAACATCTACTCGCTCTAATTTATTTGTCTTATTTTGTATATGTATTAAAACTTTTGGCAAAAAAAGACCTATTACCAGACATATACAATGTTATGCTACTTGAGGTGGCGGCCCTACATACACACCAAAAATACTCAGCACTCACCAACTACCTGTTCGTCCCAGTAGCCGTAGAGACTTCCGGATCTTGGTGTGCTGAGGCAATAACCTTCCTTAGGGAAGTAGGTCGCCGCATGCAAGAAAGGGGCCTTGACCCGCGCTCCGGGTTTTTTCTGGTGCAAAAGGCTGTCCATCGCAATTCAACGAGGTAACGCAGCGAGTGTGATCGGCACTTTTGCGCTGGGGGTAGCGCGGGGAGGCCTCTTTGAGTAGTTTTTATATTCCTTGTTTTATTTTAGATATATTTAGGGTTGTTATTAGTTCGTAAGTTATTTATTGTCTTTCTACTGTCTTTTTCCTATGAAATAAACAGTCATTAATACGTTTGTGTAAAAAAAAAGAACTTGAATGTTGATATAACATTTCATGTTATTTTTGACGGCTGCTAGGTTCGTGTGGTGTGTCTCATAGCGCTTGTTGGTGCGCGTGAGATGTCTGATGGCACAACTTGAGAGTCAGGCACAGGCATGAATTCGTATCAAATCCGTATCGTAGAATCGGCCTCCAGTCAGGGTGCAATGTTACTAGGTATGTATTTTATCTCCGTTATCTTTCAACGAACAAAACAATAACAACCGACTGCTACATAAGTATCTACATAACATCGACTACTTGATAAATATAAACACATACTTACTTATTCATATCAATCGTACAAAGGACACACATGTTCCGAGCTTAATTTGAATAAAAGTTAATTAAGTACAAATAAAACAATAGTGGGTGTAATTTTAGTGAAAGAACGTTTTTAGTAAAAATGCACGGAGAAGCCCCAGAGTTAAAAAGATGTTGTTTCTGCTTGCCGCTAAGAAGAGGCCTGATTGGTTGGGGATATACCAAAATGGTATGTGTCTGGCATAAACATTAGAAAATTAGTAAAGTAAAGTAAAATATTCTTTATTACACTATATAAAAACCTAATTAAAAACAGATTACATTATAAATAAAGGTATTAAGAACAGGCGATCTCATCGCTGTAAGCGATCTCTTCCATACAACCTAATTCGTTTAATTATCCTTGAATACTAGCGCACTGCCATATAAACCCATACGTTACATTTCTGCGACTAAATTATCGCGCGACAAAAAGTCGTGGTACGCGCTTGGCCTAATTGACTTATAATTATTTATTTTACAAAAGAACCGTGTCCCGATTTGGGCCATGGTGCGTCCATTCATGAATCGCATACTAACCGGTGTTGATTGAAGCCAACATACAAATCCACGCGTACGTAGTCGCGGGCAACAGCTAGTATATACCTATCATCTTGATGTATATCAGGGGTCTCCAAACTTTTTTACCTGAGGGCCATATTGCGCCTCAGAATTTTCGCGCGGGCCGGACGGAGGGAGGGGGGGAGGTGTATCTGGTTGCTGCTGTTACGGCTGAACACCTCGAGCCTGGCTCCCGCGGGCCGGATTGGAATTCGCTTCGCGGGCCGGGGTTTGGAGAGCCCTGATGTATATCAACAATCAGGTTCGGATTCGATATATTAGCAGGGGTGCGAAACTCCTGAGATCGGTCAAACTCGGCTCCGCTCGGCTCAGCATTGCTCCGAGCAATTATTAGGGTTGGCAGCACTTGACTTCCAAGGCCCCTACCTTTATTGTTCTATTTGACGGCGCAGCAACTAGTATATTTAATATAGGCGAACTAAATTGAATCTAATAAAATAAAAGATTAAATGTGATAGTTAATATCTTCCTAACACTATTTACAGAATTGTTTTATGTCATTTTATACAGTTAAAGCAGAAGTTTTAATTTTGAAGTTTCAATACTTATATTCTTGGTTTCAATTTCATGTCAATTGCGTCCTTCTTCCTACTAACGGCAGTATTGACCAAACCATTATATTTAATATTTCTTTTACTGTTTATAACATTCATACATACGAGGATAAATAACATTATTGATTGGAAGCAACTAAACTTATCGAATGATAATTTATAAACTACACGAATTATATTATTAATATTTTTATTATAAATTATAAGAATAACTAGACTAGATAATCTTTTGTTTTAGGTCCTCGACATTTTGAGCATGATGTACATTGGATTCGCGATTTGTTACTATACGTCTGATCCTAGGAGACATTTGGAGACCAAAACCATTGTGATTTTGACATTTATTGTCATCTGTTTACTCCTTGATATGGCCTTCGGTATTATCTTTATTGTCGCTGCACACAAGGTACATAATATATATGTTTTTGATAAAGCTTGTGAATAAGTCTATCAATCTATATTACTTAAATGCGTATGTCCTTCTGACTGACTGACTCATCAACACAGAGCTGAAACTACAAAAGCTTGAAATTAGCAAGCTATCGGTACCATCGCCCACACTGTTCACTGTACATCGGTGGATCTCATGCCTTTTGTAATAAGGTCCACGGATGTAGAGTTAGGAGTGTTGCTGTTTGTACCTAGTCGACTAGTCGACTACATAGAATGGCTTTGTTTAAGAAACCCGAGAAAAGAGATTTCAAGAAGGTCCAAGCCGAAATAAATCAGCTGACTTTAGCCCTTCTATACTTACTTTTACCCCATTATAAAACTTGGCAAACCTCTGTTAATTTGAATCTCACTTTCTAACAATCACAAATGTTAAAATTAGTGTAGGTACAATCGAGCCTGCTTGACTTGACAGACGTTTATGAACCTAAACATTAGGTAAACTTTATTATTATTAATTTCCAAGAAATCTTGGAGTTTGGAGTTTCTAGTTTGGTTATCTTTATATTAGTTATTTATTACAGAAAAATGTGAAGTTGCTGAACATAGCCTACATATACAACACGGTATGGCTGGGCTTACTGATACTGCTTAACTGCTTCCAACTGTACTCGAACCTCAGAATCGCTTACAGATTGTGGCCATATGTCGAGTACCATACATATATTATCTTAGATTTGATCACCAGTTCAGGACTAGCCTTCAGTCTTATTTGTAAGTAAAACTGTTTTTTCCAGTTCTTAAAATTATTTGTTTCTTATAATACTCTTTGAAAAGTTTTATTGATTCTTAAGGTGACAGTCCATTTCCAACGACAGCTGCACTACTGTTCATTTTACTATGGAAATTGACAATGACAGCGACGCGTTCAGTACCGGACCGGTAGTGCAGGCTAGAAATGGAATGTTACCATTAGTCTCATTTTAGTATTTACTTTCAAAGTTTAAACCATGAACAGAAACTGCTCAGCAGTTTGTATTTTATGGCAGAAGCATCCATTTTTGGCCCGCTGCGCTAAACTAAATTGCCGCTTTTCGGCTTCGTTGTGGAAAAAAATAATAATTATGAAAAGCACGGGCAGTAAAAAACAAAGCTTTGATCACATGTTTAATGTTTATTAACAATTCGTCAATTTTATTGTTTTAGTTGTACAAATATACGTGATATTGCTGATACGCAGCGAGATGATAAAACTACGGCATCAGAGCTTAGGAATGCAATACACAAACCACACAGCTTCAGGGGAGCCGCAGTGCACACTGCACAACACATCTAACCAACACACGGATGGGGAAAAAGTTGTGCAGAACTGTTGCACGAATAAAAAATCAGGCGTGGAGAACTGTTGCACGGACAAAGAACAAGTTGTGCAAAACTGTTGCACGAAAGAGAAATGTAATGAAGTTAAAGGTTCCGTAGCTGTAATAGACAGCGTATTAAAATAAAAGTAAATAGCCTTTTTTCCACCATAATTAAATTTTTAACATTTCCTTTAGCCACGTCAAATGACGCCGAATATGGGCAGTCAGGGGAAATAATTCGTGTAGTTTTGTAAATTGGTACAATTATACCTCGTGATGTCCAGGTAAACATACTAAAAGTCCTTGGAGGTGGGGTGGGAGGATGCTGAGGGTGTAAAGGGGGCTGAAGGTACCTCTTTTTGCTCATATCTCGATTGTCTGTACTAATAGCATTATAATTATGTACTTCGGAATAAAGCTTCTACATAAAATTTTCTACAAATTAGGTCATATATATTTTTACTCTACGATCTATACTTTGTTAGCTACAGAGCTACAGGTTGACAAATAAGACGATTTAAGAAAACGTCACAAAAATTCTCGGTGTTACCCTTGACTCTTCCCCTAAATGGGACAAACATATAGTTACTATAGGTGGCAAATTGTCAGGTGCCTATTTTGCTCTTAGTAGGTTACCTCTCGTGCTACCTCACAAGCAACTGTGTACCAGCTATTTCTCCCTATTCCACTCAATTATGTGCTCCGGCTGGAACTACGGAGAACAGCAGCAGAATGGCATCGTGTCTTTGTTTTATATAAACTTGCGGTCAGAATAGTATACATGTCGGCCCCAGGTCACTAGCAAAACAATTTTTTATCGAAAATAACATACTCACACTACCGTAGCAATACATATTTAACATCGCCAAACACGTACACACACTCAAACATACTTTTAACACTAGCAAGCTCACCCGTACCCGTCTAGGAAGCAAAAAACGCCTGCATCCCGCCAGCCACCGATTGACTAAGTTTAAGTTTCTTAGAATGTGTTTATATATTTTTTGTAATGTTTTGTGTTTTTATACCTATTGTACTTCTATACTCACATTGTAAAACACTAACCTAAGACCCAAGACAAATAAAGGAATAATAATTGTAACTTGATTTATCTAATTTATTTTCAATTTTGACGTGTATTATGTAATTCTATTTATATTATTAATGAATGAGTTAGCCATCTCGCTAGCGCTTGTCGGTGCGCGTGAGATGCCCGATGATACGAACTTGAAATTAAAATCATATCAAAATGTTTTAAAATATAATTGGCATCCAGTCAGAGTGCATAACTAATAGGTAGGTTTTTTGTCTTCGTTATCTTTCAACGAACAAAACAACAACTGTCTGCTGCATAACACCCAGAACGTGATAAAAAAAAACACAGATTAATGTAAATCATACAACGGACGCTACACATGTTCCGAACTTAATTTGAATTAAAAAATATTAAGTCCCTACCATTAAAAAAGTAATAAGTGTTAGGTGAGAGTGAAAAACGAATTTAGTAAAAATGCCAAGAAAAGCCCTAGAGTTAAAAAGATGTTGTTTCTGCTTGCCGTTAAGAAAAGGCCTGATTGCTTGGGGATATACCAAACTGGTAAGTGTCTGGAATGAGCGTTCATATTATTTTTCACCTCACCAGCTCATATGGTGCTCAGATGAGAAAGTTATTTTTATCCACAAGAGAGGCAAAGTAATTGGTTGCGAATTTTGAGTCGTTTCCTTAAATGTTGACAAGTAGAATTGACTTTTAAATGACGATTTTGAATGATAATTTATTAAAAATCAGTGAAAAACCAAAACAAATTTTCAAATTAGAATCATAGAGGTGTACATTTGTTAAACAACCTGTCTGGCTTAGTGGGTACTGACCCTGCCTATGAAACAGGTCCCGGGTTCAAATCCTGGTAAGGGTAAGTATTTATTTAGGGGATTGCTACGAATATTTCGTCGGGTGACAAGCAAAAGTCACTAAGTACTATCAAAAAATTCAAGTAACAATGCACTTTATTACACTTGTAACACGGTTTATTGTCCAATAATTTCAATGGTGTTAGTTAGTGACTTTTGCTTGTCACCCGACGATTTGTTCCTGAGTCATAGATGTTTTCTATGTATTAAAGTATTTATATATATCGTTGTCGAACAACCCACAGCACAAGCCTAATTGAGTTTATGTGGGACTTAGTAAATTTTTGTAATAATGTCCCATAATATTTATTTATTAATTTTTTGTTACAGGTACTCAACATTTTGGCTATTGTGTACAGTGGATTCATAATGTATATTTATGCCACCAGATCTTGGAGACCTATGGAGGTCAGAGATTTTGTGATTGTGGCATTTATTGACTTCTTTATATTCCTTGATATCGCCTTCGGTATTCTCTTTATCGTCGCTGGACACAAGGTATATTTTTCGATAAAGCTTGTGAATAGATATTTACATAACTACATAATATCAGACGGGTGTGTGAATTTTTTACTTATTTTTACTTAGCTTTGCCGCGTTTACTTCTTTGTATATATGTGCTTCAAATCTTGTAACTAAAATTTCAACCACTTCCTGGTGTCTGATTTAATTACATGAAATTTGGCATACTTCCGTATTTCTGATGACAATGCAATATTATACTAACATGAAGCTGGTCTGATGATTTTGGCAGTCAAGTGGGTTCGCATGATTCTTACGAAATCCAAGAAAAGCGATTTCGATAAGTTTCAATCTGAAAAAAAAACACCTGACTTGAGTCCTTTACTTAATTTACGTTTAAGCTTTATTATTTAACACAAAAATTAACGACCCCAAAACTGCGTTTCCATATAAACCTAGTCCCCATTTCCCTCTCTGGATATAAAGATAACACAACTTTGACACAATTTGATGTATGTATATTGATTATAGCTTTTGAATTTTAAATGACTGAATATAAAAATTGGGACCATTTATAAATTGGTATGGAAATTGTTTTTAGCTCCTAACTTTTGTAACAAAGAAAAAATCGAAAAAATGAAACGAAGAAGCATAGCTAAAATAAAAATAGGACTACTTTTGTATGGAGAAGCGGCCGTCCCCTTTCCTCTTAAGTTACGAGACATTTTAGAGTTTCTCATTGAGTATTTTATTGCAGAAAAATGTGAAGTTGCTACAAATATCCTACATATACAACATGGCGTGGCTGGTCTTAGTGACGCTGGCCAACTGCTTCCAGCTGTGCATAAACCTCAGTATCGCTTACAGGATGTGGTCATACATGGACTCCCGCAAATATATTATCTTAAATTTGCTCACCAGTTCAGGAATCGCTTTCAGTCTTATTTGTAAGTATTTTTTTCCCGAGTAGGTACTTAAATTAGTACTTATAATTGAACTTAATATTTTTTGACATTTTAGGAGTTTCGAAGTGTAAGTAAATAATGGAACTGCTCAGTGCTCAGTAGTTCCATACTAATATGTATAATGTATTATAACAAAAAAAAATATTAAAGATACAATTAACAAAAGAATATTATATTTACATATAAATTTTATTTAAATATGAGGCATGTAAATATAATGATTATATAACTAAAATTGTTAATAAAATAAAAGAACTCATATTAACTTCCCATAAATTAAAAATATGTACCTAACTTATGGTACGAAATCTAAAATAATACTAAAGCAAATCTAAAAATCGCTGCTAAACTGTTAACTGCCCACACGAGAGTCGCTTTTTACCTCCATCAAATGATTTCTATTTCACTTACGCCTAGAATACTATAATTTTACTAGCAAAGCAAAATTGACCAATTGCTATTAGGTACGACATTAAGTATTTATTTAATTCCATTGTTCTAGTTGTACAAATATACCTGATATTGCTGATACGCAGTGAGATGCTAAAACTACGGCAGCAGACCTTAGGAATGCAATACACAAATGCAGACCCAGGCGAGCCGGAATGCACACTGCACAACACATCTGACCAACACATGGATGGGGAGAAATTTGTGCAGAACTGTTGCACGGATAAGAAACCAGGCATGGAGAAGTGTTGCACAGACAAGGAACAAGTTGTGCAAAACTGTTGCACGAAAGAGAAATGTAATACCTAAAGTTAAATTATAGGTGATGTAACTTTATAGACAGAGTATTTGATATAAACTGTTTTAAATATGCATTACGAGTAAAACAATAAAAGTAAAAAATATTAAACAAAAAATGTTTATATTTTATGGATTGTGTTACAATAATGGGATACAAATTTAATAATGAAATCAATAAATTAACATTTTTAACCAATCTATTCATTTCATTTTAATTAGGTATTTGTGTAACATAGCTAGTTTATTATTTTTTGTTTATTTTATAAATTTTAATAGAATAACGCTACAATGGGGGCGTACATAGGAACTAAAAACATAACATAAATACCAATATACAGTTACGATACGCTACGTCGCATGTTATAGGTATATGTACGAGTGCGAGCGAGGCGCACTGTTAAAATCAAATTAGAACAATATTTGAAGCTTTCTGATTCTGAATGCACCCCAAGGGCAGAGCCGTATCGTACATATACACTGAGCGCAATTCAGATTCAACAACTTGTTACGGTTTTGTTTTATTTTGATACTTTTGACCTTGAGGACCGCTCACGCTAATTATCGCTTGCGAAATGAAGTGAAAACCCTGAAAGAGAATGAATAGAAAATATACTATTAATAGAATAGGAGGGTTAATATATTATTGCCATAGTAAATTTTGTAGTTACAGTAAATTTACTGCCATCTAACGACACACGATTAAAACTCAAAATGAAAATGTATAAAAATATAAAAAAAATGTATAAAATTTATGGTCATGGACAAAATATTTATTTTTATTTTAACTTTTTTTTAGAACGCCATATGTCTACATATATGAACCAAGTTCTTTCACTGACATGTGTTAAAATTGTTAAGTATCAAACGTTGTTTTCAACGCTATTTAACCGAGTATAAGCAAAAAGGTGTGGAGCCATCTATTCGAGAATGACTTTTTCCTGATTTCCGAGGCACGTTTTTCCTTAGACTTTACTTATTTTATACGGAGTTACATATATCATATCTTTGCTAAGACGATCGTATGAAAATCAGTTCAAAACCGTAACCAATTCTTACATTTGAATCGTGTCCCTTATCGTAGTTAACTGAGACATTGTAATCCGGTTCCGTTGTGACAAATCAGTCATTTTAGTCACATTTTATAGCAATTACATGTTCATTTCACTATATTGTATCTCTCGTGTTGATATTGGCAACAAAAAATAATAGACCCAAGGTATTTGAAAACTATAAACACATTTCAGCCCGGATTGTTTTAACTAGAGTCAGACCAAGATAACTCTGCAGTGATTTTTACACACAGACGTGCAAGTTTTATTTAGGTAAACTTCATAATTTCATAGATGTTTTGTTTATTGTGTGTATGTGTGTATATATGTGTTCTTGACGTCTGTGCTATAAAAATCGCTACAGAATTTTTTTTTAATGGCTTTCCCCTCTTTTTTGGCAGGTGCCATTTTGCCAATTTGCCAATGACGACGTTTTAAGACGTACCACGCAGGATAAGAATTTTCGGTTAATAATTTTGATTTCTTGGTCGGACTATATTGACATACCTAATTTACCTAGTTACCACTCGTTTAACCAACTATTATTTAAACTTCTTTTATCATATATAAAATCAATATTACCCAGAAATATGGATAATAACGGAGAGAAGAGTAAAGTGACCAAATTAAGGAATCCTTTTGAGACTTTGTTGAGAATGCGAAGCGAAGCTCCGGAGTTCAAAAGATGCTGTTTTTGTATACCTTTGAGGCGAGGCTTGATCACTTGGGGATATTTAAAACTGGTGAGTGAACTATGTCAATTAACAGAGCACCAGTACCATTACCTTATGTCTATAAAATCTAATTTAAATACTAACGATATAATACAGTCATTATATGTTTTCAGACAAACTAATTAATATAGTTTTCAAACCTGTGTGACGTGATACGTCTAGGTGTACTGTTTAAAATGCACCACTCTCCCCCCCCTCCACCTGACGCTCGACCCCCCCCCCCACCTTGAAATGTGTCCCCGTTGGTAGTTTTTTGGCATTCTCACGAAAACTATAATAGATATCAAAAAAGTGTCAAGGACAGAATTAAATTTAGAACAAAAATGGTCTTATGTGTTTTATTATAAGTTGGACGGTATTCAAGCTATAAGTACTTGTATAACCTTAAAATAACAAAATAACCATACTAGTATGACGAAATGCAGAATATCTTCAAAACGGCTAGACCGATTTTAATAAAATATACCTAAAAAATCACCGCAGTGAAGCCAGCTATAAAACAAAAGAAACTACATCAAAATCGGTTCATCTGTTTCGGCGTTACGAAGTCACAGGTAAACACAGAAATACAAATTTTTTTCAACTGCACCCAATAATTTTGTAAACCGATTAATTTTGATCAATTATTTTAATGGGATCATGTCCCTTGGGTCGTTTCTCAAAAAGTTGGCACCGCCACCTGTAAATAGGTTTATGTTAGAACTTTTTTTTCGTTATGTACTATTTTTATATATAAATAATTAGGCCAAGCCCGAGATAGCTCGAGGCATTTAGTGTTCCGTACGGCTACCATCAGTTTGGCATTGACATAAACGATATCGTGAACGTAATTAACGTACTTCCTATAGGTATATATCTTTCGCACTAATATGTCAATGTCAGTACGAGCGAGATGCATAGAAAGTAAATTACGTTCACGCCCACGGTAGCGTTTATGTCAATGCCAAACTGATGGTAGCCGTACCGCTCGCATCGTTACATTTTACAGAGGTTGTTTGCCTGTTTTTAGGATACCGTATTCAACTACACACACAGAACAATAGTACAAAGTGTCTAAGTGCGAAGGCCGAAGGCCGAGCTTTAGCAAAATGTCATCGCTTTAGCATAGAGCAATAGTACAAGTGTCTAAATGTGAAGGCCAAAGGCCGACCTCCGTGTAGCCCGAAGGCCCGAAGCGTCCAGGATGTCAGTGCTTTAACACAGAACAATAGTACAAGTGTCTAAATGCGAAAGCCGAAGGCCGAGCTCCGCGTAGGGCCGAAGGCCCGAAGCGTCCAGGCTGTCAGTTCTGTGTTTAACCACAGACATCTTGCAGGCTTCGGGCCTTCGGCCCTACGCGGAGCTCGGCCTCCGGCCGTCGCATTTAGACACTTGTATTAATTACCTGTGTTTAGAACTGACCTCCTGGATGCTTCGGTCTTTCGGCCCAATGCGACTTCAGCCTTTGGATCTTGCGACTTAGACACTTGTACTTAAAAATACTTGGAAAAGTTACGGGAGGCGCGCGTCTGTCGGACGCTTCGGATCTTCGAATCGCTCCTTCGGCCTTTGCATTTAGTTAGATTCTTGTACTATTGCTTTGTGTTTGAATACCGAAGTCGAGCATCTCGCGAATGCTTGATGTATTATAATAATTTATTAGAGTAAGGCCAAGCGCGCACCACGATTTTTTGTCCTGCGATAATTTTGTCGCAGAAATGCAACGTATGTGTTTATATGTTAGTGCGCGCATATGCGACAAAAAAATCGCAGATATTTTAAAATTGTGATTTGTCACATTTTTCCGCGATTGTCGCAAAGTGAATTGCAGCATGCGGGGTTGTATGGCCCCGCGCGCACTATGATAATAAAATCGCACCCGGCCGGACCTCAGTCGGCATTTCGCTCTCCAAACCCCAACATCCCAGCACCTGCATCTCCAATGGAGTCTCAAAATGAGACGCTAGATGTTGACCATTTAAGTAATTATGGAAATAGACGGGGATCACCTTTGTGTTATAAATGCTCAAAGTCATACAGCAATCGCATATTAAAGACACGTTACATGACAAGCGACTGGTACGAAATCCATGTTGAGAATGAACAAATCGTCGACTTTTTCATCGCAGTGCGCGCAGTGAATTTTCTGCGATATATTACAGCGCGATTCTAAAATCGTGTCGCAAAAATTAAAATCGTGGTGCGTGCTTGGCCTATAATACCTTAAATGTATACTCCTTCAATTTGAATTTAGAACTCATTATTTTTTTAAATTTGATTTTATTTCTAGTTTTATGCCATATATATAGACTTTAATATTATTTAGAACTGCTAAAAAACAAGATCGGCTTACTTTAAATATTTCGTCAATTTTACCTTTGTTTCTAAAAACTGTGATATTTAACTGTCATATACTATTAATGTCTTCCAAAATTATTTACTCGTAACAGGACGGAGGGGCTACCGCGAAAACCGAAATTCGCAATTTGCGGGGATCTTTCTCTTTTACTCCAATGAAGGCGTAATTAGAGTGACAGAGAAAAATGCTCGCAATTTGCGAACTTCTATTTTCGCGGTTATAGCCCTGAATCTTGTTGCTCACCGATCCGTTCAAAAATATACATAAGTACCTACTGAATATAATTAATAGATATTATAATTATAGAATTAATACAGAAATGTAATGGTACTTAATGAAAAGGAATATTGTGTATATTGTTTCGACGAATCAGATACTCTCAATAAAATCTATACATGAGGCCAAAGCTGTTCATAAATATTAAATGACTTTATTATCTCTATACGCCTTACTAACTCTATGTGTCCTATTGTGAAAAAAAAACACAACGACGGTCAAGAACGGAATTCTTAATTTGAATTTTTCAGATTTGTAAGATGCCTATAGTCCATTGGTTGGAAAGCCCGTTCGAAATTTAAACTTATTTGTAATATAATAAGGTCGTATTTTGTAGATCTCTCTCATACTTATAGTAGGCTATTGAGATAAAATTAAATATCCCACAAAAATAAGCAAGCAGAATTAAACTTTGTGTCAAAGACATAAGTCATAAATTTCAATGCCAAAGTTTTAACTAAGGATGTTTCTCGCTAATGCCTACTATGAATTGACCAGTGTAAGCATCAGTTAGCTAGCCCTAAGCAACCAAAGGTCAAGCTGCAGTTGAAAAACTAATAAAGATAAAGTTAAGCTGATAATTTTCCCGCCGTCTCCATGCTTCTTTAAGTTGGGTATTGACTGGTCAGCTGCCTGTTAGCTATAGTTTTCGCGAAAATCGCCAGGACAGAGGTGAAAATTTTTGTATGAAAACTTGCAACTTTAAATGCATTTTTTGACCAAACTATTGCAGTCTAAAATGAAGTCAAAATCAGTCCATCGACTCAATTTTTTGCAAGCTTTCTAATGGTACCCCACACGATTCTTACAAATGAAAAAAGTTTCAGCCTACCCCTCTCAACCCCCTAAATTTCCCCCTTTAATACGAAATAAGCAGTTTTGACTTATTTACAATATGAGTGGTGGTCATTGCTATAACTGTTCCAAATTTTAGGTATCTATGTCAAACGGTCTCTGAGAAAAACGTATTTAACTGATTTGCAAGACCGAAGTGATCCCATAAGTGTTCCGTAAACAAAGTTTTGTACGGAACACTAAAAATTAATACATATTTAGAGAGACTTTTTACACAGAGGCCTAATACTTTGAAAAAGATTTAATAAATATTGATTACAAAAAAAAATTATTGTAACTACGTTTATCCGTTAACCTGCCGTGTCCCAACGCGAGGTACTGATGTTCCGAGCTATGAAAACCACACAAAATATTAACTTAATTTAACGGCATTACCGTATTTTATTAACATATATCCTTAACTTTTAAAGTATTACTATCGCATAACAATATTATACTTATATTTTAAGTTATTCGGCTTCAAAGTTTGTCCAAGGCAATTCTTAGCAGTCACCTGGCGCGTCACGTTCACGACGATTGTATAACCCCCACCGCACCTTTCCCGTCTCACTCCGCACGAGCTGAAGCCGTCACTCATCAGCTATCACCTGGTAGGACGAAGACGTGGTTATTGTGCTTCGCAAATAAAACACAAACGACAAAGTATCGGAAACTGGAGTTTGTAATGGGTAAGTACTCTTTATCCTGGAGTCGATATCTTGCTAATTATGTAACCTATCGCATTACTATCAAGATATGTAACGTAAATAATAGTTTAGTTTTATATGCCTCAGTATGGAGTTCATCAAGCTAATACATTTTGTGTATTCGCGATATAACTGCCATTTTCCCCATCACCTGCATATCGTCCACCTGGCTAAAGGTGCTCGTAACTATATAATTATATAGCGGTTATATCGCTTTTGTGTGTTTATTTAGGAATAAAAACTATCCTGTCTGTTAAAGCTGCATATTATTGAAATTTTTGTACTTTTGTCTTAAGTCTCGTTAACCTGTCCAAAAAAGTCAGGTGAATGATGCAATGGCAGGTGAACGAAGCGTCATTCACCTGCCATATGACAGGTGATCGATAATTATTTAAAATCCACGTTACATATACTCAAACTAGATTTGTGACGTCCCACGGGAAAAGGTACCTTATGAGGGTTTTTAGTTTTAGACATATATTAAAATGTTTTGTAAAAAGTATAAGTATATGCAGATTAACGTTCTTGTCAAAACCCAGTTCTGATGATGGGATCTATGAAGAATCGAGGGAACACCTCAAATCTTAAAGGCATACATATAGTGATTTTTGTGTTTTTATTTACAAATCAAGCATATACATTCACAAAAGTGACATTGGATGAAGTGGAACTGCTGATGAAGATCAGAACGGAACTCTTCAACGACGCATAGTTCACGTTTGGCGATTTGTCCTCTTCGTTATGTTTGTTAAGCAAGATAAGTTTATAAGCTGCATTTTTGTCAATCTCGAGTTCTGATGATGGGATCCATGAGGAATCGAGGGAACTCCTCAAATCTTAAAGGCATACATATAGTGATTTTTGTGTTTTTATTTACAAATCAAGCATATACATTCACAAAAGTGACATTGGATGAAGTGGAACTGCTGATGAAGATCAGAACGGAACTCTTCAACGACGCATAGTTCACGTTTGGCGATTTGTCCTCTTCGTTATGTTTGTTAAGCAAGATAAGTTTATAAGCTGCATTTTTGTCAATCTCGAGTTCTGATGATGGGATCCATGAGGAATCGAGGGAACTCCTCAAATCTTAAAGCGCATACATATAGTGATTTTTGTGTTTTTATTTACTAATCAAGCATATACATTCACAAAAGTGACATTGGATGAAGTGGAACTGCTGATGAAGATCAGAACGGAACTCTTCAACGACGCATAGTTCACGTTTGGCGATTTATCCTCTTCGTTGTTTGTTAAGCAAGATAAGTTTATAAGCTGCATTTTTGTCAATCTCGAGTTATGATGATGGGATCCATGAGGAATCGAGGGAACTCCTCAAATCTTAAAGGCATGCGTATAGTGACTTTTGGATTTTCATCAGAAAATCAAGCATTTTCATTAAAAACTGTCGCATTTGATGAAGTGGAACTGCTGATGATGATTAGAACAGAACTCTTCAACGATGCATAGTACACGTTTGACGATTTAGATTTTGACTTGGATTGGGACTGGGGCTGGGACCCGGACCCAGACTCGGGCCCGGACTCGGACCCGGACTGTGACTCGGACCCGGACCTAGACTCAAACCCGGAGTTGGACCTGGACCTGGATCCCGGCTCTTATCTGAACCTGAACCCGGACCTAACCTGACCTGACCTTGCACCAAACCTGAGTTTCACTAGGTACTGCGAGGGTTCAACATCAGCTCTATCTTGGGTACTGCGCTCCCAAGTGCTCATCAAGACGTGTCGAATGACCAAAACAGCATGTGTCTATGTTGCATCAAACCTGAGTTCCAGTAGGTACTGCGAGGGTTCAGCATCAGCTCTATCTTGGGTACTGCTTTCCCAAGTGCTCATCAAGACGTGTCGAATGACCAAAACAGCGTGTGTCTATGTTGCACTAAACCTGAGTTCCACTAGGTACTGCGAGGGTTCAGCATCAGCTCTATCTTAGTAACCACTTTTCCAAGTGTTCATCAAGACGTGTTGGATGACCAAAACAGCGTGTGTCTATGTTGCACCAAACCTGAGTTCCACTAGGTACTGCGAGGGTTCATCATCAGCTCTATCTTGGGTACTGCCCTCCCAAGTCCTTATCAAGACGTGTCGACTGACCAAAACAGCGTGTGTCTATGTTGCATCAAACCTGAGTTCCAGTAGGTACTGCGAGGGCTCAGCATCAGCTCTATCTTGGGTACTGCACTTCCAAGTGCTCATCAAGACGTGTTGGATGACCAAAACAGCGTGTGTCTATGTTGCACCAAACCTGAGTTCCACTAGGTACTGCCAGGGTGAATAGACAGCAAGACTGAATGTTTACTTATTCACAGAAACTTGTTGTTAAATTGGGAATCGAATCGAAGGTGAGGTGGGTCAGAATCCAAAATTTTAATCATCGTGGTGGACAATAAGTTCCCTTTTTATCGAAGATGACACATTTTTCGATTATTTTTAGAAGGCATTGAAATGATGTGGTGGACAGGTGGATGACACTCATTACAGGTGAACGATGACAAGAAACCAGGTTAACGGCAACGGACACAGGTTAATGACGCCTCTCGATAACCTGTCAATATTTTCATTGGAATTTGTACTTATTTCTCGATAACCTGCTTCTACTATCGATAACCTGGAGACAAAATATCTTTCACCTGCCCTTGATATCATTCACCTGAATTTCAAACGCCTATATCTTCTAAACTAATTGAAGGAATTGCTTCCCTTCCACATTTTCTAATAGTTTAAGTTGCCTTTTAACGATCCCAATAAAAAAAAATGCGAAAATGCAAAATTTTTGAAAAACATAAATTTTAACCTGGCGGTGCCAACTTTTTGAGAAACGACCCTTGAAGTTTTAGCTTTACGAAAAGTTAAAAAACATGGAAAACGGTCCAGTATTTTTCAAATTATCGGCATTTTCCCGATTTGTGAGTGGTTTCGTGTTATCACGCGCACGAGTTGCCCTTGACCCCTATAAAACGGGGGGTAGGGGAGGGGTTGTTATCAGTCACTTATCAGAAGTTGACCGGTACACATATCCGCATATTTTCCCGTAAAGAAGACCTGTGAAAAATGGAAACCACTGAAGCTGAAGTCCGCCAAGTCGTCCAGCTCAGCTCCTGCAAGAGGGGCGTAGCCAACGTTCATAGCTGCCACGCTGAATTTAAGTCAATCTACAGTTTGCAGAGTTTACTAGAGGTTCCAACGGACTGGATCCTTTACTTCAAGACCAGGAAGCGGCCGCAAAAAGTGTACATCAGATAGGGACGACCGTTTCACTGTCACAACATCTCTCCGAGATCGACACCTGACAAGCGTTGCCATCCAGCAGCGTCTGCGTGAGATACGAGGAGTGGCTGCTAGTGAGTGGACAATAAGAAGAAGACTTAAGAAAGCGAACTTGACACCCAGGAGGCCTGCAACGGGGCCCAGATTGCCTATGGCGGTGGATCCGTGATGTTCTGGGACGACGTTTCCTACGACGCGCGAACAGTCAGAACAGTGGCGCGACCCTTTCGGAGAAGCAACATTGGGCGAACCGTTCTTCTGGCCTTCTGTAGACTCTTCCTCTTCGGTCACATCCATTCAAGCATATTCTGCACACGTCCGAGAAGAGAACTGGGGTCCATTGCTCAATGGTCCAGTCCATATAATTTTCTGCAAACTCTCTTCGGGCTGTACGGTGTCGCGCCAGCAATCTGGGCCCCGTTGCAGGCCTCCTGGGTGTCAAGTTCGCTTTCTTAAGTCTTCTTCTTATTGTCCACTCACTGGCAGCCACTCCTCGTATCTCACGCAGACGCTGCTGGATGGCAACGCTTGTCAGGTGTCGATCTCGGAGAGATGTTGTGACAATGAAGCGGTCGTTCCTCTCTGATGTACACTTTTTGCGGCCGCTTCCTGGTCTTGAAGTAAAGGATCCAGTCCGTTGGAACCTCTGGTAAACTCTGCAAACTGTAGATTGACTTAAATTCAGCGTGGCAGCTACTGAACGTTGGCTACGCCCCTCTTGCAGGAGCTGAGCTGGACGACTTGGCGGACTTCAGCTTCAGTGGTTTCCATTTTTCACAGGTCTTCTTTACGGGAAAATATGCGGATATGTGTACCGGTCAACTTCTGATAAGTGACTGATAACAACCCCTCCCCTACCCCCCGTTTTATAGGGGTCAAGGGCAACTCGTGCGCGTGATAACACAAAACCACTCACAAATCGGGAAAATGCCGATAATTTGAAAAATACTGGGCCGTTTTCCATGTTTTTTAACTTTTCGTAAAGCTAAAACTTCAAGGGACATGATCCCATTAAAATAATTGATCAAAATTAATCGGTTTACAAAATTATTGGGTGCAGTTGAAAAAAATTTGTATTTCTGTGTTTACCTGTGACTTCGTAACGCCGAAACGGATGAACCGATTTTGATTTAGTTTCTTTTGTTTGATAGCTGGCTTCACTGCGGTGATTTTTTAGGTATATTTTATTAAAATTGGTCTAGCCGTTTTGAAGATATTCTGCATTTCGTCATACTAGTATGGTTATTTTGTTATTTTAAGGTTATACAAGTACTTATAGCTTGAATACCGTCCAACTTATAATAAAACACATAAGACCATTTTTGTTCTAAATTTAATGAGGATTAATTCTGTCCTTGACACTTTTTTGATATCTATTATAGTTTTCGTGAGAATGCCAAAAAACTACCAACGGGGACACATTTGAAGGTGGGGGGGGGGTCGAGCGTCAGGTGGAGGGGGGGGGGGAGAGTGGTGAATTTTAAACAGTACACCTAGATGTATCACGTCACACAGGTTTGAAAACTATATTAATTTGTTTCATTTTCCCATACATTGATTACATAGAATAACTCAATTAATAATCATTACAATTCAATCAAATAAAATAATATTATTAAAAAAAAACACAAATCACACAAAAGTGTATTTTGTGTGATTTGTGTTTTTTGTTTAATACGGTCCTTAAAATGATCTTAAGTAAATACGGTAAAATATTGGATATTTCCGTACCTACCTGTACTTCGAATATTTCTGGACAGTTCTGTATATTTCTGTAATCGAAGTGAAAAGCAGAGTACATAGCACCGCATTTTTATCTTTGACCTACGTCGATAAATTGCCTGGGAATCCTGGGATGAAATGGGTCGCTTTATGCCCTAGTTGTATAATCTACTATTTTAATGTGTTCCAGGTTCTCGACTCGCTGTCGCTATCTCTAATGATATACTTATTAGAAGGCATAGCAGCAAGCATAAGTATTGTGCACGTGATACTTATCATGGAAACTGTCGTTTTAGTTATTGACATGGTATTTAATATATTATTGATCGTGGGTGGCCATCTGGTGAGTATTTAAATCTCTATTAATGAAATTCATTTGAACCCAAGTTCACTGGCCGCCCGTACATAGGTAGGTAAAGTTGAATTTTATTGAGGTGATTTTTTCGGATTTTACCAAAAATATTTGTTGAAAAAAGGCATTGTTTCTTTTATGCAGCGCGGGATTCGGTAAAACAAGAACCGCGGCAATTTTGCAAGCGACCCACCCCGGCTCCGCACGGGTTAACAAATTATACACACACCTTCCTCAAGAATCACTCTATCGATAGGGGAAACCGCATGAAAACTCGTTCAGTAGTTTTTCAGTTTACACACAGACAACTCACAAACACACAGACATACGCGGCGGGGAACTTTGTTTTAATGAGGTGTAGTGATAAGCTTTGCTTACTTATCCTAAGATACTAAACTCCCTAAATATTTATTTGCTATTTGTTATTGTTATGTTTAAATTTATATATTTTTTTTACAAATAACTTCTTTCAGAAAGCAGTAAAATTGCTCAAAGCAGCTTACATATTCAGCATGGTCTGGCTCGGGTTGCTAGTTCCGGGCTTCTGTTGGCAAACATACATCGAGATCAGGCGAGCTTTGTTCTTAATATCTTATGGTATGGAGTACGCAGATGTTGTAGTCGTTGCACTACCCGGATTGAGCATTAGTTTCGTCCAAATATGTAAGTATTTATAAAATCTTAAGGTTAAGTGATATTGAGTGGGAAATATTGCCAGGCAGAGTGATGGCAGGTGGGCCAAAATGTTTGAGGGATTGGTAGTCACTTTCGGATAAATGCACCTGGATAAATTGTAATCGCAATCATTTAATTTGAGCATATGCTTAATTGCTTACGTCATTGGTCAGGCAATTCACTAATTATCTCAATTTCACCCCCCTTCTCACCCTCTTTACGGGTGATTTCCGACATAAAAACTGTCCTATGCCCTTCCCCGGGACTGAAACTAACTTAATGCCAAATTTCAACTAAATCAGTTCAGCGATTTAAAAGCGTGAAGAGGTAGTCAGACAGCCAGACATACTTTCGGATTTAAAATATAATAAGTATGGATTTACCAAAATATTCCGTTTCGGTCGGTGAAGGAAAACATCGTGAGGAAACCGGACTAATCCCAATAAGGCCTAGTTTCCCCTCTGGGTTGGAAGGTCAGATGGCAGTCGCTTTCGTAAAAACTAGTGCCTACGTCAAATCATGGGATTAGTTGTCAAGCGGACCCCAGGCTCCCATGAGCCGTGGCAAAATGCCGGGATAATGCCAGGAAGAAGAAAAGTATGGATTTACCAGCGTTATTTGTTTTCAGGTCTACAAATGTACCTGATACTCCTGATACGCAGCGAGGTAGACAAGCTGCAGGAGCAAACTCTGGAGATGCAGTTTTCTAACCCTGCCTCTGCTGAAGCTCAATGCACAATGCACATTGCTGACACTAAATAAACTAGATCTTCAACCCTTCCACTGCTGAGCTGAGTTTCGATGAATATGTTGTTTTGCACATTACGTGGCACATATTGGATGCATCAAACTGTTTAAATAAGTTAGTGGGTGAAAAATGGATACATTTAATCATAATCTAAATATTTTGTATGCAGTGGCTATAATAAACGACCATATGAAACGAGAGTTGTTGTAACGTGTATCCATTGACCAATTTAATAATATGATTAACTCCCCTATAATGAACGTGGCATCAATATACAAATCCATCAGTATTTAACGCTTGCAACATTTTATCACAAAAAAAAACAACGGGTTGCACTCCGGAAGTGCCGGCAGAAATGAAAACTCGATCAGGTCACGTGTTCGCCTTACGTCTTACTGATCTTAATAAGGCCACGTGACCTGTCGCGAGTTTAACATTTTTTCCCCATCACAAAAGTGCACAGCGCCGCTGAAGAAGTTTTCACTTCAAAAATATCGCTTTATCGTGCGGGCTCGAAGAGCCTGTGAATAATTGTAATGGTAACTTGACAACTAACTATTTTAGAACGCAATCATGAAAGCATAATAGACGTGTAAGGGACTTAATAATTTATTAAGTATAAACTGTAAACAGATTACTAATTCTAATTAAGCCTAGGACATCTGTAACAGGTCATACGTCAGTATAATCTGCAGTGTTATCACAGTTGAAAGGTCATCTTTACAGTCTTGTTCAAAAGTATGAACCGCTGGTATGAACATTCTGAGATTTATGTCTGTGGAATAAGATACCAAGTTGCACATATTTTTAAGTTTTCTACAGACGGTGACACAAGTTGCATGCGATTTTAGATAATTGCCAGCTTAGTAGGAGCAACGAATTGAATCTATCGATGATTTGCCGCAATGTATTGCAAATCGCTTGCGATTATCAGTGACGTTTAATACTGTTTATCGAGGGTATAATTATAGGGAAGTATAGAAATTGCCTACAGTATTCTAGTAACACTATCACAGTGTAAACAACTTCGGATATGAATAATAGTTGAAATATTTATTATAATTGGGAGACTGTTTATATTTGAGATGTGTAATCTGCCAGTTTTGACTAAATGTTGTTGTTGTATGCCATTAAGGAAAGGATTGATTGCCTGGGGATATTGCAGAATGGTAAGAATACCTTTTGCTTAAGGGTGGTACTTATTTTCCACCTGTCCAATTTCTTTGACCAATGTCATTGCGTGCCACTCTCACATTTAGCAAAATGTGAGACGCAATACACGTTGGAGAAAGAAATTGGACGGTTGGAATACCACCCTAAGATTGAAAGATACAATACTATTTTCACATCCACCTATTCTGAAATGAGCTTTTTCTTCCCTGCTAGGAGGAATCAAAGTGGCATTATTCTGTTCTAGAACACTATTTTTATTTTTTTTGCATACTTTTTTATGCATAATATTTTGAAATACAATAATTTCCTCATAGGTGGTGTGAAAAGCAGTATGTTTCACATAGGTAGCAAAATTATTCCACCTTGAGCGTTAATGTTTTAATGTTTATTTGGGCACAAACGGTACATGTTTCTTATAACTAATACACTTGCAAACTTGTTAACACTTGCAAACCTCACTACGCTCGGGATTCTATTTTAGAATCCCTTGCTACGATCGGGATTCAATGCACGCCCTCGCCGTAAATATGTCACTTTGCTCCCTTGAGACAAAATCTACGTTATTGGCATTAGTACCTAAGTAAAAATATACAACTTGAAGGTTTTTAGGGTTCCGTACCTCAAAAGGAAAAAAGGGTACCCTTATAGGATCACTCGTGCCTCTGTCTGTCTGTCCGTCTGTCCGTATGTCCGTCTGTCACATCCCATTTTTTTAGATAATTACAGCTGCGTATTTACTGGTAATCGTCCATGAAGTCGGCACACAGATGACACAGTTCAGTGCGAAAGGACTCGCCATAGTCCTCGCCCTGCTAAGCTTCCTTGTGACCAACATGGTTTTCACTATCACATTCGTCATTGGAGCGCATAAGGTATGATTCATTGTTGTTATAAGCCTTGCTTCTCAATTTAGTTTCGAATCAGAATACTATTTAAAAACGTTATAATTTTCCAAATCGGTTCGGACATTATGGAGTTCTTAGGTAAAAGATGTACAAGAAAACATCTAATTTTTAGAAATTGTTTAAAAAGTATTTATCTAGCTAGACTATAATATACAGGGTTGCTAAAAAATAAAATAACTCCCGTTGCCCCTTTTGGGATTATACTGAGCAACTTTTGCTATGGAACCCACCCCGTAATTGGGAAAAAAAATTCCCTCCATAGAAAATGGACCAGCCAAAATATGAAACAGCCAAATTTATTTTTCGTAATTTCGGTGTTGGTCCCATAGTAAAAGTTGTTTAGTCTTTTTTTGCAATCAGACATACATAAGTAGCCATTTCGTAATGAAGACAATTTTTTTAAATAAAAATTGATGGTTCTTAATGGTATCGAAGTTCAAAGTCATACAGAGAGTAACTATGCCTTATCCAATAATAGCTAAATTAAAAGCATTGTTTATTTCAACAGAAAAACTACAAGCTGCTGCGGTTATACTACTCCTTCAGCATATTCGCTCTGGTCGTCGTTATCATGGGCTACTTCATATTCATTACTCTGCAAGTTGCGTTGACCTTGCAGGACGAAGAGAAATACATCCTCGGCTTCCCGTTAATAGCTGTCAATATATCTACAGTCACCAGTATATGTAAGATTACATACATACATATAATCACGCATATTTTCCGGAGGGGTAGGCAGAGACCACTGATTTCCTTTTGCTACGTTGCTGACATACCTCTTTCGCTTCCTTCACCTTCATAACATTCCTCATACACGCTCGCCGGTTTAGGGTGCTCTTGACCTGGTCTTTCTTCAGAATTTCCCCGATCTTATCAGAGTGGTAGTAGTAAACTCTTTATTGTACAAAAAGACATTAAAAATAATATGCATTGCATTGTCACCCAACATACTTACATATATGTATAATGTATGCGAAGTTTCTATGTATAATATTATTTTCTTTTTTTCTCAAAACCGTTATTTTTTTTCAGTTCTCGACCTGTACTTCCTCATACTCATAAAAATCGAGATTTTAAGGCAACGAAACCAGACAGCCTATTACGTGAACGGGGCACGTAGAGAAACCAGCTTTGTCCTTGACGTTTCTATGGCGAAGGAACAGGACAGAAGATGTACCACAAGCTACTCTGACTCGGATTCTGATGAAGATGCGGTTCAGAAGAAGCGAATGTTTCCCGTTCATGAATTGGAGATATTGAAGAAAGATTTAGAGAATAAAAGGATATAAAATATTCTATCTACATACTCGTCTATTTTTTAGAGCGGAGCTACCCAAAGAGTAAAAGCATATATAACTCCGTATAAGATAAATAAAGTCTAAGAAAAAAACGTGCCTCGGAAATCAAGAAAAAGTAATTCTCGAATAGATGACGCACCTTTGGCCTATTCTCGGCTAGATGGCGTTGACGACACCGTTTGATATTTAACAATTTTATCACATATCACTGAAAGAACATGGGTCAGTATGGAACAATAAAAAATAAAAATCATTTATCCGTAAACATATTTTGATTAATTTATACATTTTCAATTTTATTTTAAGTTTTAATCGTGTGTCAATATATAGATGGTAGTATATGTACCGTGACTACAAAATTCACTTTGGCAATAGCCCTCTATACTATCTATTCTCTTTGCTATTACTAAGACTCCGCTGTCAGTCTGTCCGTCTGTCTGTCTGTCACCAGGCTGTATCTCATGAACCGTGATAGCTAGGCAGTTATAATTTTCACAGATGATGTATTGCCGCTATAACAATAAATACCTACTAAAAACAGAATAAAATAAATATTTAAAAGGCGTTCCATACAATAAACGTGATTTTTTTGCCGTTTTTGCGTAATTACGGAACCCTTCGTGCGCGAGACTGACTCTCACTTGGCCGGTTTTTTTTTCGAACCAGTCAATGCAATTTTACATTATTTTGCCTCAACTGAGGGACTACCGCGAAAACAGATATTCGCAAATTGCAAGGATCTTTCTCTTTCCCTCCAATGAAGGCGTAATAAGAGTGACAAAGAAAAATGCCCGCAATTTACGAACTTCGATTTTCGCGGTTATAGCCCTGTTCCATGAAAAGATAACATATCGCCCGACTATCAACTCCCACCCCTACTTAGCTAATCTGAAGTCTAGATTCCTAAGGTCTAGGCCAATCATCTCGACTGGCCGCTAATAGATATCATCCTTCTTATGTATTAACAGGAATACGTCTGAGTGGTGTGAGTCATAGAGTTATATTTCGTCTTGAAGCATAGTCACGCACATGAAAATGAGGGGACATATTTTTTGATAATTTTGTTTTGCTGGAAATAGATCGCTTGTGGATTTGCAAAAAAATTTAGAAGGTCATGATTTTAGGTTTTTGTGCTATTAAGTTATAATTTTAATTTATTCAAAATTTAAACGACAAAAAATGTAACGATTTAGACCAGCGATACATGAAAATGGGGGTGACTTTGAACTGTAGGGGCGAGTTTGAAATTTCTCTTTAGGCCATAGTATATTTTTATGCGCAATTTTTTGGTAGTAGCTAAACAAGAATACATAAGAATTTGAGAAAAATGTATAGGTAAGACTAAATTGGTGGCCGCTTTAAAACTATCAAAGTGCCCCAAATTCCAAATTAGGTTTCCCCCTTTTACGTACTCAATCTTTATTAAGGGAGTCTTTTCTTTCGATGTTGTAAATTATTGAAGAAAAAATCTGTAATTTAGTTACTCGCGCGCATATAGGCACTTTAATATAACGTCTTAACAACCATCAATTGGCGTTCTCTGTGTAATAGAACAATCTCAAACTTAATTTTCAAATCTCTTGTCCCAATTTCTCCAAATCAGGTCCAAGCCAGTTCAAAATCGTCCTGATTTAGATTCAAAATCGTGGTACCTTTAGAGGAAGCGTCCTATTATACACGGGATGCCCGCAATGACATACAACTGCCATCTTCGCAGTCTGCCGCGACACGCCTAAGTGGTTACACAAAATCTAGATGTAAGACGATACAGACAGCCTCATACTGTGCGTAATTAAAACAGATTTGTTCTAATGTCCAGTTTGATGTAGTTTTATCACACAAGCTCGTAAAGGCTCTCTTTACTCTTCAAAAACTTTTTGTGGCATTTTATCCACAAGAGCGGCAATTTTAATTGATTCGTGTTGATATTTTAAATGTTTTGAATGAAAAATTTAATAGTGTTCATTTTGATTTGAATTTGTAGGTTTTACATTAGTAAAATATTCCTCTCGTTGGTGTAGTGAAAATTTTGACTTTCACTCGGTGGCAAAGTTAACCCTCGTGCCTTAAACCCTCGCAACTCTCAACGTTCTTTTCAAAGGACTCTCAAGGCTCGTCGTTTTATTTTGCCGTATTTTGCTTAGTCAGTTATCAATATTATAATAGCACCAGGAGTTAAACAAACAATTTGACAGGGGTGGAACTGGGCCCAGAACTTTATAAAAAAATAAAAATAAAAAATAAAAATTCTTTATACATCAGTTACGAGTAAGTCGAATAGGCCCTTGACTTATGTCACGATTATAATCCCGGCTTGGGTGCGAGGTCTGCGAGATGAAATGGTGCCAAACGAAATGTCCAACGATCCCTATAGTTAGGAAGTGCTGTTTCTTTGTGCCCATACGGAAAGGAGTTATCATATTCGGATATGTCAATTTGGTAAGTAAGTAACTTTACATAAAGGCAATAAAGGCATCAAGGGTCTGCAAACTACGGCCCGCGAGGCCTTAGGATAACATTCCATTTCTGATCGCAGCTGCACTACTAATAGTACGAACGCGTCGGTGTTATTAAATATAATAAAATGAATGGTACCTAGTGCTGCTGTCGTTGGAAATGGACTGTCACCTTTAGGGTAACATTCCATTTCCAACGACAGCTACACTATTGTCAATTTTAATACTATGGAAATTGACAATGATAGCGACGCGTTCGGTACCGGTAGTGCAGCTGTGGTTAGAAATGGAATGTTACCCTTACTCTCACTAGAACGGTCCGAGAGTCACATGATCACCGGGGCTCGGAAGTGGCAGTCTATAAAAAAAACAAAGTCTATGTCGCTCGGCTCAGGGCTGTAACCGCCAAAATCGAAGTTCGTCAATTGCGGGCATTTTTCTCCGTCACTCTAATTATGTCTTAATGAGAGTAAAAGAGAAAGATCTCCGCAATTTGCGATTTTCGGTTTTCACTGTAGCCCCTCAGATCCGAACCATTCTACAGTTTGTCATCGTTTACTCGAAGATAGAAAAGGGAGACCTGAGAGCCTACCGCGAACCACGTTCGACATGTTGCCCCCTTGTCACACTTATATGCGAATTTACAAGTGCGACAGAGAGGCAACACGTCCAACGTGGTTAGTGGTAGGCCCTCTGAAGGCCTTGCCAAGGTCCTCAGGTCAAAAACTTCTGATATCCCGATTATAAAGGTACAGTTTTCGAGAAATTTTGAAGAATGATATTTTTACAATATGTCTTTCAAACAGCATTTATTTTGCCTATGTAATTACACAACAAATAGAGATATACGCGGAAATTAATACCTAATAAATATACCTCACTAGCTACAAATAGCCTAAAAAGTGTGAGCATAGTAAGTGCTTCAGAACTCAGAAGGATACGCAAAAATGTTTTATGTCTACAGGTGTAAACGTACAGATCACAGGTGTACACGTGTAGTAGTGCATAATTGTTTTCCATCGTATTTTCTCGGAAACTTTCGTATTTGTCATGCTACTTCAGTCAATCTTACTACTTTTTGTACCGAGACTGACCGAAACCGAACATTCGTAGGTTTCCGTGAAAAAGCGATGGAAAATAATTATGCACTAATTCTGTTCTGTACTATACCTATATTTAATTATTCTTAAACCTTTTCCAGGTCCTCACCCTTCTCGTGTTCCCATTCTTCGTCTTCATGCTGGTGGAGGAGGCGACCAAAGATGGCGATGGCGAGGAACTGCCTCCTCGCATGGACCCCATAGTGCATATACCACTAACCCTCGCGTTTCTCCTCACTGACGTTATCATGTACATCGTTCTACTCATAGGAGCCCATAAGGTATTGTTTCATTTAACTTGCCTTGTTACTCGTAATTTAGATCACATCTTAGAAGCTAAATTAGACTTCCTTGAGGTTTGACCCTGACTACCATGTTCTCTTCACACTCTTGTAAGCTAGAAAAGATGGCGACGGCGAGGAACTGCCTCCTCGCATGGACCCCATAGTGCATATACCACTAACCCTCGCGTTTCTCCTCACTGACGTTGTCATGTACATCGTTCTACTCATTGGAGCCCACAAGGTACCTAATGTTTTATTTAACTTGCCTTGTTAATTTAGATCACAATTTGGAAGCTAAATTAGACTACCTTGAGGTTTGACCCTGACTACCATGAAGTGTTCATACCTGTTAAAAAAGCCAGAAAATATGGCGACGGCGAGGAACCTATACTAGCAATAAGATCATTATCAAAATAATCTAGCGGATCTACTTGTCTTTCCCGCTGATTGCCACTGACGGTCGTATCCTGGAATTCCAGGAGATATTAAATAAAACTGCGTTTAATAGACCCTGTAAACTAGTGTTGTGCCATTTATGGGTCATTCCTGTAGACATCGCAAAAAAGTAACCTAAAGCTAATTTTTATGCGGCACTTTTACAAGCGGGCTACATTTTTAGGGTTCCGTACCCAAAGGGTAAAACGGGACCCTATTACTAAGACTTCGCTGTCCGTCCGTCCGTCCGTCCGTCCGTCCGTCTGTCACCAGGCTGTATCTCACGAACCGTGATAGCTAGACAGTTGAAATTTTCACAGATGATGTATTTCTGTTGCCGCTATATATAACAACAAATACTAAAAACAGAATAAAATAAAGATTTAAATGGGGCTCCCATACAACAAACGTGATTTTTGACCAAAGTTAAGCGACGTCGGGAGTGGTCAGTACTTGGATGGGTGACCGTTTTTTTTTTTTTTGCATTGTGGTACGGAACCCTTCGTGCGCGAGTCCGACTCGCACTTGCCCGGTTTTTTCAGTACATGATTATACTCAAATAAGAAAAACGGGATATTTATATGTACCAAGTTCTCATCTTAAAGGTCGGCAACGTACGTACAATCCCGTGACAGGTATCCATTGGGCGACGGTAATCGCTGACCATCAGGCTCGTTTGCCTCCTATCTTCTTCGTCGCGTTATCCCGGCATTTCGCCACGGCTCATGAGAGCCTGGGGTCCTATTTATATTATAAAAAACCGGGCAAGTGCGAGTCGGACTCGCGTACGAAGGGTTCCGTACCATAATGCAAAAAAAAACAAAAAAAAGCAAAAAAAAAAACGGTCACCCATCCAGGTACTGACCACTCCCGACGGTGCTTAACTTTGGTCAAAAATCACGTTTGTTGTATGGGAGCCCCATTTAAATCTTTATTTTATTCTGTTTTTAGTATTTGTTGTTATAGCGGCAACAGAAATACATCATCTGTGAAAATTTCAGCTGTCTAGCTATCACGGTTCGTGAGATACAGCCTGGTGACAGACGGACGGACGGACGGACGGACAGCGAAGTCTTAGTAATAGGGTCCCGTTTTACCCTTTGGGTACGGAACCCTAAAAAATCTATTTTATTTATGTTATCCCATGGTATTCGTGTTTTCAGAGAAAGCAGGCCTTACTGAAGAGCTACCTGTACTTCGGCCTCGTGTTCCAAGTGGTGACTTTCTGCGTGGACATGGTCTTCCTTGACATTGAAGAGTACCTCGAGAACGCCGTGTACTTCTTCTTTTTAGGTACAGTCAGCAGCAGAAGTTGCTAAGCAGGCGAGGTGTTCAAAATTACCTTGACACGCTCTTATTCCCTTAACAATAAAGTCGCGACAAGATCATTTTGAACACCTGGCCCGCTTAGCAACTTCTGCTGCTGACTGTAGGTACCTATTTGTTATGACAGGTCACCCCACGCTAGCGACTCCCGAGTGTTGATGTCTAGTCAACTCTATGGTTGCTACTCGACGCAACGTTGGCGCAACTGCGCAGCGACGCCATTTTCCATGGCGCTGACTAGACGCCGACGCTCAAAAGGCGCTAGTGTGGGTGGCTCTACAATATTATGTAAAATTATTAACTAACCAACTAACGGGTGCAAATTACATTGTCTTCGTTACAACATAATAATATGCACGAAATCGTCAAAGTTTAATATCTTACTATAGTATTTTACTTTAGTTCGTTTTTTTAGCATTAGAAAGAACTTGGAAGAAGGTCAGCGATCTTGACATGTCTTTTAATTGAAAAACGCTTTTTAAAAATCAATAACAATTACTTATGAAAGCAGAAGAATACAAATGATCATATTAGATTCATAATTGTTACATGTTTGCCGTAACTTATTTTTAAAGTGTGTTTTTCTATTAAAAGACACATCAAGATTGTTTACCTTACCTATTCCTAATGCTAAAAAATTAACTATAGCAAACTAAACTGACAACTATTGAAACAAACGCCTAACTAAAATATAGTAGCAAAGTTTGTGATTGAATTTTGTTGTATCAAGAAATTATGTCGTACAACTCGCACAACTTCTGTTAAATAAGTATACGAATTTATAGAGTCGGACCAAAAAAAGTCTCCAGTGGATTTGATAGCCCACGCAGTGCAAGTGTCATTTATACGTCATAATTTCATAGAAATTTGACGTTTAAAATAACACTTTCACTGCGTGGGCTATCAAATCCCCTGCAGACTATTCTTGGTCTGACTCTATGAGCAGATGCCCACATCAAAACAAGTTATCACCCTCCCTAAATTGGAATTAATACCTTAACATTGACACTTTGCGTTGGATACGGCCAATGAAAGTCCTTAGTAGCCAAATTCCTTACAATTCTCTGTTCTTGGGTCAAGTGAGACCCCCTGTTCTACACCACAATGTGTTATAGTTTTGGACTGGTTTTGATATTGACGATCGTTTTGATGACTAGTTAACGGGAGCTATCATCAAGGTCACATCAAAACCAGTACAAAACTATATCGAATGCTTTCATCTGAATCGGACTCAAGTGCTCCCTACAAACGCTTCCCATTTTCCTCTTCTATAGTACGTTTTTTTAGCATTAGAAATAAGGTAAACAATCTTGATGTGTGTTTTAATTGAAAAACACGTTTTAAAAATAAGTTACGACAAATATGTCACAATTATGAATATAATACGATCACTTATATTCTTCTGCTTTCATAAGTAATAGTTACTGATTTTTAAACAGCGTTTTTCAATTAAAAGACATGTCAAGATCGCTTACCTTCTTTCAAGTTCCTTCTAATGCTAAAAAAACGAACTATATACAGAATTCCATTTTCCTTCCAGGTCTGAACCTGTACCTGCTTTTCTTAGTCTACAACACAGTACGGGTCATAGAGGAGAGTGCAGTGCAATACGTGGCGCATCAGGATCTGAGGCATCTCATCATGTGACGCCACTACAGATCTCAAATACAAAATGGGGAAGAAAACTCGCAGACAATACATGTATTTAAATGAAATTCAATGGATATACATAGGTATTACAAATACGTACAATACATATTATTGTTGATGTTTCATTTAATATAATAAGCTTCAAGTCTCCGCCGCATTCTCGGTATACTGAGGGCCTACCGCGAACCACGTTTAACATGTTTGGCTCTGGGTTGCACTTGTTAATTCGTACGTGTGACACGTACGTAAGTGTGACAGGGAGGCAACACGTCACGCGGTAGGCCCTCTGGCCCGAGAAAATCTCTAATGCCAACCTGTGGAAATTCTGCAATGAGACTCCGATTGACCAGAGATCAAGTGCTGGAAATGAAGTTAAGTAGATTAGGTATGTTACACTCCGAAGGGATGCTGACTGAGGCAAGCCCTCGACTGGAATCCTCAAGGAAAGAGCCGTAGCTCAGGGAGTTGCCGTTCAAAGCAGACCTGTCGCCGGACTATGATTGCAGAGGCGAACGGCTCGATTCTGAAAATGTATTAGATCTCTACTAGACCTCAACAAGTTACGATATGGATAATTTAAAAATATTTGTAAGATAGATATGTCTTTGACGTTTCCGCGATTCTGGAGGTCCTCTTGAACGATTTCGACAAGATAGATATGTCAAATTTGACGTTTCCGCGATTCTGGAGGTCCTCTTGAACGATTTCGACAAGTTATGACTTAGATATCCAAGTCACATCTAGTCGATATCTAATGTAAATCTAGTTGATCTCTATATCGTTTCTAGATCTTGTGATTATCTCGTTTCCCGAATACGCGTGGAAGGCTAGATGGCGGCGCACTGTGGACGCCCTCTGTCCCATCTAGGGGACATAGGACAATAAGTCAAGTCATTTTTACAAGAAAACTTCCAGGTCTAATAAGGCAATATTGAGTTTATTATCGCACGCTATACAAACAGCATCATTCTTAACTGTCCATAGATGGACCTTATGCCTTTTGTAATAAGGCTTACGAAGTGTCAGTTAACAATTGTTGGCGATGGCAAGACCTGTTATTTCGCGGAATTCAAGGCTGTACCTGCAGTCAAAGATATGTTTACATTTTTTTCCTTATTACAAAGGAGTTAGGTGCAAAAGTGTATACATATTTTCGGCGTTGGCGGTACCATCCTCGTGTCAAGCGATGATGTAATTACAAACTGCATTGTGATATAAAAGTAATTTATGCTCGAGGTTATTATAAAGATGCGTGCACGTGACGCAGCTTCGGTGTGTGAGAGAGACAATTAACTCTATGTATGTCATATCCATGTGAAAAGACGCTTTATTATCTTTATGTAATTTGTCATATTTAATATAGAATTGCAATGAGCTCTCTAATTTCAAAATCTTAAGATCCTACTTTTAAAAAACTATAAAAACATTTTTTACCTTTTTTCTCCGCTCCGAAACTAAAAACCCTCATAATGTAAGTAGGTACCTTTTCTCGTGGGACGTCACATATGACCTTATAATAAATAGCAGTTCACAAAATGTACCTATAATGCGAGTATAAACTGTTGACAGACGAGACGATTATGTCATGGTGTCAGTTGTGACGCTTCAGAGGTCGGGCATTACGTGACCGTAATTGCCATCGCTATGGCCATTATTTGACGTTACCGTGACATTCCGATCTATCTGATGAACTTTTTTGTGTTGATGGATAGCGAAACTGCTTGAGCCCATGCAAAATAGTACTATAGGTACATAATTTTATCTATAAGTAAGCTTAAAGACTTACCCCTTATTCATATAACTTCACGGGCCTCATTTAGTTACCTACATCAACATTTTCCAAACTATGGGTAATATTGAGTGGGCCCTGAATTTGGGCATTTTTATTTAAAGTTGTACCAAAAATTTTTTTTATTATATAATTGGGAATTTTTGTATTATTTCTACACAGAATCACAAGCTGAGAAAAAACGTGTCCCCCAAAATTTTTGGCCCGCTTGGTTACGGTTTTCAATACATCCTTCTATGATCGTAACAAAACGGACAACAAAAAATTGTATGAAATTTTGGGGACACTTTTTTTTCTTGTAATGAGATCGAAATAATAGCTCGTGATTGTGAGTGGAAATAATGTAAAAATTCCAAAATCTAAAATGCAAGTTAGGGGTACAACTTAAAATACAAATGCCCATTTACTAGGGAATCTGAGCGTCACCAATAACATTTTATGCCCCCTTTTTAAGACAGCCAAGAGGTGGGTCCCGAATTTGGCAGTATTTGTTAGGTGGGTCGTAGCCCAGTCAACTTTGGCAACCAGAGAAAATATTTTATTCCTTTTTTACATTACAGGTTTGAAAACTGCTTAGAAACTATACAGTTGAATTTACTTTTTTATGAATATATGAAAAGATAAGCATCGCGATTGCAAACACATGGCAATCATAAAAATACGCATTAAAGTTACGTAATAAGTACATTTTATGTTCATGTTACATTCGGTATTTGCCTGATAAAATAAGTGTTTAAAATTGACCCGTATGATGTATCTATATTCATCATTTATGGCTTGCTCTTTTTTAAAATTCATAATAATTTGATAAAATAATTTAGTTGGAAACTTTAATAGGTTAACAAGGATGACAGTTGTTGTATGTATATATTGATACCCGAGCAAGCAGAAGTTCCAAATTATTGCCAGAGAGTAGTCCAAAAAGTCTAGTAGAATCTTGAGCGTTGCAAGGGTTAAACAAAACTACCAGCCAACATCAGGAAATAACTCAAAATTTGGATCAGATTACTTTAACGTTCTTGTGGATAAAGTGCAAATTTCTCATGAGTTTTTGAAGTATAAAGAAAATCTTTACGAGGTGGTGTTGTGAAAAAGAAATTAATAATCACTGATATTTTTATTTTAGTCCTTTTGTGACAATAGATATTTTCAAAGTTCGAATGCCACTCCCGCTTATCATTTATACTGTGAACTTTTGCACCTAATATAACATATAAAGGCTCATTACTCGTATCAGGAATGAAAGGGACTGTTCATTAAGCGATAAGCGGTTTAATATTTACCACGAATAGGTACACAAAAATAATTGCTGTTAGATATCATGTAATATACAGGAAGACCCACATAAAGGAAGATTATGAAATGAAGATATCACGTAGTGAAAAAAGTGGCGCAAAATGGCCCATTGTGTGTATATAATATACAGGGTGTTTGGTACATCGTTTGCCAAATTAAAACGGCAGATATAGGTTGAGTCATTTGCTGTCTTTTCAGGCCTAGAAATTTTTAATTTGACGCAAAAAGAATTCATTTCTATGCCAGTTTTTTGTAAATTCCATATTTTTATGTGCATAGTAGTAAAAAAAACCATGGCCAATTTTGTTTTTCTAGGCATGAGAAGATAGCAAATGACTCAACCTATCTGCTGTTTTAATTTGGGAAACGATGTACCCAAACACCCTGTATATAGAAATTATATATATGTACAAGTTATAAGTACCTAAAGCAACCAGTTTGCCTCTGACATATTCGCTATCGTGTGCGTAACTTGTTCTATGCATCTCGCTATTCTCGCTCATACTCGCATATTCGGGTGAGCGAGATTGTATAGAAAGTAAGTTACGCAGACGTTAGCGAACTGGTGGTTACTGTAATTATAACTTGTACATATGTAGTTTAGATCAACAAAGAAGGGCACTTTAAAAATGGTTTAACTATCATGTTACGGCCGCGGTTCCCATCAAGGTTCCTCAGAAGATTTCAATGCAAAATGCAGCAAAATGGAAACAGTAACGTCGTTAAACAATGCATCTTCTCACGGTGGTGGCCGTCGAAGACTATATAGAGCGGTTTGGGTGTGACTTTAGATCGGGTAGATGTGATTTTAAGGCCGTGGATTGGACGCACGCGCACATTTGGCCCATTTGGCCGAGCGCAGTGTATTGAATGTCCTTAACTTGCCGCTCGCCGCACCATCGGTGGTGTGCGTCCACAGTCCGCGGGCTTACATTAGATACGATTTAGAGGCTTCCTACCCTATCTAGAAGATGCATTTGTAGGCATTTATGTATGTCCTTAGAAGGATGGAGATGAAAATAAGGAAAAATTTGTTTAGCTTTAGTATTTGGTTGACATATACTGTGGTATACTTGATGTCAAAACTTAAAACTATCAGAAAATGTGCTCTTAAACTACAATATTTAGAACAATAAGTACATATTCAGGTCCCGGGGGCCGAGCCAAGATGGCAATTGACAAACGACAGACGCAATGAAAAGCCACGTGATTTCAACGATTGTCACTAGGCTAGACCCCCAGATACGTCAGCGGTGGTTCAGTAAACTGGACCGATCAAAGTGTCGTGCTCTTGTGTTGGAGGCCAAGACTCATTTTGGGTCATCGCGCCAACCAAGTAAGTAAGTAAGTAGGCGCGAAGGGTAATCGCTCCATAGAAAATTTGAATTTCGCTCGTTTTTCTACTGACAAAGTTGATTGACTGCGTATATTTCATTATATTATTAAAGTTGATTGACTGCCGTCAGTCTATCTAATTATCTAAGGTGGTATTATCATCTCTACATCGCCTTACTAAATCACTGGAGCAGCCAATCGGAAAGTCAGTACCAATAGTGCCGCGCCGCGCACAGCACGCGTCACGTCATAATGTCCGCCACAGTCGAAACTAGTTGGAAGTAAGTGATGTGCCAGCGAAAGTTTATAACTCGTTTTGGAACGTACCCAAATGTCAAGGGCATGGATTTGTTTTTTTTTTTAAGAAAGTATAGTTGCACGGTTTGTTTTTAAAACTAAGGTTTAGAGTTAGACCAAGATGTCTGCAACGATTTTGATAGCACACGCAGTGCAAGTGTTATTTTAAACATCTATGAAATTATGACGTATAAATAACACTTGCAGTGCGTATGTTATCAAAATCGTTGCAGACTTTTTTGGTCTTAATCTATTTTCGGTTTTTATTTTTGGTTATTGTGTGACGATTAAAAAATAACCATAAGCGCTCTTTAAGGCGGCAATAAATGTGGATATAAATATAGGAAAGCAGGTAAACCTGTTCAGTTTCTCTTGCTTTCGTTTTGATACGCGCGAAATCGCAAAAACTCTGTTTTTAATAGTTTGTGATTCTTGAAAGTTTTGAACGGGTATTGTTTATTCAAAACTAATTAACATTTACTGTGGATACTTGAAAATAAAAAAGAAAGCAAAATGATTTAACTAAGCGTGAAATTGTCATTTAAGACTCCAACCATTGTTATTTACTTTCCTTTCTTATACAATTACTTTCTTCGAAGCGTCCATAAACTACGACAACGGCTTTAGCCCCTCCACATACAATATATATCACGTGAGCGATAAACATTTATGTCTTTGCGATGAAGAATAAACATAGATAAGTAGACAAAACTAATTGTGGCCAATTGTATAAATAAGTTTCTGTCACAAAATGTGAGTAATTTTAAATACCTACATTATATAATTTATTGCTTTGAAAGAATTGGACCCGGTGAATCATACACCGGATGGGGTCTGTAACAGGGGCAAAAAATTTAAAACTAACCAACATTCTATCAGCGACTTTTAAAAATTCCATACGGCTATTAGAAATAGGTTTAAATCGACTTTCAATATTGTATTACATTGTAAAACAGTTATAATAAGCAATAACCCACACTTTTTTTTAAACTTTTACTTGGGTAGCTACGTAGCTACGTATTTTCTTATTGCGAAATTGGTAAACTGTAAAATTGGCAAGTTAGTTTTCTAAATTTTACTATTTTACGTTCCACTTTCGCTTGTCTGGGTAAATAACACACTTATTTCACCTTAACCCCTAAGTAAGTTGTATATCTTCCAAATTTGCATAACTTTGCAACCTAAAGAATGCAGGTAGGTACCTACAGACATCGAACTCTTTGTAATAATTTCACACGTGCGTAACATATTTAACTTAATGTATCATTTATGTAAATACTCTCTTCATAATAATAAAAATATTATAAATGTTTGTCTTGGGTCAATATTATTGAAAAAAATATTTTAATTATGACTTACTGTTAATTAAATTAAATTATAATTATAACAGTCAGACTCTTTGTGGTTTTAGTACTCAGCAGACGTTTGACACTCATGCCTAGTTGCGATATACTTGTAAATTGTAAATATAACATTACAGTCATAACTGTGTTGACAACTTGACATGGAGTTAAGCTCTACAATTTCACAGTAAGTACTTAACTTATTAAAAAAAAAACTTAATTTGTTACATATTAAAGAGATTTTATATTAAAGCGCTTATAACATCTATGTACAGTCATGTGTAAAAATATGGGGGCACAAATCATCTCAAAAATATAGCTCTTATGTCAGCGAATCAGTAACTATCTATGGGACATAATTTTTATAGAATAGAATAGAATAGAATAGAAATACATTTATTTATGACAAACAAACACAGATGACAAAAACATGTTGACAAATATACAATGTATAACATTTAGTGAAAAATGCCATAAAAGGGTCACAACTCAGCATGTTGCTGGCAAAGCCAGCGCTGTTCTTCCGTTGTAACCCAGGCGTACGCCGTTCGACGACGAGGCGGTTATGCTATAATTTACTAAACTAATTAAAAACTAGAACTATACCTAAAACATAAAATTGAAACTAAAACTATTTAATATACAACTTCAACATTGCGGCAATTGCCGTATCTGGAACAGGCCTGACAGCCAAGTGACAGCTGGCTTTTTGAGTTGTCTACACCCATATCTTAGGGGGAGGCCTATGTTCAGCAGTGGACGTGTTATGGCTGAGATGATGATGATGATGACACCCATACACACTTGACTGTAGGTACAAAGCAATTTCATGACCCTGTGAAATTTTGTTCAAACAGCAACATTCCTAATTGTACTACATCAGTGGACCTTATTACAAAAGGCATAACTTAAGGTCCACCGATGTACAGTCACCTGCAATAATATGTCACTCTTCGATGGCCGCAAAAATATGTGACACGCTCTTTGGCTCTACAAAGAAGATCGTGTCAGAGAGTTGCGGCCTTTGTTGTGTAACATATTGCAGGTGACTGTACCTAGAGTTACCAGTATGGGCGATGGTTGTATACCTAACTATCCTAAGTACCTACAGTAGGTATACTGAAAATAGTAATTCAAGACCAAAAAAAGTAAGACAATGTTGCCACTTTTTACTAGCGCGTCTTGTATTTGTGTAAAAATAAGTAAATAAAAGTACATACTTTTTTAAACCGTCGGAGTAAAATTGCCAATAAATAAATTATCTTAGCGTGTTTATTTTAAAAAAGGAATTAACTATTTTACAAACAATGTATTGCTGTGGCAACATTGTCTTACTTTTTTTGGTCTTGAATTAAGATTTTCAGTTTAGGCTATGATAGAAAATTTAATTGTAATTTTCCAATTTCTTCCATCTCATTTAACCTATCCATCCTTCGTGATCGCATGGCCGACAAGAACAATAGTTTCGTCACAGTCTCCGATTATTATCGGTGTTCTTGAATCACTGGCGCAACAATTAGACGACATGATAGCGGTGTCGTGTCGTATCTTTTTTTACATTCTATCGCAATTTTAACGACACATTTTTAAATTCATCTTAGTAAATATAAAGTTTGTTACTGTTCTATACCGGGGGTGGCCTGTAATACGTTTTTTATAACTTGTGGTTTGATTTCTAATACACTTTAAAGTTTATTCTAAGACGCAATGTATTGCGAGTTTTGTTATGTTTAAGGCAATCAATCACAAATGATATGGCGATGGCGTCCATTGATGATAATATTTATTTTGTATGAAAAATAGGAAGTCTAAATACTTCATAATTTTTAAAAGTTGTTGAACAAAAGTGTCACCGTTTGAGGAGTACAATCTAAGTTTTAATTATTTGCTCATGTTACAGGCCACACCCGGTATAGACTGTGTTTTGCTATAGTAAGGAATTTTATCTTTCTGTGCAGCTAAGGTAGGTGGCGTAGGAGTAAAACTAACATAGTTTATTTTGCTCGGGGCAAAACAAAACGTATGAGGATTCCATACAAGTGATAGTATCCCGATGATAGTCTTACCCCATCTTACCTTACATATTATATTTCTAATTTTTAAAAGGTTAATGGTACATAAATAATCATACAAAAGTAACTTAAATATATCTAAATATTAAAATATTTTAATCTAAAAGGCCTATTAAATAATTTGCTCAATTGGTTGGCTCCAGAACATGGAAGTTTCTAATTTAGTTAAAAAAAAGTGTCAGATTAAGTTGTCAACAATGTTACTTTTATAAAAAGAACTCGCAAACCGTTACGTCACAAACAAATAAATATCATGCAAAATCAACCAAAAACACGTATGAACTACAATACAAACAGAATAATAGCGTTACAAAAGCGGCTATTGTATGAGTATTCTATGATATTAGATAAAATTGAACTGTACGTTATAATTTTGTACATGTCAGTGACACAACCATAGCAAACAATTCAGAAAATTGTGTTTTATTAGCCTAACAATGGATATGAGAAAATTGCGATATGTAGCCAAATTTGAATGTAATATGCCTTATTACTCTTCAATTAGGCCAATTATTGTTTCATATATAAAAATGATGTCATTGGAGTTATTTTCCATTTCTCCCTCTCGTATTCCATATCCTTGACCTCTTGATACGAGACGACACCAGTTTTTGAAGTGAAAACTTCTTTAGCGGCGCTGGGCACTTTTTGAGGTGGGGAAAAAATGATAAACGCGAGACAGCGTAAGGCGACCACGTGACCGTAACGTTTAGATGGACTCTGCCGGAGTGCAAGCCGTTGTTTGTTTTTATTTGGTCTACATAGCTAAGTCTTGGTCTGCCTCTGCCCCTCTTTCCTTTTATCTTGCCTTCTTGATGATTTTAAAGAAGTTGTCGTGCCATATCGAATGTCCAATAATTTTTCCCCGCCTTTTGATGGTGTTCAGCATCATCCTATTCTCTTTCTTTCTACGTAATACCCGTTCGTTCGTTATCTTCTCCGCCCATATAACATCCCTCCGTCCATATAGTAACACGAATGTGCAAGAGCAATAAAGAAGTAGATATACTTACTTACTTACTGCCGTGGCGCAGCGACCCGAAGTGGATCTTGGCCTCTGACACTAAGGAACGCCATGCTTCTCTGTCTAGCGCCGTTTCTGTCCAATCGACGGCACCGAGCTCGGTCAGATCTTTCACGACCTCATCGCACCAGCGATACCTAGGTCGCCCAACCGGTCGTCGACCATCCGGACATATATTTATCAATTTCGATTTCACATTAGACCCTTTAGCGAAGGTACCATACCCAGACATTTACCCACGTACCTTACCGGTTTTAGCAAAGGTGACCTATTATTATTATGAGCTTGTTGTGTCCCACTGCTGGGCAAAGGCCTCCCCCCTCTCCTTCCACTCGTCCCGGTTTTGAGCTATATCTGGCCAGTCTTTTAAAAAGGAGTCCAAGTTATCCCGCCATCGCCGACGAGGTCTGCCGGATCCCCGGTTTGACTCGTGGGGCACCCACTCTGTGGTTAACTTGGCCCACAAGTCGTTCGGCATGCGGCAGACATGACCAGCCCAATCCCACTTTAGCTGTCCTATGCGTTTAAGGTGACCTGTGCGTTTAAAACTGTGCGCTTACTATAAATCGGCCCAATATGGCGCTGGGCACAAAATGCAGGTCATGAGAAAGTGTTAGTGAAAACTAAATACCAGCCGCGCTCTTTGATACACATGCCGAGACTATTAATATGAAGGCTTAGGCCTAATTAAATGTTATTGGAAACTAAATGAGAACTGGATTTACTCATAAATATATAAATAAATAAGGAACATTCTACAAAATGGTTTACCATTTGTCATAAAACTCATAAACTTTCTTTAATACAGATTTTTTTTTCTTGAGAATATAAAGCCTGATTGATATGATCATTGTCAAGAGGGCGCTATTATTCTCATTTAATGTACCTATAATGGTAGTTCATTAATTTCATTATAGTATGAAAAAAAATAGTTCCAGTGAAATTCCGCAACATACCGCGTGATCATATATTCCTGGTCAGACTTTACGTAGATATGGTTATTTTTATAAACAAAGGTACTTACTTTAAAAAGATTAATAAAAAGCATAATTGATTTTTCTCAAAAATGGACGGCAAGGTCGACTTTGCCGTCTAAAAAATAGGTCGCGAAGCGCGTAGTTTATGGTCACTCAAAAATTAAAAAGTTAAAATAAGTTCAAAAACTAAAACCCGACTACTGCAAATCGCGCTCTAAAAAGTATGAAACAAGATAGAATTCTTATGTACAATTATCAAGCAGGAAATATTATAAATGTTACCATTTTTTTTTATATAAAAATACAACGTAATATAATTTACTGACTTTTTTTTTATATATTTACAGAGATTCAGAGGATCGCCGTGGTCGTATGCCACGATTATAAACTTAAAAGTAATATGGCATACGACCACGGCTATCCTCTGAATCTCTGTAAATATATAAAAAAAATCAGTAAATTATATTACGTTGTATTTTTATATAAAAAAAAATGGTAACATTTATAATATTTCCTGCTTGATAATTGTACATAAGAATTCTATCTTGTTTCATACTTTTTAGAGCGCGATTTGCAGTAGTCGGGTTTTAGTTTTTGAACTTATTTTTTATTTAATTAATTTTGGGGTCATGATTTCGTTACTAACTTTTTGAAGTCACTTTATATTACTTTTGCGCGGGCGTCCTCAGTACAGAAATGTACGCAGAGCGCCGCCTATATCGGGCTACGCCCGACTCCTTTAGTGCCTATGAGGGCGCCGATGGCGGCCGTCTTTGGAACGCGTACGTCGGGTTACGCTCGACACTTTAGTATGAGGGCGCCGCAGGCGCCCGATTTTGGAATACGTATGTCGGGCTACGCCCGACTCTTTTAGTATGAGGGCGCCGAAGGCGCCCGGATTTGGAACGCGTACGTCGGGCTACGCCCGACTCTTTTAGTATGAGGGCGCCGAAGGCGCCCGGCTTTGGAACGCGTACGTCGGGTTACGCTCGACTCTTTTAATATGAGGGCGCCGTAGGCGCCCGGCTTTGGAACGCGTACGTCGGGTTACGCTCAACTCTTTTAGTATGAGGGCGCGCAAAGGCGCCCGGCTTTGGGACGCGTACGTCGGGCTACGCCCGACTCTTTTAGTATGAGGGCGCCGAAGGCGCCCGGCTTTGGAACGCGTATGTCGGGCTACGCCCGACTCTTTTAGTATGAGGGCGCGCAAAGGCGCCCGGCTTTGGAACGCGTACGTCGGGCTACGCCCGACTCTTTTAGTATGAGGTCGCCGAAGGCGCCCGGCTTTGGAACGCGTATGTCGGGCTACGCCCGACTCTTTTAGTATGAGGGCGCGCAAAGGCGCCCGGCTTTGGAACGCGTACGTCGGGCTACGCCCGACTCTTTTAGTATGAGGGCGCCGAAGGCGCCCGGCTTTGGAACGCGTATGTCGGGCTACGCCCGACTCTTTTAGTATGAGGGCGCCGAAGGCGCCCGGCTTTGGAACGCGTATGTCGGGCTACGCCCGACTCTTTCAGTATGAGGGCGCGCAAAGGCGCCCGGCCTTGGAACGCATACGTCGGGCTACGCCCGACTCTTTTAGTATGAGGGCGCCGAAGGCGCCCGGCTTTTGAACGCGTATGTCGGGCTACGCCCGACTGTTTTAGTATGAGGGCGCCGAAGGCGCCCGGCTTTGGAACGCGTACGTCGGGTTACGCTCGACTCTTTTAGTATGAGGGCGCCGCAGACGCCCGGCTTTGGAATACGTACGTCGGGCTACGCCCGACTCTTTTAGAATGAGGGCGCCGAAGGCGCCCGGATTTGGAACGCGTACGTCGGGCTACGCCCGACTCTTTCAGTATGAGGGCGCCGAAGGCGCCCGGCTTTGGAACGCGTACGTCGGGTTACGCCCGACTCTTTTAGTATGAGGGCGCGCAAAGGCGCCCGGCCTTGGAACGCATACGTCGGGCTACGCCCGACTCTTTTAGTATGAGGGCGCCGAAGGCGCCCGGCTTTTGAACGCGTATGTCGGGCTACGCCCGACTGTTTTAGTATGAGGGCGACGAAGGCGCCCGGATTTGGAACGCGTACGTCGGGCTACGCCCGACTCTTTTAGTATGAGGGCGCCGAAGGCGCCCGGCTTTGGAACGCGTACGTCGGGTTACGCTCGACTCTTTTAGTATGAGGGCGCCGCAGACGCCCGGCTTTGGAATACGTACGTCGGGCTACGCCCGACTCTTTTAGAATGAGGGCGCCGAAGGCGCCCGGATTTGGAACGCGTACGTCGGGCTACGCCCGACTCTTTCAGTATGAGGGCGCCGAAGGCGCCCGGCTTTGGAACGCGTACGTCGGGTTACGCTCGACTCTTTTAGTATGAGGGCGCGCAAAGGCGCCCGGCCTTGGAACGCATACGTCGGGCTACGCCCGACTCTTTTAGTATGAGGGCGCCGAAGGCGCCCGGCTTTTGAACGCGTATGTCGGGCTACGCCCGACTGTTTTAGTATGAGGGCGCCGAAGGCGCCCGGATTTGGAACGCGTACGTCGGGCTACGCCCGACTCTTTTAGTATGAGGGCGCCGAAGGCGCCCGGCTTTGGAACGCGTACGTCGGGTTACGCTCGACTCTTTTAGTATGAGGGCGCCGAAGGCGCCCGGCTTTGGAACGCGTACGTCGGGTTACGCTCAACTCTTTTAGTATGAGGGCGCGCAAAGGCGCCCGGCTTTGGAACGCGTACGTCGGGCTACGCCCGACTCTTTTAGTATGAGGGCGCCGAAGGCGCCCGGCTTTGGAACGCGTATGTCGGGCTACGCCCGACTCTTTTAGTATGAGGGCGCCGAAGCTGTGGAACGCGTATGTCGGGCTACGCCCGACTCTTTTAGTATGAGGGCGCCGAAGGCGCCCGGCTTTGAAACGCGTACGTCGGGCTACGCCCGACGCTTTTAGTATGAGGGCGCCTTCGGCGCCCGGCTTTGGAACGCGTACGTCGGGCTACGCCCGACACTTAGTATAAGGGCGCCTTCGGCGCTTGGCTTTGGAACGCGTACGTCGGGTTACGCTCAACTCTTTTAGTATGAGGGCGCGCAAAGGCGCCCGGCTTTGGAACGCGTACGTCGGGCTACGCCCGACTCTTTTAGTATGAGGGTGCCGAAGGCGCCCGGCTTTGGAACGCGTATGTCGGGCTACGCCCGACTCTTTTAGTATGAGGGCGCCGAAGGCGCCCGGCTTTGGAACGCGTATGTCGGGCTACGCCCGACTCTTTTAGAATGAGGGCGCCGAAGGCGCCCGGCTTTGGAACGCGTACGTCGGGCTACGCCCGACGCTTTTAGTATGAGGGCGCCTTCGGCGCCCGGCTTTGGAACGCGTACGTCGGGCTACGCCCGACACTTTTAGTATGAGGGCGCCGAAGGCGCCCGACTTTGGAACGCGTATGTCGGGCTCCGCCCGACTCTTTTAGTATGAGGGCGCCGAAGGCGCCCGGCTTTGGAACGCGTACGTCGGGTTACGCTCAACTCTTTTAGTATGAGGGCGCGCAAAGGCGCCCGGCTTTGGAACGCGTACGTCGGGCTACGCCCGACTCTTTTAGTATGAGGGCGCCGAAGGCGCCCGGCTTTGGAACGCGTATGTCGGGCTACGCCCGACTCTTTTAGTATGAGGGCGCCGAAGCTGTGGAACGCGTATGTCGGGCTACGCCCGACTCTTTTAGTATGAGGGCGCCGAAGGCGCCCGGCTTTGAAACGCGTACGTCGGGCTACGCCCGACGCTTTTAGTATGAGGGCGCCTTCGGCGCCCGGCTTTGGAACGCGTACGTCGGGCTACGCCCGACACTTAGTATAAGGGCGCCTTCGGCGCTTGGCTTTGGAACGCGTACGTCGGGTTACGCTCAACTCTTTTAGTATGAGGGCGCGCAAAGGCGCCCGGCTTTGGAACGCGTACGTCGGGCTACGCCCGACTCTTTTAGTATGAGGGTGCCGAAGGCGCCCGGCTTTGGAACGCGTATGTCGGGCTACGCCCGACTCTTTTAGTATGAGGGCGCCGAAGGCGCCCGGCTTTGGAACGCGTATGTCGGGCTACGCCCGACTCTTTTAGAATGAGGGCGCCGAAGGCGCCCGGCTTTGGAACGCGTACGTCGGGCTACGCCCGACGCTTTTAGTATGAGGGCGCCTTCGGCGCCCGGCTTTGGAACGCGTACGTCGGGCTACGCCCGACACTTTTAGTATGAGGGCGCCGAAGGCGCCCGACTTTGGAACGCGTATGTCGGGCTCCGCCCGACTCTTTTAGTATGAGGGCGCCGAAGGCGCCCGGCTTTGGAACGCGTACGTCGGGCTACGCCCGACAATTTTTAGTACGAGGGTGCCGAAGGCGCCCGGCTTCGGAACACGTACGTATCTTGTAAAAAAATTGACTGTTTCATACATTTTGGCTGATCAGGACTTCTATACCTGTTCACGTTATAAAATGTTGCAGGACATTAAAAAAACACCATGTACAGCGGCCAAACAAATTTCTTTTGCAAAAACCTTTTTGTATCGCCGTAGTCGAGTAACACGCGGATAGAATCCAGAACGCTTGTAGATTCATAGTTCGAATCACCTAACCGATAAATTAATGTTTTATGTGGCGCATGCAAGCAAAGCCGGGTGCAAAAGCTAACAATATTTATATATTTGAAATGTGCTAATTGAGCTCTTTCCAATGATGTATAACACATCATCATTACTTAATTTTAGTTTTTTGGTTCGTGACTTTATGACCTCTAGAGGGCGCCGTGTTCATTTTTTTGTGACGCCATATAGCCTATAACCAGCGGACGATTAAGACGATTCGAATGACACATCGTTTGTTAAATTATAATAAGTACTTTAGAAGTTATGAGGGAACAGATGAACATACATACATACATACCCACATACATACCGGTCAAAATCATAACCCTCCTTTTGCGTTGCCGTAGTCGGGTAAAAAACATTGCAGTCTCGCTTTTGGGACTGCAATGTTGCATACAAATTCCATTATTTGTCGAGTTCCAAACTTTTTAAAATTTGATATGGCCATATTAAATGAAGGCACAGGCCCATTAAACAGCCAAACAGATGATTAGTACCGCGACTATTTAGCTGTCTCAAATAGGTTGGCGTATTTTCGGCAGAAAAATACACTTCTATTTTTTTATTAAATAATAAAAAGGCGGCAAGGACTTTTTTCTATGAAAATATATACGTAAGAACGTTGGTTTTGTAAAATATTTCTATGATATTTATATTTCTTGCACCATTTTTGAGAAAAGCACTATATATGACTCGGCTGGAAGGCTACTTGCTGGCTTCGGATTCAATTAAACGGACTCCCAAGGTCGTCCGTTTAAAACGAATCCTCAGCCTGCAAGTAGCTACTTCCGAGCCTCGACAATAATGTACTATTTTCTACTCCCGTCCTTTTATTTGTCATTCAAAGGGTCGTGCACACACCTTTAAAACCCTACCTTATAGTTGTCAAGACAAGTCTTTAGTCTATTCCCCAAAAAAGAATTTGTGCATACACGCAGTTTCTTTTTGGCGATTTTACGATACTTCGTGTAATGACCACTTAAAAAATATTGAATGAAATACAGTGTTGCCAACCTTATTTTAAATGTCATCTCTGACAAATAAGTGAACCATATACATGTTTTTTTTTAGGGTTCCGTACCCAAAGGGTAAAACGGGTCCGTCTGTCTGTCACCAGGCTGTATCTCACGAACCGTGATAGCTAGACAGTTGAAATTTTCACAGATGATGTATTTATGTTACCGCTATAACAACAAATACTAAAAACAGAATAAAATAAAGATTTAAGTGGGGCTCCCATACAGCAAACGTGATTTTTGACCAAAGTTAAGCAACGTCGGGCGTGGTCAGTACTTGGACGGGTGACCGTTTTCTTTTTGCATTTTTTTCCGTTTTTTTTTTTGCTTTATGGTACGGAACCCTTCGTGCGCGAGTCCGATCCGCACTTGCCCGGTTTTAAATTTCATTCATTCATTCATTCATTCTTTTCCCGCCCGTACCCTCCATTTTTGCTACTTCTTGAATTAAAAAGAATTGTTAAATTTTCAATTTTATTTCAAAGTAAGTGCTTGGTCGTAGAAAAAGTATTTTATGCAACGTTGTTTAACTGAGTCAAAAAATACTCGTAGCGTCTTTATTAACAATTTTCGGCTTCGCGTCAAATTGTTACTCACGCCACTCGCCTTTTTTGACCTCTCTTAAACAACGGTTGCATAAAATACTATATATATCACAATCGATTTAAAAACAGTAATACGCCAGGCTTATGGAATGCGCCTTGTAAAAACAAATAAAATCAAATGAATTTATTTATACCTACTTCTATGAGTAGGTAGTATTTGTTTATATTTATAAGAAAATATCAGCAGCTATAAATACTAAACTTCAAGTTAATAATATCTAAATTGTAACTGTTAGTTTTGTTATTGACATGATACAACTGCTCGTGCTAATCGATGCGCGCGAAATGCACTGAGAGTCGTATTTAATGGCTCCTCTACACGATGGGCCAGCGCCAGCCATCGTGTAGACGAGCCATAATGGGAGTGGTCAAGGTCGCGTTATAACAATGTCAAAAGTATTAAAACTATAGCAACGTAATTGTTAAATCTTAATACCACTTCTAATCTATTAACTAATTAATAATATAGGTACCCACTATGTTGTAAATCACTATATAATGAACACTAGTAAATAGACTTATCTAAGAAGAAACTTAATGGTCGACTATCTTTTAACAGCATGCCGAGTGGCGCCATCATATCGTTTGTTTACTAATGGCTAATGCATTACTTAAATAGTAGTTAGTAGTTTACTAAATAGAAGTATATTACCGTTAGCTTAAAGGTCCTAAACCTTAGGATGTCACTCGGTAGAAAACTATCGGTTAAATAGTTAACTGTAAATAAATAAGTCTCTACCAAAACAGAAGTTGTGTATGGTTCCCGACTTTTGAGAATGTTGTAGTATTTTCTATTCGTATGTAAACTCTTCCCCAAAAAAGGGGGGGAGGCCTATGTTCAGCAGTGGACGTCTTATGGCTGAGATGATGATGTAAACTCTTTGTACCTTTGTACCTACTTAATGAACCTGACATGATTCTTTGATAAGTAAACTTGTTTTCATAATTTCCTTAAAATACATCTGATTCACTGCCGTATTCGAACTTCAAGATATTCACAAGAGTCGACACGTACTAGATCCATTCTAGATACGTTATAGTTTAGATATCAACTAGTTCTCTTTTGCAGTGCAATTCGGGCAACCAATGTCACTTTTACGTTAGATAGAGTAAGATATCTATTAGATGTGAATTGGATCTCTAAGTCATATCCTGTGGAAATCGTTCAAGAGTATCTCCAGAATCGCGCAAATGTCAAATTTGACAGGTTAGATCTTAAACATATCGTTATCGTATCTTGGTGATGTCTAAAAGATATCTAATAGATGTCTATTTCAAAATCAGAATCGGGCCCTCAGCTAAAATCGTGCGTCACTAAGTATGAAAAAACTAATGATTAAACATCACCAAAACAATGATAAAGTCAAGGATATTGAGATGTACGGTCACCATCAGATATATCGCAGCGGCCGAGGTGCTCGAAAACATCTGAACACGCACTCTAACGCCTTGAAAATAGGAGCGTGTTCAGATATTTGTGCGCGCCTTGGCCGCTCCGATATATCTGACAACGCCTGTACCTAACCTAACCTGTTTAAATTCACATTAAAGAGCGATTTAGCAAAACTTGTAGCAAAAATTTGCGATATTCGTATTTCGCGGTAGCCTCTCTGTAGACTTCACAAACTCACATGGATCCGACATTTTGAAAAATGTCCGAAAACTGAGCGGCTACCGCGAAAACCGAAATTCGCAAATTGCGGGGATCTTTCTCTTTTACTCCAATGAAGGCGTAGTTAGAGTGACAGAGAAAAATCCCCGCAATTTGCGAACTTCGATTTTCGCGGTTATAGCCCGGATCTTATAAACTTAGTCTTGTTACTATTGGTATCGTCATCATCATCATATCAGCCAAAGGACGTCCACTGCTGGACATAGGCCTAGGACATAGGACTCTTGGTGTGGTGTAAAAAATAGAAAAATGGTTAATTTTTACAAATTTTGTCATCATCTCTATAGATTATCTTGAAACAATGGACCTTTTGGTCAGTTATTCCGTCGATCAAAAACACATCAGATGTAATTTAGCTACAAGGCACTTGAGTAAAGCACAAAATAAGTATAACTTTACTACATAATATATTTTCCTTTGGTATTATGACCAATTAGATATGGTACATAGTTTGATTTGATTAATTTAGATTGCTCCTAAACATCAAAAGCTTATTTTTATGTTGTTCTACGCAAAATTAGTCTCTATTCATTAGTCGACTTTTAAAATCTAATGCCGGCTGTACACAGCCGTCGGAGCCTCTCGCGGAGTCGCGGACCCAATTGGACAAGGGCGAAACGGGACGAGAAGGGAACAGTACGTGTGTACGTACGTACGAGTGTGTACTCGTTCATGGCCTGTTTCGACGTTTCTTCGAATGTGTACAGCCGACACACAACATTTATTTGAAGTATGAGCTGTCTGTCTGGTTATTCCCTTAAATTGAGAATGAGAAGACTCTACTGTCTGTCTGCCTGTCTGACCGAGTGTCCGTCTGTCTTTCTGTCACCAGCCTGTATATCATAAACCGTGATAGATAAGGCACTTGAAATTTTCACAGACGATATATTTCTGTTACCGCTATAACAACAAATACTAAAAAAACTAAATAAAATAAATATTTCAGTGGGGCTCCCATAGGTACAACAAACGTGATTTTTACGGTACCTTCGTGCGCGAGTCCGTCTTGCACTTGTCCGATTTTTTTAATATTCACCAACTCAAAAGTTAGTCATAATCAATAATGAAAACGCGTGTCCTCAATGAATGCAAGTTAATTGCATAACTACGTTCCACCCACGTTTTTCCGTCCAATATAAGCAGATCTCCATTTTCTTTTAAAATTCTTTGCACTGAGGTTCTAAATACAGTGGACAATTCCGTTTGGGTGCCAATCAACCCAGAACTGATTTAATTAATGAATAGCATATGGGAAGAGCGCAAATTAAATTGGGTTTTATTCAGCGGAAGAGCCGATTAAATTGTGTTACCTACTACAATATTGTGTAGATGTTTACAAGCTCTGAAATGAAACAGTTCAAATGTTGAGACTATTATTTAATTATTTAAAAAAAAACCGGCCAAGTGCGAGTCGGACTCGCGTTTCTAGGGTTCCGTACCGTACCGTAGCCCGACTCACGCTTGACTGCACATTTCTAATAGGTTTTCCTGTCATCTATAGGTATAGAACTAAAATTTTGTGTATTTTTTTCAAAATTTCAGTCTTAGTAGTTTCGGAGATAAAGGGGGAGGAATGGTCATTTTTTGGCTATTTTCTTAAATAACTTCGAACCTACGTATTTTAAAATTATAAAAAAAAACATGTTCATCTTTGGGTCACTAATTTACACATGTGTACAAAATTTCAACTTAATTGGTCCAGTTAGTTTCCGAAAAACAGGCTGCGACAGACGGAAAGACAAACAGACGCACAAGTGATCCTATAAGGGTTCCGTTTTTTCCTTTTGAGGTACGGAACCCTAACAACTATTAAAAATCATTTTTTGCTATATCTTACACTATTCTGTAGGGCTAAGATGGTCGGCTCTTTATCATTTGTCACCATGTCATTTCCTAACAAGTATGTAAGTGCGAAAGTGACGCATGACATGACCGGTGATAAAAATGTGGCCATGATGCCGCTGCTGAATAAAATGTAAATATAGGTATATTATACAGTCAGACGTATATATACAATCCAAATTTAAACTAATTAAAAACTGAAAATATATATTTAGACTATAACTATTCTTTGAATAATTTAAGTGTCGTGAACCGGTTTTATATTCGTTTTATATAATCGCATAAACAACTTTGTTTTCATTGTCATCTTGTATAATCATTGCAACTCTTAATTGCGTGGAATAGCCAGTAATGACTGTTACAAAGCAAAGAATTGTAAAATTAATGTCACCAGCGAGATGTTAGAACGTTAACTCACGCTTAGATAATGAGCAACTGCCGTATTCAAACTTCAAGATATTCACAAGAGACGACACTAGTTCTCTTTTGCAGCGCAATTCAGACAACCAATGTCACTTTTACGTTAGATAGAGTAAGATATGTAAGTTCACTTTTTATCTGCTCCGTAATACTTTTACCGCTTCCTTTTCCCTATAGCTGGCATTTTTACGTATATTTATATATATATATATATATATATATATATATATATATATATATATATATATATATATATATATATATATATATATATATATATATATGTGTATATGTATATAATTTTATGTATGTATAATATGTGTATTTATATAAATTTTATTTTATTTTTATTTGTATGTCTTTTATACTGTTTTGTATTGTGTTTTTTCTGTGCTAAAATTCTTATATTGAATTTGAAACACCTACTGACATGACATAAATTTATTAATTTCCGCTACCTAAAGGTTGTCTGGAAGAGATCGCTTTTTAGCGATAAGACCGCCTGTTGTTTAACCTCTTCTTCCTGTATTATTTGTATTGTTTTCTGTAATGAGGTGTGCAATAAAGAGTATTTGTATTGTATTGTATTGTATTGATATCTATTAGATGTGAATTGGATCTCTAAGTCATATCCTGTGGAAATCGTTCAAAAGTATCTCGCAAATGTCAAATTTGACAGGTTAGATCTTAAACATATCGTTATCGTATCTTGGTGATGTCTAAAATATATCTAATAAATGTCTATTTCAAAATCCGAATCGGGCCCCAAGAGTAATCGTCACGTATAGTTAAACATTCAATTTGGTATAGCATTGTGTTAATGGAGATATGTTGTTTTTTTAATATGTATATCTATTTCGCTGATAATATTTTTACTGTAATATATTATTTTAGAACTGTAGGTATTGGTCAAAACGAATTAGTTAAAAATATAGTACAATAGAGCTTAGGCTCAGTGCCATAGCGTAGCTCGGTGCCATATCGGCTCTACTTTGAAAAAAAACTCGTAAATCTTCAAAATATGACAATCAAAAAAGACATGTAGGTAGTAGGTACCTATCTATGTATGGGAAGCATACAGACTTACAGGCATACTGCTTTTTAACTTTGAGTAGCAATGTGAGATATGGGATTTTTTAAAAGTAGGCAGTGCCGACATGGCACCCTATTTTGTATGGAAAAGTGAAAAAATTATTAAGCTGCAAATGATTTCAAGAACTCTTCGCCCTAAAAGCATCATCTTTGGATACCACCAGGGTTACCATATATGAGATACGGAGCCATATGGCGCCATCTACATCAACAGACAGTTTCAAAGCACAGAATTATCGTTTTAAAGTGTACACATTTTATACAATCACTTCATCTTGGGTACCTAATCAATTAATCATATTAACCTCCGTATTAAACGTGCAATAAGGAAAACATTTTACCTACCAATAATACCCGTTCCAAGAGCCGTGCCATTTTTTTCACCTCATGGCCATCCGTGCGTGATAACATGTGTAAATAATTGTAAACTTTTGTATACTTAACTACTTCTGGAGCCCAATTCAGATTTACCAATTTATTAGAGTTATGAACTGGTTTTGATACGACTTTGACGATCGTATTGGGGCATTTTCGCGAGAAGAGAATCCAATCGTCTTTTTTCTAAAACATAATTAATGTATTTTTCGACTTATAATCACGAGCTCTTTCGATCCTACTAGAAGAAAAAAAAGCGTCCCAAATTTTGTTTTTCCAATCCGTAACCATTTTTCAAACACCTTGTTACAAAATGGAGAGTAACTTAAATTACTGAAAATTTTGGGACATTTTTTTTCTCCTACCCTTTTTCTCCTAGATCTAAAGCCCGTTGTTCCGAGTAGGTTTAAATTTACCTACTTACTTTAGAAAAACAGTTGATTGTATCTCTTCTCGCGAAAATGCCCATCAGTGATAGGCGCGCACCTCGGTGGTATTCCACCTGTCTAATTTCTTTTTCCAACGTCATTGCGTCTCACTCTATCATTAAGCAAAATATGAGATGCAAAACACATCGGACAAAGAAATTGGATAGGTGGAATACCACCCTCACAGCTTTCACTTCATTTTGCATGCACCAATCAGCGAGAGCGACCTTGAAGGGCTTCAAGGACTACAAAGTCGTATCAAAACTATAACAAATTGTTAAATTTGAATTGGGCTCCTGGTGCTGTATGTCTGTACAGGTACATTAGGTGTTTGGGTGTTATTATATCTAACCATGGTTTCTAGGAGTGAACGAGAGATTGCTCGCATCCGGGAAACACGTAATGTACGCAAAAACCCGTGCCCGCCGATGTAAGTGACGCAATACCACAGCTGAGATGAGATATTACTGTAGATTTATTTTATCTCTGATAAAAAAGTCAATGCATCAATATCATACAGTCGCACCAATAAAAGTCTGCAGCGGATTTGACAGCCCACGCAGCGTAAGTGTTATTTATACGTCATAATTTGATAGAAGTTTGACGTTTAAAATGACACTTGCACTGCGTGGGCTATCAAAATCGCTGCAGACTTTTTACGGTCTGACTATAGAAGATCGGATCTTCTCCGAGACCACGCCACGGGGACAACGCCGTCCTCGAAACGTCGGAGGAAAATTTAAAACGTAATTAATTTTATGCGTTTAAGTCCCGTCTGTCGTTGTGAATAATAATGAAAAGCGATTGGTAAATATCAAATGATATATTTATTAAATCAAACTGAATGCTTAATACTCATAAAACTTACCTACTTAACTCATTATAGTGTGTGCGGAAAGAGAAGAGCCGCACAGAGTATAACGTCAGTTATAAGATTGACGATTAATGTTCAGATGAAAAACATAGGTACCTACGCCTCCGACCATACCTACGGCCCAATTCTAACAATGCTTATAAGATGTAATTGCGATTCAATACCGATCTGTCAGTGTCAAAAGTGTCTTTAACCAAATACGTAACACTGACGGATCGGTATCACATCGCTGTGACATCTTAAAAGAATTGTTCGAATTGGGTCGATAGTCTCTAGCGGCCGAAAAATAAGGAAAAATTTAATCAATACCTAGGGTACAGATTGTATATAATTTGACTACTCAGAATCCTTCACCGCTTCATAATGACGTTGAAATTTGCCGAGGTCTGAATTTATTAGTGACAAACACGACAGCTAATTGCTTCGACCCTAATTAACCCCACGAAAACAGTTTAACTCATGATGATCCGTCATCGTCAGCAGCAGGAGTTATTGCGCAAACTATTGAATTCAATTGAATTGAGTTGAACTTTGATCAAAAGGATAAGATAAGATAATATACCAGCAAATATTAGTCAATTTGTGCTGCAGTTGACATCTGAATGTCAGGTGGTCTAGGGCTAAGATGGTCGGTTTTTTTATCCTCTGTCATCATGGCTGTCACGTTCTAACAAGTACGTAAGTACGAAAGTGACGCATGACATAACATGAGACAAAAATGCGACAACCATACCGCCTAGGGCTAAGATGGTCGGCTCTTTATCATTTGTCACCATGCCTGTCACGTTCTAACAAGTATGTAAGTCCGAAAGTGACGCATGACATGACATGTGACAAAAATGCGACCACCATACCGCCTAGAGCTAAGATGGTCGGTACTTTATCATTTGTCACCATGCCTGTCACGTTCTAACAAGTATGTAAGTGCGAAAGTGACGCATGACATGACATGTGATAAAAATGCGACCATGATATCGCCGCTGGTTAATCCCAGTATAAAGCAATCGCGTGTTATATCTGTTGACGTCAATGGTTCTCGCTTACACAGTATGTCATAACAAATCTTCACAGGAATCCAGGCTAACCGTAACACAACTTAACAAGTGTTACGTAAACTTAACTAGTGGGGTTTGTGCGGTAACTCATAATCTGTGGGGTTGAGATAAATGAGGTGAACCGCTATTACTCGTATAGGCTGGGCTACACTAAAACGGTGTACTTGTAGCACAGGACGGACACGCACCGTACGAAAGTCATTTCTATATGTACCTATACTCTGTATTTTTAGGTATTTAAATAAACGTAAACAAAATCTACTCTCAAATGGCTCCTTAAGCCAGTTGAGGGTAGATGAAAACATTGTATGATAAAATAATGTAGATAAAAGTCAGGTCATTCAGTGACTGATCCAGGCGGTTTTGTATTTGGTTTGTTAGCCAATAAATATTTTTACTACCCGAAAATTTACAAATTGTTTGTTTACTTTTATTTAAATAGGTACTTACCTAAACACTATAATTATGTGCGTATGACATGTCTGTATCAATGTTCAGTTGAAAATTTATTTTGATGAAATCATAATAACGTTGTTCAAGTTCAAACTCAATTCAATTTACTTATTGCATTTATGTTTATTATATACAATTGTTAAATACAACATAGTTGGCACATGACACCCTGTTAGGGCACAGCAATTGCAGAAAATGTTGTTATTTCCTAAAATTGACAAGCATACAATGCATGACGCATGACACAAATGACACAATACGGCGGTATTTTGAATCACAAGATGACTTTGTACGCACGTCGAATAGCTGCCCTGGCCACGGCCACCAAATTAAAAAAACCGGGCAAGTGCGAGTCGGACTCGCGTACGTAGGGTTCCGTACCACAATGAAAAAAAAAACGGAAAAAAATGCAAAAAGAAACGGTCACCCATCCAAATACTGACCACGCCCGACGTTGCTTAACTTTGATCAAAAATCACGTTTGTTGTATGGGAGCCCCATTTAAATCTTTATTTTATTCTGTTTTTAGTATTTGTTGTTATAGCGGCAACAGAAATACATCATCTGTGAAAATTTCAACTGTCTAGCTATCACGGTTCGTGAGATACAGCCTGGTGACAGACAGACGGACGGACGGACGGACGGACGAACGGACAGCGAAGTCTTAGTAATAGGGTCCCGTTTTACCTTTTCGGTACGGAACCCTAAAAAGGCATTTTAAGTATTTGTCTTTAATGTTCAAATTTTCTGCTCTGTGCGTTCTCTAAAGTGTTCAGTTTTAGTTACTTTATAAATGTGAAATTATTTAGAAATAGCTTTTAGACGAATAAAAGGCCAGTAAAAGGTATAGAATATAAAGAGAAACTGTACATTGGCATACTACCTCTAGTTATGAGATTAAGATATTACAATATCGAATAGGCTCCCAGGGAAAGCGTTGTAATTGCACCATCTCGGCCAGGATAAGGCAGTGGCTTAGTAGGCAGTGGTAATTACATGATTGCGCGGCCGGTGCGATTAGCCATGTCGATTCTCACGCCTCAAGTCTATGCGGAGTCTATACAGGTTGTTCCGTGCCATGGTACCAACTTTTGTTGATTATCCATGAGCTCCTATGGTCACCTGTCACCTCCTGTGCCCATCATCAGATCAACTCGATGATACCATTACATTGCATTGCCACCCAACTTACATTATGTATGTTAAGCTTCAGCTCACTCGAATTATGGGAAGTGGCAATTTAGTTTACTAGATTTGACCCGAACATACCTACATAGTACATACAAACATTGTTTTTTTTCATTAAAAGTTTCTAAAGTCGAAAGGGAAACTATAGTACCTATTAGTACTGCGGGAAACATGGATCTTAGGCCAGTAATTGTTGACGTTGCACAATTATGCGGTTCGCCATTACTAGATTACTGCTGATTATCCATGTCTCATTCTCACGGTGTGATGATATGTGGTTTCTGAGATTACTTGTTCGCATAAAATTTCGTACCGGTAGACATGTTAGTCTAGAGCAATTTACGGCTTCTGATAAGGTAAATTTATGAGTCCTGATGATGAAAATAATTAGCAAGTAAACAACAATCTTCATTGACCATCTATTGACCTTATGTATGTGCAATGTGTGTGCTCTGTAGTGCTTATGAAAATGGTATTGCGGAGATTAGGTAGTAAACTAAATTATTGTCGACCCCACACAGTTATGGTCCGTTTTCTCACCGATTTGTGTTAACAGTAATCAGTCACTTAAGTGCTTATTAATATGTTTGCCAATAAACACTAATCAAGACTCTTACGTGTTAACTGACAATTCGTATTGTAAATTTGGACATTGGACGTGTTCGGGAACTTATGATTTTTCCCACATCAAGGGAAATCAACACGATACGTCAAACATCGTTTGTCGAATAGGGGTCCAAGGCCAAGCACATGATTGGCGCGACAATATCTCGCCGCGAGATAGACTACCCGTCGTTTTCTAACTGTATTAAGAGGGACGGGTAGTCTATCTCGCGGCGAGATACTGTCACGCCAATCATGTGCTAGCCCGGCTGGTCCCCTCATTAGAGCAAAGACCAATATTTACTTCTACATTATTGTCTGGCCCGGTCACACGCAATCCCTCTTGTACACACAGACGGCAAACACCACTAATGCCGCTAATTCCTACTGATATCGTAATTCTAACAACCACAGGTAACTAGCAACTTAAACCTTATTACGAATACATACGGTACATCTATGGTCAAACGTTGTTGGTACACATAAGTAATGAAGTGTAACTTCTGTTGTAAACGGGCTAGGTTTGTAAATATTTGTAAATTTGTGCTTGTAATCCGGAATAAAGTACTAACTAGTTCTGAATAAATACAAAAATGAGGCTTACGCAAGTGAAAAAATCCGTATTTTTGGTTAAGTTAGTCAAATAAACAGCCAGATATTCTAAGTAATCTAAGTAAATGATAAATTTAGCATTAAGTGTACTTACATACAACATAATCAGTTTGATTTTGAAATATTTTTAATTATACTGCATTTCCAAATTTTTTGGCCGTTATGACCATAGTGTACACGAAATACCTATAATAGGTATACTTAAACCTATTACAAAATTTATAATATGTATAATAATGCCTGGCTCTCTTAATGACATAATAATAAAAACAAAAACAAAATGAGATCAAAACCATAACAATTTTTTTTATCTGCGGCGATATCATAGTCGCATTTTTATCACTCGTCATGTCATGCGTCACTTTCTCACTTACATACTTGTTAGTGACAAACGTGATGACAGATAATAAATGCCGAGCATCTTAGTCCTACTGCATAAATATTACTATTCAGAAATGAACTCTGCCTATCCTAAAGTAATTGGAGCTTGATATCCATGCTTCACTGTTCTGTGAAATCGCCGAAAAGCGCTTTCTAAAATTCACACGGCCTAACCAATCTGTGCTCATTTTAAAATTAGCAATGTATTAGTAAAGGGGGGGGGGGGCGATTTTTTAATTTCGGACGCTCGATTTCGTGTGGCTCCCTTCAATATATCTCCACTACTAGGCATTTTAATTCAAGTATAGTTAGACAAGTTAAAAGACATGTGATCAATTTCAAGTTGGAACTATGTTGCTTCATCATCATCATCATCATCATCATCAGGCTATATTAGTCCACTGCTGGACATAGCCCTCCCCTAAAGAGCGCCATAGCGCCCTGTCTTCAGCTTGCCGCATCCAGCATCTGCCTGCAGTCTTTCGCAGATCGTCATCCCACCTGGCCGGAGGGCGTCCTACACTACGTTTGCCGAGTCGCGGTCTCCACTCAAGAACACGTTTCCCCCAGCGGTTGTCGGTTCTTCGTGCGATATGGCCAGCCCACTGCCACTTCAGCTTGCTAATTCTTTGAGCTATGTCGATAACTTTGGTTCTCTGTCGAAAGTATTCGTTACGAATCTTATCCTTCAGAGAAACTCCGAGCATAGCTCTCTCCATAGCTCGCTGAGCGACTTTGAACTGGTGGACCAACCCTACCGTGAGTGTCCATGTCTCGGCTCCGTAGGTCATGACGGGTAGGACGCACTGATTGAAAACTTTTGTTTTCAAGCATTGCGGTATGGATGACGAGAAGACTCGGCGTAGTTTCCCAAACGCTGCCCAGCCCAGCTGGATCCTCCTCTTGGCCTCCTTTTCGAAATTGTTTTTACCTAACTGTAGAATCTGCCCGAGGTAAGTATATTCCGAAACGATTTCGAGAAGGTGGCCATTTACGACTATCGGTATTGGATCAATGTGGCCATTGATCATGACTTTAGTTTTATCCAAATTCATGCCAAGACCGATGCGTCGCGAGGCCGCAGCTAGGCTGTCCAGCATCCGGTTCAGCTCCTCTAGCGACTCTGCCACTATGACTATGTCATCTGCGAATCGTAGGTGTGAGATGTAGTCGCCGTTTATGTTAATGCCCTTACCTTTCCAGTCCAGCGTCTTAAACATATCTTCCAACGCGCTTGTGAACAGTTTCGGGGATATAACATCCCCCTGTCTCACCCCTCTGCGCAATTGGATAGGTTTAGACTGCTGACCCTGTACTTGGACACTCATGGCTTCGTAGAGACATCTCAACACCTCGATATAACGATAGTCTATTTGGCATCGCTGTAAGGATTCCAGAACAGCCCAGGTCTCGACAGAGTCAAAGGCCTTCTCATAGTCCACAAAGGCTAGACACAGGGGCTGATTATATTCTTCGCACTTTTGTATAATCTGCCTCACTGTGTGAATGTGGTCTATGGTGCCATATCCTCCGCGAAACCCTGCCTGCTCTGGCGGCTGGAACTCGTCGAGTCTCCTGGCGAGACGGTTCGTGACCACTCGTGAGAACAGCTTATAGACGTGACTCAGGAGCGAGATGGGTCTGTAATTTTTAAGGAGGGTTTTGTCCCCCTTCTTAAAAAAGAGCACCACCAAACTCCCGCTCCACGCCTTTGGAGTTCTCCCACGCTGTTGCTTCATGGCGCCAGTGAAATCTGGGTTGTTGGCGTTCGCTTGTTTACATATTGTGATTGGTGTAAGTGATTTCTAATAGAGTCAGTCCATGAAAAGTCTGCAGCGGATTTGATAGCCCACGCAGTGCATGTGTCATTTTAAACGTCAAGCTTCTATGAAATTATGACGTATAAATAACACTTACACTGCATGGACTATCAAATCCTCTGCAGACTTTTATCGGTGCGACTATAATAGAATTGAAAACGAGTGGTCAATACCATTAGATTCCCAATTTCTATCGCTTGTATTTCAAAAATATCATTTCACCGTTTTCCACAGATTTTCGATTGACGAAATCGAGCGCGCGAAATCAAAAAATCGGCTCCCTGGTTTGCAAATGCTCTCAAATTTGACAGTAATTTATTGACTGAGATTATAAGTTCATAATTATTTATCGATATGCTACAGAGCTACAGAGTCAACTTAAGGTTATTAAATGAGTATTTAATAACAGACTTGTTGTTCCTTTGTTTTGTATTTATATGGTAACATATTATGGTATATTTTGATGTACTTGCGTAAGTATGTATGTTAATATTCTTTTAAATTAGCGTTGCGTTTTTATATTAAATTTTGTTAGTAGTAGTAGCAGTTGCACCGCCCACAATCTCTCTGCTTTGCCTTAAGGTTGACTGGTAGAGAATGCTTTTGGCATTAAGTCCGCCTTTTGTACGATAAGTTTTCTTTTGTGCAATAAAGTTTAAATAAATAAATAAAATAAATAAATAACATTTTTTTTAAACGTACTTATGAAGTAAGTACATATAGTCATCATCATCAAAGTATCAGCGTCTAGAGGGTCTGCTACAATAAAGGAAAATCAAAATCGCTTTTGCTATGCTTTGCGTTAATTTTGCAGATCACCCGTGACAAGCATTTGAGTAATGCTGCTAAACTGTATTTTACCCGTCATGGCTTGTTTGCTTACCTGTTCTTATCATGACCTTGAGATGCATCACGGCGTATAATTACTGTTCATAATTATAAAGTAAATCACCCGTCATTTCACTGCCCTAATAGGCAGTGTTCATCGGATGACACTGTAATATTTTTGTCTTCGCTCTGATGATTCCGTGCAAGTCTTTACATAAATGTTTTAACTCGACTAATACTTAATGTTTCAATTTATGTATGTGATTAAAAACTTCTTTTTTATCATTTTGCCTTACTTATATATGTAATAATGTATCTATTGTTTCCCATAAAGTTTAAGGGAAATAACTTAGTGGTAAGTTATGCCTTGAAAGTAATTATTGATTATTAATTTTGAGTTTTTAACATTAAAAACTAGGTATGTCTAATTCATTGTTTGTCCGCATTTTCGTTAGTCATAATTTGGTTTTTTAGGCACTTTTCAGGATTGCCATAAAACAAGCCTATTAACTTAACCTATCTTATATATAGTATAATCTTACGAAAATCCTGAAAAGTTAACGGTTTCAGAATTGCTTTAGGATAGGCAGAATTACATTATGACTTGCAATAATTATGTTAAACAAAGGGATCCGATATGCAATATTAGGGCCCCCCCACATCTAGCGTCTTTCGAGCGTCGGCGTCTGTCGGCGTCTGGTCAGCGCTATGTAAAATGACGTCGCTGCGCAGTTGCGTCGACGCTGCGTCAACGTTGCGTCGAGCAGTGGCCATAGAATTGTAGACGCCGACGCTCGAAAGGCGCCAGATGTGGCGGGCCCTTAGGCATCCGAGCGGCTTCCGCGAAAACCGAAATGCACAAATTGCGGGGATCTTTCTCTTTTATTCCAACGAAGGCGTAATTAGAGTGACAGAGAAAAATCTCCGCACTTTGCGAACTTCGATTTTCGCGGTTATAGCCCCGATCATGATGGATTATGTACAAACACGTTTCTTTACGATAGGAGCATGTACTTAACAGCAACACTCCTGACTGTACAATCGCCATCAGATATATCGGAGCGGCCAAGGTGTTCACAATATCTGAACACGCGCTCTAACTCCCTGACAATAGAGGCGTGTTCAGATATTTGTGAGCACCTTGGCCGCTCCGATATATCTGATGATGACTGTACATCGGTGGATCTTATGGTTTTTTGTAATAAGGTTAACGAACTGTCAGTTAACAGTGTGGGCGATGGTACTCGTAAATTCTGCACTCAAAGCGTATCTAATAGTTTAACAAGAAGAGATAGGTATGTAATATTTTTGCTAAGCTAGGTTTTAAAGATATTTGCCATTTTTTAAATAACCCCGCTTTCGAAGTTACCCCAATGTGCCATAATTATGACTAAGGTTGGCACTGTATTACCTCCCTAGGAATGTTAAAGTGTACTATCACGTCATTCGACTTTCACGGAGTTAAGCTGATGAAAACATTTGTTTTTTCTAACCTGACTCATAAGACAAATATTTTGTGCAAAGGTTAAAAACAGAACAAAGGACGACGAATTATTTTTTACCTTATAAATTAAAATTATGTCATAATCATTAATGTAATCAAACATCTGCCTTTACCTTATTTTTATCCATTTAACTTGATTTAAGTTTCGTTAAGAAGTAAATATAAATGAAATCGAAGTGTCAGCATAAAAGCTTTATCTGTTAATGATGATATTACATTGCAAAATTTATAAATCATTAATTTACATACAATATATATCAGTGGTACAACTAAACGAAATTAATAACTAGCTTAAATATAAAATAGGCCCCTGAGGCATTGTACCAAGGATGCTGGCGGCATTGTAAAATAAATAAAATAAAATATATTTAGGTATAAAATCCTGGGACCTTCGCCAGGGCATCTCCAATTTAAATCCACCATATGACAGAGGTTATAAACAACGTTTTATTACCTATAAACTCCCAAATTAGGAGTTATGTGTATTTAACAAACGAAAATAGATTTAGTGACCGATTACTTGCCACGGAGAAAGTGAAATTGTGAGCTGCTGGGTGTTTAAATGAATGATGGGGGGCAGAGTTCATGAATGAGTTATATAGGTAGGTATGTATTGCTATTGATCCCCTATCTTGCATCAACAGTTTGAAATTAGAAGTTATTGCCTGAGAATATGGTAGAAAATTTAATGTAATTATCAATGGCTGTTATGGCCTTTTATAAGTGTAGTTATACGTAGCCATATATCAATATTTATTTGGTTAGTGGTGTTTTATATTATTCTAGTAAAAGTTTCTTTCTATTTGATTGATGAATGTGATACGCGTCTTAACCTGTCATGTGTGTAATTGGTCAAAAATCTTCGGCTGTCACAGAGCAGCAAAAAAATCATTCTAGAAAAAAAACACAAAAATATACCTACCAAAATTACCAATTCAGTTAGGACTATTATCATTTCTCATATGAGAGAGACAAGAGGTTAAAGATCGGGTGACGGGTACGTTTATAAAATAAAATGTAACTGTATTCCGACTATTCCGTATAACATCAGTGTAACTTGAACATCTTTTATACATTACCACATCTGCTATATAGGTATGCAAATTGAGATGATTAAATCTTTGAAATACTCGTATTTAGCCTTTCAAAGATACAGTATGTGCGGAAAGAGAAGAGTCGTGAATTGTATTGGGTCCCATACATTCCACGACTCTTCTTTTTCCGTACAGATTATAGTATTTACACAAGTGTCAACGTCATCTGGCGGAATTGGTAACGCATTGGACCGGCAATCCAAGGATGTGGGTTCGAGTCCCGCGTTGGTCAGAGTTGATTGAAAAGGTAAAAAATAAACATTAACGTTGGGCCTTCTTACCAGTAACTTATCTCTGTATATAAATTTAGTGAATCCTTGAAGAAATATCAGCTATTGTTAGTATATCTTTAGACATTTACGACAAGGCGTTGCAACACTTGCAACTGCAATCTCGCACGTGACATCTGGCGTTATTATCACATCACACGTGCATTATTTCAACAAATTGGCCAACAGGTGCTGACTTATCAAATATGAAATCATATTTGAAATTAAAACAGATATTTGGATTTTTTGGATATTTTTCTAATAGGGTATCTGACTACTAGTCAAATCAGTTACTTTTTGCAAACTGTCAAAACAATTTGCAAAAAACAATTTGCAATTTGCAATTTTGCTACTGAGTCTGGCCAGCGAATCATGTCACAAGCTATTTTTAAAAATTCTTTATATGGCAACTTTTTTCCTATCAAATAAACTGTCAGTTTCAAGCTGTCATTTAATTTCATAGTAATTTTATTGCCAGGTGCGGTTTTTATTGAAATTCCCGCTTTTTTTGTGCCACGATTCGTTGGCCAGACTCTATGGAATTTATTGTATGAAACACTAGCATGTGACGTCACAATCAAATTACCTACTTTTTATAGTTTAATACGGGTTTTAAAATATAAATGGTGTCTAAAAATAACGGCTGTCTACGTTTCTCTATTAATCTTCTGGTGCTTTATTTCATGCATGGTGTAAAATAATTTATTTCAAATACAGTCAATACCCTATTCTGCAAACACATCGGTCTTAAACCGTTTACCTTAGAACAGCAATTGTATAATACTATTTGTGGTCTTTGCGGTACAGTTGCCATCAGATATAATGGAGCGGCCAAGGTGCTCACAAATATCTGAACACGCCTCTATTGTCAAGGCGTTAGAGTGCGTGTTCAGATATTGTGAACACCTTGGCCGCTCCGATATATCTGATGGCGACTGTACCTATTACATACTTATTCTTATTTACTTTGCGGTGCCTATTAGGTACTTCTTATTTACCTTAGTAGGTGTCATTGACAGCTTTTTTAGGCTGACTAGACCTTGTAAATTATTTTTATCCATAATTCATTCAAAATAACGAAATGCAGGAGCGGTATTCTGTTTATGAAATTATATTAACTAGTTTTTTTCCATTTTGAACTGCACTAACATGGATAGCGTCGAAGCGGTATCATGGTCCTATTTTATCACCTGTCATGCCATGCGTCACTTTCGCACTTACATATTTGTTAGAACGTGACAGGCATCGTGACAAATGATAAAGAGCCGACCATCTTAGCCCTACAGGGTAGAAATTAAAAGAATTCTTTTTTTAATTTTCAGACAGAAGGTGGTCGACTCGATAGAGATCCCGATCCTCACAAGATGCTGTTTTTGTTTTCCACTACGGAAAGGACTGATTGCCTTCGCATATGGAAACCTAGTAAGTCTTTATCAATATTATCCAATACAATACAAATACTCTTTACTTATTAAAACAATATAAAAGAAAACAGAAACACAAGCGGTGGTAGCATGGTTCCATTTTTATCGCTTGTCACTATGCGCATCACTTTTGCACTTACTTACCTACTTGTTAGAACAGGCATGATGACATTGGTGACTGGCGATAAAACTGCGAGTTTAGGCTGTTATCATTGTTTATGCGCAACACTTCAGTTCCATATGATTGATGGTTTATTTTTTTATGCATGCTTCACGTAAAGATGACTCACGCTAGACTCGGACCAAAAAAAGTCTGCAGCGGATTTGACAGCCCACGCAGTGCAAGTGTCATTTATAGGTAAGTACGTCATAATTTCATAGAAGTTTGACGTTTAAAATAACACTTTCACTGCGTGGGCTATCAAATACGCTGCAGACTATTCTTGGTGTGACTCTAGAACTAGGAACGGTCCAGGTCCACGCCGGGGCGTCCGAGATTTCGTTTTCTGTAATAAACACGTGATCACGAGATGATTTATACAGATAACGAAGTGAAAAAAAAAGAAGTGTCCGAAGCCTCGGCCTGGAGTTCTCAAACCTACATGTTAAGTATAGGCTATCATACTGTCACACAATTTGTAATTACTTATTTGTTTCTTTCGGTTTATAATCTATTTGATTTTCTAGCTTGTTTTGATAATCATGCCGTGTTTCAAATAGGTATCTATTTTATTTATTTATTGATACCAGGAATTCCAACAGCTATGAATGATACATTAGACTTTTTAGAGCATCTACGTAACGATCTACGTAAGTATTTATTTATTAATCAGTGATTAATAATCGCAAACTAGCTTTAATCAAGTCTATTAGTATAGTTGTAAACAACATCGAGATCATTCTATAGCGGGTAACACCCGAATTACAAGAATGCTACCGGAAACATAATAATTGTAAAACAGGCCAAGTTCTTTGATAAAAAATGATCGCAAAAAGGATGTTAAGTCCATATCGCTGTGAAAATGACGGATGCTTTATCACAGAGTGATAAACATAGGCAATGTCACTGACCTTACCTATAAGTATGTTGTGAACTGTATAGACGGTACAGTGGAACCTCAATAACTCGAACCTCGTTAGCTACAAATTAAATGCCACTTCCTTTCCTTCAAAGCCCAATACCTCCAAAACTCGAAATGTTTAACCTCATTAACACGAAATTTCTCCGTTATCCAGTACCATTTCTCCTCTATAACTAATTGTTTTATTTGATTGTTTTATCAGTTTATCACCTCTATATCTCGAAGGTAGGTATTTACCTACTAAGAAAATTTCTGTAACTCGAAAAATAGCAATTAGACTGCACTTTACGTGCTTTACCTTTTACTTAATGGGAATTTATCTCTCTCATTCGAATTTTTATGCGTTTTACAGAGTTACAGATTGTAACTTAAGCCTTTTTCAGACGAACAATAACCTATACGACCCTCCCTAAGTCTACGCCCTCTATAACACGAAACCTCGTTATCACGAACTTTTTGGCGTTTCCCCCTCGAGATCCGTGTTATCGAGGTTCCACTGTATAAGTAAGTACTTAAACAACTTTTACTTGGCATCGGAAAGTGATGAAACCGCGAGCGTGGCGCAAACCTTACGTTGCTTAACTTATTAACTTAAGGGACTTTGCACACATCCGATAAATTCTTAGTAAAGTATGTTATTTAAAACACGAGGCTTCATTAGCTATAATTATTGCAAGTTATGCAGTTTCTAGTAGTTAAATGGATATTTTGTTTTAATTGACATGTGTAGGATTAATAACAAATCAATAATTAAGTAATACATTATTAGCAGACTAAGATACCCTCCCTACGTTATCTTTCGGGTAAAAATACAGTTTTCTTTTTTATAATTTGTGCTTCAACTTGTCACAAATCCCATTTTTAACTTAATTAAGTTGATAATTAATAAATAATTCTTGTAGCAAAGCAATACATTTGCTGACAAGGAATAATATGCATGTACGGAAATTGTATATATGTATTACAAAATATATACTTACCCAACAATGACCGGTTATAGGTACTCGTTATGATACTTACTTACTTCGCTGGCTCAGCTACCCGAAGTGGATCTTGACCTCCGACACTAGATTGTGCCATTCGTTCCTTTCCTGTGCGATCTGATGCCATTCAGCCGCTTGCATGCCACACAGGTCTTTCTGGACCTCGTCGATCCATCTGTACCTAGGCCTTCCGACCGGACGTCTCCCAGTTGGTGGCCCCAGATAAGCTCTTTTGGCCGCACGATCCTATCCCATCCTCTCCACATTAGTGATCCAAAAGACTCGAGCCTTTGGAGTTATTTTTTTAGGGCTCGCCTCATCTCTTGACGCCTAAAAGGCTAAAAGCCTATTTAGCTCTTTAGCTCTTTAGCCCCCGAGCCTAGTTCTATTTAAGAGCCTAGAATCTTGGGGCTAATAACCTTATTAAGTCCCTAAAAAAAGCCTATTTAGCTCTTTAGCCCCCGACCGGCTGGCCGGGCTTAATAAGGTTATTAGCCCCAAGAGTCTAGGATCTTAAATAGAACTAGGCTCGCGGGCTAAAGCGCTAAATAGGCTTTTAGCCTTTTAGGCGTCAAGAGATGAGGCGAGCCCTAAAAAAAGAGCTAAAAGGCTCGAGTCCTTTGGATCACTACTCCACATGGCCGAGCCAGCGAAGTCGAGCATCTCGTATACTCGTTATGATGCCAACAAATTAGTAAAAGGCACCTATAAAACACATCAAATATATAGCTTTTAACCGACAAAGAGCAACCGGCCACCCGTATTTCTAGCGAGGACCTATTGAATCACACAAATTATACAAAAAAGAAACTCGTTATGATGCATCCTATTTCGAACATCTTAGACTGATCTGTGCAACCTTAGATACAAAACAGGCAATATAAACTAAACCTGTTTGCTCGACTCAAATGTATTAATTAATGAATTATTTCTTATGCTGTAAAGTCTAAATATAACTATACAGATGTAGTACATAATTATTTTCCATCGTATTTTCACGGAAACGTACGAACGTGTCTTGCTTTGCTATTTCAGGCAGTCGCGGTATAAAAAGTGCTAAGGTTGACTGAAGAAGCGTGACAAATACGAACGTTTCCGAAAAAATACGACGCAAAACAATTATGCACAACATCTGTAATCTAAAGTCTATGAATAGCTTTCTACGTTATCAAATAGACTCTTCATTGTTAAATTATGCTTAAAAATTGCAGATCGAATGCACAACAAATAAATGTAGTTTCTTGACTCAAGAATCTTGAGTAAAATGAAATGAAATGAAATGAAATGAAAATCTTTATTTCAGGCAACTAGTGGCCCATACATAAATACCTTAAAACTAGCATACATATTATAAAAATATATTTTAAAACTAAACACTACAAATCACATTATGGCTGCGATGCATTACGCAACCCCACAGTGTCAGGGAGCCGGCCGCGGAACCGCCGAAACTTGACACCCTTCGGCCAAAACTCCTCCTTGGTGGTAAAGGATGACTCACTTTAGACCGGGCCGTGTCCGGGCCGGAGCTTCCAGCGCATCGTTTTCTATGAAAAAAATCACGTGATCACCTGTCATGTCATAGAAAAGTAAGCTCCGGAAGCTCCGGTTCAGACACGGCCCGGTCTAACGCGAATCATCCTTAAATATGTCTTTAGATTGCACCTGTCTCATGTCTTACCTTCTCGTTTCCAGATCCTGACACTAGTAGTGACCGGTTTCCTGTCATTCTACATCTCTTACCTAAGGAATGAGGGCATCACGGACCCGTCGGAGTTTCCCCGTCTCATAGCAGACACTACAGCGCTGGTGATGGAAACCGTCATGACTGTGGCGTTCATAGTTGCGTTACATAAGGTACGTATTACTGTCTTCTTCGTTTCCCTACCCTTATTCTTCTTCATATTAGGGGCTATGTAAGGCTCACGAGTGCGCATTAGGCAAGGGCACTCTGTCAGGATGTGCAAGGGCGTCTCCTCTGCCTCCATACCTACAGAGTCTGCACCGCCCCATGTCACGTTTCCCCATAGTGTGCATGTGCTTATTTAGGCCGCAATGCCCAATTAACACCCTTACCAAGTTGCGCAGTTGGTTCCTAGACAGCGATAAGCTTTCCTGCCCTTATCCCACGTTATGTGGGGTTGGCATAACATGTTTTTCTCTTCCATTCTCTTTTGTTTTTCGTTACCTCAGCACTAACTCCTTTCTTTCTCATATCCTCTTTCGCACAATCCATCCATTGTTTCAGACACGTCTATTGTCACTTTAAGCATTTTTACTTTTTTAAGACAAGACAAGACAAGACAAGACAAATTATTTATTTGTAAACATAGGTAACAAAAAGTATTTGAGAACGCTATGTTTCGCCGACAGGCATATAAATTCGAAATTAGGTATACACATACCAAATAAATTACATTATTACAAGGAAATATACTTAACTAAAGAAATTAATCAATTATACAATAACTTTTTAATCATAATTGCGCGTATTAAAAATTCATAATTATTTATTAAAATCTATTCATATTTTTATGTCAATAAGTCATGCATATATTCACTAATTACTTACAAGCTAATTTAAAGTGTCACCAAGAAACTCTGGCAACGAATAATAGCACTTAGAAATTAATAAATTATTCAAGTCATTTTTAAACAAGTGCAATGGTTTCATTCTTAGAGCTATAAGATCACAACGACAGATCATGGTATCCACAAAATCTACTACTTTGGGTTAATTGAGATGAAATGAAAATCTCACAACTGTGCACTGTGGAAGACGAAGAAAGCTGATTGATTGAATGTACATTTTAAATATGGTACAGATGTAGTACATAATTATTTACTATAGTTTTTTTACGGAAACGTACGAACGTGTCGTGCTATTTCAGTCAGTCTCGGTACAAAAAGTACTGAGGTTGACTGAAGTAGCATGACAAATACGAAGGCGTCCGAGAAAATACGATAGTAAACAATTATGCACTACTTTTGTACCTATACAATGCCTGACTTATTGACTGTGTTTTATTCCCTAGCCTTAATTAATAAAGCATTTATAATAAACTAGGTATGTTAAAGACAAAAGACAATGACCGGAACTTGCAATGCGGCCTTGAATGGACCCATTCTTAGGAACAATTGTGGTCTCAAATTTTCAAATTATCCGTTATAAACTAGCGTACCTATTTCCTGATGGACAACCTGTTCTTGTCCTCATGTTATCTTGCTTTTTTACTTTAGGTACTCATAGCTTCCTTTATAGTATAATAATAACTAGCGACCCGCCCCGGCTTCGCACGGGTTTCACAAAACCTTAACAAATTATGCACTTAAACCTTCCTCCAAAAAGTAAGGTTATACATACTTTTTGAGTTTATTGCTAACATACATAGTCATCATCATCATCATCATCTCAGCCATAAGACGTCCACTGCTGAACATAGGCCTCCCCCTTGGACCTCCATTCGTACCGGAAGCGACCCGCATCCAGCGTCTTCCGGCGGCCTTAACAAGGTCGTCCGTCCATCTTGTGGGTGGACGTCCTACGCTGCGCTTGCTAGTATATATAGTACATAGTAGTATATAGTACATACATAGTATACCTACACAAAATTTTGTTTGGAAAGGATTTTGTTTTATAAGGTGTAGTGATTTTGTTTCCATTCATAATTTCCTTGTGTCAAGGCTATCAAGGCGTTAAATAAAGCGCGTATCTTCCACGCTCAGCTGCCAAGTGTAATGTTATCCAATTGTTGTTAGATCAAGTTACTGAAATAAATACGATTTGTATTATGTACCTAATGGTGTTGTTTGAATACCTTGAGCTTATATGCCTTTCGCGAAGATCATATGATGTCATTATCTTAAGTTCTAATTCAATGAGAAATTGCATAGCAAAATTGGCGAGTAAATTTTTGGATTCGTGGCCCTTTAATAAAATGAAAATATTTTTTTGTCAGGCCACTGATAAAATTGGCCCATAGGATAGAGACCTTAAAACTAAGAGGATGATTCATGCAGAACGGTCTGGATCTGGACCGACGCGTCTCTCCCGTCATAAAAAACAAAGAATCCAGGAGACCGTTCTAGTCTGAGTCACTCTTAAAGGAATGCGATGCGAATGAAAAACTCAATCAAACGGTTATAAGAGAGACGTGAAAGTAATGGATATGATCCGTTCAGATTAATTTTACTCCATGTTTCAATATAACAAAAGTATCTGTTTTGGATCCAAAGAGAATCTTGGCCTCTGAAACGACAGCGTGCCACCTGTCCCGATCCTGCGCAACTTCCTGCCAGTTACTGACGCGAAGCTGAAGCAGATCCGCCGCCACACTGTCTTCCCAGCGATACCTGGGCCGACCCACCGGACGGCTACCAGTCGGTCGTCTCAAGAACGCCCTCTTGACAGCCCTATCCTCTCCCATTCCGACTAGGTGACCGAACCAGCGTCTGTGGGCTTTCGTTTCCTTCGTTGTGTTTTAATATGTTCTCTATATTTTTCAGAAACACGTGGTGCTGATGAAGGTGTACCTGTACTTCGAGATCGTGTTCTCCATCATCGGCTTCGCGTACAGCCTCGCGTTCATGACCAAGGAGACGGCCAGCGAGCTGTTCCTCATACTCTTCCAGCTCAGTAAGTATCTTCTTACTGTTATCACGGTGTTATGTGAAGATAACGGAAGAGGTATTACGAAGAGGGAAAGAGAAGAGGATGATATTGAACACGAACAACAACAGACGGGGAAGAATGATTGGACATTTGTTACGGCACGACAACTTTTTTTAAACTATCATAGAAGGCAAGATAAAAGGAAAGAGAGGTAGGGGCAGACATACAGACCATCCGATATTAAGACAACGCCGTAAATGTGCGAAAATTGCGATGAAAAGCGCTCACATTTTCCTGCTGTTAAAAGTGGACATCTGTCAGACATTATGTTCCGTTCAACTCGGAATATGAAAAATACTTCATAATTTTTTTACTTATATTTACTTGAATTAGGGAATTATCATAAATCTAAACCTAAATTAGCCTGAGGCATTGTTAACAGGAAAAAAATAAATAAATAATGTATACATACTTCTTATTTGCCCATCCTGTAGCTTATAGGCCTAATTTTATGTCTAACATCACTTTTTTTTTTATTTTCCAGTGCTCCAGATCTACCTAGTAATCCTAATTTGGAGCTCAATCGTCAAGATGGAGCGAGACGGCACCGTCAAATACACGAGAGAAAGAGACCCCGTCTAACCTGCGTCGGTCTTGGCTTTCGACATGCTATATCTCTCTCCTTCCCTGTGATATAGAAAAGGACGCTAAGCACTAAGATTTCATACTTGTTTGACCGACTATAAATAAGGAATTATTTTGATTTCGATTGCTGCGTCTTTTTATTATTATAAGGAAGGAAAGGGATGAAATGATAATACTTTTAGTAAGTCCAGCCAAGTTTAGTGTTAAGTTAATAATGTTATTATTGAGCATTTGATTACCACTTCCTGTGAAATTATGAATAATAATAGGTATATTACGAAAGATTACGAAAGAAAATAATAAAAAGATGAAAGTTGGCATACAATCAAACATTATAAAATAAATAAAACTATATCAAATACTTAATTGAAAAAATATATAAAATTTAAGAAAATAAAATGGATGGAATGTATATTTTTAATTAATGTTTCACAGGTAATTTTAAAATAATGTGATGATGGGGTTCTTAAATGTGCCTTTTCTGTACAACAAGTAAATGTGTATATTTTGACGAAGCTGTCAAACTGTTAAATAAATGTTGTACTTATATTAAAATTTTATGGAATATTTAATGTTTAAACTTGAAGTGTTTAAACATGTAGAGTTTATAATAAATAAATTAAAAAAGTGCCTTAATATTAAAATAAACTAGGTATACGTTTAAGGACCTACCTACGCCTACATTAAGGGGTCATCCATTAATTACGTCACACGTTTAGGGGGAGGGAGGGGGTCAAGAAAATGTGACATATTGTGACATGGGGGAGGGGGAGACACAAACTTTGTGACGTCACTTTAACTTCATCAGTAACCGAAAATTTATTTAAATTATTTAGTTCGCTGTACATTTAAATAACAAGTTTTTAAAACGAAAATAGTTTTTAATCCTTTTTTTTTTTTTTGACAGTTAATTAAAAATCATTTATTTACAAACAATATATATACAGTAGCACAACTAAACGAAATTAATAACTAGCTTAAATCTAAAATAAATTTTCTTTCCTAATCAGTTTTGGGTTATAAAATTACTAATATTTACATCGTCAAAAATATTTTGATACAATATTAATAATACTTAGGTACTTACTTAATTCGATTTGGCGATTTCGTAGAAAAAATGTGACGTCACACTAGGGGGGAGGGGTTTGCCAAATGTGACCAAGTGTGACAAGGAGGGGGGAGGGGTCAAAAAACCTAGAAATTCGTGTGACGTAATTAATGGATGACCCCTAAATAGCTAAGATCGACTGAGAAAATTGATCTAGTACAGGGCGTTCAGACACAGATTTCAATTAAAAAAAAAATGATTAAAAAAACATAATTATCTATCCTTAAACTATTTTAATAAAAAAAAAGATAAGCAGATTAAATTCTTCGATAATCATATTTTTGAAATATCGATCTTCGCTGTGTACGTAATTCTCCAACCTTTTTCCGCGTCCGAAATTAGTGCTGAGTGACACCCTGTATACATTTAGGTAGGTACCTTCCTATTCGATATAGATAGATCTTAGAAAACTGATCTGGATATATTATGAATTATTACGTAAATATTTACAGAAAATCAAGATGCCTAAATTTTATATGAAGTAAACTTGTTTTATTATAAGTAGGTAGATATTATATAGATATTAAAATGTACATTTTGTATAAAGATGGATATTTTTGATACCTACAAAAAATATGTATTTATCAACGTTTATGTTTTGAACAAAATATAAAAAATGTTTCATAAATTTAAGATAAAGACAGTATAATATTATGTTTATCTTAAGTGTATAAGTTTTATGCCAAAAAAGATGTTAATATCACAATAAAACAATCAAGATATAATATTTTTTTTATTTAAAATCACATTTATCTCAAATATATAAATATAAACCTTATAACCTTTTTTTTAATATTACTAAGAAAATCATTTACTTATTTACAAACAAGATATAACCTTTCATATCACAATAAACATGTGTTTAAGAGCCCGCATAGACGGACTGCAACTGAACTGTAACTTGTATGGGAACTGCACGCCGACGTTGCAGTTGGCGTGCCGTTCCCATGCAAATTGCAGTCGGGTTGCAGTTCGTCTGTATCGGCTCTAAATCTGGCGAATGTGCTGAAAGCGCGGGATTCGCAATTATTATTGCTAAACTTGCATCGATTGTTCCACTAATTAAAACTAAATTATATAAATAAACGTAATACCTATTATAAACGTTTATATGACGCAGAAACCGCAAACTATAGCCGGCATAAAGATATTGAAACTGTTATTTCGGTTACATGTTATGTTATTAATACGTTATAATAACATTGTTATCGATAAATGGTCAAATGCCGCAATAGCGGTCAACATATCATAGAGAGCTTAAGATACGTGTGTCAGGTGTATACAATATAAAGCAGTGTTTGTAACTGTACATAATTAAGCATTAAAACACTCGTGTGATGTTTTTATGAAACTCTCTTCCAACTCGTTTTATAAACCCACACTCGTACTTTAAGGCCCATCATTATGTAACAGTTAGCAGTCACATAATAGTTATTTACAGTACATCTGTACAGTACATCATCATTTACGTCGAAAATTTAGAGCCATGTGTACTGTAAAAAGTATGATACACGTGCGAATAGGTAATTTGCACTCGTATCGTAAATTATTATAACATTATACATGGCAGTTGATAATGTAACCGCACCACGACTTCCTGCCGGATTCGAACTTAAGATACGTCAATTAATAGATCAGCCGGCGTATTATGGATAGCTTTATCCATCTTTATCCACGTGATAAAACAACTGTCACTTTTTAACACCATGGGATAGAAAGTGACGGACACCGTTTTATCACGCTGTCACGTATAGTTCGTTTTTTTTAGCATTAGTAAGAACTCCACAGAAGCAAGCGTGCAGTTTTTATCAGGCTCTTTAATTGTTAATAATTATTGAATTATCTAATGTAGCATGGTCAATACATATAATTTACTTCAAATTATTACCGCTAAAAGTGCCGGATTTGGAACCACAAGCTTACTTCTGCGAAGTTCTTTCTAATGCTAAAAAAACGGACTATAGACCTGGAAACGATATGGATTAGATGTGTCAGTGTCAAAAGTGACGTATTTGTTTGAAGAAACGTCACATTTGACACTGACATATCTAATCCATATCGTTTCTAGATCTATTAGTTGACGGATCTTAAAGTTAGAATCGGGCCGTTCCGTCTTATGCATACTCATGCCAAATGTCTTTGTTGATGAGACTCTTCAGTCTTTCGTCTCGCTCTTCCTCCAGCTGCTTGTAGTAGCTGGATACTAGCATCAGCATGTAGCAATGGACGACTGGAAAATAAAGAAATGGTTGTAATACATAACAAACCTTTACATAACAGATATACGTATAGAGAGAGACCTTTATACAAGGTATACGGATAATACGGATATCACAAAGAAGTACAATAATATAGAGATGACACGGGGGAGGGGCCAAACGACCGAACGAGATCCACTTATGGAAATTTCAGTAGGAGTAGCAGAGAAAGCGGTATTATTGCTTGTCTTTGTCACAGTCTCACTTTTTGTTTGTGCCCCACCAAAAATGTAGTATGGTTTATGGTGGGCAACAAATAACCCGACCGAATTACGTAGATTGTTTTTGGTATGTTGTCAGGAATGTTAAAACGTGTTTTTAATATTGTCGCTTTGCGTATGTTTTTCCCTCACGGAGGCACGCGTATAGCTCATCTATGTAATACTAGGTCTATGGGATATCAGGATGCCTCACGTTAGAACGGCCCGGGTCAGAGGCCGAGGCCGAGGCATCCGATTGATCCGATCATCTTTTTAGTACCATAATTATTGCATTGTCATTCAATTTACATTATGGTATAATTAAGTTTCAGCTCAATCGAGTAATGGGAAGTGAGTCTAATTTAGCTTGCAAGATTTGACCAGAACATACTCGTACAGTCGCCACCATATATATAGGAGCGGCCAAGGTGTTCACAATATCTGAACACGCACTCTAATGCCCTGACAATAGAGGTGTATTCAGATGATTGTGAGCACCTTGGCCGCTCCGATGAGGCTGTGGTGTCGAAGAAGTTGTTGACCATGAAGATCCGTCTGATCTAGTAACACTGGCATTCCTGAATCGGTGCAAAAAGTCGCCGTGTTAGCACACGCCGACTTTTGCCCTGAGTAAGGTTTGGTTGAAACTGAATGAAAAACATACACAAGCTAATGAGCTCGATGACGTAGACCGTGAGGCTGTTGTCGAAGAAGTTATTCACCATGAAGAAGATGAAGAGCAGCATGTAGCACATCACTGGTATCATGGTTCGTGATGGGACAGTTAAACAATGTATTTTACCGTCTGATCCAATAACACTGGCATTCCTGAATCGCTGCAAAAAGTCGCCGTGTGCTATTGCCCTTATGAGTAAGGTTTGGTTGAAACTGAATGAAAAACTTACACAAGCTAATGAGTTCGATGACGTAGACCGTGAGGCTGTTGTCGGAGAAGTTGTTCACCATGAAGAAGATGAAGAGCAGCATGTAGCACATCACCTGGATGGAGGTCCAGATCACCCACGGCCGCATGAGGCGGGCGTCTTCCTGCAGACACAAAAGTTTTGTAAGTTGGTAGGGTATAGTATTTAGGCGGGTGCCACGACGTAAGCCACCTGGGGCTGCCGAGGGACGTCATGGTAGAATGTTTGCAATACCAGGATCCCCAACGGCATATTGTGGGAAACGCAGGTGTGGGTTTAGTAGGTAGGCTCCTCCCCTCGCCGGGAGGTGAGTCCCACCATAGAGGCTCCATAAAACCGGTCAAGAGCACGTCGGGCTATGCTCAGTTGCTCAACAGTGTAGGGTTGCGTAGTAACCGTTCTCTCACAATAGGCTGAACGGGGGTACGTATATGCAAAAGGGAGTACCTTCGCAGTAAAAAAGCAAAATCTTTGTGTTTGGATACGTAGGATTATAAGCCTCAAAAACCCTGATTTAGATTCTCACCCTCAGCGCTCCAATCAGCATGACGGTAGACAGGAACAGCGTGATAGCATGCACGATGGCGACGGTCACCACCAGGCCGGTGGCCATTGATGATGATGAGCTGTTGATGGTCTCGTGCCACCCGCCGAGGATGGCCAGGCATTGTGCTAGGGCCAACACTGAGTAGAGCTGGAACGGAGTAAATTATACGGACGTAGTTTAGGGTAAAGGATCCAATCCACAAAAATCTGTTAGTAAAATTTGAACTTTCCGTGAAACGGAAAAGTCATTCATTTAAAATATTTAAATGACAAATTTCAGAGGATGGATCTTTTTCGCTAAACTGCGTCCAATTACTAAATCACGTCAAAAGTTGTTATAGATGGCGATGAGATACATCTTAAATTAAAAACAAGAACAAGAATTTGATACTATTCGTAGGATTGACATGCAAAGCCTATGCTGGCGGCAACGAACGGCCCTTCCGGATTGATATATTTGATTTTCTACCATAAAAACAAATCAAAATTGATAATTAAGACGCCGGGCTGGCTGTATCATTAATAATGATAAAGTAAAATATGAAATGCATAAATCTAATTACAAAAAAGAGGTACCAAAGATACATATATAAACAAGGTGTATTCAATACATAGAGAAAGTTAAAAAAAATCATTAAATCTCAAAACGCCTGCAATTAATTATTAGCAATATAATTTACCGAACAAATTTATCAGGTAAAATTAATAGGCGCATTAATCTATGCGAATACTTGCAAAAACTACTTTAAATTTAGATTTAAAGATAATTATTATTTGTTTGTCCTTTCCGGATCTCGGGACCATGGGGTCCCGGACTTTTGGGAGGCGTGCGTGGGGCCGAAGCCAACAGTGCAGAGGCCCTTTAAGACAATTTAATCTAAAAGCAAGGGATACACGTGGCGGATACCATCCCCGAGCGCACAATAATAATTATTATTATTACGTATTAAATTAAACAAATCTTCAAGTACCTAATGGAAAATAACAAGATATAATCATAATGTTAATAACTGAACATTCAATCTATAGAAACTAATGAATAAATATTAAACTTACTATGACGATGAGCGCTGAAAAGATGCTCCCAATCTTGAGCGAAAAGCAGCCGAAGCTGGTTTGCCTCGGGATGTTTTCCATCGAAAACGGGAACTCTGCAATCCGAAACTGTTTACAATTTCACATTCTTCAATAACTGGCATGCAATGCAATGTCAACGTTTCTTTATCGTTGCATGAAAGATTAGACGTGTTTTAATTAACTGTTTTGCATTAATGTTGCCATTGAAGCAATATAAACAGCGATTACTGATTAATTAATGTTAATTAATGTTATTAGCGAACAGTTCTGTTGCCCCGCTTAGTGCGAAAAAGAATAATAATATATCTTTGCACTGGTAACACTTTTAAAAAGTCTTTGACACTTGATGACATACACAATTCATGTTTTCCTGAAAGTGGGACGTCAAGTTTCAAGATTTCGGATTATCATTTCATAATAAATAATGTTTCAGGTAAATTTTGTATGAATCATCAGAATTGCGCGTTGTACTTTCCACGCAATCAAAGTAAACATGTGACGAGTTTTTAAAGGTAAACACAGATACATGTAAAACATAATAAGACAATTAAAAATGCTACGTTTGCATCTATATATTATTGATTGATATTGAATATGTTCAAACAACACAGTGATATGTTAAAACTGAGCTACTATCATATCACCAGTTTATCTTTGTCGTAAGATACATTCTCCCTAGAGATCAATAAAATAAGAGTGTTATAAACATATGTTACTTACGTTTGTACATTGTGGCACTTGTACTATTCTTAGAGGATTATTTTTAGTTTACTTCGCGACGATGCGCGCGCGGCGGCACGTTCAACCGAATGCTGAAGTATAATCACGTCGATATGCTATCAATCGATATAAGGGATTATTACTGATAACAGATATACGAAATTTGGTTATAGATTAGAGGTATAAAGGTGATTAGTATTTTTTTGTGTAGTGCGAAATCAGAATTGTGTCCGGTAGGTGACAGTTTTTAATGTTCTGATAAAGCTAAGACACTTACATGTTTGTACTCATGATTAGGTATGACAACATTTTATATTAAGTTAACCTGTTTATTCACTGCTGTTATACGCGTTAGGTTTCTGGGCTATAACCGCGAAAATCGAAGTTCGCAAATTGCAGGCATCTTTCTCTGTCACTCTTAATATTACGCCTTTATTGGAGTAAAAGAGAAAGATCCCCGCAATTTGCAAATTTCTGTTTTCGCGGTAGCCCCTCTGACCTTTTAGGAATAATGCCCCATGTGTAAATATTATATTGTCTTCGGATACCTACATACCTACTTATACCGATGTTATGTACTATTCATTTAAATTATTTTATTACAAATTTACATGAGCTTTAGTTCTGAAGGGTGTGTAAATCATGCGACGTCAGCTTCGGTGGTGCGGTCACGTTTCGCGGATGAACGACCAGCGTGTGGCTAAGCACATCTTTTATTCTGAGCTTGAGGAGGGCAAGCGGAAACAGGGCGGCCAATTCCTCAGGTACAAAGATGTGCTTAAGCGTCACATGAAGAAGTGTGGCGTAGAGCCCTCGCGATGGGAGCAGCAGGCAGCCATGCGTACGGAATGGCGGGCTGCAATAAATACCAAGATAATAGATTATGAATCTCGGCGGCGCTTAGAGCTTGACGCCAAGCGCGATAGAATAAAAGCCAGACCACCTGCGGCAATACCGTATAACTATGTTAACGGTGTGCTCACATGCCCGCAATGTTCGCGAACTTTTACTAACAAGATCGGCTACATCAGCCACTTGCGAGCACACCAACGACAGCAACGGAGTTGACAGCAGTCGCCGTGGCCGAAGTCGGCCGTGGAGGAGTTAAAAAAAAAAATTTTTCATAGGAATTTGACATTAAGCATGACGTGGCCACACTTTGTCGCCTTGATTGAAGTTGTAGTCTAAAACAATTAAATTTATGAATTCCATTTCCATTAACATTTCGGGCGAAAGAAAATTAGTGACATGCGGTTCATTTTCATTTTGGAAATAACGTGTTGGGTTTATAACATGATTAAGTTAAATAATTGTTGGCAAGACCGTTTCTTTGAAAATTTTGGGTCTGCTCTGTCTGAAACTATTGTTTGCTATAATATATATAACATCGACAAAATGTGTCAGAGATGTGGGTTAGTCGTATAATAACAAGGTTACACTTAACTGATAAGTAATGTATTGTTTACTATGTGTGCTGTAGAAACCTCAGATAGAGCAATCGCATGCATAAATCGCGTATAAACAACGCATAAGTATATCATCATCATCATCATCTCAGCCATAACACGTCCACTGCTGAACATAGCATAAGTATATGCATATGTATATACATACATATATTTAGAAAACCCTAATGTAAATGTAACCTTTCCATACAAACATAATTAGTCCATTTAGTCCCATTTTTCCTCTCTGGATATTTTTTTTTATCTTATTTATTTTATAAGCCATACATCTTATGATTAAGTCGGCTCCTCTCTGGATATTGACATTTTTGAAAATATTTAGACACAATTTGATGTATATCAACCACAGCAATGTCCCTTCATGTTTTTTTTTTTTAATTTTTAAATTATATAATAATAGTCAGGAGCATTTAAAAATGTGTAAGTAGGTATAGAATTTATTTTTCGGCCCTTACACTGCAAATAGAAGGATAAAGACAGAATACAAATAAGGTATATAAACGTTTAATACATCTTAATAAGTTACACAAAAATTAAAGCTTTATTAAATTAACTTATATAATTAATGTAATGGAATTAGGAAAACGGCTCTCAATTCGATATGGCAATTGTTAGCAGTTATTAGGGTTCCGTACCCAAAGGGTAAAACGGGACCCTATTACTAAGACTCCGCTGTCCGTCTGTCCGTCCGTCCGTCCGTCCGTCCGTCTGTCACCAGGCTGTATCTCACGAACCGTGATAGTGTCTAGTGTCTAGACACATGAAATTTTTACAGATGATGTCTTTCTGTTGCCGCTATAACAACAAATACTTTGTAAATTTAGTTAACCACAGCACTCTGCGCATATCGAATAAGTTAATTAAATAACACCAGATAGTGCAACAAAGATATGTCGGCGGCCTATCGTAAGATCAGGCATATCGTGAAATTCCTAGGCATATCGTGAAACGTGAAAATCTTTGACCCTTTCTCTGAGTCGACGGAGCTACGCGGGGCTCCTATTTCTGGGCAGTTTGCCTTTCGGGCATATGAAGCAACCTTACGAACCTATCCTACCTATATATTGGTTTAATGTGACTATCGTCAAAACATTACACAGGAACATTACGATCTGCCTGATCTTACGATCGGCCGCCGACAGATACATTACAGAAATTGTATTAATTTTATTAATGTACCGTGTCGTTTAAAAAACTACACAATTGGTTGGCATTAATTAGGACTAGAATTAAAGAGTGATTGATAGTTGACACCCCCACAACCCCCACATCTGAACACTTTTTCATCTTTTACAATAATAATATACGCATTTAGTTCTGATCAATAAAAAAACTATTCTACTACATATACGCAAACACATTAACACTTAAATCATGCATATTAGTAATCAATGCCACAAACATACACACATTTGGTTTAAATAGGTACATTTACGGGGAGTGTGCCCAAGAGCTACACGAGCTCATTCCACCGTCCCCATTCTACCATCGGACTTTTAGACGCACGGCCGGTTTCCATCCTTACTTGGTAGATATTCCGCCAATTCGCACTAAGCGCTTTGCTTCTACTTTCCTTATGCGCACTGCCAAGGAATGGAATTCCTTGCCGGCGTCTATATTTCCGTGCTCTTATAACCCGGCAACCTTCAAATCAAGAGTGAACAGGCACCTTCTGGGCGAGCTCGCTTCATCGTAGGCCACGTCTACGCCTCGGCTAGTCTGTGGCCATGAGTAAACCCATGCATAATAAAAAAAAAAAAAAATTATCAGGCCTATCTCACGTGCAGCAAGCTATCTCACGGTTATCAATACACAACACAATGTCGTAGTTACATCTTATGTACTTATACAAAATAATTAATATTATCGTCTATTACCTAGTAATAATGAAACAATGCAAACTTATAAGTTTTATAACATTTTCACAACGTCACTGAATAAAAATAAAAACACAAAAGGAATTGGTAAATAAAACAGTCTCACCTCTAAAAACTGCTAAATATTAGATCGAAACCAAAAATATGCATAAAAAGATTTTGTAAATGCTAACCTAGCTTTCTTTGACTTTCGATGCTTTCTTTGCTTCCTCCATAACACGAGAATTATCGGAGATCAGCCTCGAAAAAAAATTATAAGTACAATCATTAATCATTATGATGATAATATCAATAAGGATGCTATTGACTGTCCATGCGCTTCCACAACCCCTCCACTCACTCCCACCACCTGTGCTACCGGTTGAACTACCTGCTGTACCGGATTAACAGCCACCGGTACCGGCTGCGGCACCCGCACCGGCACCGCCGCCGGCACACCAACCGCATACGGCTGCGGAACCGGTATATGTACCCCTTGCGTGATCGTCACTGGAACAGGATGCGCTATCGGGTACGGAAACGGTCTATCTATAGGTACTGCTATTGGTCGTGGGATGATATGGGCTACTGGATGAGGTACGACCACTGGTACCGGTCTAGGCTGATCAACAGGTACACCAATGCCTATAGGGTACGGTACAGGCCGTGGTACAGCTATAGGTATAGGCTGGGGGATGGGTATCGGTACGCGGTTGTGGAGTTCCGTGACGGAGTGGCGAGCTGGGAAGCCGGCTGGCACGGCGAGGGAGTTGACGAGGCTGCGTTTCTTCTGTTCAGTTGAAAATGCTTGGTGGCTCAGGAGGAGAAGTATCTGGAAGATAAAATACCTGGTAAACATCAACATCGACATCATCAATAACTCGTAAACACCAACAATTATTTGTTGTAGTAAGTGTTAGGTTATCATCATCATGTTATCAGTAGGTAAGGTGCTTTAGGTACCTATGTATGTATGTATGTATACACTTTATTGTACATAAGACAGGTTAAAATACAATGAAACAAAATATATATAATGTACAAAGGCGAACTTATCCCTATAAGGGATCTCTTCCAGTCAAACTTTGAGCAATTGAGAGTAAAGTTGTAGTTGTAGAAATTGTTGCGTAGAGCCCCAAAAAATTGTTTAATTATTACTTATTACCTACCTATTTTACTTTGGACGATTCATTCCGTATGAAATATAAGACAATTGCATCTTTTGCTAATACGAATTTATTATATTGTAGGTAAATGCTAATGTTGCTTCCTACAACTAATCCTTACGCGCGGAAAACTCTCAAACAAATAAAGAAAGTGTATCAATAAAGTTTCATGAATATAATCGTTTTTCTAAACATAAGTAGCAAAATATATAGGCATACAAACTTTATTGTAGGCATCTAAAACACAACGTATTCTACACAACGCCAATCACTAGGATAACCAAGTTAAGTAATTCACTATATCATTTCACTTTAAGTAATTGTCCTGATTAATAGGATAATAAATAAACTTACACAACATATTCGCGACATTTTCCCGGCGTGTTGCAATCGAGGCGAGGCGAGGAAGAAAGTGTGCAAGTGGAGGAAAGCAGGGTATTTATAATGTCAAGTATGGTGTATGGTGGTTGTGCGGAAAACGCACGCCCTGTATGAAAGCTGCTCTCGATGTATGAGAGCTGTTAAATACCCCGCGGAATAAATTTGAAATTAAACATTCAACTCAAATTACAATAGGGAATATTTCGCAAAACTCTGCGTAGGGGAAGCCACTACCACATTCAGAGGGTCTACTGCGAAATACGAAAATCGAAATTTCGTTATCTGCCTCTCTATCACTCTGGCGGCTCCGGTGGCAGAACATTGCAGTAATACTCCCTATGAAGAAATAGTTATTACTGCAAATTACTGCCACCAGAGTGCAGCACTAGCATTAAGCGTAAGTAAAACATAGAATGACCTTATATGTATATAATTTGTCGTAAGGTGCCAAATTCAACATGTACAACTGTCAGATTTCGCATCCACGTCAAATTAACAGTTGATTTTATTGCATGGTGATTCGATCAAATGTGGATAATATGTGTGTGTGTGTGTGTGGTTGTCTGGAAGAGATCGCTCTTAAGCGATAAGACCGCCTGTTGTTACCTCTATTGTCTTTGTTTATGTTATTGTCCATTTATTGTAAACTACGTGTATGTGAGGTGTGCAATAAAGAGTATTGTATAATATCATTTAGTAGGTGTACCCTTGTTTTGCCGACAATCTTTTCATCGAATATTATTTCATCGACAACGTTTCATCGAAACAATAGTACTAGTAATATTGTTTGGCGTTATTTTGTTTCATATACTATTTATTTCAATTTTTCTTATTGCGTAGAAATACTATTCAACGAATATTAATCGCTAATAATAATATTAATAAGCCCGCAGGGCAGCTTGTGGCGAGCTGTTGGGGAGTAACGACCCCACGGACCCGAGTGCTCCCGAGAGTCGGTCAGGGTCTCCGTCTCCGGCGTGTCTTCATCGGTCGGAGTGGACCCCATGGGGACCCGCAGGACTCTCAGCTCTGGCTTGCCTTAATTGGCCGTCCAGAGAGGAGTCGTTAGAGCTATATGCTCCAGGGGTGGAAGTGAAAGATGCATAAGACGCGAGTTGGCACAGTGGCTGGTAACAGCCACTGGGTAGAAAGCGGCGCACACCTCTCGACACCCCTGAGCCGCTCACACCGATGTTGCTCCTGGTCGTCTTCGCGACGGCAGTTTCAGGGGCCCATCTAGTCAGCGGCAAGTCACCACCTGCCTCGATAACGTGTTTTAGCATTGTTATGGCAGGTGTCCGGACTTCTCTACAATAGCCCAGTCTCATAGTCCACCCAAACTTCAATCCATAGACCGGTATACTATTCACTTTTGCTACAATAGTCCCAATGCCTGCTGAGACCGGTTCATGGGTGTTTATTGTTGCACCTGTGAACGGGTTCCAGCAGGCGTTCTGCATGACATTAAAGCTCTCCAAGGGGCCTCTACGTGTTGGATCTGTGTCCCCACGCAAGCCTATCAAAAAACCGGGATTATAATAGGCCCGTGATATCCAAGGAGATACATAATAATATTAATAATAAATATTGATCGCTAATTCGTTTCAAATTATTTTAATTGGCACAACTACTAAACATTGCAATTCATTTGTTCGGCGTATTACTTTAATACAAAGTTATATGTCGTTTATACATTTATATGTCATTTATACATTTTTCTGTTGTAAGAATTTTAGATTTAGGTTAGGTTAGAACTGCAACCCCACACAGAAACGAACGGCTGTCAAAGTCGGTTTAGGTTAGGTTAGAACTGCGACCCCACACAGAAACGAACGGCTTTCAAAGTAGGTTTAGGTTAGGTTAGAACTGTGACCCCACACAGAAACGAACGGCTTTTAAAGTAGGTTTAGGTTAGGTTAGAATTGCGACCCCACACAGAAACGAACGGCTTTCAAAGTAGGTTTAGGTTAGGTTAGAACTGCAACCCCACACAGAAACAAACGACTTTCAAAGTAGGTTTAGGTTAGGTGTGAACTGCGACCCCACACAGAAACGAACTGCTATCAAAGTAGGTTTAGGATAGGTTAGAACTGCGACCCCACACAGAAACGAACGGCTGTCAAAGTAGGTTTAGGTTAGGTTAGAACTGCGACCCCACACAGAAACGAACGGCTTTCAAAGTAGGTTTAGGTTAGGTTAGAAATGCGACCCTACACAGAAATGAACGGCTTAAATTATTGTTACCAACCTATTTATAAATTGGCCAAAATGAAAATGGCAGCCTTGTAAAATTATATCTTCAAAATTAGAGTGCAAACTTAAAATTGCCGCTTTCTCAAAATTATGTATGTCCAGATAAACAATTTTATATCTTAAACTACCCACATAGCTGTAATCGCGCAGAGTGAGCCGACTGACATGACTGCGTGTAGTTTCGATAACGAAATATTACAAACTGAAGTAATTTTACGCGTAATAAATGTTATTAAATACAATACAAAATGAAATAAGAAAACCCGTAAATAGAAATACCACGATATAATCTATATACAAAATAATTCAAGTACCAATTAAAAGTCCCCGATTTAAATTTACTAGTATCGATTCTTCGACGCAATAACTTGTCGATGAAATGAAAATACTTTGTAAGATTCATTAAAATTACTAATTATTAGAAACAGATTTAATTAAATAAAGAGTTGAATAATCATTGGTAATCTATAATTTAATAAATTTAAAAGTAACGTGATTGATAGTTGACCTTTGTAAATAGAAGGTAGTTGGAAGAAAGAAAAAAGACGACTGGCATGGCGGTTAACGGGCATTCGGTTACGGGCAGAGGTGAAGGGAGGACGATTGTGAAGTAAGGTGATTGGAGATTGAACTGTAACGGAATATTGTGATCAAGAAATATATTGTTGTTATGAAAGAAGGATTTTTTATTATACATCAGAAGTGGTAAGTACCTACAAGTCACTATGGTATTCCTGAATGTATTATATTATGTAGGTATTAATATTAGAACTGATCGAGTTAAATCTTAATTACCCAATTAATTTGTTACAATAATAACAGTGGTGTAAAATTATTATAATTATATACCTATACATATATTAGTAACACTTATATTGGTTGTTGTTTTGTTGAAATTAATTATCATTTCATATTTCCTATGTTAGGGAGTTTATTATGTTTAACGGGCGCTTAGAAAAAAAGACACCGTTCATTTTATCAAGAACAAAATAATTGGGTAAACCCATTTCGGCCTATTCGTTCACTCGAGAGCAATTATACTGCAAGTTTTCTCTTCAAGACCAACAGTTAGGGTTTTTTAGTGTTTGCTGTAATGCCTATCCATAATATAATTAAAGCATTCATTACATCGCGGGTAGCGTGAAACCTTTGGAACACCGTTTTATTTTGAATAGTTCGGATACCTTTATGATTATTTACAGGTGTAGATCGAATTCCTTTAGTCTATGTATGTACCGCTTATTTGGTTACAGCTTTTACCATATTTTCAATATATTACTTATCAATACGTCATCAGTATTATATAGCGGGGTTAAGTGTTTTCGAAATTATAAACTACTCGGACTGTAAATAAGTAGGAATGATACTTTTACTGGTAGTTACCGACCCGCCGACCTGGCCGGGGTTACAATCGCTGTCGCTTCGACAACGAAAAGCATTATGTTTCTATATCACTCTTCTATATTAGCGCGACAGTGACAGTTGCATTCCGATCGCTACGGAGCGTAAGCGATTGGCATCTTGGCTACGCGGCCCGTTTCGTATTCCGGATCCCGTTTCTGGATTTGGGTCCGTGCCGGATACTGAAACCGTGCCGGGTGCATACCTGATTTGTGCCGGATGAGTTCCGGATACATGCTGGATTCGTACCGGATCCGTCCCAGACTGGTGCCGGATCCGTGCCGGATTGGTACCGGATCAGTGCCGGATTAATACCGCATGTATATCATTTGCCGAATTCGTGCCGGATCTGAACCGGATGCGTGCCGGATTGGTATCGGATCAGTGCCGGATCCCGAATTTGTTCTAGATTCCGTTTCTGTACCATTTCTAGAATTTTCCCGTTTCGAAAAGCCTGTGTTCCGGATCCGTACCGGGATACGGATCTGTTTTGGATTTAAGATCTGTTTTAAACGTCCCGCATTCTACCCCGGAAGCAGTAACGTAAATTAAATAAATAAATAAAACAGTCGAATTTAGCTTAATAAGAACAATTTATATTTGTCTATTATTAACAATCCAAAGATTTAGAACTCTTCCATTGCTGGTGTTGTTTTCGAGTTCCAGACTATGGACCATGAGGAAAAAACATCCAGGCGGCGCTTGAAAACTCCTGAGCGTGGCCGAAAATCGAAATCTGATGATGGACAAGAACGTCGAAGCCGAAGTCGCAACCGCCGCCAGTCCCCGGGAAACAACAGGCGGAGTCGCAACCGTCAAAGCCGCAGCAGCGGCAGACACGGCCGAGGCAATGAGAGATGGCTTCGAAGATCAACACGGAAGGACAACGGCCAGGATCGCTTACACGTGGAAGCCGCACAGGACAGGAACGGATGGCTTGTATATCTTTGTCGTCTTCAGTTGTAGATTTTAATAGATGTCGTTTATTGCTTAAACTGCGAATATTTTGGTACATTACCTTAAAGTTATTTGTATTGACGAAAGTTGTCTCGAGGTACGGGTTCACAGATTATGGGGGTGGAATCGTTGTCCAGGCAATGCTGTGGTGTCCTGTAGTTCGCTCAAGTTAGTTGTATGGGGCTCGTTAGCCTAATTCATAAGTTTTGATCTTGATTGTTTCCTCTTTTGGCAAAATGTGACGTTAACGCTGGTAAAGGAAAGACTAAGTTACGTTTCTTCAGTATTTGTTCATAATTTAGTAGGTATAAAAAAAAAAAAACAACAATAACGATCGATGCGCTATACGCTATACACCGATATTAGTACCTACCTACGTAATAATGGGTTGAGCTAGGGCAATATAGGTTGATTTGCGCTGTGGTATATCCATGACATTTCGAAGATATTTAAATGAGTGTTAGGTTATTTCCTGACACTATTTAGCTGTGGTTTGAATGTACGCTGTAAAGTTGAGTTTCTCATCTTCCTCTGTCGGTTGTCAGTCTGCTCATCCAGAATAACACCTAAGTACTTTATAGACGAAGTTTTTCTATTGTTTTACAATTACATGACGTGTGGTAGGTACCAGTGGTACCTAACCTAATATTAAATATGAATAAACTTTTGACACATTTAAGAGACCACGAGGCGGAAGCAGCTGTTTTATACACGCACACATATCTCGTTTAGTCTGCTTTTAGAGTTACAAATTGTATAGAAGCCAGTTCGTCACCAAAGCTAGACCGCTTTCTGTGAAGGCGCTTACTGCATCCCAGGAAGCACCGTGAAATAGTATTGCCGTGTCATCAGCGCAGCACAACGTCTGCATTGGTCAGATCCAAGAAAGTCAAGTCGTTAATGTAGATTAGAAACAAAGTTAATCCAAGTATATGTAAAGTTGTTTGTTTAAAATTATCGACTTGTTCTTTAACCCTAACGGCTAATGTGTGCGGCCCGACAGGACAGTTCCGCGTATCCGGGAAATCTACAATTTTCTAATTATTATTAGAATAATAAGAGAAATAAAGTGACGGGAATTTTTTTCAATCTTATAAATCTTATAATGTTGGCGGGATTATTTTGGCTGGTGTTGATTGAATAACCAAGGTTGGGCCTACACTAGTAAAGTATTCGTTATAACCGTGTATTGATTTGCTTTCAGTATCCTTGGTTTTAAGAAGTTCGTTGCATTTTAAATATTTTAGCTTGGTTATTGTAGCAAGCAAAGCTCTGCTGATTGCTGTTGATCAATTCGTCAATTGTGGTTGGTGCAACTGACGCTTAAGTGGCAAGTAATATAACGATATGATGAAAATACTTACATATGATGATAAGTATAATATTATCGAATTATAAAATTTCTGGATTATTTTAATTAATGAGTTATGGATTAATGAGTTACGGATTAATGAGTTACAGATTAATGAGTTACGGACTAATGAGTTACGGACTAATGAGTTACGGACTAATGAGTTACGGACTAATGAGTTACGGACTAATGAGTTACGGACTAATGAGTTACGGACTAATGAGTTACGGACTAATGAGTTACGGACTAATGAGTTACGGACTAATGAGTTACGGACTAATGAGTTACGGACTAATGAGTTACGGACTAATGAGTTACGGACTAATGAGTTACGGACTAATGAGTTACGGACTAATGAGTTACGGACTAATGAGTTACGGATTAATGAGTTACGGATTAATGAGTTATGGGATTAATGAGTAACGGGATTAATGAGTTACGAAATTAATGAGTTACGAAATTAATGAGTTACGAAATTAATGAGTTACGAAATTAATGAGTTACGAAATTAATGAGTTACGAAATTAATGAGTTACGAAATTAATGAGTTACGAAATTAATGAGTTACGGGATTAATGAGTTACGGGATTAATGAGTTACGGGATTAATGAGTAACTGGATTAAAGAGTTACAGTAAACGAGTTACGGATTAATGAATTACGGATTGCTGAGTTACGGATTAATGAGTTACTGGATTAGTGAGTTATTGGATTAATCAGTTACTGGATTAATCAGTTACTGGATTGATCAGTTACTGGATTGATCAGGTACTGGATTACTGGATTAAGCAGTTATTGGATTAATGAGTTATTGGATTATCGAGTTAATGGATTATAGAGTTAATGGATTATATAGTTAATGGATTATAGAGTTAACGGATTATAGAGTTAACGGATTATAGAGTTAATGGATTATAGAGTTAATGGATTATAGAGTTATTGGATTATTGAGTTGAGTTATTGGGTTATTGAGTTGAGTTATTAGATTATTGAGTTGAGTTATTCGATTATTGAGTTGAGTTATTTGATTATTGAGTTGAGTTATTGGAATATTGAGTTGAGTTATTGGAATATTGAGTTATTGGATTATTGAGTAATTGGATTATTGAGTTGAGTTATTGGATTATTGAGTTGAGTTATTGGATTATTGAGTTGAGTTATTGGATTATTGAGTTGAGTTATTGGATTATTGAGTTGAGTTATTGAATTATGAGTTGAGTTATTGGGTTATTTAGTTGAGTTATTGGGTTATTGAGTTGAGTTATTGGATTATTGAGTTGAATTATTTGATTATTGAGTTGAGTTATTGGAATATTGAGTTGAGTTATTGGAATATTGAGTTGAGTTATTGGAATATTGAGTTATTGGATTATTGAGTAATTGGATTATTGAGTTGAGTTATTGGATTATTGAGTTGAGTTATTGGATTATTGAGTTGAGTTATTGGATTATTGAGTTGAGTTATTGGATTATTTAGTTGAGTTATTGGATTATTGAGTTGAGTTATTGGATTATTGAGTTGAGTTATTGGATTATTGAGTTGAGTTATTCGATTATTGAGTTGAGTTATTGGATTATTGAGTTGAGTTATTGGATTATTGAGTTGAGTTATTGGATTATTTAGTTGAGTTATTGGATTATTGAGTTGAGTTATTGGATTATTGAGTTGAGTTATTGGATTATTGAGTTGAGTTATTGGATTATTGAGTTGAGTTATTGAATTATGAGTTGAGTTATTGGGTTATTTAGTTGAGTTATTGGGTTATTGAGTTGAGTTATTGGATTATAGAGTTGAGTTATTGGATTATTGAGTTGAGTTATTGGATTATTGAGTTGAGTTATTCGATTATTGAGTTGAGTTATTGGATTATTGAGTTGAGTTATTGGATTATTGAGTTGAGTTATTGGATTGTTGAGTTGAGTTATTGAATTATTGAGTTGAGTTATTGGATTATTGAGTTGAGTTATTGCATTATTGAGTTGAGTTATTGGATTATTGAGTTATTGGATTATTGAGTTATTGGATTATTGAGTTATTGGATTATTGAGTTATTGTATTATTGAGTTATTGGATTATTGAGTTGTTGGATTATTGAGTTGTTGGATTATTGAGTTGTTGGATTATTGAGTTGTTGGATTATTGAGTTGTTGGATTATTGAGTTGTTGGATTATTGAGTTGTTGGATTATTGAGTTGTTGGATTATTGAGTTGTTGGATTATTGAGTTGTTGGATTATTGAGTTGTTGGATTATTGAGTTGTTGGATTATTGAGTTGTTGGATTATTGAGTTGTTGGATTATTGAGTTGTTGGATTATTGAGTTGTTGGATAATTGAGTTATTGGATCGTTGAATTATTGGATCGTTGAATTATTGGATCGTTGATTTATTGGATTATTGGATTATTAGATTATTAGATTATTGGATTATTGGATTATTGGATTATTGGATTATTGGATGATTGGATTATTGGATTATTGGATTATTGGATTATTGGATTATTGGATTATTGGATTATTGGATTATTGGATTATTGGATTATTGGATTATTGGATTATTGGATTATTGGATTATTGGATTATTGGATTATTGGATATTGGATATTGGATTATTGGATTATTGGATTATTGGATTATTGAATTATTGAATTGGTAATTTGCTATGCATGGAGGAACGGATATATGGTAACGAAAAAAAAAAAAAAAACGGAAATAGAGGATGTTATGTTGTGAGACACGTTTGTGTCATGAGAGTGATTCAGTAAGTAGCACAAAAAAAATGGTATGAAAAATGGAATGGAATGGAGAAAATATGGAACCAAAAAAAAACAAGAGGAATAATGTGCTACATATAAAATTTGATTAAAAAAATGGTATGTTGTGAGACAACAAGAGAGAGTGATAAAAAAAAAACAGAAAAAAACAAGAGAAATAATGAAAAAAAAAGCAACCTAATATGTTAAGTAATGTACTTTATATGTAGTGATGATTTGTTTAAAAAAAAAAAAAGTAAGTACTTTATATTATGTAGTAGTATGTGTAACATTAATAAATACTTATAAAAACTTATATATCTAGATGGATATATTTATTGGATTTGAAATAATAATGTGAAGATATACCTAGATGAATTCAATAAATAATAAAAAAAAAATGTATATAGACGGACAAAGAAATTGTATTAAATGGGTAATGAAGTATTAATAATTTTCTTACTGAATGCCCGATGATTTGACATGCCGAGTGTAAGATTAGATGACAGACGCGATTAGTATGACTGTGCATGAGGACATGCACAATGTCAGGATGGACGAGTGTAAGATTCATTAAAATTACTAATTATTAGAAACAGATTTAATTAAATAAAGAGTTGAATAATCATTGGTAATCTATAATTTAATAAATTTAAAAGTAACGTGATTGATAGTTGACCTTTGTAAATAGAAGGTAGTTGGAAGAAAGAAAAAAGACGACTGGCATGGCGGTTAACGGGCATTCGGTTACGGGCAGAGGTGAAGGGAGGACGATTGTGAAGTAAGGTGATTGGAGATTGAACTGTAACGGAATATTGTGATCAAGAAATATATTGTTGTTATGAAAGAAGGATTTTTTATTATAACTTGAAACGTTGTCTTCGAAATAACATTCGATGAAATGTCTGTCGGCAATTCAAGGGTAAACCCATTTAGTACAACCAAAACTCAACTCTGAACTCGGGGTGGTTCAGTTTGGTTTGGTTGTCACCTAACTGTTGATTGCTAATGTCAAATTTTGACATTGTACGTATTGTACTTTATATATGATTTTTCCCACATCAATGGGAGATCAACACGATACATCAAACGTCGCTTGACGAAAGGGGTCTAGTTTTTTGTCAAGTTTCCACAGGTTATAGACAAATGCAAACAATGCGGGCGAAATCACGGGCTAAGGCAAATTTCCGAAAGCATCAGCTCTAGATAGATCCAATCAATAATGTGTCTGCCTCACACACTTGTTATATGTCGTCCGATTTAGATCCAAACCAGACCAGACGTAATGTCTTACGTAATGGCGATTATCAAATTGTTTTAGCTAAACTGCTCAACTTATGGCTTCCCTTATGAAGCTGGTATGTGTAGAGAGAAGTTAGTTAATCAAGAGTGTTAACCTCCAATGCCATGTGTCACGTATATATATTTCCGTGTTCTTATAACCCGGCAACCTTCAAATCAAGAGTGAACAGGCACCTTCTGGGCGAGCTCGCTCCATCGTAGGCCACGTCTACGCCTCGGCTAGTCTGTGGCCATGAGTAAGCCCATTCATAATAAAAAAAAAAAAAAACGTGTCAACGATTCGAGTAGAATGCTGGCGCAGTTATAGACATAGACATAGAACAATTTTATTCAACATCACATGAAATGACAGAGTTAACAAATAATGTAACACATTTTACAGATAAATCTTAAATTTACACTTAAAAACTAAGAAATTGAGTTGCACATCTAAGGGAGAAATATTCATGAGTGTTAAATAGGAGCTTGCCTCAGCATAATATTGCAGCGTATTAACTACAACGCTGGTTTTCAGGCAGACCCTTGATACATTATCCCTTGCTTCTGTTAGTCGGAAACTAAATGGCTTAAAGTTATGTTAAATATGTACCTATGAGTGTAAGTAAAAGACAAGTATTAGAATTTGGACAGAATAATTGCTAGTACCTATGGTGTAAGTAGAATTGAATAGAAAATAAAGATAATATGGAAATAATATGGAAGGAATTATATGATCTTATAAGATAGATTATGAGTGTAAATATAATTAATAAAGGTAAAAATAAATAAATAAATAAAGACATAAGACATATGGTGCATAAATATATCATTATTTTAGATATGACGGCGTGGCTCTAGTACCAGGAGGTAGCGTGTTTTGTATTGCTATAAGACGTTGTTTAATCTGCAATTTAAAACTACTTACTGTGTTTAAGTTTTTGAGAGGTGGAGGTATATTATTCCAGCATTTCGTTGCTGTATATTTGAAGCTACCTCGAAATGCAGCAGTACGGTGACGTGGTAATACCAATTCGTTACAAACCGATCTGATGCCATACAAGCTCGACCTACTTGCGCGCCATTTGAACTTTTCGAACAGATACTCTGGCTCTGAGATTTTAAAGACTCCAAACAACAAAGATGATAGGTGCAGCTCTCTACGAAATGTCATTTTGAGAATACCTGCTGAGTTTAAATAAGGTGTCACATGCTCTCGTGGCGGAATTCCGAAACAATAACGAGCACATGCATTCTGCACTCTCTGTACTATACGGTCAGTGCGAGCTAGTAAACGTGGGCCATATACTACGTCCGCATAGTCAAATTTAGAAAGTACTAATGAATTACAAAGTTTGATTCGCAGATCGACGCTGAGGAAATTCCGAATTCGATAGAGTATTTTGAGTCTATAAAATGCGGTTCTTGTAATTTCCGCAATATGCCCCTCGAAACGTAATGACTCATCCATTAGTAATCCCAGATTGCGTGCCTCCGATACACGTTCTACCTCTTCTCCCGAGATAATAACTGCTGGTTTATGGTGTTCGATCCGCTTGATTTGATTTTTAGAGCCAAATACCATAACTTTAGATTTACTGGGATTTAACACCAAGCAGTTAGACTCTGACCAGGCTGTAATAATTTCTAAATCTTCATTTAGTTTCGCAACGGCGTGTCCTGTGTTATTTGGATTAAATGAGATGTAGATTTGAATATCATCAGCGTAAAGATGGAACTTACAATGCTTTATGGAATCACGGACATCTGCGGTATAGAGAATAAAGAGCAGTGGACCCAAGATAGAGCCCTGTGGTACCCCTCTGGAGACGGCAGATGGCTTTGACTTTGCACATACCCCTCTATATTATCTATTTAGTACAGTGGTTCCTAACCTGAGGGTAAATACTTGGGGGTAAAACTTACTTGGGGTAATTAATTGGGGGTAAAACTGGTATTCTACGAAGGTAATAAGCTAACCTAATATAACAATACAACAAACGTACACGTTTTATGTTTTATTACCATTGGGAGGAGGGGTAAAATCAAGCTCCCTAGTGAGTCATAGGGGTGACCGGACTGAAAAGGTTAGGAACCATCACTGATTTAGTATTTATTGGTTCGAGGTTGGGTTGGATTTACAAAGCGATTGCTATCCGCTTTCGTAAGAACTAGTGTCAGTACAAATTTTCATTGCGGTGTTACCCAGAAGCCAGGACCTTAAATTCAAACTGGACGTTCCGTCTAGGTCACTCAATTGAAGCGCGAAATACAGGGTCATTTTTGGACCGTTAGCCAAATTGTGCGAGGTGATTAGGTAGGCCATACTGAACAACTTTTTCTATGGGACCAACTCCGAAATCACAAAATTTTTTATGGCCGGTTCATACATTTTGGTCGACTGGATGTCGACGTTTTGTATGTTATTATTATTATTATATTATTATAGGACATTCTTACACAGATTGACTAAGCCCCACAGTAAGCTCAAGAAGGCTTGTGTTGTGGGTGCTCAGACAACGATATATATAATATACAAATACTTAAATACATAGAAAACACCCATGACTCAGGAACAAATATCTGTATCATCATACAAATAAATGCCCTTACTGGGATTCGAACCCAGGACCATCGGACCAGGGCCATGTGAAGGCCAATTTTTTTTACCTTGTATGGTTTGATATGGATGTTAAAACTCTTGATAAACTTATTTCTCTCTGGTTGGTATTTCTATTGCTTCGGGGACGATTAAAGATGTTGGGTAAAGGAATGATAAGAATGCAGTGATAACTCAGCGGATGTGATGTTATATAGCATAGCAATCTTTGATGATCGTGCCGAAATCATTACTAAACTGAACATCGAGGTTGGTGAAGTAACTGCTCAAAAAAAATGTTTGACATGATGCCAACAACCGCTGTCTATTGGCTCCTCTACACGATGGGCCAACGCCGGCCACTCCAAGGGACGCAGTCATGCGGTAGAATGAGATAGCAATATCACCTGCTCCCTGTAACGCATAAATGCGTCCCTTGGAGTGGCAGGCGTTGGCCGATCGTGTAGAGGAGCCATATCACCGCACCGCTCGCCGTCGGCAGGGTCTTTATCCTGACACCCTAGAGCCTAAATGGCTGCACACTGTATGGAATAAGAGGAATTTCCTCCCGCGGACGCTCCGGCTGTAGAAAGAGCCTGCCGAGGTTTTCCCGAGGGTCTCCAGTATGGGGTTCTTCAAAAAAGGAGTGTACAGGTTTTTCAAAACAAGTGACATTCAAAACAATTGAAGTTATGATGAACGGGATAATATGACGTCTGTGGCGGTTCTTGGATCAAACCCACTGATTTGCTTAAGAGAAATGTAACGTGTGCTATGATTTGTAATCAGTCTTGTCCAGTAACAGACTGTGGATATAGTATTTGGTTGAAAGCCCTCGTCATCCACGATCGAAGGATGAAATGTACTGATATCTCTAATATGATACGCCCACGATTCCCGACATAGGTACCTATACAAGTCGACCAACCACACACAGTTCTCGAACTTTAAGAATCGCTCCACTTACCAGTAGGCTATCGGATTCCTTCCTGATTCGTAGGTAACACAGTTGCCAAAGCACTATTTTGCGTGACTAGGCCGCTGGGTAGTGTCAGTTGAGTATTGTACTATAATACCCATTATAATGGTGTCGGAAATAATATTGTTTCGGTAAGTAATTGGCGTTTTAGTTAAACGTTGCTTAATATTGTGGTTGGTAGGTATAATTCGAGTTTCTAAGGTATCTTTAACATAATAATATCGAATTGATGATATCAGTCAGCCGCAGTCGTTAAACGAGAGAGGTGTTCAGAATAAATACACAAAAAGGTTTGTCGGTTTGAATGTTGGCTAATGTAATATAGTTCAGTTTTTTATAATATAAAAAGACCCTGAATGATAAAGGAAGACAGCTAATTGTATAAGTAGCTACCTACTTTGATAATCCTTTACTGTTTGAGAGTGTAGGTATTGTTTTATCAGGAAATAATTTTTTTGTATGTTGCGATTTCTGCTATTCGCTGTTTTAACCACTTTATTTTTCTCAATAGCTTCATTTCCCGAAAGCAATTCTAACCATTTTTCTCGGATGCTGGCAAAAAGCACTTAATTACAATTAATTAGGTACATTTACAAGCTTCCTTTCCTTTTGTAATCGTTTAAAAATAGATATTATGTAGCACCCCTAAATTAAATAATATTTATGTTAAGATGACATAATGGAAAATTTCAAAGCTACGTAATTATCACTAGCTTACAGGAAAAACTGGCCGCATGCCCTGTTGGCTGAGTGATAGGACCGCATTCTGCGACTGGACAAGCTCATTCCTTACATACGTGTTAGGTTAGATTTGTTAATGAATGGAGGCGGGCCAAGCTGACTCTGCAGTGGCAAAGTATGGAAATCTGATCATAAACGGCACATCCACACTTTACCCTGTCCACGTCGGCGCAGAGTTACTTGGACGCCGTGGTGGAATGTCATCGATCCCAGTACGCCCTCACGAATGGCAGAGAGGGTGAAACGCCGGAGTGGGTTTAGTGGGTAGGGCCAAATACTCCCCCTTTCTTCCCAGGAGAGGGGAAAGGAGCGAGTCCCACACACCGTGCATAAACGCATTCCCACTCCGTCAAAAAAAAGAGCTACTTGGACAAATTGCTAGCTTCTGCGACTTCGTTTGCGTGAAATGATGATAATGGAAGATAAAGATTAATAGCGTTATTCATAAACGCGATACTGGCCTGAATTAGCTATGAATCGTTTGTCGTTATCTGTCATGTTGACTTATGTATTTGCAAGAAAGGGATAAAACATAATTTAACTAAATCAGAGGCCCGTAAAGTTTTATGAATCCTTATTCATAAAACCTACCCCCTACCTAACTAACTAAGTACCTAATACCACTATACTAATTAACTACCTTTCCCCCTTGGGAAAGGTAGTTAATTTTTCAAGTAGGCATATTACCATGCGCTTATGAACGTCAAATAAACCTATACCGGCTCCAACCGTACACCTCTGCCTCGAGAAGATTTAAATCCCCCCTCAATTGTAAGAACCCGATATCCCAATATGGAACCAGCAAGAAACTCGTTGATAAAATCGTCCTTTCCTTAAAATGTTTAAAAATTCGATGTAAAAATAAAAACTAAAAATTTTGCCCCTTCTGAAGTTGGTTACACAGACCAACCCCTTTTTCTGTGGTTGGTTAATAATTATTTTCCGATACTAATAACAACACTCATAAACTATGCATACAGGGATTATAGACTAAATCTAAACCGCTTTCTACATCATAAGTCGCGGTGTTATATCGTGCATTTTAATCGATATCATTTTGTAACACTGGTAACTTGTAAGTGTTACATGGTGACCTCATCAGGTCATTACTACGTGGCTATTGTTATAGGCATTGATAATTGTTTACTGTTTATATGTAGAGAGGGGCTTTACTAATCATACTTTACTATTCGCGTTCCCTCTAATTTTCTTTTGTGCAAATTGCTCAGAATATTCCAATATATTGGAATTTCGTTAGCGCATATAGCGCTGGTGGCCTAGCGGTGTAAGGGTGTGCGACTTTCAATCAGGAGGTCGCGGGTTCAAACTAATGTAACCCCGCTCGTACTAATGAGTTTTTTGGAACTTATGTACGAAATATACATCGGAAGATCAGCTCTGGAAGTCGCCAGCAACATGCTGAGGTGAGACCATTTCGTGGCACTTTCTCCTTTTTTTATGTTTCTCTGCTTCTATAATTTTCTTTCCTGTGTGTGTGCTCACGAATAAAAAGATTTCTATTTCTAAATACCATTTGATATTTATCAGTCGCTTTTCGGTGAAGGACAACATCGTGAGGAAACCGGACTAATCCCAATAAGACCTAGTTTACCCTCTGGGTTGGAAGGTCAGATGGCAGTCGCTTCTGCAAAAACTGGTGCCTACGCCAATTTTTGGAATTAGTTGCCAAGCGGACTCCAGGCTCCAGGCTCCCAACAGCCGTGCTAACTGGGACAACGCGAGGAAAAAAAAGTAGGAAATTAGTTGAAAAAAATTACAAAAAAATAAGGACTAAGTAATTTAGACGGAGGAAATAACGTCTTAGGAATGTTTTAATTGAGTCTAATAAATAATAATGTATTTCATGATACATTTGGATATCGAGTGCAAACTACACTATAAGTAGATACACAAATAACATGATGACTTTTCACCGACTTATCTAATCACTCTTGTACGAGCACTGACACGATGCCCACGCAAATTGTAACGAGACGACTGGCAGAGACACAACACCTGAAAAGCCTAATTTATAAAGAAAAGTCAGTTCAAAATTAAACTCTAAGCTTCAAGGAACTAAATCCACTATTGAATAATTATTATGTGTTTACGAATCCAAAGTCCAAAACCCTAAGCCCATTAGAACAGCTTTACAGGTAGGCTGTAGGCTCTATGGCGTTGTAAACAGAGGTCTATAAATTTATATGTACGCAATTCATTGAGGTGATGTCTCACAACTAGGCTAACAAGGTTCGGCAATTTATAAGATAAAATATTGTGCAATGATATAATTTCTCTGCTAAAATAGTTCCTACTAGCAATCCTCCCTGGCTTCGCAGGGATAACACAAAACCTTAACAAATTTTACACCTAAATCCTCAAGAATCACTCTATTGATCTTAGAGGATATAACCAACGGAGACGCCATGTCTAAAATTTTCGGTACAAAATAGTCTGCCGTTTTTTGCGGGGGAGGGGCACATCAAATGTATAGGTACGTCATGTCAGATAAACGTCAGTCCATACATATGGTTGACATGTGGTTGACCATTGGCCGCCTATTTTCGACAGAGGGGAACGCCTGTTAATGGAGGCTCCAATTGATAGGTGAAAACCACCTGAAAATTCGTTCGAGAAGTGCAAGAGTGACGCATGACATGATATACGATAAAAGTAGGTATCATATCCGTACTTACCTCAATTGTATAAAGACTCGCGAGGTCATAGCTTACAGAGGTATTAAGTCAATGTAACCGGCATATAAAATTTTGTACAGAACGGCAAATAAAATACAGTCAGAAAAGAACCTCGCTCCTTCTGCCTCGACCTTTTGTAAGTGGATTAAATACCTATGTGTACAAACGCAAGAGAGCAAGCGATTTAAGAGCTAATAGACGGTCTTGCCTGATAGACTGTCTTCACCACATTGTTATTTAATAGTTCAATAGTTACTTGGGCAATCTCATAAGGGCATTTGCTACCTGTTAACTGTCCATAGGTGGACCTTATGCTTTTTATAATAAGGTTCACCAATGTACAGTTAAGAGTATTGCTGTCCATACACATCCGCTACTTATCAATGAACGATCCCATAAATAACATTCGAAAGGGACACCGGTTCCCACAGCTCCTTACATTTAGATTAAATCACATTTAACAAAATAATCTAAGTGCACTTTAATTTAAAAAGGAAATTCAACTTAAAGCCTTTTAGATAGAGTTAGTATTTGAATGGAAACGGTTGACGTACAAAGAATGTATCGATGCTCTACTTTCCATAGTTGTGGACGCCAAGGATACATTTGGTTTATATTTGCATGTTATAATGCAATAGTATAATTAATGTTGCTGTTATAATGTCATAGTTTCGCGTTGGCAATAATGTCGTAAAAATATGAAATTGGAGTAAAACTCATATTAATTTATAGGAAATTTAAATCCGTTTTTGAGACAATCTTATCTTAATGAACGCAAATGGATAATTTCATTATTAGGATATTATTCTTGCCTTCTTAGGGCATGTGACTAACAAAACATTACGTTAACTGCATAAAAAATGAGTAAGTACTTAAATAGGAAGTACTTTTATTTGACGACCGGCCTGGCCTACTTCGGTAGACAACCCTGCCTACGAAGCCGATGGTCCTGTTCGAATCCCGGTATTGAGCAAAAATTTTTGTATCGCATCGAAAGGTGTCAAATATGGTGGTGGTGGCTTCAATCCGGATTTTTTTAAAGCTGAAAGTAAACAAAAAATCATAACGCGAATACTACGAAAAATCGGCTAACATACATGGAGTAGGTATTCATATATTCTGATAGCCCACGACGTGAGGAATCTAAAAAAATTATTGGACGTCAAGGTTTTCGACCAACCTGTATAACACCCCTCTTTTTTGCTTCGGGAGTTAATAAAACAGTGCAAGATTAACTGTTTTCTAATACCTAATTACCTACAAATATACGACAAAACAAGTCATTACTTCCTGTTGTCCCATAATCATTACAAAATGCTAAACACTAGGCGCGGCACGAGGTTTTACTCTCCATGATATAATCTACTTACTTGATACGTCGGCCTTATAAGTGCGCAACTGGTAATCTAGGATGTGTTTGTAAAAAGTAATTTTACATACTCGCTTTGGTTTCTATGTTTCTGGGCTTGTGGTGCAATATGACGGCAGTTTTCAGAGCCAGGAAAATAAGATACAACATTTATTTAAGATGGAGTGAAAAAGAACTTGCAAAAGAATTACTTACTCCGTTGGCTCAGCGACCCAAAATTTGACTTGGCCTCCGACACAAGACAGCGCCACTTTTCTCGGTCCTGTGCGACCTCTTGCCAATTGTTGTCGCAGATCCGCCTCCACCATGTCGCACCAGAGATATCTGGGGCGTCCGATAGGACGTCCTCCTACTGGACGGCCCAGGTATGCTATTTTCACGTTCCGATCTTCATCCATTCTCTCAAGGTGGGCCAACCAACGGAGTCTGTGAGATTTAGAGTCTCCCATGATGCAAAAGAATTCCACAACAGATTTACCATTTTATTACTTTATTTTATTCAGTAAACGCGCACAAAACAAAGTACAAACAAGGTCACATATCGTATCAACAATTTATCCTCAGTTTTTGTTTAGGTACCTACTCGGTACCTACACTTATATTTTTTATAATCTGTCAACTATTCATAAAACCGCCAAACGGGATGAAGATGCCAGTCAATCGTAAGCCTTTTCGGCTATCTCGATCAAAGACATCGGACGGTATTGCAAAGGTTACTAACATTTGGCCAACAAAGTTGCACACAGAAATACTTGTGAGTCCTCCTACAGACATTCCACTGCGTTACTTTACCATCCTGGGCAGTAACTATCATCATCAGCTACAATCCTTCTAAACTAACTTTACACCCAATAGAATAAAGTGAGTAAGTGTCATTACAAAGGTCTGAAAACGCTAGCCCGGGCCGGGCCAGGCCCGAGGCACTCCGACATGTTATTTTTTATGACGGGCGACGGCTGATCGGTGATCACGTGGTGATTTTCATAGAAGACGAAGCGCCTGAAGCTCCGGCCCGGCCCCGGCTTGATCTAGCGTGAGTCATCCTTTATTGTCATATTTTTTACATTAATTAGTTACTTTAGTAACTACTGTAGTAGTACTGTAGTTACTTTATCATAGCATAATATGCCATGCAAAGTTAACTTGGTCCAAATCTGCTAGTCTTGCGTTACAAGCATTTGACCAATAAAGGTGCACCTATTATAGGAACGGTACTTGTTAGTCGTCCTACGGACATTCCGCCGCGTTACTTCACCGCCCTAAAGAAACAATCGTCGGCTATCGCGATCGGCTGAGACATCGGCGACTCCGTGTTGCAAAAGGGTTATGTGCATTCGACTGATTATAGTGCAACTTTTAAAAAATAGTTAAATATTTAAATGAAGTCTTATCTGATATTACGTGAATCTGATATTACGTTAAATACCATTCCTTATATTTCCCCATCCAATATACCTATATATATCGCCTGAATTTAATTACAACATGGTCGCCACTGAACCGACCATTCACGAACTCTAGGTAAATTCCAATTTTGCGCGAAAATTTAAAACTGACATCTGATAAACTTTTATGTATGTGTACATCGTATTGCACACTGGGTGGTTAGCTCTGAATTTAATTTCTAAAGTCTGGGCAGTTATGCTATGGCACGAGAGTATGTGAGGTGTGGAATAAAGAGTATTGTATTGTATTATATTGTATTGTATTGTAAATATTGATTATTTGCACACACTATAGTTTAGCGACTAGATATCCTCAAGCCGCTTTAAATCTCGAGCACGTTACGGTTGCAGAACGGTCCGAGTCGCTAACTATACTTTAATAAACACCATTCCTTATATTTCCCCATCCAATATATATCGCTTGAATTTAATTACAAAATAGTTGAGGCGAATTCAAATTTTAAGGATTACATCTATCGTCTGTAAACAAATTCGATTGTTTATTGGCATGTTGTCGAATTACCTACTCGATAAATTAATGTTTTATCGGGTTCATGTAAGCAAAGCCGGGTGCAAAAGCTAATAATATGTATATTTTTGAAATGTGCTAATTGAGCTCTTTTAAAATATTATTTTTATTTTTTTGGTTCGTGAGTTTATGACCTCTAGAGGGCGCCGTGTTCATTTTTTTTGTGACGTCATATAACCAGCCTATAACCAGCGGACAATTAACACGATTCGAATGACACATCGTTTGTCAAATTATAATGCGTACTTTAGAAGTTCTGAGGGAACAAATGAACGTACATACATACCCACATACATATCGGTCAAAATCATAACCCTCCTTTTGCGTTGCCGTAGTCGGGTAATTTATACTTTTTATTCAACGCTGACCACACTCCCCGCGTCTTATTTTCGAGAAACGCGCGTGGCGTGAAAAAATGATGACGTGACATTAAATATAATTTTAAATGTACCTATTAAATATTTATTGAAAAAAATGGTGTATTTAATACATGTCAACACATGTAATACTTGTAGACAGAACTATATCTTACAGTTATTTTTTCTACAAGTTAGGCAATTGATAATGAACAAAATTTTCTCGTAATTCCTTCATTATTCAAAACGAAAAAAAATTGATAAATAACTATTGTAAAATTTTCTCGCCTTCTAGAACCCTTCTCATATATAGGCTTAATAAGATCACATTCTAAAAGTTTTAATAAAGTTAATACTTTGCTTAAAATAAGTTTTAGAATAACATAGAAAATTGACGAAAAACGAAAAATATGAAACAATATTATAACCAGACTATTGATTTTTTCAGAACTTTTATAACGTGATCTTATTAAACATGTATTATATATGAGAAGTGTTTGAGAAGTGCTCTAGAAAGCGACAAAATGTTACGATAGTTGGATGCTGATAAGCAATAATGTGTCAACCCACAAAAACTAAAAAAAACTGATTTTAATGCCATATTGTATGTAGCTGGTCCCGCTCGACGTCATTTTGCAAAAATTACCTTAGTGATATAAAAGGGTCTAGCCGCAATCCTATAGTGCAACTTTACTGCCCCGTGGCTGAAATGTATACCTTTCTTAGGCGCGTTTATTTGTCTTATTATAAGATATCATTTTACTAAATTTCAAGCTTAGAATCCCCTTGATTTGGCAAAAAAAAATTGTTTAAAAATCGTTTTGTTTTTTTTGTAGCTAAACTTTTACTTAATAACTTATAAATCATATTTAGAAATAATGTGAAAACAACTACTTATATAAAAATCTAAAAACAAAATAATTTGTTTATTTTTGGATTTCATACAACGTTGAAAATTTTCAATATGGTTGAGCACCCCCTTGTAGTTGAGACAAAGTTACAAAACTTGGTGTACGTTATCAGCATAATAAGTGTAACCAAATAAGGGGCTGCCGCTTCTTCTAGCTAGAGTTTGAATTTTTCCCAAGCAAACGTGAACCACCCTAAAGTACTTACATAAGAAGGACGGCCTGTATGCATTAGTAAGACATCTTTACGTTGTTGCCCCAAATGGTTTTTTTTACAAAAAATATATTTTATGCAATAGTATATTCTGCATTAAATAACAAAAAAATGAGGTTGTCGCTATAATACAAGTATTAAAAAAAAAGTTAAAAAAATAAAAACATATTTTTAAGCCTTTATAAACAAGTTACAATCTTGATTTTTATTTTTTTGAAAATGAACTACTATTAGGTGCGTGTAACATCAAAATTTCAAAACAGTCAAACCACTGGCTTAGCTACAAAAAAATAAACACGATTTTTTTTTGCCAAACCAAGGGGTTCGTTGACGGCGACATCCTGACAAGTTTTTTTTTTATTTATTAATTTAAGTAGAGTAAAGTACGTCTGGAAGGACATCATCATCAAGTAGTTGCAGGTTGTTGAATTGCACATCACACTTGCCAAATCTTTTTAAACCGTGAAAAGTGACTAAGGTATTTCAATAAACAAATTATTTGTGGCAATTCATTCGACGAATAAATTATTCGCCGAATAATTTATTCGAATAAGAATAATCATCCGACAGTTTTATTCGTCATTGGCGATAATTTATTTTTATTCGTCATTCGAATGAAATTTGCCCATCTCTGGTGCTATGCAGGTAAATGTACTAAAAATTGTGTCTTTAATATGTGAATTTAAGAATTTAGAGTACAAATCATTTAATTACAGCGGTTTTCAAAAGGTAAATACTAAAGCTGATCGAAATAACGTATTTATAAAGCGTAATAACGCCATTTTTGAAGGGTTTCGTTATTGAGATAAGTTTGCCGAATTAAATTAAACAAACCCGCAAAATGCTGTAGTTTTTCTTAGCAATTCATTTTAAATGCCTAGTTCAACAATTTGTATGTACACACAATCGTAAAATAATGTTATTTATATAAATATAATGATTTTGAATAACTTTTTAGACATGAATCATTCTTGCAAATCGAAAACTTATCATACCAATGCATTATGAAGCTTGATTGATTATTGCAAAACATGTACCTATATTAAATTACAAGTGCTATAAAATGTTGATTATAAGTTCTAAGTAGAGATGCACCGGATATCCGGTTACTATCGGTATCAGGGCTATCCGGCCATTAATTTACTATCCGGCCGGATATCGGATAGTGACCTACTACCCGGCCGGATACCGGATAGTAACATTGCTTGATTTCGGAGTAAACAAATTGGATGTATGAAACAGACACGATTATAATCGTACTTGTTTACTATTTTAAAACAATTTAATAATTCCATTGACTTGCACACGCACTCATTTCGAACCTAGAAATGAGTCCACGCGAACGTTCACTAGGAAACAGGTCAAACCTGCGGAATGCGCACCTGAAAAACCGAAATATAGGTATAGTTCCGCTGGCCGAATATCCGGCGGCCGGAAACCGGATATTCGGCTGATGGTCAGGCCGAATATCCGGTAACCGGTATCCAGCCAAACAACTATCCGTTGCATCTCTAGTTCTAAGGCAGATTAACACAATTAGCAAAAATGTGTTAAGTATAATGACCCGTTCTTGAGAAAGTTTCACGTCATCATGCAATTCGCAATAAACAAAAAGGGGATTATTGGGACAAATCTAAAATTATTTCGAATTAATTATTATAAATATATAATAAATAGTACATACTAGTATTCAATGTATTTAAACTTACAAATTCAACAGTTGGAACAAAATCTTTAATTTTTAGAACAAACACCCAAAAACAAAGAAAAGTCTTTCGACGCCATTTTATTTAAATACCTTTAAAATTATATTTAATGTTACGTAATCGCTTTTTCAAGCCGCGCGCGTTTCCCGAAAATGAGGCGCGGAGGGCTGTGTTCAGCGTTGAATAAAAAGTATAAATAATGGAGATAAAGTTCTGCAAGTATGGAATGTGTGATTGGAAATATCCTCCTCTTTTATAATATTAATTTTGGTTTATTAAATATTAATAAGTACCTTTTGAGATATTGGGGAAATAAAAAATATCTACTTTTTCCCCCCTTTTTAGGGTTCCGTAGCCAAATGTCAAAAAACGGAACCCTGGATTCGTCATGTCTGTCTGTTTGTCTGTCCGTGTATGTCACAGCCACTTTTTTCCGAAACTATAAAAACTATACTGGTGAAACTTGGTAAGTAGATGTATTCTGTGAACCGCATTAAGATTTTCACACAAAAATAGAAAAAAAAAACAATAAATTTTGGGGGTTCCCCATACTAAGAACCTAAGAACTGAAACCCAAATTTTTTTTTTATCAAACCCATACGTGTGGGGTATCTATGGATAGGCCTTCAAAAATGATATTGAGGTTTCTAATATCATTTTTTTCTAAACTGATTAGTGATTAGTTTGCGCGAGAGACACTTCCAAAGTGGTAAACTAAAAAACTTCTAAAATAAGAGCATGATAAAACTAAAAAAAATATATGATGTATATTACCATGCGAACTTCCACCGAAAATTGGTTTGAACGAGATCTAGTAAGTAGTTTTTTTTAATACGTCATAAATCGTAAATCGCAATTTTATTATGTTACTTGCTGATACGGAACCCTTCATGGGCGAGTCCGCACTTGGCCGCTTTTTTTGTTTGTAACTTTTGATATTTTTTGTGTGCATGACAAATCTAATGAGGTATCACACGTTTTTTTAGGAGTAGTATCTCTATTTTTCTCCGTTTTCAGGATCTTGAACACTAACAAAAACGGTGTAAAAGCCATAACCTACACCGTTTACAAAAATTGTTACATACGAGTACTTCGCCATGAGGCCCGTGAGCAAATAAGACCTCATTTGGCATAGATGAACTTCCCTCCTCTTTGATTAAATCATGCGCGGATATTTTAACTCACCCTCTGACATGGCTTATAAATCAATCATTTTCGGAAGGAATTTTTCCTGATGTTCTTAAAACCTCAGTAGTAAAACCGGTTCATAAAAAAGGTGACAAACAGGACATAAATAACTATAGGCCCATTGCGCTTCTCTCGACAGTAGCAAAAATATTTGAAACAGCAATGATAAAACGACTTTACTCTTATTATGAAAAATTTAAAATACTGCATGATAACCAAGATGGATTTAGAGAAAACCGTTCTACTACTTTGGCTATTTACAAATATGTTCAGGGTATTATAAATGAAATAAACAATAAAAAATACGCTGTGGGACTCCTGCTCGACATGAGCAAGGCTTACGATAGAGTTAGATACGACATTTTATTAGATAAATTGTACAGCTCCGGAATCAGAGGAGTGGCTCATAAATGGTTCAAGTCCTACCTTAGTAACCGCGTTCAATTAGTCCAAATAGAACACACAGACTTCGAAACTGGCCGCATACAAAATTACCGATCCGATAGAGTCACCCAGACGGGCTCGATCCCCCAAGGTAGTGCCTTGGGATGTATTTTATTCTTAATCTATATAAACGACTTACCAAATGCAATAGAAGACTAATGCGCTCTTTTCGCAGATGACGTTTCGGTGTTGTTCTCGTGTTCTGATAAAAATGAAGCTGAAAATAAACTGACTATCACAATGGAAAAAATTGAAAGCTGGTTAGATATACATAATCTTCAACTAAATCTAGAAAAAACCAAATTAATCCAATAAAACCCCACCAAAAATCAGCATTACCAATCACCTTTAATTACAATAATACAACATTAGAATCTGTTAATTCAGCTACCGTACTGGGTATCGATCTAGACACTAACATGAACTGGAAATCACACATCCAGAGACTGTCAAAAAAGCTGTCCTCCTTTTTATACGCACTACAACACATCAAACGGGCGACAGACTTCCAAACTGCCCTCTCTGTATACTATGCATACGCGTATTCAAGAATGACGTACGGTCTCGTTATATGGGGAAATAGCACTGACATGGATAAGATCTTCATTCTTCAAAAGAGATGTGTTAGAATATTAACAAATACTGACCAAATGGAGTCGTGCAGACCTCTCTTTAAGAAGCACCAAATACTTACTTTACCGTCAATGTACATCCTCGAGTCATGTAAATTTGTTAGATACAGAGTTGTTCACTCCGACAGCATCAAAAATCAAAAGGAACAATCGAAATTTAAATAAACTTCAATTACCCCTCTCAACACTAAAAATAGTCGCATCCAGAGTTGTTCACTCCGACAGCATCAAAAATCAAAAGGAACAATCGAAATTCAAATAAACTTCAATTACCCCTCTCAACACTAAAAATAGTCGCATCCAGCCCCCACTACATGCTAATAAAAATATACAACCACCTACCGAACTCCCTTAAAAATATTGAAAAACAGCCGATATTTAATAAACGCTTAAAAACGTTCTTAGTCGACAAATGTTACTACAATGTGAATGATTTTTTTAACGATAAACATGATTAATAATGTTAATCTATATGCATGTTAGTTTTAAGTATTGCTGTGCCCTTGCAGGGTGTCACATGTAAACCAACCTACTTATAAGCTCCACCTAATAATGTGTAATGTGATTTGCAATAAACATTTTGAATTTTGAGCAACGCTACGCACAATAAATAGCACCTACTCGTAGGGGTCACAAAACCGTGCATATATTAGATAACCGGTTTTTCAGTTTTTGTAAAACAGCAAAACCGGGTTTCCGGTTTTTTCGGTGATTTCGATTTTACGTATAATTTGTAAAATAAGCAAGTATTTTTAGAAGCAATGCTTTAATATTAATTCTTCCACAACATATACACAATACCAGCTGGTGATATAGGAAATCTGACGCCAACGGGGAGGCGCGCAAGGACTGGACAGATAGGAACAACACTGTTTTAGTCGTTTCTAACAAAGGCAAAGGAACGTTCAAATTAGCTCGATGGAGAAGTGACCACAACCCGGACCTAGTCTTCACAACGAGAGCAATAGATGGTACCTCAGTGGCCTCCATTTCTATTAACGTAATGACACTCCTCACTTTGTTGTATTCAAGTAAGTACAAAGATAGCTTACACGGACTCCAGTTGTCTTGTGTAGAATCTTTTGAATCACTCGCCAAAACTCTGTATGCTCGTATAACGCAACTCCTGTAAATCCTTAGTGGGGTTCCGTTCCTTATATAAGCGCACGCGCACGATCCTCGCCACTCGGTCTGTGTTTGTGACTATTAGTGCAGTGAGTGCAACATGAAGGCATTTGTAAGTGTTTTGGTTATTTTCAGGGCTTAGAATGATCAAAATTCGTTCAATAGGTTAACCTTTCATATGCGTGTGGCGGTCAGGTAAAAACTTTGTTAATAGAGCGTAAAAAATACTACGTATCGTAAAAAAAATCCAAAAAGGTGACTAAAAATTTTGGTCAGAATCTTTATCAAGTCAGTCATACTCAGATGAGGTTAACAGAAATAACTCAAATTACTGACTAACTAAGGTCTTATGGTTTTTATTGTTTTCAGAGTTTAGTATGAAAACCACAAGACAGGAAACTGACAGGCTGGTAAACAGTGGGCCCCTTTATACGATAATTAATATAATTATGATATAAAAATCTTATGAATATAAAAACAATTAAAATATTCGAGGTCACCGGGGACCGTAGGGCTGGCTCGTTCCTCGCCCAACGGATCGGCATAGCCATACAAAGGGGGAACGCAGCCAGCCTTATGGGAACCCTTCCACAGGGTTCGGACCTGGGTGATCTAGCCTAATATACATATACATATTCGGCTAGATCACCCACATCATGTTATATATATGTATATATGTATATATATATACTTATATATATATAAATTTATTTTTTTAAACCATAAACATACTTAAAAACAAACCTAAAATTAAAACTACCTACAAAACTAAAACAAAAAATAAAAATAAAAAATTTAAATAATCAATATTAAGAATGCAATTTTTAAGTAGTGTTTTGGTAAAGTCATTATAACTGTAAACAATTACAGTGTGTGTATTATTTTCATGAATATATAATATTTATGATGTGAAATACTTTCAACAGGTTACAAGCACTGTTTTTAATATCATCCTTTCGCGTTAAGTACCTTGTGCTCGTAGCAGTGGTCGAAAAACATGACATTTAAAACTTATAAATAGTATGTACTAGCGACCCGCTCTAGCTTCGCGCGGGTTATCCAATTATACACTTACACCTTCCTCAAGAATCACTCTCTTGCCAGGTGAAAACCGCATGAAAATCCGAAAACACACAAACAGACAGACGCAGCGGGGGACTTTGTTTTATAATAAGGTGTAGTGATTAAGATGAAGTTTCATAGTCATTGAATCGAGAATACTATTTGTTTTTCTAATTGCCTCTGCTAGTCTCGCTTAATCAATAATATTGCTATCAAGTGAGTTCGCCAATCAATAACAAAGGGCCCGCGGTCCATTCACATCACAATGCCCCTCACGTGCGAATATTTCGTGGCACGCGAGTGAAGTCACGGCGCGTAACTAGTAAAAGTGGCATTGTATTCAGATTCGGGCACGATTTTGGCAATGATCGTGTGAGCGGGCTGTGTACCTAAGTAAGAGTACTCCTTAATCAGGAGTGTTAACGTTTTGCACGTGCTGGTTCGATTCGTAAGTAGGTACAGAACAGTCAGCAGCAGAAGTTGCTACGCGGGCGAGGTGTTCAAAATTACCTTGACACGCTCTTATATTCTCTTAACAATAAAGTTTAGGTTTCGCGTCAAGATCATTCTGAACACCTGGCCCGCTTAGCAACTTCTGCTGCTGACTGTACATACATGAAATTGACTGATCATGCGACGGATTTGTAGTGCATAAGTTTGTAGAAACTCATGGGTACCTACGAGCCGGGGTTTAATGTGTTCAAACCCTCTAGTCCAGAAGTTTACCGCTAGAGCCACCAGCGCTTAGGTTGTGCAATGTGCACTTCAAATTCATTTCACACATTATTTTTACCTACATCAACCTACATGTAGATGTAGATCGACGGCGAAGTACCATGAACTTCTAACTAACATTTTTAGTAAGTACACATTTTCATTAATTTAGTAAAAAATAGTTAGGAGTTCATGGTACTTCGCCGTCGACATGTAGTGTAGGGACAACCCAGAAGGAAGTCACGTGTCGCGTTCATTCAGTCCAATTCCCTGAAGTTGGAGCTCCAGGTTACTGTCCCGGCGGCATTCCCACACTATTCTCTTCAAATCTTCTTACATCAACCTAGGTACATGCCTAATGTATTTGCCAAAACTTAGTCTTAATTTCCATCTCTTCAATTCCAGTTATCCATTCTCTTCGTGACTTCGGTCCTAGCCGAACCCAGCAAAGTCGTTCAAAAACGAAGCGGCCTCGTCGGCCACCTCGGCGCTCCGCTCCACGGCTACGGCCTCGCCCCAGGGCTAGGCCTCGCACACGGGGTACCGTCCGGCTACGCGCTAGGCCTCCACGGCGGGACCGTGGTGGGCGCGGACGTGCATACGACGGTCACGAAGCATATCGGCGTGCCGGTTCCGGCGCCGTATCCGGTGGCGGTTGATCGGCCGGTGCCGTATCCGGTCAAGGTAAGTCGGTATCTTAAATACAAACATTTAATGTTTAACATCTTTAACATGAAAATGGAAAGTCGGTCTCAATTGTGTCTATAATAGTTTCAAAGGGGAATAACGAAAACAAAAGGTATGGTTTAAAACCCCTAGAGCCCTAGCCAAGATGCTAATTGGATACAAGTTGTGAATTACCTATTCGCACGTATATCGTACAACGTTTACAGTACATTTAGCCCTTTAAATTTTTACTTAGTTACGTAATATGCTTATTAAAGCACCGGTGTCGTAATGTTGCACCAGATGTACTGTAATAATAGTACATTACGATACAAGTGCCAAAAGTAGGAAATTCCTTTTCGCCTTTTCGCACCCTTTTACCTTATTGCACGTGTATTGTACAGCGTTTTACAGTACATATGGCCCCTTCAATTTTTGACATAGGCACGTATTGTCCTTAATCCCGCCCTAGGGCGATAAAATAGCACCATATGTATGTAGGTACTGTAAATATAATTATAATAGTTACTGACATTGTTATAATTTTTTGTCTCTTCAGGTAGCTGTTCCCTATCCAGTGGACCGTCCGTACGCCGTGGCCGTACCGCGGCCGTATCCGGTGGCCGTGGAGAAGCCGGTAGCCGTGCCGGTTGATCGTCCGGTGCCGGTACCCGTGCCTCACGCCGTCCCGGTACCGGTCATTAAACAGGTAATGTATTAACACTTTTTACAAGATTTATCTAACTTGTCGTGTATGTCTGTGCGAGTCTTAGAAGCTAAATTAGTACCATGTCCTGACATTCGAATCTCCCTGAGTCTAAGTTATTTTTCGTTTCGAAGGCTTTCGTTCCGATTCAAACTTTAAGATACGTCAAATATTACGACTAGATACGATATGGATTACATGTTTCTGCAAACAAAAACGTCACTTTTGATACTGACATATCTAATCCATATCGTATTTCGTCGTATCTCAAAGTTTTAATCGGGCGGTATAAAAGTTTAGGCGTGAATATTTCTTTTGTTTATAATAAGATGTTTAACTTACTCATATCTTATTAAAATCGTTATTCGTACTGACGTAAAATGTACTAACGAAATTGTACTTATATCGGAAGCGCAGGAACAAACGATCAAATAGTTCCATCAACCGTATTATGGCTAGGAATCACCCGTTAAAATTACACGCTGGATGGTAATGGCGCATGAAATATTGGGTTGCGTTTCTGTTGACATGAACAAGTAGAATTGATAATAATAATATATCATACGAGCTTCGCACGGGTTACACAAAACCTCAACAAAATTATACACCTAAAAATTGTATGTAGAGATAATTTTAGGTGTATGGTTTGTGTAGGCCCATTGGGCCAGCGCGGAGACTATAACACAAACGCTCTCGAGCGTGAGAGGCCTATGCGACCTATGCCCAGCAGTGGGACGCTTATAGGCTGAATTATGTTGTTATGTTACCTATGTTATGGTTTCATTACATAGTAGTAGTACCTACATAATTCTATGAATTTTAAATTTCTAAAACTGAGGAATCTGAGGATTGACTCTTATTTCTTTCTAAATCCGCTTTATTTATGCAGTCAAGTTCTTTCAAAACAAGTCATTTTTTCTGTGTAGGTATACTCCAAGTTATGATCCTTTAAACTGCCAAATACTATATGCGTTATATATGCATTATATATGTATTACACTATATGTATTATATATGCATAATATATGTATTATACTATGCATATAGTATTTGGCGGTTTACTAAAAAGAAATTTGGCAACGCTAATAGTAACATACAGGATGGCATAAAAATACGTTGACAAAGAAATTTTATTTTTGTAAAATTTGCATTGATCTACATTAAGTTTTTCTTAATAAAGTTTAAATAATTAAATAAATTTTTCAATCATTTTCAGGTGGGAGTCCCCGTACCACAGCCGTACCCCGTAGCGGTCCCGAAGCCCGTCGCAGTAGCCGTTCCCCAGCCGTACGCCGTCCCCGTCGCACACGGATACGGACACGGAATCGGACTCGGACACGGAATTGGACTCGGACACGGAATCGGACTCGGACACGGACTGATCGGGCACGGATACTCCCACGGCATCTCGGCGTATGATGTGCACGGACACGGGAAGATCTGGTAAAGGGGTTGAGTTAGTTTGTTAGGTGATGCTTTGAAAAAGAGGGTTTGGATGTAGGTCTTAAAGAGTGGTATAAGAATATAAAACAACACGTTTTAGAATAGTACAGTCAACAGCAGAAGTAGCTAAGCGGGCCAGGTGTTCAAAATGATCTTGACGCGACTTTATTGTTAAGAGAATAAGAGCGTGTCAAGGTCATTTTAAGCACCTCGCCCGCTTAGCCATTTCTGCTGCTGACTGTACTTGAATTTATGGCCAAGCAAATTGTACAAAACGTATTTTTTATTAACATTTATCTGGCAGTAAAAAATCCTGGACTTTTACTTTTGAATGCAAAGAAGTCTAAAACTTCCTTCGTAGTTTTGTGACTAAATAAGAAAATGGTAATAATTTGATATGCCTCATGTATATTCCTAATTATTGTCTTTGTGATGAGCTGATGAGGTGCTAATTGCAATGACTGCATCAGTCTACATCGTCTTTTTCTGATTTGAAATGTTACAAGTGCTTACAATCCGTATCAAGAGGCACCGGTCGACGCTCAGATGTAGTGCATAACTGTTTTCCATCGTATTTTCTCGGAAACGTTCGTATTTGTCACGCTACTTCAGTCAACCTCAGTACTTTTTGTACCGAGACCGACTGAAATAAGAAGACACGTTCGTGCTTTTCCGTGAAAATACGATGGAAAATAATTATGGACTACATCACGCTTGTTATTAGCGGCGCGCCAATACTAATGCGGTACAGTCGACGTCAAAAATATGTTTACACTTTTGCACCTTACTCCTTTGTAATAAGGCGAAAAGTGTATACAAACATATCTTTGACTTCGACTGCTACGAGACGTAAGTGCCGACCGCCATAAGGTCCCTTTTGATATGGATTGTCACTTATAATGTGATGGATTACAGTCGCCATCAGATATATCGGAGCGGCCACGGTGCTCACAAATATCTGAACACGCCTCTATTGTCAAGGCGTTAGAGTGCGTGTTCAGATATTGTGAACAGCTCGGCAGCTCCGATATATCTGATGGCGACTGTACAAGGGTACAACATCGAGGTATGTACACCTAACAAACGAATGTCTTATAAGTTACCATGTATAAAATATAATGGCATTTCCACATAGGACACGCGTAGTCAACGTTTGAACGAGTATTGTGATGTAGGTTAAGCTAGCTTTAGGGAGCGAGAGAAGATATAACGCTATGTTGGTTTATCGGGGTAATTTCGTCTGTGAGGAAAAAAGGGATTTCTTAATAATTATAAGTTGTACAGTCTGGCAATACGGAATAGAAAATAATTGAGGGCGCCACTAAGCGTAAGAATGCAGACAATTTAAGGTATTTTCCTGCCTTTATAATGAGTACATATTGTTTCTAATCGCAAATAGATACATCCATCTGATTCTGCCACAAAAGTGCATTCTATACGTTAGATCTTTACAAGCATATAAACATTTGATCGCTTTGACACAAAATTTGGCAGAAAATCTGATGTCGTACATATTTTAGTTCGCCTTGGTTTAATTTCTACGTTTTATTGTGGGACTGTAAATGTATCTTAGACAGTTGAGTCCATAAAGAACTTGAGGCAGTAAGGTGGGCTAAATCTGTCCCTATTCATCTTATTGTAATGGAAGCGCATTTACCCCACGGTCGAAATTCTCCCGATTAACTGCATAGCATTTCTAAGTCAAGTTAAAAGCGTTTTGCCATATCGGGTTTTTTTGGTGATGGGACGAGAAAGCAATAATTATATATTGTTTCTGACTTTGAGTCTGTATTCTGTTGTATTTTTTTATATAATGAAAACTTTTCTGATTTTTGTAACGCACACAGTCTAAACTAATTTTCACGGTCCTGTTTGCAGTGATGCGAAGATGGAAGACAGCGATTTGTTAGAATGAGATGGTAATACTTACGTGTATCTTACTTTCTCACTCTAGTAGATAGCTACCTCCTACTCTTACGGCCCTGTATGTGTACGTTAAAAGATGTCTCAAAGAATAAAACAGATGATAATTTTGTTTTTATTAGTTCGCTCTCAAATCTCAAAAAGGTCACTCACACGCCAATATCTTGGGCACAAGGGAGATTTTTGGTGATGCAGGCGTTACGTGACCATTTTCTTTTTTTTTGGCGTCCATTGTTAATAAAGACGAAAAGAACAAGGGCTCATTGAGACGATGCGAGAACTCTCTGCGAGTTTCATTACATTGCGGGTTTCATCGGTCGGTTGAATCGGACGTAACCAACAGTCCGCAATGTAACTAAAATCGCATGCGAGTTCGCGCGCCGTCTAAATCAGCCCTAGTTGACAATATCGCTGTATAACTTGGATCTGTCACATAGGCAAACGATTAGTGTGCGCATTGGAAATTTTGTTTTTTATTTTTTATTTTTCGTTGATCTCTGTCGATTGTCGAATATTGTGTATACGAGTGAAGGAGAGAAAGGCTTGCATTGTGTACCTGGTTGACGCTCTGTTGTATATAGCTTATTTAGTTTTAAAGATGAAGTAAGAGTTTTTTTCTGCCGCAGTCGACTAAAAACTATTTTTATTTAACGATTTTTTTATAATAAACTGTATGAAGAATATTTCAATGTTTTATTTTTGTCGACACGCAAGTATAGGTACCTACTAAAAATTAAGTACACTCTATGTACCTACGTTACTACTACCCTAAAAAGATCAGAAAAACCGGGCAAGTGCGAGTCGGACTCGCGCACGAAGGGTTCCGTACCATAAAGCAAAAAAAAAACGGGAAAAAATGCAAATTAAAACGGTCACCCATCCAAGTACTGACCACGCCCGACGTTGCTTAACTTTGGTCAAAAATCACGTTTGCTGCATGGGAGCCCCACTTAAATCTTTATTTTATTCTGTTTTTAGTATTTGTTGTTATAGCGGCAACAGAAATACATCATCTGTGAAAATTTCAACTGTCTAGCTATCACGGTTCATGAGATACAGCCTGGTGATAGACAGACGGACAGACGGACGGACGGACGGACGGACGGACGGACAGCGAAGTCTTAGTAATAGGGTCCCGTTTTACCCTTTGGGTACGGAACCCTAAAAATGACATAAAACTATTACAAAGGAAGGAAGACTATTAAGTATATAGGAAGGTAAATTGTATTCATAAAAATCAAGAGATCTTATTAAAAAAAGTTTCTATAACACTTGACCTAACGACTGTAACGACATTAATAAAACGAAAAAGAAAGTAAAATAAAAAAAACTAAAAACAATTTAAAGTCCAAAATCCTCTTCATTGTGTCATTTTAACTTGTGATAATGATAACCCCTTATTCAAAAGAATACTTAAAAATTAAAATCCCCTATCAGTTTAATAAGAAATAAATATTATAAGACATTATTATATTACACAAAATAATACCTATTATAAAAGGTGTTTATGAATAACGGCATTTGAGATTGAACGCCATAAGTATCGCATATAAATTACATAATATCTTCCTTCCTTCTAATTCCTGATCCGTAACATACTCTAATAGGAAACTAACTCACTGTTACACGCGTGGCCAATCCAAAAATCTATACAAATTTAGACCTTATCCTCCACTCATAAGCCATATAAAAGCTCATACACACATGTAAAACTTAAACAGGTTCCAAATAAAAACTAGATCGATAGCTTCCTAGGTTCTGGTTACTGCGTAACCAACAACATATATCTAACGTAATCAAGGGTATGTCATGTGTTACATAACGCAGTCCCGTAAAAAAGGCAGCGCGGTCACTTTCCACAGGACGTGACGTGAATGCCAAGTGGCTCGGCTATGGTGTTCTGTGGACCGTGGTTTGATATGCGGAACTGATGGTAGCTAGTCATCATTTATTGGCTTTGAGGAACACACATAGGAATTTGATATTTTCAGTGTTACCTTGAACGTACTACCTTTTGAAAATCCGTAAGTATATTTTAGTTATGCGATGTCTATCAGAAAACAATTGATGTAAGGTAGAATCGGGATCAATAGGTAGGTACCTACATCAAATGCATTTCCTTTAGAAATACATGAATATTGAATACTCGTATGATAAGCTTAAAGGCAGTACTTGCAAACTTTCGTCAGGAATTACCGATATACTGCGGAGTGGATGCTTTATTGAATGAATGAATGAGCGAATAATATTTATTTCAGATTAATAAAAATCCAAATTCTTGTTAGTAATATACGTTGTATAAGTTTATTTTATTTTATTTTATTTTTATTTATTTTATTTTATTTTATAAGTCAACAGCGTTGGTTATTATGATAGACAAAAATTTATTACATTAAAACAATCATAAGTATATACATAGGCAAAGGGTTAGGTAATACATATGTGGGTAGGGTAGAAAAGGGGTTTCAATCGATGTGTGGAAGGGCGGCACCGTCGTCGAACCCAAGCCACCTGGCGGTCGACTTAAAACGGTGGCGTGTGCCTCGGATACACATGCTGGTGGCGCGTATAACGGCGATACTGATCCTACATCTCAGCCAGCCCAGTATGGTGCTTAGAGAACGGTTCCACCGTTGAGATATGGTTTCTGCCATATGTTTTATAAAGGAGGACATTTGGGGTGCATAGACGCTGTCAACAGATGTTACAAGTGGGGTGAACGTTGCATGTCGCATTTCACAGGCCGTGGAATATTTTCTCTGCTTTTCGTCTTCAGCTGATTTTAGTACAGATGTGACGGGTCGTGAGAGGTAAGAAGGAGCGTCAGTGTAGACGACACGGATATCAAACAACGCCTCCCTCTGCGCATCCCAAACGCCACGACAAGATAGATCTGCACGTAGGCCGCAGTCATTTTCCGAGATTATTGGTTCTTTTGTTACGTTGCCCCACGCGTGTTGACAAAGTTCACAGAATAAGTCTCTAATCTCATTGTGCCGCCTTGTGATTAGGCCTCCAGTTTTACAGCAGAGCGCGTGGTCGATGTTGAAGCTGCCGTTGCCACAGCCGTCGCATGATTGCGGCATGGCGTTTGGTGTTCTATGGTAGCGTATTGACAGCGCGTCTCTGAATTCGTATGGGGATAGATCGAAGTGATCTTTTTTTGTTGGAATAACCGAGAGCCAATTTGAGGCCTTCGTTTTCATCTTGGCTGCGATGGATCTCTCGATTGCTCGTTTTTTGTTAGGTGTAAATTTTGCTAGGGTAGATTCTAGAAGTTTATTATCAAGGTCTTCTTTTTCTTTGCGGCCATCTTTGCGAGCATCTTTTATGAATGTATAGTGATCTGAAAGAACAATCTCTTTATTTTCGATAAGGGCTTCCGTGAGAGCTGTGCAGCTTTTTTTCGAAATTTCATAATTTAAATTAGTAGCATTAAAAGGGTCGCTAATAGCCAAACCGCCTTTATTTATAGGTAGGGAGAATAGGTCGGCTTCAATAGGGGAGACGTCACTTCCAAAGAGCGTTGGGAGGAAGATAGTGCGTAGGGCATGTGTTAGTGGTTCAAAGAATTCGTGGGAGTTTTTCAGGACACGTAGTTGGTTATTATGATTCAATGTTTCTGTATTATATTTTTTGTGTAGGTACTAGTGCTCGACATGCCAATGCCCAATAGATGACACCCTGCTGTCACCTCTATTGACAATGACTAACAGGCCTATTCGGATTTCGAGATAATCACAAGATCTAGAGACGATTTAGAGATCAACTAGATCTACATTAGATATTGACTAGATGTGACTTGGATATCTAAGTCATAACTTGTCGAAATCGTTCAAGAGGACCTCCAGAATCGCGGAAACATCAAAATTGACATATCTATCTTACAAATATCTTTAAATTGTCCATATCGTAACTTGTTGAAGTCTAGTAGAAATCTAATTCATTTTCCGAATCGAGCCGTAAGTTTCAACATGTCCTGTACTGGGACCGCGTCGAGCACCAGTACCACCACCTTATCTTGTGAAGAGTGACCTACCCATTTTCTTTCTTTTTCTTTTAGAGAACATACGTGCCTACCTAATTCACAAGCAAAAATCCAACTCAACTATCTTAAATTTTCAGAATGTTAACCCAACTTTTATGACGCAACAGTTATCCCAGTCAAACAATAATCTTATGATAACCTTTACAAGTGGAACAATCGGTAAGTGTCACGGGGGCGTGGAGGGCGCTTTTGCAACGAGAGTTTGCACTCGAATGCGGAAAGGAACCTTGCTAATGCCACATCTAGATTTAACCTCGTAAATCCCCGTGTACAAGTACAAATTAAATTCGAGTTTTGAACACGCATAAAAATAAAAGAAAGTAACGTTCCAAATTCAAAAGCATCAGAATTGCCCTGGGTCTTACGAGGCTAGAATGGGTAAAATCCAATGGCTCTTGTTAGGAAAATCTTAGTGAATGTGAAAAGTATCTAAATTGACCGAGAGATAGCGAAGGTGGAGACCTTCGCTTCAGCTTCGGCTAAATGCTTTCGTATGTCCGGACGTTCTCCTCTGCAAGTAGGATTTTATAACAGATTTTCGTCAAATTTTGTGAGCAGATTCGGTAGTTAGATAGATTTTTTGTGATATTTCGTTTTTTTGTAAAAAGTTTTAAATTACGGAAATTCGCATGAAGGGCTTAAGCGCCAGTCTATAGAGTCTATACACGATCTATGGCACTTAAAACCATTGTGAGTTCGCTGTAATAATGACTCAACAAAGTATAACTATTTATATTTTTGTTTTTTTAGCTTATCGCGAGGTCTACAATCTACAGCTCAAGTCAGCTCAGCTCAATTCAAAAGTGTCGCCATCTATAAGAAATCAGTGAACCCTAGTGGAGCCCTATACAAACTATCAGCAAGTCTAGAACTAAAGCTATCAAGTATCCTATCTGGCTCACGCTTTAACTCAACCTCCGCTTCATAGATGGCGGTAGGAGTCACTTTATGTGAAATATTCAAAATCGGCCCAAGTCGAACAATGCTTATAAGATGTCACAGCGATACGATACCTTTCTGTCAGTGTCAAAAGTGACGTTTATGGTTGAAGAAATGTTGTTGAGTATACTTAGAACTTAGTCGCTTTAAAAATTTGCTATATGGGGGTTTTCGGGGGCGAAAAACGATCTACCTAGGTCTTATCTCTGGAAAAACCCTCATTTTTGAGTTTTTATGTCTCTTAGGCCCACTTGCACCATTCCGGGGTTAACCGATTAAACCTGGAGTTGCCATGCCATGGTTACCCATACAATTTGACACTAGGTTAACGGTATAAAGCAGGATCACTCAATGTGTAAATTAAAAAGTAATTTAAACAAATTCAAGTCGCCGTTAAAGCTCAATTAGCCCCACGGCTTCTACGCTTTCCTAATATTATGCATCAAACGGATATTAACTCGTGACAGTTAACAGATGTGGGGGCTAGGTGTGTGTGTGTGTGTGTATGTGTGTGTGTGTGTGTGGGCTTACAGCTGCAACACTATTAACACGACCTATTTTCTGTATTTTTTTTTTTATAGAATCAGTAGTTTCGGAGATAAAGGGGCTGGGATGGTCATTATTTGCCTATTTTCTTGAATTACTTCTAAACTATTTATTTAAAAAAAATTAAAAACATATATGTATTTGAGATTTTCACAATGAGCTCTTTCATTTGATATATAATACGATATAGTTTGGAATATAATATTTATTTGTGAAACACAGGTTATATACAGATGACAGTGAGTTGATACGGTACTCTGTGATCTACCATCCTCTTCTTCCTCGGTCCCTCATTGCTGAGGATTATCTACCATATAGGTGTACAAATATTTAGTCTTCTTATATCTAACTTATTATCTAGATAGCTTAGAACTTATTACATATTTACATCATAGAAAATTAATTGAAACATTCGGTTACATTGAAATTATGTCAAATAAAATAAATTAATAGAAATGACAATTCAAGGGCAAATTTAATATAATTGGGTCAGTAGTTTCGGAGAAATTAGGCTGTGAGAGACTGACAGCCAGACACGAGTGATCCTATAAGGGTTCCGTTATTTCCTTTTGAGGTACGGAACCCTAAAAAAACTAATTGCAAAACATTGATTGAAAAATTTTAAAACAATAAACCCCAAATGATTCCATTAAGGCAATATCACACATGATAGCGTGACGTCGCCCATCGACCGGCACTCGATGCTTGCATTATTGACGACTGACCGACCCAGATACCCGATAACGATACAACATAGATACAAACGGGGCTGGACAATTTGTGCCATGTCACATAGATTTTTTTTTAATGGCTTTTTCTTGTTTTGGCAGGAGGGATTTTGCCAATGACGACGTTTTAAGACGTACTACGCACGATAAGAATATTCGGTGAATAATTTTGATTTGGTATAGGAATGTGCTGGGAATCACATAGATTTGTACATAGTTAGCTAAACTAACTCTGCACCGTGTTTGATGGTACGGAGTGAGTAATTGTTATCATAAACGTCAAACTTCTATGAAATTATAACGTTTATAATAATACTGCACACTCTGTGCTATCGAGCGCGGGGAAGAGTTATATTAGCTTAGCCTGGCTTTAGTAAACTGACAATAGTTATTTTTTTAAATACAAATTGACTTATCGTTGATCCTACGAGTAGGTAGCTTAGATCTTAGAGGATATAACCAATGGAGACGCCATGCCTATAATTTTCGGTACAAAACAGGCTGCCGTTTTTTGCGGGGGAGGGGCACATCAAATGTAATACGTAACGTCAACATAGCCATGTCAGATAAACGTCAGTCCATACATGTGTTTGACATGTGGTTGACCATTGGCCGCCTTTTTTCGACAGAGGGGAACGCCTGTTAATGACCACTCCGTTGGTTATATTCTCTAAGGCTTAGATAGATGATCGAAAAAAATTCGTTCGCATCAAGAACGTAAAAAATTAAAATTATTGCAGTTCGATAAGTTGTGTGATGGACTGATGGATGTATTCGGGTAGTTTTTATATCTACTTATTTTATACCTACCTACCATTTATAAAATAGGGTAGACTGAGGTTAATCGAATCACAGGGCGAATCGGATCAGACTAAAAATCTATTGGCATCGCAGGCTAGGAAGAGAGACGTACGGTGAAATTTTTGTGCGCCCATCATCAATGAAATATTTCAAATATCAAACTCTGGTCCGGCCTGGTTCCCTACGCGATGCAGGTTGTGCCTATTATATATATATATTATGTTTCATTTCGCGGTGTTTATCAGGACACCATGCTCACGCAGTCGTTCGAATACTTGCCTAAGGTGCTTCTCGCGCAAGCCCCTGCAACCTACGTACTCGTATACTGGGCCTTATCAGGTGGTTGAACGAGGAGACAAGTTTTTCAAGATCCTTACACTGGACAGGGTGGAGGGTTTTAGTCCGTAGGCAGCTGGAGCATTCCCAGCTGAGTCGGACATGCTGTCAAAACCGGGCTGGCAGTATCCAATGAAGATTACCTCCACCTCTGACAAAAAAAAAATGCCCGCGTATAAGCATGGCAAACCCGACCTTAGTCAGACTTCTGATAAGCAGCCCGCAGCGCCACAGCCAGCAGGCTGAACGCAGAACTCGCTCAGGACATGTTGTATGTTTTCCTAGCTACTTGTAATCGACCTAAAATAGTTATTTGTTTTACATGGGGGCAAAGTTGTTGTTTAACTGCTCGTGCTAATATTGATACCCGAGCAAGCGAAAGATTCCAAAATTGAACCACGAGCATAGCGAGTGGTTCGAAAAATGGAATCTTGAGCGTTGCGAGGGTTTCAAAGCACGAGGGTTAAACAAAATTTGCCCCCGAGTGAAACACAAAATTTGTCACCACACCAACCTGAAGCAAATATTAAATGTAAAATATTAAATAAAATCAAACCAAATCAAATCCAAATGAATGTAATTAAAAATTTATCATGCAAAGTCATCATTTAAAAGTCATTTCTACCAGCAAACATAAGAAACCAACTCAAAATTTGCATTTGATTACTTTGTCTCACATGTGAATAAAATGCAACTTTGCTATCAGTTTTTGAAGTGCAAAGTAAGCCTTTCCGAGCTGGTGTGGTGAAAAATCTTTATTTAAGACCATATTGCGAATATTCCGATCCATACTAATTGAACTCTACATAAACTGTGTTTAACTCATGATTAAACCCAAAAGTACCTGCGCACGAGTTTAACAAAAACTAACCTGATACACTTAGCGCAACCTCCACTAGATTCTGCATATGGCTCACATTAGCATTTCAAATGGACCCTTCGGATTAGGTGCGAGGTTACTCATTTGTGTACCTAATTTCGAGTTATTAAAGCGTATTGAGCTTTACTTGGATCAATTTTACTTGGATTTGACGACCGGTCTGGCCTAGTGGGTAGTGACCCTGCCTGCGAAGCCGATGGTCCTGGGTTCGAATCCCAGTAAGGGCATTTATTTGTATGATGATACAGATATTTGTTCCTGAGTCATGGGTGTTTCTATGTATTTAAGTATTTGTATATTATATATATCGTTGTCTGAGTACCCACAACACAAGCCTTCTTTTCTTGAGCTTACTGTGGGAGTTAGTCAATCTGTGTAAGAATGTCCTATAATATTTATTTATTTATTTATTTATTATTTAATAGATTAGGTTCAATGTAAATTAATTTATAGACATATTTGATCTTATATTTGACACGTGTGATTTATTTACATTGTAAACTTTATTTTACTGGATTATAAAGAAATTGATTGGTTTATTATTTATTTACATATTAGGTTCGCCAACTGGTGCCATACAAAAAATACTTAAAAATAACAAGTTGTAAAATAATATTGCTAGAGTATTCACCCAATTACAGGCAAACACGGCATGCTTGTAATAGATATTGCTTACATATGTTTTTTTATCCTAAGTACTAAACTAATAGGTATAGGTACTAAAATAAATTAGATGACATAATGCCCCTAATGACCCCTAATGATGACTAGACGGTCGGCGCCCTCTGAAATATCCCGGTATTTCAAAATGACAGATGATTGTATAAATAAAATGAGTTGTTATGATAAATTTTTGTATTATATTTATCATTGCTAATTGCATTTTTATAGCAAGTTTAAACCTCGCGAAAACGCCTCGCACGCCATTTGTGACGTCACAGTAACAGTTTAGTTAGTGGCATAGTTAGACATTTTTAACATACTTACATACATACATACATACATATAATCACGCCTATTTCCCGGAGGGGTAGGCAGAGACCACGGATTTCCACTTGCTACGATCCTGACATACCTCTTTCGCTTCCTTCACATTCATAACATTCCTCATACACACTTACAGTTGTGAATTTTCCCTTGAACCATAATTATATTGTTAATTCAGCACTATATATTACGATTATTTATATTAAAGCTTAAGGGTATAGCTGAAAAGTTGTGTTTTTCGGAACAAATACAACTAATACAAGTGTACCGACAATATTACAACAGATTTCAGAATTTGTCGTCATGCCAATTAAAATATGTAGTACGTGCATAAGTAAAGTTATAATTCTAAATGTATTAGTAGGTAATTACGCCATATCACAGTGCCTGAGGCCAGTTATTAAAACTAGTGCTCCGTCACACGCATTGGTAAGTAAACATCTATCTTACACGAAGTCTAATCCATATTGCACAACTAAGTCTAGCCCTAGATAGGCTTTAGATTTAGAGATACGGCTGATTTACGTACATACATACATCTTAGACAGACGGAGTGACGAAATACGCCGGGCAAAATCTAACCGATATATTAATTAACAGCAAAATACAAGGAGAGCGCCGGCGTATTCTGATTTTAATAAAAGGTTATGAATTAGATCTGGATTAGTTTTGCATCTGATCTGTCGCAGTGTTAAGTGACGTGTTTTATTTGAAGAAATGTTACTCTTGATATCCGATCAAGATCTAATTAATCTGTTATTAAAATCAGAATAATGGTAACATTCCATTTCTAACCGCAGCTGCACTACCGGTACTGAACGCGTCGCTGTCATTGTCTATTTCCGTAGTAAAATGAACAGTATTGCAGCTGTCGTTGGAAATGGACTGTCATCTTAAGTCTGCAAAATTCATGAAATATGTTCGCAGATGATTGAAAATGAAACACGGAACTACGCCCCAGAACTCGAGTTCTGGAAAATATGCATGACACATATCAAGACCACTAAACTTAAGTGGAACTGGGCTGGACGTATACCTGGAAGGTGGGCCAAAATGGTTACTAAGTGAAACACACGGCACACCATAGGGGGAGACCGGGGTTCAGGTAGCCCGAAACGGAGATGGCGGGAAGCTTTGGACGTATTGTGGAAAGCATGGTGGGAAAATACCAACGACAGGGGCGAATGGAGAAAACGAGGAGAGGCATTTGCCCAGCAGTGGGGTACTAAATAAGGTTAGCATAAATATAAAACCGGGCAAGTGCGAGTCGGACTCGCGCACGAAGGGTTCCGTACCATAAAGCAAAAAAAAAAACGAAAAAAATGCAAAATGAAAACGGTCACCCATCCAAGTACTGACCATGCACGCCCGACGTTGCTTAACTTTGGTCAAAAATCACGTTTGCTGTATGGGAGCCCCACTTAAATCTTTATTTTATTCTGTTTTTAGTATTTGTTGTTATAGCAGCAACAGAAATGCATCATCTGTGAAAATTTCAACTGTCTAGCTATCACGGTTCGTGAGATACAGCCTGGCGACAGACAGACGGACAGACGGACGGACAGCGAAGTCTTAGTAATAGGGTCCCGTTTTACCCTTTGGGTACGGAACCCTAAAAATATTTTACACAAACTAAACATTAATTAAGTTTGTCTGAAATTAGAAACGAATTGCTAACGTCTACTCCACACCATCAAATGCAAATCTGATCGAAACCAGAGCATCCGGAGTCACTCGAGACATAGTAGCTACAGCTAGGCAGCTGCTCTCTTTACTAAGAAATATCTGCATTTGTATAGTCAGCATGAATCTTAGTCAATGAGACTACTCGTCAAAAGTATTTACCATAAGTAGAATATTTAGAAGTAGCTAGGTACCAAAAGATATATCTTTATATCCGTCATCACAGGCCTTTCCGTCTATTGCAGACGATTTATACATTGCTGTGCAGACACCGGGTTTGGTGACTGTGGAGGCCGATTCGTGAGCGGCATGACCTCCCACATTTTTGGCAGAGAAAGCTCATGTCATCCGAGGTTCCAGTCCCGGTTTGCTTTCTGCGACACCTTCTGCTATCTAAAGCATTAAACCAGGCTTGGTCGCATAGCCTTCTCCCCTCCACAACACGCTTGCGCCATCCATCACGGTCTTCAGCTAAGGCTTCCCAGGCATGGTGGTCGATTTTAAATGCAGACATGTCTCGCTTGACACAGTCTTTAAAGCGCAGCATCGGTCTTCCCACGTTCCTTTTAGCATACGCAACTGCACCAAGCAAGACACGTCGAGGTATTCTATATGTGCAACAATTAGGGTCGACTGCACTAAAACCGTCTGCCACCTCCCTTTTCTTGGCAAATCAAAAAAATCGTGTGATCAGGCCTCGATTGCGCCGGATTCTTCTTCTTCTGGTGCCATGCCCAGTCTAATGGGCGTCGACGGTCAGCATGGCCAGGCGTGGCTCACTTCGCGATTTCGTTGCTTTGCTACAGGTAGCTAAAAGTACATCCGTTGTACCCCAATTTTGGGGATAAAGCCATAAGCCGCGCGTGGCGCTGTCGCCACCTACCGGCCATATCTGTGCTGATCGTAACAGACGCGTTTTATTAGAGAGTGAGTCTTCTGTACCTAGTACTATTATTTATTTTATGTCATGGCATTCATGCGCCGGATAGAGAATGAAAATGCTCTTAGAAAAAGAAGACGGCGTAAAAATATGTATCTTGTAAGATACATTGTCAAGAAAAGGGTTAAAATGTTCGCAAAATTCTGTTGTAGGAAAGTATTGTATGGGAGATTTCATAGTTGATTGCTAAGTGTCGTTGATCATGATCAGTCTTGTGGCTGGTCCAACGCCCTTATAATATGCTAGAGTTAGACCAAGAAAAGTCAGCAGCAATTTTGATAGCCCACGCAGTGCAAGTGTTATTTACACGTCATAATTTCATAGAAGTCTGACGTTTAAAACGACACTTGCACTGCGTGGGCTATTAAAATCGGTGCAGACTTTTCTCGGTCTGACTTTAAGACCGAAAATATTTGGACTCAAACCGTAGAAATACTTGTATCTTTGCAAAAGTATTAGGAGTGGCAGATACTTTTGGCGCGTTGTTCCGTCCACATTGCTGGAGCATTCCACGGGCTGTCCCGTACAAACGCATTGTATTTCCTGTGTTGCGACTTTTTTCTCGGCATTTAAAGCAGGCGATTATTTTTCTGTGCATATTTTTGACCATTTGTCATAGAAAAGGAAACTCTTACGCTACGTCTTACGTAGGCGAACAACGCGCGAACGCGGCGCGGCGCCTGACATTCGCGTGCAAATCGCGCCGCACCGCGTTCGCAACGAGATCGCTTACGTAGGACACTTCTATGGGCATCAAAGGATTGATTTCGCCGCGCCGCGCCGCGCCGCGTTCGCGCGTTGTTCGCCTACGTAAGACGTAGCGTTACACCTTTAAATCTTCAGAAACTTCGCGTTTGTACGGGACAACGGTAGACAATTTCATGGAATGCTCCTGCTGCTGACTGTAAGCACTGCCCGTGTTATGCGGTCTGAATAGGTAATAGTGCACCATTTCTGTCAGATCAGGCAATGATCTGATTACCTAACAGCAAAGTTTAAAAGAGGATGGTTGGTGCATCTCGGGCACTTCGCTGATAGAATGCGAGGGCTGCCGGTAGATTAGTAATACATAGTTAGAAAACTATTTTTTGCATATACTAGGAGATAGGTGATATATTTCATACAATATAGCGTCATCAGTACCACGTACTTACATATGTAGTTATATGCAAGCGCAATATAAATTCGTGTTCAAATATTCCAAATTCAAAATTGCAAAAATTATTTACCCGTGTTCTTGCGGAAAATAGCTACAGAAACATGTAGAAACTAAATTATACTTGTGGCTTCTATCACTTTACTTTCATATTTAATATATTTATACTCCATTTCATGGCAAAGATAGATCAAATATAAAAATTGTCCTCAAAATTACTTTTTATTTTTATATTGTAATTTTTAAAAAAGCTCTACCTGATAGCCACTTTAAAAATATGTTTAAACTTTTAATGCCATTCATATTTATTATAAAATATAAATTTAACTAATAATAATTTACTATTATTTACTTTGCATTACATGGCATTACTTAGTTGCATATAGGTTCTACAGTAGAACACGTTTGCCTCATCATTTCTATATTAGAACATGATTAAGTGTTAGCAATTTAATCATCTTAATATAGTAATTAAGCTAATCATGTTTATTAAATACTGGAATGTATAATTTAGTGTCCAAGAGCAGGAATGCCTAGACTGTAATCAATGTCGTCCGACTTTTTATAGCAAAATTAATGGTCAGGCAGTATTTCAGGTATTTATTACGAATTGGAAACGTGACTCATGTAAGTCATGTATGTTACCTTATTGACCGAGCTATTTTAGATCTTATCCAAACATGTTGCCGATAGAGTGTATTAGTTTGTGTTTTTTACTTGAACAAATATGGTCAATGCGACGCGACGGTAAAATGTGGGTGTATCGTGACATGATTATTTGATTATTCAAAGGTACGCTTTTATATTAAGGGGAGACCGCTGTAAAATAAAATGTGCAGATGTATTTTAAAGTGATTGTAAATCAATTATAAGATCCTTGATCCAAAATATGATCCTTGTTTCTCAGATCTAACTTGAACTCTCAGAACTAATTTTGGCAACAGTCATTTCAATATATTTCTATAAAATGTGTACTACTTCTGATGTATCTCGATTGATTGCTGACTGGAACTGCTGCACGTGCAAAGTGCTACTTACGTGCATGTTTAACCTAATTTTAATTTTATTAATAAGTATTCACAATTTCACACCTTACCTCGGTGCTACTCTTAACATTAAACAATAAATATACAGGGTGTGTCTGACCATGGGGCTTTAAATCCAGGGCTCGATTCTACTCGCTAAACTGAGCTACTTTTATTAAGTATGGCACCAACCCCGAAATCCCGAAAAATTTTATTTTTACATACATATATTTTGGCTGACCAGGTGACCAGATGTCGACGTTTTCTATGGAAAAGCCAAAAAAAATTCCCCAATTTTAGGGTTGGTCTTATAGTAAAAGTATCTCAGTTTAGCGAGTAAAATCAAGCCCTGGATTGAAAGCCCCATGATTAAACACAAACTGTATAATCAACAGATAATAGAAACACTAGACTAGAAATAAATAAAATTGTCGTCTCTTTGTGAATAATTAATGAATTTTAATTTGATTATAAAGTAACTCTATCTTTCGAGAAAAAAATGTAAGATTACATAATTATAATAACCAAACATATGCATCCCTATTTATAACCTAAGATACTTTAGGTACATAACGCCCCGCCCTCTATAAAAGAAACTGAACTAAATACCTGATAAAAAATATTCAAAATCAGCCGTAATTCAGTAGTCTTATCAATTTTAATCATTTAAAATAAAACCTCCATTTTTAAAACGTCATAACTAAAATCCCCAAAAATCAGGAATTACAACCTTAGCTTAATAGAAATAGAGTTGTTAATCATTATGTGAACTGAATAAGATTTTCTCGTTCAGTTTTTCTTAGAAATGTAGGGCCGTTTCTCGTCACGTTCGCTCAGCGCACCTAAAATTAATTCTGCGGATGTCTAAACTCAGGCTAGTTAAATACCATCTCGTATATAAGGGCAGCTGGGCGAGTAATTGGTCATACCACATTCTTAGTTCGCGAGCGACGGTTATCCCAACTATGCGATACTTAGTGAGTATTTCATTGATTTTGACTTTCTTTTTGAGAGGTAAGAGGGAGAGCCGAGAGATATGAATATTTTGATTGAATCATAAAATTTAATTAATAGAAAATGCTAAATAAGTAATACAAAAGTAAACACAAATTTTGGTCTTAAGATTAGGGTAGACATTTTAATTTTAATGAATAGGTACATATTAGGCTGCCTATACATAGTCAAAACCTCGTTTTATTTAGGTACCTATAACATACAAGTACCTACAGTAATCTAATCATTAAAATAAAAAAAAAACTAAACTTATAAATAAAATATCTCAGGTCGCCTTAATGAGTTTTGGTGCCCAGAAGGCTGACAGCGTTACCATTTGGATGACCAGACTTATTCTCTGTCCGAGCTGCCAGCCCTCTGGTCTGGCATTGACCATAAGTTATGTCTTCCTTTTGATAAATAAGGAGTAAGGACCTATCTATCTAATTTCTATTTTGTACGGTCTTATCGGCTGCCGCCGGTCTTGGCGGTCCGCCTTAACCATGGTTGTAAGAGCCTTAACCTGCACAAATAACTTAGTGAATATAGTCGTACCAACCCTAGTAGCATTTTCGTTGGGGCCCACGGTGCCAACGGTAGGGAAAACGTTGGGATGAGGTTCGTTCCGTAGCCAACATTAATTTTGTATTGGCCCACCATCGCATTTACCAACATTCGCTGTGGCACAGATGCCCAACAATGGGCCTTTGTGTATTTTGGTACCGTTGGCTAAACAACGATAATATTCGTTGGCCCAATGATGACATATATCGCATTTACCAACATTGGCAGTGGCAGTGATGCCCAACAATGGGCCTTTGTGTATTTTGCTACCGTTCGCTAAACAACGATAACATTCGTTGGCCCAATGGTGACGAATACCGCATTTAGCAACATTGGCTGTGGTACGGATGCCCAACAATGGGCCTTTGTGTATTTTGGTAACGTTGGCTAGTCAACGATATCATTCGATGGCCCAATGATGACAAATATCGCATTTACCAACATTGGCTGTGGCACTGATGCCCAACAATGGGCCTTTGTTTATTTTGGTAATGTTGGCTAATCGACGATATCATCCGATGGCCCAATGACGACAGATATCGCATTTACCAACATTGGCTGTAGCATTGATGCCCAACAATGGGCCTTTGTGTATTTTGGTAACGTTGGCTAGTCAACGATATCATTCGATGGCCCAATGATGACAAATATCGCATTTACCAACATTGGCTGTGGCACTGATGCCCAACAATGGGCCTTTGTTTATTTTGGTAATGTTGGCTAATCGACGATATCATCCGATGGCCCAATGACGACAGATATCGCATTTACCAACATTGGCTGTAGCATTGATGCCCAACAATGGGCCTTTGTGTATTTTGGTAACGTTGGCTAATCAACGATATCATCCGATGGCCCAATGATGACAAAAATCGCATTTACCAACATTGGCTGTGGCACTGATGCCCAACAATGGGCCTTTGTTTATTTTGGTAACGTTGGCTAATCAACGATATCATCCGATGGCCCAATGACCACAAATATCGCATTTACCAACATTAGCTGTAGCATTGATGCCCAACAACGGGCCTTTGTTTATTTTGGTAATGTTGGCTAATCAACGATATCATCCGATGGCCCAATGACGTCAAATATTGCATTTACCAACATTGGCTGTAGCATTGATGCCCAACAATGGGCCTTTGTGTATTTTGGTAACGTTGGCTAATCAACGATATCATCCGATGGCCCAATGACGACAGATATCGCATTTACCAACATTGGCTGTAGCATTGAGGCCCAACAATGGGCCTTTGTGTATTTTGGTAACGTTGGCTAATCAACGATATCATCCGATGGCCCAATGACGACAAATATCGTATTTACCAACATTGGCTGTAGCATTGAGGCCCAACAATGGGCCTTTGTGTATTTTGCTACCGTTCGCTAAACAACGATAACATTCATTGGCCCAATGGTGACGAGTACCGCATTTACCAACATTGGCTGTGGCACGGATGCCCAACAATGGGCCTTTGTGAATTTTGGTAACGTTGGCTAGTCAAAGATATCATCCGATGGCCCAATGATGACAAATATCGTATTTACCAAAATTGGCTGTGGCACTGAAGCCTAACAATGGGCTTTTGTGTATTTTGGTAACGTTGGCTAATCAACGATATCATCCGATGGCCCAATGACCACAAATATCGCATTTACCAACATTAGCTGTAGCATTGATGCCCAACAACGGGCCTTTGTTTATTTTGGTAATGTTGGCTAATCAACGATATCATCCGATGGCCCAATGACGTCAAATATTGCATTTACCAACATTGGCTGTAGCATTGAGGCCCAACAATGGGCCTTTGTGTATTTTGCTACCGTTCGCTAAACAACGATAACATTCATTGGCCCAATGGTGACGAGTACCGCATTTACCAACATTGGCTGTGGCACGGATGCCCAACAATGGGCCTTTGTGAATTTTGGTAACGTTGGCTAGTCAAAGATATCATCCGATGGCCCAATGATGACAAATATCGTATTTACCAACATTGGCTGTGGCACTGAAGCCTAACAATGGGCTTTTGTGTATTTTGGTACCGGTGGCTAAACAACGATAACATTCGTTGGCCCAGTGAGCACAAATATCGCATTTACCAACATTGGCTGTGGTACTGATGCCCAACAATACCAGTTGAGTTTGCTTGTGGCGTCACTAGATGGCGTTACTGTCTCCAAACATCGAAGTTATAGTTATTTTCTCGATTATTCCGGATATAATCATAATATTTTTTAAAAGTAACTTATAAATCTAATAGCTATAACTATAAAATTTATACATAAATTTAAAAATTGTATTTTACCAACATTTTCTCAATTTAAATCTCAAAAAACATAAATCTCGCTTACGAAGTTTCGAAGTGCGGTTAGTATATATACAAATTAGAGTGTATAGTAAGTGTACTTGCTTCGGCAGTACATATACTAAAATTGGAACGATACAGAGAAGATTAACAACAACTGCTGCCTAGGGCCTTCATGTGGATACAGCCAATGCCTATCGTAGTGTAATTGTAATATTTATCAGCAAAGGCCCAACGTCGTATTACACAACCACTTACTTAACGTAGGGTAACTGTAGGACTCGTAAACAAAAGCCCATTAGATAATTAGACTGTAGGCACACTATAAATTACACAACTATTTACCTACGGTAGTATTGTAAGAATCCTACACAAGGCCCAACGTTAAAGTTACAATGTTGGCCCTTTGTGGGACAAGCTGTGTTGGGCCTTCAACCTGGTGCACGACTACCTACCGACCTACCTGACAATTGCCGTTGGATAATTTTTGAATTTGCAAACAGTAGCACAACGAAAAAAATGCCCTTTTTATTTTTTTGCAGTTGGCCCTAGAGCAAGCCATACGGCCAAATGTAACAATTAACCAACCATCAAACAAATGTGTATAGGCCCAACCACGGCCCAACCAAAACCACCACCGTTGAATAATTGTATGATTTATTTAAATAGGCCCAACGAAAAAATTACTCTAATGGCCCTCTGTTGGGAATCTTCGGGAGGGCCTTTGTCGAGGGCCCTCCAGCAAATCGTACGGCCAAATGTAACAATTAACCAACCATCAAACAAATGTGTATAGGCCCAACCACGGCCCAACCAAAACCGCCACCGTTGAATAATTGTATGATTTATTTAAATAGGCCCAACGAAAAAATTACTCTTATGGCCCTCTGTTGGGAATCTTCGGGAGGGCCTTTGTCGAGGGCCCTCCAGCAAATCGTACGGCCAAATATAACGGTTGCCCAACTAATACGTAAACAAAGGCCCAACAAAATCCCTACAAGAAAATGCTATTAGGGAACACGCCCAGAATATATTAATGAAAAATTACATTACAAATAGAAACCAACAATGACAAATAGGACTTCTAAAAATATAAGACACGTGTATATCTACCGATAGAGCTATTATCAGTATCTCGTACGAAAAATAAATAGTTTTATTTTGTAACGGCATCCTTATAGTCTTGCATGTAGTGACCTTGCTTACAAAGCAGGAGGTCCCGGGTTCGAATCCTGGTTAAGCTGGTGGCTGGTGGTATTTGTGTGTTTATCATGAATATTTGTTCCTATGTTTTGAACTCGCGGTGTTCAAGTTAAGAAAAAATGCCTCAATCCTTGCAACCGAGCTGCTACCTGGCTACCTGCAAGGCGTTCAAACCATTCAAATGGAACACCGCGAGCCCAGGCGATTGTACATATACTACCTATAGAGTAATATGTACATATAAATCTGACTTTTCCCCACAGGTATTATTTACAGTCCTGGCCGTGGCGGCAGCCGCGCCGAGGCCCGGAGGCCTTATCGGCGGCTACGGCCTCGGCGGCTACGGCCTGGGCGACTACGGCCTCGGCGGCTACGGATTAGGCGGCCTCGGACTAGGACACGGGGTAGCTGATATATTCAACTAGCATTTACAGTTCAGACGAAAGCAACGATGTCGAGGTTACGATTTTAATAGCACACGCAGTGCAAGTGTTATATATACGTCATAATTTCATAGAAGTTGACGATAGTTCACAAGTACCTTTTTAACTTATCAATTGTTACCTAGTTTTCACAAATTTTAATTATTGCTGACATTTTATGATTATATGGGCATTTTCATTTTAACTTGCACTTTAAAGCGCGACTTAAGTCATGTTTCAGTAACGTCTAACCACATTTCTGACAAAATGACATTGACCGTCAGTCTTGTACCTAACGATTGCTAACCGGGCGTTAAAGGTGCACAGTTAAGTGAAAATGCCCATATGCATATTGATTTATAGACATTAGCGTAAGAATAATTTATACTGTAATTTATCATTATGAAATAAATAATCTAAACTAACGTTTTCAGGTGTCATCAGTCAGCGTAGTACAGCAACCAGTAGCGGTTGCCCAACCCGTGGCTGTTGCGCAACCAGTAGTGCACGCCGCGCCAGTAGTGCAGGCAGTCCACGCCGCACCCGTAGCCATAGCTAAGCCTGCTGCCACTAGCTACTCTTCGTTCCAACAGGTAGGGTCAACCAGGTAGTGCGCAACCGGTGCTGCTGTGCCGGTAGTGCAGGCGGCCCAAGCTCCCGTATATATAGCCAAGCCTGCTGCCACTAGCTACTCTTCGTTCCAACAGGTAGAGTCAACCAGGTAGTGCGCAAACGGTACTGCCGTGCTGGTAGAGCAGGTGGTCTATGCCAATAGCCAATATAGCCAAGCCTGCTGCCCCTAGCTACTCTTCGTTCCAACAGGTAGGGTCACCAGGCAGTGGGCAACCCGTAGTGCATACGGCATCCAGAGTAAGATCAACCAAGAGTATCACGGGGTGGTTGCTCAGAATATAGTGGCGTTTAGATAAATTAATAAAAGCAACAACAAATATTGTTCGGATATTTGTAAGAATTCATGTATTCCATGCAACACCTATTTTTTACTAGTTGGGGTGGACTAAATGAGTAGCGAGACAGCTCTACAACTCCTTTACTTATATTCTTATTTTTTAGCTTAAAATATTTTAAAGAATTGGTCATTAAAACACTATAATCTTCTGTCAGGTCGTCCACCCAGTCTCAATCGCACAGCCAGTGGTCCACGCCGCTCCAGTTATCTCACAGCCCATCGTGCACGCACCGATCGCACAGCCCATCGTGCACGCACCGATCGCACAGCCCATCGTGCACGCGCCATTCGCACAGCCCATCGTGCAATCGTACCACGCGCCAGCGATCGCCTCCGTGGGCTACGGACACGGATGGTAGTGCCGCTAGTTACTGTAGCCCCGTTATATGCGTCGAGATCGTCGGTAGCGACAATAAAGATTTATACCATGGTTTTTTCGTTTTATTTCTGAATCTTGCAAAACGTATAATGAACTATGACGACATTAACATATAAGGCCCGCTTGCACCATTCCACTAACCCGAGGTTAATCGGTTAAGCCTTTAACCCAGTGTCAAATTGTACTGGTAACCATGGTAATTCTAAGTTTAACCGGTTAACCCCGGGTTAGTGAATGATGCAAGTGGCCTTAAGACATGCGCACGTGGGTTAAATTGGTGAACCTTTGAGGATGACTCACGTTAGACTGGACCGTGTCCGAGCCGGAGCTTCCGGAGCCTACTTTTCTATGACATAACAGGTGATCACGTGATTCCTTCCATAGAAAACAATGCGCCGGAAGCTCCGGCCCGGACACGGCCCGGTCTAACGTGAGTCATACTTTACGTAATACCATTACGCAAAAATCGGCAAAAAAATCACGTTTGTTTTATGGGAGCCCCACTTAAATATGTATTATATTCTGTTTTTAGTAAGTATTTGTTGTTATAGCGGCAACAGAAATACATCATCTGTGAAAATTTCAACTGTCTAGCTGTCACGGTTCATGAGATACAGCATGGTGACAGACAGTCCCGTTGCTACCCTTTGGGTACGGAACCCTAAAAACGTAAAAATACTAACCTTACGCAAAAGTATTGTGTCTCACTCTCACCCTAAACTAAACGAGATAACAACATCTCACGTGACGTTGTGTAAACAAAGGAAGCCATAATGAATGAAACAATGCCACATCGGGATACTGCGTTGTATAATCGATGTCGCATCACTACAGATCGCGTGCGGGCTTATGACAGCTGCTGGGGTCACCACGCTGGCTTTGAACCAAGGACCTAGCCAAGCCTAGACAAGATTACAATGCATATGTCGCAGTCAAAAGTGTAAACTGGTCAAAAGAACTTTTAACCGACAAAAACAGGCAAAACTGCTTTTGACTGAGTATGTTGGTCAAAAGTAGTTTTACCTGAAAATCATTGGTTAATAGTAATTGTATGACTGTTACTATCAGTCAAAAGTACTCGCAGAGATAGGTAGGTTAGGGTTTTTTTTTTTGCTACGCCCAAAAAACGAAACTGTTCCCAGAGATAGGTAGGTTAGGGTTTTTTTTTTGCTACGCCCTAAAAACGAAACTGCTGCCAGAAATAGGTATGATTTTCAGGTAAAACTACTTTTGACCAACATGCTCAGTCAAAAGCAGTTTAGTTTTGTCGGTTAAAAGTTCTTTTGACCAGTTCACACTTTTGACTGCAACACATACAATGGCAATCAATAAACAAAAAAATAAATGTATCGAAATGACAGATTCTAAAACAAAGTCATGTGACTATTTCCATGCATCATTTAAGTTTCGGTCGGCGTATTCTAACTACGATTATCATCTGGATTAGGCTCCCTGTAAAGTGCTCGTAGGCTTTGCAAGAGTGCACCACGACAGAATCTCGTGCGCGAGATATTATCTGTCTCTTTTTACTTCACACAGAAAGTTAGAAATAGACGGGTCGGTAGTCTTACACGTGAGATGCTGTCGCTACGCACTAGAGCTAAGCTTACTGAATTGAAGATGCTTTGAAAAAGAGGACTTTATAGACGTTCCATTATGCATAAAAGCTATTCTGATGACGAAATGTACGATAATAAAATAAACTACTTAACCCAGGTTTTCCAGTGTGCTAAATTTTTTAATCAAATCCAAATGAACGTTATTAAATATTTATTATTCAAAATTATCATTTACCTACAAGTCATTTCTACCAGTCAAAAACTCAAAATTTGCATCAGATTACTTTGCCACACATGTGGATAAAATACTACTTTTTCATCAATTTTTGAATAATCAAGAGAGCCTTTACTAGCTGGTGTGGTGAAAAAATGTAAACGGAATTACGGCCCAATTCGAACAATGTTTATAATATTTACTGTGTTCGTATTTTGAATACAATACTGCTGTAACAATTACTTTAATCTTTATTAACTCAGGGATTAAATAGAAAAGAAGACCTACTTTCTGGACATGCACCTGTAATATATTATTATCTGACCGCCCTGACCTAGTCCGACATTCATCGGGGTAGTGCATAATTTACTTGCAGTGCTTGTACGTTATGTGCTTCCTTCCGTTATGTGTTAGGAACAGCGTCAGTTAGCAGTGTAACGCCATACAGTACCTATACAATTTGCATAAATAAAAAAAATTATATCTGGGAGACCTAGCTTTGCTCGGAAAACATATAAAAACTCACAAATGCGCGTTTTCCCAGAGATAAGAACTAGCTAGATCGATTAATCACCCTGGAAAACCCCCATATAGCAAATTTCATCGAAATCGTTAGAACCGTTTCCGAGATCCCCGAAATATATAATAAATAAACAAGAAATGCTCGCTTAAAGGTTTTATGTATATTTTTAATAAAATTTCATTAACTAAACTTTTAACGGGCAAGACTGAAAAATATCATTAGTGCCTCGTCGAGTCATCGCCAATCCCAAAAATTCTGTACAGAAAAAAGGACAATAAGATAATGTTATAAAGTGGTAGGTATTATTGAGACCGTTGCCCTTAATAAAGGGTAAAGGACAACCGAAAACAAATCTATAAATTCGATCGTCTTTTATTTGTCTACAAATATGTCCCAATCATCGGTCAACGAATGGACACACTACATAACGGCCTACGGAAGCCACAACAATTCAGTAGCTGAAATGCTCTGAAGCCGCTCGGTCTGAAACTAAAAACTAAAAAAAAAAAGTTACTGGCCGCTTAGAGTAACTTTTTAAACCATTCGATTTTTGAATGATGTGTCGCGAAGTTTTGAATTGTAGAACGAGCGAGAAACTTTTACGAGTTTGTGGGAGCGGGGAGAGTTTTTAAAAATGAATGCGTGGCCCGGTGAAGGGGGGGATGTTATGGGTCCCACGGTTACCAGTAAGTTTTACACTCTTTTATACATTACCTACTAGGCCAAGTATCCACAATTTTAATCGAAGCTAACTACATCTGGAGCGTTTTAAACTTAAATTCCGATTTCTCTTTTGAGATACATTTTTGAATTTTCTGAGTCCCTATTACCTACAACTCCTACAAGTCATGACATGACATGTGTTTATGTGTTACAATATTTTGTTATACACAGGAGTGAAACTTATTTCTTTTATAGCTTAACAACATTACGGGGCAATCAAAATTTATTCAATTGTTTATCTTGTCACGTAATAATTTACAAGTAAGGCAACAAAGTCCCATAGATACATATTATACCGAGTGTGGCCTGTACCACGAGCAAATAATTAAAACATAGATTGTACTCTTCAAACGGTGACACTTTTATTCAACAACTTTAAAAAATTATGAAGTATTTAGACTTCCTATTTTTCATACAAAATAAATATTATCTTCAATGGACGCCATCGCCACACCATATCATTTGTGATTGACGTTGCTTGTCATGCCTTAAACATAACAAAATTCGCAATACATTGCGCCTTAGAATAAACTTAAAAGTGTATTAGAAATCAAACCACAAGTTATTTTTAAAAGTTGCTGAACAAATGTTGGTCAGTGTGAAGAGTACAGCCTACAGTTAAATTTTTTGCCCTTATTACAGGCCACACCCGGTATACCATACTTACAGACTAACATGCATACCTACAAAAAAAGCATTAATCATTTTGATGACACAACAGTTTTTTGCTGCCTCTGCGTCACCTGTTCTAGTGTAGGATACGGAAGGTCCCACGGAACCGCCAAAATATACTCCCTGCGGCCAGAAGCCCGCGCTCGCAGGCATTTCAATTGACAATAAATGTTACTGGAAGTTGTTATACTAGTATATAATGGGTTATACACTACATTTGATTGTACAATCAAAGTAAACAAACCATCAACAATCTAAATCTGGCGGCATTTCCGTTGATAAGCGCTCGACTGCAGCCAAATGCAAATTCGCGAAAACTTACCGGCCAAATCGTGACTCATCACACTTTTTACTTATATTCCACATAGATAAACTCTGGAGATATGTCTAATTTATAGTTTAAAACGTTTAGAGCTACCACCATGGAAAATATCGGACGTTGCTTTTGTGAATTAATTTAAATAATTAGAATTGCAAGAGCTGAAATTGTAAAGTTACATATGCAGTTAAAATATGTGTAGTTTGCTTGTGAAAAAAGAAATATGGTAGGTACATATGGTCCGCTAGGGTTCTGCACCCGAAAAATATCATGCCAATAGGGAGGCTGTCATTAAACCTTCGCTATACGTCCGCTTGTAATTGGGCTTGATCTCATAAAAGTTATTTACGATACAAGTGCGAAAAATAGGAAATTCGCACGTGTATCGTACAACGTTTTACAGTACATATGGCCCTTTAAACTCAACGTAGTTACGTAATGTGCTTATTATAGCACCAGATGTATTGTAAAAAATAATAAGTAAACAATTGGCACGTTGACGGAACGCATATGCAATTATGCATTTCTTCTTTGTGCCGCTATCATAACTTACCAAAGGAGAACAAATTAAAAGATTTGCCTCTCTTATGCGTAAAAAGTGCGGCAGTCCGAACAGTCTCCTGGCCGCTGTTTTGTCTGATCCGGCCAGCAAATTATTCAAACACTGGAACTCTATTCATTTAGAGTCCAGATGTAATACATATTTATAAGTAAGTATATGTAAGACTTGTAGTTTAATGTTTATTTTAGGTATATGGATTTTGTCTTCGTTACTAACATAGTCGTAAGTTTTGTGTAATACTAATAACCCTATGGACAACAAAGTCTGAAATAAAGAAATACAATACCTACAATACAATTAAAGCTACTGACTAGTAAGAGAAACGTGATGTTTTCGGTAGGTATTACCATCTCAACACATTTTTCGCGACAAATAATATAACTTTAACGCTACTTATATTCACGAGTAATCAATAAGGTTGCTTTTAATAATATAATAGGCCATAATAGCCAATAAACGTCGTTGCTGGCTGTGCAGAAAAGTTACCAGAAACCATAAAAATACGATTAACATTTCATAAAGCTCTGCCGTCATAACTCTATTCTGTACTCGCTATTTCCTTGAACCGTGAAAAACTTAAGTACCTATATAAATGTCGGCGACCGATCGTAAGATCAGGCATATCGTGAAACGTGAAAATCTTTAACTCTTTCCCTGAGTCAACGGAACCCCGCTACGCGGGGCTCCTATTTCTGGGGAGTTTGCCCTTCGGGCATCTGAAGCAACCTAACGAACCTATCCTACCTATTAATTGGTTTAATGTAACTATGGTCAAAACATTACACAGGAACATTACGATCTGCCTGATCTTACGATCGGCCGCCGACATAAATATTATCCGAAGTATCCATATTAGTAGGATGGTTCTATCTAATTTGCATTTTGTATTACCTTTATGTAATTGTAGAACTAATATCTACTACAACCTATTACTGGTAATATTAATAGTGACCTTTATTAAATAAATAATATAATTAAACTAACTAAAAGTCCGTAATACTAACAAAAAAATTGTAGAACATGTACTTTCATCGATTTATTGGAATATGTCTCATAATATCATTAAAGTGGAAATAGCACCTATTTACAGCATCAAAAAACAAATACGTTAAACTCACAACTGTTAAAGCATAATACACATTATTACATTGCAATCTGGCGGCTATGTTGTAAAATCTTCTGTCACAAATATAGTTCAAGCAAGTTTGTCAGTAGAAAAAGGTGAGAAATTCAAATTTTCTATGTGACGATAACCCTTTGTGCCTACATTTTTTAAATTTGCCGCTCTTTTCTACTGACGGAAATTGCTTGACAGAGTATAGTCCAATCAGTTTTGGCAAAAATTTACAAGCTTTTATCGCTGATTGTACTTTTCTTACGACAGACAACTAATAGTCATCGAGATCTAAGAACCCCTAACACAATTAGGTTGCGTTGTTTTATCACAGAGTTCATATGGCCACCTCCTGTCTCCATCATCAGATCAGCTCGATTGTACCATACCTAATATTGCATTGTCATCCGATTTATACATGCATGCAAAATTTCAGCTCAATCGGAAACCGGGAAGTGGACCAAATTTAACTTGCAAGATTTGATTACAGACAGACAGACAACCGAACGGTCAGGTGAAAGTAAATAAAAGCTTGTAAAAATAATCTAGAATCGCGTTTCTTAACTTTCAGGAACGGGAAGCGCCAAGACCACTACACCTCCGTTGAAGAATGGGAACGATTTGCGGGAGTCAGGATACCTGATCGCCGTAGGCTCGAGAACAGCCAGGTACATTTCAGGGCATAAAAGGTTACCTGATAAGGCCAGACTAGAGTCCGTCTAAGCTAACTTTGCACCGATTTGGACTACAAAGTGAGGTAGTCATATATTCCTCATCATATATTCATAGAAATATAACATTAATAACGACGTCACCACAGTTTGTCGCTACAAATACCGTTCTTGCTTGATATAACTCTAGCCAAGATGACATCTTTATCGTCAAAGGCCAAATAAATACTTTATTCTCTTGAGAAGTCAAGCTATTGTAATATTGTGTAAATTCTAGCAACTGTCCCGTCTCACTCAATTCCTATCTCCCCTAACCCCGACTATGGGGTGAGCTGGCATTTCCTATTATTTTATATATCTATCGTTGAATCTATGAACTGAAACGACAGATTATCATTGTAAAACTAAAGTTTATACTACCGGACACTTTTCAAGATAAATCAACGTGCCATGTAAAAAAAAATACTTTTATTGAGGTTAGAACTTCGAATTTGTCCCAATTCACCCCATTTTACGGTACATTACATAATACAATAAGTAAAATGCTTTTAATTTTTTCAGATTCAGAAGAAAACACCAAAGCAAAATGCTTTTAATCATGCTGTTAGTGCTTCTACTGCTTTTACTGTGTATAGCCATTGTTATGACCGTTCTTTGTGAGTATTGGACTTTAATCTACAATGTTAAATATTTGTGGGGAAGACCGGATATAAATTATGTCAAAGGGCAGGAACTTTCGTATTTGTATAGGTACACCTGGGTCAAACTCATTTTAGAAAAGGTCACTTCTGCGGACAATACATTAAAAGTTAATGACTCTGGTACTTAGATATCCCGTTTTTCTTATTTGAGTATGATGTACTTACTGACAAAATGTGTCCCGCCTGTAAAGTTGCCGCGTAAAAAATTGCTTTAGATTCTCTTAAATTTGCAATGTCTGGAAAGACGCGAACGAATTTGCTATAAAATGTGTATCACCCACCTCCCTTAGACACAGTCAGAAAGGAGTAGCTTTATTCCTTCACTTCTACCGACCTTTTGTAAGTGGAGTATGTGTATTATGTACAAACTAATACAAACGCTCGAGTTAAAAGCGACGAAGGTGCTTGTAGCCGGATTTCCCTCGTAGACGGTATTCTCCACATTGATTAGTTAAATGGAACACTCCTTAGTTTTATACTGTTACTAAATGTATGATAAACAAATCCCATTATGAGAATAAGTATGTTGCTATTTGTTGTTTTAGATATTAAACAAAAGCGACATAGGCCGCCCAGGGTCTGCGAGACCAAGGAGTGTCTCCGTTCTGCCGCCAACCTTGCTCTATCTATGGATACCTCTGCAGATCCTTGTGATGACTTTTACAAGGTATGTAACTATGTAATATTATATTAGGTATAATTATATCCTGAACAGGATCTTATATTCATACAAGATGTTCAGTCTAGTCGAGCGGTCGGCAACAGGCAAACCTCCCTGGCTATTTTGTATGTAATATTGACAAATGACAATGTCTGATAAAGTCATAAATATTAACAAAGTGCGGCCCGCATCCACTTCATTAACTACTATATGGCCCTTGCCTGTTAAAAGGTTGCCGACCGCTGCTCTAGTCCATTGTATTGAGACGGAAGAATATGACCCTGATTGACACCTCACTAATTTTGTACCTAAGTTTGTAGTTTTTTAAGAAGTTCAACAGAAAGTCGAGGCAGAAACTCTTTGTTTTACTTTTGGTTCAACTTCAGCCAATTCAATGGCATTTATAAATATTTAACCATAGAGGTAGTTAATTATATTATTAAATTCATCATATTCAGAAGGTATTAATTTGTTAGTCGCTTTCCTGGGTCAATAAAATATTTTATTCTCACAAGACCTAAATCAAATAGCGTGATGACTAAGGTTAACCACACATCAAAAGTAATCACTTTCAAACTACTGTTCTATAATCCAGGTAGCCTATCATTACTGGCGTCCTAAAAACCCCGATATCAAAGTAAACTTTATCGACAATGTGTACCGACATGTCGTGTGACATGTCCGGCGTGTTCGATAGATGGCCTAGATAACGTTGCATGGCATTATTTATGAGCCCTGTAATAGCATACATTATATCTATTATTTTAGCGCTGTGAAACTACATAAAGGCGCCTTTTTAGGGCTTGTGCACGTGAGATTCGATAGGGGGGTGGGGGGTCACGAGAAAATCACGACAGATCACGTTGGAGGACGGGTATAAGTATTTTTCTACAAGACAACATACCTACCACATGAGTAGATACTTTTTTTCGGTTTCATAAAACATAAATCTTGACTCCGCACTTCAAAATAGCGAGTTTATTTTACGAAATTTTACCGGTTGGATTGAAAAATTTCAAAAAAATACACGTGAGGTTATGTGGGGGAAGGGGGTAGCCAAAAATCTCACCAAATATCACCAAGAATTGTGTTAATGACGAGAGGTAGTTATGAGAAAAAAAATGCACAAGCAACTCCACATTCAAATATATTTCATTCATCATTGACCATGAACATAGCCCGCTTATTGGCAAAGAACGTAATCTTCTGTTCTTATGAACATCATCATAGAATTTGTCTGCTGTCCATTGTCAGATAAAATCTACCTGCTTTCAGTACGTTTGCGGTAACTGGGCCGTCGACCATCCGCGCCCGGACGCGTACCGCTCCTACGACTGGTTTCGAGACAAGCAGACCAAGGTGTACACCGTCGTGAGGGACTTCTTGAGTGGCAACGGCTCGGGACCCCGGCCTGTGCAGCAGGCGAAGGATATGTATGCAGCTTGTATGGACACAGGTAACCTTAGCTAATCTATATTTGAGTACGTGTGTGGTGACTGGGCAGTAGACCACCCGCGTCCAGACGCCTACCCCTCCTACGATTGGTTCAGAGACAAACAGATGAAGGTTTACGCCGTCGTGAAGGACTTCCTGAGTGGCAACGGCTCGGGGCCCCGGCCTGTGCAGCAGCCGAAGGATATGTATGCAGCTTGTATGGACACAGGTAACCTTAGCTAATCTATATATAAGTTCGTGTGTGGTGACTGGGGAGCAGTGGCGACGCGTCAAACATATCCATAGGCAAGCCGGGGCTAATTTGGCTTACCTATTTCCTTTACAACTCTGCTCAAACGTCCAAAAACAGGCATGCCGGTGGGAATCGGCTTTTATGGACGCACCGCCACTGCTGGGGAGTAGACCACCCGCGCCCGGTCGCGTACCGCTCCTACGAGCTACGATTGGTTCAGAGACAAGCAGACTAAGGTCTGCACCGTCGTGAGGGACTTCTTGAGTGGCTCAGAGCCCCGGCCTGTGCAGCAGGCGAAGGATATGTATGCAGTTTGTATGGACACAGGTAACCTTTTCTAATTTATCTTTAAAGTACGTGTGTGGTGACTGGACAGTGCGCTAATACATACGTACGCTACGGAGCGTTAACCTATTAGTTCTAAATGTGGTTCTAATAGTCAGATAATTCAGTTTTCGATAATGGATTAATGGACTTTACATTTAGTAGTTCCACAAAGTTCTCTGTAGGTCCTAGTCCTAGCATAGTGTGGTCAATTACCTAATCAATATTTTAAAAGCTTAACTGTGTCTATACAATTCATAGTTGCGGCAATTAATCGATTTTTATGTATAGCTTATTCTATCTAACTGAGCATTTATAAGCGGAAACACATTTTACGCAGACCTTCTTGACAGTTTTAAGAGAAGATTTTTTACACTCGCTTTGCTTTACCGAACCTTTGACTGAACCTAAATATTCAGTGCACAATTGACATAGAGCTTCTCTTCTTACAGAAACCCTGGACAAACTCGGCCTTAAACCAGTCATAAAAGTGCTCGAAACCCTAAACCTCCCCCCGTACCCCACTTTCGTCAATATCACTGAAGACTTCGACTATTCCTCGTATAGCTTCGACTGGTTGGAGACGGTGATTCAGGTGAAAGTGAAGCTGGGCATGGATGTGTTGATCGGGTTTGACATATTCACTGATCCGAGGAATTCTTCGGTGTATAGGCTGGTGATGGGTTCACCTGAGACTACTAATCCTTTTCCTAGGTAAGTCAGAATTACGAGTTCTTATTTAATTAATGCAGTGCCACAGTTCCACACTAAACAGGGTAGTTAGTGAGTGAGTACAAGCCTCTTGACTATTTATGTAGGTATAGTCGGAATCATTCTAGTTAGGAAGAAAATACGAAAAAAGAAGATGAAAGGTTGTGGCGAGTATTTTATACGTTGTCGAATTAACTAAGAGCAATTAACGTCTGCTTGATTAATTGTTTGTTATTGAGGGTTCCAGTATAATGTTCCGAAGATATAAATCATAATGATAAATTTATACCTATGGGTTTGTGTTTGCCACTTTAGATATGGGAGTTCTGAGTGTTGAAATTTTTTTTTTTTTGCAAAAGCAAAAGGTTTATTACCAATTATAAATTTTCCAATACATGATTCGGATTTTTATCGCTAACCCACATTTAGTCCATCCTTCTCATTTACCTTATTCGTTTAAAGATACCATTTCGTCTTCCAGTGTACATAACGAAAGAAAACGTCACGCTGGCAAGAAAAGCCAAAGACTTGGTATCCCAACCAACCCTAACAAGCCAGATGACTCCATCCTATTCAACAACGAACATTACTTTGAAAGTATGGAGAAATCGAGCGACGAGAATAAGCACGCACACATTTACAAAATATTTTACGCAGAACTTATAAAGCTGTTTGTTTTGGAATCTGGCGGCAATGATATCACCAAACTTAGCGAAACTGAACTTGATCAGAACATATTTTTGACTGCCGATGAATATTGGTCTATCAATAGTGATCTGTATCAGGTAAGTCTTTTAAATATTAATATACCTATTTGATTATGAGTTGATTGAAGATTTCCAAAACTTGCATTATTTATTAAGAGGTATGAGAATTTTAACATAACTTGTGTAGGTAGGTACATACTAAGTGAGGAATGGATCGATAAGCAATTGTTGATTCTAGCCTACGTCACCTGAATACCAGTAGGTATATTCTGAAATAGTTCCACGTAGACGACTAAAATAAAAGCGTATCAATCAATAATTTGTGTCGTTGCCTTCAATAAAGGTACTTATTGGTAACTCATAAAATAATCAGGTGTCTTCGATTCTTTCAATGTCTACAAATTAAGGTAAATGTCATAGAGCTCGACAGACTTACTAATTATATTAACTATAGTCGCACCAAGAAAAGTCTGCAGCGGATTTGATAGCCCACGCAGTGTACCTAAGTGTTAATTATTTATACGTCATAATTTCATAGAAGTTTCACGTTTAAAATTACACTTGCACTGCGTGGGCTATCAAAATCGCTGCAGACTTTTCACGGTCTGACTCTAGTTCGTTTTCGTCACCTCTATTATTAGAAATTGTATTTACATTAACAACTATTCGGGTCGTAGAACTAAAACTTCTATTCCTTTTTAATTCTAAGCTTTATTTCAGTTAGAATCTGATAACAGTACAATGTCTGACGAAGAATTATTCTCAAATATACCAGAATTCACTGTAGATGAAATCCAAGCACACACAGATGCTGTAGTAGAGAGCAACAATGCTACAGCGTCTCCTATTTGGAAACGATATTTGGAAGGAGTTTTCAATATCAGTAACGTTGAGCTCGATTTCAAAAATGACAAGATTTTGGTGTCTGATGCTGATTTGAAATATATGGCGCTGATGTCGGCGTTGGTTGCTAAGACACCACCAGTTGTATTGGAATTGTATGTTTGGATCAAGGTATGTTCAATTGTTCAAGCACAAAACTATTCAGATAATACCCTCCATTTCGCTATATTTATATTTGTCCACTACAAAATTATTGACTGGAAATCGGATTTAAATAGGAGAGTTGTAGAATATACGAATTAAACCAAACTTCTCATTTACTACCCCCTATTTAAAATAATTCTACAGTCCCATTTGGTTTTTAATTGATGTTTGACAGAGGACTACACTCCAGGGCAAAGTCGCAACGCAAGTCGGTTTATTCCGGGAACCGAATAAAGATTGATTAAATATATAAGAATGTTATTGGCATAAAGGGCAGCGCAAAAGAAGGCCAATTAAATCAGATTTTTTAACAATATTTCATGACGAATTTTTTTCTAGGTGATGGAAGTAATGTCCGTTCACACAACATCCGAAATCCGTTCTCTGTTTCAACGTTCATACGACGCAATGCACCCGCACCGCGCGGCCCCGACGCCGCGCAGCCTCATGTGTGCAAGCGCTGTTAATGACCTGATGGGCATGGCTGTGTCCTACGCCATTGCTGACCCTAGCTTCTACAACGTCACTAAACCCAAGGTATCCCATCCCTAGTCTTTTATGTTTTAAGACTATTATGTATTGTACCTTGGTGTCTGATTTTATATGACCCAAATGTCGTGCTTGGTCTACAAATCAGTTCACAAGAAAATATGTAGATACTGATACTGGCATTGTACTATTAGTCCTAAGCAAAGTTTAGATCAATCAGCAGAATTACATTCTCAGCTCAATTTATTATTACTCGTATTTCTTAGATCATTAAATAACGTAGGACTACTAGACTTCTCTGATCATTACCTACTTAACCTAAAGGTTTACCTAAGGGTTATCTAGAAGAGATCGCTCCTTAGCGATAAGGCCGCCTGTTGTTTGGATACCTTTGTCTTCATGCATTATTTGTGCTTTCATGTACATTTATTCTGGACCCCTATTCGACAAGCGACGTTTGACGTATCGTGTTGATCTCCCGTTGATGTGGGAAAAATCATAAGTTCTCGAATACGTACAATGTCAAAATTTGACATTAACAATCCACAGTTAGGGTGACAAGCAAACCAAACCGAACCACCCTTAGTTTAGAGTTGAGTTTGGTTGTACCAAATGATATTATCCACCGTTGATGGAATCAACACTCGGTATGCAATAAAATCAACTGTTGATTTGACGTGGATGCGAAATCTGACAGTTGTACATGTCGAATTTGGCCCCTGAGGTTGTGCAATAAAGAGGATTTGTATTGGATTGTATTGTACCTATTGTATCATTATATATTTACCACATGACCAAGAGATATAAACTAAAAATACAAAAAAACCTTTGCTTACAGATTAAAACCATGCTCCACGAAATGAAGAACGCTCTATCCCACCTAGTTGGACAAGTCAAATGGATGGACGACGACACGAAGCTAGCGACATATCAGAAGATCATCCAAATGAAATCACTCATAGGCTTCCCCGACTGGCTGCTAGATGAAGGAAAACTAGAACAGTATTACGAAGGCGTAGAAGTCAATGTGGACACACATTTGGATAACATGATAAATATAATACAAGTAAAGATTAAGAAGGCCCTGAATAGGTTTAGAGGTGGAAATAACTTCACGTGGGCTACTGATCCTACGGAAGTTAACGCTTATCATACTTTTCAAGAGAACACTATAAGTGAGTACAGTAGTACAGTATACGAGTATATTTGACTTAAAAACAAGTTTAAAACAAAAGATCTCATCAGATCAGCATTTGTACGTTCAAATGCCTTTTGACTCTTTGGCTTTTGTCCACAATATGTATAATTAAATTAAATTCTGTTTTAAATTTTTGGACGCAGCTATACCTCTTGTAATGTTGCAATATCCATTCTTTGATTTGGGACTAGAGTAAGTATTAATCAATAAGATTTGTTGTTGCTATAACTAACAAGACTAGTAACATTAATCAATTTTACAGCTCACTCAACTATGGCTCGCTTGGTACTGTGCTGGGTCACGAGATAACTCATGGATTTGACAACTTTGGTGAGTGATTGTTAATTTTATCAAATCATTCATATACCAATATGTATTTCCAATCTTCTTAAGGTACTATTAATCATCGCCTTGCTAAGCTAAAATCAGTATTTTACATGAAAAATGAATGCGAACACGTATCTTGAAATCTCAATCTGCAAGCTAAATTTTCACGTTCATTTGTTTTTAAAATTCACTTTGATTGAAGCTTTAATTACCTACTTAAAACTCGGAGTAATTAACAATGGAGCCGCCATTAACAGGCGTTCCCCTCTGTCGAAAATAGGCGGCCAATGGTCAACCACATGTCAACCATATGTATGGACTGACGTTTATCTGACATGACGTACCTAATACATATACATTTGATGTGCCCCTCCCCCGCAAAAAACGGCAGACTATTTTGTACCGAAAATTTTAGACATGGCGTCTCCGTTGGTTATATCCTCTAAGACTTAAAACCATTTTAATGCATCTTTAAATTCATATATTATGGCTCTTTGTTTCTTATCTAATACTTTTCTTTACGGAAAAAGGACTTACCTCGGCTTTATCTAAGGATCTTCTCTTTCTAATAAATACTGTCTTAATTTAATTCACATATTTTTACTTAATCCAAAGGTCGGCAATTTGACAAAAACGGCAATATGCTGGCATGGTGGTCGAACAGCACAGTGCATGCCTTCATTAACATGACCCAGTGCTTCGTGGACCAGTACAACGACTACTACATCCCTGAGTTAGATGAACATGTAAGGTTTTTTGGAGAATACCTAAAGTCAATTTCGAGTAGACCGTCTATCAAGTACGACCTCATCATAGGCCTTTCAGTCTATTGCAGGCTACACAAACAGTGTCAGGCAGGGTGACAACGTTTTTCATGGCTGTATAAGCCAATACGGGAGCGGCAACCACGACCGCAAAACTGGCAGGTGTAGTGTGCCCGTGGCGAACAGATGTCGGGCTGATGACGCTTGACTCGCTTACTTGCGAGTGTCTTAAACCAAGCGTCATCGTGGATTTTACGACCATCGAACACCAGTTTGCGCCACTTATCTCTGTCGTCGGCAAGCTCCTCCCATTTATGAACCGGGATGTTGAAGGAGTTCATGTCTCGCTTGACGCAGTCCTTATTAGGGAGTGCTCCCGGTATTGGTTTTCTATATAAATACAGTACCGGAACCGGGAATTCCCGGTTCTCGTCATACAAACTCAGTACCGGAAGCATTCCCTAGTCCTTATGCCGTAGCATCGGCATCGGTACACTTACTCCACTTACAGAAGTTCGGTAGAGGAGGAGGAGACGCTCTTTCTTTTGACTGAGTCTGATCGAAATATGTATTCAAATACGAGAATTTTGCCCTTCCCAACGACGACGGTCGGACGACGGATGACGGTCTTCCCAACCAAAAATTTTATATGCAACCTAGGTATTTGCTTGACAGATTTTATAGCCTGTTCATTAAATAAAACATAATGCAAAATTTAATCACTTAAACAGTTGGTATCAATTTAGAGCATGACCTTTTCATGAAAGCTTGGAAGCTTGCAAACGTGCAGCCAGTACCCAAGAAGGGTAGTCGTGCTGATCCCTGCAATTACCGACCAATCGCCATTACCTCCATGCTCTGTAAAGTCATGGAAAGGGTACTTAACGGCAAGCTGCTGGCATACCTCGAAGCAAATGATCTGCTCAGTGACCGTCAATATGGCTTTCGCCGAGGTCGGTCTACTGGGGATCTTTTAGCGTATGTCACGCACTGCTGCGGCGAGGCCATCGAGAGGAACGGTGAAGCGCTTGCTGTTTCACTGGACATCTCCACGCAAGTCTCCTTAGCAAGCTTCCTGCATACGGCATCCCTGCTGACTTTTGTAGCTGGCTATCTGATTTCTTGAGTGAACGGTCGATCAGAGTAGTTATTGATGGCTGCTCTTCGGACCTCATGGCCATTGACGCCGGTGTTCCTCAGGGGTCTGTTCTCTCCGCAACCCTTTTCCTGCTCCACATTAACGACATGCTGCAACCCAGCATTGTAGGTTATGCAGATGACAGTACGGTTGTTGAGAGATATTTGGCTAGTGCAGGGGACAGCAGGGAGGATATACGTTCACAGAGAGAGGCCATGGTTGAGCGAATGAACTTGACCCTTAGTCTCGTTTCCCAGTGGGGTGATGACAATCTGGTCACGTTCAATGCCTCCAAAACGCAGACGTGTCTATTTTCCGCAAAACGGAGTCCATTCGACCTGACTCCTTCTTTCCGGGGTGCATCTGTACCTATTGCCGACAGCCTGGAACTCCTCGGCATGGAGCTGAGTTCAGTCCTCAGCTTCGGCAGCTTCATTGAGTCTAAAGCACAAACTGCGGCCAGAAAGCTGGGCGTCCTAAATAAGGTGAAGCGATACTTCACACCTGGACAGCTTCTAACACTTTACAAAGCTCAAGTCCGGTCGTGTATGGAGTATTGCAGCCACCTGTGGGATGGCTCAGCTAAATACCAACTCGCCGCTTTGGACTCAGTGGAGCGCAGAGCCAGGAGGATGATTGGCGACAAGAAGCTAACGGCTAAGCTTCAGTCTTTGGCCCATCGGCGGAAAGTCGCCAGCCTGTCGGTATTCTACAGGTTGCACTTCGGGGAGTGTGCCCAAGAGCTACACGAGCTTATTCCACCGTCCCCATTCTACCATCGGACTTTTAGACGCACGGCCGGTTTCCATCCTTACTTGGTAGATATTCCACCAATTCGCACGAAGCGCTTTGCTTCTATTTTCCTTATGCGCACTGCCAAGGAATGGAATTCCTTGCCGGCGTCTATATTTCCGTGTTCTTATAACCCGGCAACCTTCAAATCAAGAGTGAACAGGCACCTTCTGGGCGAGCTCGCTCCATCGTAGGCCACGTCTACGCCTCAGCTAGTCTGTGGCCATGAGTACCTAAGCCCATTCATAATAAAAAAAATAAAAAAAAGTTGTATACTTAGTATTAATAAGGGGGAAGGAAGTTGCATTTTATTTCCCTTTTATTAGAAGATTCAGTTTGCATTAGCACTCACAGGCTTTTATAAAACGTTTCCCTTGAAGACTTAATTATGTGGTAGATGGTAGTTTGGTTTGTTAGTTTAATACAATATTACAAGTCTCTTTCTGACAAATTTTCTTATTAGGCCAAGAAATAAGAAGTTATAGAGGGAAATGCTAGGAACACAATTTTTGACTCCGTAACTTTGTTTGGACTAGTTAGGAGGTGAACATATCAAAAGTCCCCGGCCGTAGCCCCGGTGCTGGGGGGGAGAGGGGGAAAAGAAGGTCTCATTTTTCGGTTTTTCACTAATATCTTGGAAACTTTGCGTCTTAGCGACATGACTACTGAGACAAACCAAAAGCTGATAAAATTTTTTACAAGTTTTATTCAGTCAAGTTTTTCGATATCTTGAATAGTTTTTGAGATATCCGCTCTTGAAAGTTTATTTAGGGCTTTCAATTTTATCTTGATATCTACATTAGTGAAGCTGCTAGGCCGTGTTTGGTATCATTTTCGTATAAATGGGGGGTGTTAAATTCATTTTTGGTATCACATTGACACCATTCCTTAGAAAAAACATATAAACTTTAAACAAATACCTTTTTTTTTTAATTCCTCTTCACGCTTAAACCGCTCAACCGATTTAATTGTAATTTGGTATACAGATATTTCGAGTCCCAAGACAGGACATAAGATACTTTTTATCTCAATAATCATCCTTTAAAGTTGTGAAATGGAGTATGGGGCGAATTCAACTTCGTCGACGAAACTGAATTCCTGAGGTAAATACTGCTTAAGGTAAAGTTTGAAGTCATGTTAGGTATCATTTTCATCTAAATCACAGATGTATACCATCCTAAATTTCACCTAAACCGGTTCAGCGGTTATTGACTCCTCATACAAACTTCCACCCCACTTTTCACATCCTCAAAAGATGCTTTTGGTTATAAAAACCATCCTATGTCCTGTGTCGAGACTGAAACTATTTCTATACCAAATTTCAACGAAATTGGTTCAGTGGTTTAAGCGTGAAGAGGGATTTTTAAAAATATATTTTTTTTAAATTTGGTTTTACTTCGGAATAGTGCCAATGTGATACCATAAATGAATTCAGCACCCCCGATTTATACGAAAATGATACCAAGCATGGCCTAACAGCATCACTGATGTAGATATCAAGATAAAATTAAAATCCCTAAATAAACTTTCAAGAGCGGGTATCTCAAAAACTATTCAAGATATCGAAAAACTTGACTAGATAAAACTTGTAACTAATTTTATGAGCTTTCGGTTTGTCTTAGTAGTCATGTCGCTAAGATGCAAAGTTTCCAAGATATCAATGAAAAACCGAAAAATTCGACCTTCTTACCCCCCTCTACCCCGCAGCACCGGGGCTACAGCCGGGGACTTTTGATATGTTTACCTCCTAACTAGTCTTAACAAAGTTACGGAGTCAAAAATTGTGTTCCTAGCATTTCCCTCTACAACGTTTTTTGAGTATTCATTTCCTGACCTATATCGTCTTCTAACATTTTCTAAAACAGGTAGACGGCAAGAAGACCCTAGGCGAGAACATAGCCGACAACGGAGGCCTACGGGAGGCCTTCGCGGCGCTGAAGGAGCACCTGCGTAAGCACGGCCCCGAGCCCAAGTTGCCGGGCTTCGAGCATATGAGCTCGGAACAGCTGTTCTTCCTGTCTTATGGAAATGTGAGTAGTTTTCTACTCGCTACTTACTTGTTAGAATCTGTCTAAGCTTTGACATGACAAACTGTGACAGTGCTATTCCTCATGAGACCCAGAAGCAATTGTTTTCAAAATAGATTATAGAATATGTACAAAAAAATATACGCAGGAACTTAGGAGGATAATGCCATCGACCACATGCATTCAAACATTCGTTCGATGGTCATTTTTGAACAGTCAGCATGCATGGATGAGATAGGCAAATTTAAAATTTTGCCAAATAGAAAGTCAAAAGTAAAAATTCACCCAAATTTAAAAATCTATAAACGCTAAAGCAGCGGAGAATGGCTCGAAACGGATAAGTGACTCGCCTCGGCTAGTCTGTGGCCATGAGTAAGCCCATTCATAATAAAAAAAAAATAAAAAAAAAAGTGATTACTATGTTTGCATGCGAATCAGCTTATCATGAAGTCACTGTTTGGTCTTAGCGACCCTTTCTCTGTTTATTTATCAACTTTGTGCGTTTCACAGTAAGTACTTAAAAGTTGTTTTATTCCCACAGCTATGGTGCGGTGTTTCAACAAAAGAGTCCCTAGAAGATGAATTATCCGACGAACATTCGCCACAAGCTCTGCGCGCTCGCGGCGCCCTGCAGAACAGCGCGGACTTTGCACGCGCTTGGCGCTGCCGCCGCGGCAGCCCTATGAACCCTGCTACAAGATGTGTCATATTTTAACAGACAAAGATAATTCTTGAGTCCAACACACAGAGTTGTTTCTTCTATTACTTCTACTGTTACTCCCCACAAGCTCTGAGCGCTCGCGGCGCTCTGCAGAACAGCGCGGACTTTGCACGCGCTTGGCGCTGTAGGCGCGGGAGCCCCATGAATCCTTCTACAAGATGTGTCATATTTTAACAGACAAAGATAATTCTTGAGTCCAACACATAGACTTGTTTCTTTTATTACTTCTATACTGTTACTCCCCACAAGCTCTGCGCACTCGCGGCGCCCAGCAGAACAGCGCGGACTTTGCACGTACTAGGAGTTGCAAGCGGGGTAGCCCTATGAACCGGATACCGAATATTCGCATCATCCCTGAAAACTTTCAGCCCTTTTGGGAAAAATACAAATGAGAAGCTAAAATGTTATCATTATCATTTTAGAGAGGTTGTACACTAATTAACGTTTTCTGTACCGATTTTATTATTTGTGTTTCTCTATTTTAGACAAACTAAATGGATGCTGTTAAGCAATAATGTGTCAACCCACATTAATTTTTCAATAAGATGTGAACTCTAAAAATGTATGCTTAAAGTTGATATTTTATTGTAAAATGGATGTGGGATGACTCATTTTTGCTAAACACCATCCAAATATCGTTTCAATTAGTCAATCAGTTACAGTATGGCCTAAAGATTAATTGACAAATCATCTATAGATTTTTTTTCTTACTTGCACGTCTCTTAAAAAAGTACAATTAAAATCATAATTTAAATACAACCATATACCCGGGTGTGGCCTGTAACACGAGCAAATAATTAAAACACCTCAATCCTCAATCGGTGACACTTTTGTTCAACAACTTTAAAAAATTATTAAGTACCTATTTAGAGTCCTTATTTTTCATACAAAATAAATATTATCTTTAATGGACGCCATCGCCACGCCATATCATTGTGATTGACGTTGCTTGGCAAGCCTTAAACATAACTAAATTCGCAACACATTGCGTCTTAGAATGAACTTTAAATTGTATTAAACATCAGACCACAACTTATTTTTAAAAGTTGCTGGACAAATGTTGATCAGTATGAGGAGTACAGCCTACAGTTTAATTTTTTGCTCGTATTACAGGCCACAGGCTGTATTATCTTATCTTAAAAATATTCTCCTTTAGTTTTGATAATAAAACTAAAGCGTTTGAAAAACTATTTTAAACAATGACGTCGTAATGGGCCATCTAGTAATTAATTAGTATACAACTGTATAAAGTAGTCAATTTTGTCAAGATTGAAAAACTTCATGTACTTGTACTTTTAATATAGATAATTTTCATACATGTTTATAATATGCGTTAATAAATTTTAAAACAGAACAAACGGTTTATATTTTATAAACTCAATTATTGATGCTTACTTACCAGTTTTTACTAAGTGCCTAGTGTCAACGTATTTGCCCTAGTCAAAACTATGTAGTTTTAACTGAAATTCATTTTGAATAATTAGTGAGAACTAGTTTTCATCCAGGCATCTCGTGAAAGCTAGTTTTAACTGCAAAATCCTAGTTAATAACTTAAGTTAATACTAGTTTTCACCCAGGCAGTTTGCGAAAACTAGTTTTGGCCAGTGAAAACGCGTTTTCATTAAACGATAGGGAAAACTAGTTTGAACTGAGGAAAACGCGTTTTCACGTATAACGGGTTTTTTTACGGTAACATAATATGTTATGTATATTATTCATAATAGAAATAACCCATCACTCTGATTTATTGCTAGAGAAAACATCTGTTTTAAATTTCGCTCCCAAAATCCCGATGTCTGATTGTCAGTGACATGACAGTGACTACGATAGGCTACGGTTTACAACTCCGTTCTTATTTGTAGAGCCATAAGAGCGTGTCACATATTTTTGCGGCCTTCGAAGACTAGCATATTATTGCAGTGACTGTACCGTATTATCATGATACGGGACGGCGGCGGAGGGGCTGCTGTACTGTACTGTTTCTCCATCGCGAATGTTAGTTTCATCCATCTTGTAGTAGTGGCTCCTGATCACCATGAGAAAGTACGCGTTTATACCTGTAATGAAAATAATAGGTAGAGTCAGACCAAGAATAGTCTGCAGCGGATTTGATAACCCACGCAGTGAAAGTGTTATTTTAAACGTCAAACTTCTATGAAATTATGACGTATAAATGACACTTGCACTGCGAGCTGGCTGGGTTATCAAATGCGCTGCAGACTTTTTTTGATCCGACTCCAGTCGTTTGATAATACGACATTTGATAAAAATATAGTATTAAAATAGAAATAATTTTTAAGAAAAAAAAACCGACTTCTAAGGGGCCCGGTGAAAAATTATGGTAGATGGTGCACTATGTAGAAAAGGAGGTAAAACCAGTACTTTCTAGTAGCATTTCGTTTCCGTAAGGGTCGTAGTTCTAGCCTAACCTAACCCACTTCTCTGATTGCAGTTCGGTTCTTTGAGGATCGTAGTTCGAACCTAATCAAACCCACTTTTCTAGTAGCATTTCGTTTCTGTAAAGCCCGCAGTGCTAACCAAACCTAACCCACTTTTGTTTGGTCTGTGAAGATCGCAGTTCAAACCTAACCTAACCTACTTAACGGCGCATGCCGTGCGGTGTACGGGGGTATGAGCGGGAGGGGTTTGGCATCATCATTGTATTGTATTGTAGCTCGGGCGATTTTCCGCAACTCGACGTCTTGCGCCTATTTTGCGTGATATGCGGGTATGCGGGTCATCCGCATTCGAGGGAAGCCAGTGCTGTCAAACTGGTTTAACTTGACAGACATTCAGACGTACTCTATGAGAGTAACTACTGATGAAACTCACCGTACACAATGTCAAATTGGCATCATCATACTAATATACCTACATTTTATGGTAGGTAATCATAGCGGTTTATTTAGTTTAGGTATTATCATAGTGATTTTCCGGGTCAACCAGGTCTCTGAGTCCGAGTCCGGGTCTGAGTCTGGGTCCGAGTCCGGGTCCGAGTCCGGGTCCGAGTCCGGGTCCGAGTCCGGGTCCGAGTCCGGGTCCGAGTCCGGGTCAGAGTCCGAGTCCGAGTCCGGGTCCGAGTCTGGGTCCAAGTCCGAGTCCGAGTCCAGGTCCGGTTCCGATCCGGGTATGAGTCCGGGTCCCAGTCCAAGTCAAAATCGAAATTCGAAATCACCAAACGTGTACTATGCGTCGTTGAAGAGTTCTGTTCTGATCATCATCAGCAGTTCCACTTCATCGAATGCGACAGTTTTTAATGTAAATGCTTGATTTTATGATGAAAATACAGAAAATTCTATACGTATGCCTTTAAGATTTGAGGAGTTCCCTCGATTCCTTATGGATCCCATCATCAGAACTCGAGCTTGACAGAAATGTGGCTTAAAAACTAAACTTGCTTAGCAAACATAACGAAGATGACAAATCGCCAAACGTGAACTATGCGTCGTTGAAGAGTTCCGTTCTGATAATCATCAGCAGTTCCACTCCATCAAATGCGACAGTTTTGAATGAAAATGCTTGATTTTCTGATGAAAATACAAAAACCTCTATACGCATGCCTTTAAAATTTGAGGAGTTCCCTCGATTTCTCATGGATCCCATCATCAGAACTCAAGCTTGACAAAAATGTTGCTTAAAAACTTAACTTCCTTAACAAACATAAGGAAGAGGACAAATCGCCAAAGGTGAACTATGCGTCGTTGAAGAGTTCCGTTCTGATCATCATCAGCAGTTCCACTTCATCAAATGTCACGTTTTTGAATGTATATGCTTGATTTGTTGATAAAAACACAAAAATCACTATATGTATGCCTTTAAGATTTGAGGAGTTCCGTCGATTCCTCATTGATCCCATCATCAGAACTGGATTTTGACAAAAACGGGACCAATCTGTATGCATATACATGCAATCAAAAAAAGAATTTTTAAAATCGGTCCAGTAATGACGGAGATATGGAGTAACAAACATAAAAAATAAAAAAAATAAAAAAAAACATACAACCGAATTGATAACCTCCTCCTTTGGGATTTGGAAGTCGGTTAAAAAAAACGAAATTCGCAAATTGCGGGGATCTTTCTCTTTGACTCCAATGAAGGTGTAATAGAGTGACAGGGAAGGATGCCCGCAATTTGCGAACTTCGATTTTCGCGGTAACAGCCGATGTGCCGTCGCAAAGTTTCCATTGCACAATTTCCACATGGAAAAATCCCAGAAACTTCTCATATTTTTGTATGGGGATTGAAATATTTGCATTTCTGAAATTATTTTCCTTTGTTTCCTGTGAAATTTTCCTGAAATTCCGAGAACATTTCCAACTTTTCACAATTTATTATTTTAGTATTAAACTGAATAATTGATAGTTTAGAGATAGTTATTATTATTATTAGTATTATTATTTGTAAGCTAATTTAATGTTTTATATTTACTTAATATTGATAGACTAAATCATTATACAACTTAAAATTAAAATAAAACTAGTGATATAGGCTAGGAATTTCAGATTGACAAGCAAAATACAGGTCCGGCCAGCGAACGAAAAGTTTTCTAGAAATCGATTGTCGCTCATATCGTCTCGGATATGGGTGAATATGGTATCAATGCATTCAGTGTAATGCCCTGAGGGGCTACCGCGAAAACCGTCATTCGCAAATTGCGGGGACTTCGATTTTCGCGGTTATAGCCCTGAACACAAATATATGAGATGACAAGCGCGAACGTGGTGGGGGTAGTTGCTGTGTCGTCATAAAGTCGGTAGAACAAACTTTTATTTTATTTTCTTTTAAACGTACCATGTGGGGTACCAAATGAAAGAGTTTTGTTAGTAAATCACAAATATATAACATACTGTAACATTTTCAATACTTGGTCTAACAAATTATTAGAAAACATTAAAAAAACGGTAAAAAAAATCACAACCACAGTTGACTTTCAAGTGCTCTAAATTGACCAAGTAACTGGGAATATCCTCTATAATAAAGCTATAACTTCCTTCCACATTCCATAACTCCCGCGGGAACAATATACTTAGGCTTTTGTCCTTCCTGCTCTGAAAACAAATAGAACCAACCAGTTTGATTTTTTAAACAAATAAATAGTTAAATATACTCACCAACAAAAATTAAAAGGGGAATAATGATTTGGTAGGTCTGCGAAATAATAATGACGACAAACATGAAGATTGCCGCAAGTACGTTGGTGATGGTCGTGAATATCAGATATGCCAAAACGTAGCCACGTTTGTTCTGCAAAAACAAATTTATACATTGATTTATCTATACCTACACATCTCATAAACACTTATAGGATGACTCACGTTAGACCGCACCACCACGACCACTCTGGCCTAGTGGGTAGTGACCCTGCCTATGAAGCCGATGGTCCCGGGTTCGAATCCTGGTAAGGGCATTTATTTGTATGATGATACAGATATTTGTTCCCGAGTCATGGTTGTTTCCTATGTATTTAAGTATTTATATATTATATATATCGTTGTCTGAGTACCCACAACACAAGCCTTCGTGAGCTTACCGTGGGGCTTAGTCAATTTGTGTAAAAAATGTCCTATAAAAAAAGAAAAGAAAGAAAGAAAGAAAGAAAGAAAGACCGGGCCGTGACCGGGCCGGAGCTTCCGGCGCATCGTTTTTTATGGAAAGCGTCACGTGATCGCCTGTCATGTCATAGAAAAGTAAGCGCTGGAAGCTCCGGCCCGGACACGGCCCGGTCTAACGTGAGTCATCCTATGATGCGTACAAAAACCGCAAGTTATGGCTAGAAAGAACTATTTTGTTGGAACTCTTGTTTAAATGTTAATATCTAGGAGACCGAGCTTAAAGGATGACTCACGTTACACCGGGCCCTGTCCGGGCCGGTCTAACGCGAGTCATCCTTTACTCGGAAAACATATAATAACTCAAAAATGCGCATTATTTTCTCAGAGATAAGACCTAGCTAGATCGATTTTTCGTCCCCGAATAATATTGCATTCTCATCCGATTTATACATGCATGCAAAATTTCAGCTCAATCGGAGATCGGGAAGTGGATCAGATTTAACTTGCAAGATTTGATTACAGACAGACAACGGGACCCCTCCTCAGTCGTTCACTCTTGACAGAGTGGCCGTGGTTGTATGATGAGACGTATCTATCGTGGATATATAACGCAGCCCTCGCAATGCGCCTCCACTTGCCACGGTCTTCAGCGTTACGGGAACATTGGACTATGGTGGTTTGTGTCGCAGATTTTATCAGGTCTGTCCAGCGCGTAGGTGACCGACCTCGTGACCGCTTGCCTTCCACTCGTCCTTGGACAACGAGACGTTCCATAGAGTTTTGGTTTCGTATAACGTGCCCGAAGTATTTGAGGATTCGTATTTGAACAGTCGACGATAATCTCTCCTTCACTTTGAGTTCTTCCAAGATTGACAACGGGACAGGTGAAACTAAATAAAAGCTTGTTACAAGTTTTTGACAAAAATTTCATTTTTGGTAGAAGCTTTTATCGCTGACTGTACTTTTCTTTTGACAGACAACTAATACTCATCGAGACAATTCTAAAAACCCCTAACACAATTAGGTTGCGTTGTTTCATCACAGAGTTCCTATGGCCACCTCCTGTCTCCATCGTCAGATCAGCTCGATGGTACCATAATATTGCATTGTCATCCGATTTATACATGCATGCAAAATTTCAGCTCAATCGAAAACCGGGAAGTGGATTAAATTTAACTTGCAACATTTGATTACACACAGACAGACAGACAGACAGACAACGGTCAGGTGAAACTAAATAAAAGCTTGTAAAAATACGTGTCTGTTATTTTAGACTAGGGTAAGACCACCAGTGAATGAACACTTAGGCAATTATCCAAGATTGAAAAATCATTGCTCAGCATTCATTAATAATTGGAATAATTAACTGCAATTTAATCAATCCTCATTTAATAAACAAGAAAGTAATTTCTGCGATTTTTAATTACTTTCATAGTTTTTGAGATATACTAGAATTTACCAAAAACTACCCAAAAACCTAATGAATGAACATAAAAACTAGTAAATGAACACCGAAAAACCCAGTGAATGAACATTATTTAACTCTTTCTAATTAGCATAAAAAAATCATTTTTATCACAAATACCGTTTCCGGCTCTATTTTAATAGGTATAGCGATAGCGTTTATATCTTTTTATCCCTCCATATTGACTTCGAATCGCAATAAAATGATGGTTATTTACCAATAACATAGAAACCCGTTACATATTAAAAGGAAAAAATGAAATCAATCAAACAAGAACCAACGTGCATATTTTGATGAAAAGGGGTCATGCTCACCAAATAATGCTTAAAATAATAAACTTGTCACTGCATTGTTCGTGGTTACACTGTTCATACATAGAATTAGTAGAAATCCAATAAATGAACAAGCCAAATTTTGTATTGTTCATACATAGGCATGACAAATCTAGTAAATGGACTATAGAAATTTGGTTTGTGCCAATACTGGCTAAATGAATCAGAATCGTTTTCTATGCAGAATCACAAAAAACAAGCTCAATACGATTGGATTTACATATACATTTGGGAAAAAAATGAAATCTACGCGACACCAGTAAATGAACACACTGTTCATTAACACACTGTTCATTTACTGGTTTCAGAACATTTGATGAGCCAGTAATGGAACTATAAAAAATAAAGACTTAATCGCATAATATGCCGACAAAGTGTACATAAATAGAAGGTTCAACTCTTAATCTTGTGATGTATTAATTTCGGTATGTAACAGCCATTATAACTTAAACAGTAGGGTTCAAGTTACAGTGCGCGCGAGTCCTCGCGTCTTGTGGGTCTGTGACGTAGAACCAGCCAGTAGTGATCCGACTATTTCGCGTGTTTTCTCATAGTCACCGTGGCTTGGTGGTAAACCGAGCGACTTGTGTGCAGAGGGCCGGCGGTTCAAATCCCGGTATCGGAATTCTTTTTTCTTTAATTTTAATGTCTTAAAATCTTACTTATTTAAAGTAACGACATGCAATTGACCGATCATTCCAGATCATGTTTCAAAGGCGTGCGGTTGTTCATTATAATCATGTACCCGCCATGGCAATAATCAAACAAAAATGTAATAAGAAGTTAGATTAGAAATGCAGTTACATTGCGATGTTACGGAAATATTATTTTGTTTAAATTTGTGATCCACAAGAACGACAAGGGGTAAGTGCTAGTATTTAAGCACAGTGTGAAATGTCAAGTCATGTCCTAGGACGTTAGAATAAAGTGATTCGTTTGTTTTAGCCTTTGGACATGCCCTTTTATGGACTGAGATAATCAGTGAAATAGATTAAATTCGCTCGATTACGCTAGCTGACGGCAGGATTAGCAGGGATCCCGAACATAGTTTCAAACCCTCTTGGCGCTCAACAACCTTTAGTCTTAAGAAAATAGTGTTAAGTTTCTGATAGCTTTTAGTTTTCTTTCTTAATATTATAGTATTTGTGTTCATCCCGTGATTTTATTCAAGAACCTCGTCTTCGACCCGTAACAAATAGCGCCCAACGTTAAAACTTACGGTGTTTGAAGTACGGGTAACGGCGGATGACATGCAAAATTGAATAGCAACCGTAATTTTTTTTTTGGCGTATAGATTGTGTTATTTGTGTTCTGTAATTATTGTTAGTTAATTTTAGGCTTGTGCGTTATTGTTTTTTTTCTTAGGTGATATATATTGTGTAAGGGCTTTTCTGTGTATTCAATTTTTTTTGCGGTAGATATATACTTATTTTTAAATGGTTGCTAACGTTGTACAGTTTTTTTTTAGCCTTAATTGTATATAGTGTTTGTGTGTTTTAACGTTAAGAAGTAACTTATGACGGGTGGATTTTAAGTGTTGTTTCCTGGCTTTTATGTTTATTTAAATATTCAAATTGATTTAGATATTATTTTTTTTTGTTTTTTTTTACTATTAGGGCTTGATTTAGTTATTTGTAATAATTTCTTATTGAAGTAACATTGTGTTTTGGTGGTTCAAAAATGGATCCGAACTATCTTTTGAAGGATGAACTGGAATATGAGCTCGAGTGCCGTGGAGTTACTCTACAGAGTACGGTGCCGGTTTTACGAAAGGTTTTGAAGGAATTGTTAGTTGCGGAGTCGTCGGAGGCTCAGGGGCGCGAGGTTAAGGCACCGGTTCGTAGTGTTCAGTCTGGTAGATCTGAATTGGATATATGCACTAAGAAGTTGGGCGTTTTGTCTAGTTACATTAGTGAAATAGTAGGTAAGCCAGACAAAACTTTGTTCAAACGATTGGTGTCAAGGTTATACCATGTACAAAATAGAGTAAGCTTAGTGATGGAGGTTGAGGACGACGATGGCGTTCGGAAAGATGCGCTGGAGCAGCAATGTCAGGTATTACTGGAGAAATTAGAAGGGCAAGATGACAGGTCTGAGGATGAACATCTAACAGCGGATGATAAGGCTATTTTACAGCAGTCATTGGGGGACCTAGGCGTTAAGATAGCAGAGAAATTGGATATTAAAGAGGGATCCAAGGAGATACGAGGGGCCGTGTTTTTACCGAAGGTAGAGGATCAAGGCATGACGAATAAAAGTGTGTACTTTGGGGTAGGACATTGGGAGGGACAGGAAGGTTCTGGCGGATCGAAGTTATTGCGATCGTCTACTATCGATGAAGGCGTGCCCAAACGGAAGCTGGTTCCTTTATATCAATGGGGGCTTAAATTCTCAGGTTCGAATATGAGCATAGATGCATTTTTGGAACGCGTGTCAGAGCTTAGAGATGCTAGGAACGCCACAGATCTGGATTTATGGCGTTATGCTATAGACCTTTTTGAGGGGGATGCTTTGATTTGGTATAGGGCAAATAGAGAATTTGTTCACAACTGGGAGGACCTAGTGCTTCTACTAAAGAGATCGTTTCAAAAACCTTTCTACCAGGAGGAATTGCTAGCTGAAATAAGGGCAAGGACGCAGGGTTGTGATGAGACTATTGTGATATATATGTCAATCATGCAAAACATGTTTAATAGGTTACCCAAAAAATTACCCGAGGGGGAAAAGGTTAGCATCTTGCTAAGGAATATTCAGCCTTATTATCAGCGGGCTGTGTGTAGGGATGAATTTACTTCAGTGTCGGATTTGAGCAATGTTCTAAGGATTGTGGAGAGAACAAAAATTAGTTGTGACAGCTTTGTAGAGCCAAAAAGTTTGAAAAATAATTTAGAACCGGATTTAGCCTATAAAGTAAGCAACAAAGAGGGATCCAGTAAGGAAATTATGGAGATGGAAGAAGTATCTGTACTGCACAGCAAACCAATTGTGAATACTAGAAGGTGCTGGAATTGTCGAGAGTCTGGTCATTTATTCCGAGAGTGCAAGTTACCGAGACAGAGGTTGTTTTGCTTTAGGTGTGGGCGTTTTGGAACAACAACGAAGGAATGTGTATGTAAGGGAAACGCTCCAGGGGAAAGTCAGAAATCTGCCCCATAGGCTTTCCCCAACGTGATAGAACTTCAGAGTGGCTGAATTGGTTAGGGGTAATAAAAAAATATTTTTCGCATACAGACGACAAGCTATATCCGGTTGTATTACATAAGGAGGGGGATAATCGGTCATATGTTAAGATAAAGGTGTTGCACAAAGATTTTGTGGGGATGTTGGATAACGGAGCTATGCGTACAGTAATGGATCAGGGCTTTGCTAATACACTGGCGTCTATTGGGTTGAAGAGCTATAAAGTGGCACCAAGGTTGATAACGACTGCTGATAAATCTAAGCATAATATTTTAGAAATGTTAGATGTTCCGATTATGTTTGATGACCAATTTAAGGTCATGTCTATTATGGTGATGCCATCTTTAGGGCAGCCATTAATATTAGGTAAAGACTTCTTTGATGAATTTGGGATAGAGTTGAAGTTCAGAGGAGCTACAAGTGAGGTGTTGTGTTTAAATGACACCACAACGGATAGTCCCGTCATCATTTCCAGAGAAGATTTGAGTGCGGAACAAAAAGGCGAATTGGAACGGGTCATACTAAGGATGAAAAGTGAAGTTGGGTGTGGATTGGGTCGTACAAGTATTTTAAAACACAACATTGATACAGGTGACAATAAGTCAATTCACCAGAAACAATATAATTTTTCGCCAGTCATTAAAGCTGAAATCGAAAAGGAGTTGGATAAAATGTTGGCAGATGATGTGGTGGAACCTTCGCATAGCTCGTGGTGTTCACCTGTGTTAATCGTAAAAAAACCCAACGGAGAGAATAGACTATGTCTAGATAGTAGACAACTGAATAGGGTAACAAAACGGGATACTTATCCTTTGCCACGTGTGGCTAACATTCTTGACAACCTACGCAATGCCAAATTTTTAAGCACGATTGATCTGAAGTCTGCGTTCTGGCAAATTCCCCTAGATGATAGTAGTAAAGAAAAGACAGCGTTTGCAGTAGGGGGACGGGGATTGTTTCACTTTAAAGTGATGCCATTTGGGTTGGTTAATGCGTCTCAAACGCAGCAGAGGCTGATGGATATCCTATTTCATTCCAATGAAGATAAAGTCTGGGCATATTTAGATGACATAGTCATTTGTTCCGCGTCATTTGAAGAACATATAGAACTCATTAAAAAGGTTATAGAAACCCTAAAAAAAGCAAATTTAACTGTAAACGTGGAAAAGTGCAAATTTGCTCGTGCAGGCATGCGGTATTTAGGTTACTTAGTTGATAAGGATGGGCTTAGGACAGACCCTGAAAAAGTAGCGGCGATAATTAACTTTCCTAGACCACGAAATTTCACTGAATTAAAAAGATTTATAGGTTTAGCTAGTTGGTACCGGAGGTTCGTGAAAGACTTCGCAGAAGTTGCGGCACCTCTTCATGATCTTACAAAAGGTAAGAAAAAAAAGTTATCATGGACTAAGGAGGCGGAAGGGGCATTTGTTAAACTGAAGACACTTCTTACCTCTGCACCCGTAGTGACCTGTCCAGATTATACCAAACCTTTTCTGATTCAGTGTGATGCATCTAGTAGTGGTATTGGCGCAGTCTTGTGTCAGAAATATAAAGAGGAGGAACGGCCTATAGCATATTTGAGTAGGAAGCTAAATGACCGAGAAAAGAAATATTCTACTTCTGAGAGAGAACTTTTAAGTATAGTGTTTGCGATCGAAAAATTTAGGCACTATATAGATGGAGTACATTTTACGGTCATCACTGATCATAGTGCGTTACAATGGCTCCATAAAATGAAAGATCCACATGGCAGGTTAGCCAGGTGGGCCATGAAGTTGCAACAGTTCAGTTACGACATAATCCATAGGCCAGGTAAGAGCAATATCGTTCCCGATGCGTTATCCAGGGGCATGGAAAGTAACGTTATGGCGGAAATAAATAATTTGGAAATTTTAGAGCGACATAAAGATGAGTGGTATAGATCTAAAGAAAAGGAATTGCAGGACAATGTCTCACCCGAGTGGAAAGTCATGGATGGTTCGCTATATAAAAAGGTAGTGTTAAAATCATTCCCAAACGCCGAGGACGTCTGGAAATTATATGTACCAGAACCGTTACGAATCAAGGTGCTTACAGAATGCCATGACAACATAACAGCAGGTCACTTAGGGGTCCGGAAGACTTATTTTAGGATAAAACAAAAGTATTTCTGGCCGAACCTTTTGAGAGATGTAAAGCGATATATAGCAAAGTGTGATAGTTGTGCCAAGCATAAGGTTTCACAACAGGGACCGTTGGGGTACATGGGGGACCATAGAGAGGTGACACGTCCATGGCAAATAGTTTCCTTAGATTTAATGGGACCTTTTCCAAAAAGTAAATTGGGTAATACAATGTTACTGGTAATGACATGCTGGTTTAGTAAATTTGTACTTCTGTTTCCCTTACGGACAGGTAAAGCAGAAAAAATATGTGATGTGGTAGAAAATCAGTTTTTGTTATATGGCGCACCAAAGGCAATAATATGTGATAATGGTCGACAGTTTTGTTCGCAGCTCTTTAGAGACTTAGCAGATAAGTACAATAGTAAGTTGTGGTTTACTCCAAATTATCATCCTCAGAGTAACCCAACGGAAAGGGTTAACAGAGTAATTGGTACCATGATCTCGATTTATGTTAAGCCAGGTAAACACAATATGTGGGATGAAAATTTACCAAAAATCGGACACGCTATAAGAACCGCGGCACACGAGACGACAGGCTATACACCGTCTTACCTATTCCTTGGCAGAGAGACAACTGTACCAAATGTTAATAGACCGAACTCACTGCAATTGATACAGAGTCCGGACAATGAGTACCCTATAAATGTTTCAGGATATTTAGAGGAACTAGAACAGAGGCATGACATATATACATTGGTCCAACAAAGGTTACGAGCAGCTCATGAGCAAAGCCGGAAGTTTTATGACAGAAAGCGGAACCCATGTAGCTTTAAGGTGGGTGACATGGTATTGAAGAGGACAAAACTGCTATCCAGTACACCTAAAAAATTCATGGCTAAGCTAGCTCCAAAATTTGAAAAGGCGATCATAGTACATAAGCTTTCTGACACAGTGTTTCGTTTGAACAATGTTTATGGCAAATGCGTGGGTAACTGGCACGTAAAAGATTTTAAGCCGTTAGTACGAGCTTAAAAAAAAAATATATATATATAGACATATTTTTTTTTTAATGAGGGAGGAGGAATATGTGATGTATTAATTTCGGTATGTAACAGCCATTATAACTTAAACAGTAGGGTTCAAGTTACAGTGCGCGCGAGTCCTCGCGTCTTGTGGGTCTGTGACGTAGAACCAGCCAGTAGTGATCCGACTATTTCGCGTGTTTTCTCATAGTCACCGTGGCTTGGTGGTAAACCGAGCGACTTGTGTGCAGAGGGCCGGCGGTTCAAATCCCGGTATCGGAATTCTTTTTTCTTTAATTTTAATGTCTTAAAATCTTACTTATTTAAAGTAACGACATGCAATTGACCGATCATTCCAGATCATGTTTCAAAGGCGTGCGGTTGTTCATTATAATCATGTACCCGCCATGGCAATAATCAAACAAAAATGTAATAAGAAGTTAGATTAGAAATGCAGTTACATTGCGATGTTACGGAAATATTATTTTGTTTAAATTTGTGATCCACAAGAACGACAAGGGGTAAGTGCTAGTATTTAAGCACAGTGTGAAATGTCAAGTCATGTCCTAGGACGTTAGAATAAAGTGATTCGTTTGTTTTAGCCTTTGGACATGCCCTTTTATGGACTGAGATAATCAGTGAAATAGATTAAATTCGCTCGATTACGCTAGCTGACGGCAGGATTAGCAGGGATCCCGAACATAGTTTCAAACCCTCTTGGCGCTCAACAACCTTTAGTCTTAAGAAAATAGTGTTAAGTTTCTGATAGCTTTTAGTTTTCTTTCTTAATATTATAGTATTTGTGTTCATCCCGTGATTTTATTCAAGAACCTCGTCTTCGACCCGTAACAATCTAACCAAATAACTAAACTTTGTACTGGTAAATATTAAATAAGCACTTCATATGTTGCTCCAAACGTACACTGTTCTTATCTGGGATCTAATATTTCCATACAAAACTTCAAATCCAGAAATACGTAAACTTCAAACGCTAGTCACATCCTAACTGGTCGAAAATAAATTTATTACGGGTTGTCTTTGCATAGGAAATAGAGTTGTTAATAAGAAAAAAAATAAGACAAGTGGAAGAAATTGCTATATTTCTTATTTAAGACAAAAAACGTGATTTTGTTCATTCACTGGGGGGTGTTCATTCACTGGAAGGTTTACCTACTCTATAACATATACCTAAAAATAAATCAAATCGGAGCCGGACAGTTGGGTACCCTTCCTTGTTAGCTATACCCCGAAATTAAGGGAGTTTAAAAAAAGGTCTGAAGGATGGACTGGGATGGCGTGGCATCCTTACCTTACGCAGACCAACGAGGAACGTGATGTTGAAACCGAGGAACACTCCTAGGATCAGTAAATAAATAGCTGCAACGCCTTGAACACTGAATCCTGTCCCCTCAAGGGCCTCCTCAAGTTCCTTTGGTGGATTCAGGAGCTCCACGAGGCATTTCCCGATAGTGAAGGATATACTAAACTGTAACAAGTACATATGTACATAGGTATATACTCTGTATCTTTAGGTATTTAAATAAAAGTAAGCAAAATCTACCCTCAAATGGCTCCTTAAGCCAGTTGAGGGTAGATGAAAACATTACATGATCAAATACTGTAGGATAAAGTCAGGGGGGCGATTTTTGAAATTCGATCGCTCGATTTCGTCACTCGGTAATCGGTGGAAAACAGCGATATATACTAATTTAAGAAATACGACTGATAGAAATTTGGAATGTAGTGGTATTGACCACTCGTTTTCAATTCTTAAATAAATAAATAAATAAATATTATAGGACATTCTTACACAAACTGACTAAGTCCCACAGTAAGCTCAAGAAGGCTTGTGTTGTGGGTACTCAGACAACGATATATATAATATACAAATACTTAAATACATAGAAAACACCCATGACTCAGGAACAAATATCTGTATCATCATACAAATAAATGCCCTTACTGGGATTCGAACCCAGGACCATCGGCTTCGCAGGCAGGGTCACTACCCACTAAGCCAGACCGGTCGTCAAATTCTATTAGTAGAATTTAAATGCTTAGTAGTGGAGATATTATTGAACGAAATACACGAAATCTAGACCGTCCGCGACTATACCCCCATATTGGTGACCCAACTTAAAACATTGGCTAGTGCACCTTGAACTTAAATACGGCGACAAAAACGCAGAATGAAATTTCGGTTTTCAATTTTTGCCGTAGAGCCTCGGGTTTCTAGTCTTAGTGCAAGAAATAACTCACCAGTTGAAGGTATCCGAGGATTAAGCATCCTGAACGTAGACCGATGCAGCCGCAGCAAGACTCAAAGATCATTGAAGGCATTATTCTGCAACAGAAAAGTCATCGATACAACGAACTTTGTATGAAATTGTGAAAATTTTCAGTAATCTAGGTCGCTTTTTAGGGTTCCGTACCTCAAAAGTAAAAAACGGAACCCTTATAGGATCACTCGTGCGTCTGTTTGTCTGTCCGTCTGTCACAGCCTATTTTCTCGGAAACTACTGGACCAATTAAGTTGAAATTTGGTGACCCAAAGATGGACATGTTTATTTTTAAATTTTAAAATACATAGGTTCGAAGTTATTTATGGAAATAGCTAAAAAATGACCATTAAAGGGGCTCTTTATCTCCGAAACTACTGGGTTTAAAAATTTTGAAAAAAATACATAAAATAGTTCTTTACATATAGATGACAGGAAAACCTATTATAAATGTGCAGTCAAGCATGAGTCGGACTTATGTACGGAACCCTAAAAACGCGAGTGCGACTCGCACTTGGCCGGTTTTTTTATTACTTATTTATTAAAGGGAAAGCAGCGAATATTACACATATTAACAGTAAAGATATTACATTAGCCAACACAGTTTCCATTTATAGATAATAACATTAATAACAATTCAGTTGCTTAGAAGAGACAATTAACACAAGAAATTAAGTTGTGTAACGTATGTACATGTACCTAATAAATATTTTCATTCCTTCTAAGTGAATTATTTAAAATAATAATGTGGCAATATGTTGATTCTAACGGCTCGATCCGGGAAATGAATTTAGAGATTCACTAGTGACTCACTAATTATGAAATAGTAAAGATATGTGACTTTCCACTGCAAAAGGTACCTAATGGCGGCTGGCGCCGCGATTCGGGAAATGAATTTAGAGATTCACTAGATATGAAATAGTAAAGATATATTATCTTTACTATATCGTATCTAGCTAATATCTAAATCATTTCCCGAATCGCGCCGTATATCTTGTACGCCTTCCTTAATTGGTGGTGGTTTACAATCATACCTACATGCCTATACGAAATGAAAATCAAAGCTTGCAAAACCCAAATATCAGAACATTATTTTATCAGCATCCTCAAGGAAACAGGAAAAATACCATAAAGCAGGATACCTAATATAATATAGGTTATGACTATAACTATCAAACCGATAAATAAAATGTATCTTTATTACAAACTAGCTGTGCCCGCGGCTCCGCCCGCGTGGAATTCGGTCTGTGTCAGTAAGCGGCTTATTTTTAAGCCTAATTTCTCTCCCTCTCCTCTGAAGGCGGAACTTGAAGTAAAGTTGACAGATGGATATGCTAGAGGACTGTAGTCCAGATAAAATATTTTACAATTAGGTACCACTAAATAAAACTACACTCCAAAATCAATAGTTTTTTCGTCCTTATTCTAGTTTTCTTTTCGTCTAGTAGATGTACCTATATTGGACGATACAGTAAGGTATACGCGCGCGAGCGAAAGCGAAGCGGCCTGCCTGGCTAGAGCGCCACCCACTCACCGTGGTCTTCTTCAGACTCCTGAGGAAGATCACGTGCCCCTTGTAACCTCAATGCGTTGCGAAACTTTCGCGAATGATTCGATTTTTTTCGGGAAGGCATGGTAATGCGTGTAAAATGCGAGTCCCAAATCGTTTCACTCCGCAAATGACCAGTGCCGGATTAAGATATTTTGATGCCCTAAGCATTTCTAGACGATGGTGCCCCCTCTCCGTAGGGTCATTGAGATTACATTGATTTTTTTTGGCAAGTTGAGTCACGTTCATTGCCGCATTACAGTTGAGAATGGAAATCAGTCACATAATTTTATCACGAAAATTGACAGTGCTGCAGCAGTAACCTTGCAACAGAGTAATGCTGCTGTAGTCGTCATATCTTAGAAAGATATTGAAATCGCGAGCGAAGCGAGCGCGAAAATTTTTCGATATAAAAACGCAATTTGATAGACAGTTGTACATTTCTACTTTTAGTGAGGAAATCAGTCACATCATTTTATTACGAAAATTGACAGTGCTGCAGCAGTTACGTTGCAACAGAGTAATGCTACTGCAGTCGCTATCGGAATGTCACCTTTATCGTATCTTATAATGTTATTGAAAAAAATTTTCGATATAAAAAACGCAATTTGACTTAGAAAGTTATTAAAAACGCGAGCGAAGCGAGCGCGAAAATTTATCGATATAAAAAACGCAATTTGACGTAGAAAGTTATTAAAAACGCGAGCGAAGAGAGCGCGAAAATTGTTCGATATAAAAACGCAATTTGATAGACAGTTGAAGTACATTTTTACTTTTAGTATGGAAATCAGTCACATAATTTTATCACGAAAATTGACAGTGCTGCAGCAGTAGGTAACGTTACAACAGAGTAAAGCTGCTTCAGTCGCCACCCGAATGTCACCTTTATTATTGTATCTTATAATGTAACTGTATACGCGAGCGAAGCGAGCGCGAAAATTTTTCGATATATAAAACGCAATTTGATAGACAGTAGTTGTACATTTTTACTTTTAGTCCCAACCAGGCGCGAATCCAGAGAGAGGATTTCATACAGAGAAGGGATGGGACTGTTTTCTATCAGCCTAGCTTCGCATGGGGCTCGATATTTAAGGGTCTCAGCGAGGTTGTTTTCATACAGAAAAGATGCAAGAAAGCAGAGCTTGGAATTGACCAAGTGAATGTGAAGTGTGAGCAAGGCAGATGGCCCAGCTGCGAAAGAGGAAAGCTTGGATTTGGATCCTCGCCCAAGTGTAATTAAGGCAGAAGATCAACTTTGCCATAAGGCAGAAGACCTCGCATAAGACCTTACGTCGAACAGCAAAAGAGTGGCTTGAAATCGAATCTATGCATGTATTTAATCGCGACACTTCTACTGCTCGCTCTTTGGCTTCACTCGAAAGCGCTACTTGATAGGATGCTTTAAGTTTTCGGCTTTCACGGGGCCCCTTATAACACTTTGACAGATAGGTCTCAGGATCGTGGCTAAGGAGCAACTCGGCTAGGCCGACAGATCTGGCGTGCAAGAGAGCAAAATTCGCTATAAAATCGGTAACCTATGTCGAAAAACTCGGCTGGCCGCAAGCCCGCCATGCACTGCAGAGGTCAATGCTTTTTTTTCAAAGTACCCACCTCCGTGGCCATTATTAAGTGCGAGGCGATATCTCCGTATGAATATGGATTTGATTTGAGTGCGATATAAATATAAATACGATTAGTTATAATTCATGATGGAGAAAGTTTATAATTTTAAATAATTATGCAATTATACGCGTGTTGATATGTGTGTTTATTTTACCACTACGTAACTATGTAAACTCATTTTTAGTTTTCTTGATTACTTAATGTTTACTCAGTTCCCCAAAAGATGGCACTGTGCAATGAGGGGCAATTAATTTACTGTCGTTTAATTTATTAAATTAACATAATTATTCAATTATTTTTGATCCGTAACCCCTCTTCTAAACTTAGAGTTAATTTGGCAAAATCTTTCCTCGGTGGCTTATTCATGTCACAACGTATTAAATTCAACGCCATCTGTTAGTTTACCAGGGTACTCAATAGTGATAGCACATATTTGAAAAAAGTTTGCCCCTCCTTCCTTCGAAGCGCCATAAGATTCAGCGGCAAACTTAAGTCAATCGAGTGTTGTGGCTACCCCCCCTTTTAGGGGTTGAATTTTTATAGCCTAAAACCTGGCCGGGAATTTTCTCGACAGATTAGTAAAGTTTTCATCAAAATCCGTTCAGCCGTTTTCACGTGATGCGCGTTCAAATAAACAGACAAACAGATAAACAGATAAACAGACAAACAGACAAAAATTCTAAAAACTTTTGGAACGTGTTCTGTTATCGATTCTAAGTATCCCCCGCCAACTTTTTTTCAAATATCTTCCATGTACAGACTTTCGACCGTCTTCAGCTTTATTATATGTATAGAAGATGGTACTGGTATTTTATCGGTGAATTTTTTTCTTTCCTGATAAAATCATTCAGCGAGGTTGCAAAATTGCCTGTACGTTGCTCGATTTTGAAACACGAAAATGGAAATGAAATGGATATTTCAAAAAGGAACAATTTGTAATAAAGATACATTTTATTTATCGGTTTGATAGTTATAGTCATAACCTATATTATATTAGGTATCCTGCTTTATGGTATTTTTCCTGTTTCCTTGAGGATGCTGATAAAATAATGTTCTAATAATAATCTCTAGGTTTGAAGTAAATGTAGTTAATTAAAACCACACTTGTATCATAAACCACTAGGTTTTTACCTAAAAATATATATTATACCTAGTGATAACCAGAACGGAACTCTTCAAGGATGCATAGTTCACTTTTTTCGATTTGTCCTCTTCGTGATGTTTTTTAAGCAAGTCTCAAAAACGGCTGGACTAGCAAAAGAGCGTACCTATCTTCACGGCACTTATGTCGTTTTATAAGAAGATCAGTTTTTCTGAAAATAGTCTTTAAAGCCAGGCTTATTAAAAATAATTTTCGTGGAAAGTATTAATTACGTTTTATTATCTAGAAATTTGAACAGTATTGAATGGCTTAACCGATCATATTAGAAATAGGTAATTTTCTTGGAAAGAATTTACTACATTTTATCATCTAGAAATTTTTTAAATTTTTTGCTCGCCTATTTAGTTTCATTGCAATATTATATCTTATAGTTTCCGAGTAAAATGGCTGTGACATACAGGTAGACAGATGGACATGGCGAAACTATAAGGGTTCCGCTTTTGCCATTTTGGCTACGAAACGGAAACGTATCACTTTCAGCCCGTTTCTTATATAAATAATTACTTTCCCGACTTGCCACTTTCAGAGCAAGCAAAATATTGATTATATACTGCCAGTAAATAAATTATTGATTAAAAGTATTACAATAAAAATGTACTTACGTTTTGTTGGTTTTGTTATAACAGCACACATGCTAGGAACGAACCGGCTAGCGCTGAAACAGTCTGGACCGATTTACTGGACGGTAATGATGTTAAGAGGAAAATCCTTAGAGCCCGATTCGGATTTTGAAATAGACATCTATTAGATATATTTTAGACATCACCAAGATACGATAACGATATATTTGAGATCTAACCAGTCAAATTTGACATTTCCGATTCTGGAGATACTCTTGAACGATTTCCACAGTATATAACTTAGAGATCCAATTCACATCTAATAGATATCTTACTCTATCTAACGTAAAAGTGACATTGGTTGCCCGAATCGCGCTGCAAAAGAGAATTAGTTGATATCTAAACTATAACGTATCTAGAATAGATCTAGTACGTGTCGTCTCTTGTGAATAACTTGAAGTTCGAATACGGCAGTTAGCCCATTTTTAGGTACCTATATTAAATAATTATATCTTACATATCTGTCGCCCTCGTGTAGACGGAATGGCGTGCTAGTGTGACAAAGACAGCTGCAGCTTCCATGGGAATACCAAACATATATGATGAAGTGGGGTTTACCCTACATTTAATCCTGAACGAAGCGAAGGATTCTAAAATAGAATTCTGAGCGTAGTGAGGTGTTACCGCCCAAGGTGGAAATATTTTGTTTCCGTGTTACACTGATTTACACATCACCTTAATAGTTATTTGTTTTACAAGGGGGCAAAGTTGTTGTTTAACCGCTCGTGCTAATATTGATACCCGAGCAAGCGAAAGATTCCAGATTTGAATCACGAGCGTAGCGAGTGGTTCGAAAAATGGAATCTTGAGCGTTGCGAGGGTTTCAATGCACGAGAATTAAACAAAATTTGCCCCCGAGTGAAACACAAAATTTTTCACCACACCAACCCGAAGCAAATATTAAATGTAATATTCCAAACAAAATCAAACCAATTCCAATCTAAATGAATGTAATTAAATATTTATCATCCAAAATCATAATTTAAAAGTCATTTCAACCAGCAAACATAAGAAAACAACTCAAAATTTGCATTTGACTACTTTGCCTCACATGTGAATAAAATGCAACGTTGCTATCAGTTTTTGAAGAGCAAAGTAAGCCTTTCCGAGCTGGTGTGGTGAAAAGGAAATTATTATGTTTCAAAATATTATGGAGTGAGTACCTACCTACTCTAAGCTTACTTACTAGGTACCTATGTAAATAAGTATAAATTTCTTCACCTTAAATACATTGCAATTGCAAGAACAAAAATTACCTATATATATATACATATTTATGAACTCGAATGTAGGTAGCAGGTACCTATGTAAAAATGAGGTTATCATATTTTTGGGATGAGTCAAATAAATAAAACGTTACACCCATAACGATGTTTAATTCAAATATTCGTTAATAAATACAATACATTTCAAAAGTACAATAAATTAGCGTCCAGTGAGAATCGAACTCGAAATAGAGTTGGAAAGGTCTAGAGAGCTACCCAAACCAGTGGGGAAACCTCCGCCTAGGCCGGTGGGGAGCCCTCCAAAGGCTCCAAGAGGGACACCGCTCGAGATAGGTATTGTAGATACAGCTGGCACAGTTTGTATAGCAGGCGCGACCGATACAGGTCTGTTCACGACCACAGGCTGCGGCACGGCCACCGGTCTATCCACCACCACAGGCTGGGGCACCGGTACCGGTCTATCTACCTGTACGGGCACTGGGACGTTCACCGGCCTATCTACATACACTGGCTGCGGCACCGGTACCGGACGGTCAACATAAACCGGTCTGTCAACCGGCACGGGGCGATCTACCTGTACCGGGTACGGCTGTGGAACATGTACCGGAACTCTTACAGGATACGGCACTTTCCTTTCATAATACACTGGCACATGCCTTGTCACTTCGACTGGTACTTTATGCACCACCGGCACAGGTACCGGTCTGTCGACCGGTACGGGTACGGGAACATTGTACGGGACTGGTACTTGGCGCTCAACAGGATAAGGTACGGGTACTTGAACTGGCACTTGGACGTTTCTGGTGATCGTTCTAGTGATGAATCTGGGTACTTCTTGTCGTAAGACTACTGGGTTGGGCGCGATGTCGACGGATGTTTGTACGGGAGCGACTGGTACGACCGGTGCCGCGGGGGCTACAGCGACTGGTGCGACGGGGGCTGCTGGGATCCCTACCGGAGCGCCAAGACTTATTGGTGCACTTAATGGTGCGCCTATAGGTGTGCCCAGAGACCCTATAGGTGTGCCCAGAGACCCTATAGGTGTGCCCAGAGATCCTATAGGTGTGCCCAGAGACCCTATAGATGTCCCCAGAGGCCCTAGTCCGGTGTTAAGCGACCCTAATCCGGTTGAGAACACCTGCCGCTTCACCCCCTTTCCTGAAGGCGTGTCCTGAATGCCGTTGTCTTCGAGAAGTTTTGACAGTTTCGGTTTATCTTCTAGCTCCTTAGATAGACTGCTGCTTATCAGAAGTATCTGGAATAGGAGAAATAATATGCGGTTATTAACATGAAGAAAGACAGTAAAAATATATGCTAGCTAATCACTGTTTACTGATAGTCCCCTATATTTTATACTAATAAAGGATGTGATATTACTATCTCAAATCTACCAAATCAAATCTCCTAGCCACAGGAATAAGACTAACATAGAACATAACAAAGAAAATTTTATTTAATAACATTTTTACAACTTTATAACAAATCACTAAAACTTATAAATAAAAAATTTGCCCTAAGTCATGGTCCGTAGGTAGGGTGCCCAGAAGGCTGGCCGCATTGCCCCGCTGGATGGCAATGCTGATCCTTTGGGCAAAATATAGGCCAGCCCTCTGGTCACCGGAGGCCTCTATGAGGCGCTTTGATAACTCCCCATAGAGGCGACGCGCGCTAGGTCCCCACGGCCCCAAGGTTTCCACACCAAACGCCGCAAATATGTAGCTACTACCTAGTGTGACATATTTGCGGCGTTTGAGGCTTTCGGCCGAGGATGCGGCCGCACCAGCGCCAACTTTGGTGCCTGGAATATGGGACGGCGCCAGGGTATCAACGCACGTAGCGTCCCAGACAAGTGGCCGTCCCATACTCCAAGGCACCAGCGTCATTCCGTCAGGCCTCTTGCCATCGACCCTGGCCAGACCGTTGGGCTCGAGGACCGCCGGTACCTTGGCACTGACAAGGGCCCTTCGGATGACGTCGTTGAGGCTGGCGTGGCGGGGGATCCTTCCAGCGCTACGGCTGCATGAGAGGCCGTGGTGGCCCAGATTATCCACCATAATTCCGCATTGGCACCGGTGGGGTATGTTTGTTGATGCCCCTATTCTTAAACATGTGGCCAAACGGAATGTAGTATTATCCAGCAATGTGCCCACAGTTGTGGATGGTAGTGTCTGTAACCACAGACCCGACTCCCATTCCGCAGTGGCAAGAAGACGAGCGCGATCTGTCGGACTAAGTGCCGAATCTAGGAGACGGTTCCTAGTTAGACGGCAGAGAGGCTCGTCCCACTGCCTCTGCGAACATGGGTTGACAGGCGGGTCTGTGTTAGGACATGTTAAATGCCATACGTTCTTGGCCTCGGTACAGTGCGAAGCCTCCAGGGCCCCAAGGGAAGGGGCTAAAATTTTCCCGATGAGGTTTTGAGCACCGTGTACCGAAGCCAAGAAAGCGGGTAGCGCCACGCTGGAAATTTTGCGGATGCCCAGGCCGCCCAACCTAATGGGTAGGCTAGCCTGGGTCCATGTTCTTTCGCCAAAAGAAATGTTGAAAATGGTGGTGAGTGTTTCTAAAACTAAGTTGTCCAAGTTTGATAACAAAGAAGGGTGTTTCCAAAGGTGTGATCCGCGGAGAATGTAAGTGAATTTTGGGACGAATAAACAATGTTTAATGATACAATACGCCGAATGTATATTAATTTTGATCAGACGATGTGAGGATGCCTTAAAATTTTGAATTTTTGTATCTATGAAATTTTCAAAAGATTGGTCCAAGATGGGACAACCAAGGAGGTGAAGCGTTTCTTTTGTAATAATTTTGATTCCAGGAGCTAGTTGTTCAAACTGTTCTATTGTTCTTTCCTTGTTTGGGCAAGAGTCTGTAACAAAGAGTTCGCATTTCGAGAAGTTAAGAGATAAGCCAATGATACTGAGGTCTGTTTTTAATTTTTCTAAATCACCGAGAACTGAAAACGCTTCACCACCTAGGGTCCCGTCATCAAGGTACCATAAATTCAATTTTGATTTTAGGTTTTTAATTATGGGATGGATGGCTAGGCTGAAAATTGCTGGGCCGAGCGGGTCGCCTTGTTGACATCCTACGGATGAAGCCAAGAGGTTAGATTGGTATAACAATTTAGAAGGGGAACTATAACACTGCCAAAGAAAATTATAAGTAGCCGGGATTTTATCTTTGATTTGGGTCAACAAGGCGCCCCGGTCTACTGAATTAAATGCGTTGGAGATATCCACCTTCAGAAGAACCTCTCCTGTCTGATGTTCTATATAGGTTCGCACAGCGTGGACAGCGGCTTCGCAGCCGCTCTTGGAACCGAAACCAAGCTGCACAGGCTGTAATTCTGAGCTAAGTTCCTTGAGGATGGAGTGACAAGCAATTTTTGCAGTGAGGCGGCGCAAGGTAGTGCCAACTGCAATGGGCCGAATACCGCCGTCCTTTTTAGTTAAGGCGCAAAGGTTGGCTCCATACAGAACGCCTGTAATCTCTGGAGGGACCAGACCAGCCAGCATGGTATTTACAAGGGCCGTCAAGTCCTTCAAGAGACTTTCCTTGGTGTCACCACAGCCACAGTATAGGAGGTCTTTGAGGTGCTGTGGTGACAAACCGTCGAGGCCTCCTGCGGAACCATTAGGAAACGACATTATGGCTGCGAAAACATCATCGGTGGATGCACGCAGACTGGGATCGTTGGGTTGCGGGGGATCAGGAAGAAGAAGGTTCGGGTCTGAGGGTGGATGTTTAGCAAGTAAGGCTGCGAGGGTATCAGAATTGGCCGGGGCCACTGCATCGTCAGAAAACAAAAGGCGGGCGGCGCCTTTAATATCACCATCGGAGATCTTGCATTCTACTTTTTTGAATATATTATCGCTTGAGCGCTTAGAACCATCAGCGGCGGGATAATTTGAAAAATCACAGCTGCAATTATCTTTAATAATTTTCGTGAGTGACTTGGTATTCTGATCCGGTTTTATGTGCAGCACTCTAGAGGTACATGTTAGAAAGAAAGAAAGAAGATTAAATTAAAACATATATAATCTCTTCTCTCTTCTCAGCATATTTGCGTCCACTGCTGAACATATATTCATGCGGATTTCCATGTTGTTCTGTATGCGGCGGTTCTATACCAGGTCAGCCCTGCCACCCCTGCCGTCTTTTTAATGTCGTCCGACCATCTGGGCTAGACTACCTAACTATAATATAATAAGCATTCCGAATTCATGAAATAAACCAATTAGCAACTCCGAGGTTGAATCAGGTCTGTTTTAGACAACTAAGTAATTAAAGTCTATTTTCTTATTCGGTAGACTAAAATGACATTTCATAGTATGAAATGTTATTTTATGTTCATACTATGAAATGTCATTTTAGTCTACCGAATAAAAAAAACTCTTTAAGTAACTTTATATTGAAATTGAAAGTGCACTGCAAATAATGCAAAGTACAGATTTACTCAAATAATGCAAAGTACAGATAAACTTTTATTTCTAAATTCCCAGTGTCTCAGTACGCAGCAAATTAGTCTAAAAGCCTTATCACACCAGTGGCCACTTATTATCTCTATTATCCAAGAACCGCCTTGTACGTCTGACAGGTGCACAGACACCGCGCAATGTCATGCAGTGACCCACACGGAAGGTCGAGGCGAGCCACCGTCCGGTCTCGGATAAAGATAAGCTATAAAACTGTAGCGGGGTCGCGGAAATTAGTGTATTATGTATACAAGAGAATATTGCCGGCTGTTTCGGTCGAGATGCTATTAAAACGTGAAATAAAGTAACTATAAATTAATAATAATATATTGTGCATTCGCTATGGAGGAGATCCGTAGACGAACTAAAGTCACCGACATAGCCCACCGGATTAGAAAGCTGAAGTGGCAATGGGCAGGCCACATTGCACGCAGAGAAAATAGCCGATGGGGTCCAAAAATGCTCGAGTGGAGACCACGGCCTAGCAAACGCAGGGTAGGACGTCCACCCACAAGATGGACAGACGACCTTGTTAAGGTCGCCGGAAGACGCTGGATGCGGGTCGCTTCCAACCGGCACGTATGGAGGTCCAAGGGGGAGGCCTATGTTCAGCAGTGGACGTCTTATGGCTGAGATGATGATGATGACTGTGCATTCGAGGATGGTGTCCGCCACGTGTATCCCTTGCTTTTAGATTAAACTGTCTTAAAGGGCCTCTGCGCTGTTGGCTTCGGAGCCACGTATGCTTCCTAAAATTCCGGGACCCCATGGTCCCGAGATGTGGAAAGGACAAACAAAATTAATAATAATTCAGCCTATATACGTCCCACTGCTGGGCACAGGCCTCCTCTCATGCGCGAGAGGGCTTGGGCTATAGTCCCAACGCTAGCCCAATGCGGATTGGGCACTTCATACACCTTTGAATTTCTTCGCAGATGGATGCAGGTTTCCTCACGATGTTTTCACCGAAAAGTTAGTGGTAAATATCGAATGATATTTCGTACATAAGTTCCAAAAAGTTATTGGTACAAGCCAGGATTTGAATCCACAACCTCCGGATTGAAAGTCGGACGTCATATCCACTCGGCCACCACCGCTTCTTATTACTATTTTTAATAATTAAAAAAGTATACACAAGATACTCGTACATAAGAAGAAGAAAAGAAGATGTATGTAGGTATAAGATGTGTGTGTAAGATGAGTGTATGTAAGATATACGCAACACCCGATGTAATTAAACAAGCATTTGAAGCATTTAAATAAACGAATTAACCTAAGTTGTTAAAACTAGACGGTAATGAAGGTAGCCATAATCATTAAGAATTTTCGCCTTATCGAGAGTCCAGACTTGAATAAATTCCCCTAAACTCATTACTTATGCAAACATTGCCAAATAAATTAATAAAACATCCCAGTTTCCTAATCCGTGCAAACTGGTGCATTCAACCTTATTCATGCGTCTGGCCATGTCTACCTGTGATAAGGTGGTGTTCTGATTACGACCGCAGCTGCATAAAGGTGACAGTCCAATTCGGACTGCAGCTGCACTACCGTTGCGTTATCGATGCAGCACGACAGTAGCAGTTTGCTGCAGCGGCGACTGCGGCTGTCCAACCAGTTCAATCAAAGAGTAGTATAAACCTTACAGTTAGTTTCGATTTCTAGGACACTTGATATAGACGCCAATAATGGGTGTGGGTGTGGGTAATCCCTCATCTGAATGGGAATTTCTAAGTAAAAACTTGTACGAGAATTTTCTCATGAATGTTTCCAGAAATTTTGGAAATATTGAGAACGTATTGCTAGTGGTACTCGTAGAACCTCGATTGCACAGCGCTATAATAGGACATGTGGATATGGTACGTATAAGGTGTGTCGCTAATTATGTTTATGGATATAATTAATGTGTAATTTAGAAAGAATCTTGTATGAGGCGGCGTTGTAACAAGTCTTAAATTGATAAAATATTTATACTCAGTAACTATCTCATGTTTCTTAAGTTAAGTTAAAAAAAACTTTCTACTGCTTAATCTATTTAGACGTTTCTTTTAGGCATTTCTCATGAGCAATGCCCATTTTTGTATGAACTAAACTGCGCTACGTTCCTTCCCAACATAGGTACAGTCACCTGCAATAATATGTTACTCTTCGAAGGCCGCAAAAATATGTATGTGACGCGCTGTTATGGGCTCTACATATAAATATATAGGGATCCGATCTCATCGCATAATAATTGATTGCCATAATGTAATGTTACGCATAAATCTCTTTTCGCATATTTTTTTTCCAGCTGAAACAGAAAGTATTTTCAAAAATATTTTGCACAGGTTGTGTAGAATAATAGGTTAGATTAGGTTTGTGTTATAATTTTTCAGAAATGTTAAAATTTTCAGCACAATAACAATTATGCGAAATGAGTTTTATGCGTAACATTACATTAGGACAATCAATTATTATGCGACCCAATATGGACCCAAATATATATATATTTACAAATAAGATCGTGTAAGATATTTTCGAGGCCTTCGTTGTGTAACATATTATTGCAGGTAGGTGAGACACGTACCGCGTATATTTCGCCATGTTCGTAAAACGGAACTAGATTCTGGTACACTGCCATTTGCAGGTATATGCCATCGCGGCAATGTCGACCAAATTTTCTAAATTTCCGATTTAATTTAATACGCGCTTAATTACACTAGTACACATATTATTGCGCACGATACTTTGGACACTGACGTATTTTTAATTTTATCTACGATTACAGCAAAGGATATAAATCTAGTGACTAGAGTTAAACCTAGAATTGTCTGCAAAGATTTTAACGTCAAACTTCTATGAAATTACGACGCATAAATAACACTGGCACTGCTGTGTGCTGTCAAAATCTCTGCAGACTTTTCTTGGAACTCTATGTCAAAAATATGGGGGGACCGGAGGTGAGAAATATAAATTATCATATGTTGTAAGATGCCTGAATGTTACAGTCAAGGTTTTAAATATTGATACGGACAAAGTGCCAAAAATATGTAACAATTTTTCAATTTTTTATTTATTTTCGTGTCGATACATAATACCTTGACTGTACATACTTTCTTATGATGAGCATTCCCTACAATCGGACATCTAAAAATTTTGACTTATCTACTGTGGTAACATTATGAATTTTAAATACTAAAAGCGTTAGTTCACACCGTCACGCTTCATGAACCTAATTATAACTGCCTAATACCGCGATAACACTATTTATTCGTATACGTAATCCTTACATTACTGTGTCGGAAGCCATTATGATGGAGTACTGATTTGATATGCGTTATAACGTTATATACCGGGTGTGGCCTGTAATAAGAGCAAAAAATTAAACTGTAAGCTGTACTCCTCATACTGAACAACATTTGTTCAGCGACTTTTAAAAATAACTTATTGTTGGATTTTTAATACACTTTAAAGTTTATTCTAAGACGCAATGTATTGCGAATTTTGTTATGTTTAAGGCGTGACAAGCAAAGTCAATCACAATGATATGGCGTGGCGATGGCGTCCATTGAAGATAATATTAATTTTTTATGAAAAATAAAGATTCAAAATACTTCATAATTTTTAAAAGTTGCAGACCAAAAGTGTCACCGTTTGAGGAGTACAATCTATGTTTTAATTATTTGCCCATGTTACAGGCCACACCCGGTATTATGTAACCGGCGTTTAACAATAACAACAACACCAACAAATGACCGGAGCAATGGCCAAAGAGAATTATCAAAAATTGCAAAGTTCCCTTGAAAAGTTATCGATATTTTTTTCTGCACGATTAAGGATGACTCACGCTAGACTGGGCCGGGGCCGTGCTGGAGCTTCCGGCGCTACGTTTTCTATGGAAAGCACCACGCTACTACTATTTATCTTAAAATAAAACCAATACACGTGAGGTAATGTGGAGGTAGCCAAATACCTCACCAAATATCACCAAGGGGGAGGAGGGGTCGAAAAGTAGCCGAAAACACCTGTGATTTGTGCACAACCCCTTAGTGAACTCGGCGCCGTCGACTGGACAGAAACGGCTTTGGACAGAGTAGCATGGCGGTCTTTGGTGTCGGACGCAAAGATCCACTTCGGGTCATTGCGCCACAGCAGTAAGTAAGTTTACAATCGCTCACGTTTTATTGGTGCATTGGTGCATATATGCGACATGATGTGAAAGTCGTAGCTATGTGAATTATGCGACAATCACCAAAATGAGCGTCAAGGTCGCATCAAAACTATATCAAGTTGTCAAATTTGAACCAGCCCCATGACACTGCCACTTGTTATGCAATCACACCATTAGGTACCTATGTACAATTCTGAATTTTAAGTCTAAATGAAGAATTAAAATTAAGAATTCAGTCCAATTTTCTCATGAAAAGACATCCAGTATTATGGCGGCACTGGCGGCCAACTAAAACTTTAAAATATACTTAATCTTTATCAGTTATTGGTATGGATAATACCATATCAGTATACGGACGGGATGAACAGATCATATCATATATTAATCCCGTCCGTACTTATTTAAGATGCACAGATTTAGATGAGATTTTCAATCTCGGATACGACTGGACTTATGGACCAAGTTGTCCAAGAGACGTATCCGTTCATTAAAAAAATAGAAGAGCCAATTAAGAGAGCCATGAAAAGTTAAATTTATTCCATAAAAAAAATTCAAAAACCAACTTTTTTTTAGGAATAACAATTCAAGATAATATCCACCTTATAGCTTGGTCCTAATTAAAAGAGTTCCTCACCATGAAAACCGGAACCGCCGCCATCTTTAATCTTGAGATCACAAATCACATGAGTTACCAACCGTCCCGATCTAGTAACGAAATAAAATGTTGCACCGCCTTACCCGACCCGCTTATATACCCAGGCACATAGCACGCTATATGGTCATCGAATTAGCAATTAAGTATATGATTTGATTCATTGCAACATGTCCGGTGGACGTTTTGGGGATTTAAATATTTAGTTCGATTCGGTGGTTTTCTGGTCAATTAGAGCAAGATGCCCATTCATTTCCCTGTAAGGTCTGAACTTAAATAACGTGAATATATCAATAATTTAACGATAATTTACTTGCGTTTACATTTAGGTGTTACTGTTTGTCACATGAAATTTTTAGGGATTGTGGACTATTTGTTCGCCACGGGCACACTTACTCCTGCCTTTTTTGTGGTCGTTGTTGCCGCTCCCGAAATGGCTTATAGCTACAGCCATGAAAAACGTAGTCGCTCTGCCTGACACTGTATCTATAGTCTGCAATAGACTGAAAGGCCTATGATGATGATGATGTGGATCAAATAATATTAGTTGTTACTGCCTGCTATGGTTACATTTCACTGTTTAAAACTATTTGTAAAGATCTATATCGGGATTCCTAAAGATTTTTCTCCTATTTTTGCATTCCCTAATATTTTTTGGCCTAAGCTGGCAATTCTAGCGTGTTCCGGTTAGCGTGAGTCATCTGATCATTTGTCCTAACACTCATATGCCCTAGTTAAGCAGAAATTCTGATAGAAACGTCCTTATTGCAGATGAAGCATATTAAGGACGAAAAGTCACAGTTGTCCTAATATCCATGTGACCTAACATCGTTTAATTTTCTGGCAACAGTTCGGTGTCGTAGGGAACGCAGTTCTCATACCTAACCCACTTAGAAGAACTTTAGAAGAACTCTTGCCCCGAGACTAATCATACTCATACTCATATATTTTATTGCGCTACAATATTTATGATATACTTATACTCCTCCCCTTCGTCTTACCCCTCCTGACCTTCGCCGATATTTTTTTGGGGGTTTTGGAATTGTATACTATACGCGGGCCTGGGTTGCGGCGTGATGCGGAGGGAGGTAATGGCCAACTTGAAGCGAACGTCTATAACATCAACATGCTATGGAGTGGTTGCAGCCAGTGCTAAGCCTGTTCCCACCAATCACGGAACAGAGCACGTCACTAACACGTGCAATACGCAAAAGTTAAGGTGCAGTGGATCCGCCGCTTTTTCAAGCTTTTATTTAGTTTCACCTGACCGTTGTCTGTCTGTCTGTCTGTCTGTCTGTAATCAAATCTTGCAAGTTAAATTTGATACACTTCCCGGTTTCCGATTGAGCTGAAATTTTGCATGCATGTAAATCGGATGACAATGCAATATTATGGTACCATCAAGCTGATCTGAGGATGGAGGTGGCCATAGGAACTTTGTGATGATACAACGTAACCTAATTGTGTTAGGGGTTTTTAGAATTGTCTCGATGAGTATTAGTTGTCTGTCGTAAGAACAGGCCGCGTAGCCAAGATGCCAATCGCTTACGCTCCGTAGCGATCGAAACGCTAATGTCACTGTCGCACTAATATGGAAGAGTGACAGAGCGACATAATACTTTTCGTTGTCGAAGCGATAGCGATTGTAACCTTGGCTAGGCCGGCTGTACAGTCAGCGATAAAAGCTTGTACCAAAAATGAAATTTTTGTCACAAACTTATTTAGATCATACTTAATATCGGCTGCCAAAAAATATGAATTAGAATCTGAAAGGAGATGGCGGGAGGACTTGGACACATTCTACGCGGAATGGTGGGAACATACTCGTACCATTGACAGGGTCGAGTGGAAGAAACGAGCGAAGGCCTTTGCCCAGGAGTAAGACACTAAATAGTGTCCTATTTACGACACTTTATGTATCCCATCGTGGTATTCGTGATATTTTTCTTACCCCCCTAAACGATCACATGATTTCTGGACGACCCCTAACGTCAAATTGATATTGTAATGCCGCGCCTTTTGCGATAATTAAGAGGTTATAGGGACTTTTAGTGTGTGTCATTTATATGACCCGTTTTTCGAAGTCAAAAATACCATAGCTATATTTGACGGACCGATAAACGTATCATGGACACACGCCCCAGACGAAGGTATCCCAATCATTGCCCGCGCAACATATTTCGCGACAAATCAATCAATAATGCACGCAGGATTCCAGCGGCCGCCATTTTTGCCGGCGCGGTGACCAGCACGTCAGGGATTTTTTGGACCGTCTCGTTGGATAACGTGCCTTGTGCAGACGTTTTGCATAATCATTCATGATTTGAGGAAGTTACCTGTCCTTTTTACTTTTCAGTAGGCTTGGCCGGTCGAAATATTTTACAAATAGCGAAATTTTACTTTTTTTTTTAATTTTTCCTACAGATATATGCTTTTCAAACTCGAAGGGTAGGATGACCTGTCATTTCAATACTGCGAGATTTGGCGTTTTTAGGTTACCTATGTTATAAATTATATGGAGATGAAAGATCATCTTACGGCACGATTCGGGAAATGAATTAAAAATTGACTAGATACGATATTATTATAGTAAAGATAATAACTTTACTATTTCATATCTAGTGAATCTCTAATTCATTTCCCGAATCAAGCCATTACCCTTCGAGTTTGAAAAATATTTACAGTGACATATTCTTTCTTTTTTTTTTGAGTTTAAAGGGCTAGTTTAAAGGATGACTCACGTTCTAGACCGGGCCGTGTCCGGGCCGGAGCTTCCGGCGCATCGTTTTCTATGGAAAACATCACGTGATCACCTGTCATGTCATAGATAAGTAAGCGCTGGAAGTTCCGACACGGCCCGGTCTAACGTGAGTCATCCTTAAGTCAAATCTCATAGAACAAAACTAGAGACGGGCTACCTATTTATAAAACCCTTTAAGAGTCTCATGTGCGGATTGGAGAACACCTTAGTTTGTGAATTGTTAATAATGTTGGTATACCGTTTATGGAACTTGATTTGACTAGCTTGCTTAATTCATAGAAATTACAGCATCGCACAGCCGCGCTCCTGCCGACAGCTAATCGGTAGGTTTTAGTAAGTGCATAGGTAGTAATACAAGTATGTAGTTAATTTATTAGTGTTTAAGTACTCTAGTATAGTAGCTTGGTGTGTTAACTATTTAAGGTATCTATCATAGCTCGATATAGTGTTTAGATGACAGAGGTGTGATGTTAAATGATTGATTAATATAGCAAATATGGCATAGCTGCCTTACTTTTGCATTTCCTAGTCAAACCGTGGACTAATTGTATCTATGTGGCAGCGCATACCTACTATATACTGCATCTTTGAGCGGCAACGAGAGATTATTTAACCCTTTGAATGCCACGCGTATTATATTCTACTCGCCATTTTGAATCTTATTAGAAAGCAAGAAGGTTAATATTAAATTGAAACCGTGCGCGTTTGTGCAAAAGGTTAACTCTGAATTCTGATTCTGTGTGAAATCATAAAACCCTTTTACCGATCCCTGGGATATTTCGGGTAGGGTAGATACCTAGGTACGTATCTGCTAAAATTCAATTCATTGATTCTTAATTTTCGAAAATACATAAGATACATATTGTTTAGGGTTCCGTACGTACCCAAAGGGTATAGACGGGACCCTATTACTAAGACTCCACTGTCCATCTGTCCGTCTGTCTGTCACCAGGCTATATCTCGTGAACCGTGATAGCTATAGTTCGTTTTTTTTAGCATTAGAAAGAACTCCGCAGAAGTGAGCGTGCAGTTTTTATCAGGCTCGTTAATTGTTAATAATTATTGAATTATCTAATGTAGCATGGTTAATACATATAATTTACTTCAAATTGTTACCGCTAAAAGTGCCAAATTTAGAACCACAAGTGAACTTCTGCGAAGTTCTTTCTAATGCTAAAAAAAACGGACTATAGACAGTTGAAATTTTCACAGATGTTGTATTTCTGTTGTCGCTATAACAACAAATACTAAAAAGTACAAAACCCTTCGGTGGGCGACTCCGACTCGCACTTGTCTGGTTTTTTTGTTTCTATGCCCCCTACGTTGTAAGTGCTGCTAAAACTGTCAACGCACTGTCACCCTACTTTATCAGCGATCTTTGAGTAATGCCCAACATTTAGCACTCGCATTGTCAAACTCGTAAAAACCGTTCGATATTGCAAAATGCCGACGACCTAAAAAGGGCTTTATTGCCTTCTGTGTAAGCCTAATACAGATTAGGACAAATTATAAACGTTCCGAACGGCACAGGAATCGTCGTCATGTGCAAACTGCATTTACGCAATGGAGTTTCAAATATTTTGATCATAGCTTCATTAAAATTATTATTCGCGCATTAATATTTATAGAGAAGGGTAGATGTAGAGCAGCTTAGTTTGGAGATATATTAACCTGAATAGTATGATTGGATTCAGTCGCAACAGATCACCTTACGATTTTAAAATTTCAGGTTTATTAAGGTACGCACGTTTTTTTTATTTATAAAAGTTAAATGGGTCAAACAGAAAACTGTGTTACGTCTTTCCTGTAGACATACACAAAAGTTAAGGGCTATAAAGGTTAATTTTCTTATCTAACCCTTATCCAAATGAAAAGGTCCTCCGTTTATATACAGAACTGTTAACTATTGCCCAAAGGAGAGAAAACTAGTGTGTTCGCACGAACTGTACGTTTTTCTCTCCTGTGTGGCAATTAGTTAATTGCTTGTGGGCATGTAAGTAATGATTTTATCATAGTTCTCTAAATAAAAGGAGGACCTTTTCATTTGGATAAGGGTTAAATAAGAAAATTAACCTTTATAGCCCTTAATTCTTGTGTATGTCTACATGAAAGACGTAACACAGTTTTCGTTTTGACCTAAATCTATGTATAAAAGCATCTAAAGTATCATCTGACAAAGTATCAAACGGGAGGCGATGACTGACGATATTTTCTCCTGGCCCGCCGTCTAATAGTTTTCGGGTTCAGAACCCTAAAATGGAGGAAATTTATAACAAAAACAATGTTTCAAAACATTTCACACTTGTTTATTATTTATATTTAATCCTAGAAATAAATAACTTAATACTAATTACTTACAACGAACACACAGTCATGTTTTCACAATAAATAAGTACTTACCTACTCATAAACTAAACAAATCATACTAGCAATCAAATTATTCATAATTTCAAATTTACGTTTCAAACTAAGTAAATAAATAATCAATTTATGTAATTATTTAATTAAATAAATATGTAAGTCAGTCAGTTCTTTCGAGAATATCCTAGTATGTAGCTATGGTAGGTATAATTTCTATTGTCTTTCGGCAAACTAAAATAATATTATATATTATTTTAGTTATTATATTATATTATACATACTTTAGTCAAAATTCGATTTTACTCGTACTCCTTCAATAAGTACCCAGTATCATATCGCGTCGGCAGAAAACTACCTCTGCCTCCCAAAAAAAATTTATAATTTTTCTTTTTCGCTTTGCAATAAATGAATTATTATGAAATTTAAAAGTATTGTCAAGGAATATAATTTGTAATAATGTGCCACTTCGTACCCAGAAGTAATAACAATTAGAAAGCCGATAACATGTTAACATGCCTATTAACATGTTAACAGCTGTTGGATCTCCGAATAGTAATAAATAAATAAATAAGTCCATCCAAGGTAACTCTACACCAATTTGTACAGAGCAAAGTGTGAAAGTGTCGATAAAAGTCATATTCTTTCAAAAATACATTTATGATGACAGTTTCACTTTGTCATTGCTAATGTCATGTATCTACAGTGAGCTTGGTCCTATTATAGAGATTTCATTGCATTTGTAACAAGGTGCGAAGCGGCACAGAACAATGGGGTTGGCCGGTTGAAGTATTTTACAGATTGCGCCAGCATAGCTTGCCCTGTCAATCCCTAGAGTTGTGTCAAATTTTAGTATTTTCTTTTTTTTAATTTTATTACCTGGATGCCAGTTAAGCCAAAACAAGACTAGAGAAACGAAAGGGGCAAGCTATGGTGGCGCTATCTATGCAAACCTTTGACAGTTGCCAACCTCATACCTAGTTTTGCAAAGATGATGAATATGATGATGAGAAGTTTATGATCTACGTTTTTTAATGATGATGACTACTCAGTCTCATTTTCCTCACTAGGCTCCTTCGTGAGCTCCGTGGTAGTTTCCGTGGAAGTTTCCGTGACCTCCGTGGAGTTTGCAGCCTCGGCTACGGGCGTGGTCATGCTGTCAGGCAGGTTCTCGCACTGCCGGCCGCTGATGCCGGCGGGGCAGGAGCAGCGGAAGTAACCGTCTCCAGATTCTAGAGATTGGCATTTGCCGCCGTTCTTGCAGGTGTCTGGGTTCTTCTCGCAGTAGTTTAGCTCTGAAAATTAAATATATTTATTTAGTTTATTGTTTAGGGTTTTTTGAGGAGAATTGTTGCAGTAGGTAAATACTTTATTAAGAGCTGACCCTGAGATAATAAAATTCAGTAGAAGGACACGCCTAGGCGGCTTAGGACGAATTCTGTCCTGTACTGAGGGCCTACCGCGAACCACGTTCGGCGAGTTGTCTCTCTGTCGCTTTGTACGTAAATTCGTACGTAAGTGTGACAGGGAGGCAGCACGTCGAACGTGGTTTGCGGTAGGCCCTCTGTCCTACCTAGTTTTATAATCCTGCCATCGTTTGGAACTTTAGTTTACACTCAATTCGGAAAATAACACTGTCTCTGCAAAGTTCCAGGTTAGGAATAAAAATGCCGGCCAAAGGTTTCCTAATTGGTTTTAAGGATTAGCGGCTTTTGGATCTTCAAACTTCCAGTACGGATATGATGCGTGTCTCATTTTCTATCCCACGGTGTTCAAAGTGACCGTTATTTTATCATGTGGACAAAGACATCCGTAATACGCCTGCTGGATGCACAAACGTGTAACATTTTGTTATATAGATAACCCACCTTCATCGCAAAGCATGCCGCCCCAACCAGGTTCACAGGCGCACTCCCAAGGTCTGCTGCAGGTGCCGTGGACGCAGCCAGGGTAGGGGTGGCATTGGGCGCACGTGGGTCCAGTCCAGCCGACTTTGCAGCGGCACTCGCCGGGCCGGCGGCAGTAGCCGCGCTCGCTGTGGCAGCCCGCTGAGCATATCGCTGGACGGAAGAGAAGGACTAAGGTTAGGCAATTGTTTTGTCTTAATTTGTTTATTACTCATGAAAAGAAACATTGGTAACTAATCATTTGGTAATAATCTAAGTATATCTCCCTTTTGTCGCCATCGTCTCTGGTGATCGTTCACGCGGCCCTCATGTTAAAAAAAGGCCGGCGTTCAGGGCGAGCTATTTGCACCCCAGCGCCTTCATGCTCATAGATTGAGTAATGCCCCACGTTCGATGCTCTTAAAAAGTCAAGCAAAATCCGAAGCTCAGGGTGCGCTGCGTGCACTTTAGTAGCGGTGCCCTCATAGTAAAAAGTCAGGTGAATCCCGACTATCCGGGCGCTCTGCGTGCGCTCCAATGACAGGCTCCTCTGGCACCCTCATGCTAATTCTGCGGCGGCGGGACAAGTGGGGATACTCACGCGTCTGACACAAGAGTCCCGTGTAGCCAGGCAGGCACTTGCACTCGAGCGGCTTGTCACAGTAGCCGTGCTGGCAGCCGGGCAGCGGCTGGCAGGCGCGGCAGGTGGGCCCCGACCAGCCCAGCCGGCAGCGGCACTCGCCCGGCGACTCGCAGAAGCCGCGGGTCTTATGCTAATTCTGCTGGAAGGCACGGCAAATAGATACTCACGCGTCTGACACAAGAGTCCCGTGTAGCCAGGCAGGCACTTGCACTCGAGCGGCTTGTCACAGTAGCCGTGCTGGCAGCCGGGCAGCGGCTGGCAGGCGCGGCAGGTGGGCCCCGACCAGCCCAGCCGGCAGCGGCACTCGCCCGGCGACTCGCAGAAGCCGCGGGTCTTATGCTAATTCTGCTGGAAGGCACGGCAAATAGATACTCACGCGTCTGACACAAGAGTCCCGTGTAGCCAGGCAGGCACTTGCACTCGAGCGGCTTGTCACAGTAGCCGTGCTGGCAGCCGGGCAGCGGCTGGCAAGCGCGGCAGGTGGGCCCGGACCAGCCCAGCCGGCAGCGGCACTCGCCCGGCGACTCGCAGAAGCCGCGGGTCTGGTGGCAGTCCGAGCGGCAGATCGCTGGAAATAACACATACTAGGTATTTATTTAATTTTACGGTTTAATTGGCGTACCTATTTTTAGTCGTTTGTGCGACATGTGGGTTCAAACAATTTATAAGCAGAATCTGAAAGCGTGACTCTTTTTATTGGCAAATAATTATTGTATCTTTTTAAATTCATCATCATCATCATATCAGCCAGAGGACGTCCACTGCTGGACATAGGCCTCCCCCAAAGAGTGCCACAATGACCGGTCTTGCGCCACCCGCATCCAGCGATTCTTTTTGAAATTAAGTAAATAGAAATCTAAGAAGAATAAGAGTTACTTTTCTAATTCAAATAGATACCTATTTAAAATGTAACTTAAATAGTTATACAAGACTTACGGCGCGATTCGGGAAATGAATTAGAGATTCACTAGAAATGAAACAGCAAAGATATGTGACGTTCCACGGCAAAAGGTACCTTATAGCGGCTGGCGCTTACTCTATTTTTAACGCCGCTCCAATATTCAGCCCTTTTGCCGTGGAACGTCACATATCTTTACTATTTCATATCTAGTGAATCTCTAAATCATTTCCCGAATCGCGCCGTTAGAGCCATGGAAATTGACAGTAGAAAAGACGCCGTAAGGTATGTTTAATTCAAAGAGGGTACAGTTAATACGACTTTCGCTTTCGTACAACGCGTTCTTTATTTCTTTAAGTCACGTTCCTGAGTGATGGAGTGAGCCCATTTGAGTCCTAGTGTCGAAAGTATTACGTGTCAAAAGTTTCGGTTTTGAGGACCAGTTACGGGTAACAGGTTGTCAGTGACTCATGGTACTCGGACCAACCTGACATAATTATGTTACGCCAAAGAATAAATAATAGTATAATAGTACTAGGTAGGTACAGCTAAGACTCACTCTCTAACAAAACGCGTCTGTCACGATCAGCACAGATATGGCCGCTAGGTGGCGACCACAGATTATTAATATGTAGCTGTGGCGACAGCGCCACGCACGGCTTATGGCAAACCCCAAAATTGGGGTCGAACGGATGTACTTTTAGCTACCTGTAGTAAAGCGACGAAATCGCGAAGTGAGCCACGCCTGGTTACGCTAACGTCTACGTAGGTAATTTTACTTTCCATACATCCCGCTCGCACTAATTTCCGAGTCCGACTCGCACTGGGCCGGTTTTATATACATACCTACTTACTTATTAGGTTCGTAATTCTAACTGGGAATGGAAAGTAGGATAATTTTACACTTCAGTGGATTTTCTGAATTTACCTATTACGAAAAACTAGCAATGTAGTTCAGGCAGTTAAAGTATCAAATATAGGCATATCGCTTTTTATTAGTTAAATAAATAAAATAAATAAATATTATAGGACATTCTTACACAGATCGACTAAGTCCCACAGTAAGCTCAAAAAGGCTTGTGTTGTGGGTACTCAGACAACGATATATATAATATACAAATACTTAAATACATAGAAAACAACCATGACTCAGGAACAAATATCTGTATCATCATACAAATAAATGCCTAGTTATGTTGTTTTTGGACAATTTATTTATTTATGGAAAACTATCGACGGAAGTCTTTGTACTCTAGCAAGTAGAATGAACTCATATACCATTTTTTAAAGCATTAGTTTCACTAATAGTTATTTCACAGTTTTTGTTCTCATCACGCCTACGCCTCATGTCACGCAGTACTATCTAACTCGCATGCGTTCAACCATGCGTAGGTAATATATTATGATATTTATTGGTTTAAACGCAATTTCTAATAAGTTTTTATAAATACCAACTAATAATTAAGGAAATGAGTATTTAATAAATATGTAAGTGTTTTTTGTAATAATAAGGAAATTTGCCTTTTTATTTGTTTTGGAAACTTTTTAATAGGTATGTCAATCGTAATATTATCATAATTACCTACTTTGAAACTAGTAAAAATTATTAGGGAAGAATATATTATTCATAGAATTCTGTGTTACATTACAGCGGCTTATTTTTCTATTTGGGTGTTTTTTTTTTATTTAACAACAATACAAAGCTAATAGGTATTTATCCACCATTTCTTCCAACAAAGTTTATTAACAAAAGCTAGCTTGCAATCAGTGTAAAACCAGTTCAAATAGAAAAGACACGCATTAAAACAGATTATAACGGTGACATCGATCAACATCCTTTTATTGCTTTTAACAGTTTTAACCGTTTAGAGATCTCAAGAACGGGCCGCTAGTATGTAGGTCGATGCGCTGGACCAAGTTACTAAAGTAGATCTTGTTTCGGTGTAGTAAGATTGATATTTGAATGTATTATGTATGATAGTGGCTTGGCCGATAACAGATGCTTGAAACTTTGTTTGTCTTCTTCATTCCAAGATCAAGATTCATTTTATTTGTGTGCACTTTTCATGCAACGAGATTTCGTTGTGATTTCTTTTTTATTGTTTTTCAAATAATTATGTTTACATCCATTGATGGCGCTACTACGCCAAACACCCTTTTGGTACAAACCTAAAAATGCCACGTAGCTAGCGGTCTACCTCTTCCCCTTTTGCCTGTTGCTATGGAAAGGCTCTCCACGACATAATCGCCTGGTCGACGCATCACATACCACCATGATCTCTGCAAGTTCATCAGCAATCGGGGCGACTTTCAGGCTACCTCGAATATATTCATTGCGAACAGATCACATCGTGCATTAATGTTGCTTGTATTTCCGAACCACCACCACCAACTTCGTACCATCGCGCTCCGATTGTTACGCCATTTGTCCTAGCTAAATTGGTTGTTCCATACTTACGCTATGGAATGTCCAATTTAGCTAGAACCCTAGTCAATAAATAAAGGAAGAAACTCACGTTCAGAGCAGAAGAGTCCGTCCCATCCCTCCTTGCACACGCACTCGAAGGACACGTTACACGAGCCGTGCTGGCAGCCTGGTAGCGGGATGCACTTGTTGCACCGCTCGCCGTAGAAGCCGAGCTTGCACCGGCACTCGCCTGGCCGCTTGCAGTAACCTGATAAAGGATATGATTTTATTTTTCTATTTATGTACCTATAACATTAATGTCGATTTAGATGTTTAACTCCAATCGCATTTCAAGCTTTTCATTCAACAGACTGGCATTTGATCTCACGTTAGACCGGGCCGTGTCCGAGCCGGAGCTTCCGGCGCATCGTCTTCTATGGAAAGCATCACGTGATCGCTTGTCATGACATAGAAAAGTAAGCGCCGGAAGCTCCGGCCCGGACACGGCCCGGTCTAACGTGAGTCAACCTTTATAGTCTCTCGTTCTGTCACCCCCGATTGTCACTTAGGCTCGATCTAGTTCACAGTTTCACACACAGTGACTGTACCCCTAAAGGATGACTTACGCTAGACCAGGCCGGGCCGGGCCGAGGCTTCCGACATGTCATTTTCTATGAGGGCTCATCGGTGCTCACGTGGTGCTTTCCATAGAAAACGAAGCACCAGGAACTCCGGCCCGGACATCGTCAATCCCGTTATATTCATAATTTGTTAGGCACCTTGCAGAGGATCACATCCTTTCTTGCATATCGGCACGTCGCACAGGTCCCCTTGCCAACCGGGCAGACATTTTGGCTCGCCCTTCTCGTCGCACACGTAGTGACTGTGCTCGCTCTGCACGGCCGGCAGCTCGCATGCCTGCCAAATAAAAATAACACTGGTTAAAATACAATCAGCAGCGCTAATCCTTTTAATTGACATATTATATGGGTGTATCAACTTTTTCCTGCCGCTCGTTGCCGAGGTTACGTCCTCCTGGGTCTCCTATATGTATATACGCTAAATGCGCAAAAGAGATGTCATAATTTAAATAATATCTATGTACAACAAGAGACGACTGTTTGTCACTTGCGCGTCATAGTTAAAGTCCAAGGACTAAGAGCAAACTACCTACAAGCCTACAACCTACCTACAGTCTAAGTGCTTCTATTTTGGGGCGCCTAGAGCCGAATCTATTTATAGTTTTATAATATCAGTGCAAATTATTTCGAACGCCTGGCTCTGATCTAAAGGGTCCTACTGATTCCCAGTTCGCCGGACGATACCAGCCTGTCAGTTAAACGCAAAATTTGACAGCTCCGAACAACTGACAGGCATGATATCGTCCGGCGCACTGGTAATCTGTGGGCCCCTTAAGTAATATCAACCGGACTCTTCGAAAGCGCGCTTAGATATTATTGCCGCTTTGGCAACCTGAATATTTACTTTAAATACAAACCACGAGACAAGGAGCGTGTGTTTTGAATGAGTAGTGTTTTCACTCGGGTTTTCCTCGCGACCCGCTTTCATCTGCTTTCTCGCGTACATATTAGAAAGCCGCTGACTCACGAGATGCATCGCTCCTTTGCGGAGGATTTAAGGAGATATTAGCATCACTCACATATACATACCTACATACCTTTATTACTTGATTGCTTTGGATAATACTTTTTATTTGTATTCTTTGTATTTTATTAAGTTATTCCCTTTGAGCATTTCTGTTTTAATTTACCAGTGGAAACTGTTTTGGCTTGTGTATTAAATATTAATTCATATTGTGTAAGATTGAAAGCTGTTTGTTTCCCAATAAAAAAAAAACATAGGTGGTCCTATCAAAAGTCCTAAGTGTGAACAGATGGGACTAGTCCCGCGGTAAGCTCAATAAGAGTGACATTCCATTTCCAACTGCAGCTGCAATACTGTTCATTTTACTATGGAAACGCGTCGCTGTCATTGTCAATTGCCATAGAAAATGAACAGTATTGCAGCTGCAGTTGGAAATAGAATGTCACTTTAAGGCTTATTGTGTTGTTTGAAGATCTACACACAAAAAGAGTGACGACTGTGGCAACCGTAACCATAGCAACGAGTGTCAAGAAAAAGTTGGTTGACCCGGATAAGTATTACATTTTTTGCATAAATCTATTACAAAGTCAATGAGAACATTATGTGGAGTAAATGACTGCTTGTGAATTGGATCTCTAAGTCATATCCTGTGGAAATCGTTCAAGAGAACAAATCCAGACTCGCGCAAATGTCAAATTTGACGGGTTAGATATTAAACATATATCGTTATCGTATCTTGGTGACGTCTATAAGATATCTAATAGATGTCTATTTCAAAATCCGAATCGGGCCCACGATCTTATTTGTAGAGCCATTAAAGCGTTTCAGATTTTTCCGGCCTTCGAAGAGTACCTAACATAGTATTGCGGGTGACTGTACATTTCTATGTGTTTAAAACGAACGGCATCCCATAGGTACATTCACACTTCTCACGTTAATATGTCTAGGAACTGTATTTGTTTGATTCTACTTTATTAAAATTATTTATATTAGTTTACATTTATTCACATCAAATATTAATAATTTAAAGACTAGGTACTTATGTCAATAAATAAAACACATCTCAATAATATTTTTTCTGTTTGTTCAATACACAACACTAGATTAATACAAAATAGTAAAATTTTATCAGCAATATTTTTGTCAAATTTTTATACCTAAATATATTTGAGTTTAAAAACGAAAGTTTACCCGCGACTAGGGAATGCAATACCGGGATACCAGGATCCCGAAATACCGGGATCCCGCATGCAATTTGCGGGATTAATCCCGCTCGTAAATTAAGCGGGATCCCGCGGGATTTGCGGGATCGAAGAGCGACGTGGTTCTTACGTGTTACTACAAGGAACACAGGCTCGGGCACGTGCCTACTGGCGAAAATTCTTCACGGAGCCTAAATGCATCTATGGTGGAAAGGGGTAATGACATGGAAGAGCATTTTGCCCGAATTTGTCTATTTATTTCATCACACTTGCTCGTAAAAGTAAAAGGTGTTATTTTACGTAGGCGATGCGGTACGTTAAATCTTAAATTTGTACCCAGGGAATTTTGTTATGTAGGTACGTCCGAAATTAGGCATTTTTTTTATTGTTTTCCCTCTTTTTTCCTCACAGCTGTGATGAAAAACATTGTATGTGCCACGAGTGGTACAGGACTTACGAAATCGCGTTAATTAAGCCTTTACACACGTTCTTAAATTCTTGATTACTGTCATTATACCGTATTCTTTTAATACAAAATGTACTATTTCTAATTTTAGTTTACTTTTTGTTTTCAACCTTCAAATTTAGTACTAATTCGTAAAATTGTATACTAATTTGCGGGATCCCGCAAATACCGGGATCCCGCGGGACTTAAAATGGCAATCCCGCGGAATACCGGGATTGAGTTCCTCATGCGGGATTGCATTCCCTACCCGCGACGCACCACATTTATTTTTTCATTATGGAAATTTCTGGGGTACAATTTAGCAGGTTTAGAAATATGTATTTAAATTTCACAGAAAGTAAGTAGATTATTGACAATCTTATAAAAAATACGTAAAATAAAATAGGGTCTTTAAATAAGTAGGTAAGATAAATTTTAAAGTAGGTAGGTATATTATTTTTTAATTTGTGACTTGTTTCTTCTACTTTTGTTACCTTCTTAAGTTAGTTTAATTTACTTTTTAGTGCTTGGCTATTTTTTTTACATTTAATTATTCTTTCGTCTTTGAAATTTCGGCAAATATTTAGTTTTTTATTTAATAAAATTAATTTTCGTTTGAAAAAAAAATGAAAAATCGTTTATTGGTCACAATCATTGTGTTACAAATTGAGAAAAGGTTGGGACCTTCTAGTAAGTATATTAATACTCGTGACAGGAGCCCCGCTCTTCCAGCAGCAAGTTAAGAGTATACAAACCAGTACAAATATTCGTTATTTATGTAGGTACAAAAAGTAATACATTAAAATATAAAATTAGACTAAAGTTACTAAAGTAACAGTTGTAAACAAAACTTTAATAATGTACGTACCTGTTTCTTCCACTTGGGCATGTACTTGGCCGGCAGCACGGCCGGGGCCAGCGCGACCACACACAGCACCAGTGACAGCTTCATCGGTACTGCTGCCCGCGCGTCGCGGTGCCGCGTGTTGTTGAACTTGGACTTTCGCCGCGCACTGTCTTTTGGGGCCACTACACTAGCGGTATCGTCTTGAGTCCCATTCGTTTTTCGTCAAGTTCTTAAATTAGTCCTATTCTGCTTTCGTCGCCCATTCTACATTCGTCTCAATCGTCGGTGGCTTTTAATGTAGAATGAGTGACGAAAGCAGAATAGGACTAATTTAAGAACTTGACGAAAAACGAATGGGACGACCCAAGACGATACCATACTACGGTGGCGTTTTGATGTGAGGCGATTTTTTATACCACATTAGTGGCATGGAGAATCAAGAATCATCATAGGTAAGTATGCATAGATTTTAAAAATATTCTCATATGAAATTAACATGTCATAAATTTAATATTATTTGACTTCTATGAAGCGCAGAGCGCCCAGTAGTGTAAATATCGTATGCAGAAAACGAAACGAAACGCTAGTGTGTGATCAAGACCACTCTTCCAATAGGCGATAGAGGCAGCGTTTCATTTCGTTTTTCTGCGAATGATTGTCATGTTGACTAGGTCGATTTTCGCGGTTATAGCCCATTATGTCAGTTTTGTCCGTTTTTTTGTACGAGGGCGGCTTAAAGTTCTGGAACTCACACAGCTTATCCTTTCTAACGGGTGAGTAGAGTGACGGCACCAATCATGGACATGTTAAGCGCACTAAATTAGAATTTCGTTTAAAAATGGGATGTTTTTTGACGATACAAAAATGGTGATTTTTTTTTTCGGCACTCAAATACATGAGGAACATTTAAACAAAACCAAAAATTCTGTATGTTTAATACATAATTAATAAAAAATATATAAATTGAAATTTACGAAATCACCATTGATGGACATCAAAAATTCAGTAATGGACACCCAGTCATGGACATGGACCCAATTATGAACATCCATTAATGGACACTTTTGTATTGAACACATAAATGAAACAAATAATGTCACAAATCAACTTTTATTAACGCTATTTGAACTTTCATTTAGATTTCTAAGTTATACTATAAGAGTTCTAGGACTAATCCGGTTGCCGGCTGCATGAAACAAACCTGATCAAAAAATAGAATATACCTACCCTGTAGAGGTACCTGACATTTAGTACCTTCCAACGCACTTGGTCGGCCTAGGCTTAACCTGGCAGATTTTGTACAAATGGCAAAAACGTTGGACAAAAAAACATCAAAAAAATACCTCATCGAAAAATGGAATTAAACTTGTATGGTAGGATACCTGACCTTGGGGACAGTAAAAAAAAAAGTGGTCGGCCTCACCTTAGCCTGGCAGTTTTTGCAGTCCGACCAGATTTATTGGACCACATGACACCTACAATTTACCTCATAGCAAAATAGAATTGTTGACGTAAAGTCCATTCCAATAGAACTTGCAACCTATGTAAACAAACCGCCATATTGAAATTGTCTCTGAATGATGAATTTGCTAGTGATGGGCAAGAGTCTTACTTAGTCCTTTACTTAAGGCCCTAACACACTATCGCACTGCATCACGAACTTGGTGCGTCGCATCCATAAGTGAGAGCGAGAAACAGATATCTCTTAAATTCAATAACAAAGAAGTAAGATACGCGTACATGCCAAGAAAAACAGTGAACGAGTAAAATAATATTGAAACCGTCAATCATTCAACAGTCATTATTTTGTCAAATGTAGGGTAGATTTTTATTTATGAACAGTCCAAAACGACCAGTTATAATTTTCCGTAGTTTAAAAATAATGTTTAAAAATGGTGCGAAAGAATGGAAAAGGTTATTTAAAAAAAAGGAATTAAAACGATTAATCTGAGTTTACATATTTATTGAAATTAAAATTGTCAAACTACCGCGTAGTGTATATAACCGCGTTGGCAGGTACAGACCGTGAGTCGCGTAGTGTGTAGCGGCTTTACGAGTATATCACCAACTTTAGTCACAACACTACCCATCATAGACAATTGTAGAATGTAAAAGAAACAAAAACGTCATTACATCAGGGCCTAATAACCTAACTTATGAAACTATTTTAAACTTTTAATGAAATATCCAAGATACAGTTATATATTGTTGTATTTTACGGTAACGACCGCTTTAATAGTGTATAGTGTATGTGTTTCAATGGTGTTTGATGAGATGATGTGAAAATTCAAGGAGAAACAGTGACAAAACAAAGTTACGTATTTTGTTTACAAAGTTTGCAAGTTCTATTGGAATGGACTTTATGTCTTGGTCGGCCTCACCTTAACCTGACAGCTTTTGCAGTCCGACCAAATTTATAAAAAAAAAAACATGAAAAAGACCTATCGAAAAATCGTATGAAACTTGTATGGTACGATAGCTGCCTTTGAGGACAGTAAAACAAAATGGTCGGCCAAATCCTGTATTGGCCGGCCGATTGGCGATTGGGTCGATCAAATTTGTGGTACCACGTGAGAGCTACAATTTTCCTCATCAAGAAATAGAATTGGCAGTTTTTGCTGCCAGGCTACGAGTTTTTGCAGTCCAACCAAATTTGTGGTACCACGTGACAGCTACAATTTACCTATAGGATGAAAAAAACGGATTATAATAGCTAAAATAAACCTATTGACGTATGGCTTGGTCGGCCTCACCTTAGCCTGGCAGTTTTTGCAGTTCGACCAAATTTGTGGTACCACGTGACAGCTACAATCCCTACAATTTACCTCATCGAAAAATAGAATGAAAAAAACAGATTATCTTAGCTAAAATAAACCTGTTGACGTGTCTTGGTCGGTCTCACCATAACCAGTCAGTTTTTGCAGTCCGACCACAGTTTTAAAAAAATCATCAAAAAAATCTTATCGAAAAATCGTATGAAACTTGTATGGTACGATAGCTGCCTTTGAGGACAGTAAAAAAATGGTCGGCCAAATCCTGTATTGGCCGGCCGATTGGCGATTGGGTCGATCAAATTTGTGGTACCACGTGAGAGCTACAATTTACCTCATCAAGAAATAGAATTGGCAGTTTTTGCTGCCAGGCTACGAGTTTTTGCAGTCCAACCAAATTTGTGGTACCACGTGACAGCTACAATTTACCTATAGGATGAAAAAAACGGATTATAATAGCTAAAATAAACCTATTGACGTATGGCTTGGTCGGCCTCACCTTAGCCTGGCAGTTTTTGCAGTCCGACCACATTTATCCATCCATTTAAGACAAAACAAAGAGCCCAATTATGGACAACTAAAAATACCCAGTTATGGACATCGTCTATTATTGGAAAATAAAGAGCAATCACAAAATCAACCCAACTCAAATGTTTAGTGCAATAAATTAAATAATTTAACACAATAAACTAAAAAAGTAATAAAAAGCTTAAGCTTGGACACTTGTCCATTACTGAATTTCATAAAATATCGAATCCAGTAATGAACAAACCCCACAAAAAACTTATTGCTGTGATTAGACATATTCAACTTAGCTCAATTTACTTGCAATATAGTATTATTCAGTAAAAATAACATTAAATCTCATTACAACATAACACAAGATAACACCATGCACAAATATGTACTCACCTTCTTAACGATTTCAACAACAATAACGGATTTTTATGACCACCGCCCGCAACGAGATTTTACTTCGCAGCCATCTTAGAACAAAACGGCTGATTTTGGTGACATGTGTCAAAATGACAGCTCAAACGTCTATTGGTTATGCTTTAGTGTTGCCAGTTGAAAAATGTTGGGACAGTTGCTTAATAAATTCGATCAACGTAAAAAATGTCCATAATTGGTGCCGTGTCCATTACTGGTGCCGTCACCCTACCTAGAGTTTGCATGAGAGGAATAGGGATAATCGAACGTACAGCCTGGAAAAAAAAGTAGAAATTAAAAAGTGGCAACACTATAGTGTCGTCCCGTTTTCTTATATATTAAATTGGTTTGAAAGTGAGGACACTACAGTGTTGCTACTTTTTAATTTCTACTCTTTTTTGCCAAGCTGTAAAGTTGGCAAAATCAATATAAATTATTACCCGCTAGTTTTGTGGCCCCCGCTGGAAACTGGTATCGTGTGGCGGAACTCATCCTAGTCACGCTGCGTTTCAAGTGCGAACCCGTTCGTAAGGCGGTTATCCTCTAGCCGCCCATACGTCAAACCTTGCCAAGCAAAATGAAACTTTGATTTAGTCAACATAAAGTTTAAATTAGAATGGAACAGGAGACCTTTTCATAGGTCTCTGGGCGGCTAGAGGTTATCACACTGGTGCGGACCGCTATCGTCGGCTTGTGTGTGAACGAGACGGAGCTATGCACGTATAGGTAATTATTGCAATTCAAGTGCAGGCCGCGTAGCCAAGATGCCAATCGCTTACGCTCCGTAGCGCTCGAAACACAACTGTCACTGTCGCACTAATATACAACCTGTGTCTGACCATGGGGCTTTAAATCCAGGGCTTGATTTTACTCGCTAAACTGAGCTACTTTTACTATGGGACCGACCCTAAAATCGGGGAATTTTTTTTGGCTTTTCCATAGAAAACGTCGACATCTGATCAGCCAAAATATATGAAAAAGTAAAAAAATTTTTCGGGAATTCGTTGTTGGTGCCATAGTAAAAGTAGCTCAGTTTAGCAAGTAGAATCGAGCCCTGGATTTAAAGCCCTATGGTCAGACACATCCTGTAGAAGAGTTATAGAGAGACATAATGCTTTTCGTTGTCGAAGCGATAACGATTGTAACCTTGGCTAGGCCGGCAGGCCCGTTCGTAACGCCGTTATCACACTAATGTGGTCCGCACGCTGCTCGTGTGTGAATGTGACAGCACTATGCGCGTATTCAGGGTGTTTTTTCTACCCTTAGCCATATTTTTGAGTCTAAAACGTTCAAGAAAACCAATGTCTTTCCTGTGGACATTAGTTAACGATTTGTATATTTTTTTCTAATACTTACACAAATCATCATCATACAAATTATAGGAAATGGGTGGGGAAGCCTATAAATAAGGTACAGTGGAACCTCGCTAACTCGAACCTCGATAAGACGAAATCCTTGTTAACAAGAAATACAATGCCATTCCCGTCCCTTCAGAGCCTTTTTGGCCACCCTGTATAAGGATTAGGAAAAGTTGTATGGATCTTATTAACCAATAAAAACTAGGCAAGTAAATCATTTTTTTTATTTATATTACTTTCTTTCTGTCTTATGTACACTAGAACTATATACACACAATTTAGGTCCATGTTACACCACTTCAAAACTTTTATAAGCTCTGAACATATAATTCATTAAAATCGTTTACATTAAGAGCATTGGAATTTACAATCTTGTACGTATTAATAGATAAATAACTTACGTACAGTTTAACATATTATATATTACATATATAGTATATTACACACCTAGGGCAGTAAACTACGACATGTCTCAGATCACAGTCATGTATAGACCGACCGCTTAAATGAGTCCTCGCCTGCGCGGTACGGGGGCGACGGGGAGTGACGACTGCGGGCGGCGGGGAAGGTGCGGGCGGCAGGCAGACCGCGCAGGACTCATTTAAGCGGTCGGTCTATAATTGTCAGCCAAGGCGAAGCCGAGGTCGACAAACATGCGATCTGAGGCTTTTTTTACTGATCGAGGTGTGTATACTATTTTTCTGTTCGACGGAGCCGGAAAGCAGCAACTTCGTTTAAAGTGCCGAATGTTGACGCTTTCCGCACGGAGAACAGAAAAAATTATAATATCCACATAATAATTGATAAGATCCGTTCAGAGGATCCGGTCACCTACGGCCACTTTTTGTGACCGGCCACTTCCCGTGACCGGCCATTTCATCTATCGGCCATTTCCTTGAACGGCCACTTGTCTATCGGCTTCCTTGTACGGCCACTTCCCCATATGACCATCCATCGGCCATTTCCTTGAACGGCCACTTGTCTATCGGCTTCCTTGTACGGCCACTTCCCCATATGACCATCCATCGGCCATTTCCTTAAACGGCCACTTGTCTATCGGCTTCCTTGTACACCCACTTCTCCATATGACCACTTTGGATTCGTCAACTACGGCCACTCTACCCCTCTCCCCCTACTCCCACCTTCTCATCCCTCCTTCATTCCTTCTTTGCTTTCCTTTCCTTGAATGCCCACTTTTCTATAGCCTGCACCCACATTTCTTGAAAAGCCTGTCTTCTTCTCATTACCCCTTACCCTCCTACCGTTGCCATCAAGGATGACAAAATTAGGGTGAAGAGTTAAAATATGTATGTATGTACCTTTATTGTTTCTGCCTTAAGGTTTCACTGGAAAATAATACCTTCAGGCATTAGATCTGCCTTTTATGCTTTATGATTTTTCAGAATAAAGATTAAATAAATAAATATTATCAAGCATTATTCACGGTACAGTCAGCAGCAGAAGTAGCTAAGCGGTTCAGGTGCCCGTTTCTCGAAAGCTTGTAACTTGTATTACAAGCGGTAGTCTCTTTCTAACGAATAAAGTTAAAAAGAGACTTCCGCTTGTAATAAAAGTTATAAGCTTTTGAGAAACGGGCCCCAGGTGTGCAAATTGATCTACACGCGTTCTTTTTCTCTAGACAATAAAGGCGTGTTGACTTCATTCTGAACACCTCACCCACTTTTGCTGCTGACTGTACAACTATTAATTACTACCTAATCTACCTATTCGTTGTCGCCTACTTGAATGATGTGATAACTGGCCACTTAGACTTTCTACTTTGGAATTATATGGAAAATTGTCGTTATTTATTTGTTTATTCATTATGTCAAGCAGTAGTAATATGTAGTGTGAATATTATGATTTAATATGAATAGTGTTTAAATCCGTGAAAGGGACCCGAAAGTACTGAATTAAAATGGACGAACTCCAATTCACTACAAGCCGTAGAGGTAAACCTATAGCGTTTTACAAAGGGTACCGTTATAATTTACGCACGGGTAAGAAAAATAAAAATCATACAACTTTGTGGCGTTGTTCAGACAAAGACAATTGTTATGCTTCTATTTCTATCGATTCTAAAGGAAAAAATGTATTGCGAGAAAATAATAAACAGCATCAGTGCAGGCCTAATTATGTAAAAAAGGAAATCGAAATGTTATTAGATGACTGTAAGAAGGAGGTATGTACCAACTTCACATCTGTACAACAGATCTATGAAACTCACGTTGAAAGATTGATAAACAAGAAGGGACGAAAGTTCGCAAAACACATTCCCCACTTTTCCTCAATAAAAAACGGATTGTACGCCGCCCGGAAAAGATTTTTACATACGGATCGACTGAGCTTCAGAAAGTTAGAAGACGTTCACATTACAGGTACACTTGCTGACGATTTCTTAGTGTGCGAAGATGGCATTGACGACAAAATATTAATTTTTGCCACTGTCATGTGCAGAGACCTAATAAAAAACCTCGACGGTTCTTATTACGCAGACGGCACATTCCACGCAGCTCCACATCCTTTCTTTCAGTTATTTGCTCTCTCTCACTCGAGTGAAAATACAGTTAATATAGTTCCTGTGGTCTACGGATTACTACCGAATAAAGAAAAAAAAACATACACCCGATTTTTTCGTTTAGTGCAAGAAAAGCTTTTTGTGAATATAGTCCAATTCAAATGTGACTACGAGTTAGGCATACTGAATAGCGTTCGTGAAGTTTTCCCACACGCATTAATAACAGGCTGTCAATTCCACTACAGCACTGCAGTATGGAAAAAATCCAGGAAACTTAAGCTCAAGAGAACGCCGCATGGACGCACGTTGACCAGAAAAGCTGCTCATTTGGCATATCTGCCGGCAAACAAAATAAAAAAGACGTTGCTGGCCATTATACAAGACCACCCTCAAACGCCGATAGTAAAAAAATTCAAAAAGTACTTTGAAAGTTTCTGGTTCAAAAAAGTTACGATTGACACGTTTTGCTGTTCGACAGATAAGTTTTTTCGCACAAATAATGCCATCGAGGGATGGCATCATCGTCTGAACTCAATGCTACCAAAAACACCCAATATATTTCTGTTTTTGAAATGTTTAAAAAATGAAGCTAGACGAAGCGAAAACAAAATATTGCAACATATATTCCAAAATAAAAAGAATAGAAGGCAAGATATCATTGATTTCGATCGTAAATATAAGAGGCTTCTACAAAAACTGGACAATTCAGAAATTTCTGAAAACTCATTTTTAAATAAAGTCATTTATTGGAGACTGCTTTTAAAGCAAAAGAAAGAATAGACGACCTAGATATAAGCAATTATTCAATTTAAGTGGAACGTGTATTGTAACGAAGTGGAAACTAAAAAGTTAAGTTAATAAGTAGTAACGAGTGTTTTATGTTTTCTGTTCCTTATTTTAATTTTATTTCAATAATAATATATACATTTACTATACCATTTGTATAATTTACTTATACATATTGTAACCCTGATTCATTAGAATACAATAATCACAGTCCACTATGTCAGGGTTTTTGTTGAAACTAGCATTTGCCCGCGGGTTCGTATGGCCTTATTACTAAAAATAAAAATAAATAAATATTGGATGCTTCCATAAAATAAACCTTTTTTTACTGCTTTTTCTTAACCGTGGCTAATGTTGTTGTATAGTCTATGGTGCGGAACCATCCGTGCCCATTTATTTAAGTCTTTATGTAACCAAAAAATTAAGCAAAATCGTTAAAGTGATCGGTTTGTGTTGCAGCCTTTAATATTTTGCATTTTATGGTAAATACTGTCAAATGAAAACTGTTTATGTCATTTGAACCATCTTTCGGGGGCATTCCTAAGGTGTTTTGAATCGAACCACTAAAGTAGGCTGAATTTAGAATACTCCAGGTTTATATTTATATTTTTTTATGTACCGGAAGATTAGTACTTTCATTTTGGTATAACTCTCACCTTGCTACCGGAGATGAGGTAAATCAGACGACCCCTATTTTGGTACCCTTTGATCAGGCCGGATTCCGAAAGCTCCAGGTTTGGCTTATTAGGTTACAAAAAAATAATAACTTATATAGGAGCCGAATCTTGCTACCCGATGAGGTAGTGACTGGTATGCCGGCTCTCCGTCTTATGGTCTTTCGGGGAAACGGCTGAACTAGGAATTTGCACAGTGGTCTTTCGGGGAAATGGCCTTAGTAGGAATCTGCATTGTGGTCTTTCGGGGAAATGGCCTTAGTAGGAATCTGCATTGTGGTCCTTTGGGGAAATGGCCGTAGTAGGAATCTGCATTGTGGTCCTTTGGGGAAATGGCCGTAGTAGGAATCTGCATTGTGGTCCTTTGGGGAAATGACCGTAGTAGGAAAAGACCGAACAGGGATATGGCCGATGTAGAAATTTCCACGATGGCCGTAGAAGGAAGTGGCCGTAGGTGACCGGATCCGTTCAAGATATTTGCAGACAAATATTTAATCGGCAACTGATATAATGGAACTATGTAGATTATATTCCAGATACGAAAAAGTACCTCTCAGTCACAAGTTTCATACAAAATGTTTGAATGAAAAGTCAAAAACCCTTGTGACTTAGAGGTTTCTGAAAAGTGCTGGGATTTGAGGGGACACGGTGTCTAGAATATAATTATTGTTTTACAGACTTTGTACACCGAAAAGCACCCATTTACACGAAGGAAATATATACCTACTTAAAGATAAAAATCAACATATAACTTAAGATATTTTTTGAGAAATAAAACATAGTCAGGTGGGTTAAATATAAGACACGGATAAAAATAAGACGAAGTTATTAACATTGAAAAACTTATTCTATTTCATTCCTAACCCATTTAAAAAGAAGCCTTATTCATTTATTTAAAATTAATTGCACAAAAAAAGAAAAATTTACCTAAAAATGGCGGACTTAATGCCAAAAGGCATTCTCTACCAGTCAACCATTGGGTCAAACAGAGACATAAATGTTGGTGCAGGAGAGATTCATAAATTATAACGAGAAATTGAACCGAAAAGTCAAATATATATAAACATAATAAAACAAACCTACATAATTCAATACTAATACTTAGCCTTGTGTGTAGACTTCTTTTTAAATGGAATAGGAATGAAATATGTACCTATAATAAGTTTTTGAGTGTTAAAAATTTTGTTTTACATTTGCCCGTGTCTTGTTCACCCCTACCTAAATTTGTAAATAAATTTGAGCTCATACATAATTTCACTTTTTTCAGATCATATCAGATCGATAGACGAATAATCTCATATAATAGCATTCGGCCAACATAATAATGCATTCACACTTTGTTGCCAAGTTTTACATTGTGGCGTCTCCTGTCACTGGCCGTTGCCAAAATATTCTAACAGATGGCGTTAGCGCGTTCTAGATCGCGCTTACGAAATTCCGCATGTCAGTTACTCATGGTATAATAATATATTCCGCCTGGTACTCTCTTCCCGTCTTTTCCTTTCTGTGCGGCAATACTATTATTTATCCTGTGATAGAACTAAGATTTACAATACTTTACTTCATTAATTAATAAAATACAATTGTACAATATGCAACATATACATAGTATTTCACTCTCACTTTTCCAACATTATATTTAGTGAAAAATACTAAAACTTGAACATGTATACCTGGGGTTCTCTCACATTTAGTTAATAACAGTAAATAGGGAATATTCCTCAAAACTCTGCGTAGGGGGCGCCACTACCACAAACAGTAAACAAACCGCGTTAATGCTTCAATGTCATATAAATATGTATTAAATTTATTCGTAACAAACAATTTGTGAAAACTTGTCAAAAAATTGTTTGGCATAGTATGTATAAGTTGCTATGGTTCGCGGATTGTGCTAGTGCTGCCTCTGGTGACAAAACAATACCGTATTATTCCCTATTAGAAATAGAGAAAAGTTTAATACAATCATATTTCTCTTTTCATTACAGTCTTGATCAAATCAAATAAGAATGACTACCAGTACCGGACCAAAAATATGAAATTTGGAAGTTTCTTATAATCAAAACTAGATGGCGCTAGCTACAACACAGTTTTACGTCCAAATGGCGTTTATAGTACATTACGATACATGTGCGAAAAATAGGATATTCGCACATGTATCGTACAACGTTTTACAGTACATATGGCAATTTAAATATTCGAAATATGATGGTTACGTAATGTGACAATTATCGCACTAGTACAGTAAAGTAACACAATAATATATGTACTGTAAAAATCATTACTACTTTCTACATCTCATTCGTATTTCTACATTTTGTATACTTATCACCAAAGTAACGATATCGTAACATTTTTAAAGTCGACAGTTAGAAATTTAACCACATTCATAATTTTTGGTCACATATCGGTTTGATTCTTAGAGTGAAACCGAGAAAAATCTGCAGCGGTTTGGTAGGCCACGCAGTCCAAGTGTCATTTTAAACGTCAAATTTCTATGAAATTGGTGCAGACTTTTCTTGGTTTAACTCTATCCAGTTTAAAAATGCTTAAAATATGTACAAAGGAAACTATGGTAAGTAGATAAGATCTATGGAATTCCTATTGTATCACTTGGGGTCTTTTCTAGGCCTACGGTAAATATTGCACGAACAGATCATGTACACACTGTGTAACGTGAGGAAACCGAATAATTTTAACAGAGTATACCTGATCATATTTAGAGACAAAAATGTCCTATAAACTTTTTTTAAATTCGCCTGGTTTCAGAAATATTATTAATAAAAAAAAAGTTTTTATTGTTACAGTGTGAAAGGCCTTTTTGATGGTGATGTTGCTGCTATGGGACGTAGTCTAAATATCCTTATTGGTAGATGTCAAAAAGTGACAAGTAACACTTTGCAAAAAGTAGGTTCTACGAAAAAAAAATGTTAAATTCAATTTTAAGTGACAAGTTTACCAATAACATTTCTTTTTTATGTACAAATACATTCAAATTTTTGAAAAAACAAACCAAAAAAGATATTTTTTTTGACGAAATTGACTAAACTCATAGTACATTTTTTACTTCTTTTGACCTCAGAAATGCGTGGTTAAAATTATTCGGTTTCCTCATGTTACACCGTGTATTTGGGTAGGGTTAACATTGGAACAAGCCACATCACTACACCTTATAAAACCCCCGCTGCGTCTGACTGTTTGTATGTATCTATGCTATAAACACAAAAACTCCTGAACGGATTTTCATGCGGTTTTCACCTATCAATAGAGTGATTCTTGAGGAAGGTTTAGGTGTATAATTTGTTAAGGTTTACCCGTGCGAGTCGCTAGTAAGAACCTTTATAAGTTCCAAGAATTTAAAATTTGATAAATAAATAATATTTCTTTAATATTTGACCTAAATTAGGCGAGTGACCCGTTTTTAATGTTTTATCATATTGTTTCTAGCGCTTGTTTAATATTAAATTAAATTTGAGCCCATGAAAGTTAACGTTTTTGCCACATCTAGCGTGATCATCGCTTTAAGTTCCCACACCTTAGCAAATGGCTACTTGCGCGATTGTAGCGTCGTCCTGGCGGCATATTCTACATTAGAGATGGGCCGAATATGGACTTTGCCGAATATTCAGAACATAAAAAAAATTGTTTATTCGGTAAATATTCGGCAGTTCGAATCGAAAGTATTCGGCCGAATGAGAACATTGAAAAATATGCCGAATACCGAATAATTGCCAATTATTCGGCCCATCTGTATTTTACATATTATTTATTTGACAATTGACACATGTCAATTATTTAAAAAAATTGAGCCCTTTCATGTTCATATAATTTGTTAAGCAGTGCGTTTCGTATGAGTATAAATTCGTGAACCTAAATTCAACTTCTAACTCACTAACCGGTCTCTACGTCCCCACTGCTGGGCACAGCCCTTACTTTCTCCTAGTTTCGTGTCCCAATAATTTTATCGTAGAACATTCTTCAAATAAATATTTGACATAATTTTATTTACGAAAAATTCATAGTTATGCAAAACGCTATTTACCATTTGATTCACCCAAATGAAATTACTGTGGGTCTTTGTTTGGTGAGAATGCTTTCAATTTATTTGTGGATGGGATTTTAAAAAAATGTATACACGCATTGTATATTTTTTTTATTAAATTCCATCCGCAAAAATAATACCTTTTTATAATTTCTACTCAAAGTTACGAGCTCTTTTGATTTTTATGGGAGGAAAAATGTTCTAAGTCATCCATACATTTTTTATATGGGTTCATAGTCCACAGCAAAAAGGGGGGAGGGGGGAAGGTCATGCCAAGTGTGACCGTGCGTATTACATATCTATCTCTTTCCTTATCCTTGTTTCCTTTCTTTATGAAAAAGTGTGACAAGGGGGGAGGGGGTTCAATGATATCAGTTTATTTGATGAAACAACAGAAAAATGTACAAAAATAGGTTCTAAAAAAGAACATAAATTTAGATAAATAAAGAACATAAATTTACAAAAAAATAACAGAAGAATTCAAAAATATAAAAAATTATAAAAAGTAAACGTATTCTAAAAAAGGGGGTACTTAGTCAACAGGGGGTCTAAATATCTAAATTTTGTGTGATGTAATTAATGGATTAACCCTATCGTCCATTACGCTACCATCTTACTAACTATGATAAATGGTAACATAATTAAAAAAAGTTCAGATACATTTTCCTCTCATAAGGATCGGAAGAGCCCGTGTTTCTAAGTAGCTATAGAGACCGTGCGCGTTGCAGGGTCTGCTATCTTGTGGCCTGAATCGGAAACATATGTGCACATTGCCAAAGCAAGTGCTACCATCTACCGCTCTCGTCGGTACGTTTATTATGCAGTAGGTTCTGCCATCTTGTGGGCTACATCGGAAGCATAAACGACACATTTACGCCTCGCGCCAAAAATCTGACTGCTCAGATGCTGCCCCTTATAGTTCATGCACGGGGCCTATAACAAAAAAATAACGGATTGCACTCCGGGAGTGCCGGCAGAAGTGAAAACTCAATGACATTGTAACAGTTTTTCGATCAGGTCACGCGTCCGTCTTACGAAGCGTCTTACGTCTTACGCTCTCGCGAGTTTAACATTTTTTCCCCATCACAAAAAGTGCACAGCGCCGCTAAAGAAGTTTTCACTTCAAAAAAGTTGACATTTAAACCGTTTGGGCTATTAGGCTATTGAAATATGGCGGGGCCTATAAGTCCCCCTGCCTCGTGTCGTACAGGGGTACATGTTTGTACTCGGGGAAGGGGTACAGGACGAGGTGCTCCGCCGTCTTGTACCACGGGATCAGTCCGTTCTGAAACATTAAAAACATTGTTATATTTTTCACAAATTACGCGTCTTATTTGAACTAAACATATATGTGAACCTCCTGAGACATGTACATCTTTTAAATTTGACGATGCGTGTTGCGGATGACATATGTGAAAGTATGCATGTTATTTTGACGAAACCTGTGGTGGATGAGCTATCTGTATGGTGACGAAGCTTGCGCTGTGGATCTGAAGGTACCTATACTGTTATTATTACGTTTTTTTTGGGTCAATAAATTTCTGTATTATAAATTATAACTTTAATGTACATTACAATGTACATATTCGTGCAACATAATTTAAACCTTTCATAAACCAAATAAAGTAGCATTTCTTTTTCATTGCTTTTTTAAAACAAACGAAATTCGTTCTAATTTATTTACCGGATAAGGTTAAATTAAAAAATTGGTAATTTTATATGGTGGGTCTTAGGAGGTTAAACTAAAAATAAGCCCCCACAGTAGGGTAGTTGACTGCTTAGTCAAATCAGTTTCTTGTTTTGAACTGTCAAAACGATTAGCCACTATGGAATCTCTATGAAGTACAGAACAATGACGTCACGGTCACGTCACGCCACGGCCTATTCTTTATAGTTCTTTCGTATTTATTAAATAGAAATTGTGTCTGAAAAGTTAACAAGTACGTGTACTAGTGTCTTACCAAATTTGTTCTCTTATTAGTCCCCCGGCCGAAACCGTTCCAGTGGTTCCCGGCGATGCCTATTAGATCGCCGACCTGAAACGACATTTAATTCAACAATGAATGCAGATGTAGTGAACAATCCTTTGCCATCATATGTGACGCCCCACGGGCAAAGGTTACTTATGGCGGTTACGACGCGTAGCAGCGTATTCGTATAGGAGCGTCGTTAATAACAGCGTAAGCGCCTGCCGCCATAAGGTACTTTTTCCCGTGGAACGTCACAAATTGTCTCGGAAACGTTCGTATTTAGTAGTAGTAGTAGTAGTAAACTCTTTATTGTACAAAAAGACATTAAAAATAACATACAATTAACAAGAAGTACAAAGGCGAACTTATCCCTTTGAGGGATCTCTTCCAGTTAACCTTTGAGTAGATGAGAGGAGAGAGTGAAAAGAGGGTGACAAATGCAGCAAAATGTACAACAAGGTACCAGAAAGATAAAGGTAGATAGGTATTTATCATCCTACGAGGGTGGTCCCAGAAGTGACCGACCTGACACACTTAAAGAGGTTTTTATTTTGAGTAAATACTTTTTTAAAACAGAATACCTCTTTATAAAGTTTAAATTTGAAATTCGAACACATAGCGTCGTTTGTCTTTTGTTTAGTAGCCATCAATAGTGAACGCTGTGAACAAATTTTCCGACATGGAGAAAATTGGCCATCGTTATGTGATACAATACTTTCATTTGAAAGGTTTTAGTCCAACTAGTATTAAAACGGAGCTAGATTCTACTTTGGGGGAGTCTGCTCCATCGTTTACAACAGTAAAATATTGGGTGGCAGAGTTTAAACGAGGTCGCTCTAGTTGTGAAGATGAACATCGATGTGGTCGACCAAATGAAGTGACTACGCCAGAAACTGTAAAAAAAATCCAGAAAATGGTATTAGATGACCGTCGATTGAAAGTACGCGAGCTAGCAGACATGGCAGGTATTTCAAAAAGTGCTGTACATCGCATATTAACTGAAAATTTGGATATGAAAAAGATGTGCGCAAGGTGGGTGCCGCGATTGCTCACAGACGAACAAAAAATACATCGCGAAGATATTTCGACCGAGTGTTTGGCAAAATTTCACAACAATAAAGCGGAGTTTTTGCGGCGTTATATTACTATGGATGAAACGTGGGTGCATTATTTCACACCAGAGACGAAAGAACAGTCGAAGCAATGGACTCGAAGAGGAGAACCGGCCCCAAAGAAGGCTAAAACAGTTCCATCAGCAGGAAAGGTCATGGCCTCCGTTTTTTGGGATTGCCGTGGGATAATCTTCATAGATTATCTTCAGAAAGGAAAGACTATCAATGGCGAGTATTATGCCAACCTTTTGCATCAATTGAGTGAAAAAATCTGTCAAAAACGACCACATCTGGCGAAAAAAAAAATTTTGTTTCACCAAGACAATGCACCAGTACACACGTGTGCCAAGGCCATGACCAAAATCCGCGAGTTAAAGTTCGAATTACTTCCTCATGCACCCTATTCGCCTGATTTGGCCCCTTCCGATTATTTTTTGTTTCCTAATTTAAAAAAATGGCTTGGTGGTAAAAGATTTGCCAGCAATGATGAAGTGGAGGCTGCGGTTGATGGGTATTTTGAAGACCTCGACAAATCTCACTACAAACAAGGTGTTGAAGCTCTCGAACATCGCTGGGCTAAGTGCATGGAACTAAAAGGAGATTATGTAGAAAAATAATAAAAAAAAGTTTAGATTTTCTTTTGTTTTCTTTGTCAGGTCGGTCACTTCTGGGACTACCCTCGTACTTCAGTCTACCTCAGCACTTTATGTACCGAGACTGACTGAAATGGCGTAACACGTTCGTGCGTATCCGTGAAAATACGATGGTAAAGAATTTCACTACATCTGTAATAGAAGTTGACTAAAGTAAAATATAGATGGCGACTATTGTATATACGAGTAGATACTTTATGCATTAGTTTACCGAAATAAAATAAACTAGATTCTTTTTTACTAGCCTACTTTGGTGTCCCACTGCTGGGCAAAGGCCTCCCCTAGATAGTTACTGAAAATGGAACTCCCAAGAAATTGAAGTTCAAGCTTTATGACTTAGAGACACGTTGGTGTATTTTGTTCTACACAGTTAGTAAGTGTTGCATAATGAATATTATAGCTGTCTAAATCGTTATATATTAAACATTTCAAAATTCATAACAAAGTGTCATTCAAAACATAGACGTGTTGAAATAATTAGTCTGTACCTCTATAGCGATCTCCTGGTTGTTATTCGGTTCATGCGGCATGATGGCGGCACGATCGTGCGCGTTTTGGCCACCGAAGTAGTAGATGTCATCTAATGAGAAGAAACTGTTGGACGCGTCCACTCGGTTGGCCTGCATCATCTCGTACGCCACGCGGCCAACCTGGGAAAATAAATTTCGAAATTCATAGGACTGATAGAAAGTTTAAAGGGTAAATATGTACTACAGTGTAATGAATTTTTATTTAGCCAAATTAAACGAAAAGATAAACCTAATTGACAATAATTAACATTATTTCTAGTGGGTGGTTTGAAAATGTGATATCTACCCCAAACTTTTTCATACACTTTTAGTCGGGTCATTTGGCTGGGACATCAGTTAGCCGCGAGCACGGCCAGTGAAACCTGTGTCGAAACGTCGGTAAATAAAATAAATTCGCGATAGACCCGTCTATAAATGTGAGTTAATAAGTATTAGTAATAGTCAGTAATGTTGTTGTTTCTAGATGTCGCTAGTAGTGATTTAACCATGAACCGTGATACCTGACTACTGAAGGTGCACACGAGATAATCACACATGGCCAGCATGTGTAAATCCACCAAGAGTCCTGTGAGCGACACGGGGGTGTAGCGCCGGTGTGTGGCGGCAGTTTTGGCGATGGTCGGGTCGCCGAGGAGCTCGTATGAGGGGTATTAGTGTGTTGTATATTATACCTGACTACTGAAGGTGCACACGAGATAATCACACATGGCCAGCATGTGCAAATCCACCAAGAGTCCTGTGAGCGACACGGGGGTGTAGCGCCGGTGTGTGGCGGCAGTTTTGGCGATGGTCGGGTCGCCGAGGAGCTCGTATGAGGGGTATTAGTGTGTTGTATATTATACCTGACTACTGAAGGTGCATACGAGATAATCACACATGGCCAGCATGTGTAAATCCACCAAGAGTCCTGTGAGCGACACGGGGGTGTAGCGCCGGTGTGTGGCGGCAGTTTTGGCGATGGTCGGATCGCCGAGGAACTCGTACGACGGATATTTTTTTCGGGCGTCTTCTAGGACCTGTAAAAGAAAAATTGTTTCAAAATTGAATTGTCGACATATACATTATAAGAATAAAAACAATTAATCGGGACTTTCAAATATAATAACATGTAAATTCGGCAGAAAAATACAATAAGTATGCATTTAGAAATGAACCAAACACACCATAGCAGCCGGTGCTGGTCGACACAACACAAAGTTACATTATACAAACTGAAGAATATTGAAATAAAATAAAAGACAAGTGAGTCTCGTTTTTAGACCAGTTTTCTGACAAATCGGGGCAATCGAAATATCTTTTTGATATATGGGACATAAATAGAATAGAATAGAATATATTTTATTTGTATTAATTGTACATCGTCATATTCATAAATTATTTACAATTAGGGGAACAAACATATTATTATAATATTAAATGAATGTTACATTTATATACAAGTCAATTACGCTTCAATGCAAGTTAGATTAAATATAATGATTAATGAATTATACTAAACATAATTTCCAGCCAACATAATAGACTAAACTATACTAAATTATTCGCGTTGGTACTGTCAGTGGCAAGATAATTGCCATGTGTGGCTCGCTACCGTTCAGCCAACGGAGCGGCAGCTGACATACACGGGGTACTCACTTTGGCGTCGTCGGGTGCGAGGTATAGTTGAATCATCGAGAGCGTGGAATTGCATATGTAGTAGTATTGTTTGTTTACAGGCATTCTATATTTGAATTTTCTATTTTCTTGTACTATCAGCATACAAAGAGGTTGTTATATATATATCGAAGAACTAAAAACAAAAATAATGTCAGTGTGAAATTGTCAATATTATTTACGTTGTGCGTATATTTTTAACTCTGATTTGATTGTATTCTCAATTAATTATTGCGTCCGCCCGTACGACTACGAATAATTTTTATATTTTAAAAAAATATGGCTGTAAGTAATTTTGGTCCTATTGAGAGTCAAAGTAAGCAAATAATTTTCAACTGTTATAAATATTTTGAACTTGAACTGACGAAAAATTTAAACTTGCCTTACACCGCTGCCCAGTTAGTTGAAAAAGCTACAGGTGTTTGTCTCTCTACTGTTTATAACATTGTGACTGAGAGCAACAGCGAGAAATTCGCGACAACAAAGAAATTCACCTCCCCGAAGAATAAAAAGTTGCGTCCTTGTCCGTCATCAGCAGTAGACGATTTTGATCAGGAAGTCATCCGGAGAACTATATACAATTTTCATCTGTCCCATAAGCAATTTCCAACCTTAAAGGGACTCCACTCTGTGTTAAAATCCGATATAGATTACAAATTTGGCATTTCCACCTTACGAAAACACCGAAAAATATTAATGGAAAAACACAACATACGACTGCTAAGAATAAATTACCTTACCAAAATTGCGGAATATCGATCTCAAGATAGACCACTAGTTTATACTGATGAAACCTACATCCACACTTCACATGTGTCCGGAGAAGCTTGGACCGATGGAACAGAATTTGGTGTAAAAAAACAAATCAGTACAGGCCAGCGGTTAATAATAGTGCACGCAGGAGGAAAAGATGGTTTTATTCCCAACGCTTTGTTAATGTTTAAGGCAAACCAAAAAACGGGAGATTACCATGACCAGATGAACTTTGTCAACTACGAAAAATGGTTAAAAGAAAAATTAATACCGAACCTCAAACCGAATAGCGTACTTATCGTGGATAATGCGTCCTATCACAACAAACTTTTGAATCGTGCTCCAACGTCAAATTCTAATAAACAAGAAATGATGGATTGGTTGATAGAACACAACATTTCGTATAACCGGTTGATGTACAAAACCAGTTTGTATGAATTAATTAAACAAAATAAAGAGCGGTTTCGCGAGTACCACATAGATGCAATTTTAAAAGAACATGGCCACTCCGTATTACGATTGCCACCGTATCACCCGACATTCAATCCGATCGAAAATATTTGGTCCATGGTAAAAGGATATGTAGCAAAAAGAAACGTTTCATTAAACATGCAAGGCATTATGAGTTTAGCAACTGAACGAATGAATACCATCACTGCTGAGGACTGGGAAAAATATTTGCCACCACGTCGAAAGTGAAGAAAATAAATATCGATGTCAGGAAGGAGAAATGGATCAAATAACAGACAATTTTATTATCAATACTTGTGACAGCTCAGATGAAGAACATGATAGCGAATAAAAGAAAAAAACAGAGGACTACTACTTATTCCACTTCTTGGGTATGTCATTTTATTAAGTTAAGATAAAATTATTCTCCTTTTGTTGCAAACGGTACAACCACTACAAATGCAATTCCATCTTCTCGATAATTCAACTATACACCCGCCTGGTGCCGACATGTCGCGTCAGCTCGAGCCGGTCGTAGTAACTTATCACGTGCGACATGTACTCGTGTATGTGTTAAACACTGTTACATACTGGTACTAAAAAAATTAGTACCTAGTATGTAAAAGTGTTATATACTAAAATGCTACTTCTATTGGCCGTTCACGCATTGTTAATAAGTCTGCCCCATTCTAACTATATAGCGATTAGAGTGCGAGTAGTAGTGCCATCTCTGTCACTATATAGTAAATATAGCGACTAGAGCACGTGGTAATAGTGCTAATTTTGTCACTCTTGCGCGATTAGAACCTGATAGGTATACAGCCTAGGTAAATATATTTTTCAACAACAAATTTTTAATCAGGATATCTGACAAAGTTCTTCAACCCGCCAACGGAGCGGCAGCTGACGTACACGGGGTACTCACGTTGGCGTCGTCGGTGGCGAGGTACACCCGCCTGGTGCCGACATGTCGCGTCAGCTCCAGCCGGTCGTAGTAACTTATTACGTGCGACATGTACTCGTGTATGTGGTGGAAGGCGGCTTCAGTGCCAACTTTATCTGTTCTTCTTATGTGCACTCTGGAATAAAGGAAATATGATTTTAAAAACACAACGGGTTGCACTCCGGCAGTGCCGGCAAAAGTGAAAACTCAATGACATTTTAACAGTTTTTTGATCAGGGCACGTGTCCGTCTTACGAAGCGTCTTACGCTTTCACGAGTATATAATTTTTTCTCCATCACAAAAAGTGCACAGTGCCGCTAAAGAAGTTTTCACTTCAAAAATAGTACACGCCATTTTAAGATTTCTACAAAAAATTACCACGACGCATATTTCAGGATATGTTTACAAAAAAACTGTTTGACTTGGGTCTCAATTGTTTCTCATAAAGTTTTAAGTCATAATATATTGTTTGTCAGCGCATTTTCATTAGTCATAATTTGGTTTTTCTCAGAAACGCGTAACTTTTGAAGAAAACAAACCTGTTTTTTTTTGTTGATGGAGTGGTAAAATGCGTTACGCATTCCCCCGGCCTGGGGAGCCATGAGGGATATGTGGCACTCCCTCCTGCAGCCGCCCTCTCCTGTTGAGAGGGGGAGAGGAGGTATACCCACTAAAAGCCACTCCGACGAAGAAAACAAACCTAACCTAACCTATCTATAGGATTACCTTACGAAAATTCTGAAAAGATAACTGTTTCAGAATTATGACTAATGATTATCTGACAATCATTACATTATGACTTTCAATAATTATGTCAAACAAAGTGATCCGTTTTGAGTTTTACTAACGTTTGTTTTGGCGGAGCCATGGGTTTGCGAGGTCTACATCTACAGACCTCGCAAACCCATGGCTCCGCCAAAACAAACGTTAGTAAAACTCAAAACGGATCACTTTGTTTGAAATAATTATTGAAAGTCATAATGTAATGATTGTCAGATAATCATTAGTCATATTTCTGAAACCACTAGTATTGTTATTATAGTTGGTCAAACCAAACTTGTCGGTAAATGAGAACAAAATAATAAATAAATAAATAAATAGTATAGGACATTTTTACACAGATTGACTAAGTCCCACAGTAAGCTCAAGAAGGCTTGTGTTGTGGGTACCCAGACAACGATATATATAATATACAAATACATACTTAAATATATAGAAAACACCCATGACTCAGGAACAAACATCTGTATCATCATACAAATAAATGCCCTTACTGAGATTCGAACCCAGGACCATCGGCTTCATAGGCAGGGTCACTACCCACTAGGCCAGACCGGTCGTCAAAATTTTACCACTCCATCAACACAAAAAACTATGCTTATCCTTTTCTTGTGAAGATGGCCGATGGAGTCGAAAAGTTCTCGAGTGGAGACCACGGACTAGCAAGCGCAGCGTAGGACGTCCGCCCACAAGATGGACGGACGACCTTGTTAAGGTCGCCGGAAGACGCTGGATGCGGGTCGCTTCCAACCGGCACGTATGGAGGTCCAAGGGGGAGGCCTATGTTCAGCAGTGGACGTCTTATGGCTGAGATGATGATGATGATCCTTTTCTTTTGGGTGCTAGTACTAGTGTAAGACAAAGATAGTATGATTCTCTCTGTCTATATTTGAAATGAGACTGTCCTTTGACAAACTATATTTAGTATCCTGTGCCTTACCCGACTATGGGAGTATTGAAGTTCATCTTCGCGATGGTCTCGTTGACGGCTTTCTGCATGCTGAGCCGTGGTTTTAAGATGTATTTGAGTATTTGGCCGATCCACCATGATGACGGGTCGCCGTTGAAACGGATTATTCTGAAAATATACTGAATTTGTTAGAATTTAGAAGCAGTAAAAACATACACATGTAAACACTGTAATTTTTTAAATTGAAATTTCAATTTAAGACAATAATTCCAATGAATGGGACGTTATCACATTAAAAAACATTGTGTCGTAAATAGGAAGTAACATTCACTCAATGGGGTTGGCAACTGTCAAAGGTTTGCATAGATCTTGCTCCTTTTTCTATGAGATTTGGCTTAAAGAGCTGGCATCCAGGGCATTAAAAAAACAATTATTTGATACAATTCTACGGATTGACGGGGCAAGCTACGATGGCGCCATCTGCCTCATTCTTCGACCGGCCAACCCTATTAGAGTAATTCGCCAGTAACTGGCCACTGTTAGTATTGTTCTGTATGTGGTTATGTGTATTGGCCACCCTAAACTAAAAATGCATTCTATTCACCTATAAACAGAATTCATTTTAGTATAAGGCGGCTAATTATTGAAGGGCGGCCAGTTATTGAAACCTTATACTAAAATGAATTCTGTTTATACGTGAATATAATTCATTTGGTGGCCAATTACTAACAGTGGCCAGTTACTGGTGAATTACCCTAATTAAGATTAATTAGTCTTTGATAGTACACAATGACAATTAAAGGTTCAGATCCCGTGCTCCCAGGACTTTCGCCCTTCAAATCTACAAAAATAATACATCTTTTTATAACCCAATCGTTAGAATGTGTCGTCAGTACAATGATTTAGTTTCACAATATAGAGACATCGATATTTTCAACTCACGGCTAGCAGTTTTCAAGAGGCAAGTCATTAGTGTTCTTGGCCACCATACTACACAACAACAATAGTAAGCAATTTAACATGTTACGATCATTTCTGTAATTTAAAAATTTAGTATGTTTTAAGATATTTTGTGTTTTTTTTTTATAATTTTAGGATAGTTTTTGCTCGTTGTTACTTATTGTTCTTGCTGTGCTCACTAATTTTGGATGGCATTTTTATACAAAGCCTACCACTTTCATTGTAATCATGCATTGAATGTCGTCTGTATAGTGTGCCTTATGAATAAAATAAAATAAAATAAAGGTTAAATACGATAAATTAATTCTACTTACCTACCTATTATTTTGAAATGTGAACTCGTGCCTGATGGGCCCAAAACATGTCGCCAATAGCGATTGAAAATACGAGTGAATGTATAGTATGAATTATCTCAGGTGATTTTTTCGGGTTCGGACCCTAATCTGTTAAACAAAAGGTATTGTTTCCTTTAGGCAGTGGTTACAATGCTTACTGCTAATCGCCCCGACATAAGTAACGGGAACAAGCCCGTTTAAAAAGCAAACTTACCATTCTATTTATATGGTTCAAATTCATGAAACAGCCCATAACGGAGATAACCAACACGTTTTGTTATCTCCAAAAACAAGACCACCCTGATTGTTCTCTGAACAAGCTCTCATATGAATTTGAACCGTAATACACTATCACGATAGTTGCTTTTTAAAAGACATGGTTGCTTTGGCACGTGCTGTAGACCGCTCTTAAAAGAAACAAAGGCTTTTGTTTAACGGATTAGCAGCCTAACCCGAAAAAATCATCTTAGATAATTTATACTATAACCGTTATGTTCTAAATATTTTAAAGAAATGTCAATAACACACCTATGAGCGAGATCCTTAGGCACGGCTAGAGGTAGAAATTTAGGCTTCTGCGATATCGAATCTATGAACGGCAGCGATACCACTTTTGAGTCATGGGACACTGAAATAGAGAAATACACATTTTGTTAAAATAGCCGTAGAGTTACCAATCTGCCACGTATTGAAACTATAAGTCTTGGAACCTTATTTCATTCCATTACAGTTCAAAATTCGATTAGAATTCGTCCTTTTAAAAGGACATCGGGACTTAAGTGGATGTTTGTATAGGTAACTCTTGTTTTGGAAATGAAATCAGTGTTTCTAACAAAATAACTAAAGTCTGTCAAGCCCTTTCCGTCAGTAGAAAAGATCGGCAAATTTAAAAAATGTAGAGGCGAAGGGTTATCCCCATAGAAAATTTGAATTTCGCGCCCTTTCCTACTGACAAAGTTGTTTCACCGGCTATAGTTTAGACCAACGGCCGGCAATCTTTTAACAGGCAAGGGCCACATAGTTAACGAAGTTAACGCGGGCCGCACTTTGTTAATATTTATGACTTTATCAGACATTGTCGTTTGTCAATATTACATACAAAATAGCCAGGGAGGCTCGCGGGCCGCAAGTGTGAGGTTCGCGGGCCGCATGAGCTGTTGCCGACCGCTGGTTTAGACGCCTAACTAACAAGTATGCCGCCGAACGTTCATCTCAGCTTCAGTCACAAGAGCCCGCCTCTTCTCTCTGTCTCGCTCATTAAAGTACCATCCTTGTCTCACTCGCAGCTCACCCAGGTGCGCTTCTAAGACACCTCTCCAACCAATCACGGAACCTAGATTTGACACAAATGTTAATTCTATTATGAACTAGCCTAGATATTGGAAGCTATATAGATGGTTGGCAGTCTTCAAGTTTCAACCACAGTCTATAAAATAATATAGTCATTCGACGAAGCCGTCTAGACAGGGCAATCGTGCGGGGTGCGCGGGGCGAGGGGTGGGTCGCGTGCACCCGAGCTGCATACATCGCCATTGTTAGTAGCTCGGTACTATTACTCGGTACTCTGGGTACGCGGGGCTCCGTCGACTCAGGGAACGAGTCAAAGATTTTCACGTTTCCCGATATGCCTGATCTTACGATCGGCCGCCGACATATGCATTGCTTTGTTGTCCTGCATCGCATTTTGAGCAGCGCGCCATTTGTGTGGCCAATGATTATTATTTTACCTGTTACTATTAAGAGCCATCAAGTATACGTTTACATACTTAAGGGCTGACCATAAATTACTAATTTTTGACGATTTTTACCCCCCCCCCCCCCCTATAATCATCTAAAAATCATGCTTCAAATGACCCCATTTCCTCCTACTTCATGCTACCGTCATCCGATGTCCAGACCCCCCCCCCCTAATTTGAAATGACGTAATTAATGAATAGCCCCTTATTACAAGCACTCAATAGTTATTACGATTTTACCGATTTTATCAGTATATAACAATTTCTACAGCATCAATTATTCACTAGACCGTGTTTTAGATATTTATTACAAAAATAGCTTATATTTATTACCTATACAGATAATATACGTCCTTTGGGAATAATACGGTTGAAACACTGATTACAAAAAGAACTGTATTAAAAATTGGTCTTTAAACCGAAGGAGATAAGGTATGTTTTTAATTGACTGGCTCTTGCCGTAAAGAATAGACGAAATCATTAAGCAATGTTTTCATTTCATACGCGTAATATAGCATGGTTAAAGATTTTTCATTACCAGGTTTCTTATCACCTAATGACACATAATACACGAATAATGGGTTGATAGTGTTGATACTAATTAATCATGAAAGAGAACGGGTACGGTTAGTGTTGGTTAGGACTCTAGCCCTTTGAGTCCTCTGCTTCAAAATTCGACTCAGTTTTTCACTCTTAAAATTAAGCCTACTCGGACGGACTCCCAGCCCCTATTGTTGTATCGTCACCCCTTGGAGTCGAGAATTAGCGTCCGCTCCGTGGCGTACGCGAATATCAGGCAGTACACTATGTGGTGGGTGTTTACCTGACCACTGCACCACGGGGTCGTCGTACGAGCTGGTGCACGTGTCAGATATGGGGTGGAACACGGACTCCCAGCCCCTATTGTTGTATCGCCACCCCTTGGAGTTGAGAATCAGCGTGCGCTCCGTGGCGTACGCGAATATCAGGCAGTACACTATGTGGTGTTGTGTTTACCTGACCACTGCACCACGGGGTCGTCATACAAGCTGGTGCACGTGTCAGATATGGGGTGGAACACGGACTCCCAGCCCCTATTGTTGTATCGCCACCCCTTGGAGTTGAGAATTAGCGTCCGCTCCGTGGCGTACGCGAATATCAGGCAGTACACTATGTGGTGGGTGTTTACCTGACCACTGCACCACGGGGTCGTCGAACGAGCTGGTGCACGTGTCAGATATGGGGTGGAACACGGACTCCCAGCCAATATTTTTGTATCTCCACCCCTTGGAGTTGAGAATCAGCGTGCGCTCCGTGGCGTACGCGAATATCAGGCAGTACACTATGTGGTGTTGTGTTTACCTGACCACTGCACCACGGGGTCGTCGTACGAGCTGGTGCACGTGTCAGATATGGGGTGGAACACGGACTCCCAGCCCCTATTGTTGTATCGCCACCCCTTGGAGTTGAGAATTAGCGTCCGCTCCGTGGCGTACGCGAATATCAGGCAGTACACTATGTGGTGGGTGTTTACCTGACCACTGCACCACGGGGTCGTCGTACGAGCTGGTGCACGTGTCAGATATGGGGTGGAACACGGACTCCCAGCCAATATTTTTGTATCTCCACCCCTTGGAGTTGAGAATCAGCGTGCGCTCCGTGGCGTACGCGAATATCAGGCAGTACACTATGTGGTGTTGTGTTTACCTGACCACTGCACCACGGGGTCGTCGTACGAGCTGGTGCACGTGTCAGATATGGGGTGGAACACGGACTCCCAGCCCCTATTGTTGTATCGCCACCCCTTGGAGTTGAGAATTAGCTTCCGCTCCGTGGCGTACGCGAATATCAGGCAGTACACTATGTGGTGTTGTGTTTACCTGACCACTGCACCACGGGGTCGTCATACAAGCTGGTGCACGTGTCAGATATGGGGTGGAACACGGACTCCCAGCCCCTATTGTTGTATCGCCACCCCTTGGAGTTGAGAATTAGCGTCCGCTCCGTGGCGTACGCGAATATCAGGCAGTACACTATGTGGTGGGTGTTTACCTAACCACTGCACCACGGGGTCGTCGTACGAGCTGGTGCACGTGTCAGATATGGGGTGGAACACGGACTCCCAGCCAATATTTTTGTATCTCCACCCCTTGGAGTTGAGAATCAGCGTGCGCTCCGTGGCGTACGCGAATATCAGGCAGTATACTATGTGGTGTTGTGTTTACCTGACCACTGCACCACGGGGTCGTCGTACGAGCTGGTGCAGGTGTCAGATATGGGGTGGAACACGGACTCCCAGCCCCTATTGTTGTAGCGCCACCCCTTGGAGTTGAGAATTAGCGTCCCCTCCGTGGCGTACGCGAATATCAGGCAGTACACTATGTGGTGGGTGTTTACCTGACCACTGCACCACGGGGTCGTCGTACGAGCTGGTGCACGTGTCAGATATGGGGTGGAACACGAACTCCCAGCCCCTATTGTTGTATCGCCACCCCTTGGAGTTGAGAATTAGCGTCCGCTCCGTGGCGTACGCGAATATCAGGCAGTACACTATGTGGTGGGTGTTTACCTGACCACTGCACCACGGGGTCGTCGTACGAGCTGGTGCACGTGTCAGATATGGGGTGGAACACGGACTCCCAGCCAATATTTTTGTATCTCCACCCCTTGGAGTTGAGAATCAGCGTGCGCTCCGTGGCGTACGCGAATATCAGGCAGTACACTATGTGGTGTTGTGTTTACCTGACCACTGCACCACGGGGTCGTCATACAAGCTGGTGCACGTGTCAGATATGGGGTGGAACACGGACTCCCAGCCCCTATTGTTGTATCGCCACCCCTTGGAGTTGAGAATTAGCGTCCGCTCCGTGGCGTACGCGAATATCAGGCAGTACACTATGTGGTGGGTGTTTACCTGACCACTGCACCACGGGGTCGTCGTACGAGCTGGTGCACGTGTCAGATATGGGGTGGAACACGGACTCCCAGCCAATATTTTTGTATCTCCACCCCTTGGAGTTGAGAATCAGCGTGCGCTCCGTGGCGTACGCGAATATCAGGCAGTATACTATGTGGTGTTGTGTTTACCTGACCACTGCACCACGGGGTCGTCGTACGAGCTGGTGCAGGTGTCAGATATGGGGTGGAACACGGACTCCCAGCCCCTATTGTTGTAGCGCCACCCCTTGGAGTTGAGAATTAGCGTCCGCTCCGTGGCGTACGCGAATATCAGGCAGTACACTATGTGGTGGGTGTTTACCTGACCACTGCACCACGGGGTCGTCGTACGAGCTGGTGCACGTGTCAGATATGGGGTGGAACACGGACTCCCAGCCCCTGTTGTTGTATCGCCACCCCTTGGAGTTGAGAATTAGCGTCCGCTCCGTGGCGTACGCGAATATTAGGCAATACACTATGTGGTGGAGTTGACAGCCGAAGCCGCAGCCCTGGAAAGAAAAAAGAGAATACGTTTTTTTATTTCTTATGAAAAAGAATATCGCGTTAGTTTGTTAAAAGTTTTAATTGTTATTATAACATAATAAAACTGTGATGTTCCTCACATATCGCCTGGTTTTCCTGTTACTTTAAGGCAATTAAGGCCATACATCTCATAGCGCTTTGTTCTTTTTCTTTAATAATTGGAGTCTTACCAAACATTTACATGAAAATGTTTTGGTGGGATTTTGCCCCGTTTAGATTGTAAACAGTAAACACTAGCTATATATGACACGTCATAAAGTCAGATAACACACGAGTTGTTTTTTTAATCAGTTGTATTTTTACCTAAAGTGACGTTTGTACTAGTTAAAATTAATTGCCCTAATTCAGGGACCATTGGCGCTTTTTGGGAGCCGAATTAGCAGACTTCCGGGCCAAATTTGGAATAATGCTGATGCACTAATTTCATACATCGATCCATTTTTATTATTTCATATTATTATTGCCTATTATTATCTTGCCTATATTTCATATTATTCATATAAAACTCGTCGACATATGTATTCTGCCTGTCCTAACCTACGGTGCCCAAACTTGGTCATTAACAGAAGCCCAAAAGTCCCGACTCAAGATTTGCCAGCGAGTAATGGAGCGCAGTATACTCGGGAGTCCTTAGAATCGATCGGGTAAGGAACACAGAGCTACGCTCCAAAACTGGAATCGCAGATGTGGGTGTGAAGGCCGCCAAGCTCAAGATGGGAATGGGCGGGACATATCTGTCGGATGCACCCGGACAGATGGGCCAAAATAGCGACCAAATGGGCACCGCAGATCACCCGAGGCAGAGGCAGACCAAAAATGAGATGGCGAAACGACCTGGACTCATTTTGTGGCGACTGGCGGGAGCATGCACAAAGCCGTGACGAGTGGCGAAAGACAGGGGAGGCCTTTGCCCAGCAGTGGGACACAATATAGGCTATACAAAAAAATATTATTGCCATACGCGATAAATATAAACCACGTAGTTTACAAAATACGAGGAAAATAAACCGGAACTTAAAGTCACTCACAGACTATCGCTGTAGTGAACGTGTTAATATGTATACTAAACGTTATAAATTGTAACAATGTAGTAAACCGCGTCAATATTATCCGGTTTGATATCAGTAAACGTAGTAACTATAGTATTAAAGATAAATTAGTCATAGAACTCATAGATAACAGACGAATTTGTAAACAGGGGTCAGGGTTCAAATTGTGATGATGTAAACTAAAGCTTGAACACAGTAAAATGTGGGCACAAGTAAATGCTTATATATTTTTATTTATACAATATGGAAACTTCTTAGTATTATAAATAAAAACTATTTGATATCCTGAATAAAAACTATTATGACAGCATTCCACTTTGATCATTTGTTTTCACGATGGCGAGCTCTGAACACAAGAAACGTGAAATTATTTTGCGCAAACATACTGAAAATCCTCATTTAAGTTATAGGGCATTAGCAAAACTTTTAAAATTACCGCAATCTTCCGTATGTTTAGTAGACGACCGGTCTGGCTTAGTGGGTAGTGACCCTGCCTGCGAAGCCGATGGTCCTGGGTTCGAATCCCAGTAAGGGCATTTATTTGTATGATGATACAGATATTTGTTCCTGAGTCATGGGTGTTTTCTATGTATTTAAGTATTTGTATATTATATATATCGTTGTCTGAGTACCCACAACACAAGCCTTCTTGAGCTTACTGTGGGACTTAGTCAGTTTGTGTAAGAATGTCCTATAATGTCCTATAATAATATTTAGTTTTAAAAAGGTTCCGAGAACGATTGACAGTAGATCGCAAGCCGGGAAGTGCAGGTAAGCAAGGCGCAAAGGATAAAAAAAAAGAAGCCCATGTCTTGCGACTTTTTACAGCGAATCCGAAGTTATCGTCCCGTGATGTCGCAAAAAAGGTCAAAATGTCGCAGTCATATGTACAGAAAACTAAGTCAAGAGCTGGATTAAAGTCGTTCAAAGCACAAGCTGCACCCAATCGCGACGCTAAGCAAAATCTGTCTGCAAAACAGAGATCACGAAAGTTGTACGACAATTACTTGACAAAATTTGGATGCGTTGTATTGGGTGATGAAACGTACATCAAAGCAGACTTCAAGCAGATACCGGGGCAAGAATTTTATACTTCTAAGAATCGTAAGGATGCCCCAGAAGATTGCAAGATAAAAAAGAGATCGAAGTTTCCAAAAAAATTTCTTTTATGGCAAGCTATTTGTAGTTGTGGTAAAAGAAGTCGTTCATTCGTAACAACAGGCACAGTAAACGGTGAAATCTACAAAAAAGAATGTTTGCAAAAGCGTCTACTGCCCTTTTTACGCAGTCATAGCTCACAGCCATTATTTTGGCCAGACCTTGCGAGCTGTCACTACTCTAAAGCAGTAGTTGAGTGGTATAAACATAACGATGTCGCAGTGGTACCTAAAGAGTGCAATCCTCCAAATTGTCCTGAACTGAGGCCGATTGAAGAATATTGGTCAATTATGAAAGGGATTCTAAAAAAAGGAGGCGGAGAAGTTAAATCGGCAGCTGAATTGCAAAACAAATGGAAATGGGCTTGCAAAAGATATCCTGATAGTGCTGTGCAAGACTTAATGAGCCGGATTCGACGCAAAGCACGCAGTATGGCATATAGAAAGCAAATTTAATAATTGTATATATTTGTAAAAATGGTTATTAGTCTAGTAAATAAATGCAATAAAAATTTCCTTGAAATATGTTCAATAACATTTTTATTTTTGTTACTTTATGTGCCCATGTTTTACTGTGTTCAAGCTTTAATTTTATAACAAGCATATTGGCACTAGCCTGTGACCGCGACTTCGGAATAAACTAAAGAAGCAAATAATTATGGGCCTCCCACACTAGCGTGTTTTGAGCGTTAGCGTCTAGTCAGCGCTATGGAAAATGGCGTCGCTGCGCTGATGCGGCAACGTTTCGTCGAGCAGCAGCCATAGAGTCGACTAGACGCCAACGCTCAAAAGGGGTCATCCATTAATTACATCACACGTTTAGGGGGAGGGAGGGGGTCAAGAAAATGTGACATATTGTGACATGGGGGAGGGGGGACACAAACTTTGTGACGTCACTTTAACTTCATCAGTAACCGAAAATTTATTTAAATTAATTTATTTAGTCTGTGGCCATGAGTAAGCCCATTCATAAAAAAAAAATATTTTATTCGCTGTACATTTAAATAACAAGTTTTTAAAACGATAATCTTTTTATTCGTTTAATTTTCTTTCCTAAGCAGTTTTGGGTTATAAAATTACTAATATTTATATCATCAAAAATATTTTGATAAAATATTAATAATACTTAGGTACTTACTTAATTCGACTTGGCGATTTCGTAGAAAAAAATGTGACGTCACACTAGGGGGGAGGGGTTTGCCAAATGTGACCAAGTGTGACAAGGAGGGGGGAGGGGTCAAAAAACCTAGAAATACGTGTGACGTAATTAATGGATGACCCCGAAGACGCTATTACCCTGTTTGTATGTCTGTTACTTCTTCACGCTTAAACCGCTCTAATGAGTATGGAGATATATTGAGGCCCGAGAAATTACATAATTTTTATCAAACATCATCATCATCATCATTCCACGGTTGCAGGCTGAAGTCCAGATATAATTATATTTAATTTAATTTTAGCTATTGTACCAATCACAGTTGTAGTGAAAAGCTATACAAGCAAACTACGAGATTTGTTTTTTCCACGTATCCATAAACAATTCTTAAAAATATTTATAATGTGTTCACCAGAACTGATTCACACTATTGTGTTAATAAGGTTACCCGCCGACAATACCGACATGTGATGTGTCGAAACCGACGAATCATGTCGACACAGCGGGGACAATGACCCGAGCAGGTGCATTGATAGTGTAATTATAGCTGTGGGGCTAAAAATAGACTTGTTTATAAGTTAATTTGACGGCCGAGATGATTATGGAAGTTAATGTGAATGGGATAGGGAGATGAATGAAAGATTGTACTATAGTGCGATGTACTACGATGGCTCAAAAATAACTGCATTCCCGTTGCCAGGGAGGTTTTGGGATTATACTGAGCAACTTTTACTATGGGACCGACCCCGAAATAGCGAAAAAAACCCTCACATAGAAAATGGACCAAACAAAATGTATGAAACAGCCAAATATTTTTTCGCTATTTCGGGGTTGGTTCCATAGTAAAAGTTGCTCAGTATAATCCCAAAAGCTCCCTGGTAACGGGATTGCAGTTATTTATTAGCCACCCTGTATTCTAGACCAGGCGGCCTAGCCAAGGTGACAATCGCGTGCGCTACGTCACCGAATCGCTTTGTGTATCTCTATCGCTCTTCCATATTAGAGTGGAAATGACAGTTGCGTTTCATTCGCTACGGAGCCTTAGCGATTGGCATGTTGTCTACGGAGCCAGGACCTTTAACCGCGTAAGACCCGAGCCAATTTTTGCGCTTTAGAATTTGGAACTTTATTTTAATTCTATAAGAGTTCATAACTTGGTACAAGTACAAGTACGCGGGGATTTACGAGGCTAGAATTGTGCCATATGCATCATTATTATTTGTATGTCTTTCCATATCTCGGGACCATGTGGTCCCGGACCTTTGGGAGGCATGCGTGGGGCCGAAGCCAACAGCACAGAGGCCCTTTAAGACAAGTTTGATGTTATGTAATACACCAGCCAGAACCCATTCACGGGTACAAATAGATACCCGGTCCCAGCTGGCATAGGAGCTATTGTAAATGCAGTGGAGAAGAGTGCCGGTTATGGTGTTGAAGTTTGGCTGGTCAAAAGATTGGGCTATTGCCGAGAGGTCATTATTATTATTATTAGACAGATATAATTATTTCTTAGGCACGCTCTGAATTAATCGATAAACTAATTGTTTTACCGTTTTTATTGCCGTTTTCACGAGCACTTACATTCCGTAAACAAATAGCCGTTGCCGAACAGCTATAAAAACGGTTTTTACGATTTTCTCGACTACATATAAGCGATTGATATCAGAACTCAGCCATACAACGAATGGGCATTTGAAAATAATTAATGCATAATTTTAATAGTACATTACTACAGAGGCCGGGACGAAAGGGGTTGCCGGCCGAAGACATATAGACGGCCGAGCGAAGCGAAGCCGGATAGGTCTGAGCGCGGGCAACCCCATTTCCCGCCGAGGTATGTATAGTGCTTTTCTCAAACATGCAATGAAATAAATAAAATAAAAAATCCACGAAACTTAAGTTTTATTTATAGAAAAAACTAAAAGTAAACTACACCCAAAATATAACCAACACGTACCTATAACATTATCACGCATATGTTTTACACGAGTCGTGTATTTTTACTACCCGTATATTTTCATGTAGGTATCTTTGATTTTTTCGCCTTGTATCCGTCTGACTGTCGTTTTCGTCACATAAGTTTACATAGTCTTTCATGTTGATATCATGTTTCACATACATCGTTGCTTTATGCATGGAGTAAATAAGTATAATTTCCACAGTGTTGACGAATTTGTAGTTACATTCATTTAAAATATGCCACAAAACTGTTTCTAATAAACTGTAAGTCATTTTTCTTAGTTTCTCAAATAATAAAATTGCCATAAGCAACCATATACATACTTCGTCTTTGACTTGGCGGCAGAGGCAGCAAGTTATTTAAAATCAATTCTGCTTACGCTGCCAATTCCAACACCTACGATTACAATTAATATTAATTTCATTATTTCGTCGGAACTCATATTAAAGTAAAAAAATCAAGAACGCACCATAAATCCAATAAAACAGAATGAAAATTTTTCAACTTTACCTCTATAACAATAAAAAAAAAAACTACGTGTGTTTGAGTAGACCTTTTTACCGCTAACGTTTAGATGAAATATTTTAAATGTTTTTATTTGTGTAGTTAAATTTATAATTTAAAATTATAGAATTTGGTTAATAATGTATTATTTATTAAGTTCATGTTGATTTTATAAAATTACAACTGCAAATTATAGCAAACATTGTTTTTGTTTTTTTTTTTATAGGCGTAGTGGCAGAGTGTCATTACGAACCATAAAGCAAATACTGCCTCTAGTTTTTTTTTAATGGATGAATGCCAAGATGCCGTGTCACAATTATCTGTGAAATGAAAAATAAAAAAGAGGACTTTGCCGGCCTAGGCCTGCAAGATTTGTATGAAATTCCATTAACTACCTTTTGTCCTAGCCGCACCTGAAACGTCATACTTCGCAGCCTATTATAAGGAACATAACATCAATATTTCATTGCATGTTTGAGAAAATAATAATTCAGTCCAGAATCTCACCCTATTTAGACGGTTCAAGAACTTGCATGCGATTTTCGTTACATTGCGGTATTTAATCGACTGTACGGATATGATGGTCGTTCTTGTGATAAAACGGTGTCCGTCACTTTCTATCCCACGATGTTAAAAAGTGACAGTTATTTTATCACGTGGATAAAGATGGATAAAGCCATCCATAATACGCCGGTTGAATTCATTGTAGGTATAGTTGTTCGATTTTTAGCTGGCCGCGCCGTTTTACTTAATCCTTAGTCAAAAGGATTGTCCGTTCGGGGCCAGCTAGAAATCGAACGACTATACCTACTCTGTAATGTATCGAATATTGCATGCAAATTCTCGGTCCATCTAAATGGGGCTTAATGACTGCGTTTTACAGGACTTTTTAACCTAAAACATACCTTATTCAAATTACAGATAACTTTCCTCGCATCCTTGCAATCTGGTGTTGGAGGTGATACAACCTCCTCTGTATGAGGTCACTGACGTTAGCCGCCTCCGTTTTCCGCCATTCGTGGTAGCCGTCCAGCTCAGGAAGCTTCTCCTGGTCTGATAGGAGGGAGCTGAAGAGTTTTCTTAGGTTAAACATACCTTATTTAGATTACAGATGACTTTCCTAGCATCCTTGCAATCTGGCGGGTTCTGGAGGTGATACAACCTCCTCTGTATGAGGTCACTGACGTTAGCCGCCTCCGTTTTCCGCCATTCGTGGTAGCCGTCCAGCTCAGGAAGCTTCTCCTGGTCTGATAGGAGGGAGCTGAAGAGTTTTCTTAGGTTAAACATACCTTATTTAGATTACAGATGACTATCCTAGCATCCTTGCAATCTGGCGGGTTCTGGAGGTGATACAACCTCCTCTGCATGAGGTCACTGACGTTAGCCGCCTCCGTTTTCCGCCATTCGTGGTAGCCGTCCAGCTCTGGTAGCTTCTCCTGGTCTGATAGAAGAGAGCTGAAGAGTTTTCTTAGGTTAAACATACCTTATTTAGATTACAGATGACTTTCCTGGCATCCTTGCAATCTGGCGGGTTCTGGAGGTGATACAACCTCCTCTGTATGAGGTCACTGACGTTGGCCGCCTCCGTTTTCCGCCATTCGTGGTAGCCGTCCAGCTCTGGAAGCTTCTCCTGGTCTGATATGAGGGAGCTGAAAAGGAATGTTTTTTGATAGGTGGTAAATATAGGATAACCATAAGGGTTGGGACCAAGCTAACTCTGCGCGGCATATGCAACAGTGTGTGATAAAGTAATTATTATGTTTTTCTATGAAAATATGACGATTATAATGACACTGTTTCACTTTGTTCTATTCAAGTCGGCGAGATTTCTCAATAGTATGTATATTGTGTGTAAATTCAGGTCACAAGTAAAATACACGTGTACACGAAAACAACAGCTCGCTACAACAATATTTGCATAATATAAGCTAGTATTCAAAATACATGCACAGAGTTATTGTTTATTACTATACTATAGTTCGTTTATTTAGCATTAGAAAAATACTACGCGATCTTGACGCGTCTTTTAATTGAAGAACGCTTTTTAAAAATCAGTAACTATTACTTATGAAAGAAGACAGACAGACGGACAGCGGAGTCTTAGTAATAGGGTCCCGTTTTTACCCTTTAGGTAAGGAACCCTAAAAAAGAAAGTTACTTTCGCAATTACAATATTAGTACTGCTTGTTTACGTGTATTATTTCTTAGAATGCTCTAACGTATGGCGCCGAGTGCTGGCCCCTCAAAAAACAACAAGAGGATAGACTACATGCCGCTGAAATGAGGATGTTGCGCTGGGCTGGAGGTGTAACGCTGTTAGATCGCATCCGTGGTAGCTTCAGGGTAAAACCAATCCAAGAGAAGCTAGTGGAAAGTCGACTTAGATGGTACGGGCATGTAATGCGTCTCCCACCCGAGCACATGACCCGACAAGTACTTGAACTGTTTCCGGCGCCAAAAAGACGAAGAGGAAGACCCCGCCAAACATGGATATCCACCATAAATAAAGACATGAAAGATGCAAATGTCACATCTGAGACAACCCAGGACAGAGCGTCCTGGCGAAGAAGGACTAGGAGAGCCGACCCCAAATGATGGGATAAGGCTAGACGAAGAGAGAGAGAGATTTCTTAGAATACCCACGAATTAAAAGGTCATAATGATACAAACTATACTCTATATCTTTATTTTTAAGTACATATTTAAATAAAAGTAAACAAATAATTTGTACCTTTTCAGGTAGTTATAACATTTTTAGGCTAACCAACCAAATACAAAACCACCTGGATCAGTCACTGAACGACTTGATTTTAACCTACATTATTTGATCATGTAATGTTTTCATCTACTAATAGCAGGCGTGTCTCCGCGATTTCGTCGCTTTCCTACAGGTAGCTAAAAGTACATCCGTTCGGCCCCGAATTTGGGGTTTGCCATAAGCTGCGCGTGGCGCTGTCGCCACCTAGCGGCCATATCTGTGCTGATCGTAACAGACGCGTTTTGTTAGAGAGTGAGTCTTCTGTACTTAGTACTATTATTTATTCTGTGCTAATGGCTCATTAACCCCGTTGAGGGTAGATTATGTTTACTTTTATTTAAATACCTAAAGAAACAGACTATAAAAGGAATTGCGTAAATAAACAACGATTTTGCAGAAATGTAAACACATCTGGGCTTCGAGGAATCCTTAACGAAAGATTGATGGTATGCGATGCTTTGGTTCAATCGATTCTCGGTATTATCTGAGATTCAGCTGAATTGCGGGATCACACAGATATTTCATCTGAAGAATCTTAAGGTAAAAACCGCCTGTTATAATTATTTTGATAAAAAAAAAATACTATCATTCACAAAAATCTTATTCGATTAAATTCGAGTATCTACATAATACCAACCTTTGTCTATCATAAATCTAAGTTTAGTTTGATAAGTCTAATAAATATGTAATTAGATAATTTTATGGATATGTATGTCTGAATTAAATAAAGTGAATTTAATTAGACTAGCTTTTCTTCTATATTCCATGCACAGCTCTTTAGAGTTGTATAATATTCAGCTGATATTCTTATCTTCAAGGGTAAAAAAACGATAAAAAGTAATACAAACCTCTGTCTTTCATTTATCTGCTCCATAATAGCAAGTAACTTCTCTTCCCTATTCTCACTGCTTTTCATAACATTATTCAGCTCATGGCTTATATAGTACCCCAACTCTTTAGTGTTGGAGTGTATACGACGTCTGAGATTCTCGTCTTCAAGGGTAAAAAAACGATAGTAAAAAGTAATACAAACCTCTGTCTTTCATTAATCTGCTCCATAATAGCAAGTAACTTCTCTTCCCTATTCTCACTGCTTTTCATAACATTATTCAGCTCATGGCTTATATAGTACCCCAGCTCTTTAGTGTTGGAGTGTATTCGACGTCTGAGATTCTCGTATTCTTCGGTTGGGCCCTGACCTGAGTCTAGGAGCAGACTAGGGTCTAGGTCTTTGAGATTGCTGCGTAACCTGGAACAAGGGAGAGAAATAAAAAAAGGTAAGACCTTATTTCTAATATTTTAAATTTTTTTTGAGGCATTTTATACGATATTTAAAAAAAACTGATTTTTACGCGAATACGGGAAGGGTTACAGTTTTAGCATTTATGTACAAACGGCAATACTCTTTTAACTGTACATCGGTGGACCTTATTACATTAGTCATAAGGTGGACATTAAACAGTGCGGGGGATGGTACATTTGTTTGTGCCGTGTACGCGCAATTATGAACTTATATGATTTTAACTGAAATATTTGACTTAAAGGGTCTAGCCGCAATCCCATAGTGAAACTGCCCCTGGCTGAAATGTATACCTTTCTTAGGCGCGTTTATTTGTCTTATTATAGGATATCGTTTTACCAAATTTCAGGCCTAGAATCCCCTTGGTTTGGCATATAATTTTTTTTTAGATTGTTTACGAGTTTCAAAAAAATAAAAACGATTTATATAAAATAATAATTGACAAACCAAAAATTCTAGGCTTGAAATTTGGTGAAACGATATCTTATAATAAGACAAATAAACGCGCCTAAGAAAGGTATACATTTCAGCCCGGGGCAGTTTCACTATGGGATTGCGGCTAGACCCTTTACTGTATATAATTGATTATTATAATATTAAGTATATTTGCATGAAATAAGGTATTTTAATAGGTATGTGTATACCTAATCTCAAATTTGTATGCCTATCGGCGAAACATACTGTTTGTGCCAACACTGTTACCTATGTTTACAGATAAATCATTTGACTTTGACTTTGTACCGCAGCGTCGCAACTGCTGAGCCAATTTTGATTAATGAAATGAGGATCGATCTTTATATACAGCGGGGATGGTATTTTAATATTTTTGAACCGACGTTCAATCAAATAAGTTTGCGATTTCAAATTTAGTAATGTCCCTGCTGCTCTGCCGAACTGAATATTTCATTAAAATACATCTACTGCTTAACCTCGTAAGTCCCCGCGTACAGTCACCTGCAATAATATGTTACTCTTCGAAGGCCGCAAAAATATGTGACACGCTCTTATTTGTAGAGCCATAAGAGCGTGTCAGATATTTTTGCGGCCTTCGAAGAGTAACATATTATTGCAGGTGACTGTACTTGTACAAGTACCAATTAAATTCGAGTTATGAACTCTTAAGCCCACTTGCACCAATCCAGTAACCCGGGTTAACCGGTTAAACCTGGAGTTACCATGGTTACCAGTACAATTTGGCAGTGGGTTAACGGTTTAACCAGTTAACCCCGGGTTAGTGGAATGGTGCAAGTGGGCCTTATAGAAATAAAAGAAAGTTCCAAATTCAAAAGCGCTAGAATGACTTGGGTCTTATATTACGATGCTAATAGTTACAGTCGCCATCAGATATATTGAAGCGGCCAAGGTGCTCACAATATTTGAACACGCTTCTATTGTCAAGGCGTTAGAATGCGTGTTCAGATATTTTCCAGCACCTTGGCCGCTCGGATATATCTGATGGCAATTGTACCTACGCTTATAAATTAACGCTTATAATTGGGATCAAATCGATAAATTGGGTTCAATCGTAAGAGTAGTGAAGTTCAGTAATTGACAGGAGGATAAACAATGTTTCATGTAGACTAAACATAATCTAGGACAAACAGGATGTTTTTCCCTTAAAAGTAATATTGTATCTTTCAGGGAAGAAACACTCAAGAGTATTGAATACATTAAATAATTATATTACAGAAAACAACTTCAGATTCAACTCAATTTTCACTACAATTTCAAAATAATTAAATAAAAAAAAACGAACCAGCACACGAAATGAAATACGCGAAGTTAAGGACGGTAGATATTAAGTGGCATTATCACTTTAAATCGAATTTAATTGTTAAGTATTCCAAGTGTCGATAACAAGTATATATATTACCCGGACTGAAATAGGTGCTTTTAATTACTGTTGTTTAAGAAAGCACTTACAAATGCTAACAGCTCACAAAAGAGCAGCCTTATAACAGCACTCAATGAAATATTAAGTGAAACGTCTTTAGTATTCGTTTGTTATGCTTTATTTATTTGATAAATCGTTTCCACATGGCAACAATACGTTTTGTTCTGGCATTTTTGTAAATATGAAAAAAGTTTTTGGCAAAAATTTCATTTTTGGTACAAGCTTTTATCGCTGACTGTACTTTTCTTACGACAGGCAACTAATACTCATCGAGACAATTCTAAAAACCCCTAACACAATTAGGTTGCGTTGTTTCATCACAGAGTTCATATGGCCACCTCCTGTCTCCATCATCAGATCAGCTCGATGGTACCATAATATTGCATTGTCATCCGATTATATATTATACATGCATGCAAAATTTCAGCTCAATCGGAAACCGGGAAGTGGATCAAATTTAACTTACAAGATTTGATTACACACAGACAGACAGATAGACAGACAGACAGACAGACAACGGTCAGGTGAAACTAAATAAAAGCTTGTAATAAAACCGGCTAAGTACGAATCGGGCTCGAACATCATATTTTTACAGATAGGTATAACGGACGGACGGACGAACGTTTTTAAGAGCCAACAGGAGAGGTCATTTCTCCATACAAACGTAGTCCTAGTTTTCCTCCGTGGTTTTTGAAGCTAAAGCAATGGTTTTTTCAACACAGATTAATATTGTCAATATCTGTGTCGGACCGTTTTGCTTTTTTTGATATTTTTGTTTTTTAAGGCGCTAGAGCCCTTCAAAAATGGCCAAAATGGTCTAATTGACTATGCCGCAATGAGAGGCGTGGCATTCAAAACTGATGTCAATTAGCCAAAAAAGCAAAACGGTCCGACACAGATAATTTCATAATCATTTAGATTTCCAAATTTGGTTACGATTGGTTAAGTTTTGGAGGAGGAAACAGAGGAGTACGAAACCTCGATTTTTGAGATTTTTACGCAGGATTTTTCGCCTTGTCCTTATCGCACTACTTTTAGGTGCCGCTTCCGTTAGCGAGACGGGAATATTTACCTAAAATATATAAAACTCAGCTCCTGTTTCGTCTTAAGGATGTTTGAATGTTTTAATTTTTCCATAAGAGGTATCTTATCTTTCAGTTCGTGACATAATCTCCTGAAGCAGGGGTCTGGGGACCCGAAATACGGCCCGCGAGCCCTTCCATGCCGGGCCGAGAAAAAAGTAGCGGTAGAGACCCTTTAGTAAAGTTTGGACTGCTCTGAAACGGGCTAAAATGAAGGGTATACAAGTATGTACTCGTATTAAAGCTGCGTATAAAATCCAGTTTACCTATATCATGTATAAATTGATCTGCCCTGACAGGCTTTAATTTACTACCTACCTATTGAACATACAATCAGCAGCAGAAGTCGCTAAGCGGGCCAGGTGTTCAAAATGAGCTTGACGCGACTTTATTGTTAAGAGCATAAGAGCGTGTCACGTAGTTTTGAACACCTTGCCCGCTTAGCAACTTTTGCTGTTGACTGTACAAGCATATGGTATAGGTCCGGTTTAATGTCAGCCACCTAGTAACACCTGTCCTGTCCTACCTATATATTTACGTGATACAACTAGGTCGATAGCGCCATGTTCCAAGGTTAGCATCAATTATTCAGAGCTTGATAACGATATCGGTTGGAGGCTTTTATTGTTACCAATTGTAATGGGTATTTTTTAATTGCAGTAATTATGTAAAGGTTCATTTATATGTATAGCTCATGCCGCTGCTCGAGGTTGCGAGATGATTTTTTAAGGCGACATTTTTTAAAAATAAAAATGTCAGTAAAATATTTGCATTCAGCTCTTAGCGAAGTTTAAGTTACTTATTGATCTGGAAAAAGTTCTTAATAAAAATTGACCTTGTATATTTCTGGACGATTCTAAATTTAAATTCACATATAAAATGTATTTTCTATGTCAGAAAAAGTAAGTGCTAGAAAAAAAAACAACGGGTTGCACTCCGGGGATGCCGACAGAAGTGAAAACTCAATGACTAGTCCAAAATTTCTGCAGCACTATGTATAATTGACCCATCCTCCTTTCTATTGAAAAACTTTAGTTCCGAAATTGCTGGCCAGTGAGCTTAAATTTGTAGCGTTAATTGTTTAAAATTCGAATAGAAATTGTAAAGTTACCTTGCAGACCTCGCATCTAAATATATTTTCATGTCATGATATTTCGAGTTTTATTCACCAGTACTAGAGTTCACTTTTATTAGCGATTTCATCAAGATGTAGCTTTATTGAATTATATTGGAGTGATATAAAGTTATGTAACTGTGAGATCCTCGTATTTCAGCCCGTACAAGATTAGAACATTGAGCTTTATTGCTTAATATAAAAGTCCAGGTTGTATAATTGACCTGATTATGTGACTTTATGACTAAAGTTCTTTTGTGAATAACATTGTTCGTCACACATGACGTCAGCGCGCTACGCGTTACGCTGTCTCGAGTTTATCATTTTTTTCCCCACCTCAAAAACTGCTCAGCGCCGCAAAAGAAGTTTTCACTTCAAAAATATGGTCTTAGTGTTATATGACCATCTTGAAGAGCTAACTTTGCGTTGCCAATGGCACTAAGTTTAAGGCCGTTTTTTGTAAGCCTAGTGCGTTATTGGCGCGACAGTATCTCGCGGCGATAGACTTTTTCTAATTATGTTAATTAAAGAGGGATTAGGGAGGGACGGTCGTCTATCTCGCCGCGAAATATTGTCGCGCCAATCGTGTGCTAGCCCGGCAGCCAATCTATCACCGCGAGAGTGTGATGTAATGCAATTCAAGGTGCATAGCAGTTAACTTTTATGGAATAACTACGGAGCAACACTGCAACAGTAACTAGGAAAGTTATCTATCTAATGTTGCTCCACAAAAGTAAACTGCGGTGTTGATGCACCTTCAAAAAGAGGTGGAGAGTAGGGTTTCTGCTCGAGAATTCCCGAGGCGAGAAATCTCGAGAAATTTGTCCTAAGTCGAGACGGGAAAAAAATATTCAATGCCTCGAGAACTCGAGAAATAAATCTCTTGTGATAAGTAAAAAGATAACACGCGTATAACACATGATGTGTCTATAATGTATTTCTTTAGGTAGTTAAATAAATATGAACATTGTTTTTTTTTTACGTTTACATGTAGGAATCTACTTAAAACATTTATTACCAACCAAATAAAAACTACCTTGATCCGTCCCCTATTGTTCTAGCTTTAACCGATTTGAATGTTTTGAAACTTTTGAACTATCATGATTCATGACATTCATGTAGTGTCTTTTTATTGAAAAATGCTTTTAAAAATTTGTAACGAATTATAGGACCATGTAATACCTAAGTGTAATAACAAATATTACAAAACTAAATTACTATTGATAAATCGTCGCGAGACAAGCAAAAGTCACTAAGTACTTTAAAAAAATAAAAGTAACAATGCACTTTATTACACTTGTAACACGGTTTATTGTACAATAATTTCAATGGTGTTAGTTAGTGACTTTTGCTTGTCACCCGACGAAATCAAATCATCCCGATATATTCCTATTAGCAAAATATTACAATTTTAGCAGCTTTATTGTTACGTTGAGTAAGTACGAGTAATTAATATTACGTAGTAAAACTTCTGTAAGTTTTGTCACATCGAGTTAAATTTATTGACTTGAATATTGCTGCCTTATAAAATACCATATTGTAGTTTGTTTACATTTTGTTTAATACCTAAAGAAATACACTATAGCATAACACATCGCCGGTGCGCACTCCTGCACCTATAGTTCTTTTTGTTGTTGTATTTTTGATTATTAAATGCAATTTATGGTGACTAAAATGTACCATATGTTTGATTATTGATCTCACCTACGATTCCTACGAGTCTGATTTGTAAAATAGCAAAAAAATGTAAATAACATGGTGTTATTCGGAGCTTTCAAAATTTCTCGAGATACTCGAGAAACTCGAGAAATCTTGGTCGAGAATTCCCGTGCCTCGAGAAATTAAAAAGGTCGAGAAACCAGAAACCCTAGTGGAGAGTAGATACCTACCTACTTATGAGGTAAAAACAATGAAATTATATCGCGGCAGACCCGTTTGTGTAATTAAATATGTGTACAAAACGCGAGAGTACATTTTTATTCTGTTTAGTCGGAAAATTTGATAGATTACCAGTGACATCACCGCCATTTCATCAAATACGTTATTCAGCAAAACACTTCACCTAATACTATCTTGGATATACAAACAGTCATATGTGGTTACTTATATGATGTACTCAGTAATGATGGAGTACCCACTTGTATAATATCATTGACACAATTAACTGGTCAGTTCTGAACCTTATTTCTTTGAGATAAAATCGACAAATGATTATTTATTCTAAGTGTTGTTGTTATAGTATTGGCCATGACGAATTACAATTATTTATCACCTAAGTGTTATTTGTTAAATGTCTTTAGCTTCTACGTTGTGTAATTATGCAAATTATTAATGAAATGCAGACGCCTAAAGTTATATGTACCTAAATACTCGTATCAATGTTTGAATGCAAGTTTACGAAGAAGGTACCTTACCTAATGTACCTGGTTTGGTTACAATGTTATTTCGTCACTGAAATGCGACTTGCAAAATATTTGGCTTTTCACAACCCTAAATAGTCGAAAGGGATATTGCCATACGTTAGAAAGGTATATCATGATTCGACCCTGATCACCCTGAATCGCTGCCAAACTTCGATTTTGTAGGAAGTGTTCTTTTTGTACTATTAGTTATTCTGTGGTAGCGCTACGAGCGTAGTTCAGCAATATGAATGAATTAAACTTACCCCGGCGACTTCTTGATCTGCGCTATAAGGTTATTGTGCTGCTGTTTCAGCGACTCCAGCTGCGAGGACACCCTCTTCAGCCTCTGCTGGAACTCCGACACTTCGTCTGTGTTACCTGTGCACCTGAAACACAGCCTTATTTAATTCTGGTGCTCGTAAAAGGTATCGTCTTGGGTCGTCCCATTCGTTTTTCGTCAAGTTCTTAAATTGGTCCTATTCTGCTTTCGTCACTCATTCTACATTCGTCACAATCGTCGGTGGCTTTCAATGTAGAATGAGTGACGAAAGCAGAATAGGACTAATTTAAGAACTTGACGAAAAACGAATGGGACGACCCAAGACGATACCTCGTAAAATTGGGTTATTATTACTATAGAGAAGCCATACCAAACAATGACATTGTCACAATCACAACATATACCACTCGACTAAAACGTCGTAAGCGCCGTGAATTTCATTGCGCTTACGCGTTTAGGTCGTGAGATTCACGCGCCGCTTCTATGGTTTGTTGTCAAAACAACGTCAATTCATGGCGCAAAATACTCTGGTTCTCTGTGCCGGTTCTATACGTTAGTAATAAATAATCTTAGAGAATATAACCAACGGACAGGCGTTCCCGTCTGTCGAAAATAGGCGGCCACTGGTCAACGACATGTCAACCACATGTATGGACTGACGTTTAACTGACATGGCTATGTTTACGTTACGTATACATTTGATGTGCCCCTCCCCCGCAAAAAACGGCAGACTATTTTGTACCGAAAATTATAGACATGGCGTCTCCGTTTGTTATATCCTCTAAGTAAATAATAGTTCAATGGCTCGTAAAATTTGTCTTTATGCAGAGATCGGAGAAACAAGGGTCTTTAGATGTACAATCAAGATTATTTTAGCATTACAAAAAGTACATAAATAGGTAAGTATATTTTTTTAATAGTCAAAATTTCGTCGATGTTTGAGATGTCCATTCGAATATATAACCACATCCCCCAGTATGTAAAAAATGAAAATAAATATGATAACTTTGTAAATAAGCTCAAGACTTACCTTTTAACCGAATGCCCATACACTCTGCAAGAGTTTATGGACAGTTAAATAGATAAGTTATGTGTAATAAATTGCAACATAGCATATTGTGACCTACGTATTAATTAGTTTAATTAGATTAGAAGATTTATTTCATGAAAGACAATTACATAATAAGTTTGCATATGTCAAAAATATAAGAATTTCTATCATGTTTGAATCTAGATAGATAGACAGTCAAACAAGTTTGTCCGTAGAAAAAGGCAAAAAAAAATTGAGATGAGAACTCTTCGCGCCTAGATTTTTTTTAAACTTACCGCTCTTTTCTACTGATGGAAATGGCTTGACAGATTATACATAGGGTACATCGCCAATTATTAGCCAGTTTTCAATTACTGGCCACCTATACTAAAATGAATTCTGTGTATAGGTGAATAGAACTCATTTTTGTAAGAGGCGGCCAGTTATTGAACGAGTGGGTTGTGGATAAATTTCAGTTACTGGCCATTTTCCTTATACTGAAAATGAGTTTTATTTATCTGTAAATAGAATTCATTTTTGGAATAGGTGGCCAGTAATTGAAAACTGGCTAATAATTGGATTTTCGTACCTTATATACTAAAATGAACTTTGTTCACCTATAAATAGAAATCAAATTAAGTGGCCAGTAATTGGGGGGTGGCTAGTAATTGGCGATGTACCCTACATGCATAAATTTTAAATATCTGCTTTTTCTATTTGTATTATATCCTATTTATTATATGCCATAGAAAATTGTGTACCCTATGTACGTATAATATGTTGCCACGCCCTTGTAGGGTCCACGCTGTACTCAATTAAACTTAAAACATCTGTGCTGCCCTGCTAAGCCGAGTGGCGCTATCTCAAAAGAAAATGCATTGCTAATTTATACTTTAGTTTCTATAACTGAGAGTTCCATTTTCAAAATCATTTGTTTTTGAGATAGCGCTTTTCGGCTTAGGAGGGCAGTGTAATACCATGGATTGCGACGAATAAGGGCTGATTTAGACATTGCGAGAACTCCCAAGCGAGTTTCATACCATTGCGGGTTTTGATCGGTCGGTTAAATTGGACGTAACCAACAGTCCGCAATGTAGCTAAAATCGCATGAAAGTTCGCACGCCGTCTAAATCAGCCTTAAATAACTATGATTTAGTAGGTAATACAGGTTGGATTCTCAAAAAATTGGCTAAACCTACTATAGCTAATGAAGTATATAGTGAAGTTAGCCAAAGGCGCCTCTTAGAATCCAAAGGCCTACCGCGAACACCGAAATTCCCAAAATGAGGGCACGATTCTGTCACTCTAATTACGCCTAAATTGGAGTAAAAGAGAAAGATGCCCGCAATTTGCGAACTGTGATATCCGCGGTAGGCCCCCCGATGCCCACTGAAGGATTCGGTCATTTTACAAACAGTACATTTCAGTATTACTTACTGCAGATTTTGATAATCATAAATAACAAGTTTCACATCAACATCGAACACATCGTGATGGCTCCTCTACACGATGGGCCAACGACGCCAATCCAAGGGACGCATTTATGCGTTAGAGGGAGCAAGTGATATTGCTATCTCATTCTACCGCATGGCTGCGTCCCTTGGAGTGGTCGGCGCTGGCCCATCGTGTAGAGGAGCCATGAGGAAACTGGACTAATCCCAATAAAGCCTAGTTTCCCCTCTGGGTTGGAAGGTCAGATGGCAGTCGCTTTCGTAAAAACTACTGCCTACGTCAATTCTTGGGATTAGTTGTCAAGCGGACCCCAGGCTCCCATGAGCCGTGGCAAGTGGATGACGCAAGGAAGAAGAAGAAATAACAAGTTTCACAATAAAGATAGTGTACCTGAGAGGGGCTATAAAGAGGTATGTGACGACGATCCATATGACCAGTAATACCACTGCCACACGCTTCCATCGTGCCAGGTACATCATCAGATAGTCGTTCAAGGTCATGTGGCCATTGGAGTAGTGTTTCATCGCCGCGCAGCGTGGTCACAGCATTTCTGGAACAAAATACCACTATACCACTATAGTCTAATAAAACATGGTCTTCTCTTCCCAGAGTGACACAAGCCTACGTCACAATAACATGGCCGCTATATATCGCGCTATCGCAAATTATCATATAGCGCTGTCGCATGATGACGTAGGCTTGTGTCAGTCAGGTGACCTAGAAAAGACGGGAAGAGAGTACCAGGCGGAGTATATTATTATCCCACCAAAAACATTCTGTAAAAAACTAGCCAAGTCTCGATGGAGCTGCTTGTTTATCTCTAAAAAGTAATGAAATCTAGACAAAGTCGTGCCAAGTCTAAGGTTCCTTACTGCGATTTCTTTATTATTATAGTTAATGTTGTGTGACTTGGCCGTTGAAGGGTACACAAGGGTACAAAACCAGGTGCTCCATACTTGGCAATCGCACATAATGCTTTACTCGTACCGTACTCGTAAATATGTGTAATGCTCAAACTGCAATTAGCGCTAGCGTTATGTTCAATTAGAATTATTTTTAATAGGTGACGATGATCCTTTTGTCATTATGCAGCCGTGCGATGGCCAAGTCATCATACGTATTACAAATTAAAGATATCTTATTGATACGGTTTTAACACCCCCTGGCACTGATTAAAATAACCGACTTGGTTTCACATTACATCTCAAAACTTTTTTGTAGTAAAAGCGTTACGAGACTTGCACCTTTTTACATGTAATGTTTTTCATGGGATCTCATCTCTTTTTGTAGGCAGTCCTTCTTTTCGGGTACTCATACCCATACTCAGGGCCGGATTAACCCTAAGTCAAAATAGGCAACTGCCTAGGGGCCCCGCCTCGGCTAGGGGGCCCCGGCGGCTCAGCGCGCACCAAATAAAATTTTGTTCCATAGGGTCAAAATTCATGAGTAAATTTTTTATTCTCATTTAATGTGTATGGTTTGTTATTGTTTTTTGGATCCATTTTTTTAAATTATTGAAATTCTGTAATAAAATTGAAGGAATACGTTACAGTTTACGGGGCGTATTCTGCGTACCTGTTGTAATAATAGGGATTTTCAGGAAAAATGGTTCACTTTTTTTCGAACAACTAACAACTCTTCGGTTATTTTGACTCGGAATCACGAGGACTATTGATTAAAATAAAGAAAAAGAAAGCAGACGAACGTGTCCCCAGTTTTTCACAGGAATGCTGGACCGTCAGCTTCACTTTTTGCCTCAATTTTACCATTGATTTGTGTTCCTCACCTCCTCTACTTCAGCTTAGCCTTTGGCTTCGCTGCGCCAACCTCGGCCTGCGGTGTCGCTTTTTAATACAATGGACATTGGTTCGCGTCTGTGCTCAACTATTTATCCTGGAGCCTAATGAAGCACGGGTTTGACTTCGCATGAAAGCTCGCCTCACTGGGGCACTTTGAACTTTTAGGCGCAGATGAAGATCGATACCTGGCCCTTTAACACGCTTTCACAATTTGCTATATTGTTAACAAAAAAATTCGCGCTCGCTGCGCTCGCGTTTATTTTTGGTTCTTTAGTTGACCCTGTGTCCTCTACTTAGATGTTAGCTTGACTGATGAATGAATAGAGTTAGACCAAGAAAAGTCTGCAATGATTCTGATAGCATACGCAGTGCAAATGTTATTTATACGTCATAATTTCATAGATATTTACAATAACACTTGCACTGCGAGTGCTATCAAAATTATTGCAGGCTTGTCTTGGTCTAACTCTCGTAATTTAAGTCATTTTAACATATGGATTTCGTTTGTTATTGCAAAATATTAACTCTTAAAAATCAACTTTGCGGCACTAGTTGAGCTTAGTCTTTAGCCTCGCTTAAAATTTGCCATTAGAGGTAGATAGGAAAGTGAAGCTGAAGCTTACAGTTTTGGTATTCCACTGGGAATTGGCCTTAAGCCTAAAAGGCTCTCCCCACACTTGACACGACGCGAAATCGGCAAAAACCGATAGAATAAAGCTTTATGTCCAATTGTCCACGCAATAAGAGCGAAAAAGATATCGTTTGATTTGAATCGGCTCGGCCGACGCCTGAAGATTGAAATTAAAAACGCAAACTTATTTCCCTGTACTGAATATGCTGTGTGCAGAATTGACTGTAGGGGGCCCCGAGCCTCGCACTGCCTAGGGGCCCCGACATGCTTAATCCGGCCCTGCCCATACTATGTATACACATATCATAACTAAACATATCTTCATTCATACTCACATCGTACATCGTAGTGTACCTTTACTTTACTTTACCTCCTATTTGTAGGAACTGCAACAGTAACTTTGTAATATCATATATTTATATGGGATTACAAACTTACTTATGCCGTTCTTAGATCTTTAAAACGTGACTGATATTGCAATATTTTTAGGTTTTCCCTTTATGTGGCCATTAAACCCTAACTCTGTACCAAATTTCAGCTCTCTGAGTTTATGGGAAGTACTAGTTCTATTCTGATGATCATGAGTGAGTTTCATAAATGCGAAACTTTGCTTTCGCTTAACTTCGGAACTAAATGACCTACAGACTTGAAATTTTGGATTTTAAGTATGTGATTATAGCTTACTGGATGACCAAAATTTCTGCGTTCTGGTCTTATCCAGAGGTTCTCAAATAGGGGCCTGAAAATGCGGCGAAATGGTTCCAGTAAAGGATGGTACGGCAGTGTTTGCTTCGCGCTCGACTTGGCGGGGGCACTGCCGTGCCCCCGATACCATGATTACCACAGAATATAGATATCCTCCCCCCTATCTACTTTTAGAGATGGTGTGGTATGGGGAATGCCCTGACTGAAACTTTGGCGCCCGCCCGTAACAAATGGGGTTTTCTTAACGGAAACCGCGCAGAGGGTGGTATATTCCACCTGTCCAATTTCTTTCTCCAATGTCAGTGGGTCTCACTCTCTCATGAACGCAATACACATTGGACAAAGAAGTTGGATAGGAGGAATACCACCCTAAGGCAGAAGAATGTCGGAAATTACGCAAAACTGAACACAGTATTTAAATAAAGTCTAAATATAACTTGGTCTTACAATATCCAATTTTTATTGAAAGAGAAACACTTGACCTTAACTTGGTCTTATATTTAAAGTCCTGGAGTTTGCCTTAGTAAGGGTTAACACAGGGGTCACCAATTTGTTTCTTCAGGGGTTTTCAAAATAATATCAGCGCGGTCCATTATAACAGCGCCATCTAGTCTGCAACACTATGTATAATTGAGGTTAGACGACGCCACGCGGTAGAAAGAGAGGGTTACGCCTTACGTCTTACGCTGTCTCGATTTAACATTTTTTCCCCACCTCAAAAACTGCACAGCGCCGCTAAAGAAGTTTTTATAGGTTGGCGGTTACCTTAAATATCCGCTCCTGTACTGTACTGCCGGCCTAGCCAAGGTTACAATAGCTATCGCTTCGACAACGAAAAGCATTATGTATCTCTATCACTCTTCCATATTAGCGCGACAGTAACAGTTGCGTTTCGATCGCTACGGAGCGTAAGCGATTGGCATCTTGGCTACGCGGCCTGGACTGTATACCTACCTAACCTGCCATTCATAGAGTAGCTAATACGTAATAATAAATGCTGAAAAACAACCCAATGGGAAACAAGACTTACGGGCACCCCACTGAACCTATATATATGAGCTGTTTACTGCCCAACTAAAAAACAAGCGTTGAAGCTGTTTAAAATAAATGCAAATGTCATCAACAACGGAAAACTTCGTCATTATGTATCATCACGGTGGATTATCACTGACTACCGAAACACATTGTAATATAGCTTTTATTGTTATAGTATTAAAGTCAAATTTGTAACGCACATGGTTTTGATCTATTGGAGACAGGTCACACTTCAGAGAACATGAATAAAGGTTACATATATTATTCTAAATAATGATAGAATACTTTCATTATAGTTTTTATTCAGCCGTAATGATTTTTTTGTATAACAGCTGACCACTGAATAATCTTGTCTGATCTACTTTGAAGAGATGTAATTCATATTTGTCAGAGTACATAGTCTAATAAAACAGTCTTCTCTTCCCAGAGTGAAACAAGCCTACGTCACAATGATATTGCCACTTTATATAGCGCTATTGCATATTATTATATAGCGCTGTCGCATGATGATGTTGGCTTGTGTCAGACACGTGGTCGGAAGAGAGTACCAGGCGGAGTATATTATTATACCATGGTCAGAGTACTTGTATATGTTGGCAACATTGTATATTCTGAACAATTCAATACTGATAAGAGATTACTAACAATCAATAATCCTTGTTATATATTTAACTTGAAATTCATTAAATATGTCAATTAGTTAGACCACTTAATGTAAAGCACTTATAGATATGAGAATATGACTAAGTGCTTCATTTAACATTAACAAGCATACATAAATAACTGCAATTATTGCACTTAAAAATTATTGTCTTACTCATGGATTGTTATTTATGTTGTAGGTGTAGATAAAAATCTAACGAATAGCACTTTACTGTACTTGTGTACAAAAATGATATGGAGTTAAAATAACATTCAAAGGTTTATATGCATTCATGAGCAATCTTAGTTTATACCTACCTACTGTTGCATTACTTTACTCTTCTAATACCCGAGGTCCTTATAACCCTTATAAAAACTGATTAAAATTGTTGGTTTTGTTGAAAACAATATTACCAAATATGTGACGTCACACCAGGGGGGAGGGGTTAGCTAAAAGTGACCAGCCGGCCTATTATGGATGGCTTTATCCACATGACAAAATATCCGTCAGTTTTTAACAGAGCATGATTAAAAGTGAGGGATACCGTTTTATCATGCTGTTACATAGACAAGAACACCATCATATCCGTACAGGTGTGACAAAGAGGGAGGAGGGGTCAAAAAATCTTCAATTTTGTGTGATGCAATTAATGGATGTCCTATAATATTATGTCCAACAAGAAAAATAAAATACCCTACTATTCTAAGTCCCTAAGCTACCATCTAATTGAAAATCAATTGCCTCACCACAACAACAGTCTGATTTAAGTGGCAGAGTTATAAACATACTAGCTTTTGCCCGCAACTTTGTCTGCGTGTAATTAGTGACAGCAGCTAAAGTAGGTATAGCGCCTGGATAATGATAATTGCAATCATTCGATTTGCGCATTACTTACTTCAATTGTTAGGCAATTCATTAACTTTTTCAAATGCACTCTCTTCAGGGATGATTTCTGAGATATAAACTATCCTATGTCATTCCCCAGGAATCAAACTACCTCTATACCAAATTTCAACTAAATTGGTTCAGCGGCTTAAGCGTGCAGAGGTAACAGACAGACAGGCCCACTTTCGCCTTTATAATATTAGTATGGATAACATGCAATACACAACCAGTATGTTAATCAAGTATTTCATAAACATAACAAAACCTATTATATGTTTTATAAAATATACTCGTTTATGAATTCTTTTGAACAACAAAAAAATTAAGCTTAACCTTTTGGCCGCCGGACCTAGTCCGCAAAGACGCTCACTCACACGCCAGAGCAAATTTTAAGTAAACAACTAATAAAAAGTTTAGGGATTGCAAATAGTGATATCGATATTTACAATATTATGGTAAAAATCTTTTTAATTTAGCTTTGTTCTTATCCTGTTTTAATTTCATTCCAAATTGCCAAAATTAAACATATGTTGTACACCCGAAAATGTTTAAAATATAGGGATTTAACATAAAAAACAACCACTAAACAATGTCGATTCAAGACGTGATATCGCCGCACTAGGCTGTACGAGAAGTCTTTTATACAAGACAACGGCGCCCATGGACTGCCCGCAATGCAGACCGACAAGGACTGTTTCCGCGCGGATCAAGTAGTAATAGTCTCTAGGTCAACGGCGTAAGCGCTTGTCGGTACGTAAACTTTATTGGCGTAACGTTAAAGCTGCGCATCATGTGTCGATAAAGTCAATATACCGGAACTGTTTTAGTGAAAATTACACGTGGGTTGAATTTTTAATGAGTGAAGATATTATTCCGGAATTAGAATCTATCATTATAATTTCAGTTTGGTTTACATTAATCTATAGGTAAACTCTTATCAAAAAAACGTTCAACGACTTGTTACAAAAAAATTACACATTAACTTCAATGTTATAACAATAAAGTAAAGTCTGATAAACAGGTATGTCCCTGTACCACACTTGTGCGAAGCGGTCGCTGCGGTGTATCCCTTCCCACTAAGCTATAAAATAACATCATTTTTTTTTTTATTTATCTCTTCTGCAATTAAATAGTCCACAATCTACAATGGCAAATTTACTTGTCTGACTCTACTTTATAGAGCTAAAGAAGCTACCTGAACTTTAAATATAGTTATGCCTATCTGACTCTCGTTCTACGTATTCTAGTAAGTAGTTACCTACTATTCGTTGAAAAAAATTGGCCATTAACAAGTGTTCGAATACTTAGATAAAAACATATTTCTGACTTTATATTTACGTTAAAAATTCCCATATCGAGTTAACATTCCCATCCCTAGCTGTCTTTTATACAAGACAACGGCGACGAGGAACATGAAAAATGTTGAAAATTGGAGCAATTTTTTTAAATGCCTTATTATAAAAGAAGGGATTTATATAGCGGCTTAAAAAGCAAATAAATGAAAAAACAAAGACCTTAAATATGAACACGAGTGTAAATGAAATTGCAATTGTTATTATTTTCACATTAACTCAGTGGTTGAATTTGTGTCTTGTATACAAGACGACGGCGCCAGCGTATCGTTCTATCGTTGTCTTCTATACCGGACAACGGCGGTCAAAGGGTTAATGACTTTAGACATGGTCTACCAGTCAAAGCTTCAAAGTCAATTATAATTTTAATGTTATGACTTTATATGCATTTATTAATAGCAGATTATATTCCTTATCGTGTAACATTTTTGTTTTCCTTCTTGTAACCAATTTATGTGTATAAAATAACATAAAATGTAGGCTTAAGACTTCTTCTAATCTACTTAACCTCAAGTTGCATACTAAATAAACATAAACCAGCAAAATGCTGGCTTTATGACATGCAAAAGATTTGTCACCTTCGTTTTGGTCCCATATTATAGCGCCGTGATCGAGTTGTGAGTGTAAAATGAATAAATCTAGTAGGCAGCTGGGCTAACGACAACTCCCTGCTGAGCGGATATTGACAATTTAGCTCGAATCAACACACTCCCGTGATATCTAGGTGTTTACCCTCGCTCTAACCGAGATTCAGCTCCTCCACGGTCATCCGAGCAGAACTCATCGCATATCCAAATAACAGTTAACTCCAAAACCCGATTACTAAATTACAGGAATTATAAACATACCTCGTCTCACACACTCGTTCACTTATTACTCATGAGAGTTTATCTTATTTGCCTATTTTGAACTGATAAATCTACTAATTTAAGTTATGTTTACCGACTGTTACTCAGAAAGAAGATAAAAAGAATAATTTAGAGATTTATAAGTCGCGAAACACAAACACTACAGCTCGCGCTGTCATATCATCGCTGACTGACTGACTGAACGAATGATATGAATGAATGTAATAACAAGTGAAGAAGGTGAAGAACGATTGATTTCGCCTGTTCGAGCTACATTGAAAATCGTTGCAAAATTTACAATTAATAAAGTTAAAATTTACTTTTGTAGATAAAAGTTGGATAAAAGATAAGTAATCACATCGCAATGCATAGCATATGCATAAGTTTTGAAAAACCATTCAACAGTAGAAGAAAAATTGTTGCCTTTGTCTACACTAATTTATAATAATTTTTATAAAACAAACGGTGTTTTTGACAAGTTGACAGATCAAATCAAGGCCTGTTCACTTCCTAAGAAAGTTATGTCCCCAAATAATTGCGCATGTGTGCGCCTGAAGCTTCTATGTGTGCGTTGGCCTCCGAGAAAAAGTTGCGAGTAATAAAAATAAAAACATTTTTCTACAGCAACATTGCTCCCAACTCTGATTTAAATTATCACGAATTTTATACATAATTAATCATAAAACGGGACTTAAAACGCTTAAAACTTAATTACACGTGATTAAGTTTTATAATGAAGATTTGCTTCCAACTGTCTTTATCAATATTCATAAAATATATGGAGGGTAGGTACGTCTACCCACCATAATAAAATAAAAATATTTGTCAATGACTCTGTCCAACTGCTGTGGTTAAAGTTCATAACGAAAATTTGATTTATTAAATCTTTAAATAATAAATACAACGTAGCGGTACAACCACTTAAGACTGTAAGTCTGTACCAAGGGCCCAACCTTTTCTGTTCTCTTTCAAGGCGCAGCAACTAGTATCATTTCTCTCTCCTCGCTCGTTAAAAATGTCGTTTGTCAAAAAAGGACAACCATACTGTTGACAAGGTGGACTTCAAATCAAGTGTTGCCTTTCTTGATGCGCCCAGTCTGTATATGTGTGCGTACAAGCGTATATGTGTGCTCTTTTAGGGATGCGAAAAGTCGATTTTAATCATGTTATATATCGATAAACGCTACACAGCGGAACAAAATAGCGATTAATTGAAGCTTCAATATCTTCGTTAAACATAAACATAATTGAAATGCTAATGGATAATGAATATATTATAATATAATAATATAATTCAATTATTGCGGAACACATATTTTAGGAGGTATTTATGTATTTTAATTAAATATCTGAACTTTCCCTTGGTTCCCTGCTGGGGCGTGACTATAAAATTGTAATCTGATAACCACAATAAAGAATAAAAGCGTTTTTGGTCATTTTAGGTATCGTTAAGCCTTTGAAGTAAAATTAAAATTGCAAGAAATGTCGATAGTTTATCGATATGACTTTATCGACATGGCTACAGCAACGTGGGCCTCATTGTTAATCGTACACTAAACAAAAGTGGCAACAGTGACAGCTGGCTGAGACTACGTCTCTATATATCATAAGTCTATGGTCTGTACCTACATAGATTACAGCAATGCACATAGAAAATGTGCTAAATGCGGATCAACGGCTGTTGAAGCAGCCAGAGTGAAATTTATACAGCTTTAGTGGGTTCAGAAGGAACCGAGTCATAACGCATCTGGAAAGCGTATTAATTAACCGTGAAGAAATGTATGAATGAATACAAGTTAGAAATCTGTGTAAAATGCCGTGTGTAAAATGTAGTGTATCTGTGTGTAAAGTGTAATAGGTAGGCATGCCTAATGTTATTTGTATAATACTGAAAACTTTGTGAATGCGCTTTATTAATGTCTATTTTTATTAAGTTGTCAGGGTTTAATTTTCAGTGTATATTTCTATATGTAAAACATAATACAATGTTATAAACATAAATATGCCTTTTATTTAAATCAATAGATAATACCACAAACAAGGGGTAATATTTGCATCTTTCATATATTTCGTGATATGAAGATAACAAATATGTTTATCAACATAATTACTATATACCTATAATACCAATACCCGCCAGGCTAAACCGGTTGTCAACTTTAGTTCCATTGGTACACATCGAGGGCGCCAGTAGTATAAACTATATGTTTATAGTGTAAAAATATATGTTTAAATATTAGGTGACTTCAACGCGCACCCGGGTGAGTTATTTTGGGACGAGATGTTTAGTTTTTGTACGGAACAAGGGTGGATTTGTGCCGATACCGTAAAACTAGGCATAGACTCGGGCGCGCATACGTACTTAAGTGAAACACACGGCTCACAACGATGGCTAGATCATTGCGTAACCACAACAGCTGCGTGGGCAGTAGCGTGCCTAGGGTTTTGGAGTAGGGCAAGCCGAAAGATATGTTTTCGTAATAACTGTCCAATCTTCACTCTTCGGGGTCAAATGCATCTGCTAGCGTGACGAGGCGAGCTAATCATAGCGCACGTCTGCTACGGAATGAATAATGTCATTTTGTATTTTGTTAGACAAATAGCTCGAGCTTGGTTTGTCGCTTTGAACATGTTTTTGTAGAACGCCGTCATATTTTGATAGCAACGATACAAGTTCCAAAAAATTGCCCCTATTTAATGAAGTGTTTGACTCATCGTGTCCTCTAAAAGGAAGTTCTTGCTGTGCTAAATGGCACACAATATCGACTAACCTCTGAAAAACACTACGATTGTTGTCAACACGCATGTTATGTTTTGATATTTCTTCTGATAATTGTCGCGACAAAGAGGCCTCGATCCTTTGTTTCCCAAAATTGCTAAAAGAAATCACTGCACACATATGTTTACCGGAATTCATGTGCCTCTTTATTGCTCCAGATAAATTATTTAAATCGTTATAGCCAGAAGTATTCCAAACGTTAATATCGTTCGAAAAAAATATGCAACACCAGCAATACATCTTATTTGTATGGGAACAACCAACAATCCAATGAGTCTTGTAGACGGCCCTACAGAAATTTCTCTTACGCGACTGACTTGACTGAGAAATACACAAGTCGGGTGTTGGTTTTGCCGCGGAAATTAGGTCCCGTTTTTCGAAAAAGGTCAAAGACTTTACCTTGTTTTGGTTGACTAAAACGTGGACGCATTTCAAACCGTCACAAGGAACCACTTCTTGATCCATTGTTAACACTTATTAAACTAAGCGCCACAACAATGAACAAATTCACATTCACTATTTAATCAAATTCACTTAAACAAACTTTCGTTACTTTCGACTCGACCACTGACTCGGCTCAACTAAATAATAATACACTTGAAGTAAACGCGAACGCGCGCTGTGCGAACTTATGCAGCTAACTTCACACAAAATCCAAGCATAAATCGTCTTATAAAATTGCTATACATACCAACAAATAGTTACATCGTTCTTTGACGATTTGTAGGCTGATAGTGCCCAGAGCGGGACGAAAAAGCAAGCACGGTTGCAAGCCAACGAGTGCGAGTTCGAGCAGGATAGCTAGAACATCCTCCGCCTGATTTAGTTCGCGCGGACGAGGCGCCACGCCGCGGCATAATTTTGCAACACGCTCGTGCCGCGGTTCGAGGCCGCTGTGGCTTGAATTTAATAATACGGGTTCGTTTGGCGCGCGATTTTCAAAATAATCTTTATTGATCTTATCACTACGTAATTTCGGTAAGGCAATTAGTTGCCTTAGGGCAAGCCCGGCTTTTGGGCTTGTATGGAAGTCCCGCCACTGTGCGTGGGGCACTATTATAGATGTTTACATCGACTATGATGTGTATTGTTCAGATCACTATCCCATTGTAATAAAATGTAATCTTGACTTGGTTAAATCTAAGCACATATGTAATAATAATAAGGATAACAGTGTCATCTCGAATAAAAAGAATATTGTTTGGGGGGAGAGAACTTCCCATGAAATCGATAATTATATGAATAAATGTAATGAACTATTAAAGACTATTGATTTTCCTTCTGAGCTTTCGGACTGCTGTGACGGATACTGTATGGACAACCATGAGCATTGCAAGATACTTGACAATATGTACCTCAAAATAATATCCTCGCTATGCGAAGCTTCTTCATACAGTAAGGCCGTCACGAGCGGACCAGGCAATGGTAAAAAGAAGGTAATAGGATGGAATAAGCATGTTAGCGATGCGCACAGGGAGGCGAGGGCTAGATTCCAGGAGTGGGTCTGGTATGGTAAGCCCAGGGGGGGACCTGTTTTTGATGTTATGTGTCACAGTCGGAAAGTATTTAAATCGAGATTAAGGTGGGTCCAAAAACATCAAGAACAGATTAAAATGGATTTGCTTGCCACTCACCATAGAAATAACGATTTTAGAAACTTTTGGAAGTGCACAAAAAAGTTGGAATCTAGGCCTGGTCTGGCTGTTAGTGTGAACGGTATCTCGGATCCTAAGTGTGTTGCTAATGTGTTTATGGATCAGTTTAATGTGAGAGGCTCTTCCACCGACGTCGGCGGGGCCGGGCCGCTGCAGGTGCCCGATGCTGGCAGACTGGACGGGGACTCACAGACCCGTTTTAGCGTTAGTGACGTAAGTAAAATAATAAAATCGATGAAAAGGGGTAAATCACCCGGTCACGACCACTTGAGCATCGAGCACCTGCAGTTTGCCGGGCCCCACCTGCCTCGAGTACTAGCAATGTTGTACAACTTATGCATATGTCACTCTTACCTACCACCGCTTATGACAAAAACTATTGTAATACCTATTGTCAAAAATAAGGTAGCTAACACACTATCGCACCGCACCAAGATCATTGAGGGACGCACCCATAAGTAAGAGGGAGAAAGAGATATCGCTTTCTTCCTCTTACTTATGGGTGCGTCCCTCAATGACCTTGGTGCGGTGCGATAGTGTGTTAGCTACTTAAGACGGGTGACATTTCGGATAGTGCTAACTATAGGCCTATTTCTCTGGCAACAATCGTAGCGAGGGTGCTCGACGGCTTGCTCAACGTACAATTAGATAAGTACTTGAAATTGCATGACGCGCAGTTCGGCTTCCGTGCAGGCTTATCTACCGAAAGTGCTATTATTTGTTTGAAGCAGGCTGTTGAGTACTATACGCGTAGAAAGACACCTATTTATGCGTGTTTTTTAGACCTTAGTAAAGCCTTCGATCTCGTTAATTACAATTTACTTTGGAAAAAACTTGACGAAGTGCAATTTCCTCCAGAACTTACACGCATATTTAGGTGTTGGTACTCTGGCCAGAGAAATAGTGTTCGCTGGGGAGACGTGATGTCCGACGAGTATGGACTCGAGTGCGGGGTGAGGCAGGGGGGGTTGACCTCCCCAAAGCTTTTCAATCTGTACATGGACGCCCTGATCGGTGGGCTTAGTAGTATGCATGTTGGTTGTCACATAGATAGGGTTTGTTTTAATAACATTAGCTATGCTGACGACATGGTACTGCTGAGCCCCTCGGTTGGTGGTTTGCGTGTACTGATTGAGAAGTGCGAATCCTATGCCCGAAGTCATTGCCTGAAGTACAATGTGCTCAAAAGTGAGTACATGGTATTTAAGGCGGGGAACAAGTGCCCATCTCATGTTCCACCCATTCTTTTGAATGGTGAGCAATTAAAAAGGGTTTTTTCATTTAAATATCTCGGGCACCTGGTTACCGATGACTTGCGTGACGACGCGGACATGGAACGCGAGCGTAGGGCACTGGCCGTCAGGGCCAACATGATAGCCCGGAGGTTCAGCAGGTGTACAGCGCAAGTTAAAATAACACTCTTTCGAGCATACTGTACTTCGCTGTATGCCTGCAGCTTATGGACTAGGTACACGCAAAAGGCTTTTAACGCCATGCGTGTACAATACAATGACGCGTTCAGGGTACTGTTGCGGCTGCCGCGGTACTGTAGCGCGTCGGGTATGTTTGCCGACGCGCATGTGGACGGATTTCACGCGACGCTGCGCAAGCGCTGCGCCGCGACGCTCCGCAGGGTGCGTGACAGCCGCCACAGTCTCCTGGCCGTCGTGGCTGACAGATGGGACAGTGGCCTGATAAGGCACTGGTCCTCTCTGCACCTTTCTTTAGTACCTAAGATAGTTATTTAAGTTTATTTTAAGTTTATTAACCTTAGCTATAAGTTTTAAAGTGTAAAATGTACGTACTAACAAAATATGGACTATGTTTGTCTGAAAGAAATGCATTTTATTTTATTTTATTTTATTTTATTTATTATTATTTTATTTATAAACGGTTGGGGACATTTTTTTGTATGGAGTTACCGTTCTTCTCCTAGTGAGTATTATATTCTTTGGATCAAATTCTTGTGTAAAGCCCCATTTAGACGGTTCAAGAACTTGCATGCAACATAATATTCGATACATTGCTAACTACAGAGAACAATGAATTCAGTCGATCGACCGACCAAATACCGCAATGTAACGAAAATTGCATGCAAGTTCTTGAACCGTCTAAATGGGGCTTTAGCTCAAGGGCCCAACCTTTTCTGTTCTCTTTCACGACGCAGCAACTAGTATCATTTCTCTCTCCTCGCTCTTTTAAAATGCCGTTTGTCAAAAAAGGACAACCATACTGTTGACAAGGTGGACTTCAAATCAAGTGTTGCCTTTCTTGATGCGCCCAGGCTGTGTATGTGTGCATAAAAGCGTATATGTGTGCTCTTTTAGGGATGTGAAAAGTCGATATTAATCATGTTATATATCGATAAACGCTACACAGCGGAACGAAATAGCGATTAATTGAAGCTTCAATATCTTCGTTAAACATAAACATAATTGAAATGCTAATGGATAATTAATATATTATAATATAATAATATAATTCAATTATTGCGGAACACCTATTTTAGGAGGTATTTATGTATTTTAATTAAATATCTGAACTTTCCCTTGATTCCCTGCTGGGGCGTGACTATAAAATTGTGATCTGATAACCATAATAAAGAATAAAAGCGTTTTTGGTCATTTTAGGTATCGTTAAGCCTTTGAAGTACAATTAAAATTGCAAGAAATGTCGATAGTTTATCGATATGACTTTATCGACATGGCTACAGCAACGTGGGCCTCATTGTTAATCGTACACTAAACAAAAGTGGCAACAGTGACAGCTCGCTGAGACACCGTCTTTATATATTATTAAGTCTATGCTTTAGCTTCAAATTCTTGTATCTTGTATCACCTTGTATTGTATTGTATTTCAATTTCATTCAATTCAAATCATTCATTCTCCTTCCTATGCCGACTGGCGGACGCGGTCGCGGACGGTTCCCGGAAAAAAAACTGTTTAGCTTTGATAAAAGATTATTTTCTAGGAGTAAAAATGCCGAAAAAGCCACCGCAAAACGCATACTACTTTTTCATGCAAGATTTTAGAGAAGAGCAGAGGAAGAAAGGCGTCAACTATGGAAACCTACAAGAAGTCGCAAAAGCTGCGGACCCGTTTTGGAGGGTATGTTTACTATGTTTTAATTGTATTTACATTAAAATATGGTTTGTTGGCTATTACAAACTGTTTTGAATAGTTCTATATAAACTCAAAGGGTAAATTTATTCATGTTTGAGATTAAAGCAAGTTCATATCACAGGCAAATATTGTTGGGTGACATGTTACTATGCAAAAGATCGTCTGAGTCTTATCTAGAGATGCTAAAGTATGGGATTCTAAAAAAACCGGCCAAGTGCGAGTCGGACTCGCGTTTCTAGGGTTCCGCACATAAGTCCGACTCACGCTTGACTGGACATTTCTAATAGATTTTCCTGTTATCTATAGGTAAAGAACTATATTGTGTATTTTTTTCAAAATTTTGGACCCAGTAGTTTCGGAGATAAAGGGGGGAATAGTCATTTTTTGACTATTTTCTTAAATAACTTTGAACCTATATATTTTATATTTAAAAAAAAAATACGTCCATCTTTGGGTCACTAATTTACATATGTGTACCAAATTTCAACTTCATTGGTCCAGTAGTTTCCAAGAAAATAGGCTGTGACAGACGGACAGACAGACGAGTGATCCTGTAAGGGTTCTGCTTTTTCCTTTTGAGGTACAGAACCCTAAAAAGGAGTGTACAGGTTTCAAAACTACCAATTTAAAAAACACTGTTCACAGACCTGGACACACATTTGTGTGGTATTACTAATAAGTTCAATGCAGTCGATTCAGTATGGGAAATTTCGTTAACACGCATTTTCTAAAACAATACAGTCTCCTGCAATAATATGTTACACAACGAAGGCTGCAAAGGTTTGTAGAGCCACAAGAGCATGTTACATATTTTTGTGGCCTTTGAAGAGTAACATATTATTGCAGGCTGTACATAATTGATATAGTCGCACCAAACAAAGTCTGCAGCGGATTTGATAGCCCACGCAGTGTAAGTGTTATGTATACGTCATAATTTCATAGAAGTTTGACGTTTAAAATGACACTTGCGCGTGGGCTATCAAAGTTGCTGCAGACTTTTTACTGTCTGTCTATAATTTCTTTGACAAAGCAGCAACAGGTTATAATTTCAGCAATAATAATACTGAGAGCTAATTTGTTTTGTCTATGCATGCATCTATTTCAAATGGAACCTTGGAAGGATTGGCGCTTACATCGTTATTAAAGAAACCTCAATACAAATGCAATGATTCATATTATAAGCGCAAAGTGTCCTAAGGCTCGTTTTTGTATCATATCATATCATATCATCATTTATTCAGTAATGGTCATACATGTTATTTATATATAATTTGGAGTTATGTTACTTATGTTCAGCATTGACACCTAACACCACAAGCTTTTATAGATTATGATTACATTAGATTAGACCTTTTTTTTTTAACATAGTTATCAGAGTCCGCCAGACGCATTGCGCATTGGACAAAGAAAAAGTTAAAATCAACTCTATTCCCTGACTAAAGGTTCAAATTTAAGTGGCAAATTTTTAGTGTTCCTTATTGATTTACATTTGTATGGAAATTTAAAGATTGTAATCTGTCAACGCCTCTGCGAAGTAGGTACAAAAATGTAAGTAATTTTAAATCTTTATCAGGAAGCACCTCCCCCCGTCCGAGCCAAGTTCGAAGCCATTGCGAAGCAGGCCAAACAGAAGAACAACGTGCCCGAAAAGAAGTACACATCCACAGGCATTTCCTTGGCTGAGATAGACCAGATGCAGATGGAGGCGCAGAAAGCGGAAGAAGATGAAGTTAGTGACATCAAGAGCTTCGTCAAGCTGAACTCTTTCAGCTCTAATGAAGGTATGGTTTTGTGTGGTACAGTCAGCAGCAGAAGTTGCTAAGCGGGCCAGGTGTTCAAAATGATCTTGACGCTATTTATTGTTAAGAGTATAAGAGCGTGTCAAGGTAATTTTGAACAACTCGACCGCTTAGCAACTTCTGCTGCTGATTGTACTATACCCTCTTCTTCTTTATATTTAACAGCTGTGTTCTTGTCGGTACTATACCCTCTGGCCACCCACAAATGAAAACTTGCCAAGATAAATGAAACCTTGCATTGTCAAAATACAATGGAATGGAAGATCCATGTTCCTCTTGGGGCAAAAATAAAAACAATGTCCCGAAGAATTTGATTTTTGTAGCATTTCGTACTTTGTCACAGAAACAATAGATCAGAACCGTTGCAGGGCTCATCAGTAACCAAATTGTTGTATTTTTTTCAGCTCTGATCCACGCTGACATTTTCCTGATGGATGTCAATTTCTACTGTCAGGCCGGGACCGAATTTATCATCGGAGAGAGCACTATCCTCCGATTCAACTTAATAGATGGCATTAAGGACAATTACCATGAAATCATTAATCCAGGTAACCAATGAGATATTTCAAACTTTATTTAAGTATATATAGTCCGTTTTTTTAGCATTAGAAAAAAGGTAAACAATCTTGACGTGTCTTTTTATTGAAAAACACTTGAAAAGTAAGTGACGGCAAATATGTAACATTATTTTGGAAAAGATCTGATACACTTCAAAATGCTGGATCAATTTCAATCAAACATAGCTAAGGGCCACGGCAAGGAAACTCGCTTTCAAGTTAATAAAACCGCATGGAAATCGGTCTATCCGTTGGAGAGCTGCGATGCCACAGATACAGATATTGGCTCTTGCGTCAGGGGTTATAAAATAGTGATCAAAGCTCTCATAAGCATGTCGCGCGAGTGACCAAAAGTACATAAAATTAGTCTATGCTAAATCAGGCGTGGCTCACTCCGCGATTTTGTCGCGTCGCAACAAGTACATCCGTCGCACACCAATTTTGGTGGCTAGCCATTAGCCGCGCGTGGCGCTTGCGCCGCCTAGCGGTTATATCTGTCCTAATCGTAACAGACGCGTTTTGTTAGAGAGTGAGTCTTCTGTACCTAGTACTATTATTTATTCTGTGGCTAAATATGAGTTGTATACTTCACAGATCGCATTCCTCCCGGCTACATCAGTGACATCAAGATCGGTTGTGAAGATTATGGACTAGATATGCCAGACAGTTCGGTCCGGCCCTCAAACTACCTTCAAATCCTAGCGCACACTATAGACTACCTGAAACAACAGCATCGGGGTAGTCAGAGGAAGACCTTACCGCCTGTGTATACTATGCCGGATAAGGTGGCGCCTGTGACCAACTTCATACAGCAAATGTGCAGCCGAGCTTGTAAGTAGATAAGATAGTTTAAAAAGACTTGTTTTTGTACCATATATATGAATAAAGTAACGTTTTGAAAAAAAAAAAAAAAGATTAAAAAGACGTTGCTTTAAAATGAAAGCGTAACTACATATGGAGAACCGAGCCTGCTGGGGACACTTAAATGGCTGGGGCAGAATAAAAATGGTTCGTTTTTTTAGCATTAGAAAAAAGGTAAACAATCTTGATGTGTCTTTTAATTGAATAATTGAAAAACACGTTTTAATGTATCGTAAATAAGTCACGGCAAATATGTAACAATTATGAATCTAATACGATTATTTATATTCTTCTGCTGTCATAAGTAATAGTTACTAATTTTTAAAAAGCGTCTTTCAATTAAAAGACATGTCAAGATAACTTATTTTCTTTCTGCTTAAAAAAAATCGAAAAACTCGATCTGATCGTGTTAGCTCGCGAGCCAACCCGGTATCCATTGCACGCGGCTGCCTTGCGAGCCAATGTTCGATAGTTTGCCGCGCAATATGGAGACACGCCTTAACGCTAACTATACGAAACACATTCATTATCACGCATATCATTCAGTCATTCACAGCTTCAATAATTCGACTTCATTTCATAACCCATCGCATTTTCAAACACCATCAGGGATGGACCCAACCCTTGAGTTACGAGAACCAGATAACGTTATTCCCGTGACCGACTTTATTAAGGAAATGTGCATCAGGGCTTGTAAGTAGATCATCTATGCAGCTTGACTGATCTATACTTCGTTTTTTTTAGCATTAGAAATAAGGTAAACAATCTTGATGAGTCTTTTAATTGAAAAACACATTTTAAAAATAAGTTACGGCAAATATGTAACAATTACGAATCTAATACGATCATTTATATTCTTCTGCTTTCATAAGTAATCGTTTTTGATTTTTAAAAAGCGTTTTTCAATTAAAAGTCATGTCAAGATCGCTTACCTTCTTGCAAGTTCTTTCTAATGCTAAAAAAAGCGAACTATAGAAGAATGCTGCTTGTGCTTTAAGTAGGTATTGGAAGATTTGGAAGCACCTACATCTATTATCCATGACGACTATAAGTTAGAACGCACTGCGATTAATTTCTTGCGGTTTCAGGGCTATAACCACGAAAATCGAAGTTCGCAAATTGCGGGCATTTTTGTCTGTCACACTTATTACGCCTTCATTGGAGTAAAAGAGAAAGATCCCCGCAATTTGCGAATTTCGGTTTTCGCGGTAGCCCCCCAGAACCGTAAAAAGTGCGTCATAGGCCCACGCACTTGCAAGACTGAAACCGCATGAAATTAATCGCAGTGCGTTCTACTATGACCTATTATAATTTTCACAATGTAGTTATTATTAATTAAAATTTTGTGTGTAATATTGTTATTTTAATTTGGTTTGTGATTATTTATGGTGTTTGTTTACTTACTTTTTTGTGTTTTGCGCTTTTATTTAATTCAGTCTCGGTGTTTTAGTCATAGCTAAATATATAATATTAACCCTTGTCACTCATGTATCATCGCACGGGTTATATCTACTTTATATACGTGAGTGACCAAGTCTAATTTTATACATGGTGGCTAAAAAGCAACTGTATTCCTGTTGCCAGGGAAATTACCCTCCCATAGAAAATGGACCAGCCAAAATGTATGAAATCGCCAAATTCTTTATTCGCGATTTCGGGGTTGGTCCCATAGTAAAAGTTGCTCAGTATAATCCCACAACCTCCCTGGCAATGGGAATGCAGTTATTAAATGTGTGACTATTTTTCAGCTGAAGACGACCGTCTCTTTCGCGTGTACAAGCTCGACACCCTCTTCTTCCACATGATAAACGCTCTCAAGTCCCATCAGGACGAAGGCTTCCCCAAGCAGTCTCTGGCCCTCACGCAGCTGAAGAAAGACCAGTTCAAGTACAACCCCGGGCTTGGGTGCGAGGTATGTTCAACATTGTCAAAACTGGCACGATGTTCCAGTCCAAAGTAGTTAAGTCCCATCAGGACGAAGCCGCTAAAAGAATTTTCTGGCCCTCACACTGCTGAAGAAAGACCAGTTTAATCAAGTACATCCCTGGACTGGGATGCGAGGTATGTTCAACACAGTCCATGAAGCTAGATGTCCTGTTCTACCACACAACGCCCTCAAGTCCCATCAGGACGAAGCCTTCCCCAAGCAGTCTACTCTGGCCCTCACACAGCTGAAGAAAGACCAGTTCAAGTAAAGTCCAGGGCTAGGGTGTGAGGTATGATCTACACATGATCAAATTATAGTCTGGTCGAACGTGTAAATCGATGAAACAGATTATCATATATTACGATAGATATATTTCTTAGATTATTTACCGCCTCCTAGCCTAGTCGGTAGTGACCCTGCTTACGAAGCAGGAAGTCCCGGGTTCGAATCCTGGTAAGGTTGTGTGTTCATCACAAATATTTGTTCACTGAGTTATGGATGTTTTCCATGTATATAAATATGTATATATAATAATATATATCGTCGTCTAGTACCCACAACACAAGCCTTATTGAGCTTACTGTGGGACTAGATTGATCTGTGTAAAATTGTCCTATAATATTTATTTATTGTTCGCAGTCTCACGAGGAAAAGGACAAGTCGGTGGAATGCACGCTGTCCCGCACGCAGCGCTGGGCGTACACCATCCTCGACAGCATCTGCCCCGTGGCCGGCATCGAGGCCCTGCCCGGCTGCCACGTGCCCCGAGAGTTCCATGTCGATGTGAGTATCGTCTTTAGTTGAACTGAGCTCGTCAAAAGGACAATAGTCTTTAGTTGAACTGAGCTCGTCAAAAGGACAAGTCGGTGGAATGCACGCTGTCCCGCACGCAGCGCTGGGCGTACACCATCCTCGACAGCATCTGCCCCATGGCCGGCATCGAAGCCCTGCCCGGCTGCCACGTGCCCCGAGAGTTCCACGTCGATGTGAGTATCGTCTTTAGTTGAACGGAGCTCGTCAAAAGGACAAGTCGGTGGAATGCACGCTGTCCCGCACACAGCGCTGGGCGTACACCATCCTCGACAGCATCTGCCCCGTGGCCGGCATCGAAGCCCTGCCCGGGTGCCACGTGCCCCGAGAGTTCCACGTCGATGTGAGTATAGTCTTTAGTTGAACTGAGCTCCTCAAAAGGACAATAGTCTTTAGTTGAACTGAGCTCGTCAAAAGGACAAGTCGGTGGAATCCACGCTGTCCCGCACGCAGCGCTGGGCGTACACCATCCTGGACAGCATCTGCCCCGTGGCCGGCATCGAGGCCCTGCCCGGCTGCCACGTGCCCCGAGAGTTCCACGTCGATGTGAGTATAGTCTTTAGTTGAACTGAGCTCGTCAAAAGGACAATAGTCTTTAGTTGAACTGAGCTCCTCAAAAGGACAATAGTCTTTAGTTGAACTGAGCACGTCAAAAGAATCTTTTTAGTATTGTCAGTGGGGAGACACCAGCGAAATGCTATACATGGAAGTATTCTGTCCGCTCAATTATGACCCAACGCAAACTACCCCGCGATAGGCGGTACTTACAAACTGCTCGATTGGCAATCTCAGTACGACCGAGATGACAGTCAGTGACAAATGGCTAAATTGATTTCTAAAAACAACGTTTTTTTGTAATTAAAAATATATTCATGTGTCGTGAAGTGGTGCAGAAGTTATTTTAGTTCATACCAAGGACAGTGGAATCACTTTTCACTTGTAGTAAACAGTAGCTCTACTATCAGTTGGCAGAGTATTTTTCACTTACTTTCAGTGAATAAACGTGCCGTGAGTCACGTTTTACGTTTCTTTACGGTCTTATGTACCTAACTTCACTCCACTCCAAACGATGCTGTCCCTTTCTAAGTATACTAAAAAACAGAGCAAGAGTTATCGGAGTTTTATACAGCGCCTCTAGGATTCACCTAAAGAACTAAATAACAAAATTGACACATTTTCTCACGTCTACGTAATTTACTATCTATGCATCTCGCTCTCGCATATTAGTGCAAGTGAGATGCACAGAAAGTAATGTTACATATACTGATGGTAGCCGTGAATATGGAGGGTAGAGGTAAGGAGAATCCTTTATGACTTTATGAGAAAACTCCTTTATGGGAGAATATTTGCAAAAACTGGGCACGCTGTCAGCTATTATAATTTTTCTAAATCTCTCCAGAGTAGCGAAAAAAAGAAAACCCATAAACCTAGTTTTTCGTTGTATCAATACCGTACTAAAAATCATGGGGAATGGAAGATACTCGTATTTACAAGTGGAAAAACGTTTTCTCTTTTTGTATGGACGATTACGTAGTATACTTCCCTCTTAAGGTTTTTGACGGACACTTTTTCATTATTAATTACATGGAGATTGTATTCCTTACCTCTACCATCCACTAAGAGCATTTAGAAGGGAGATGTCATCGCTGTCATTTTCTTTACAAAACAGTCTGCCGATTTTTGCGGGGGAGGGGACGTCAAATGTATTGCTATTTCTACATGATTTGTACGTAACGTACAAATAGCCATGTCAGTCCATACAAAAGTTTGCACAATTGTGCAAGTTTTTCGGCAGAGGGGTAAGTAATAATGTCAGGAAAAAAATAAAGAGTATACCTACGAGACTACTACGACTATGATATTTGATTTATTCGGTTGTCAATATAAAACAAATGTAGGTGTTCTTTCTTCTCGTATGAGACGCCATTACTATGTAGTCTTGCTTGAGATTAATAAACATTACCAATATGGTGTTAAAACAAGCTTTTCTTTCCTGCTTGGAACCCTAATCCTAAATCCTAACAGTAAGCACTCAATGGCCACTCCAGTTATTAAATGCTCTAAGACCAGTTTTGTCACTTTGTTACTGACTCAACCTTCATTCTACAATTTTTTAAAGATTTGACGTTGCCATAGTTACGAAAATAATAAACACATCACTGTTAGTAAACAATGTATAAATTAAAATATAATTGTATTTAAGACAAAAATTGCAAAATATGATAATTACGTAAACATCATTAATAATCGAGTTAAAATTATGACATTGCGTGTTAAAAAATAGGAAGCAAAATATACGGCGCGATTATACAGGCTACTTTTGGCTACATATTTATTACCTATGATGAAAATAATACACACATGAGAAGAAATCTTAAAATATTAAAATAGGTATGTATTATAATGGTCCGCTTCAGTCCGCATCATGACAGCGGCCGTCTCCTACTGCTAAGTAACATTATCTAATAGAGTGTCCGGAAAGAGAAAAGTCGTGAAATTTAGGGGAGCCCATACATTATACCTACGACTCTTCTCTTTCCGCACAGACCCTACGTATGACCTTAATAGCGATTTTAATTTTATAGTACCTATATGATCTCGAGTATATTTCAGTGCCAAGCGCCCCATTTCCAATACAAAATGAACCCACGCAGCGGGTTTTTGGCAATAAATGTGTTTAAATCTTATTTAAATTTTCAGATTCAGAACCACCAGCAAAAGTTTTTGAAGAAATTTTTATATTTCCTGTTACCAAGTTGACATGAAAAACGATTACCTAGGTACCAAACACAATAATTTGAACAACGGAAAATAAAATAATACTTACTTAGTAAAGAAAAATAAATAAACCCACAGAACATTTGTATGTTTTATTTTATTTAAGATAATAATGCTTAATAAAATACGTAGCAATTCTTGTGTAAATATTATAATAGGTCTTGCGGTATGTCTTATTCTTACTATGTGTTATGTGCACCCAGCAACAAAAACAGCAACATGTCTATGTACCGCTCCTTGTATTGAGCCTTAATTCTTAATACATATGTAACTTCTACATGCATACATGATGCAATCCGGGTTTTCATGGAAATGTTGTTTTCAATCAGCTTCTTGCCTAAAACCAAAAACTGCTCGTAAGCAATGTGATTTTCGCAAATGTAGCAGTAGAAATAGGAAAATATGATGTCAAGTATAACTCATTACCTTTGTACTAAATCAGCCTTTTATCGAACTATTAATTGATTTATCCCTTAAAGTTTTGCTTGAAGTTCACATACTGTTATAAATTTATACATATTACGTTGAAAATTGCATTGATATTCGTGAAAAATCTGCGTATTTGTTGTGTTTACAAGTTGACAGAAATGTCACGTTGGAAACGCACGTATTTTTCCATAACATCTGTCACGTTTACTCGCGTAAAGTATTTACGCAGAATAATTCTGGCTCAGATTTCATTATATAATTGGAAAGAGAGCGTTTTAGGTGTGAAGTTAGGCAAGTATGGAAAACTCGCGTAAAAACGTTTGTAACTCATGGTACAAATTGAAATTTTTAGTTCTTTACGTGACCGGTAGAGGCACTGTACAATTACTCCATACATTTTCCTTAACTTTCTCACTATCTTCACTTCTCACTGTCATTCACGGAACTCATAGTAGAGCTACAGATAATTTCAGTAGAATTTGGAAAAAACATGACGATTTGTTTTCAATACTACCGTGCTAAGCTAAAACGTAACAACTGCATACGACTTTCATAACAACATACGACTTTTTAAATTGCGAGGATAATAGGGATGGTGTTATGCTAAATGAAGTAGACTATTTTATTAACTTGTGTTTGGTTTAGGTATTTTCTATATAATTATAAATGTAGTAATAAATTCCTTCTTACAGATTTGTATTTTCCTTTTTTATTTCATGAGATGGAGCTATAAAAAAACTACCTAGTTATTTCAAATTAATAATCAAATTAGGTATTGTCATTTTACATTACTTTCCATTCAGATTCCCACAAGATGCTATTCGCAGAGAACTATGGAAAAAAACTGTCCAATTAAAGAGACATGAAATTGAGTGGATGCCTGGCAAGATATCTAGAATATGTTCTATTCATGAGATATAACCCGTGAGATAATCATACTCGGTCTCCTATATGTAGATACATTTTTCCTATCATGCTTTCACTGAATTAATTTATCAAATACACACATTATCTGAAAATGTTGATCATTTGAATCCACCCTCTACTGTCACATATATGTAGGTTCTCTCTCAAGCCATTTCCGTCAGAAGAAAAGAGCGGCAAACATATTAACTCACATTATAGACGGGTCTAACGCGAATTATATTCAATTACCTTGATTTACCGACGTAAATCAGTTTCGTTTCGTATAATGTGAGTTAATATGTAATCAAAACGCGAAAGTTTAAAATATTATAAGAGCGGCAAATTTAGAAAATGTAAGCGCGCGAACGGCTGTGGTCCTATACAAAATTTTAATTTTGCACCTTTTTCTACTGACAAACTTGCTTGACCGGCTATATACATATAAAATATTCTGAACTGAAAGTGGGGATTTATTGTGACTCCGTCTGTTCAAATATTTTTGACCCGATTCGTGTACCCATGTAAATTTTGCAGACTGTACGAGGGTCGCACTGAAATATTCGGGAATGGGACACTTAGAAATAACATAATAGAAAGAGGCATATAATTTATAAAAATGTAACTCTTTATAAAACTTTTAAGGTATATTTCATTTGGTTGTCATTTGTATTTAAGAATTACTGGCAATTTGAAAATTGTATGTCGAACATTATTTGAATTTTTGGCAAAGTGATTTTTCCGATCAAATTTTTAAACGGTTTTCAATATGCCCTCAGCGAACAAATAAAAGTTACAATGGGCTTCTGTTATTTTTTTATGAACTAGACGCTCACGCTTCGCTCTTCGTTCGTTCTTTTTTTTCTTTTGTCGCGCTTTTTCATCGTACGCTCGTTTGCGGTTAAAATTAAATATGAAAGTCACTTTCATTTTATCCCATAGATGATCTTAAAGAAGCATGTCATTCCAAAGCGACGTCAAAAATTAAAATCGCATTTGTGCTGTTAATTAAAAAGACTGCCAAAAAAGTTGCATATCGGCAGATTTCGACATTCCTAAATATTCATATGACAACAGTAAAAAAATATTATATATATATATATATATGTAAAAAAAACTTCAATTCCGTTGGCTACTCCACGAATTTCATACAAAACCACTAAGGCTCCAAAATCGCCATACAAAAAGGACTTTGGGATTATGAGCCGTGTGCATTACAGAATGATTACTTTCAAAAGAAAATTTATATGCGTGGTCAGTTTGAGATTAAGTATGCATTAAAATAAAGATTGACTGTCTAGATGCGACAGTATTCTCTATTCCCGACATTTTCAGTGCAACCCTCGTATAGCCAGTCCGATTTCTAAGATCAAGTTCGCCATACATTTACTATGGCGTACTTGATCTTAGAAAAACGGACAGACTATACCTGAACGTGACTGCCATGCAGATTGATAATAAAATATACAAAATACTTATTATAGCGGAATACATTTATACAACAATGATATATTTACTTATGTTGAGTTAGTCTGTCATGTCATAACAACATTTTAACTAGTTATCTTTTAATCTGCATTAAATTATTATACGTGTATTATTTGACTGGTTCTTCACTGTATGGCATAAACCTATCCCTGTCTAAGTCATATTCTAATCAAATATGAACCGCGAACTCTCAGCGGCCAGTACATACAGCAAGAAGGTTATTAGCGGATTAATGTCGCTGATTGGTAGTTATTGACATTATATGCATTTCATCTACACTTAGCTATGTACCATTAGTGTAATAAAGATGACTATTATTTCGTTTACCAGCTTTGATTACAGGCTCTGTAAACGCGTCGTCTTATTTGAATGTAGGCGTAATTGTGTATGTGTGCTAATTTGGCCCGAGAATATGAACGGTAATGTTCCTAAAGGCGGTATCCATGGTTATATATGATCGCAGGGAGACACTCCTCCTTTTGATGGTTCACACCAGGGATGTTGCGAATATTCGCATCCGCATCCGCGGAAAATCCGCTTTATTTTCAACATCCGCATCCGCATAAAATCGATGCGGAACATCCGCACGATGCGGATCTCGACCAAGTCGGTGACAGGAACGTATTAGCGGCGGCGCCGGCGGCGTAAGTGCTAGGTAATTTCGTCATTACCTATAACGAAATCGTCTATATCCCAAAAAGTCGGCCAAGTTACTGTTTATTAAATAAAACGCACCTATATTCTTGCTCAAATACTAAACATTTGGTTTTTTTAAATAAAAAATTCTAAAAATGTAATATTTGACGTTTTTTAAGTACCAAATCTTGACATCTGCATCCGCAGATGTGAGGCTTTAAATATCCGCATCCGCATCCGCAGATGTCAAAAAATCAGCATCCGCAACATCCCCGGTTCATACACAGATTTGAAAAAATGTCACCCCTGTGGACATTAGTTGACTCCTGGTTGAAAGTACATAGCTCTACCTTTAGATTTAATGTTCGTTTTTTTTTTCAGAGCATCCTCAACTTTAAGGAACAGAGGAAGGACCGCGTTGGGCCATCCGTAGCTGGAAGCAGCGCGGTAAGTGTCAAACAATTTTTTTTTGTGCAAGTGGACAGTCTATACATTTAATAAATGATATTATGTAACCATATAAGGTTATACATGGTAAGCACAAAAAACCGGACAAGTGCGAGTCGGACTCGCCCGCTGAGGGTTCCGTACTTTTTAGTATTTGTTGTTATAGCGCCAACAAATACTTCTTCCGTGTAAAATTTCAACTGTCTAACTATCACGGTTCATAAGATACAGCCTGGTGACATACAGACGGACAGTGGAGTCTTAGTAATACTAAAAAATATTAAATTGTATATGAAATGTATTGTTTCAGGCGATGATATCATTCAACAGCTCCTTGAGCGAATCATTCGGCGAGGCCACTCTAGTCAACAAATCTGATAGCAGTAAGTTTCAACTTTACATTAAACTTATTAAATTTTAACCGCCAGCAATTTTTGATCGAGCGTGCTCGTGTCGCCACCGACAGTGTGGTACCACGCAGAGTAAGGTTGGCATAGTTACGGGAGTTATAAATATGCTGTAAAAACCAAATCAGATCTTTGTCTTATATGTTATATGTCAGACTCTGGCGGTTAAAGGGTGAATAAAATGCTTGTTTTCAGCTGCAAATTCATTCAAAACTGCTTATCAAAAAGTTGATTCGCCCATTAACCGTGAAAACGATGTATGAAAACAAGTTGCAATGAAAAATGGCGGATTACTGCTGCAGTTGAAACACACTATTTTTTAAATTCAATATCCAATGAAAAACCTTTCAACATTTTTATTTTTGAAGAATATTTATTAATAAGAAGCAAAATGAGAAAAAAAACTAGACGTTGAAATTAAAACTAAACTACTTATAACAAATCTTACAATCATGGTATAATAATATACTCCGCCTGGTACTCTCTTCCAGTCTTTTCGTGGTCACGTGACTGACACAAGCCTACGTCATCATGCGACAGCGCTATATGATAATATGCGATAGCGCTATATATAGCGGTCATGTTATTGTGACGTAGGCTTGTGTCACCCTGGGAAGAGAAGACCATGTTTTTACAAGCTTTTATTTACTTTCACCTGACCGTTGTCTGTCGTTCTGTAATCAAATCTTGCAAGTTAAATTTGATCCACTTTCCGGTTTCCGATTGAGCTGAAATTTTGCATGCATACGTAAGTCGGGTGACAATGCAATATTATGGTACCATCGAGCTGATCTGATGATGGAGACCGGAGGTGGCCATAGGAACTATGTGATAAAATAACGAAACCTAATTGTATTTGGGGTTTTTAGAATTGTCTTGATGAGCATTAGTTGCCTGTGGAAAGAAAAGTACAGTCAGCGATAAAAGCTTGTACCAAAAATGAAATTTTTGCCAAAAACTTATATTAGACTATGCTTACAATATTACATTATTTTCTAGGCATCCGCTCGAAGACGCAGCCGCCTATGCGCATGCCGAAAACAGATTGTAAGTACATATATGATTTATTAAAATATTAAACGGTTGGCTGTTCATAGAGGGGTGTTGGTGCCTACACTTATGTATGGTAGCGAATGTTGGGTATGGCAGAAGAGGCATCAGAGCCAAGTGAATGCAGTGGAAATGAGAGCGTCGAAAAGTGTGTGTGGCGTGAGATTGTAAGATAGAATTAGGAACAGTGTGATAAAAAAGTGTGGACTAAATGTAGATGTAGTGACAAATATTGAGAAAGGTATGTTGAGATGGTTTGGACATGTGGAAAGAATGAGTGAAAGAAGGCTGACAAAGAGAGTGTATGAGGGAGAAGTGGAAGTTGGAAGGGGTAGACCTCGGCGGACTTTCTCTGATCAGATCGAGGAAATACTGAAGAAAGGCCAGGTCAAGAGCACCCTAAACCGGCGAGCGTGTATGAGGAATGTTATGAATGTGAAGGAAGCGAAAGAGGTATGTCAGGATCGTAGCAAGTGGAAATCCGTGGTCTCTGCTTACCCCTCCGGAAAATAGGCGTGATTACATGTATGTATGTATGTAAAATATTAAAAATAACTCATTATTTATAGCTTAGATCTCGAAAGTTATTTTATTTCTATTTCTACTATACTGTGTCAAGCTACTTCCGTCAGTAGAAAAGAGCGGCATATTAAAAAAACTTAGAATATTTGAATTTCGCGCCTTTTTCTACTGACAAAAATAAAAATACACGTCAAGATTCTTTACCTTGTTTCTAATGCAAAAAAAAAACTATAAGCTTCAGATTTGGCGAGTTTTCTCACTGATTTCTCTCCAACTACATCGTTTCATGTATTTACTTACAGTACATATCGTCAGGTGACAAGCAAAAGTCACTAAGTACTATCAAAAAATTAAAGTAACAATGCACTTTATTACACCTTTGTAGCACGGTTTATTGTCCAATAATTTCAATGGTGTTAGTTAGTGACTAGTGCGAGAAATAGCACTTTTCGTGCGTATGTCAAAAGTTTAAAGGGCCATACGTACTGTAAAACGTTGTACGATACACGTGCGAATAGATAATTCGCACTTGTATCGTAAATAACTATTACTAATTTGGAATGTGTGTTTAGACTCGCAGGCGCTCCGGCCCGCCCCCGAGCTGACGGAGAGCGACCTGCTCACCGCCAGCTTCGCGCAGGCCACCATCGCCGGCAGAGGTAGGCCACTGGGTCACCACGCTGTGTGTCCCGTCTGACAGTCGATACACTCAAGCTGGTGTGTGTTATGAATAGAGCACACGTGTTTCAGACGACCTTTTTCAACACACTTGCGAAAAAAAACAAGAACTTATACAAGGTGTAATCGTTAAGTGTGGCCAGGCCATAATTCCGTAAATATAACAGATATCAGAAAACTTCCAACTGATATCGAAAGTGCGTTACCCAATGAGTAAAATTACATTAATAACTTTTTTTAAATAAAAGCAGAAATATCCCAAATATTAACTTCAAACCCTTCCATACATTTAGTAGGTAAGCCGTTGTAAATAAAATTATTTTTCATTTAAAAATAAATGTTAGATTAATTATTTCATAAACGGTAGTTTTATTATTTTATTACAATTTATTCGTACAAATAACGAATCTCAAACAGTTTTATCTCTTACGACACCCGACTTTCTTTGAGGCTGTAAATCGTCATACTAAATGTATGGGAGTGTTTTAACTTAGTATTTTTAATATTTCTGCTTTTATTAAAAAAAAAGTTATTAATGTAATTTTACTCATTGGGTAACGCACTTTCGATATCAGTTGGAATTTTTCTGATATCTGTTATATCTACGGAATTATGGCCAGGCCCCAATTTCACATCGGTGACAGGTGCGACGAATTGTAAAATCACTGTTGCTGACGTCACAGGCATCCATGGGCAACGATTACCACTTACCATCGGGCGGGCCGTATTCCTGTTTGCCACCATCATTGTATTATTTAAAAAAAACTTTATTATATCGGAAAAAAACAGATATTTCTCCTGCGAAGTTTCTGACAGTTATAATAATATAATATAATATTTAAAAATTATCAAAGATTTAGAAGAATTGTAGGTATTTCTTGACAGGTAATGAGTTATCCCACCAAAAACATTCTGTAAAAAACTAGCCAAGTCTCGATGGAGCTGCTTGTTTATCTCTAAAAAGTAATGAAATCTAGACAAAGTCGTGCCAAGTCTAAGGTTCCTTACTGCGATTTCTTTATTATTATAGTTAATGTTGTGTGACTTGGCCGTTGAAGGGTACACAAGGGTACAAAACCAGGTGCTCCATGACCCATGACACCATTGCACCAATCTGTCGCCAGATTACGCTACGCTACCAATTGCCACTTTGAAAATATTGATTCAATAACCAGTCAATTGTAGGCTTGATAAAGCTGCGTATTTCAATAATACTTATGTATGGGCGACCCTGAAACAAACACTTCTTTTTGGTGCAATGGTGTCATGGAGCATCTGGTTGTGTACCCTTGTGTACCCTTCAACGGCCAAGTCACACAACATTAACTATAATAATAAAGAAATCGCAGTAAGGAACCTTAGACTTGGCACGACTTTGTCTAGATTTCATTACTTTTTAGAGATAAACAAGCAGCTCCATCGAGACTTGGCTAGTTTTTTACAGAATGTTTTTGGTGGGATTTCACTTCTTTTTGTAGAAACGTGGGCATATTGATTTATTTTATTAGATTTTCTTATTTAACACATTTTTTTTCTTTTTAGGAGTAGTTTTTTTATTATTACAAATCTTTCTTTTCTTTTTTTCGGTTCTGATTCTTGTACAGTAGCAACAGTTTTTCGTATTGCCCATTCATTAAATCTAATAATTAAATAATAATCAGTAATCCGTCACTAATCATCATATAATGACTTGGCAATCGCACATAATGCTTTACTCGTACCATACTCGTAAATATGTGTAATGCTCAAACTGCAATTAGCGCTAGCGTTATGTTCAATTAGAATTATTTTTAATAGGTGACGAATATCCTTTTGTCATTATGCAGCCGTGCGATGGCCAAGTCATTATACGTATTACAAAACAAATTAAAGATATCTTATTGATACGGTTTTAACACCCCCTGGCACTGATTAAAATAACCGACTTGGTTTCACATTACATCTCAAAACTTTTTTGTAGTAAAAGCGTTGCGAGACTTGCACCTTTTTACATGTAATGTTTTTGATGGGATCTCATCTCTTTTTGTAGGCAGTCCTTCTTTTCGGGTACTCATACCCATACTATGTATACACATATCATAACTAAGCATACTCACATCGTACATCGTAGTGTACCTTTACTTTACCTACTATTTGTAGGAACTGCAACAGTAACTTTGTAATATCATATATTTATATGGGATTACAAACTTACTTATGCAGTTCTTAGATCTTTAAAACGTGACTGATATTGCAATATTTTTAGGTTTTCCCTTTATGTGGCCATTAAACCCTAACTCTGTACCAAATTTCAGCTCTCTGAGTTTATGGGAAGTACTAGTTCTATTCTGATGATCATGAGTGAGTTTCATAAATGCGAAACTTTGCTTTCGCTTAACTTCGGAACTAAATGACCTACAGACTTGAAATTTTGGATTTTAAGTATGTGATTATAGCTTACTGGATGACCAAAATTTCTGCGTTCTGGTCTTATCCAGAGGTTCTCAAATAGGGGCCTGAAAATGCGGCGAAATGGTTCCAGTAAAGGATGGTACGGCAGTGTTTGCTTCGCGCTCGACTTGGCGGGGGCACTGCCGTGCCCCCCGATATGTCGGAATTTCGTGACTATTGTAGTGTTTCTTGTGACAATTGTCATAAACATAGCAAGAGAAATATCTGTTTTTTTCCGATATCATAAAGTTTTTTTTAATAATACAATGATGGTGGCAAACAGGAATACGGCCCGCCCGATGGTAAGCGGTAACCGTAGCCCATGGATGCCTGTGACGTCAGCAACAGTGATTTTACAATTCGCCGCACCTGTCACGTTGGTGAAACAGGGGCCTGGCCACACTTAACGATTACACTCTGTATATTAGTTAAATTTGAAAAGCAGTAAGAGTACAAAAAAAATCAACATACATTACACACGATAAGTTTGATCGAAAAAAACTCAAGTGCGAGTCGGTCTCGCGTTCTAAGAGTTCTAAGTGAATTTTTAACAATGTATTATTTTGTGTGGAACGTGAATGAAATATCTTTAATAAACCCGTAGGGGTCGGATCAAAAACTAAGTAGGTAAGTCCGACTCACGCTTGACTGCATATTTCTAATAGGTTTTCCTGTCATCTGTAGGTAAAGAACTATTTTGTGTATTTTTTTATTATAATAACCCAGTAGATTCGGAGATAAAGGAGGGGGAATGGTCGGACAGACAGACAGACTCACGAGAGTTACGAGTGATCCTATAAGGGTTCCGTTTTTTTTCTTTTTGAGTTACGGAACCCTAAAAAGCACGCGGGTTTAATATCTAGGATTATGATATTTGGCTAAAACTGGTTCAATACGTTCTAAAAAAATCACACTAAAAAATCTAGGTGGTTAGTATATTCTTAATACATTTTTTTATCTAAAATCCCCGGATGTAACAATTATATATTTTTTTACAGGACGCGGCCGTGGTCTTCCAACTAAGAAGAAGTAATTTAACTAAAATTACTATACTACAAGATTATAGAACGAGACGGATGTTATATTTTGTCTTTATCACGTGATAGGTGACAATAATAGGGGGATATTCATAAATTACGTCATTTCAAATTAGGGGGGGATGGGTCTGGACATCGGATGACGGTAGCATGACGTAGCAGGAAACGGGATCATTCGAAGCATAATTTTGGATGATTTTAGGGGGAGGGGGGGTCAAAATCGTTGACGTAGTTTATGGACAGCCCCTAGGTCCGCCGATCTATATTACTTTATCGTAGTCTAGTATAAAGACTTGGACTTGAAGGGTAATCAGCTCGGAGTAATTAACAATGGAGCCGCCATTAACAGGCGTTCCCCTCTGTCGAAAATAGGCGGCCAATGGTCAACCACATGTCAACCATATGTATGGACTGACGTTTATCTGACATGACGTACCTATACATTTGATGTGCCCCTCCCCCGCAAAAAACGGCAGACTATTTTGTACCGAAAATTTTAGACATGGCGTCTCCGTTGGTAATTACTCCGAGGTAATCAGTACTATATCAGTAGGTTAAGAAAAATTACACATTTTAAATGACCTATAATGAATCTCTTGGTGTTATAGAATAAGTGACTAAGTGTATTAAATTTTCCCTAAGAGTTTATGTTCATTTGATTTTTTGGACCTTCTAATGCCTATAGTAATTATGGGTACCTATTATTAATTACTTCAATGTACTTAAAACCATATTCGATTGGGAAAAACAATTCTTTTGTGTATTTCGATTTCAAAACAAAAGAATCAATCACATTTCCTACATTATTGATTTCAAAATAAACCGTCTATTTTTTGTACGATGGGCCTAATGAGGTTAAATATCAATATTGTCTTGGAGATAGGACGTATTTAAAAAAAACATTATAAATATAGGTTTTCTATAAAGAAAGGACGCGAAGCACGAGGAATTTCATACATTCACCCGCCTGTTCCTATCGATCTCTATCGCACGCGCATAATTATATTGCTGTCCCGCTCGCACAGTGTCATTGACCTCACGAGCGGAACAGCAATATAATTACGCACGTGTGATGGATGGACGCGGACGGTGAGGTCGATGTACGTCATTCCTCGTGCTTGCGTATGCGTATCCGTTATTTAGTACAAAATGTACTACATACGAGTATTGTCTACATATTTAAATTTGACTTGAATTAAATTGCCAAATAACTATAGTTTATACCATTTATCAACAAAAAAGTACACTTATATAAATAATATCCGTACACGGCGGGAAGAAGTTGATAACTCTCGGGAAAAAATGGAAGAAATTTGAACCTTATGCAGTTTGAGTTTAAGTTCAAATTTCTTCAACAAAATTCCTTGAGATATCAACTTCTTCCCCCCGTGTACCGATATAAGCTAAATTTATTGCATTTATGTACTAAGGAGCTTATAGGATAAGTCTAAGGAACCATTGTCATTTTGAACCAAACCAGTAAACCCTATAAGGGTATAAAATTGAAATTCATATTTTCAAAATTATATGTCTGTATAAGTACAGTAGATATATTATTGTAAGAAATTGTTGTCAATTTACGTCTATATCAATAGATTAAGAGTAGGTAAGTTTCATGTTGTAATGTGTAGTAAAATGCTTATAAAGTGTTTCTTTTTTCTTATTATTTGTTAAAAAGCTACCTTCCTACGCTTATCTTTATTCTGAGATTTAACAAATGTCACAACGTAATACAGGGTGAAATTTAATTCACTGGCCAAATTGAAACAACCGAAAGAACTCGAAAAAATATTAAACACGTGTTTTTTCTTTTAATACCGCTCAGTACATTTTTTTCTAAATAACTCATCATCAAGTTGTCCTAAAAACCTCGTACGTTATGGCGAACCGACAACTACCCACTACACCCGCTTCTCTCTTATCAGTTAAGGTCATTGACACCCCGCCCCTCCCGCTGTTTACAATCGCGTCACCAATTATGAACCCTATTGCAGCGAGATTACCTACATAAGTTGCTAATTTTTCCTTTCATATTAACGGGCTTAGAACCGTCAAAATGCAAAGGCAACCCATTTTTAATCTAAAATGTTATTTCTGACTAATGATTATTAACAAAACGTCCGTGGCTTAAAAACAATGAGTAAAAACTAGGTCAGGAATCTTTGCATTCAGGCGTATTTAAAAAATTGAATCAACTTACGTACATTTGATTAAAAATCGACGCAATTAACGAAAGTCCCACGAGATGGTACTCTTGGATTCAATCCTTGTCTGCGAAGGCGTGGAACGGATTCCATTTCGTATAATCTTTGTGCACCACGTAAACACTCACCACTTAATAAATAACACCGTACCACTTCGTAATATTCCCGGTTCGAAAACATTTTTTTTAACCTTAGTACGCGCGCGATTATTATTTTAAGGTTGGCGAGTGACGAGTGACTAATCATTTATGCTTACCGTTATGTTTACCACTAGCGCGGAATGGTTTAGTTTAGACTACCCTCGAAATTGATAAACCTGCCTACCATCGCCAACACTAACTGGGTGGACCCTATTGCAACGATTATAAGGTTTAGTGAAGGTCAGATTAGGGTTTTGCTGATGTTGTTGTTAAAACCTACTATTAGGTTTGTTTACATTTGTGGTAATAGGGTGACCACGACTCGTGGAAAATATTTAAAAATTGAAAAATGAAAATTAAAAAAAAGTGTACTCTTTTTTTTTCGCTAAATAGATTCCTTAAGTGTAACCTAGTGCCGGGAATGAATATGGCCAGTGATTTAAATTTCACCCTGTATAATTGTCTTGAAAATATAACGTTATACCCAGGTGTTACCACAAAACTAATAAAAAATCCCAGTAGTTACCACAAATTCACTTTCTCAATTGTAACCACTGGGTAAAAAGCAAGGTTTTTTTTATCAGTTGTTAACTTTGGTTACTAACTACTTGGTGGTAACATCTGGTAATATCCCCAATAATTAGTCGAGTTCATATAATAACGCAATTCAGAGAATGACAGCGATCTGCCATGATGATGGAAAACAGAATAAATACTAGAGTTACACCAATAAGTCTGCAGCGATTTTGATAGCCCACGCAGTGCAATTGTTATTTATACGTCATAATTTCATAGAAGTTTGACGTTTAAAATAACACTTGCACTGCGTGGGCTATCAAAATCGCTGCAGACTTTTCTTGGTCTAACTCTAAAACCTAATGTCACATGACTTATAAGGTAAATACTATGCTTTTCAAAATATATGAGTCTAAACGTATTACGGCCTGGGGCCTAGCCGAGATGACAATCGTTTGCGCTACAACGAAACGCTATCAAATATCAAATATCAACATTTATTCAGCAAATAGGCCACAAGGGCACTTTTACACGTCAACATTGAATTTACATAAAAGCAAAAATAATAACATCAACAATTTTATAAATTAAAACTAACAATTCAATCTAACGTATTACAATTACTAAGAGTATCTGTCTCTATCACTCTTCTTTATTGGAGCATTTCGTTATCGTAGCCATCCTTGGCTACGCCCCTAATACTATTTAAATTCTTTCTTGTAGAAAATGATTGTGATCGGAAATTCCCGTCCAAGTTACTGTCAGGACTGATTAGAGTAGGAAAGAAAGAATATTATTATTATTTATTATTCATAGCCCACTGTGCCCAGCAGTGGGACACAGTGGGCTCTGAATAATAAAGAAAGAATAATCAGAAGAAAATAATGAAATGATTGGGTGAATCAACTTTTTCTTGCCACTCGTTGCCATGGTTATAGTCTCCTGGGTAACTCTTAAAATACTAGTTGTTTCGTATTTAAATAAACCAAACTTGAATTTTTTGGTAGTTATAATATAAAGCCTTTCCATAACGGGAAATCTACTATAGTTCGTTTTTTTAGCATTAGAAAGAACTTGAAAGAAGGTAAGCGATCTTGACATGTCTTTTAATTGAAAAACGCTTTTTAATAATCAGTAACTATTACTTTGAAAGCAGAAGAATATAAATGATCGTATTAGATTCATAATGGTTACATATTTGCCGTAACTTATTTTTAAAATGTGTTTTTCAATTAAAAGACACATCAAGATTGTTTACCTTATTTTTAATGCTAAAAAAATGAACTATAAGCATGTTTGTAGAACATGGTACGGCAGTTCTTCTAACAAACTATGCTACTATTGTCTCCTGGTTGATGAGACAGAACAGATAAGCAGGGGTCGGACAAAAAGTGCGGATGACGTAAAAATGACGTAATCTTGCACACAGGATGATGTTTGAGTTTGTATTTAAACTTCCGTGTCACGTACCTCCAAAAACGGAAAATTGCCACAATATTCGAGTAAAGATGACATTTTAGAGCGTTTTCTTATACATTAGTAAATATAAATTTTAGCTAAATATAATCGTGAAGATACAATAGCTAAACAATAACGAAGTCAATTTATTGTTCATCTGATTGACAATGTGTCAGTCAAAAACGTACATACTCATTTCAAGTGGCGATATCGTTTAATAAAGAGGTTGATAAATGATAAGTGATAATTGTTTATGAAAATCAAAAATACTATTTGAAATCATCCTATAAGTGGTTTGACGTCATCCGCACTTTTTGTACGACCCCTGATTATAAGAAATAGTTGATCGACCCAATTACATACAGGCAGTAAAATAAGAAATATCTCAGACAACAAGACAAGTAATACATGTGATCTGAGGCTTTCTTGCCGAGGTGTGTAAATAATAAGTGGGTGAATCAACTTTTAGAATGTACACTGATTTCATGTCCCGAGACTACCTAGCAAAGAAAAATCTAATTTTCAAAAACTATGTTGATTTTTAGGGTTCCGTGCCCAAAGGGTAAAACGGGACCCTATTACTAAGAGCTGAAGGCTCGGTCAACAGCTCGGTAACTAATTTTGATTACATCCATTTTCGTGAGATTTAAACTAACGTGAAACATTGATGTGATGTTACTTAAGGGTATATATTATATAATAACTAAATTTTTGAATAATCTATGTGTCATATATGTGTGATACCAAAAATGATTACAATGTATAGGTATTCTAATCTTTTCATATATAATGTACTCGTATGTTAAGTTGAATTTAAGTTTTGTTTTCTTCATTGTCATAGTTTACGGGTCAATATACAAGCACAGCGACGTTTTTTTAAAGTACAGTCAAGGAATTTAAATTCCGACCCATTTCGTACTTTGTCACAGTGACAACCGTATGAGGTCTCTAGCGGCTTTCATATTGATTGTCACTGTGACAAAGTACGAAATGGGTCGGAATTTAAATTCCTTGACTGTACCTACTGTCACTTTCATAAAATAAATGTTGGTGTCATCCTTTTACACTCGAGAGCATTCTCTTCGTGGAAATGACAACATAAAAGACCTACTTTTATTTGCCTTGAGTATAGCAAAGAGAATAGAGTGTATACACCGTGTTTTTATTGAATTCCGTTAACTTCGGGGTATGGTTAAGAACGTTTAAGTGAACTAATTGGCATAATTAATTTTCAAAAAAAAAATTTTTTTTGCTTTTTTTTAAAGAAAAAATTAAGTTTAAAAAGTAATTAAATGTAGCATATAGCGTTGTTGTAACACGGGTATTACATTTAACTCAACCAAACAATTGAAATCTGTGACATATCAATGTCATTTCGAACATCGATCAACCGAGATTGTACTTAAGTTTAGTAGCAAATGTATGAACTCATTCTTAACACTAACCAATATGTAAACCAGCCCTAAGGCAAGTGTACACGCTTGTAGAGGCCTTATAGGAAAAAAATAAATTATTGATTATCTCTGAAATGGAGTTAATTAGAACATCGGTGTCTTTGAGAAAGTTACTTAATTTAAGCTCAGGAATGCACCCTTGAAATTAACGGAAATCAAAAAAACACGGTGTAGAGGCGGATGGTCAAAGTAAATTTTGTAGCCACTGTAAATTTACTGCCATCTTTCGACAGGAGCCACAAGCTGCTAGAACGCCATTTGACTTTGATCCTGATCTCGACAGTAGGCCAAAGGTATGGTACAGTCAGCAGCAGAAGTTGCTAAGCGGGCCAGGTGTTCAAAATGATCTTGACACGTCTTTATTGTTAAGAGAATAAGAGCGTGTCAAGGTAATTTTGAACACCTCGCCCGCTTAGCAACTTCTGCTGCTGACTGTACAATGTTTTCGAGCGATGGCACCATAACCTCCTAGCGTCACGCTATCGAATGAAATTTATACTCGGGGTTCGGACAGAAAACGTTAACATTGCTGTTATATTGACCCTAAAAATGTTTAATTTGTTATACCATTTGGAATTGCTTTTGAATATGTTGACTATTACAATATGTTTGTAGCAACCCTTGTGTTTATTTTTTTCTATACCTAACATCAAAGATTCCTTAATGTTCCTAAATAAATGTTCCCCACATTTCGGTACACGGCGGGAAGAAGGAAGAGGTTGATAACTCGAAATATAGAATTGAAGAAAATTAAACTTAAAATAAAATTACATACGGTTCAAATTTCTTTGTTTTCCGCCAGTTATCAACTTCTTCCCGCTGTGTACGGATTTATTAAGGACAAATTAAGGAAGAAGTCGTCAACTTGGGAAGCCAACCGCTTCTTCTACCACAGTGCTTGTGTATGTCATGTACCCATCTAAGTAGCTCCATAGTGGCCTTGGAATTAAATTAGGATCCAAAGAGCCATTGTGGCTCACGGGCCGCGCTTTGCTGACTTCTGAGCTAATGTGTTGTTAGTACAAAACTGCCCACAATTTTAATTTGACAAAACGATTCAGAATGGAATGGCAGGCCTTTTTATAGGATGGAGGACACTGCAAGCAGTAATCAAAACAATTAACATCAAGACAATTTATTTATTACAGAATTGATCAATATTTGCTTACCTACTAACGTAATAATAGATAGGTAGGTAGGTAACTAAATTTCCATACACTAGATTTTAACACTATTGTAATTTGGCCATGTGCGAAGTTGGTGGTGGGGGATCAAATAAGCAATAGTATATCCCACACGCACTAGGGCGGCGCCACAGTCGGGCACGGAGCGAATGAGCGAATATGTGGCGTCCCACGGATAAAGGTACCTTATGGCGGTTGGCGCTTACGCTATTATTAACGTCGCTCCAATGTTATTGCGGCGCTATGCGACGTAAGCGCCAGCCGCCATAAGGTACCTTTTGCCGTGGAACGTCAACATTTATCTTGGTCAAGCAGATCTTGTCAGTAGAAAAACGCGGCAAATTTGAAAAGCGGCGTGAAGGGATATCGTCTCATAGAAAATTTGAATTTCGCTCCTTTTTCTACTGACAAGATTTGCTTGTCCATCTATAGGAATTAGGCATATATTATTCTTTTTAACTCTTTTACCTACTGGTATAGTTCTCACCAAAAACCGAAATTTCAAATGAGAAAAAAAAACATGAAGCAGAATCAGCGAGTTTTTGCAATACTTGTTTGGTTTTGTTTGGTATGGCTAAAGCAAAGAACCAATAGTGATATCATTGGATATCATCATAATTCATAATTATCTACGTTTCTTTTTCGGTGCATCGCTTGTATGTTTCCGTCGCTTTCTGCTCGCATTTTCAATCATTTCACTTTCTTCAATATTTCTCATCATTGTACTGACAATGTCGAACATTGTTTGGTTTTCTGCTTCATATTTTTCAACTGCGTTTATATTTTTCTCTTTTTCCTTGGCGTCCCAAACTTTAATTATTTTTCTTTCAGGTTTATCTAGTGTTATTGTATGCTTTGATTCGGTTGATTGTTTTATTTCAGGTTTGTCAAGTTTTATTATATCTGTTGAATGTATTTGTGGCTTGTTCGAAATAAACATTGCTTTATTGGTTTCTGAATGAGGGTGCGATGCAGTTCGTGCGGCTTGCAAGCTTTTTCTGGAAAGAAATTAGTTATACCTATATATCTTGCTGACTAATAGTGCCTTTCTTGTCGCAAAAATCCAATTAATCCTCTAGTAGCGAAGTAGTTGGATTTACCTTTTCTTTACCTATCCTATTTACACCATATGTATGAGCAACGCTAACGCTGCGTCTTACGTAAGCGAACAAACTCGCAAACACGACGCGGCGGGCCCAAGGCGTTCGCGTTCGCAACGGATCTACCACGTAGGACACTTCTATAGGTATCAAAGGATTGATTCACCCCGCGCCGCATCGCTTCGCTTCGCGTGTTGTTCGCCTACGTATATAGTACGATGCGCAACTGGCGCGGACGCGTGCCGCACAATAGCACCCAGTGAGCCCGCTTTCTGCTTAGCGCCAGCTATCGGACGCCCTTACGGTATAAAATATTAAAAGATAGAAATTAAGTACCTTGTCAAGCAACGCTTATTTACAGACAATAGGTACTTTTAGTTCAGATACAGTAGGTAGTAATTTATGTAATTGAATACGTACAATTTACTATCTCGAGGTGCGGTCCTCGGGCGACCGGGATCTGAAGGTTTTATTGTTAAAATCCTTTCCCACATACTGGTAAACTTGAAATTTTCACGAAATACTACTTGAGAACGTGTTGAGAACCAAGTATGGGGAAGTTGTTTATTTGAAAGACATTGTCAAAAATAATAGACATTTTTTTTATTTTTATGTTCACTGCTTTGTTGTTCAAGGTATGTTATGGTAATAAGGCCGCATAGAATGCATTATGGCTATTGGCTATATTATCTATAGCTTGACTTGAGCTTTACCCTCTAAAATAAGTGTTCCGTGAACAAAGTTTTGTACGGAACACTAAAAAGAGAAGAGTCGTGGAATGTGTGGGTCCCAATACATTTCACGACTCGTCTCTTTCCGCACAGACTTTACTTACCATTTTACTGTTTCATGTTAGTAGGTATTAGGTTTGTCGGGTTTAAATCTGCTGATAAAATTTCACGAGAAAATGCAGAGAGAATCATCCGGACATACGGGACATACGAAGGCATTTTAGCCCAAGCTGAAACGGAGACCTTCGCTAACGCTCATTCTATTAATTTTATTTTTGGTTAATAAAATTCGATAAAAATACACATTTTAAGTAGCATCTTTTAATGTCGCAGTCGAGTTTATAAAATTACATTAATTATCATATTTAATTTAAAATAAACTTATTAAAAACATCTCACAATTTCTTCGTAAACTCAATTCTCTCAGGCTTCGCTCTATCTATCTTCGCTTTCTCCTTCACAAGGACACGCGAAGGCACTCTCTCCTTCGCTTCTTCCGTCGCTTCGAGAAGAAACGCCTGCTTCGCTGGCGAGTGCACGGTAACCGAAGCTTCCTTAGCCGTTACTTCCTTATCGCCTACTTCCTTTATTACCGGCTTGGATATATCCCCTTTAGTTACTGGTTTCGGTGGTAATTTAGGTTTTTCTGACTCGATAGAAACGGTATATTTCTCGTTAGATCCAGGGCTTGGTTTGTCATTTGGTTTCAAGTTGACAGTGTAGCCGTTCTTTATTAAGGCATTTTTTATTTCCACCATTGCGCTTCGTACTAACATTATCTGGTAGAGTTGAGTTCCTGGAATACAATGAGAGTATTTTAAATAGAGTTATTTTTAGATTTTCTACGGCAATGCCACTGAATTCATTATTGTTATAAAACGATTAAAATTGTGTCAATGACATTCGTATTAATCACTCCACTGACCAGGAACCCAACAGGAACCTTGGTATTACGTAGTATCCTTTTTAAAGTTACATTATTTTAGGACGGCTTTTCCCTAGCATTGAACTCGTATAATGACAGAAAGACCAAACCAGATCTAGACTTACCAACACTAGCTACAATGAGTAGCTCCGGTATGACCTCCAGGGCTCCAATGACCACGGAGTATATCATGATAGCCAACGTGAGGACCCCCAAGGCGTAGTACAAATACGCTCGGAGGAGCACTATATCATTCTGAAATCAATAAACGGTACATTAGCAACATAGATAAATATATGTTATATGATGTTATACAATAACTATATGAAGATTAAGTTATCAGCAAAAGCGCTGCATCCTAAAGATACAATACAATACTCTTTATTGCACACCTCACACAGTTTACAATACGTTTATAATAGTTATTTACGATACAAGTGCGAAAAAGAGGAAATTCGAAACGAGTGGCGATAAATTAAAACACGACCGAAGGGAGTGTTTTAAATCGACACGAGTTGCGAATTACCTATTCGCACGTGTATCGTACAACGTTTTACAGTACATATGGCCCTTTAAACTTTTGACATCGCACGAAAAGTGTTATTTTACGCACTAGTGCGGGAAAATAGGACCATATATGTACTGTAAACGATTTTTTAATAGCAACTAAACTTGTTTTTTTGATCCCAAATGATAAAGAACAGTATATTATTGTTTCAAAAATACAGCTAGGAATGAAATATAAATTCATCATACCCGCCACATAGCACATATCACCAGCGCGTTGGAAGCGATTTCCATAGCGTATGCGATGATGCAAGATGGTATGAAGTCTGGCCCTTCCTCTTCCTTGTCAGTAGTTTCGCTTAAAGCCTGGAGTAGCAGCGGAGTGAAGCTTGCTTCTTCACCTTTCGATATTTCTACGAGTACGGTTAACTGAAAGACAAGATCAGGTACACGTCAGTTCCATCGCCGTTTGTTTATGCTGAAATTTTTCACTATAATATGGACGGATGAATGAGAGATGGTTGTACACCTAACACTACAGATCTGTGTTTTTCTACTTGTGAGTGGCGATCCCCTGGGGGCGAAGCCCTAAAGGATTGCAAAGCCTTAGTAAACATAAAAAAATAACTGGTTTTATATATCTAAGATGGCAAGGGGGTCGAACGGTCGGGGGTCTGAACGTCAGTTCAAAAATATTAATTGCAAAGACCGTGGTTTTCTATCATCTTACTACTAACTATACCTACTGCATATCTATATTATTATACACTTTCTAATCACGGCTTTATTTGGTAAGATGATGACCCTTGTTCAACAGCAAATATATTCTTAATTTTTTACAGCAGGCAACCCATATAACCATTCCAGTCGCAGAATCATCAAAGTGGTAACTAAATGTCAGATGTGTCGTAACAGAGTCCACACAATGTGTCTAGAATTGTTTCGAAACAAAGTGTCGTCGCCGTGTGTACACTTTTCCGTAACAAGGTGTCGACACATTTGTGTGCACTTTGCGTGCGGTTTGCGACTAAATCTGACAGCAAATTTGTGACAGCAAATGTCAATATAAAATACCTCTTGAAAACCAAGGTTTGTCAAACTACTATTAGTGTCTCGTGTGCTCGTAAGTAATTCTAGTAAGTCATCATGGGCGATGCAAATGATAATAATCGACCAAAACCATATAAACACCCAACACCCGTCAACCTTTTACAGAAAAGTTTTTAAAGAAATGCAATAAGCTACTTAGGTCAGCCAACGAATGCTCCAAAAAGTTGTAGAGGGAAATGCTCGGAACACAATTTTTGACTCTGTAACTTGGTTTGGACAAGTTAGGAGGTGAACATATCAAAAGTCCCCGGCCGTAGCCCTTGAGCGGGGGAAGAGAGGGGGCTTTGAAGGTCCCATTTTCCGGTTTTTCGATTATATCTCGGAAACTATGCATCTTAGCGACATGGCCACTTATACAAAATGCAAGTTAATTTAATTTGTTACAAGTTTATTCCGTCAATTTTTTCGATATGTTGAATAGTTTTTGAGATATCCGCTCTTGAAAGTTTATTTAGGGCTCTCAATTTTATCTTGATATATCTACATCAGTGAAGGTGCAAGGCCGTGTATGGTATCGTTTTCGTATAAATCTGGGTTGCTGAATCCATTTAAGGTATCACATTGACACCATTCCACAAAATAAAAAAATATCTTTTTAGGGTTCCGTACCTCAAAAGCAAAAAACGGAATCCTTATAGGATCACTCGTGCGTCTGTATGTCTGTCTGTCTGAATACACAAAATAGTTCTTTACCTATAGATGACAGGAAAACCTATTAGAAATGTGCAGTCAAGCGCGAGTCGGACTTAATGTACGGAACCCTTAATACGCGAGTCCGACTCGCACTTGGCCGGTTTATTTTAAACTCCTCTTGACGCTTAACCGCTGAATCGATTTCGTAGAAATTTGGTATAGAAATAGTTTGCGTCCCGGAACAGGACATAGGATAGATCTTATAACCAAAATCATCTTTTGAAGGTGTGAAAAGTGGCGTGGAAATTTGTACGGGAAATCAATAACCGCTGAACTGATTTATATTAAATTTGGGATGGTCTACATCTTTGATTTAGTTAAAAATGATAAAAAAAACATGACTTCAAACCTAAACTTAAACAGTATTAACTTCAAGAAGTCAATTCTGAATTCCCCCCTACACCTCATTTCACACCTTTAAAGGATGATTTTTGAGATAACTTATTATGTCCTGTCTCGGGACTCAATATATATGTGTACTAAATTTAAATTAAAACTGTTCAGCAGTTTAAGCGTGAAGAGGAGTTTTTAAAGAAAGAATATGTTTCTTTTAAGAAAGTATATGTTTTTACTTTGGAATGGTGTCAATGTGATACCATAACTAAATTTGGTACTGCGAATTTATACGAAAACGATACCAAACATGGCCTCGTAGCTTTAATGTTGTAGAAGTCAAAATAAAATTGAGAGCCCTAAATTCTTATTACTTGACCAAACTTGTGTAGAAGGAAAAGGAAAAATAAAAGTCTTCGGCAGGAATATAAGACACAGATATATTTTTTTTTGCGTTACTATTTCAATCATCAAATATAAACATACCTTGATTATATTATTCTAGTGAGATCCTCACAGATAAACAAAAACATTTACTTAAAAAATTACAAGGTCGAAATGTCACGGAACTTGTGAGAGTAATATGTGAAAAATAAAAACTTTTATGACAAAAAATCTGGACACAATTTAAGAAGCATCCCATTGCGTCGAGGAATCATCTGTATTTTTGCTTGTTTCATTACCTCCTCGCTTCTTTTTTTGTCCTTTGTATTCTGTAGCAATTTGTTAGATCTGAAAATAAAGATAACTTGCGTCGTCATGGATATCGTTTTATAGGTTTTAGGGAGTGCAGAATTCGAAAATGATGACCATTTTGGATTCCAAGATGTCTGCCGTGCACTTTGTCATATAAGCCGTCATAGATGTTGATTTATAGGTGTTAGGAAGAGCAGATTTCGAAAATGATGACCATGACCAACAAAACGACATCCATGTCGACTTTTAACATAGTGCATGGCCGCCATTTTGGATTCCAAAATGGTCATCATTTTCGAAATCAGGGCCCCCTAAAACCTATAAAACGACACCCATGACAACTTTTATGACATAGTGCATGGCCGCCATTTTGGATTCCAAAATGGCCATCATTTTCGAAATCTGCGTCCCCTAAAACCTATAAAACGACATCCATGACGACTTTTATGACATAGTGCATGGCCGCCATCTTGGAATCCAAAATGGTCATTGTTTTCTAAATCTGCGCCCCCTCAAAAACCTATAAAACGACACCCATGACGACTTTTATGACATAGTGCATGGCCACCATTTTGGAATCCAAAATGGTCATCATTTACTAAATCTGCGCCCCCCAAAACCTATAAAACGATAGCCATGACAACTTTTATGACAGTGCATGGCCGCCATTTCAGATTTCAAAATGGTCATCATTTTCTAAATCGGGGGCCCCTAAAACCTATAAAACGATATCCATGACGACTTTTATGACATAGTGCATGGCCGCCATTTTGGAATCGAAAATGGTTATCGTTTTCGAAATCTGCGCCCCCCAAAACCTATAAAACGACACCCATGATGACTTTCATGATATAGTGCATGGCCGCCATTCTGGATTCCAAAATGGTCATCATTTTCGAAAGCGGGGCCCCCTAAAACCTATAAAACGACATCCATGACGATTTTTATGACATAGTGCATGGCCGCCATCTTGGAATCCAAAATGGTCATCGTTTTCGAAATCTGCGCCCCCTAAAACCTATAAAACGACACCCATGACGACTTTTATGACATAGTGCATGGCCGCCATCTTGGAATCCAAAATGGTCATCGTTTTCGAAATCTGCGCCCCCTAAAACCTATAAAACGACACCCATGACGACTTTTATGACATAGTGCATGGCCACCATTTTGGAATCCAAAATGGTCATCATTTTCGAAATCGGCACTCCCTAAAACCTATAAATCGACACCCATCTCGACTTTTATGACAAAGTGTTTGGCTACCATCTGCATGCAAGACATTTCTATTATTTTTACGTACAAAAATGGCCCCCTGTCAACTTCCAACCGAGATTTAATCGATAATTTATTCGATTAATGTTCAGATTCATTCAAATTCAATCTATGTTAGGTCGACTAACCTAATCGTGATTAAAATTTGAGGATTAACTTTTTTTATTCCATTAATTAGCGCCACTTGCACCATTCCACTAACCCGGGGTTAACTGGTTAAACCTGGAGTTACCATGGTTACCAGTACAATTTGATACTGGGTTAACGGTTTAACCGCTTAACCCAGGGTTAGTGGGACGGTGCAAGTGGGCCTTAGTCGAATAAACAGTTAATCTATTAAGTCCCATCTCTGACCACGTCATTTTTACACTTTGAGAATATCTGAAAACAAATGAACACAAGGAGCCATTTTGCAAATCGAGTAACTTTGTTATTACTTTTGACAGCGCGTGTTATGTGTCTACACAGAGTCGACACAAAGTCGAAACATTTGCGACTACTTTGTGACTGCAATATTTCTCAGCCTTAAACCATATTTATACATCATAATTAACAAGTTTCGTAGTATGTAAAGCGTTATTTCTGTTATCTAAGTATAGTATACGCATCGAAGTACTAAAAATGCATCAAATAATATATTTATGAACACAAGCACTGAGAAGTAAACAATTTCATTTCCGGCTAAACTAAAACAATGTGGTGGCGCGTTGATTATATTACACTTAGTTTATCAAATCACTCGAGCAGTTTAATTCCCCATAATAATTTAAGTCCTATTGTAATATAAATGCAAACAATATATAATTACGTCTTGTAATCCGTTTTAGAGATGGCGTATTAATGTCACTTATTTTTATTTAACTATTTTTCCATCTGACAGCTTCCATTTGACAGGAACAAAATGAACGAATGAACGAATGATTTTGGCATAAAGTAGTCGCAAACTAGTAACAATGTGTGCACACGGCGACCACACTTTATGTCACTTTGTGTCATGTGTCGACCCTTCCCCATTTCTGGTAACTGTGTCGACACGGCGACGACTCTGCGACTGGAATTGTGACCGAAACAGACGGTGTCGACACAAGATGTGTCTACACCGCGTCGTAACGGCGACTGGAAATGGTTGTATGGGAACAGCACATTAAGGGTCGGTTGCACCAAACTGTTTCAAAATTTTATTGTATGGGATTTTTCATAGTACTCTGTTGAGATGTTGATCAGGCCGTTAAGTGTTGGTGCAATTGGCCCTAAGTAGAATTAGGTAGACACTCAACTCACCCCCAAAATAATATTTAAACAAGCAAGCGTCAGCGCACCGGTCCTCACACTGGCCACCCAGCAGCATTGCTGCAACTTAAAATTAAGCACACTCTTCTTCACATACTCTCCAAACCTCTCCATCGCGACACAACCACCACCGGCTAACTGGTGCACAGAAATGTACATTAACCGATACGCTAATTAGGATGTCGCTAATGGAAAAGGTCACAATTTATTTGGTGCTGAAATGTACGGTGACATTAGCCTATTTTACTAGACTAGCGATTGGATTACGGGGTACCGATGGACGAGGACGGCCAAGGTAGTTCTCGTCGAGTTATTTGCATTTAACCCTTGTCTAGCTTTAACTAATATATGATGATGATGATGATCGAACAGGCGAAGAACGGGAGGATTCCTAGTCTATGCCGATAGTAAACGTCTATCACTTATTACTATGACCAGTGGGGAGACACTCCTGACTTCGGTCGAACTCGGCTGCGTTCGGCTCGGCATTGCTCCGAGCAATTATTAGGGTTGGCACCACTTGACTTCCTTGTGTGTGCACGACCACAGATAAGATAATCACTTGAAATTTGACAACCCTAAATAGCCGAAAGGGAAAGTGTTATATATTAGAAAGGGATAGCACGATTCGACCCTGAATCGCTGTCAAACTTCGGGTTTGTAGGAAGTGTCCTTTCTGTACGGTAGTACTATTGTTTCTTCTGTGCTATGACCTGCTATAACTATTAAACTAAACGTCCTTAGCGCTTAGAGGATGCAAAATTACAATCATCAAGTGTTCCCTCTTCCTATAACCTTAATAATAGGTACCTATACCTATGACATTTGTCACATCACATACCTACTTTAAAAAATCACGAAAGCTAAATACTGTACCTACTCTGGTTGATAATACCACAGTACTAATTAAATAACCTAACCAAACAATGCGCACTTATTTTTCAAGTTATCAGGCTATCATTTAAGGAGTTGATTGCGGTTAATACGATACAGAACCCTATAGCCCGAACCGACTTTTTTTCGGTACCCTAAGTCGACCCTAAGTAGGTACTTACGTCTCTATCTCTAGTAGACATTTTTCTAATGTCATAGGTACTTCTCATGAATATAACACCATCTTTCTTTCCTTCCTTCCTTCCTTCCTTCCTTCCTTTCCTTTGGATTATAAGAACATCGTTTCTGGCATTAAAGGGGGCTAATTAAAAGATTTTTTCTGACAAATAAATTATTTATTTACATATTCAATTACCTGTAAGTATAATTCATAACATAAATCAGTCATTTCGTCACAAACTACCTACATTTAAGTTCGACCTAGGGCCTTCATGTGGATACAACCAATGCCTACCGTAGTGTAATTGTAATATTTATCAGCAAAGGCCCAACGTCGTATTACACAACCACTTACCTAACGTAGGGTAACTGTAGGACTCGTAAACAAAAGCCCATTACATAATTAGACTGTAGGCACACTGTAAATTACACAACTATTTACCTACGGTAGTATTGTAAGAATCCTACACAAGGCCCAACGTTAAAGTTACAATGTTGGCCCTTTGTGGGACAAGCTGTGTTGGGCCTTCAACCTGGTGCACGACTACCTACCAACCTACCTGACTTGCCGATGGGTAATTGTTGAATTTGCAAACATAAGCACAACGAAAAAAATGCCCTTTTTTATTTTTTTGCAGTTGGCCCTACAGCAAGCCATACGGCCAAATGTAACAATTAACCAACCATCAAACAAATGAGTATAGGCCCAACCACGGCCCAACCAAAACCACCACCGTTGAATAATTGTATGATTTATTTAAATAGGCCCAACGAAAAAATTACTGTAATGGCCCTCTGTTGGGAATCTTCGGGAGGGCCTTTGTCGTCGGCCCTCCAGCAAATCGTACGGCCAAATGTAACAATTAACCAACCATCAAACAAATGTGTATAGGCCCAACCACGGCCCAACCAAAACCACCACCGTTGAATAATTGTATGATTTATTTAAATAGGCCCAACGAAAAAATTACTCTAATGGCCCTCTGTTGGGAATCTTCGGGAGGGCCTTTGTCGAGGGCCCTCCAGCAAATCGTACGGCCAAATATAACGGTTGCCCAACGAATACGTAAACAAAGGCCCAACAAAATCCCTACAAGAAAATGCTATTAGGGTCGTTTCTGGCATTAAAGGGGGCTAATTAAAAGATTTTTTTCTGACAAATAAATAATTTATTTACATATTCAATACCTATAAGCATAATTCATAACATAAATCAGTCACTTCGTCACAAACTACCTACATTTAAGTTCGACTTTATTTTCATTTAGTGATAAATTTTATCAATCAAGCACATTATTCAATCAACGTTTGTCACATTCTGACTTCCGTCTTTTTTCACCTTCTCTTTCTTCCCAAAGAAGCTACGCTTACGTTTCACTTCCTTTCCCTTCCCCTCCCCCTTCACTTTTTTAGCCGTCTCTTCCTTATCAACAACTTCCTTAGCGATCTCTTCCTTCGCTGACGAATGTGCTATAACCGTTGCCTCTTTCTTATCGGCAACCTCCTTAACAAGTTCTTCCTTCGCTGGCGAATGTGCTATAACCGTTGCCTCTTCCTTATCGGCAACTTCCTTCGTTGGCGAAACTGCTATAACCGTTGCCTTTTCTTCCTCGGCTATTACATTTTCTTGGTCTACAGAAGGTAATGAACTTTGCCGTCTGGGTTCTTCTTTATAAGGTACTAATGAACCTCTGTATGGTTCTCTACCAAAAGGAACCAACGAGCTGCTTCGTCTATAAGGCTCTCTGTCATAAGGATGAACTGACCGTCGTCTGTAAGGTTCGATAACAACACTGTACCTATCTCTTGTGCCCGGTACATATCTAACGCTGGTTTTTCGATATCTGACCGAGTAATCGTTCTCGTTTTGTTTTAAAGCCTGTTTTATTTCGATCATTGCGCTACGCAGTAACAGGAGGATGTAGATTTGGTGTCCTGTGAACAAGGAGAAATATTATTTAGTGTGAGGTAAAACGCATCGTAATTATTCAACGTATGAATCGAAAATACAATTTGAATGAGTGTTTGAATCGAGATATTATTTGGAATTCATTTCTTCTAAAATGAATTTCAAATTTGTTGAGTATGTATAGATTTATACTGGCTGATTAGTTGTTAAATGTTAGTATGAAACTTGACGAGTTCTATGTCAATATGTCACAGCCTCAATAAGAAAGGAATATCTGTTTTTGTGTTACGTATATATTATGATGGTTTAATTTAAATACATATTATGTTTCGGACCTCTGAGTATTACTTAATATGGTAGCAGAGCGTGGTTAAGGAAGAAAGATATATACAAGTAAGTGGAAAAATGAGTAGTAACGATAAAATAATTATACCCGTGTTTGACGGAACCGAATATGCGAACTGGAAAATTCGGTTAATGAAATATTTACAGTTTAAAAAATGCAAGGAAGTAGCGACTAGAGATAAAACAGACAAGGACGATGCTAGTAAATGGGAAGAGATGGATATTCAGGCTACGAATTATATTTACAGCGCTATTACCAACCGGCAGTTAGAATATATAAGCGAGGTAGAGTCGGCATATAAAATAATATTAAAATTCGACGAAATGTATTTGAAAGAATCAACCGCTTTACAAATTGTGTGCAGAAATAATCTAGAAAATATAAAGCTAGCTAAATATACGGATATAAATGTTTTCTTCGACGATTTTGAAAGATGTGTCAATGATTTGAAAAATGCCGGCGCCATTATTTCTGAAAGTGAAAAATTAAATTATATGCTAAAAGCGCTACCGGAAAGTTACAGCTATATAGGCGATTTAATAGACGTGTTACCGGAATCTGAAAGAACTGTTGAATACCTGAAAAGTAAAATACGAATGAAAAATTTACAAAAAATAGATGAAGAGCTACCTAACCGATCGAACGCATTTAAAGTAAATACTGAAAATAAACCGACTTGTTTTACGTGTGGAAAGCCTGGTCACGTGCGCAGAGATTGCTGGCACGGAAGTCGTGGTCGCGGACGCGGACATTCAGGTCCACATCATGGTCGTGGACGCGGTGACCATAATTTTAGACCAAATAGAGGTAGAGGATCTTACCAGAGCAATACATATTACAACAGAAATAGCTTCCACACATCAATTGTGCATAATTCGACGAAAAGTGAAGAGAATACGGTAAAGTCGGGTCAGATAAATTGGCTTTTAGACAGCGGCTGTACAGACCACATCGTAAATACTGATGAATATTTTGACAAATATATAACTTTAAAGATGCCCGTAAAAGTAAAAGTTGGAGATGGAAGATTTTTGAACGCAACGAAAGTTGGCAGCATAGCGACATATTTTCCTGTTTATGAGAATAAAAATAAAGTGGTCATAGGTAATGTATTTTACATAAAAGAGATGAAAGCAAACTTGTTGAGCTATGCGAAGATTACAGACAATCACACAATAATTTCGTCAGGACATTTGTCAAAGATATATAACCGGAATAGAGAACTAATAGCAATTGCGAAGAAGGAGGACAGATTATATAAAATGACAAGCTTCATTACAAAAACAATTGGTGTAAATGTCGCAAGCAGTAATATGACAATGAAAGAAAAACTTCATAGAACACTTGGTCATGTAAATTTCAATCATCTTGACGTTATGTGCAGAAAACAACTATTGGAAGGAATACCTGAGCAATTAGAGACAGACTATATGAAATGTGCGATCTGCGTTGAAAACAAAATGCATAACTTACCATTTAATAATCATCGGACGAAAGCGGAAGATATATTACAGATTGTGCATACGGATGTTAATGGACCACATAGAACGACAGGACATCAAGGAGAAAAATATTTTCTAACATTTATAGATGATTTTAGCAAGCTGGCAAAAGTATTTTGTATCGGATCTAAGGAAGAAGTATATGACTGTTTTGTGGAATATGTAAATGAGCTACAAAATTTAACAGGAAAAGTAATAAAAGAATTGAGATGCGACAATGGTAGAGAATATATTAATAAAAGAATTTTTAATTTTGCGAGAGATAAGGGTATTATGATTAAGCCCTGTCCAGCATATGTGCATGAGTTGAACGGTACAGCAGAAAGATATAATAGATCGATTATGGATATGGCAAGATGCCTTTTAGCAGAAGCAAAAGTTGACAGACGATTTTGGCCAGAAGCCGTAAAAACAGCAGCTTATTTAAAGAACCGAATATTGACAAATACTTACTCAAGAAAGAAAGACTCCCTATGAACTATTTTTCCAGAAGAAGCCATCTGCAAAATATTTAAAAATGTATGGCAGTAAAGTTTATGTTAGAACGCCAGAAGAAAGGCGAAGGTCAAAATGGGACCATAAATCAGAAATGGGAATTCTACTCGGATATACAGATGTTGGTTATAGAGTACTGATTAATGACAGAATTATCATAGCAAGACACGTAGATATAATTGAAAAAGATGTGAAATTAATTGCTTTTGACGGCGAGGAAGAAAGTAAAGAGGAAAATAAAAACGAAGAAGAAAAGTGGGAAGATACCCTAAATGAAATTGAACGTGAAGATACAGTACAAGAGAATGATAATGACGACAACGTAATCAATGAGACGAGAAAGTCTAAGAGACAAACTAAAGCACCAGTCCGTTTCGACGAAGAATTCGGCTACTATTGTATAACTGTTAATTATTGTGATGCGATGATTCCAGATACTTTTCAGGAGGCGACCAAATGTGACGAGGCAGAGCAATGGAAAGAGGCAATGGATAGAGAGATGAACAGTCTTGTGAAGAATAATACTTGGACGCTGGTAAATGCTCCAGAGAACAAAAAGGTACTTGACGTTAAATGGGTGTATACGAAGAAAACCAACGGTCTCTATAAAGCAAGGTTAGTGGTACGAGGCTTTCAACAGACAGATAATGTCGAAGATACATATTCACCTGTAGCTAGAATGCAAACTTTGAAATTGCTTTTATCATTTTGTTGTCAATTTAACCTACATATACATCAAATGGATGTAGAGACTGCCTTTTTAACCCTTTACCAGGCTAAGGGATATATATTTCCCACATACGGCACTTCAAACATGTCTTCTATTTTCGATGAGTAGGTCTGACATTCGTTTGTCATTTTTGAAATGTCAGCCTGGTAAAGGGTTAAACGGTAAAGTGTTATCCGAAGTGTATGTCAAACAACCGTTAGGATATAACGATGATACTGGTAAAGTATATAAATTATATAAGTCCTTATATGGATTAAAGGAAAGCCCACGTGCGTGGTACGAATGTTTTCATAAATTTGTGTTGACCTTAGGGTTTCGGCGAAGTAAATATGACTAATTGTCTCTATGTGAAAACTGATAATAACCAAACAGTATATATATTAGTATACGTAGATGATTTATTAATTGCTTGCAAAGATGAACAAATGGTTGCTACGATAAAAAATAAATTGAGTAGTTATTTTAGAATGAAGGACATGGGAAAAGTTAAAAACTATATAGGAATTGATGTTGAGTATGATTACAGTAAAGCGAATATTTTAACTTTGAGCCAAGAAAAATATATAGAGTCGTTAGCAAAAAAGTATAAAATTGAAAATTCTAAATTGTATAAAACACCGATGGAGATTAATATGAAACTTGACAGATGTGAGCTGAATGAGGATGTAAAATATCGAAATTTGATAGGAGCGTTGCTCTATATTAGTTCTGGTACTCGACCAGATACAGCTTATTGTGTCAATTATTTGAGCAGGTTTCAAAATACTTATAACGAGACTCATTTTAAATGTGCATTGCGTGTTTTAAAATATTTATATGCGACAAAGAGCCTTAAGCTCACGTATTGCCAAAACTTAAGGCTAATATTATGGATTGTTACGTAGATGCCGATTGGGCCGGAGATGTTTTAGATAGAAAATCTACCACAGGATTTGTAATAAGGTTATTCGGAAACGCTGTGTATTGGAAGTCAAAGAAACAAAGCAGTGTAACTAAGTCTTCAACATTTGCCGAATATATAGCGTTATCCGAAGCCGTAACTGAGATCATTCTTTTACGAAGTGTGCTTAATGATGTGTTTTTAACGTTCAATGATCCAGTCAATATGTACGAAGACAATTCAGGTGCGATGATTATCGCCAAGTACGGTAATTTTACCAAAAACTCAAAACACATTGAAGTGCATTATCACTATGTACATGAGAATTTTAAAAATGGTGTTATAGATATTATAAAAGTGAATTCTGAAGATAATGTAGCGGATATCCTGACTAAATCGTTAGGTCATGTTAAATTCTTTAAATTTAGACAAATGTTAAATGTAACATAATATACACCGTGTTATACAACGTGTTCATGGTAAAGTTTAAAAATTGTAATTAGTCAAAAATGTGATGTCAATTTAATTTAATATTGTAGATTAGTGTTGCAAGTGTTTATGTGTTGCCATGTATAAATCTAAGGAGGCGTGTTGAGTATGTATAGATTTATACTGGCTGATTAGTTGTTAAATGTTAGTATGAAACTTGACGAGTTCTATGTCAATATGTCACAGCCTCAATAAGAAAGGAATATCTGTGTTTGTGTTACGTATATATTATGATGGTTTAATTTAAATACATATTATGTTTCGGACCTCTGAGTATTACTTAATAAAATTCATTTTAGAAAATAGAGTAATTATAATAAACAATAGAATTAGTTTTCAAAAGATAATGTTGCCATACTGAAGTCACAGTGTAAAAAGTAACATTGGTCCGACGGCCTTTGACGTGTACCGAGCTACTAACAATGCGATGACAGCGATGTATGCAGCTCGGGTGCGCGCGACCATCCCCGTTTCCCTCGTTGAATGACTGGATACTTGTTTGACAAGTGTGTACAAATATTGAACAGATAGGTAACTGTCCAGTTTGGACGGATACAAATAGGGCCCACCGAGCTTACCAATACTGGCGGCAATGAGGAACTTCATGGTTAGTTCTTGAGGTGGGAACATCACGGAGTAAGCCATTAGCGCAGCCGTTAGGACTCCGAAGGCGAAGTACATGTACACACGAAGCAGTATGAGGTCGTTCTGCAAAACAATGCATTTTAGCACAGCTACAATTTTCTTCTTTATCCACTGCGTCAGCTGCCGCTCCGTTTGTGGGTTAAGAAATGGCAGCCAGGCACCCAAACACGTACATAAAAAAATGTAATCGCATCACTATTGAAACTTTGTCAGATGCTATCATCTGAAAAAGTTTACTAAACTATTTTAGATGGTATTGTGAAGAAAACAAATCGTCAGCAGGGTATATGGCGGTAGATAGACCAACAGACCTGCCAGCATGAGATGCGTTCTCGCGCGCGACTCCATACATCTAGCGCGACTTCAAGTATGGTCTCGCGCGCGACAATGCAACTCATGCCAGGCGCGGATCCAGCCCTCAAAAAAGGTTGTGGTCACAGCCACTCCAAAATTCGTCAAGTGTGAGTCGAGGGTACCTGATGATTCCCCGACCAATAAATTCGCACAGAGAGAGATTTATTTCAGTATAGACTGAACTCTTAGATAGATAACTACGCTAAAAAACTCCTTCAACTGTAAATTAAAAGCTGGCATTAAGCTAGAAATAATTGCCCCTGTTAGTAAATAATCTATTTTCTTGCAAATAATTAGGGCTCTATATTCAGCTGGGGTACCTACCCTAATGATTCCCCGACCAATTTTTAGCAGATTGTCGATTCGCTTACAAGTCTTACAATGTTTCGCCGAAAATGGTTTCGCCGAGTCAATTATTCGTAGATGTTACTTCAAGTCGACTTTTGGTAGACTCTTGATTCACAATAAATCATTCATTTTACCCGTGGACACTGTCGGTATTTAAAGAACTACTAACGATAGACTACCATCGTGAAATTAGAAAAATGCATTTTTAGGGTTCCGTAAAAGGAAAACACGGAACTCTTATAGGATCACTCGTGCGTCTGTATGTCCGTCTGTCACAGCCTATTTTCTCCGAAACTACTAGACCAATTACCTGAGTTGAAATTTGGTACAGATAATAAGGCCAAAATCTGGAAAATGTCCACATGTAGAGCACTTGCCCCTACAGCTACACTTAAGTAGTCTGAATTTTACCAAAAATGGCATGCGATTTTTTGTAAGGTCTATGAAACCCTTTCCATACCCATATAGACCTGCGCTCTAAAACTCCTATGACAGTCAATAAAAAGCTGGAATTGTTTTAAGAAATTATACAAAAATGTCTGATTGTTTAAATTTAAGACTCCATAAGTTAACAATTTAAGAAAAGTCAGCTGATATAAATATTTATGACAGCTAGGAGTTCTATTTAACTAAGTACCTAGGTACCGTGTTTCGGCCAATGGTCAAATCATTCTACGAAAAGTTAATCTGCGTATCGATCAACTGACTACTCTGCGTACTTATACCTAATGAAATTCTTCCAAATGTTCCTCTGCCAAAGCGTCTATAAAACAAAAATCGGCATATTTCTACTCGGGTAATCAATAGGGCACCCTATTAGGGTTGTGGGCATGCCCACCGTGCCCACAACGGTGGATCCGCGCCTGACTCATGCTAGCAGGGCAACTAATGCCCTGAACGCCGTAACGCAGAAGTTAGATGGAAGCATTTAGCACTAGACTGTGCCTCAATATACCCTTGGAACTTCGTATGCTGAGTGTGCCTGAATAATTAAGTGAAATGCAAGTGCCTGCGCTCAATACCTAAGATAGTAAATGTAGGTAGTGTACAGTTACCACACGGGATTGTTATGCCATTTAGGGTTCTTGCGAAATTGGAAATTCTATAGCATAAGTATCGAACAACCCATTTAGCTAGGACCCTAAATGGTACAATAATCGCGGAGCGTGATAAACGTACCTAATAAACGTACCCGTATTATACCGCACAACAGCACTACGTTAGAGCCTAGTTCGACAGCGTAGACAATCATGCACGAAGGTCCGTAATTAGGAGGCTCCTCAGAAATGCCGTTTAGGACCTTGAGCAGTAGGGGTTCGAAACTCTCTTCGGCGAAAAACATCAGTGTTGATACCTAAAAATAAACACAAAATGAAAACGTTTTACTATTTTTTTTTTAAACGTTAAAGTTTAGATTTGTTCGAGTAGAGCATTTGACGTTAATTATGTCTCACGACCAAAAATCGGGTACCTAATACAGTAGCGTGCCTAGGGTTTTGGAGTAGGGCAAGCCGAAAGATATGTTTTCGTAATAACTGTCCAATCTTCACTCTTCGGGGTCAAATGCATCTGCTAGCGTGACGAGGCGAGCTAATCATAGCGCACGTCTGCTACGGAATGAATAATGTCATTTTGTATTTTGTTAGACAAATAGCTCGAGCTTGGTTTGTCGCTTTGAACATGTTTTTGTAGAACGCCGTCATATTTTGATAGCAACGATACAAGTTCCAAAAAATTGCCCCTATTTAATGAAGTGTTTGACTCATCGTGTCCTCTAAAAGGAAGTTCTTGCTGTGCTAAATGGCACACAATATCGACTAACCTCTGAAAAACACTACGATTGTTGTCAACACGCATGTTATGTTTTGATATTTCTTCTGATAATTGTCGCGACAAAGAGGCCTCGATCCTTTGTTTCCCAAAATTGCTAAAAGAAATCACTGCACACATATGTTTACCGGAATTCATGTGCCTCTTTATTGCTCCAGATAAATTATTTAAATCGTTATAGCCAGAAGTATTCCAAACGTTAATATCGTTCGAAAAAAATATGCAACACCAGCAATACATCTTATTTGTATGGGAACAACCAACAATCCAATGAGTCTTGTAGACGGCCCTACAGAAATTTCTCTTACGCGACTGACTTGACTGAGAAATACACAAGTCGGGTGTTGGTTTTGCCGCGGAAATTAGGTCCCGTTTTTCGAAAAAGGTCAAAGACTTTACCTTGTTTTGGTTGACTAAAACGTGGACGCATTTCAAACCGTCACAAGGAACCACTTCTTGATCCATTGTTAACACTTATTAAACTAAGCGCCACAACAATGAACAAATTCACATTCACTATTTAATCAAATTCACTTAAACAAACTTTCGTTACTTTCGACTCGACCACTGACTCGGCTCAACTAAATAATAATACACTTGAAGTAAACGCGAACGCGCGCTGTGCGAACTTATGCAGCTAACTTCACACAAAATCCAAGCATAAATCGTCTTATAAAATTGCTATACATACCAACAAATAGTTACATCGTTCTTTGACGATTTGTAGGCTGATAGTGCCCAGAGCGGGACGAAAAAGCAAGCACGGTTGCAAGCCAACGAGTGCGAGTTCGAGCAGGATAGCTAGAACATCCTCCGCCTGATTTAGTTCGCGCGGACGAGGCGCCACGCCGCGGCATAATTTTGCAACACGCTCGTGCCGCGGTTCGAGGCCGCTGTGGCTTGAATTTAATAATACGGGTTCGTTTGGCGCGCGATTTTCAAAATAATCTTTATTGATCTTATCACTACGTAATTTCGGTAAGGCAATTAGTTGCCTTAGGGCAAGCCCGGCTTTTGGGCTTGTATGGAAGTCCCGCCACTGACCTAATACTGTGTACATACGAGTAGGTACATACTTTACAAACTTTAGTCATAAGAATGTGACTGTGGTACAATAATTTGTACAGTCACCATCAGATACATCGGAGCGGCCAAGGTGCTCACAAATATCTGAACCGCGTCTATTGCGTCAGATACTTTTGAGCACCTCGGCCGTTCCAATATATCTGATGGCGTTTGTACGAAGCGGCACAGAAATTAAATTCCTTGGCTGTACAACGGACTACGAAATTACATGGACACATTTTGAATTAGGTACACAACAAATATATAGGTATCAGTGGCAGAGCGTCAAACATATCCATATTAGGCAAGCCGGGGCTAATTTGGCTTACGTATTTCCTTTACATCTCTGCTCAAACGTCCAAAAACAGGCAAGCCGGTGGGAATCGGCTTTTATGGACGCGCCGCCACTGATAGGTATTAGAAATCACTTATTAAATGATAGTGTTCTGGATAGGATTAAGACGAAACAGGACGTCAGCGCGATCTCAGTTTTGATATTTTGAGGTGAATATCGCCGTCGCGCTGACGGGGGCGGCGCTGCGTAGTGAAGGACTATCCCTGTGTGTGTGGTGCGCGCACACAGACGCAGGCGTCATTTGCCTTCACGGGCCTCGCGAAGCGGTCGGTCTGTCATAGCTTTGCTACACCTAGTTCTTTTCTTATATTACAAACTTAGGGCTGAATTAGACGGCGCGCGAACTCGCTTGCGATTTTAGTTACATTGCGGACTGTGGATTACGTCCAATTCAACCGACCAATCATAATCCGCAATGGTATGAAACTCGCATGCGAGTTCTCGTATCGTCTAAATCGGGCTTTATTCTTCGGTGGTAACTCGTTAGCTCGCTACCGCCACTAAGCGTTTACTTATTTGATTCGGTCAAATTGTGTTTTTAGAAAAACTAACTATAGCCAGCATTTTATGAATGTAGTATGATACCTTTGGGTATGGTGCTTTACGCACACTAGCGTCCTACCCCCTCCCCATGACGCACCCCCCCCCTTTTAGCATGAAATATGTCCCGGTTGGCAGTTTATTTTTGGGGGGGTTGCGTCAGGGGGAGGGGTCGGGACACTAGTGTGCGTAAAGCACCATACCCCAAGGTATCATACTACATTCATTGAATGCTGGCTATAATTTGTTTGTCTTCCCCATACATTAGAACAGAATTTGACCGAATCACATTCCCTGTTATTGTGATTTAACTTCTTGACTTTAGGTACCTAACTGAATTCAATATCCGTCTACAACCTGCAATCAAATTAATAACTGTTTTATTAGTGGTCCGATATTTAGAGTTGCGTAGTCACCAAAGAAACCCTTATTGTTTCGCCATGTTCGTCTGTCTGCCTGTCTCTCCCAGGCTTTGACTCGTGATCGTAAGTACATGAATCACACATTCCGACGGAACGGTAAAATAAAAACTATTAAAAAAGAATTGCAGACCTGAGACCTCCCATACAATATTCGATACCTTTGGGTTCAAGTGGCGTAAAGGACAAAATGCAATTTTTCAGTAGACAGAGATTTATTTTTGTTGTTTATGGAGCTATATTTTTGATGTGTATTAAAAAAGTACTCAACATGTTAGTCTCTTTAACCTGAATTAGCAATCATATGTATAAATTCAAAACGAAAGAAGTTAATGTCCTATAGAATTGGTCAAAAACACTATGATGTCCTTTACACCCATGCTGCGTTTTTTGATAAAGTGTATCTTGTTTAGTAGGGGTCGTAAGTGACATTCTGAGACTATTTTATTCCAAATTCGGGGTGTATTAGTTACCAGCCACGGTACCTACACATGTTAACTGTTTTCAGCATAGTTTATAACGAAGCTTAAAAATGTATCAAACGGTAGTTAATGATGGTATAACCCGATTAGGTACAGCTGTTATTAATATTTTTCTAATAATATAGTAATAATAAAGAAAGCACAATATTTTGAACCAATTGCTCACAAAGTAGCTAATATTCGGGAATGAAGGTAAATTAAATGTCCCAGTGCTTAACACTAGCCGCCTTCAATCATAACATGACAGCCCTTAATCATAACAAGGGAAGTATAAGATCAGCTAACGATGATAAGAATTAGCATATCAAACATTTGGAACGTCCTTAGTGAATTCTATAGTTTCAATTTTTCAAGATGTCTTATTTCAAAATACGAAACAATAAGATATTAAATCGTTTTTTTATTCCTATTTAAGTAGTAATTTCTGTGTTATTGCATCCCTGTTAACTGTAGCTGCAAAAATATCTAATTTCAAATACTTAAAAATATCTTCTGTTAGAAATTATGAAACAAGTAAGTAAACGAATTAATTATAACCGATTCGGTCATTAAGTATTAATTACCACTTCGTCCAGATACGTTCAAAACTTTGTGAGTGTGTTTGAAACGAAGCATTGTTCTTTATTTCAACTAGTTATTGTAGCCGAGCTCCACCAATGACACAAATAATTAAATTACGCACAATAAACAACTTCCACCGCTCAGGAACGGATAATAAATAGTCAGGAGCGAGGCAATGGGCAATCGATGATACACCTTACCTACAATCCTAACTATAACATAAAACGAACTTTAATTAATGTAGCGAGATCTTCTCATATTAGAACAACCTTTGCGAACTCACAATTTAACACAAAATCCGCTTTCATATATAATAAAATCAATAAAATCCTAAACATTTACCCTAAACAATCCCATGAATGTAAGTCTACTGTAACCAAATGGCTCAAAACTAAAACATATGAGAAAACAGAGAGCCTTTTACGATGAGTACCATCAGACACACACACACACACACACACACACACACACACACACACACGAGTGCAGGCTTGAGTACTTTTCTGATCACATATTTTTATTGTTGTCTTTGTGTTGCTTATAGTTAATAGTTATAATTAATGTATTGCTTGTAATTAGTATATAATTATTATTTGTAAATAGTATAGGTAGTAAATATTTTGTGACTTGTAAATAGTGTAGCTTAGTATTAGTTAGATTTCAATAATAACGGAAGAGCGGTGCCTTCCAACACAGGCATATATTGCTTACCGGGAGACACCATCCCTCAAATTTATGTACAGCTTTTTATGAAATAAAGAATTTTGTATTTTGTATTTTTTGTATTTTGTACCGGTCTCGTTCTCCTAATCAACAATAAATGCGAGTCGGAAAGGTTCAGAGTGTATTATGCACAGACTAGTACATATGTTATTGTCGCAAGACTATAAGAGATTCCACTGCGAGTAACACAGTAATAGGTGCGGAAAAACACTCTGGAGCTGAGTTTTCTAATTTGAAGGGCAAACGTTATATTTTGGTAATAAAGGACCCATAAAACTATTTATCAACTTGGCTTTATAGACCTAATTACGTCCATGAACAAAGATAACTGCGAAAAACTCTTGCGTAAATGCTTTCAAATTTGACGGCAAACATTACATTATAGTAATAAAAGTCCCCGAAAACGACTTTTTTGATAGTCTACATACTGCTACGTCCATGTTATTTGTTTGCAATTTGGAGTTTAAACGACACAAAAATTAGAAAAGTCCTTTACAATTTGTTCGCCTCGTATACTTAAGGTAAAATCATTTTTAGGACGGGTCGTAAAGGGCAAGTAAAATAATTTCAATAGTCAAATAATGTCCTTTACGACCATCTTGACCACACGATATGAAAAATTATCGTGACAAATGAAGGGCTAAATGACGACAAAGGACATGTTAGTATTGTTAGTTCTTTACAACATAATTTATTTACAAAAAGAAGAAAAAATAACTGGTTATTTACGCCCCTTGAGCTAAGCTGTTTTTGCAAGCTCATAGTGTAAAAATTGGGTCGTAAAGGCAACTTTTTACGAGATATCGAAATTTTAAATATACAGAACAAAAGCGCTTGGAATTCTGAACAAAACTGTATATGTATTTATTTATTTAATCGTATGGCATGCATGATTAGGCAATCAGAGTACATTATCAAACTGCACAACGGGACTTAATCGCGTACTTAAGTTTTAAGATTTACCTCCGACGTTTCGAGGACGGCGTTGTCCCCGTGGTCTCGGAGAAGAAGTGGTGTCTTCTCCGAGACCACGGGGACAACGCCGTCCTCGAAACGTCGGAGGTAAATCTTAAAACTTAAATACGCGATTAAGTCCCGTTGTGCAGTTTGATAATGTTTAATAATCGTGAAAGTTTAAATCAGTGTTAATCAGAGTACAGCTTTGAGGTTGTTAAGCCAGGTATTAAAACTGTATATATAACTCATTTTCGCTAAAATGTCCTTTACGCCAATTGAACTCAAAGGTATATACTCGTATATATATATATTTTTTATTTGCTTAGTCCCCTTACCCCCTTACCCTTACCCTACCCTTGGATAGGTGTTTCAAAACGAATAAAGGTCCCCTTAAAACATTTTTTGATAAATTTATATATTTTCGGAAATAATCGCTCCGAAAGAAAAAAAAAATATCCCCACCACCCTGTAACTTTTGAACCATGGTTCAAAAACATGAAAAAAATCAACAAACGCTTAATAACTACTTTCAATAAAAACTATATAGCGAATATGATCGGACTCCAGTCGGTTTTGAGTTATTGCAAAAAATCTTCTGTTCTTAGTAAAAATCTAAAAATACGTAAAGGTTTGGCCTATTTTGACAGAACGGTAACTACGAAACTCTACACTGAGCATAGCCCGACATGCTCTCGGCCGATTATTTTTTTTAATTCAGATTTGGATACATTTAGGTACCTATGTTTGCGGAGCTCCTGATTCTGGTCGGAATAAATACGAAACCCCAATTTGGGACAACAGTATAGTACAAGTTCAAAGGTGTGATACCTCATTGGATTCGGAATGATGTTTAGAAAAATGTATTCAAAGCGTTTATTACCACAGATATGAAATCAAAAATTATTATAAAATAAAAGTGCGTCTACTCAGCTTTGTATGAACCAAGAAATAATATTGTTAAACGGTTTCCCCTGAGGCAAAAGTGCAATAGGTATTACTTACTTCACTAACTTCGCCTACTAAGGGGCAAATCGCGACTTTGTTATGGTTTATCGATAACTTCTCACATCACTAGATTATCGATATTACATGTCGACTATTGCCCATCACTTTTCTGTCTGTGTACGTATTTAGAAACTTGAACCCGCCCCTAAAATTAGTGCGATAGGGACAACTGCAGCTGAGGCGAAAAATCCTGCGTAAAAATGTCAAAAATCGAGGTTTCGTAGTCCTCTTTTTCCTCCTCCAAATCTTAACCAATCGTAACCAAATTTGGAAATCTGAATGATTATGAAATTATCTGTGTCGGACCGTTTTGCTTTTTTGGCTAATTGATATCAGTTTTGAATACCACGCCTCTCATTGCGGCATAATCAATTAGGCCATTTTGGCCATTTTTGAAGGGCTCTAGCGCCTTAAAAAACAAAAATATCAAAAAAAGCAAAACGGTCCGACACAGATATTGACAATATTAATCTGTGTTGAAAAAATCATTGCTCTAGCTTAAAAAACCACGGAGGAAAACGAGGACTACGTTTGTATGGAGGAATGACTACTCCTGTTGGCTCTTAACGAGAAAAGAAATATACTTAGTAAAGACAATAGAAGAGGAGTACTACTTCTGGACATTTGCTACGACACGACATGTTCCTAAAGAACATCATAGAAGGAAAAATAGAGGGAAAGAGAGGAAGAGGAAGACCGAGAATCAATTATTTCAACCATTAAAAGAAAAGGTTCAGGTCGTGTCATACCAGAAGGTTAAGGAGTTGGCAGATGACCGGACAAGTTGGAGATTGCTTCACCGACAGGACCACAGCTCTTAAATATAAAGAAGAAGAAATCACTTACACCGATCACAATATGTAAACAAGCGAACGCCAACAGACCAGATTTCACTGGCGCCATGAAGCAACATAGTTCCAACTTGAAATTGATCACATGTCGTTTAAACAAATTCACATATTTCTCCATGTTGGCTAACGTCCACCGCGCAACGGCGGGAGCACGAAAATACAGCAATCAACTATTTAATTAGGATGTAATTAAAAGGCCGCGTAAGTTTGGAGTTTGGGTGTTAGGGCTGACACAGACTGCAATTTGTATGGGAACTGCACGCCAACTGCAATGTCGGCGTGCAGTTCCCATACAAGTTGCAGTCCGTCTCTACCAGCCCTTAAATTTAGCACTACCTAGGTTAAGACTTAAGACATAAATTAGTTTGATTGGGTACTTACTTTTAGGGTTTTCATTCCATGGCAAGTGAATTTTGATTATGAACTATACATATTTTTATCGCTGACTATGCGTTTCTTTTGGCATCCTATTTGCTGTATATTTATTTATTTAACTTTATGTTGTACCTAATGTATGTTTTTACGCCAAATAAATATTTTCTTTCAACAGGCAACTAATATTTATCGAGACCATTCTAAAAAACCCCAAACACAATGATGTTGCGTTGTTTTATCACAGTTCCTATGGCCACCTCCTGTCTCCATCATCAGATCAGGGGACCGATTTTTGAATTTCGATCGCTCGATTTCGTCACTCGAAAATCGGTGGAAAACGACGAAACTCGATTTCAATTCTATTAGTAGAATTTAAACGCCTAGTAGTGGAGATATTATTTAACGAAATATACGAAATCGAGTGGTCGAAATTCAAAAATCGGCCCCCAGCTCGATGGGACCATAATATTGCATTGTCACCCGACTAAGCAAGCGTTAGCGTTGTTTAAAGCTTACAGATCTGCTTCGGCTAGCAGATCTGCTGGCTTCAATGAAGAGGATGGATTAAAACAAACAACTAGTAAAATATCAATAAACAGTTTATTGTCTCATAGTCTTGTGCCATAACTATAATACTCTTACTGACTACTCTAATTTAAATTAATTATGTTACATCTTATTCTTCACACTTTCCTTTCATCTTAATCATCACTCTTTCATTTAATATCCTAATTCTTCTTGTCCGAGTCTTTATTCGTTTTACCATTATCATCTTTGCTTTTCTTCCTTCCAAATATCGACCGTTTCTGTTTCTTGGCCGCTTTTTCCGAACCTTTTGTTTCATCCTCTTTAGCTACGTCTTTTGTTTCTTTATTTTTTGATACTTCTTTAGTTTTTGACGCTTTAACTTTTTCTTTTTTTTCTTCCCCTGTAGCTACCTCTTTAGTATCTTTCTTTTTTGATACTCCTCTAGTTTTTTCCATTTTAACTATTTCTTCCCTTTTATCTACTTCTTTCGTGTCCTCTTTAACCCCAACACTCTCCGTCTCTTTCTGATCGTTCTCGTTTTCTTCTTTAATGGGTTCTTCTTTAGGCACTTTGATTGCAATAAATTTATATGGATACCTTAATGCCTTTGGTTTTTTAATCGTCTCTGGCGCTGCTTCTATCTTTGATGTTTCGTCCTTTACTGTTTTGCTGGTCGTTGGTTGAACATCTGCAACTGTTTCACTTGACATTGGCTCGGTAGCATCTTTCACTTCACTTGGCTTTGGTTCCTCAGTATTAACTGTTTTCTTCGGTTCAGTAATAGCTTTAACCTCTTTTGTCTTTGTTTCTGTAGTATTTTCTACTGTTTCTTTCGCCGTTGTCTTAGGTAGAGTTGCAGGTACGATCTCTGAATTCTTTCTAGAACTATATATTTCATATGTTTCTAGAGGATAGTCACCGGCTTCAATGTCGTGTTTATAATAGACTGGATAATTTTGGTAGAAATATTCAAATCTGTCTGCTTCGTGTTTTAAATCCACCATCATACTGCGTACTAATAGAATTATGTAGACCTGGTACGCTGAAAACAAAGTTTACAACAGTTAAAATTCTGAATAAATGAGTAAAATAAAATAAAGTAATACATTTTAGACTAATTTAATGTCTAATTTTCGATTGTCTAGTTCTAATACAGTAGGTAGGGGCGGGGTTGATCGCGAGTGGAAGTTCATGGGACAGACATCCAGCAGTTGAAGTATTTAGGCCGATATGCTGATGATGATGTTTTCTAACCTTATTCGTTTTTTTCCACCTTTGTGTTTTGTACTCTATAGGGGATGTGTTACCCTATAGTGTATTCATGATATACCTACCTATTTCAACTACGAATGTAAACCTATTCTAATTTTTAAATTTAATTAAGTATAGTATTATAGTATACTGAGACTCCACAGTCAAACTAAATGTAGTTTTGTGGAGCATTGTATGTAACAATAAAGTTGTAACTTCTAGTATAATAAATAACTAAAATAAATAAGTTTGGAAGGCGTCCAGGTTAAACTAGTGACACAGTGATACTTACTCAAGCTTATAACCAGTGTGCAGGTGTGCAGTACACTCAGAACCCCGATGACCATAGAGTAGACTAGTATGGTAGACGCCAGCATGGCCAGGCCGCAGTACGTGTAGTACGTGAGAAGCACGATGTCTTTCTAAAAGAAAAACATACAAATTACTACAGTACCGCCTTCACGCATAACAGAATTAGCAGCCGTTGGAAACTACATAGTTATCAAAGAGAATAGATAGTATAGAGGGGTCCTGTCATAGTAAATTTTGTAGTCACCGTAAAATTACTGCCATCTATCGACACACGACTAAAACTCAAAATAAACACGTATTATTTTTATATCATTTCTACCCATGTTCATTCCCTGATATCTATGTGTTAAAATTGTTAAATATGAAACGGTGTCGTCATGCCATCTAGCCGAGGATAGGCCAAAGGTGTGTGCGCCATCTATGCGAGAATGACTTATTCTTGATTTCCGGGGTACGTTTTTTTCTTAGACTATTCATCTTATACGAAGTTACATATGTCTTTGATAGTTATTGTAAATTTATTGAGCGGGAATACGGTAAACATTAAGGTCGTTTCTCAAAAAGTTGGCACCGCCACCTGTAAATAGGTTTATGTTAGAACTTTTTTTTCGTTATGTACTATTTTTATATATAAAAAATTAATACATATTTAGAGAGACTTTTTACACAGAGGCCTAATACTTTGAAAAATTTTTAATAAATATTGATTACAAAAAAAAATATTGTAACTACGTTTATCCGTTAACCTGCCGTGTCCCAACGCGAGGTACTGATGTTCCGAGCTATGAAAACCACACAAAATATTAACTTAATTTAACGGCATTACCGTATTTTATTAACATATATCCTTAAGTTTTAAAGTATTACTATCGCATAACAATATTATACTTATATTTTAAGTTATTCGGCTTCAAAGTTTGTCCAAGGCAATTCTTAACAGTCACCTGGCGCATCACATTCACGACGATTGTATAACCCCCACCGCACCTTTCCCGTCTCACTCCGCACGAGCTGAAGCCGTCACTCATCAGCTATCACCTGGTAGGACGAAGACGTGGTTATTGTGCTTCGCAAATAAAACACAAACGACAAAGTATCGGAAATTGGAGTTTGTAATGGGTAAGTACTCTTTATCCTGGAGTCGATATCTTGCTAATTATGTAACCTATCGCATTACTATCAAGATATGTAACGTAAACAATAGTTTAGTTTTATATGCCTAAGTATGGAGTTCATCAAGCTAATACATTTTGTGTATTCGCGATATAACTGCCATTTTCCCCATCACCTGCATATCGTCCACCTGGCTAAAACTGCCAGGTGGATGAGATTTTGCGGCAGGTTAATGTCACTGATACCACAACTAATACTCGTAACTATATAATTATATAGCGGTTATATCGCTTTTGTGTGTTAATTTAGGAATAAAAACTATCCTGTCTGTTAAAACTGCATATTATTGAAATTTTTGTACTTTTGTCTTAAGTCTCGTTAACCTGTCCAAAAAAGTCAGGTGAATGATGCAATGGCAGGTGAACGAAGCGTCCTTCACCTGCCATATGACAGGTGATCGATAATTATTTAAAATCCACGTTACATATACTCAAACTAGATTTGTGACGTCCCACGGGAAAAGGTACCTTATGAGGGTTTTTAGTTTTAGACATATATTAAAATGTTTTGTAAAAAGTATAAGTATATGCAGATTAGTCCCGTTCTTGTCAAAACCCAGTTCTGATGATGGGATCTATGAAGAATCGAGGGAACTCCTCAAATCTTAAAGGGATACATACATATAGTGATTTTTGTGTTTTTATTTACAAATCAAGCATATACATTCACAAAAGTGACATTGGATGAAGTGGAACTGCTGATGAAGATCAGAACGAAACTCTTCAACGACGCATAGCTCACGTTTGGCGATTTGTCCTCTTCGTTATGTTTGTTAAGCAAGATAAGTTTATAAGCTGCATTTTTGTCAATCTCGAGTTCTGATGATGGGATCCATGAGGAATCGAGGGAACTCCTCAAATCTTAAAGGCATACATATAGTGATTTTTGTGTTTTTATTTACAAATCAAGCATATACATTCACAAAAGTGACATTGGATGAAGTGGAACTGCTGATGAAGATCAGAACGAAACTCTTCAACGACGCATAGCTCACGTTTGGCGATTTGTCCTCTTCGTTATGTTTGTTAAGCAAGATAAGTTTATAAGCTGCATTTTTGTCAATCTCGAGTTCTGATGATGGGATCCATGAGGAATCGAGGGAACTCCTCAAATCTTAAAGGCATACATATAGTGATTTTTGTGTTTTTATTTACAAATCAAGCATATACATTCACAAAAGTGACATTGGATGAAGTGGAACTGCTGATGAAGATCAGAACGGAACTCTTCAACGATGCATAGTTCACGTTTGGCGATTTGTCCTCTTCGTTATGTTTGTTAAGCAAGATAAGTTTATAAGCTGCATTTTTGTCAATCTCGAGTTCTGATGATGGGATCCATGAGTAATCGAGGGAACTCCTCAAACCTTAAAGGCATGCGTATAGTGACTTTTGGATTTACATCAGAAAATCAAGCATTTTCATTAAAAACTGTCGCATTTGATGAAGTGGAACTGCTGATGATGATTAGAACAGAACTCTTCAACGATGCATAGTACACGTTTGGCGATTTAGATTTTGACTTGGATTGGGACTGGGGCTGGGACCCGGACCCAGACTCGGGCCCGGACTCGGACCCGGACTGTGACTCGGACCCGGACCTAGACTCAAACCCGGAGTCGGACCTGGACCTGGATCCCGGCTCTTATCTGAACCTGAACCCGGACCTAACCTGACCTGACCTTGCACCAAACCTGAGTTCCACTAGGTACTGCGAGGGTTCAACATCAGCTCTATCTTGGGTACTGCGCTCCCAAGTGCTCATCAAGACGTGTCGAATGACCAAAACAGCATGTGTCTATGTTGCATCAAACCTGAGTTCCAGTAGGTACTGCGAGGGTTCAGCATCAGCTCTATCTTGGGTACTGCTTTCCCAAGTGCTCATCAAGACGTGTCGAATGACCAAAACAGCGTGTGTCTATGTTGCACCAAACCTGAGTTCCACTAGGTACTGCGAGGGTTCAGCATCAGCTCTATCTTAGTAACCACTTTTCCAAGTGTTCATCAAGACGTGTTGGATGACCAAAACAGCGTGTGTCTATGTTGCACCAAACCTGAGTTCCACTAGGTACTGCGAGGGTTCAGCATCAGCTGTATCTTGGGTACTGCCCTCCCAAGTCCTCATCAAGACGTGTCGAATGACCAGAACAGCGTGTGTCTATGTTGCACCAAAACTGAGTTCCACTAGGTACTGCGAGGGTTCAGCATCAGCTCTATCTGGGGTACTGCTCTCTCAAGTGCTCATCAAGACGTGTTGGATGACCAAAACAGTGTGTGTCTATGTTGCACCAAACCTGAGTTCCACTAGGTGCTGCGAGGGTTCAGCATCAGCTCTATCTTGGGTACTGCTCTTCCAAGTGCTCATCAAGACGTGTTGGATGACCAAAACAGCATGTGTCTATGTTGCACCAAACCTGAGTTCCACTAGGTGCTGCGAGGGTTCAGCATCAGCTCTATCTTGGGTACTGCCCTCCCAAGTCCTCATCAAAACGTGTCGAATGACCAAAACAGCGTGTGTCTATGTTGCACCAAACCTGAGTTCCACTAGTTACTGCGAGGGTTCAGCATCAGCTCTATCTTGGGTACTGCTCTTCCAAGTGCTCATCAAGACGTGTAGGATGACCAAAACAGCGTGTGTCTATGTTGCACCAAACCTGAGTTCCACTAGGTGCTGCGAGGGTTCAGCATCAGCTCGATCTTGGGTACTGCCCTCCCAAGTCCTCATCAAAACGTGTCGAATGACCAAAACAGCGTGTGTCTATGTTGCACCAAACCTGAGTTCCACTAGGTGCTGCGAGGGTTCAGCATCAGCTGTATCTTGGGTACTGCCCTCCCAAGTCCTCATCAAGACGTGTCGAATGACCAAAACAGCGTGTGTCTATGTTGCACCAAACCTGAGTTCCACTAGGTACTGCGAGGGTTCAGCATCAGCTCTATCTTGGGTACTGCCCTCCCAAGTCCTCATGAAGACGTGTCGAATGACCAAAACAGCGTGTGTCTATGTTGCATCAAACCTGAGTTCCACTAGGTACTGCGATGGTCCAGCATCAGCTCTATCTTGAGTTCTGCTCTCCCAAGTGCTCACCAAGACGAGTTGGATGACCAAAACTGCATGTGCCTATGTTGCACCAAACCTGAGTTCCACTAGGTACTGCCAGGGTGAATAGACAGTAAGATTGAATGTTTACTTATTCACAGAAACTTGTTGTTAAATTGGGAATCGAATCGAAGGTGAGGTGGGTCAGAATCCAAAATTTTAATCATCGTGGTGGACAATAAGGTCCCTTTTTACAGAAGATGACACATTTTTCGATTATTTTTAGAAGGCATTGAAAATGATGTGGTGGACAGGTGGATGACACTCATTACAGGTGAGCGATGACAAGAAACCAGGTTAACGGCAACGGACACAGGTTAATGACGCCTCTCGATAACCTGTCAATATTTTCATTGGAATTTGTACTTATTTCTCGATAACCTGCTTCTACTATCGATAACCTGGAGACAAAATATCTTTCACCTGTCCTTGATATCATTAACCTGAATTTCAAACGCCTATATCTCCTAAACTAATTGAAGGAATTGCTTCCCTTCCACATTTTCTAATAGTTAAAGTTGCCTTTTAACGATCCCAATAAAAAAAAATGCGAAAATGCAAAATTTTTGAAAAACGTTAACGTTAACCTGGCGGTGCCAACTTTTTGAGAAACGACCTTAACACTTTGACTACCGAGAACCCGCCTGGTAGGCACTCTTAATGTTTGCTCAGATGCCGGACAACCCGCCCAGCGGGTTCTTTTGTACGCAGATATAGACGACCGGTTTCTGGGGTAGTGCGCCGTTTTTTGCCCGGCCGCGAAAGTGTTAAAAAACTGGGAAGAAGCCGGCAGGGCGCGCTTCGGGAGTAAGTACCTACATCATTGGAATAAGTAGGTAAGAAGGCACAAGTAAGAACTTACCCGATACCTTGGACAGAACAGAAGCACAGACAAAGATCAGTATCATAGAACTGTATGAAAAAGCACCAGTAAACTTTATATACTCACCGCCCACGTACTTAATATAGAGCTGTTGCTATGCCTAATATAATCGAAGTTAAAGCCGCTCCGCTGGCTTGGACATCTGGAGATGATGGCCCAGAGGGCCTACCGCGAAAACCGAAATTCGCAAATTGCTGTGATTCTTCTCTTTTACTCCAATGAAGGCGTAGGTAGAAAGATGCCCGCAATTTGCGAATATCGATTTTCGCGGTTAGCGCCCTGAACGCAGAAACCGCACAAAGAGGGCGCTCTGGTGTCAACTCGTAGGTATAGCAGGCCAAGATCCACTTCGGGTCACTAAGCTAAACCAGTGAAGTAGATAAGTAGGTACTTACCCGATATCTAGCACAGAGTAGAAGCACAGCCAGGCACAGATCGGCGCTGTATGCAAAGGCGCATGTCGACTTGATGTATTCTCCGTCCATGTACGATTGCTGAGCGTTCATCATGAGTGGAGGAAAGACCCCGGTGGATACTGCTATCAGGCATATCATCTGTAATATTAAGGACAAAATAATTTGTAAGTATCGCCTTTTGAACAGATACCTATGGAACGTGCGTGAGCTGTATGGGGCAGAGCAGAACCAACCTATTTATTGGCACTTACGAAGCTCAAGTTTCCAATTTAGACCATATCTACTTGATCCTCCGTCTTGATTATATATCTTATAAAATGGAGTTTACTTTTATAGGAAAGGTGCCTTCGCAACGCTCATGGTTTTAAGTCTGTTTGGATCTAATTATATTCTAACGTAAATTCAGGTACAATCAGTATTGAAAAAAACCGGGCAAGTGCGAGTCGGACTCGCGCACGAAGGGTTCCGTAGCATAAAGCAAAAAAAAACGAAAAAAAATGCAAAAAGAAAACGGTCACCAATCCAAGTACTGCCCGCCCGACGTTGCTTAACTTTGGTCAAAAATCACGTTTGCTGTATGGGAGCCCCACTTAAATCTTTATTTTATTCAGTTTTTAGTATTTGTTGTTATAGCGGCAACAGAAATACATCATCTGTGAAAATTTCAGCTGTCTAGTTCGTGAGATACAGCCTGGTGACAGACAGATGGACGGACGGACGGACGGACGGACAGCGAAGTCTTAGTAATAGGGTCCCGTTTTACCCTTTGGGCACGGAACCCTAAAAACAGAGTAGCCTAATGCAGCAAATCCTTAGTAACCAAGGCGCGTTGCAAAATATCCGGTACTTACATTTGAAATCACATTGAAGTATCCACACAGCAATATTCCAGCTTTAACACTGAACACAAAACAACACAAGTCCAATCTAAAGTTGAGAATCGCGGCTTTGAGATCATTGTAGAAAGTTTGCAAGTCACACATTATCAATTATTTTCGGCTTTCAATCACTAATTTTAAATAGTTATTACATAAGATTTGACTAACTAAATACCCCTTGTGTAAATTAAAGCGATTATTTCTTCTAAAAACAATGTTTATAAGTCACACATTAAAAATTGTTTCGGCTTCAATCTCATTACTAAAAATACATAGGATTTGCTTCCTTAAATTAGAATGTATTTAATCTAGGCGAAGCTTTTTCTAAAAATATTGTGTCATATAAAGGATAAAAATATCAAAGGAAACATAGTTTACAGCTCTTAATAGTTAAATGGCCTTAAATGAGGTTCGATTGACAAGAAATTTAGGAGTGAAACTTCCGAATGACCTAACTTTTCAATACACACTTCAATAGTGGTTTCAATGTTACTAAAATGTGTGACCCAATTTCCAGTGAAGCGTGGACTGTCCGGTGAACAGTTTAGCGAAATGGACAGTATTCGGGATAATTAGGATGTGTGTAATGGGAGAGGTCAACTTAAATGCGTTACGCATTTGATTAAATAACGCGCTTCAATTTTGACGGGATGAATGGGCGTTACTTTGGCAAAGTTGTATCTGTGGAAATGTATATACAGGGTGTCCCAGAATTCGACGTCAAGCCGTAAACGGATGATAGACCAAGTCATAACAGTTATCATAAAAATACAAAAAAAAATCCAACTCATGTTTTTTAAAAATTATGGTCACTTTAAAAATTCACAAAAAAATCCACACCCTGTAATGGTTCTTTAACTCTAGTTACTACAAATTCCATAATCTATTCTAATTTTTTTATTATTGTGTAATCTTGAATAATTACAGGGTGTGGATTTTTTAGTGAATTTTTAAAGTGACCATAATTTTTAAAGAACATGAGTTGGATTTTTTTTTGTATTTTTATGATAACTGTTATGACTTGGTCTATCATCCGTTTACGGCTTGACGTCGAATTCTGGGACACCCTGTATGACTTATAGAGGGCTTAAGGACTTAAAGGCACAATTTCCGAGTCATCTAAAGCTAGACCGGTAGTTCGGTAACTTTGATTCCTTAAAATTTCTAATTTTATGGGGCCCATTGATAGTCCGCCGGCCGGTATCGGCCTGTCGGTTGTTCGGAACTGTCAAAATTTTCTTCTAACTGACAGGCCGATACCGTCCGGCGGACTGTTAATCAGTGGGCCCCTTTACATTATACTTTATTGTATATGTATAGATATATTAAATTTTTCATAAAACATACTTATTAAATACTTAGATTTAGATGTACATTTTTCTTAATGTTACACGACAACCCGTGTTATTTTAATAATTTAATGTAGGTAAACAAAGCAAATAATAACATCACCTTTTTTGTTTAAGAAGTTTCGTGTTTTCTTAATACATGTTAAAAGACTTAACACCTTTGTCATAAAAGATAATGAATAAAATAAAACAAAAGTTTATAAAAATTGTAACTTTATTTATATTTCATAGGATCAATATTGATAAAATTCCGAATAAAAGATACAAATAGGAATGAACGTAATTTTTTGTAAGACGCAACGAGTACAGTCGACTCGACAAATGTTTAATATCTTATATACAGCAATGCCAAGTTTATAAGATTGAAGATAATATACTTACATACATAGCATGGGCAGAATAGTTGTCCTAAAGTAAAGGCGCTAAGAACGAAGAATTGCGTACATTAACCCGCCTGTTCCTATAGGCCCCGTCAGCCTCGTGCATGAACTATAGGGGGCAGCATAGGAGCCGTAAGATTTTTGGCGAAATGTGTCGTTTATGCTTCCGATGTAGCCCACAAGATGGCAGAACCTACTATGCACAAGGAAACGTACCGACGAGAACGGTAGATGGTAGCACTTGCTTTGGTAATGTACATGTGCGCATATGTTTCCGATTCAGGCCACAAGATGGCAGACCCTCCAACGCGCACGGTCCCTATATATATCTACATATATTGCTGTCCCGCCCATAGCGAGCGCCGCAAGCAGGATAGTAATATAACTATGCGGGTGCGTTAGAGTCAGGGTCAGGCGAGTTAATGTACTTAATTCTTCGTGTTAGCATCCTTACTTTAGAAAAAAAAGTGACCCTGATTTTTTTAACGCCGTTTATGTCTTTAAATCAGTAAGCTTTGCATTTTGTGACACAATGTTGAAAAAACTATTATATAATTAATGCTTTTATGCTTAGCAATAATGAATAAACCACAAGTATGGGTACAGTCGCCATCATATACATACATCATATTCATATCCATATATCATATTTGACGACCGGTCTGGCCTAGTGGGTAGTGACCCTGCCTATGAAGCCGATAGTCCCGGGTTCGAATCGTGGTAAGGGCATTTATTTGTATGATGATACAGATATTTGTTCCTGAGTCATGGTTGTTTTCTATGTATTTAAGTATTTATATATTATATATATCGTTGTCTGAGTACCCACAACACAAGCCTTCTTGAGCTTACTGTGGGGCTTAGTCAATTTGTGTAAAAATGTCCTATATTTATTTATTTATTTATTTATATATCGGATCACTATGGCCGCCCCGATATACCTGTTAGTGACTGTACATCATATTACGCTAAATGAATATCTTAGTAGGTACAGTCGACGTCAAAGATATGTTTACATTGTTTACACTTTTGCACTTTATGCCTTTGTAATAAGGCGAAAAATGTTAACATACCTCTGACGTTGACTGTACACGTTGTTCTAGCGTTTAACTGTTTTCACATCAGTGTCACTTCTATTATATCGGAAATACAATAAATACAATATTGAATACATATTCCTAAGAAAGCTGTATACAAACTATGCCAATAGGCTTCGGGCAGTGTTGGGGATCTAGCTTACAAGCCACTTCGATGCCGCGGGGCAAGGCACTGACAAAATACTATTTTATGGGACCGAAAACCTGCATTTAAGTTATTCCTTGTAAGTTTATTCATTTTAACCTTTTAAACGCCACAGACGGCAATTGACGTCAACGCAAAATCCTGACAAAGATGCCAAAGACGGCATTTGACGTCGATCGTTTTTTTATGAAAAACGAAAAACACCTCACTTTTAGGTTGGCATTATTTATTCACAAAACTTAATTTTACCCCCGTGGCGTCAGTGGCGCGGCAAATGAAAGCGCCGTTTGGCGTTCAAAAGGTTAAGTAAGGCGCCACGGCAGACCTCGTCGGAGATGGCGGGACGAGCTTGGCGCTTTTGATAGAGACTGGTGGGAGACTTCAGGGGACGGAGAAATAAGAGGGAGGCCTTTGCCACAGAATAAATAATAGTACTAGGTACAGAAGACTCACTCTCTAACAAAACGTGTCTGTTACGATCAGCACAGATATGGCCGCTAGATGGCGACAGCGCCACGCGCGGCTTATGGCCAGCCACCACAATTGGTGAACGGATGTACTTTTAGCTACCTGTAGCAAAGCGACAAAATCGCGGTGTGAGCCACGCATGCCTTTGCCCAGCAGTGGGACAATATAGGCTCATAATAATAATATGTAATAAGTTATTCATAAAAATCGGTATTTTAATTTTGAACAAGCAGACACGTCTGCGAACGATGCTATTAAGATTAGAATAAATTTAAAATTGGAAAAATTACTGTCTTGGGTGAGATTTGAACTCTCACTTGGAGTATCTATCCAGAGGCCGTGAGTTCAAGGCTCACTCAAGACGGTAATTTTTCCACTTTTAAATTTATTCTAAGATCGGTATCTAAGGCCTAACGAGGCTAAAATAAAGATTCAAATGCAATGGAAAGTCTTTTTATAGGACTTTGGGATAAAAACCGTACCCGTGGGTGGGACCGTGGTAAAAAATTATTTTGGTATTTTACCGTTTTTAATTTTGATACCGGTAAGTTTGTTATCAGGAAGTTGCGATATTTTAGATAGGGGTTATTTTTCGGTCCCTTTACAAATTGATATAATTTCTGAACATTTAAAAATATCCAGATAAAAACTGCCGGTTAAACATAAAATAATTATTATTAATAAATACATTTTGCGTCTTCAATTCATGCAAAGGCAATATTGGCAAACCATTTTTTAATAATATGGGACTGACTGTACTTTAGCATTGATTTAACCTCCTAAGGCCCAAGGTCCTACCTACAGTACTTATTCAGTTCGATTAAATTTAAGTCATATTCAATTGGAACAGAGTCGCATTTGTTTTTTTTCGTAAAATGTTCAAACAAAACCAAAATCAACTCTATTCCCTGCACTATAAGTTCGAAATTCAGTGACAAATTCTGGAATTTTTACATACTCGTATGTATGGCTGGGCCTTAGAAGGTTAAGTGACGTTCTATTATTATAAGTATGTTCCCAATACACAGATATTTGATAAACATGATTTAAAATTGAAATACAATCATAGTACAGTCAGTAGCAGAAATTACTAAGCGGGCGAGATCTCCAAAATGAAGTGAACACAATTTTATTGTTGAGAAAATAAGAGCGTGCGTATTGACTTCTGCCGCTGACTGTATCTACAGTCACGATTATAAAATGTGCCTAAGCGCTTTTTCATATGTCTTAAATATAATAACCCTGTTATTTCAAACGTCCGTAGGCTATGATGATCGCTTACTGACGGTGGGTCGTATGATTCTTTGCCACAAACGGAGTACCAAAAATAAGAAAAATTATAGATCATTATAATCGCGACTATAATACCTTTAGGTTGGTAGATAGATAGGTATAATACACATAACTTATATGACATTTTAAAATAACTTTCATACAACATTATACCTTAAAGGCAACCCGAAAAAAATCATAAGAAAATAAACATTTCATTTAGATAAACATAATTATTTTATTTCAACGAACTTCTTAAAATAATTAAAACCTTTACCATGGCGTAATTCATAATTACTAACCCCCATATTCATAAAACTTTACGGACCTGATTTAGTTAAATTATGTTTTGTCCCTTTCTTACAAATACATAAGTCAAAATGATAGATAAAGACAAACCATTATTAGCTAATTGATGTTTGTGGCGCGTTTATGAATAAGGGGGTAAAAATACATAAAATACATAATAGTGGTCTCATTATTATACATTACAAGATATAATCAGACATAAATGTACTTTGAGGGGAGAAGACACGATTGTCCTTAAAAGCAAAAGTGCTGTATACTTTCTCAAGATTGCCTCCCATGCCAAACATTACTCTGCACAATGGGAGAATAGCGATCATATTAGGAATTTGATATATACATAGTATGAATCTTCACAAATGATTTTTATCTTTTAAACTTTAGGCTTTACTCTTAAGACCCTAAGCTAAAAGCTACTGTTTCTTTTATGCGAGCGGTTTTGCTCTCGTATTAGACACGTGCCAAAGCAGCAATGCCGTTTAAACCGTTTACCCCTTACCCCGTTTACATGTCATGGACGTGTAACGTAGTAGTAGTAGTATATAGGTTCGGCTGTGTCTGGGTGTGGTCCCTGTTGAAGAAGTACTTACTTTGTTTTTTTTTCCCTTTCCCCTTACCCTTTACCCCGTTTACGTCATGGACGTGTAACGTAGTAGTAGTAGTATATAGGTTCGGCTGTGTTTGGGTGTTGTAC